>NC_090379.1:55345579-56687354 GCF_036365525.1 Heterodontus francisci
TGGTCATCGATATTGTTGGATGGAGCATTTCTGACGTTCTGTCCCATGATGTTCGTTTTCTTGAGGCTGATGGTTAGGCCAAATTGGTTGCAGGCAGCCGCAAACCTATTGATGAGTCTCTGCAGACACTCTTCTGTGTGGGATGTTAATGCAGTAAGGTCAGCAAAGAGGAGTTCCCTGATGAGGACTTTCCGTACTTTGGTCTTCGCTCTAAGATGGGCAAGGTTGAACAACCTGCCACCTGATCTTGTGTGGAGGAAAATTCCTTCTTCTGAAGACTTGAACGCATGTGAGAGCAGCAGGGAGAAGAAGATCCCAAACAGTGTAGGTGCGAGAACACAGCCCTGTTTCACGCTACTCAGGATAGGAAAGGGGTCTGATGAGGCGCCGCTATGCTGAATTGTGCCTTTCATATTGTCATGGAATGAGGTGATGACACTTAGTAGCTTTGGTGGACATCCGATTTTTTCTAGTAGTCTGAAGAGACCACGTCTGCTGACGAGGTCAAAGGTTTTGGTGAGATCAATGAAAGCAACGTAGAGGGGCATCTGTTGTTCACGGCATTTCTCCTGTAGCTGGCGAAGGGAGAACAGCATGTCAATGGTGGATCTCTCTGCTCGAAAGCCACACTGTGCCTCAGGGTAGACACGCTCAGCCAGCTTCTGGAGCCTGTTTAAAGCGACTCGAGCGAAGACTTTCCCCATTATGCTGAGCAGGGAGATTCCATGGTAGTTGTTGCAGTCACCGCAGTCACCCTTGTTCTTATAGAGGGTGATGAAATTGGCATCGCGCATATCCTGTGGTACTGCTCCCTCGTCCCAGCACAGGCAAAGCAGTTCGTAGAGTGCTGAAAGTATAGCAAAAACAGATGCAGGGATTACTACATAGGATTACCCCATGCCTGTTGTTTCTGATGCAGGCAGCATGCAAACTTCGTGCTGCCTGCTAATTTAAATGATCGTAGCTTGCAGCTAGCATTGAGCGCACTGTTGAGTGACAGCACGCCCGAGTGGGGGTGCAAAATCGTGAGAGACTAGCACAAGTTAAAGTCAGCCTGCATCTCTTAAAGGGGAGAAGCATTGTGGCTGCAGCACATGTTGGAAATCACTCTAAAAATGATTTTGCTACAGGGAACACTCAATAATGGCACAATATGAAAGAGAGCAGGCTCCAAAATATTATAATGGTGTGGTGGAGACTTTGGTGCCGGAAGTGGAGAGGAGGAGAGATGTCATCCAGCCACTGGGGGCCAGAAGGCCCTCCAAGCAAACTTTGTGAAGGCAGTGGGGAATCAGATAGCCATGGCAGTCAATGTTCCAAGGACTTTGATGCAAAAATTTAACGATCTCACACGTGTGGTGGAGGACAGTGAATGTATCTTCAACTGTCGTATCCCACTAACTGTACCACTAGCATCACACACTGCTCAATGCACCACACTCCCATCACTCACCTACCAACAATCTCTATCAATCGCGACTCATACCTAACATCCATAACTTCATGTCACCCTCACACACTTAGTACTGCTGCAAGCCTCACACCCACATCTCACAGCTTGAACACACTGCCAGCCATTCAACTATGACAGCCACATCAGCCAAATACATTGCACCACATTCACTGACACATTTGTCTCTCTCTTGCAGGACAAGGTGGTGCATGACCGGAGGTAGCAGGAGCTAACTGATGCAGGACAGGTGCGGCTGCATGTCCTATCCCCATGGAGGAGACAGTGCTCGCCAGCATTGGAACAGCCATTGCTGAGACCATGGCCAGAGATGGGGCTGAAACAACAGACGACCTAATCCTCCTTCTCACATCCCACTTCCCCTTATACCACCATCTCTTCTGATTTACAAGCTGCAGATGATGTAAGCATGCACCTCTTGCTTTCCCTCTTCCCCTCAACACAACTTATGGCTTTCTCCTTTCAGATACCCAGGAAATGCCAGGCAGTGTTGGAAGAGCAACAGCTGGAAGAATGAGAAGATAAAGAAGAAACATCATCACTCAACTTCACACTTGGAGCCACCAGCTCAGATACTGATGCAGTTCGTAATTTAGGTGATAGCATAGAGGCAAGATGCTGGCCCTTCTAAGGCCAGAACTGCTTGAGGTCATCCTGCAAGATCATTTGCCATGTCCCACATGAAGTCAGTAGTCTTTCACCAGCCTTACTGCAGCGACTGAGGTAGCACTGCGTAGGAGCACTAGGACAGGTAGAGGCACACATAGGAACATAGGAAAAGGAGTAGGTCACTTAGTCCCTCAAGCTTTTTCTGCCATTCGATGAGGTCATGGCTGATCTGTGACCTAACTCCACATGCCCACCTTGGCTGAACAAAAATCTATCAATCTCAGTTTTAAAATTAACAATTGATCTAGCATCAATTGCCATTTGAGAGTTCCAAACTTCTAACAGCCTTTGTGTGAAGAACTGTTTGCTAATTTCCTTCCTGAAAGGTTTGGCTTTAATTTGTGACTACCCTGAGGAGTTAAAATTACCTTGGCAGTTCAGAGAAGTGGCTGATTCCCAGCAGCAGACACCAGAGTTATGAAAACAGAGTGGAGAAACATCTGCCTTGAAAGGAGGCAATGAGAGGTGAGAGGTGATCTTAAAGAGTGATATAAAAAGTAAGTGGTACAGATTCAGAAAATTATTTCAAACTAAACTGAGTAGAACAGAGGTTCAAACTAATAAAAGCCAAACTTAGTTCTGACTTTAGAAAGTTTTTCTTCATACCAAGAGTGATAAAAACATTAAATGCGCAGTGGAGGTGCAAAGCTTGGGATTACTTTAGAAACAATTGGGTCTCCCTGCAGGAGCTAAGATGGGCCAAATGTTCTTTGTCGCCTATGCTTATGTTGGGATTTGTACATACACACTTCTTGCAGGTATGGCCAAATGGCTTTCTTCACCTGTCCATCATCTGTCCATACCTCCCCACCATCTATTTTGATGGTCTTTTGAAATAGTTAAGTTTGATGGGTGGCTTACATAGTTCCTTTTTAAAATGATGGAATTATAGCATGTAACTGTAAAAAGGCTTTATGAAGACAGGGAAAATATTTTTTCCAGCTGCATGCATAGACTAATCTTTTTGTAAACATTGACCCATGGGCATTACATCAGTCAGACTGTTTGCACTGATTAATGTAATAGGATGCAGCGTTGAACTCTGTGTCCTTAAAATTTCACAAGCAAGTTTCTGCTGCCCTTACATAATACAGCTTTCGTGGTCAACACTAGTCTCCAAATGCTTACGTACCAAGTACTGTTGCAGCTTTCAAAGGTTACACAACTGATTATTGATAATCATCTGATAACTTTTAGAAAATACCATTAAAATGTGTAAGACAGATATTTTCATCGAAATCTCCGAATGAGCTCAAGATCTTGAGGTTATGGCGAATCTGCTAGAGTTTTATTTAAAGTGAGTCCTCCTAGATGGGCCCAAATGTCAAAATACCAGAAAGTAGACTGGTTAGTGTTTGGACTGAAGATAACATTCTCTCTCTCTTCTATGATCCACAGTTTGTACTGCACTGCCGCCCAACATTCCTTCACATTCATTGATTGTTTAAGCAGCTGTTTAAATAGTTGCTCTTCTCCCAAAGTGCTGCTCATAACTTAGCAATATAAGAATATTTCTGCTTTTATTTTGTTCTGCTTTATTGCTTTACACCAAAATCAACATTCTAAATGATGAAGACTGATCAGCACTGCTTAACAATGAAGCATAGTGGCGCAGTGGTTAGCACCGCAGCTTCACAGCTCCAGTGACCCGGGTTCGATTCTGGGTACTGCCTGTGTGGAGTTTGCAAGTTCTCCCTGTGACCGTGTGGGTTTTCGCCGGGTGCTCCGGTTTCCTCCCACAGCCAAAGACTTGCAGGTTGATAGGTAAATTGGCCATTATAAATTGCCCCTAGTATAGGTGGGGGATGTGGTAGGAATATGGGATTAATGTAGGATTAGTATAAATGGGTGGTTGATGGTCAGCACAGACTGGGTGGGCCAAAGGGCCTGTTTCAGTGCTGTATATCTAAATAAATAAATAAAGTTATCAGCAATAACCTGCTTAGTGATGCTCAGTTTGGGTTCCGCCAGGGCCACTCAGCTCCTGACCTCATTACAACATGGACAAAAGAACTGAACTCAAGAGGTGAGGTGAGAGTGACTGCCCTTGACATCAAGGCAGCATTTGACCGAGTATGGCATCAAGGAGCCCTAGCAAAACTGAGGTCAATGGGAATCAGGGGGAAAACACTCCGCTGGGTGGAGTCATACCTAGCGCAAAGGAAGATGGTTGTGGTTGTTGGAGGTCAATCATCTGAACTCCAGGACATCACTGCAGGAGTTCCTCAGGGTAGTGTCCTAGGCCCAACCATCTTCAGCTGCTTCATCAATGACCTTCCTTCGGTCAGAAGTGGGGATGATCGCTGATGATTGCACAATGTTCAGTACCATTCGTGACTCCTCAGATACTGAAGCAGTCCTTGTAGAAATGCAATAAGACCTAGACAATATCCAGGCTTGGGCTGAGAAGTGGCAAGTAACATTTGCACCACACAAGTGCCAGGCAATGACCATCTCCAACAAGAGAGAATCTAACCATCTCCCCTTGACATTCAACAGCATTACCATCGCTGAATTCCCCACTATCAACATCCTCGGGGCTACCATTGACCAGAAATTGAACTGGAGTAGCCATATAAATACCGTGGCTACAAGAGCAGGCCAGAGGCTAGGAATCCTGAGGCGAGTAACTCACTTCCTGACTCCCCAAAGCCTGTCTGCCATCTACAAGGCACAAGTCAGGAGTGTGATGGAATACTCTCCACTTGCCTGGATGGGTGCAGCTCCAACAACACTCAAGAATCTCGACACCATTCAGGACAAAGCAGCCCGCTTGATGGGCACCCCATCTACAAACATTCACTCCCTCCACCACCGACGCACAGTGGCAGCAGTGTGTACCATCTACAAGATGCAATGCACCAAGGCTCCTTAGACAGCACCTTCCAAACTCGTGACCTCTACCAACTAGAAGGACAAGAGCAGCAAATACACGGGAACACCACCACCTACAAGTTCCCCTCCAAGTCACACACCATCCTGACTTGGAACTATATCACCGTTCCTTCACTGCCGCTGGGTCAAAATCCTGGAACTCCCTTCCTAACAGTACTGTGGGTATACCTACCCCAAATGGACTGCAGTGGTTCAAGAAGGCAGCTCACCACCACCTTCTCAAGGGCAATTAGGGATGGGCAATAAATGCCGGCCTGGCCAGCGACGCCCACATCCCATGAATGAATAAAAAAAAAATTTGCTGTTTTTATAATTGACTAAGACATGTTTTAGTGATTATGGCTGCTACAGAACTGTCTTTTTCAGACAATAATAGTGGCGAAATATTACCACAGATTGGAAAACATCCTCCTTCTTCTCCATTAGCTCCCAATCATTGTGAAATAATAATATTCCCCTAAGTTAGAATGACTCTGTCTGATCCCAGGACTCTGTGGCAACTCAGACATCTCAGAATAGACTTCCAGAGTGCCTGGCAACCCAAGATAAGAAATAATGCTTGAGAGAAGGATGTAAGACACAGGAAACATGATAGTGTAGCTGTTTTTAACATGAATTTATGAAGCATGCCAAAACTCTACCAATTGTTTTCGATGTTCTAATGGTGCGAAACTCGGAAATGAAGTAAGCAACAAAGAAGATAGTAACAGACTTCAGTAGGATATAAATTGACAGGTGAAATGATTAGACAGAGGGCAGGTGGCATTAAACACAGAGAAGAGTGAATTGATACATTTTGGTAGGTAGAATGAGGAGAGACAATATAAACTAAATGGTACAAATTTAAAGGGAGTGCGGGAACAGAGACCTAGGGTGTATGCACACAACTCTTTGTAGATGGGAAAACAAGTTGAGAAGGCAATTTAAAAAAGCATTTGGTTTGGCTTTATTAATTGAAGCATGACGTACAAAAGCAAGGAAGTTGTTCTGAAGCTTTAGGCCTCAGCTGGCGTATTGTGTTCAATTTTGGGCACCATATTTCAGGGAGGATGTCAATGCCTTAGAGAAAGTGCAGAAGAGATTTGCAGGAATGGTACCAGGGATGAGGGACTTCAGTAATGTGGAGAGACTGGAGAAGCTGGGCTTGTTCCCCTTACAGCAGAGAGAGCTATAATAAAATAGAGATGTGCAAAATCATGAGCAGTCTTGATAGAGTAAAAAGGGAGGAACTGTTTCCAGTGTCAGAAGGGTCAGTAACCAAAGGACATAGATTTAACAAATTCTGCCTAACCTGAACATTTCCAGCATTTTATGTTTTTACTTCAGATTTCCAGCATCCTTAGTATTTTGCTTTTGACATAGACTTAAGGGGCTGAATTTTATTAGTGCGCCACACATCACGGGGGCTCATTAGCATCATGGCAACGCGCCCCCCGTCATATTATGTGATGGGAGGCAGGACATCCGGCGCCGTGATGGACGTTGCCTCAGCTGTGTAGCAGGTGCTGCGGCCCTATTTAAAGCGCCCCAGCACCTGCTTCCTGACAGCTGCCAAAGAGATACTTACCTCACTATTAAAGAATGGGGATGCTGTCAATCTGGCAGCAAAGCAAAAAGTGCTGGAGAAACTCAGCAGATCAAGCAGCATCTGTGGAGAGAGAAGCAGAGTTAACTTTCAGGTATGTGGCCCTTGAACTGGCTGTGACAGATGTGGACCGTGCACTTGGTGCCGTTGAACTCGGGCTCCTGGGTGAACATGCATCCAGTTGATTTGCACAATGATCAGTGTGAAAATCGTGCTGTTTGACGCAATGCTGTCGCAATCGTTACATGCTCACCATAAAGACTGACAGTGTGCTCTTCTCATTGTATCTTGCAGGTCAACGTTCTGAGTCGGCAATGGCGGCCCAGGACACCTCCTGCACCTCAGAGGAAGAGACATCCTCAGAGGACGCAGCATCCCATGACACTCCCGCACCTTCCACCAGCGCAGATACAGTCGCCTCGGGGGAATCCAGTCAGCTTTACAGCCTGGCTCACAAGCTTGTGAAAGCACGGCACACGCGCCTGAGCAGCTGACTGAGGCTGAGACAGCCGAGGCCCCTGACAGTCAGAGGGCTGTGGGTGACCAGGCCCACACTGAGCCCCAGGCTGCTGATAACCCTCTGTTGTGGACAGCACAGGGCATGCTGGAGCTGCAGCAACAGTCATGGCAACATCTGGTGGAGATGCCACAAGCCACGCGCAGCCTTGAGTGGACAATGGGGGAGTCCATCCAGGCCATGACAGCTGCCGTGAGCCAGGCATTTGAGCATATGGTGTCATACATGGAAATTGCGCTGGCCCTCCTGGTGACCCACATTCCATTAATTCGCACTGACCTGCAATTCCTCACCGAGGCCATCAGATCCACAAATCAGTAGCAAGGTGCGAGACGGACCAGGGGCATGAAGATTGCCCCTGCCCCTAGTCCTTCCAGGGAGAGCAGAGAAATTCAAACGAGCCTTGAGCTGGAGGAGGCCCCTCCACCCCTCCGCCAGTGAGTCAAGCTCCAGAAGCCACGAAGTCCGAGTTAAGTTGTGCAGTGACGCAGGATTCCCCCAGCCAGCCGGGCCCTCCAGGTGTCGTGTGCACAGAGGACGACCGCCAAAGTCATCCACAGCCAAAAAACAATGTGATCAGGAGCCTTCCTCCAGTCAGCCTGCTAGCACAGTGGCACCGAGAAGGAGCATCCGCAAGCGTTTCCAAAAAACACCATGACACAAATGTGTCTGCACGAGTGGCACAGCAATGTAGAAAGGTCGAAATCTAAATCTTCTTCACTAACATGTGTGCTGTTTTTACTGCGTGAATGACATGTGCCAGCATGTACCGATTATGTCTCCTCCCATTACATCATTGGCCTTTCAGAGGTGCCAATGTATGGAATAACGTCATTTCCTTGTCAGTATTACTCATGTGCATCTCCACGGATGCAGTAACATGGACAATGGCTCAGTCTGCTGCTGCCAGAAATGGTGGACGCAAAGATGTTGCAGATGCGGACTGCTGCACACAGGTGAACGAGGGTGCTGTGTGGCATGCAGAGCCCCAGTTGTTCCTATGGCCTGGAGAACCTTTCATCGATGAGGTGCTGCTGTGCATCACCAGCTTGCTGCTTGCCCTGCATGCGGAGCCTGGATGCTCTCTGTCCTTCCATGCGCATTTCCTGCTGTAAGTCCTCATCATCCAAGGAAGAGTCCTGCTCATGTCTCTCCTCATCCTGCAAGGCCTTCACCCTATTGAATGCACAGTTGTACAGAGCACAGCAAACAGCAAGAATGCGAGCTAACCTTTCCAGCTCATACTGCAGGGCACCACCCGATCTATCCAGGCAGCAGAAGCACATTTTCAGCGTGTCGATCACCTGTTCAATGGTGGCTGTTGTAGCTCCGTGGCTGGTGTTGTATCTCTCCTCTGCAGCTCTGGTGGGGTGTCTCACTGGTGTCAAGAGCCACTTTTGCAAGGGGTAGCCCTTGTCTCCAAGAAGCCACCCTGAGCCAGTTCAGTGAACGCAACGGCAGCTGGCACTGGTACAGGATGAAGGCGTCATGGCAGCTGCCTGGAAAGTGGACACACATTTTTGCAGTGTTTCTGGTGACCACATATGAGCAGTACATTGATTGAGTCGAAGCCCTTATGATTTATGTATTCAGCTGGTCGCCCGGCAGGAGCCTTTATGACCACATGGGTGTGGTCTATGATCCCTTGCACCTGTGGGAATCTTATGATGGAGCCAAAACCAATGGCTCTCTGGGCCTGACTTTCAGAGTCCATCATGAAGCCGATATAGCCACTGGCCCTCTGGTACAGGACTTCAGTGACCTCCCTGATGCAACGGTGCAGTGCTGACCATGTGGCCCCACAAAGGTCTCCGGTGGGCCCCTGAAATGATGCAGAGGCTTAAAAATTTAGAGTCGCTGTCACTTTTTGGCCACAGGCCAAGGATGTCCCCCGAAGCCCCTGGGCTGCAGGTCATCGTTGAGCAGGGCAAAGAGATGTGTCACCATCTCTCTTGACATCTGCAGTCACCTCTGACACTGATGATCTGACATCTGCAGATATGTCATGCGGGACCTGTAGATGCGCAGTGATCTGTAGTGGCGAGCAGTCCTTGGGTGCTGCTGCTCACAACCGGGGGCCTCTATGTGGGCTGCAACTGCCTGTTGGTTTTGACTGCGGCGCATATGGATCCTCACGAGAAACAGGAAAATGCATATAGGGTGAAACATCTCCATCACCAAGTTGCAATTAAACTCGGTTCCTTCACTTCTTCAAAGGTACCCAACAGGACAAAGATTGATGTTGACTGGTACATCAGGTGCTTTCATGCATCAACTATGTGGCATGGCATGGCATTTCCCATCTTAGCTCCCACTGAGTCACACCACACGACCACGTAAAGATTGTACAAGCTGCATCGATTGGCCCACCAGACATATAAGCTTCACACGCCTACCGTCTCTGGCACTCTCCCACATAGAGGGTGACTCGAGTGCCATTGCTCCTTCACTGACAGAGGCAATCAATGGCACAGAGCTGACACCCTTTATGGAGGGAGGAAACGCAATGGCTCCTACACATCTGCAGACATGTGTCCCCAGTAATACCATCCTCCCTCCCATCTCCCTTCCAGTATGCAGAGTTGAGACCCTGGTTTATCCAGACCTGCACTGTGAGCGAGTACTCCTATTTCAGCTTTTTTAAAGTCTGGTCTACATGTGAATCGAGACCAACAGCAATGTGATTTACTCTTAACCGCCCTCTGAAATGCCCTAGCAAGCCACTCAGTTGTACCAAACCACTACAGAAAAGTATCACTGCATGATTCTATGATCTTATGATTTTCAGCAACAGATGTAAAAAAAACAAAGAATGGGTTGAGTCATGCTTTTTAAAAAAAATGTACAATGGAGTAAAAATAAAACAGCCATAACTAAGTCTACACTCTTGGAAATTGCATCCACACCCAAAAGATTAATCACCCTGCCATAGACGTAAAGGATTTCTGGGCAGTAGCTGTCGTCACAAAACGTGAAATTAGTGCTTTAAAAAAATATACGAACATTCATTGGTTAATTGGTTAATGTGCCTGGGGCTTTGCTTTCATGCTACAGGTTTATACTTCACTGGGGCTCATCTGCTCGATCCAAAATTAGTTAGCATTCTTTGAAGTGAAAGAATTGTTGATGGCAGTAGGAAATGTAGTATTCTGTCACAGCTAACAATTTTGTCTGTTAGAGTTTTATTTATAGGAAGTCTCTTAAGTTGCTTGATGGCAGATGTAAGTTTCATGACAATACAGACTGATGGTGATATAAAACTGGTGTGCAGGTGTGAAAAAAACTAAAATTCCAAACAATCTAAGACAGGTACGACCTGATCATGAGGAATATGGTCTACACATAATTAAACTAGTTCAACTATTAGAATAGAAACAAAAGCAAAAATGCTGGAAATACACAACAGGTTAGCCAGCATCAGTGAAGCAGGATTAGTCAAGCTAATCCAAAGTCAGAAATGGAAAAAATAAAATGATCAAAGTTTAAATATGATGAGAATAAACAGTGAGGAGAGGAAATATGGCTGAAATGACACAGTGGACACTTAAAAGAAAAGGAGCAAAGGCAAGATGGCAGAGATAATCTTTACATAAAACAATGGGGAGAAACATTCTTAAAAAGTAAAGACTGAGAGAAAAAGGAGAATTTTAACTCCCAAAAATGGGTCACTTCAGTCGGGCAAAAAATTAAAAATTAAAAAATCTCAAACCTGAACCCAACCCGTCTCAAACCTGTTTTAATGGTAGCAGGAAGGGGGCAGGTGACCAACCCACTTCCAGGAGGTAGGACCCTCACTTAAATATTTTAATGAGATTGCGTGTGTCAGATCTTTTCTCTGTTCAAGTTTAAACACTGGCTGGCTGGGTTTCCTGGGCTCTGGGAATGCCAGCAGCTAAAGGGAGGTAAGGACAGCTACGTGAAACTGTTTGTGGGCCGGGGGGAGCAGGAGTGCTCCTCCCAGCCCCTCTGTAAACCTATAAACCTCCCCAGTGATTGCACTCCCACCCGCCCCTCATGATCTTCTCTCCTCCTCCCCTGATCTCTCTGGCAATCTCCCCATGATCTTCGTCCCTCCTCCACCAATCTTGCCAGGCCCTCATCGATGGCTCCTCCTTCCCAAGCTCTCCAGCAATCCCGCCGCCCGCAATGTCTTCTCCTTCCCCAATCTCTCCTGCTACCCACAACAATGTCCCCCTGATCTTTCCAGCACCCCCTTTTTGATGTACCACCCAAATCCTGATCACTCCCACGCCCGGGATCAATGTTCCCCCGGATCTCTGTCACCCTACTCACTCCCGGCCCCATTGATGCTCCTCCTCTCTTGACTTCTACCAGCCCTTGCCATAGATGGCCCCTCCTCCCCAAATTTCTCCATGCCTCCCTGCTAGATCAGTGTTGCTCCTTCCCCAATCTCTCCTAGCCTCCCATCGATGTTCCTCTTTCCCAGATCTCTCCCAATTGATAATCTGATGCCAATCTCTTCTGCTGGATTATTATAATTGGAAGCCCCTTCTTACCTTCAGATAGAAAAATGGATACATACCCAACTAACATTCCACTATACTAGCTTGGTAAGTGGATGCATGATCTGCTACTAGACCATCAAAGTCTAGAATCAGGAGCTCCATTAATACTACATAACAAATAGCAGATAGCTTTGTCAAAAAATATTTTAACTAGCTTTGTTGCTTTTGGCTGCACCCAGAACAGAGTTTGTTTGTCCACCACCTGCCACAATGATAGGAGATTTATGACAAAGGAGAGAAGGTGATAGCACATCTATTGACAATATTTATACTTCCGTCCAAGCACATTGCAATGTTAAAGATCAAGTCAACAGATACTAAAATGTGTTTGTACTAAGCAAGTACAATTTGGGTGTTGGAAAATTAATTTGAAATGAGCCATTTTGGATCTGGAATCAGATTCTGATCTCACTCTTACCAATGAAGGATGGAGAAATAATGGGCCAGATTTTGATGTCAATATGACAGTGCGGTTAATGGCAGCCGTGGTTATTAATGTGTAAATGGTGCAGCCACATCAGGTGAGGAGCTGATACATGGTTAATTGCCAATATCTGAGTTTTGGTGCTCCACCGTTAACTTTGCAAAATGGCACCTCGCTATCTGCTTCACAACTAACATATATTGAATGTCATGAAGTTCCTGTATTTGAATGGTACATATGAGCCAAACTCACCACAGAAAGTTAAATGTCATTTCAAGTGTAAATATTCTTTTAATGACATGAAAAATTTACTGACAATCAACTTCTCTGGTACTGAAAATTAATTATTATAAGTGTGGAGTCTCATTCTTTCAGGTTTTAATTTTCGTTGGAGTTTTAAAAATGTACAATTCAAAAGTATTAAAATGCTGTTTTTACTTTTCCTTTCTATCTCTTTTTCTTACTCTTACAATCCAACCTGTCTTTCCTTCTCTTTATTTCTCTTTCTATACCTGATTTGGCATTGAATTCACTCACTCTAATTTACACTTCTCAGTCAATGCACTGTTAATTTCACAATCCTTCAGTCTCATTGGTTAAGGAGATATATAATTGCTTGCCCTGTTCACTCAGGTCCCAGATGCCCAGTTTCCCTTGCTGTGCCCCTATCAGCTTGCACTTTCAGCAACCTGCCACACAAACAAGTTAAAATCCTAAAAATGCAAGGGTAAGTTTAATATTAATGTAAGATGCCCTGCTACAGCAAAATCTGGGACAGCCTTTCTATTCTATATTTCAATTTTTTACCAGCTGGGTTCAACATGTGCTGCCATATAATTTAGAACTTCATAAACTTCTTATGGATTCTAAATAAAGAATCAAAGTAAAAAGTAGTCTGTTAAACTATAAAGACAGCTTAAATAGCAAAATGGGAGAGTATATGTGCTCATCATATATACACTTCTAAGAACTCCTGATATATGCACCAGCCAATCATGTTGTTGGAGTGGATGTGTTTAGGTGCATTCATACAATGAATAACTTGACTATACAATGGATGAGAGGGCTTGATGCTGTTGGGACTACACCGGAATTTTATATTTTCAGAGTCTGCAACATCCTTTCTTGTTTATGTTATTTCATTTTTTAAATTAGGTATTAATTTATTGCTATCAACATGACTGATCCAATTCCACTTCTGGTCAATAGTGACTCTCAAGATGCTAATAGTGAGGACTTGGCCATTATAGTACTGTTGGAGGTCAAGGAGAGATGACTGGCATTTCTCTTGTTCTAGATGGCCATTACCCAACACTTACATAGCACAAATATTAGCTGTCAGCCCAGGTTCTATTGTAGACTGGCATAGGCTGCTTCATTATTGGAGGACTTGGGGATAGGGCTGAACATTGGAATCACAAGCAAATGTCCCTACTCCTGAGGAAAGATTATTGATGAAGCAGCTGAAAGTGGTTCAGCCAAGGACTATTCCCTGAGGAGTGATGTCTGGGGACAAAAACGATTGCCGTGATAGCCATAACCATTTGTCTTTGTATCAAATATGATTCCTGCCACTGGATGCTTTTCGTCTGACCACACTGACCTATTTTTCTAGAGCCTCTTGGTGCCATACTTGAATGCTGAATTGATGTTGAGGGTTGACATTCTCAACTCTTTTTTGCCATTCAGTTCTGTGATAAGATCTAGTGCTGAGTGGTTCTGGCAGAACCTAAACCGAGCGTCAGTGATTAGGTCATCGGCGAGTAGCTGTCATTCGATAATACAGTTGATGAGTCCATTCATCTCCTTTCTGATGATTGGGAGCACATTGATAGGTTATTTAGATTAATCCTGTTTTTTGTGTATAGGAGACACCTGAACAATCTTCCACACTATTGGGTAGATGCCATTGTCATAGCTGTACTGAAACAGTTCGACTAGGAGAGAGGCTTGCTGTGGTGTACAGATCTTCAGAACTACAGCCGTGACATTGTCCGGCTCAAAGCCTTTGTTGTGAATGCAGTACTCAGTTGCTACTTAATGACATTTGGATTGAAGAAAATTGGCTGGACACTGGTATCTGTGATGGTGGGAGCCTTGGGAAGAGGCCAAGCTGGATCTTCCACACAGCAATTTTAGCTGAAGTTACTTTAAACACTTCAGCCTTGAACTAATGTTCTGGGCTCTACTACATGTGAGGATGAGGATGTTCATGGACCTTCCTCCTTTTGTTTGTTGCCTGGTTGATTACCACTATTTCGATTCGCTGTGCGAGAGCTGCAGAGCTTTGCTCTGATCCGTTGGCTGTGGGACCACTTAGCTCTGTCTCTTGCCTGCTGCTTTTGGCATTGGGCATGCAGGTAGCCCTCTATTACTGCTGCAATTGGTTTGTACCTCATTCTAAGGTGCATCTCAGCTGTTCCTACCACACCCTTCTACACTCCACTTTGAACCATGATTGTTGAGTGTCAAGGTGTGCTGCTGGGTGAGTGATGAGGGTGTGGTGCATTCAGCAGTGTGAGAGGTGGGTTATGCAAAATGTGATGTGCAGATGCATTCACTCACCTTGACCACCCAAATGAGGTCATTTGACTTCTTTCACCACTGCTGCCACGTCCTGGGGATAACTGTCTGGGCATTAACCACCCTTTCCACCTGCTCCCATTCTCTTCTGAGGCTCATTCATTATGGTTTCCTGCCCACCAGCAGAAACATGGCCTCCTTTCTGACCAATGCATCCAGGGTGGTATCACTGAAGTGAGGAGCCCTTTCCTTGGTGCAGTGTGACATCTTCCATATCCCTCAGTGCTCCAATTTGATTATCCAGCAGTCTGCAGTGCATTGCTGCAATTCACATTTATAGGGACTGTACTTTTAAAAAGGCTTCCTAGAGCATGTGGTTCCTTCAGAATGTTACTTGGCCCCCTGTGGTGTGCAGAGGCTGCCAGCAGCGCTACGGAGACCAGCTCAGCCTGGGAGCCACTCATGGCCATGCGACAATAAGGGAATTAGGTGGGTGCACAAATTTATTCACTGCCCACCTCATTTTCAGCCATGTGGGTAGGTTGCGAACCCTGGATCCCACTCTCAAAAATTGGGACAAATGAATTCCTAGTCCAAGTTGTTTAGAATGTACTTTTTTTTTCATTCATGGGATGTGGGCATCACTGGCTAAGGCAGCATTTATTGCCCATCCCTAATTGTCCTTGAGAAGGTGGTGGTGAGCAGCCTTCTTGAACCGCTGCAGTCCATGTGGGGTAGGTACACCCAGCTGTTAGGAAGGGAGTGCCAGGATTTTGATCCAGCAACAGTGAAGGAACTCACTTTATAGGTTGGTACAGTATAATTGCTGCAGGTTTGTCACTTACACAACCTGATTGAGGAATTTGTAACTGCAAAACATTTGTATTAAAAGTGATTTACTATTGGTCTAAATAAGGGCTGTATTATTGCTACCACTGAAGCAACATTGCATAGTAAATGACAACACTTCTTCATTAAGGTGTCAAGTGACTCAGAGTTGAATATGAAACAGTTTCAGTTTTCTATTCTTAATGATGAGCAAAGTGTTAATGCCCATCGCTATCAAGAGGGGCAAAATCACACTACATAAATCACAAGTAAAATCCAGCCCAAAATCATCAAACCACATTGTTTTGTTTGGCTTACAGCCATGTTAGAAATTACAAAATAGATTTTTATTGAATTTTCATCAAACATTATCAAAAAATATTCTAATTATACTTGTTGTAAAATCAGATGTTCTGAATTTAATCAAATTATCCTTCTATAACATATCTTTAAACTTTTTCTGGAACCTGGGACCTCATAATAAATTGGAGAAGCATTGGGAGCAGGGTGGGGGTGGTCTGATACTGCAAAGGAAACACAGAAGTAAGTTCAGCGTGTCTGTTACTGGCATTTTATCTCTGACAGCACATTATCATTTCACTCCTGGGTCTGGCATCCAGGGATAGGCACCAACATGTTGCACCACGGACATTAGACAAAATTATTGACTCAGCAATTAATGTGTTTATATAGTGTATTGCCAATCTAATGCCATCAAAATTCAGGCTGATTTAAAACACATTTTGCCCTATAAATGAAGTAGCTAAGCATACAAATATCAATGGAGAGCAGCATAACTGTATTAGTTAGCTAGCAAGCAAAATAATATGCAATGCCAATGCGAATTACTTTTATTGACAGAATAGAGCTAGATACACCTTGTCACGGGGTGGTAGATGGACTCTGTGGATTCACACTGTGTCAGGAGTGCAAATTCAACCAATAAACCATGAAACTCAAGGAGAGGATTGTTATTGTGGTTATTGAGGTGAGGCAGTAGAAAAATCAGCAATAGGAAGATGGACCATTTTTCACGCTATTATTGTCACAAGGCCATTTAACCTGTGATGGTCAATGTTTGTGCAACTTCTCCGCTTGCTTGCAATATGTGTCTGAAGACAGGGCACCCAACAAAAGGGCAGTGATCTCCTAATCAGGAGAATTTTATAGAATGGAGCAGATAGTACTTCAAAAGAGTCATGTAAAACAGAAAATCAGAGTAGGACAGGAAGGGACAGAGAGATTAACGGTAGGAGCCAAGACTAGCTTATTCATCTTGACAGGCTGTTAAACTAGGTCCTGGATTCTAAAATATAGAAACAACAGCATCGCTCGTGGACAAAATGTAATTTACTCACCAAAGCTAGTGACAAAATAAAACACAATTACAAACAAAGGGCACCCTTCAGTTCCTCCAATAAAGTGATCATATATCAGTTTATCACTGTCAATTCTGATTCAGCTCTGACAAGATAATTATTAACAAAAAGCTTTTCTGCAAAATTTGAGTGGCTGTTACTGTATGTATTATTCAGTTACAAAATGTGTAGTCACTATCTGTACTCCAGACTAACCAATTTATGTCCAAGCCAAATCTATTATCTGTTAGCAAAGGTGCACTTCTAACTTAAATTAATTATATGATGCAGGCAACTTTCAAATGACATTGGCCACTCAGGTTATCTGCTCTCAAACTGGATAGTAAATGATTGCAGTTATTGATCTTAGACATAATTGTAAAACTTGTCCCTTAATCCAATTTGCAGCAACAAAAAATCAATTAATAACTGTTTCTAACATAGTTATTGAAACATAATATATTTTTACGATGTCTTCCCCGCCAGTTTTTAAAACTGCAAATGCAGCATGGATTTTGTTAAGGAATCGTAGACAGTTCCTCATTGATTAAGGTATATTAAAGCTATCCATTACATTGTATTAACTAACTATAATATATGGTCAGCAGCATCCAGTTATTGCCGATATCACTCAGCCCCATTACATTGTATTCTTGTATTCATGAGAAACGTACAATGCTGACTTCTGGAGATTCCTTGGATTTTCTTGCCTGTTTTCTTCTCAGTACAAGTTCTGGAACAATGTGATTCCACATGGATCGCAGAAAAATTGCAACATTTATATAGAAGTAAAAGTCCACAACTTTCAACATGTCACTGAGCTTGTGTCCCAAGTAATGCGTACCAGAGTGTAGAAATTGAGACATTCCCTAAGTGACTTTTGCCATTTTAAAATGAGTTAACATAACACAAGCCTTTAAACCTGTGTTGTAAAATAACCTAGTTGCTAGATTATTTTAAAACAGAAGGTTAAAGGCTTGGAGCATGGGTGTCTGAAGTTTGGAAGCCACTGTTCCTGCTCTCAGTACCTGACAGCTGTGAATATGGAAAGGAGTTAATGAGAGCATTAGATAAAGATCTGATCTTAGAAATGCCAATTCAGCTGTAAAACTGACAGTTGCAATTTTTATTTTAAAGCCAGCCTGGTCAGAAAGAAGAAGCCAATGGGAAATTTTTCATCCATGGAATTACCAGTCACGGACCTCAAAATTTTTACCACAAATACTGGTGTCCATGTAATGCGTTGCTGACCCCTGCTGGTGTCTAATGCATAGCAGTGGGCTTGCTGATGGCCAGCAATCTCAACTCCAGTACTTAAAGGGGCAATCCAAAGATGGAATTTGAAGGAGTTTGGAGTTGAAAAGAGAAGAGAAATGACAAGAATGGGCTCCACATAGTAAAAGGCTATGCCACAATTCAATGATGCCTCCCTGGATGTGTTACTGAGGGCAGGAAAGTCCCCAAGAGAGAAAGTCTGCCCCAGCAATGGATGCAATAAACCTGCTGCTGACAAAAAAGGCATGGTTGGAGGTGGCCCAGTAGATCAGCAGCAGGAACATTATACCACACTCCTGGATTCAGTGCAGGAAGTGTTTAATGAACTAACTAGGTCAGGCAAGGTCAGTACAGTTGCACATTCACCTACATCCTCCTGTGCACATCACCCCACTGCCTCACTCAGCTTTGTCAAGCTCCATCATATCACTCCTCATACTCACTTGTCTTGCAAGCGCATCATTCCTTCTCTTACATTACATTTACTTACATCTCCATCTGTCCATCCACCACTGCCACTCACCTTCATCCTTATGCAAATTGATGACTCTCCCTAATAGTCACTCACCAAATGCACTCCATCCAATTGGTGGCCATTATCGTCACTCATAGGTCTGTTCTCTCCCCCCAATGCAAGAGAAATGACTGCAAAACACAAAAAGCACAAAGCAGAGGGAGAGGATCACAACTGCAGAGGAAGAGGCACTGGAGATCAGTGGTGTTTTGGCAACCCTGGCCAGAGATGGGGACCTCCCAGCTACCTGGTGACACAGTTAAATGTCAGTCACGTTGACTTGATTTCAATAGTGAGTGAAATATGATCATCTTCATAATAATAACTTGCAATTTTCTTACCTTGCTAGGACTAATTCATATATTTTATTGCCAACAGGGCCTTCATGTGTGCAACAGCAGTTGCTGGATATTGCAGATGACAATTCCTCATAGAAGCTTATTCTTCAGAGGAGCTTATTCCTTCTGAGGTTGCACTATCACAGGGCTCATGCATACCAAATGCCAAGTCAGATATTTGCACATTGGTGGGGTCAAATTGACAGATAGTTGGGTTTTCACCTGGTGACTGACACTTCAAAAGTGAGCAAGAGCAGAAACTGGTGACAAGGACAGCAGTGGAAAGTCCACGCGAAGGGCACATCCCTCTCTAAGCTCTGCTCAGGTGGACACAGATGTTGTATCCCAATGGCCATTGATGAGAAGGATAATCATTGAGAAGCAGCAGAGAATGTGCAATGCACTAATGAGCTTTCCAAACATAGTGATCACAGCTGCAGAGAGAATGAAGGAGCCCACCTCAAGCATGAGTGGGTTGATGTTGCAAGATATTTCAATGATATGTTCATCCAAGGATAGCGTGACCATGGAATATCCAGCACAGCAATCAAATGAGTCCATGCACTCCTTAATCACAGCTATGTACATACTGGATACCAACATGGCTACCATCTTAAATAGGATGACAGATACCTTAGCTTTACCTTGCCACACTGATCTGCTGCTCTCCAGCAGAGTGGCATCAGTGAAATTGGTCATGAGAGGTATGATGGCGAAAGGGGACATGGAAGTGAGGAGTCCGTTCAAGGTGCTTTCACATTTCACCTGTTGCCCTCCCCCAATCAGTATCCCACATGCGGCCTCATGTCCCGATGGGCCGAGGCTGCCCATGCATGGGTGCCATCATCAGCTCTAAAACCGATCAAATTGGTCAAGAGGATCTCAGCAGTTAGAATTGGAATCTGAACAGCCTGCCACAACCTCTGCTGAAGCCACAGGGATTGTAACACATAGAAGCAGAAGGAAAAGGAAGAGTAATACTTTGTATTTGCACAAAGGTTTGCACATGGGTGTATGAGAAAATGTTATGTTGCAAAGTTTCTGTTCTTTAGTTCAATCACATAAGAACATAAGAAATAGGAGCAAGCGTAGGCCATTTGGTCCTCGAGCCTGCTCTACCATTCAATAAGATCATGGCTGATCTGATTGTGGCCTTAATTTCACTTTCTTGCCTGCCCCCCATAACCTTTGACTCCCTTGTCAAACAAAAATCTGTCTAACTCAGCCTTGAATGTATTCATTGACTCCGCCTCCACTGCTCGCTGGGGAAGAGAATTCCAAACACGAATGACCCTCTGAGAGAAGAAGAAATTTTATTCTTTTGCATCACTTTCCTGTCTTGCCCATTGTTGGTTGCTGGGTGGCAAATCGTCTTTTAACTTGGTTGACGGTGAGTGAATTGATGGGGTGCAATGGGAGGATGTGCAAAAGGTGATAAGTTGTTTGCAGTTCTGCTTTGTAGCTGTGGCATTGGGGGAGGGGTGGTGGGAAGAATGGCAGTTGCTTGTGTTTTTGGCATCGGTGCAAGCTAAGTTAACTTTGCATTAATAAGGGCATCCCTGGCACCAACGTGAGCAGCTGATGCTGCATTGCCCTCAACACCTTTCTTCTCCTCCTTGGAATCTTCTAAAGAGGATCTGTGCTCTGCACCTTGTTCCTCATGCAGGTTCAAACTTCACTGCTTCACAAAATTGTGCAGAGAGCAACAACACTCTGATCATTCTGGGCATCCAGGCTGCTGCATACTGAAGGGCACCTCCATATCTGTCTAGGCATCTGAAGCACATCTTCAGCATGCCGATAGCTTGCTCAGTGACACATCTGCTAGTCATTTGGCATTCATTGTAATGCTGTTGGGCTTCATTGGTCAGGTTTCTGTCTGGTGTCATCAGTCAAGTTTGATGGAGGTATCCCTTGTCTCCTAACAGCCAGCCCTTAGACCTGCTTCCAGATCTAAATACGTCAAGGAGCTTGGATTGCTGCAGGATGAACTCTTAGAATCTTGCACACCTCTGCAAAAATATCATATTGTGGTCGCACACAGCTGCGCATTGATGGAGTGGAATTTCTTGAGGTTGATGAATATTCCTGGTTGATCTGGGGCATGCCTGGAATGCCACGTGTATACCTGAAACATAGAGGGATAAAATAGCATTGTGAATATACACAGCAAAGGTAGATGATAAAAAATGGTAACACCTCAAAACATGGATCCAAATTCAATGAGTTGAAAATAAAACCAAAATAGCTCAGTTTGGAATATTTCTGAATTCAATATCCTCTAATTTCTGATTAACCTAACAGTAGAGAAATGTTAAAATAAAAGCAAAATTCTGCGGATGCTGGAAATCTGAAATAAAAACAAGAAATGCTGGAAATACTCAGCAGGTCTGGCAGCATCTGTGGAGAGAGAAGCAGAGTTAACGTTAAAGGTCACTGACCTGAAACGTTAACTCTGCTTCTCTCTCCACAGATGCTGCCAGACCTGTTGAGTATTTCCAGCATTTCTTGTTTTTATTATAGTAGAGAAATGTTGAAAGTTAACATTTTGCACAGATAATTGAAACAAATTTTAATGATTGACATTCACATTTCCTTACCTTCAACTGCAAAACTGTTTCTGAAGAAAATTGTGGATATTGCTGATATGAAAGAGAATGCACATTTGTACTTAAGTAACACCCCATCATGTCCTCAGGATGCTCCAAAGTGCTTCACAGCCAATTCATTACTTGTGAGGTGTAGTCAGTGTTGTTTTATCGGCAAACAGGAATTTTGACTTTGAGAATCCTCACTAAAAGATATGGCCCCAATATCTTGGGCTACTGTCACAGCAGGATTGTGCCCAATGGTGCTTTGCAGTGCTAATGTTTAGTTTATGGGATCAGTGGGACGACATCTAGTTTGCATGGGACTGATTGAATGTGCTGCCAAGGGCAAAACTTTAAAACCTGCCTGCACCATGTAGCCAGAAAATATGGCACTTGCCTGCCTTTGGTGGGGGGGTTGCCTAGGCCTTCTCCCAGATCCCATTCAGAACATTCTTGACTCCCCATGTGACAATTCAGGATTTTGTTTTTAATTTTGCAGTTTCTAGGGATCCTGTTGGCTTCCCTGGCTCAGACCCTGCTCTTTCCCTCTGGGCAGGGTCTACTTATGTCCATCCCGAGATCAATATGCCTAGTTTCCCTTGGCATTGCCGCCTTGCGTCCGACAATAGGTGGGGGGGAGGGGGTTGGGTTGTTGACATTAAAGGAAAAGTCAGCTATGAAGAAGAAACAATGTTGCTGCCTCCAATAAAATACATAAAATCCGGAGACGTAAATCTGGCAATCCATCTCCACCCACCGCCTTTCAATTGTTGAAACTGTTTTGGCCCTTTAAATATTTGTCAGCATTGTGTTTCTTCTGGCAATGCTGGATACCTGCTTTGTTTTTGTTGTTCTTAATTTTCATCTGAGGCAATATAGTGTGAAGTGTGGCATGTGACCTCACCATATCATAATTGCCTTATTTAAAAGAATCCGCTTGTTGGAAGATGTTTCCATGGCCTTGCCTCCCTCTCTATCTCTGTAACTTCCTCCAACCTCTTGCGCATCCCCAATTTTAATCACTCCACCAATGGCAGCTGTGCCTTCAGCTGTCTTGTCCCTAAACCTCTCCACTTCTATACCTTTTTCCTTTCTTTAAGACACTTCTCAAAACCTACTTCTTTCATCAAACTTTTGGTTATCTGTCCTAATATCTCATGTGGTTTGGTGTTAAAGTTTAGTTGATACTGCTCCTCTGAAGCCGTGGGATGTTTTACTATCAGGCCTGTGTCCTCAGTACCTTGCTCTACGGCAGCGAGGCCTGGACAACGTATGCCAGCCAAGAGCGACGTCTCAATTCATTCCATCTTCGCTGCCTTCGGAGAATACTTGGCATCAGGTGGCAGGACTATATCTCCAACACAGAAGTCCTTGAAGCGGCCAACATCCCCAGCTTATACACACTACTGAGTCAGCGGCGCTTGAGATGGCTTGGCCATGTGAGCCGCATGGAAGATGGCAGGATCCCCAAAGACACATTGTACAGCGAGCTCGCCACTGGTATCAGACCCACCGGCCGTCCATGTCTCCGTTATAAAGACGTCTGCAAACGCGACATGAAATCGTGTGACATTGATCACAAGTCGTGGGAGTCAGTTGCCAGCATTCGCCAGAGCTGGCGGGCAGCCATAAAGACAGGGCTAAATTGTGGCGAGTCGAAGAGACTTAGTAGTTGGCAGGAAAAAAGACAGAGGTGCAAGGGGAGAGCCAACTGTGCAACAGCCCCAACAAACAAATTTCTCTGCAGCACCTGTGGAAGAGCCTGTCACTCCAGAATTGGCCTTTATAGCCACTCCAGGCGCTGCTTCACAAACCACTGACCACCTCCAGGCGCGTATCCATTGTCTCTCGAGATAAGGAGGCCCAAAAGAAAAGAACTACAGTAAAGGCACCATATAAATGCAAGTTGTTGCAGCACTTGTTTCAGTCTCACACTTTTATGTACATGTATTTTCTTCCCCTTCTAATGTGAGTGAAGGTATATTGTGTATACTCGGAGCTTATTTCAGGCCTGCATCCCACTGCCCTTCCAGCGTAATTACCTTCTTTTCAGAGATCATAAGCTTATATTAGGAGCCATTTTGCATTGCCAGTTTTTTTAAAGCTCTACATCAGCTTTTGCTTGTTTTCTAGGTTGACATGTATGAAACTTGTGATCCAATAATGGTTTTCTAGACAAGCATAAATGGTCTAAAACATTTTCACAGTATATATATACATACTAAAATGTAAGCTTGGACTGGTTAGATTTTCTACTTGTCATGGAACTATTTATTTTCTCCTCTGTTTATAACAGTGCACCTTTAAGTCTCTGTCTAAAAACAATGTATTAGAACCTGGTTTAAAGTGTGTCTACTTCAACGCCAGGAGCATTCGGAATAAGGTGGGTGAGCTTGCAGCATGGGTTGGTACCTGGGATCTCGATGTAGTGGCCATTTCGGAGACATGGGTAGAGCAGGGACAGGAATGGATGTTGCAGGTTCCGGGATTTAGATGTTTCAGTAAGAACAGAGAAGATGGTAAACGAGGGGGGGGGGTGGCATTGTTAATCAAGGAGAGTATTACAGCGACAGAAAGGACATTTGAGGACTCGTCTACTGAGGTAGTATGGGCCGAGGTTAGAAACAGGAGAGGTGAGGTCACCCTGTTGGGAGTCTTTTATAGAC
Source organism: Heterodontus francisci (assembly GCF_036365525.1). Classification (NCBI taxonomy): domain Eukaryota; kingdom Metazoa; phylum Chordata; class Chondrichthyes; order Heterodontiformes; family Heterodontidae; genus Heterodontus; species Heterodontus francisci. Next base: position 55,369,760 of record NC_090379.1, read on the forward strand.
CTCCAAATAGTTCCAGAGATGTAGAGGAAAGGATAGCGAAGATGATTCTCGACAGGGGCGAGAGTAACAGGGTAGTGGTTATGGGGGACTTTAACTTTCCAAATATCGACTGGAAATACTATAGTTCGAGTACTTTAGATGGGTCAGTTTTTGTCCAGTGTGTGCAGGAGAGTTTTCTGACACAGTATGTAGACAGGCCAACCAGGGGCGATGCCACATTGGATTTGGTACTGGGTAATGAACCCGGCCAGGTGTTAGATTTAGATGTAGGTGAGCACTTTGGTGATAGTGACCACAATTCGGTTAGGTTTACCTTAGCGATGGGCAGGGACAGGTATATACCGCAGGGCAAAAATTTTAGCTGGGGGAAAGGAAATTATGATGCGATTAGGCAAGATTTAGGATGCGTAGGATGGGGAAGGAAACTGCAGGGGATGGGAACAATCGAAATGTGGAGCTTATTCAAGGAGCAGCTACTGCGTGTCCTTGATAAGTATGTACCTGTGAGGCAGGGAGGAAGTTGTCGAGCGAGGGAGCCGTGGTTTACTAAAGAAGTTGAAGCGCTTGTCAAGAGGAAGAAGAAGGCTTATGTTAGGATGAGACGTGAAGGCTCAGTTAGGGCGCTTGAGAGTTACAAGCTAGCCAGGAAGGATCTAAAGGGAGAGCTAAGAAGAGCAAGGAGAGGACACGAGAAGTCATTGGCGGATAGGATCAGGAAAAACCCTAAGGCTTTCTATAGGTATATCAGGAATAAAAGAATGACTAGAGTTAGATTAGGGCCAATCAAGGATAGTAGTGGGAAGTTGTGTGTGGAATCAGAGGAGGTAGGGGAAGTGTTAAATGAATATTTTGCGTCAGTATTTACAGTAGAGAAAGAAAATGTTGCCGAGGAGATTACTGAGATACAGCCTACTAGGCTAGATGGGATCGAGATTCACAAGGAGGAGGTGTTAGCAATTTTGGAAAGAGTGAAAATAGATAAGCCCCCTGGGCCAGATGGGATTTATCCTAGGATTCTCTGGGAAGCTAGGGAGGAGATTGCAGAGCCTTTGTCCTTGATCTTTACGTCGTCATTGTCGACAGGAATAGTGCCGGAAGACTGGAGGAGAGCAAATGTTGTCCCCTTGTTCAAGAAGGGGAGTAGAGACAGCCCTGGTAATTATAGACCTGTGAGCCTTATTTCGGTTGTGGGTAAAATGTTGGAAAAGGTTATAAGAGACAGGATTTATAATCATCTTGAAAAGAATAAGTTCATTAGCGATAGTCAGCACGGTTTTGTGACGGGTAGGTCGTGCCTCACAAACCTTATTGAGTTTTTCGAGAAAGTGACCAAACAGGTGGATGAGGGTAAAGCAGTGGATGTGGTGTATATGGATTTCAGTAAGGCGTTTGATAATGTTCCCCATGGTAGGCTATTGCAGAAAATACGGAAGTATGGGGTTGAAGGTGATTTAGAGCTTTGGATCAGAAATTGGCTAGCTGAAAGAAGACAGAGGGTGGTGGTTGATGGCAAATGTTCATCCTGGAGTTTAGTTACTAGTGGTGTACCGCAAGGATCTGTTTTGGGGCCACTGCTGTTTGTCATTTTTATAAATGACTTGGAAGAGGGTGTAGAAGGGTGGGTTAGTAAATTTGCAGATGACACTAAGGTCGGTGGAGTTGTGGATAGTGCCGACGGATGTTGTAGGGTACAGAGGGACATAGATAGGCTGCAGAGCTGGGCTGAGAGATGGCAAATGGAGTTTAATGCGGAAAAGTGCGAGGTGATTCACTTTGGAAGGAGTAACAGGAATGCAGAGTACTGGGCTAATGGGAAGATTCTTGGTAGTGTAGATGAACAGAGAGATCTTGGTGTCCAGGTGCATAAATCCCTGAAGGTTGCTACCCAGGTTAATAGGGCTGTTAAGAAGGCATATGGTGTGTTAGCTTTTATTAGTAGGGGGATCGAGTTTCGGAGCCACGAGGTCATGCTGCAGCTGTACAAAACTCTGGTGAGACCGCTCCTGGAGTATTGCGTGCAGTTCTGGTCACCGCATTATAGGAAGGATGTGGAAGCTATGGTAAGGGTGCAGAGGAGATTTACTAGGATGTTGCCTGGTATGGAGGGAAGGTCTTACGAGGAAAGGCTGAGGGACTTGAGGTTGTTTTCGTTGGAGAGAAGGAGGAGGAGAGGTGACTTAATAGAGACATATAAGATAATCAGAGGGTTGGATAGGGTGGATAGTGAGAGTCTTTTTCCACGGCTGGTGATGGCAAACACGAGGGGACATAGCTTTAAGTTGAGGGGTGATAGATATAGGACAGATGTCAGAGGTAGTTTCTTTACTCAGAGAGTAGTAGGGGCGTGGAACGCCCTGCCTGCAACAGTAGTAGACTCGTCAACTTTAAGGGCATTTAAGTGGTCATTGGATAGACATATGGATGAAAATGGAATAGTGTAGGTCAGATGGTTTCACAGGTCGGCGCAACATCGAGGGCCATAGGGCCTGTACTGCGCTGTAATGTTCTAAAAAAAAATGTATCTTTAAGACAGAGTGAGAAGATTCTTTGAGAACAGTGCCACAGCAGGCCTGGTCCCCAGACAACAGCAGGAGACGTGCTGTAATATAACTTTTGACTGTGTATAAAAACCAGCTTCAGCCAATTTGAATTAGAGAGAAAAACCAACAAAGCGCGCTTGCCTTGAAGGAAGAGAATTCTCTCAGCAGAAATTCTACAATGAGCCACAGGCTGTGTTAATTGCCTAAGAAGAGAACATTTTTATTGCTGGAGGTAGCAAAATTCCTTTTCTTTACTTCCGATCTAAGAAGTCTTTGCTTTAAGATCGACTATCTCTTGACTGATTGTGTTTTCTGGAATTTGCAGTAAAGTTTTGACTGAAAGACTACCAATTTTAGATTCCAAATATAGACCTGTCATTATACTCTGTGTTGAAAGAACTGTGTGATGGCTGATGCAGCCGAAGTGCTTTGAATGCTTGTCAAGTAAAGACTGTTTCATCAAATCCACATAGAGACTTCGAGTGGCATTGATTATTTTTTTACACTGGGATACCTCACCCATCAGGAACGTAACCCACAAAGACTTACAACCCAGTTATTTATTTATTCTTAAGAAACAGCTAATGTTTAAAACATAATTTTTAAAAAACGATTAACTGTTAGTTTTTGAATGTATGTGTATGAATGGGGAGAGTTAGGTTAAAATAAGAAGTTATAAGGTCTTCAGACATAAATTTATCTTAATAGTGTTAAGATTAGTTTATTAATAAATAGTTAATTTTTTGTTGTCTAAAGATACCTGGTTTGGTGTTTTTTTTTAATTCTGGGGATTAATTAAGTGCTTAATTTGACTGTGTTTTGGTTAGGTGGGAAAACTTTAATAATATGCTGTGACCGCTGGAGTGATGGGACTGAATTGACAGTGCATTGCTCCTGCCCCAGTCATATCATATTAATTGGGGGCTCGTCTCTGGAATAACATATAAATTGGAGTCTTGCATCTGGCATCATATTAATTGCTCGTCTCTGGGATCATATTCATCGCTCTCGCGTCTGGGATCATCTCATTTTGAAAAAGAGGAAAGGGAGAAAGAGAGGGAATTTAGGTTAAGAGAGATGGAACTAAGTCTTGACACGAGGGATAATTTGGGTCAGGTAGAATCTGAATTCAGTCCAGGACCCAAATAAAAGCCATTTAAATTTATACAAACTCTTCCTAAATTTGAGGAAAGGGATGTAGAGGCATTTTTCATATCTTTTGAAAAAATAGCCAAACAGATGAAATGGCCAAAGGAAATCTGGACACTGCTTATGCAAAAGCAGAGCTCATGTAGTTTATGCCATGCTTCCTGAAGAGGCTTCTGAAGATTGTGAGATGACAAAAAAGGCTATTCTCATGTATGAGTTAGTCCCTAAAGCTTACTGTCAGAAGTTTCAGAACTTACAGAGATTGACTGGACAGATATATGTAGAATTTGAGAGGGTGAAGCAAATTAATTTTGACCATTGGATATGGGCATTAAAGATGGAAACCACATATGAGAACCTTCGAGAATTGATTCGCTTGGAAGAGTTTAAAAGCTCAATTCCTTCAGTAGTGAGAATTCATGTAGATAACCTGAAAGTTTTGAAAGGTAGGCAAGCAGTAGAAATTGCTGAGGATTTTGAGCTTGTGAATAAACCAAAACCTTTTGTCCGCTATTCCCATAAACCCGAGAAGGATAGAAACTGGGAGAGTGAAAGGAAGGCAAGTAGCCAGGTACAAGAAGGAACAGCTAGGAATGCCCCAGGATCACCTCCTCAGGCCAGAAAAGAAGGTGCTGAAGGTAGAAGTGAGGTTTGTAAGCCGAAGTGTTATCATTGCCAGAAAATAGATCATCTTCGCTCAGAGTGCTGGAAATCGCGAGATTTAGGACTCACTGGGGTACGCAAAGCTGATGCAGAGGAAAAGACTCTGACTGAGAGTATAGCAGACCAGGCTATAGCTTTCACGGCAGCTGTAAAACCAGATACAAAAACTAAATTGAGTGTAGAGGTTAAGAATAAGATACCCAAAAGTTATAACGAATTTTTGTCAAAAAGGAAAGTAACTCCATATCCTTTAAGTGAGGCAGGAAAACCTATCATTATACTCAGGGATACAGGAGCAATCCAAAACTCTTGCTGGGGTAAATTTTAATAATATGCTGCGACCTGTGGAGTGATGGGACTGAATTGACAGTGCATTGCTCCCACCTCGGTCGTAACATAATATTTAACTGCAAACAAGATACACTAAAAGAGCTACTGGAAGATTATATATCAGTGGCAACTTTCAACTCCATCCACATTGTGAGGCTGTCAAACATCCATATTCCTCACTCTCATATTCTTTATCATCACGCTAATTTGTCAACATTCATTATCAATAGGAAGTAATAAAACTGTACACCCCGATTGTTAATGTTCACATTGTTACGACTGAGGCAGGAGCAATGCACTGTCAATTCAGTCCCATCACTCCAAAGGTCGCAGTATATTATTAAAGTTTTCCACCCAACCAGAAAAACAGCCAAATTAAACACTCTAGTAATGCCCCCAGAATAAAACAGACCAAACCAGGTATCTTTAGATAACAACAAATTAACTATTTATTAAAAACTAATTCTTAAACACGATTAAGATAAGACCTTATAACTTCTTATTTTAACCTAACTCCCCTATTCACACATACATTCAAAAATCAACGGTTAACCGTTTTGTTTTAAAAATGATGTTTTAAAAATTAGCTGTTTCTTAAGAATAAATATATAAATAACTGGGTTATAAGTCTTTGTGGGTTACGTTCCTAATGGATTCCTAGTCAGGTATCCTAGTGTAAAAATAATCAGATGCCACTCGAAGTCTCTACGTGGATTTGATGAAACAGTTTTTTCTTGATATGCATTCAAAGCACTATTACTGCAGCAGGCATCAAACAGTTCTTTCAACATGGGGTATCATGACAGGTCTATGTTTGGATTTTAAAATTGGTAGATTTCAATCGAAACTTTACTGCAAATTCCAGAAAACACAGCCAAGAGAGAGTCAATCTTGAAGCAAAGACTTCTTAGATTCAAAGTAAAGAAAAATGAGTTTTGCTACCTCCAGCAATACAAATGTTCTCTTCAAAAGGGATTTTTCCTCCTTGGGCAATTAACACAGCCTGTGGCTCATTGTAGATTTTCTGCTAAGAGAATTCTCTTCTTTCAAGGCAAGCATGCTCACCAGTCCCTAAGTAAGTCATGGGGGTCGGGGGGAGAAGGTTTTGGCAGGGTCGCATGGTGAGAAGTGGGGGGCCTGGGGCATCAGAGGCCCAGACTTCCCTTGTGGGGCCAGAGGAGCATTCTGACCCCACAAAGATAAGTTTTAAACTTACCTTTTATGGCCTCCACTGCTTCTCCAGCAAGTTTTACTGAACAGGGTGATTGCGATAGGGGCCCTGCTCAGTTGTGGGTTAAAAACCACCTGGGTGCTAATGACATTCTAGAACTATGATTTGCATGTATCAAGAGGCTCTAGCCTCACTCAGGTAGACTCTCAGTTGCCTATGTAAAAGGGTCAAGGTGGCAGCAGGCAGGAATAAAGTGGGAATAGGGTGGTAAGTCTTCTGAGGTGATTTTAACTGCACGGACACCCCAGTCCTGCTGGGCGAAGTGGTTTAAATCACCGCTAAGACAAGAAACAGAAGTAATTGATAATACATATAAAAACATAAAAATGGCAGGGTTCTGTAGTTATGAACTCAAATAAATACATTTATGAATGTGACTCATTCAGAGAAGCAAACTGAACTGAAAATTACTTCCAATAGCTGGTACTGTAGCTTTGCTCCACAAGGAAATAGTAAACTTCTTACGTGCCTGTTGAAATCCCTACTGAGATTCAATTAACAATATTGTGTGACTTGCAAAGCCAAAAACAACAAACTATTCTTATGCAACCATGAAAGCAAGCCTAGCTTCCCAGACTGCAGATTGAAAATGTTATCTAGAAGTTGACAAGACCATTATAGAGCCCAGATGCACAAAAAGATTTGTGACTCTGTTATAAAGGAATAAGCAGCACAACTAATTAATAATCTTGTTATAAAAGAACCTTTAGGGACGAGTGACCATAATATGATAGAATTTTACATTATGTTTGAAAGAGAGGTAGTTCAATCTGAAGCCAGGGTGTTAAATTTCAACAAAGAAAATTATGAAGGTATGAGGCGCAAATTGGCTGAGGTGGATTGCGTAAATACATTAAAAGGTATAACAGTACATAAGCAATAGATAGGCTTTAGAGAAATATTACATAGTTTACAGCAAGTATACATTCCTTCAAGGCACAAAACCCTCAAACATAAAGGCAGTCAACCGTGGATAACAAAGGAAGTTAGGGATTGCAGAATATTAAAAGAAAATGCCTATAAAGTGGTAAATGTGAGGATTAGAAGGATTTTAGAATACAGCAAAGGAGGACAAAGAAACTGATAAAAAAAGGGAGAACAGAATCTGAATGGAAGCTAGCAAAAAATATAAAAACGGATTATGAAAGCTTCAACACGTACGTAAAAAAGAAACGTTTGGCTAAGACAAATATGGCTCCATTACAGGCAGAGTCAGGAGAATTTATAATGGGGAATAGAGAAATGGCAGAGAAGCTAAATAGTTACTTTGTGTCTGTCTTCAGTGAGGAAGATACAAGAAATCTCCCAGAATTAGAGATCCAAGGGAATAGGGGGAATGAGGAATTGAAGGAAATTAGTATTAGTAAGAAGGTTGGATCGGAGAAATTAATGGGGCTGCAGGTTTGATAAGTCCCCAGGACCTGATATTCTACATCCCAGAGTGTTGAAAAAGGTAGCTATGGAGAGAGTGGATGAATTGGTGATCACCTTCCAAAATTCTATAGATTCTGAAGTGGTTCCTGCAGATTGGAAGGTCGCAAGTGTCACCCCACTATTTAAGAAGGGAGGGAGAGAGAAAACAGGGAATTACAGACCTGTTAGCTTTACATCAGTCATTGGGAAAATGCTAGAATCTATTCTAAAGGATGTGATAAATGGACACGGATAATAATAATCTGATTGGGCATAGTCAACATGGATTTATGAATGGGAAATCATATTTGGTTAGCAAAATTAAAGCACATGGGATAGGAGGTAATATACTGGCATGGATTAAGGATTGGTTAACAGGCAGAAAGCAGAGAGTAGGAATAAATAGGTCGTTCTCGCATTGGCAGACTGTGACTAGTGGGGTACCGCAGGGATCAGTGCTTGGGCCCCAGCTGTTCACCCAGGCGGAGGGGATTATTGACAGGAGTTATAGGGAGGCAGTCACACCTCAGGTAAAAGAAGTAGGTAGATGGGTTACCGTCAGGGGAAGGAAAGGGAACCAGCAGGCAGTGCAGGGATCCCCTGTGGCCGTTTCCCTCAACAACAGGTATACCGTTTTGGATACTGTTGGGGGGGACGACTTACCAGGGGTAAGCAATGGGGTGCAGGTCTCTGGCACAGAGTCTGTCCCTGTTGCTCAGAAGGGAAAGGGGAAGAGGAGCAGAGCATTAGTCATTGGGGACTCCATAGTTAGGGGAACAGATAGGAGGTTCTGTGGGAACGAGAGAGACTCACGGTTGGTGTGTTGCCTCCCAGGTGCCAGGGTACGTGATGTCTCTGATCGTGTTTTTGGGATCCTTAAGGGGGAGGGGGAGCACCCCCAAGTCGTGGTCCACATAGGCACCAACGACATAGGTAGGAAGAGAGATGGGGATTTAAGGCAGAAATTCAGGGAGCTAGGGCGGAAGCTTAGAGCGAGAACAACCAGAGTTGTTATCTCTGGGTTGTTGCCTGTGCCACGTGCTAGCGAAGAGAGGAATAGGGAGAGAGAGGAGTTGAACACGTGGCTGCAGGGATGGTGTAGGAGGGAGGGTTTTGGTTTCCTGGATAATTGGGGCTCTTTCTGGGGTAGGTGGGACCTCTACAAACAGGATGGTCTTCACCTGAACCAGAGGGGTACCAATATCCTGGGGGGGAGATTTGTTAGTGCTCTTCAGGGGGGTTTAAACTAAATCAGCAGGGGAATGGGAACCTAAATTGTAGTTCCAGTGTACAGGCTGTTGAGAGTAGTGAGGTAGGGGATAAGGTTACAGGGACGCAAGAGGGCACTGGCAAGCAAGAACATGGTTTAAAGTGTGTCTACTTCAACGCCAGGAGCATCCGGAATAAGGTGGGTGAGCTTGCAGCATGGGTTGGTACCTAGGATCCTGATGTTGTGGCCATTTCAGAGACATGGGTAGAGCAGGGGCAGGAATGGATGTTGCAGGTTCCGGGATTTAGATGTTTCAGTAAGAACAGAGAAGAGGGTAAAAGAGGGGGGGGGTGTGGCATTGTTAATCAAGGAAAGTATTACAGCGGCAGAAAGGACGTTTGAGGACTCGTCTACTGAGGTAGTATGGGCCGAGGTTAGAAACAGGAGAGGAGAGGTCACCCTGTTGGGAGTTTTCTATAGACCTCCGAATAGTTCCAGAGATGTAGAGGAAAGGATAGCGAAGATGATTCTCGACAGGAGCGAGAGTAACAGGGTAGTGGTTATGGGGGACTTTAACTTTCCAAATATCGACTGGAAATACTATAGTTCGAGTACTTTAGATGGGTCTGTTTTTGTCCAGTGTGTGCAGGAGGGTTTTCTGACACAGTATGTGGACAGGCCAACCAGAGGCGATGCCACATTGGATTTGGTACTGGGTAATGAACCCGGCCAGGTGTTAGATTTAGATGTAGGTGAGCACTTTGGCGATAGTGATCACAATTCGGTTAGGTTTACCTTAGCGATGGGCAGGGACAGGTATATACCGCAGGGCAAGAATTATAGCTGGGGGAAAGGAAATTATGACGCGATTAGGCAAGATTTAGGATGTGTAGGATGGGGAAGGAAACTGCAGGGGATGGGCACAAACGAAATGTGGAGCTTATTCAAGGAGCAGCTAATGCGTGTCCTTGATAAGTATGTACCTGTCAGGCAGGGAGGAAGTTGTCGAGCGAGGGAGCCGTGGTTTACTCAAGAAGTTGAAGCGCTTGTCAAGAGGAAGAGGGCGGCTTATGTTAGGATGAGACGTGAAGGCTCAGTTAGGGCGCTTGAGAGTTACAAGCTAGCCAGGAAGGATCTAAAGGGAGGGCTAAGAAGAGCAAGGAGAGGACACGAGAAGTGTCAAGGATAGTAGTGGGAAGTTGTGTGCGGAATCAGAGGAGATAGGGGAAGCGTTAAATGAATATTTTTCGTCAGTATTTACAGTAGAAAAAGAAAATGTTGCCGAGGAGATTACTGAGATTCAGACTACTAGGCTAGATGGGATTGAGGTTCACAAGGAGGATTTGTTATCAATTTTGGAAAGAGTGAAAATAGATAAGTCCCCTGGGCCAGATGGGATTTATCCTAGGATTCTCTGGGAAGCCAGGGAGGAGATTGCAGAGCCGTTGTTGTTGATCTTTATGTCGTCATTGTCGACAGGAGTAGTGCCGGAGGACTGGAGGATAGCAAATGTTGTCCCCTTGTTCAAGAAGGGGAGTAGAGACAGCCTTGGTAATTATAGACCTGTGAGCCTTACTTTGGTTGTGGGTAAAATGTTGGAAAGGGTTATAAGAGATAGGATTTATAATCATCTTGAAAAGAATAAGTTCATTTGCGATAGTCAGCACGGTTTTGTGAAAGGTAGGTCGTGCCTCACAAACCTTATTGAGTTTTTCGAGAAGGTGACCAAACAGGTGGATGAGGGTAAAGCCGTGGATGTGGTGTATATGGATTTCAGTAAGGCGTTTGATAAGGTTCCCCACGGTAGGCTATTGCAGAAAATACGGAAGTATGGGGTTGAAGGTGATTTAGAGCTTTGGATCAGAAATTGGCTAGCTGAAAGAAGACAGAGGGTGGTGGTTGATGGCAAATGTTCATCCTGGAGTTTAGTTACTAGTGGTGGACCGCAAGGTTCTGTTTTGGGGCCACTGCTGTTTGTCATTTTTATAAATGACCTGGATGAGGGTGTAGAAGGGTGGGTTAGTAAATTTGCGGATGACACGAAGGTCGGTGGAGTTGTGGATAGTGTCGAAGGGTGTTGTAGGGTACAGAGGGACATAGATAGGCTGCAGAGCTGGGCTGAGAGATGGCAAATGGAGTTTAATGCGGAGAAGTGTGAGGTGATTCACTTTGGAAGGAGTAACAGGAATGCAGAGTACTGGGCTAATGGGAAGATTCTTGGTAGTGTAGATGAGCAGAGAGATCTTGGTGTCCAGGTACATAAATCCCTGAAAGTTGCTACCCAGGTTAATAGGGCTGTTAAGAAGGCATATGGTGTGTTAGCTTTTATTAGTAGGGGGATCGAGTTTCGGAGCCACGAGGTCATGATGCAGCTGTACAAAACTCTGGTGAGGCCGCACCTTGAGTATTGCGTGCAGTTCTGGTCACCGCATTATAGGAAGGATGTGGAAGCTTTGGAAAGGGTGCAGAGGAGATTTACTAGGATGTTGCCTGGTATGGAAGGAAGGTCTTACGAGGAAAGGCTGAGGGACTTGGGGTTGTTTTCGTTAGAGAGAAGGAGGAGGAGAGGTGACTTAATAGAGACATATAAGATAATCAGAGGGTTAGATAGGGTGGATAGTGAGAGTCTTTTTCCTCGGATGATGATGGCAAACACGAGGGGACATAGCTTTAAGTTGAGGGGTGAAAGATATAGGACAGATGTCAGAGGTAGTTTCTTTACGCAGAGAGTAGTAGGGGCGTGGAACGCCCTGCCTGCAACAGTAGTAGACTCGTCAACTTTAAGGGCATTTAAGTGGTCATTGGATAGACATATGGATGAAAATGGAATAGTGTAGGTCAGATGATCGGCGCAACATCGAGGGCCGAAGGGCCTGTACTGCGCTGTAATGTTCTAATTCTAATGATATCAATGGTTTGAATGTGGGGACCAAATGTAGTATTTCCAAGTTCGCAGATGACAAACTACGTGGGAATGTGTGTTGCGAGGAAGATGCAAAGCGGTTTCAAGGGGATTTGTACAGACTTAGGTGAGTGGGCAAGAACGTGGCACATGGAATATAATGTGGAAAAATGTGAGGTTATCCACTTTGATAGGAGGAATAGTTGTGCAGAGTATTTCTTAAATGATAAGAGATTACAAAGTATAGATGTACAAAGGGACCTGGGTGTCCTTGTCAATAAGTCACTGGAAGCTAACATGCAAGTGGAGCAAGCAATTAGGAAGACTAATAGTATGTTAGCCTTTATCACAAGAGGGTTTGAGTATAGGAGTAGTGAAGTCTTACTTCAATTGTATAGAACCTTGGTTAGACAGCACTTGGAGTACTGTGTTCAGTTTAGGTCCTTTTACCTTAGGAAGCAGCATATTATTGCCATAAAGGGAGTGCAACAAAGGTTCACCAGACTTGTTCCCGGATTGGCAAGACCGTCCTATGAAGAGAGATTGGGGAAACTGGGCCTGTATTCTCTAGAGTTTCGAAGAATGAGAAGTGAGCTCATTGAACCCTACAAAATACATAAAGGGATAGTCAGGGTAGATGCAGCTATGATGCTTCCCCTGATTGGGGAGTTTGGAACCAGGGGACACAATTTCAAAATAAGGGGGAAGCCACTTAGGACAGAGATGAAGAGAAATTTCTTTACTCAGAGGGTTGTGAATCTTTGGAATTCTCTACGCCAGAGGGCTGTGGAAGCTCAGTCATTGAGTATGTTTAAAGCAGAGACTGACAGATTCCCAAATACCAATGAAATAAGGGGAATAGTGTGGGAAAAAAGCATTGAAGTGGATGATCAGCCATGGTCACATTGAATGGCAGGGCAGTCTTGATGGGCTGAATGGTCTACTCCTGTTCCTATGTTCCTAACTAGTTAGGAATATGCTAGGCTGTAAAGCAACTGAGTAAACTGCAGCTAACTAGTTAGAAGGCCTTAGACACTGATAAAGATACATTACATTCTGTTAGACATAGCAGTAACCTAGTCTCATCTGGTTTACCACTTGTGAAGGAAAATATTATTCTGTAGCTGGAAACTATTTTGTTTGTCTCTGTTGTGGATTTAGTTCCATTAAATTTATATTGGAGAATAGTACTAGGGTATGAAATAAGACCTCTCACTCTGGTGCTAAGTGCATTTGAGCACCAAGAACCATGATAGGAATAACCTGGACAAACAAACAAACGTGAAAGTGAATAAGATGGTTCTGAAATTAAAAATTGCAACACGGCACTGCATTTATATTTTAAATGTTTACAAAGGCAAACCACTGATGAATAGCATTTAATTGGTTATGGAAAATTATGAGTAATTATCCTATTCACAACAGGATTATCTCAGTTTAAGGAGGTATGTGAGAGAAAAGTGTTACCACAGTAGAAGAAATGCAAAAGTTTGCGATTAATCAACATAGTTCCTATGTTTTTATGGTTATTGGCTCAAGAAGTTGCTGATGATGCCTCTGCACAATTCTCCAACTGTCCCTTTAAGCACTGCTGGTTAGGCCGCATGATCCCTAATATAACAAGGTGCAGTGTGCACAGTGCACTTATTGTAATCCTGAATCATTTTCAAATTCAGATTCATTTAATCAATGCCGGTAAACTGTGGCACCTGATTGCAACACTCTGGTTCTGGGAGGGCAAGAAATCAGCTGATTTCCACACGGAGCCTGCCGCCAGGTTGGGCTTGGGAAGGGATGACCGCAGAGGGGTTAAGCATGGGGCTGCAGCGGTCCACAGTACTTTTGCGGAGTCAGAAGGAGCACCTTCAACTTTGTGCCTTCAACATTTGGATTTCTCCTCAGGTACCAGAGTACTTTGTTGAGAAACACCTGCTGCTTAAGTTACAAAGGCTACATACTAAGTGTTTTCATAAGTGGATCTTTCTGGAGTTGTCAGTGTTTTGGGGCACTGACAGTTATTTTTTTTTTACAGTTGTTGGTCAGTTTTTGCTGGTTTTCTAAATTAGCACACATGTAACCTTAATCCTTGTTTTCCTACATCCATACTGGGGCCCAAAGTCTCCTCTACCCTTCTGATCTAATGGTCCATCAACACACAATCATGAGGCTCAGCAGATCCTGTGCAATGTCCTTTCTCTTAATCTTTCCATATCTAGTCTCCGAGGGAAGTTTATGCCACAACAGAGTCTACATGATAATTCAGCTACAGGAAACATTACTCTGATGGAAAAATAATATACTGTGGATGCTGAAAATCTTTTTAAAAAACAGAAAATGTTGGAACTACTCAGCAGGTCAGGCAGCATCCAAGGAGAAAAACAGAGTTAATGGTTCTGACGAAATGAACCTGAAATATTTAATTCTGTTACTTTCATGGATATTGTTAAGTCGGAGGAGGTAACGTAACGGTCAAACTTTATAGTGCTTTGATCAGACAGCACATTGAATAATGCTGAGAATCGAGGAAGACATTCAAGGCAGTGTTATAAGGCTGATCCCCAATGTCAAGGGGTCGAGTTATAAGGAAAGATTGGGGAAACTTGGGCTTTTCAGCCTAAAAAGGAGGCAACAGAAAGGTCATCTTCTAGAGGTATATGAGATTAGCAAGGGTATAAAAAAATTAACCCAGAATATTATTTTAAATTAAACTGCAGGAGTAGAATTAGGTGTCGCATAGAAAAAAAGATGAAGAAATATCTTTATCATTAAGGAAACTCCAAGTAAAACAATCCAATTTTGGTAGTGGAGATAAAGCCAAACAAAAGTCTGTTGAAAGCATTTTACTCATGCAGACATATGTGTTGGGCGAATTTGTGAGCAGTGTGTCTTTAAACATTTTTAAATTTTTGTATGTTGATGTTTAGAAATTTCAGGGCAAATTGAGGCAGCTTGTGCTCTTAGCAGGGAAGCTGCATTGAAAAGGAAGCCAAATTGGATGCTGGTGTTCCTCAAGGTTCAGTACTAGGATCACGGCTTTTTTATTTGCAATGACTTGGATACTGGAATTCAGAGTAATATTTCAAAATTTGCTGATGATACCAAACTTGGACGTGTGGCAGACAGTTAGGATGATACCAATTGACTTCAACAGGACATATTTAGGCTAGCAGAATGGGCAGACAAGTGGCAGATGAAATTTAATACAGACAAAAGTGAGCTGATGCATTTTGGCAAAAGGGGTAGGGAGAAGCAATATATACCAAATGGTACAGTATCAAAGAGTGTACAGGGACAGAGGGACCTGGGGTTTCATGTGCATAGATCTTTGAAGGTGGCAGGACATACTGAGAGAGTAGTTAGCAAAGTATATGGGATCTTGGGCTTCATAAATAGAGGTACTAAGTACAAAAGCAGGGAAGTTACGCTGAACCTTTATAAAGCTCTGGTTAGGCTGCAACTGGAGTATCGCTTCCAGTTCTGGTCACCACGCTGTAGGAAGGATGTGAGGACATTTACCAGAATGGTTCCACGACTGAGGGAAATTAACTACAAGGTTAGGTTGGAGAAGCTGGTGTTGTTCTCTTGGAAGCAAGGGAGGTTGTAGGGAGATCTGATAGAGGTATACAAGATTATGACAGATTTGGATAGGGTAGACAAAGAAAAGCTGTTCCAGGACTAGGGAACGCAGATTTAAGGTATTTGGGAGAGATGCAAGGGGGATGTGGGAAGAACATTTTTCCGCAGTGAGTGGTAATGACCTGGAACTTGCTGCCTATGAGGTTGGTAGAAGTGGTGACTATGAACAATTTCAAAAGGAAATTGGATGGGAATTCGAGGAAAATAACCTTACAGGGCTACAGGGATAGAGCAGGGGAATGGGATTGATTGGATTGCTCTACAGAGAGTCGGTATGGACTCAATGGGCGGAATGGCCTCCTTCTATGCCGAAAATGACTATGGTGGAATTTTACGCTGTCCGCTGCGGCAGATTTGGTGGCATGTGGGGGGCTATAATTAGGTGGGAGGTATTTTCGCGGATTCCCGACAGTGGGATATTTTAGAGGAATTAAGTTGGGGGTGGTGGGTTTGCAGCGTTCCGGGATTCCCCCAGTGCGGTGGCAGATTGCAGCGTTGCATTCATTTAAATATCATGAAATCTCATTACCCTACACATAGTTACTATTTAGTCTACCTGCCAGATTAAAAGAGCGCTCAGCAATATTCCTGTGCTACCCGAGTCATGAATGTTTCAATGTGATGTGCAACAGTCAGATTTGTGGAGCTGAGTCTCAGGACTGTGCTCTTCTCTCTTTAACTCATATGCTAAACTAACGGCAGCATTGCAATGGACGTTTGCCTCCAGGCTCGGCATCGGCAAGGGTGAATCATCTCTGGGATGGCGACAATGGCATAGGCAGAGGGCTACATGGAGGAGCAGGGGCAGGGGTGGGTAGTTGGGGAGGGAAGGGTGGGGCGATTAAGTGCATGGAGGAGCAAGGGAAGGTAGTCGGGAGGGAAGGGTGGGGTTGATCGGATGCATGGAGGAGTAGGGAAGGGTACTCGGGGAACATAGGAGCAGGAGTAGGCCATTCAACCCATCGAGCCTATCCCCACCATTCAATATGATCATGACTGATCGTCCACTTCAATGCCTTTTTCCCACACTATCTTCATATCCCCTTTTATCATTGGTATTTAGAAATCTGTCGATCTCTGCTTTAAACAGACTCAATGACTGAGCTTCCACAGGCCTCTGGGGTAGAGAATTCCAAAGATTCACAACCCTCTGAGTAAAGAAATTTCTCCTCATCTCTGTTTTAAGTGGTTTCCCCCTTATTTTGAAATTGTGTCCCCAATCTCTCTTCATAGGACAGTCTTGCCAATCCGGGAACAAGTCTGGTGAACCTTTGTTGCACTCCCTCTATGGCAATAATATCCTTCCTAAGGTAAGGGGACCAAAACTGAACACAGTACTCCAAGTGTGATCTAACCAAGGTTCTATACAATTGAAGCAAGACTTCACTACTCCTGTGCTCAAATCCTCTTGCAATAAAGGCTAACATACCATTAGCCTTCTTAATTGCTTGCTATACCTACATATTAGCTTCCAGTGACTTATTGACAAGGACACCCAGGTCCCTTTGTACATCAATACATTCTAATCTCTTACCATTTAAGAAATACTCCGCACATCTGTTCATCCTACCAAAGTGGATAACCTCACATTTTTCCACATTATATTCCATGTGCCACGTTCTTGCCCGCTCACTAAGTCTGTCCAAATCCTCTTGAAGCCGCTTTGCATCTTCCTCACAACACACATACCCACCTAGTTTTGTGTCATCTGTGAACTTGGAAATATTACATTTGGTCCCCACATCCAAATCATTGATATATATTGTGAACAGCTGGGGCTCAAGCACAAATCCCTGCGGTACTAGTCACAGCCTGCCAACGCGAGAATGACCCGTTTATTCCTACTCTCTGCTTTCTGCTTGTTAGCCAATCCTTAATCCATGCCAGTTTATTATCTCCTAACCCATGTGCTTTAATTTTGCTAACCAACCTCCTGAAAATCCAACTATACTATGTCCACCGACTCCCCTTTATCAATTCTGTTAGTAACGTCCTTAAAAAAACTCCAACAGGTTCGTCAAACATGATTTCCCATTCATTGAGGGAAGGACGGTTGGGGCGATTGGGTGCATGGAGGAGGAGGGGATCCAGGTTTTTGAATGGTTGATGTTGATGGTGAAGATACATTTTGTTGGCTGAGGGGGTGATGGGTGGATTAGATCAGTACTGTGTGAAGATATTTGGCAAGGGTCTAAAGAGAGGGATGAGGGAGCTGTGGGGCAAATTGAGGGTACTGGCTAGAAGAGGTAACGGTCATAGTTAATGGGGCGAATGGATTCTGTGGGTGGGGGGTGGGGGAAGATCAAGACTAATGGGTGAATATTCAACAGCTTCATATGGAGGGGAACAGGACTTGGAAACAACGGTCATTTCGATGTGAGGAGGCATGTCAATAGTAACGGGAGTAGGAACAGTGGGCGGGGGAGGGATGGCATGAATATATTGATGATTACACTGTGCAAGGGTAACGGGGGAGGTGCAATGGTAACGGAGGGAAAAGTGTAACGGTAACACTGGGTGGGTCAAGGGTTCAAGCTGGAAGGTTGTAGGAGGGGGTTGGAAGTTGGGGAGACTTGTCCTGAATTCCACATGCACTATCTTCTCCAATGATTATAGGAGCTATATGGACGCTCAAGGCTTGCAAGGTGAGTGGTAGGAGGCAAATGACAGTTGTGTATCTTCTACCTGGCTGCAATTTGAAGGCAGATATAAGGGAGGTGTTCATTGTCTTGACGTTTCAGCTCACTAACAACAGAGGGCTGAATCGCCACTTTCAGCTCATTTATTGCTCAGAAAAGCCCACAGCGACATGTGTCTCCAACACCCAATTTGTCTGGAACCACGGGAAGAAGAACAAAGAGACAGACTAAGGAGGGCTCTTTTCCCTTGTCTCATGATGCCTGAGTGCCAGCAACTGGCAGAACAGGAAGGGGTGGATGTTCCGAATGATAACATCCAGGAACGGCATTATCAAAGACGGGCACTGGCACGTCATCGCATCCTCCAGAGAAGGACAAGTTATCTTTAAGTGTCAGTGAGGCAATGTCAGAGATACCTAAGGATGTCACGTGAAATGGTCACAGAAATTTGTATGATCCTGCAGCATGACCTACAGCTGCTTGGCTTTAGTAGGAATCCCATGCCAGTTGCTCTCAAGGTAGCTGCTGCACTCAATTTGTTCTCCAGCGGCTCCTTCCAGGGATCCACGGATGTCATACGTGGCATCTTGCAGTCTGTGACCAACAGGTGCATCAAAGAGGTGACCAATGCCCTTTTACGACATGCCAATGATTTCAAATACTTACCTGTAGATGAGGAACAGCTAGGCAGCAAGGTCTGAGGCCTTCGGCACCATCACTCGCTTCCCGAGAGTGCAAGGAGTGATCGACTGTACTCATGTGGCCATTACAGATCCCTGAGACCAGCCTGCTGTCTTTGTGATTTGCAAAAGCTTCCACTCTTTAAATTTACAGCTGGTTTGTGACCACAGGAGAAGAATCATGCATGTTTGCACACGTTTCCCAGGCAGCTGTCATGACTCCTACATTTTGGGGAACTCCCAGCTGCCAGCAATTTTCAAGGAACCAGCTGAAGTGGATGGATGGATGCTGGGTGACAAGGGTTACCCGCTTTGTACATGGTTGACAACACCAGTATGTCATCCCCAAAGCGTTGCTGAAGAGAGGTACAATGTTGTTCACACATCCACCACAGCCATCATCGAACGCTCCACTGGCATGCTGAAAATGCGATTCTATTGCTTTGACCGGTCTGGAGGGGCTGTTCAGTATGCGCCACAGAGGGTGTCACGAATAATCATTGTCTGCTGTGCACAACCTTGCAATTAGACGCAGCAACATTCTGCAGGTGGAGGAACAGGCGGAACATCAGTCCTCCTCAGATGAGGATGAATATGAAGAGGGTGAGGAGGAGGACAATGACAATGATGCCATCATCGATATGAGGGCCATGGAGAGACATGCAAGGGACATCAGGGAGAACCTCATTTATGTACGTTTCAGTCAACAATAAGCCACATCATCAAGGAACGTTAGGAGGAGAAATATAACAATTCCCCACAGAAATTCCTTTTGAATGAGATCTTGTTTATCTCTGCAATCTTAACGAAGCATTGCTGCAGCAGACAGTGCAGATTTAACGACATGGCAAATGATGCACCACAACCATTGCATAGGTATATCAACATCCTTCATTCTGCATTGGCTTTCGCATGACAGATCCAATCACATAAACAATGCCAATCTTCACCTTGGCACAACATCATTTAGTGAATGGCACCCAGGCTGCTCACCATTCCACTGCATTCCTCATACCCTCAGCCTGAAAGACACGGAGCCATGGGAGAAATCAATTGTCAGCTTCACCAGGACCACTTACCCTTGCTGATCTGAGCAAGTCATTGATGTGCTTGCAGCACTGCACCCATTTTCTACAAGTGACCCCACGATTCGAGACCTCCTCTGCTACCTCCATCCAGGTCACCTTGTTGAGGCAGGAGGGTCCTCGCACTCCATCTGAGAGAAGAGGACCTCCCACCTTTCCCTGACGGCCTGGAGGAGGCATCACTGAACTGTGGGGCGGGACACTGCCTGCTGGCTGCCATTTGATTCACTTTGGCTGTAGGGAAGATAAATGATATGAAGTTGATGGCGACTTTCACAAAATAAGAGAGGCAAAAACATTTTGATTTAAGTAAAAGATTCAATTTCAGTTAGTCTGAAGATACTTCCATGAAAGGAAGGCTACTGATTCTTGAGGCTGCAAGCACAGAATGTTTTATATCTGTGGCGATCACGGTGCTCAGGGCAGTGACGGTGGGTTCCACCAATGAAAGGCCGCCCCCACCGTATGATCGCACATGCTTTATAGGAAACACCAAAAAGCTAAAAAGAATAAAGGCGCTAACACCAAGCAACAATGAGAGAGTTGGTAGTTTCTATTTCCCCCAGAAACCTGGAAATGTACAAGAAGAAGTCAGCAGCACTCAGTGAGCCAGCCAGGGGAGAGATGAGTGGCAGGTTGGTGTCTGGGTTATTCGAAATTCTGATACAGAACATTTCCAGTAATTTAGCTTCACGGAATCCCACACATTTTCTGTTTATACAAAACAGTGAGGTTAATGCTATTTTAATACTTTAATATCTTTTTTAAGAGATTGGATTTTAATTCTTTGCTTTTTTTTCTCCAGTTGACTTGAGGTCCCTTCACACTGCACGTTATAACATAACCTTTTGTTGGTTCACAAAAACAAATCAGAGAAAAAGTTTCAAACACTAAACAAAGGTTTTAGAAATTTCATTGGCTTGTATAAAGAGAGTTAATTTGGGGGACTTGGGGCTTACACAAAGTAGCCCACTCACTTAGTGCCTAGAAGCAGAGGTATTTGAGAGTCACTTTAAACTTGAGGACTTGAGCATGTAATATGGACTGACACTGCAGAATAGTACTGAGGGAATGTTGCACTGTCTTTCAGATAAGGGCCATAATTTTGATCTAACCAACCAGGTTGGATGCCCGTTTTACAATCCATCCAATTACACTCCCTGTTCAAGTTAATGGAGTGTAAAAATGAGCAAGATGTAAAATGTGCACCTGATCTAAAGAGGTTCCATTCATCGGCTAGGTTAAAAATGGGGTTAAGGTGTTAAACCCAGGCACTGCCTATCTTTTCCAATAAGAGCCAAAGAATCACCTGCAATAGCTCCTCTTCCCATTCCAGCACCGTTACCTCTGCTATCCTCCAAAGATCTCTCCTATTTCCCATCTACATGCTGCCAATTGGCGACATCATCCGAAAATATACAATGTCAGGTTCAACATGCACACTGACGACACGCAGCTATACCTCACCAATGCCTCTCTCGACCTCTCCACTGTCTATAAATCATCACACTGCTTGTCCAGGTTCCAGTACTTGATGAGCAGAAACTTTCTCCAACAAAGTACATGGAAGATCAAAGCCATTGTCTTCGGTCCCTGCCACAAACTTCATTCTCTAGCCACTGACTGCATCCTTCTCCCTGGCAACTGTCTATGACTGAACCAGATTGTTTGCAACCTTGTCATCATATTTGATCCAAGGTGGGCTTTCAACCACATATCTGCACCATCACTAAAACTGTCCCCTCCATAACATCAAGTGACTCCAACCCTATCTTAGCTCATCTGCTGCTGAAACCTTCATGTCTTTCTTACATCCGGACTTGACTATTCCAATGCACTCCTGGCCGGCTTCCCATCTTCCACCCTCCATAAATTTAAACTCATCCAAAATTTTGCCTCCCTGCGTCCTAACTTGCACCAAGGCCAGTTCACCCCTGTACTCACTGACCCACACTGGCTCCTGGTTAAGCAATGCCTCGATTTTAAAATTCTCATCCTTACCATAGCCTCACCCCTCCCTACCTTTGTAATCTCCTCCAAACATACAACCTTTTGAGATATTTGCTCTCCTCCAGTTCTGGCTTCTTGTTCATCCAAATTTAATTCACTCTACCAAAGGTGAATATGGAATTCCCTCCCTAAACCTCTGTCTCTTTATCTGTCTTTCCTCCTTTAAGACACAACTTAAAACCTACCTCTTTGACCTAGCAAGCCACTCAGTTGTACCTAACCGCTACGAAGTCAATAAAAAGGAATGAAACTGGACGGACCACCCGGCATCGACCTAGGCACCGGAAACGACAACGGTAAACCCAGCCCTGTCGACCCTGCAAAGTCCTCCTTACTAACATCACAGAATAATACAGTGCAGAAGAGGCGCTTCGGCCCATCGAGTCTGCACCAATGCATTAAAACACCTGACCTGTCTACCTAATCCCATTTGCCAGCACTTCGCCCATAGCCTTGAATGTTATGACGTGCCAAGTGCTCATCCAGGTATTTTTTAAAGGATGTGAGGCAACCCGCCTCTACCACCCTCCCAGGCAGGGCATTCCAGACCGTCACCACCCTCTGGGTAAAAAAGTTCTTCCTCAAATCTATCCCAGGTTACTGAGGGAAGCGAGAGAGGAAATAGCTGGGGCCTTAACAGATATCTTTGCAGCATCCTTAAACACGGGTGAGGTCCCGGAGGACTGGAGAATTGCTAATGTTGTCCCCTTGTTTAAGAAGGGTAGCAGGGATAATCCAGGTAATTATAGACCGGTGAGCCTGACGTCAGTGGTAGGGAAGCTGCTGGAGAAGATACTGAGGGATAGGATCTATTCCCATTTGGAAGAAAATGGGCTCATCAGTGATAGGCAACATGGTTTTGTGCAGGGAAGGTCATGTCTTACCAACTTAATAGAATTCTTTGAGGAAGTGACAAAGTTGATTGATGAGGGAAGGGCTGTCGATGTCATATACATGGACTTCAGTAAGGCGTTTGATAAGGTTCCCCATGGCAGGCTGATGGAGAAAGTGAAGGCGCTTGGGGTCCAAGGTGTACTAGCTCGATGGATAAAGAACTGGCTGGGCAACAGGCGACAGAGAGTAGCAGTAGAAGGGAGTTTCTCAAAATGGAGACGTGTGACCAGTGGTGTTCCACAGGGATCCGTGCTGGGACCACTGTTGTTTGTGATATACATTAATGATTTGGAGGAAAGTATAGGTGGACTGATTAGCAAATTTGCAGACGACACTAAGATTGGTGGAGTAGCAGATAGTGAAGGGGACTGTCAGAGAATACAGCAGAATATAGATAGATTGGAGAGTTGGGCAGAGAAATGGCAGATGGAGTTCAATCAGGGCAAATGCGAGGTGATGCATTTTGGAAGATCCAATTCAAGAGTGAACTATACAGTAAATGGAAAAGTCCTGGGGAAAATTGATGTCCAGAGAGATTTGGGTGTTCAGGTCCACTGTTCCCTGAAGGTGGCAACGCAGGTAAATAGAGTGGTCAAGAAGGCATACGGCATGCTTTCCTTCATCGGACGGGGCATTGAGTACAAGAGTTGGCAGGTCATGTTACAGTTGTATAGGACTTTGGTTCGGCCACATTTGGAATACTGCGTACAGTTCTGGTCGCCACATTATCAAAAGGATGTGGATGCTTTGGAGAGGGTGCAGAGGAGGTTCACAAGGATGTTGCCTGGTATGGAGGGCGCTAGCTATGAAGAGAGGTTGAGCAGATTAGGATTATTTTCATTAGAAAGACGGAGGTTGAGGGGGGACCTGATTGAGGTGTACAAAATCATGAGAGGTATAGACAGGGTGGATAGCAAGAGGCTTTTTCCCAGAGTGGGGGTTTCAATTACTAGAGGACACGAGTTCAAAGTGAAAGGGGAAAAGTTTAGGGGGGATATGCGTGGAAAGTTCTTTACGCAGAGGGTGGTGGGCACCTGGAACGCATTGCCAGCGGAGGTGGTAGATGCGGGCACGATGGATTCTTTTAAGATGTATCTAGACAGATACATGAATGGGCAGGAAGAAAAGAGATACAGAACTTTAGAAAATAGGCGACATGTTTAGAGAGAGGATCTGGATCGGCGCAGGCTTGGAGGGCCGAAGGGCCTGTTCCTGTGCTGTAATTATCTTTGTTCTTTGTTCTTTGTTCTTAAATCTCCCTTAAACCTCCCGCCCCTCACCTTAAACTTGTGTCCTCTCATAACTGACCCTTCAACTAAGGGGAACATCTGCTCCCTATCCACCCTGTCCATGCCCCTCATAATCTTGTACACCTCGATCAGGTCACCCCTCAGTCTTCGCTGCTCCAGCGAAAACAACCCAAGCCTATCCAATCTCTCTTCATAGCTTAAATGTTCCATCCCAGGCACCATCCTGATGAATCACCTCTGCACTCCCTCCAATGCAATCACATCCTTCCTATAATGTGGCGACCAGAATTGCACACATTACTCCAGCTGTGGCCTTACCAAAGTTCTGTACAACTCCAACATGACCTCCCTGCTTTTGTAATCTATGCCTCGATTGATAAAGGCAAGTGTCCCATATGCCTTTTTCACCACCCTATTAACCTGCCCTTCTGCCTTCAGAGATCTATGGGCAAACACGCCAAGGTCCCTTTGTTCCTCGGAACTTCCCAGTGTCAGGCCATTCATTGAATACTTCCGTGTCACCTTACTCCTTCCAAAGTGTATCACCTCACACTTTTCAGTGTGAAATTCCATCTGCCACTTTTCTGCCCATTTGACCATCCCGTCTATATCTTCCTGTAACCTAACACACTCCACCTCACTGTTAACCACTCAGCCAATCTTTGTGTCATTCGCGAACTTACTGATCCTACCCCCCACATAATCATCTATGTCATTTATATAAATGGCAAACAATAGGGGACCCAGCACAGATCCCTGTGGTACGCCACTGGACACTGGCTTCCAGTCACTAAAACAGCCATCTGTCATCATTCTCTGTCTCCTATAGCTAAGCCAATTTTGAATCCACCTTATCAAGTTACCTTGTATCCCATGTGCATTTGCTTTCTTGATAAATCTCCCATGTGGGACCTTGTCAAAGGCTTTGTTGAAATCCATGTAAACTACATCAACTGCACTACCCTCATCTACACACCTGGTCACATGCTCAAAAAATTCAATCAAATTTGTTAGGCATGACCTCCCTCTGACAAAGCCATGCTGACTATTCCTAATCAAATTTTGCCTCTCCAAGTGGAGATATATTCTCTCCTTCAGAATTTTCTCCAATAGTTTCCCTACCACTGATGTGAGACGCACTGGTCTGTAGTTCCCTGGCTTAAATAGTGGGACCACATTAGCTGTTCTCCAGTCCTCTGGCACCTCCCCCGTGGCCAGAGAGGAATTAAAAATTTGGGCGGCACAGTGGCGCAGTGGTTAGCACTGCAGCCTCACAGCTCCAGGGACCCGGGTTCAATTCTGGGTACTGTGTGTGGAGTTTGCAAGTTCTCCCTGTGTCTGCATGGGTTTCCTCCGGGTGCTCCGGTTTCCTCCCACGACCAAAGACTTGTAGGTGATAGGTAAATTGGCTGTTATAAATTGCCCCTAGTGTAGGTAGGTGGTAGGGCATATGGGATTACTGTGGGGTTAGTATACATGGGTGGTTGTTGGTTGGCACAGACTTGGTGGGCCGAAGGGCCTGTTTCAGTGCTGTATCTCTAATACATAAATAAAATTAGGGTCAGAGCCCCTGCAATCTCCACCCTCACCTCCCTCAGCATCCTGGGACATAAATCGTCCGGACCTGGAGATTTGTCCACTTTTAAGCCTTCCAAAACCTCCAATACCTTGTCACTCCCTATGACAATTTGCTCAAGAACCTCACAGTCTCTCTCTCTAAGTTCCATATCTACATCCTCATTCTCTTGGGTGAGACAGATGTGAAGTATTCATTCAACACCCTACCAATGTCCTCTGGCTCCACCCACAAATTTCCTCCTTGGTCCCTAATGGGTCCTACTCTTTCCCTGGTTATCCTCTTCCCATTGGTATACTTATAGAATATCTTGGGATTTTCCCTACTTTTACCAACCAGAGCTTTCTCATATCCCCTCTTTGTTCTCCTAATTGCTTTCTTAAGCTCCATCCTACACTTACTGTACTCTACTAATGCTTCCATTGATTTGCTCTCCTTGTATTTGCTAAAAGCCTCTCTTATCCTTCTCATCATACCCTGGTCATCCATGGTTCTCTGGGCTTATTGCACCTACCTATTACCCTAGAGGGAACATGTTGGGCCTGTACCCTCCCCATTTCCTTTTTGAATGCTCCCCACTGCTCTTCTGTAGATTTCCCGACAAGTAACTCTTTCCAGTCTACCTTGGCCAGATCCTGCCTTATTTTACTAAAATTCGCTCTCCCCCAATCCAAAACCTTTTTTTTGCAACTTGTCTATTTCTTTCGCCATAACAAGCTTAAATTGTACCATGTTGTGGTCACTATCACCAAAATGCTCCCCCACCAACAAATCAACCACCTTCATTCCCCAGAATTAGGTCCAGCACTGCACCTCCTTTGTTGGATCCTCTACATATTGAGCTAAAATGTTCTCCTGTATACATTTTAAGAACTCCACTCCATCTAAGCCCTTAACATGATGACTTTCCCAAAAAATGTTGGGAAAGTTGAAATCACCTAATATAATTACCCTATTATTTTTACACACCTCAGCAAATTGCGCACATATTTGTTCCTCAATTTCCCGTTGACTATCTGGGGGTCTATAATAAACACCTAGCAATGTGGCTGTCCCTTTTTTATTCCTAAACGCTACCCATAAAGCTTCATTTGATGCCCCCTCCAAGATATAATCTCTCCTTACTACAGTAACTGACTCCTTAACTAATATTGCAATGCCCCCTCCTCTTTTACCCCCTCCTCTGTCTCGCCTGAAGATTATATATCCTGGGATATTGAGCTGCCAATCCTGCTCCTCCCTCAACCATGTCTCCGTGACGGCTACTATATCACAATTCCACGTGTCAATCATTGCCCTTAACTCATCTGTTTTACCTGTAATACCTCTGGCATTAAAGTAGAGGCCTTCCATCCTGGTCTTACTCCCTTGAAACTTACTTCCGCTGTATTCCCTCTGACTTGTTCGCTTTCCTGTGTTTAGCTGTGTCCCTATTCTGCTAGGAGTCTGCATCCCCTCCCCCTGCCAAATTAGTTTAAACTTCTCCCAACAGCACTAGCAAACCCGCCAGCAAGGATGTTAGTCCCCCTCTGGTTCAGATGTAGACCGTCCCGCTTGTACAGGTCCGACCTTCCCCAGAAATGGTCCCAGTGGTCCAGGAATCAAAAACCCTCCCTCCTGCACCAACTCTTAAGCCACGCATTCATCTGTGCTATTCTCCTATTTCTATACTCGCTAGCACGTGGCACTGGGAGTAATCCAGAGATTGCAACCCAAGAGATCCTGCTTTTTAATCTACTGCCTAACTCCCTGAATTCTTGATGCAAGACCTCATCCCTCTTTCTATCTATGTCATTGGTACCAACATGTACCATGACCTTTGCCTTATCACCCTCCCCCTTCAGGATGCCCTGCAGCCGTTCAGTGACATCCCAGACCCTGGCACCAGGGAGGCAACACACCATCCAGGAATCACGTTGATGGCCACAGTAGCGCCTATCTATTCACCTGACTATAGAATCCCCTATTACTATTGCTCTTCCTGTCCTTCCCCCTTCCTGTGCAGACAGGCTGCTTGCGGTGCCAGAAGCTTGGCTCTGTCTGCACTCCCTGGAGGAACCAGCCTCATCAGCCTCCAAAATGGAATACCGATTTGCAAGCAGGACCCCAGGGGACTCCTGAACTACCTGCCTGTTTCTCTTGGACTGCCTGGTGGTCACCCATTCCCTTCCTTCCTCAAGTCCCTTCAACTGCAGTGTGACCACCTCTCTATATGTGCTATCCACAATGCTCTCAGACTCGCGGATGCTCCACAGTGTTTTCAGCCACCATTCCAGCTCTGAAACCCGAGCTTCCAGGAGCTGCAGCTGGACACACTTCCTGCACACATGCTGGTCCCGAAGACTGGAAATGTTCCCAGATTCCCACACGCAGCAAGAGGAGCAAATCCAGCTTCAAGCTCTCCTGCCATGACTGAACCCTTTAAATTTAAAACTATAGATTATAATTTAAAAAACATTTAAATCTTGCTAAAACAATGACTTACAATTCAATCCACTTTGAAAAATATCCACCAGGACTTACTTACCAGTCAGCTGTGTTCTTTGGAAGCTCTCGGCTCCCCTCACTCTGAGGACAGGTTGGAAATGAAAGGAGCTCCTCGCTCCCTCCTCACCAAATTTCCTCAGTTACCAAACTGCCACTATAGCTCTCTAATGCAATCCAAGTCAGCACGATAAGATGGCCCACTTTTATACTGACTGACTCTAACCCCTGAAAACTGGTTTAAACCAATTCTCTAATTAACAAGGTGCAGCTGCAAGCAGAGCCTGAGTGAACCCTGTTTAAAGCTGGTCCAAAACGCACCTTCTCCAACCCAAACAGCAACTGTTAAGTTAATCTGCTAAATAAAAGACAGATTAGACTGAAGATAAAATTAACCCTTAATTATCCTCAGTTACCAAACTTACACGATAAAAAAAAATAAAATAAAATTTAAAAAAATAAAAAACATCTGGGGGCTTGTGCCAAAGTTGGGAGAGCTGTCCCACAGACTAGTCAAGCAACAGCCTAACATAGTCATACTCACGGAATCATACCTTACAGACAATGTCCCAGCCACTGCCATCACCTTCCCTGGGTATGTCCTGTCCCACCGGCAGGACAGACCCACCAGAGGTGGTGGCACAGTGGTATACAGTAGGGAGGGAGTTGCCCTTGGAGTCCTCAACATCGACTCTGGACCCCACGAAGTCTCATGGCATCAGGTCAAACATGGGCAAGGTAACCTCCTACTGATTACCACCTACTGCCCTCCCTCAGCTGATGACTCACTACTCCTTCATGTTGAACACCACTTGGAGGAAGCACTGAGGGTGGCAAGGGCACAGAATGTACTCTGGGTGGGGGACTTCAATGCCCATCACCAAGAGTGGCTCGGTAGCACCAGTACTGACCTAGCTGGCCGAGTAAAAAAGGACATCGCTGCTAGACTGGGTCTGCAGCAGGTGGTGGGGGAACCAATAAGAGGGAAAAACATACTTGACCTTGTCCTCACCAATCTGCCTGCCGCAGATGCTTCTGTCCATGATAGTATTGGTAGGAGTGACCACCGCACAGTCCTTGCGGAGACGAAGTCCCGCCTTCACATTGAGGAACCCGTCGATTGTGTAGTGTGGCACTATCACCGTGCTAAATGGGATATATTTCAAACAGATCTAGCAATGCAAAACTGGGCATCCAGGAGGCGCTGTGGGCCATCAGCAGCAGCAGAATTGTACTCAACCACAATCTGTAACCGCATGGCCCGGCATATCCCCCACTCTACCATTACCATCAATCCAGGAGACCAACCCTGGTTCAATGAAGAGTGCAGGAGGGCATGCCAGGAGCAGCACCAGGCATACCTCAAAATAAGGTGTCAACCTGGTGAAGCTACAACCCAGGACTAACTGCATGCCAAACTGCATAAGTAGGATGCGATAGACAGAGCTGAGCGATCCCATAACCAACGGATCAGATCTAAGCTCTGCAGTCCTGCCACATCCAGCCGTAAATGGTGGTGGACAATTAAACAACTAACTGGAGGAGGTGGCTCCACAAATATCCCCATCCTCAATGATGGTGGAGCCCAGCACATCAGTGTGAAAGATAAGGCTGAAGCATTTGCAACAATCTTCAGCCAGAAGTGCCGAGTTAAAGATCCATCTCGGCCTCCTCCTAAAGTCCCCAGCATCACAAATGCCAGACTTCAGCCAATTCGATTCACCGCGTAATATCAAGAAACGACTGAAGGCACTGGATACTGCAAAAGCTATGGGCCCTGACAATATTCCGGCAATAGTACTGAAGACCTGTGCTCCAGAACTTGCCATGCCCCTAGCCAAGCTGTTCCAGTACAGCTACAATAGTGGCATCTCCCCGGCAATGGGCAAAATTGTCCAGGTATGTCCTGTACACAAAAAGCAGGACATGTTCAACCCGGCCAATTACTGCCTCATCAGCCTGCTCTCAATCATCAGTAAAGTGATGGAAGGTGTCATCAACAGTGTCATCAAGCGGCATTTGCTTAGCAATAACCTGCTCAGTGATGCTCAGTTTGGGTTCCACCAGGTCCACTCAGCTCCTGACCTCATTACAGCCTTGGTTCAAACATGGACAAAAGAGCTGAACTCAAGAGGTGAGGTGAGAGTGACTGCCCTTGACATCAAGGCAGCATTTGACCGAGTATGGCATCAAGGAGCCCTAGCAAAACTGAGGTCAATGGGAATCAGGGGGAAAATCCTTCGCTGGCTGGAGTCATACTTAGTGCAAAGGAAGATGGTTGTGGTTGTTGCAGGTCAATCATCTGAGCTCCAGGACATCACTGCAGGAATTCCTCAGGGTAGTGTCCTAGGCCCAACCATCTTCAGCTGCTTCATCAATGACCTTCCTTCAATCATAAGGTCAGAAGTGGGGATGTTCGCTGATGATTGCACAATGTTCAGCACCATTCGTGACTCCTCAGATACTGAAGTAGTCTGTGTAGAAATGCAGCAAGACCTGGACAATATCCAGGCTTGGGCTGATAGGTGGCAAGTAACATTTGCGCCACACAAGTGCCAGGAAATTAACATCTCCAACAAGAGAGAATCTAACCATCTCCCCTTGACATTCAACGGCATTACCATCACTGAATCCCCCACTATCAACATCCTCGGGGCTACCATTGACCAGAAACTGAACTGCAGTAGCCAAATAAATACAGTGGCTACAAGAGCAGGTCAGAGGCTAGGAATCCTGAGGCGAGTAACTCACCTCCTGACTCCCCAAAGCCTGTCCACCATCTACAAGGCACAAGTCAGGAGTGTGATGGAATACTCTCCACTTGCCTGGATGGGTGCAACTCCAACAACACTCAAGAAGCTCGACACCATCCAGGACAAAGCAGCCCGCTTGATTGGCACCCCATCTACAAACATTCACTCCCTCCACCACCGTCGCACAGTGGCAGCAGTGTGTACCATCTACAAAATGCACAGCAGCAATGCACCAAGGCTCCTTAGACAGCACCTTCCAAACTTGTGACCTCTACCAACTAGAAGGACAAGAGCAGCAAATACATGGGAACACCACCACCTGCAAGTTCCCGTCCAAGTCACACACCATCCTGACTTGGAACTGCATCGCCGTTCCTTCACTGTTGCTGGGTCAAAATCCTGGAACTCCCTTCCTAACAGCACTGTGGGTATACCTACCCCAAATGGAATGCAGCGGTTCAAGAAGGCAGCTCACCACCACCTTCTCAAGGGCAATTAGGGATGGGCAATAAATGCTGGCCTGGCCAGTGACGCCCACATCCCATGAATGAATAAAAAAAAAGTCTAGGGCGCTTTTTCAAAGAAGAGCAGGGAGTATTCTTAGTGTCCTGGCTAACATTCATCTCTCAATCAAAATCAATAAAATAATAAACTAGTCATTCATCTCTTTTTGGGGTCCTCCATGTGCATAAGTTAGATGCTGCATTTGCCTGCACAACAAAATTGACAACCCTTCAAAAATGATTCATTGGCAGTGACATATTTTGGGGTATTCTGAGGATGTGAAAGGCACAATATGGGGTGAATTTTTTGCACGTGGTGCAGGTCTCGACAGTGGCCAATTAACGGCCTGGAGGTGCGGGGCCCGTCCAATGCTTGAGTGGGGTGGGCAATGAGGCACCAATCTCGGCCTCATCTGATGGAGAGGCAGGTGTTGCCAACCCTGCAATCAGTCCTGCCTTGTAGATTCTGATCACCGCTGCAGCAGTCCTTAGGAAGCCTTTGCCTGCAGTTTGCACCCCTCCACCTCTGTGGCTGAAGTCAACACTCCTGAAGAGCCCTAGAGGCTCAACCAATGAATCAAGGAGCAAAGTGGGAGGCTGTAGCAAACATGCTGGAGGGAAGACACCAGGTAGCCCCATGGTTTAGCAATGCTTCTCTGCAGGTTCTCCTTCAGCTGCAAGGGAAAGCAAGGATACCTCCCCACTGACCAAGTAAGCCTGGGCAGAGATCACAGAGAAGATCAGCAGCCATGGGGTCATCCCCCTATTCTGGGTGCAGTGCTGCAAATGTGTCAATGATCTCCTTCGCACCACCAGGGTGAGTCTTCCATACTGCTCTCCTCTTTGGGGCTTCCATGTGGCAATGCGGGTTGGTGCGCTACATGGGAGTGACTGACCAGGCAGTGGCAAGAGGGTGCAGCAGCAGCATATCCCTTCTGATACATGGCGGCATCTTGGTGATAGTTTGTCTTTGCTTAACCCCAAAATGTCCCATGAGAGCCGACGTATGGCGGAGGCATTCGGGAGCCCCCATCATGGGCCAAAGGGCTGCCACCTGCATAAGTGTTGTGCTCGTCTTTGTGGGAAAACTAGCAGTGTCCCGCCTTCTACTTGCAGCAGAAACGGGCCCACAACAATGAAGAGATGGCAAAGACTGATCTTTGACGCTGGCAGAGCAGCAGCCCCTGGAACTAGATGCACATAGAAGGAGATGCGCATGATTAATGTGAACCATCTCTTTCCTGTGGTTTGAGCAGGTGATGCAATGTGACTTGCAGTTGAGTCCGTGCATTAACGCTCCATGCAGTTGGGCCGTGCCGTACCACCTATCCTTCGTGGAGCAGTTTCTGCGGGAAAACACCTTTGACCACCGGTCCATCAGGCAGTGGTCTGCACGGAATGTCCTCAAGGCCCTACGGGAAAAGGAGACGATGGATCCTGTCGGATGGTTCCCCGAGCAGACCGTCAAAGTCATTTGGCGGAATGCCTCATCACCAGAACTTTCAAACAAGCACCAAGACGTAGCTTGGCTGGTGGTGAGAAGGGCCCTCCCCGTCAGATCCTTCATGCACACCCGAAGTCTCGCCCCCTCCGCACAGTGCCCCCGCGTTGGCTGTGGTGGGGAAGAGACGGTCGCCCACCTCCTCCTGGAATGTGTCTTCGCAAAGCAGGTGTGGAAAGAGATGCAGTGGTTTTTGTCGAGGTTCATCCCAAGCAGCTCTGTCACACAGGAGTCTGTGCTCTACGGGCTGTTCCCAGGGACGCACACCGAGACAAACATCAACTGCTGCTGGAGGACTATCAATTCGGTGAAAGACGCCCTTTGGTCTGCCCGAAACTTGCTGGTCTTCCAGCGCAAAGAGTTGTTCACCACCGAATGTTGCAGACTGGCACATTCCAAGGTCCAGGACTACGTGCTGAGGGACGCACTAAAGCTTGGGGCAGCCGCAGCAAAGGCTCAATGGGGAAAGACCACAGTGTAAGGTCCCCCCACCAAGCTGAACTGAGGGGCTGGATCCATGGGAAACCCCTCGAACACTATCGTTAATATTCTCAATTGCTGTAAATGTAAAACTGTAATTGACATGACAATTGTGAAACGGAAGGGTTGGGAAGAAACTCATGACAGTATTGAAGGAAACTGATCTCCCTTGCAATGCTTGTATTTTTTGGTGCTGTTTTGAAAGTGTTTGGCATAGTAATTTTTACAGATTTTTATGAATAAAGTATATTTTGGAAATAAAAAAAAAAATTACTATGTCACAATTATTGCTTCTCCGTTTTGGTTTGCTAGTCCATATAATTTATGCATATGGTAAATAAAAACAACCCCAACACAGAACCCTGTGGGACACCACTAACCATATTTAGCTAGTGCAAATAAAGGCCATTTTGCCCTTACCCTTTTCCTTTAAACAGAAGAGCAATAGGGGCTGAAACAAGGTGATTGGGTCTAAAAAAACTCCTTTCTGCAATTTGTTCTTTTTCTCTTCATGACACATACATCTAATTTGTAATGTTTCAAATTACATGCAAGGCCTGATTACTAAATATTCATCATTTTTGTTGCAAGACTCTACATAAATAAATCCATGACTGGATTAATGAATTTTGACATTTATACTGATTAAACGACTCATGAAAAGGCAATCATAACAAGTGTGCTGTGATTCTTTGCTTGCAATTTTATTACTATTTACATAAAACTATATTTGTAAAAAAAATCACCCATTTTTAATCTACACATTCCCCCAATTTCAATGTGTTATAAATTATGATAAAAAAAACAAAGTTTTCTGAGTTTTTGAAAAATGAGTGAAAATATAGTCGATGTAATTTTATGTCCCGTATTGATCAATAAGCCATCTCCTGAAATGCAATTTGCATTGTTGAAATCCATGAACCAATTTTGCTGTGTTTTTCTGTATTTGCCTTAAATTGAAATATTGTATTCACAATTGATGAGATGGTAGCGTATTGGTAATGTCACTGGACTAGTAATCCAGACGTCCAATCTAATGTAATAAAAACAAGAAAAGCTGGAAATACTCAGCAGGTCTGGCAGCATCTGTGGAGAGAGAAGCAGAGTTAACGTTTCAGGTCAGTGACCCTTCTTCAGAACCCAATCTAATGCCCTGGGGACATGGATTCAAATCCCACCACAGCAGCTGGTGGAATTTAAATTCAATTAGTTAATAAAAATCTGGAATTGAAAGCTAGTCTCAGTAACTAGCACCATGAAACTATCAATTGTCATAAAAACCCATCTAGTTCCCTAATGCCCTTTAGGAAAGGAAATCTGACGTCCTTGCTGGGTCTGGCCTACATGTGACTTCAGACCCACAGCAATGTGGTTGGATCTTAACTGCCTTCTGAAATGGCCTAGTGAGCCACTCAGTTGACAAGGATAATTAGGGATGGGCAATAACTACTGGCCTTGCTAGCAATGCCAGCATCCCATGAAAGAATAAAAAAAATTGAAATGTGTCAGCTCAAAACAAGGTAGAAATAAAATAACTAGTTAGTAATGTTACATTATAGCTACAACTATTTGATATACCTCGCTAATGTCACAAAACTGTTTTTTTTCTCTTCCTCTTTAAAACAGTGTACCTTTAAGACTCTGTATAAAACAGTGTACCTTTAAGACAGAGGGAGAAGATTCTTTGAGAAC
This sequence comes from Heterodontus francisci, assembly GCF_036365525.1. Taxonomy (NCBI): domain Eukaryota; kingdom Metazoa; phylum Chordata; class Chondrichthyes; order Heterodontiformes; family Heterodontidae; genus Heterodontus; species Heterodontus francisci. Next base: position 55,404,381 of record NC_090379.1, read on the forward strand.
AGTGCCACAGCAGGCCTGTTCTCTAGGCAACAGCAGGAGAGTGAGAGGCCACATGGTATATTGTAACTTTTGACAGTGTGTAAAAACCAGCTTCAACCGGTTTGAACTAGAGAATGAGACAGAGACAACAGCAAAACCTGCTTGCCTTGAAGGTAGAGAATTCTTTTTTTTAATTCATTCATGGGATGTGGGCGTCGCTGGCCAGGCCAGCATTTATTGCTCATCCCTAATTGCCCTTGAGAAGGTGGTGGTGAGCTGCCTTCTTGAACTGCTGCAGTCCATGTGGGGTAGGTACACCCACAGTGCTGTTAGGAAGGGAGTTCCAGGATTTTGACGCAGCAACAGTGAAGGAACGGCGATATAGTTCCAAGTCAGGGTGGTGTGTGACTTGGAGGGGAACTTGCAGGTGGTGGTGTTCCCATGTATTTGCTGCCCTTGTCCTTCTAGTTGGTAGAGGTCGCGGGTTTGGAAGGTGCTGTCGAAGGAGCCTTGGTGCATTGCTGCTGTGCATCTTGTAGATGGTACACACTGCTGCCACTGTGCGTCGGTGGTGGAGGGAGTGAATGTTTGTAGATGGGGTGCCAATCAAGTGGGCCGCTTTGTCCTGAATGGTGTCGAGCTTCTTGAGTGTTGTTGGAGCTGCACCCATCCAGGCAAGTGGAGAGTATTCCATCACACTCCTGACTTGTGCCTTGTAGATTGTGGACAGGCTTTGGGGAGTCAGGAGGTGAGTTACTCGCCTCAGGATTCCTAGCCTCTGACCTGCACTTGTAGCCACGGTATTTATATGGCTACTCCAGTTCAGTTTTCGGTCAATGGTTGCCCCGAGGATGTTGATAGTGGGGGATTCAGCGATGGTAATGCTGTTGAATGTCAAGGGGAGATGGTTAGATTCTTTTTTGTTGGAGATGGTCATTGCCTGGCACTTGTGTGGCGCGAATGTTACTTGCCACTTATCAGCCCAAGCCTGGATATTGTCCAGGTCTTGCTGCATTTCTACACGGACTGCTTCAGTATCTGAGGAGTCACGAATGGTGCTGAACATTGTGCAATCATCAGCGAACATCCCCACTTCTGACCTTATGATTGAAGGAAGGTGATTGATGAAGCAGCTGAAGATGGTTGGGCCTAGGACACTACCCTGAGGTCCTCCTGCAGTGATGTCCTGGAGCTCAGATGATTGACCTGCAAGAACCACAACCACCTTCCTTTGCGCTAGGTATGACACCAGCCAGCGAAGGGTTTTCCCCCTGATTCCCATTGACCTCAGTTTTGCTAGGGTTCCTTGATGCCATACTCAGTCAAATGCTGCCTTGATGTCAAGGGCTCTCATCTCACCTCTTGAGTTCAGCTCTTTTGTCCATGTTTGAACCAAGGCTGTAATGAGGTCAGGAGCTGAGTGGCCCTGGCGGAACCCAAACTGAGCATCACTGAGCAGGTTGTTGCTAAGCAAATGCCGCTTGATGGCACTGTTGATGACACCTTCCATCACTTTACTGATGATTGAGAGTAGGCTAATGGGGCAGTAGTTGGCCAGGTTGGATTTGTCCTGCTTTTTGTGTACAGGACATACCTGGGCAATTTTCCACATTGCAGGGTAGATGCCAGTGGTGTAGCTGTACTGGAACAGCTTGGCTAGGGGCGCGGCAAGTTCTGGAGCACAGGTCTTCAGTACTATTGCCGGAATATTGTCAGGGCCCATAGCTTTTGCAGTATCCAGTGCCTTCAGTCGTTTCTTGATATCACGTGGAGTGAATCGAATTGGCTGAAGTTTGGCATCTGTGATGCTGGGGACTTCAGGAGGAGGCCGAGATGGATCATCAACTCGGCACTTCTGGCTGAAGATTGTTGCAAATGCTTCAGCCTTATCTTTCGCACTGATGTGCTGGGCTCCCCCATCATTGAGGATGGAGATATTTGTAGAGCCACCTCCTCCAGTTAGTTGTTTAATTGTCCACCAGCATTCATGGCTGGAAGTGGCAGGACTGCAGAGCTTAGATCTGATTCTCTCAGCAGAAATTCTACAATGAGCCGCAGGCTGTGTTAATTGCCTAAGAAGGAAAAAAATCCCTTTCGAAGGGAACATTTGTATTGCTGGATGTAGCAAAAATTCTTTTTCTTTACTTCGTTGCTTCAAGATTGACTCTCGCTTGACTAATTGGTGTTTTCTGGAATTTGCAGTAAAGTTTCGACTGAAAGACTACCAATTTTTAAATCCAAATAATAGACCTGTCATTGTACTCCGTTTTGAAAGAACTGTGCGACGCCTGCTGCAGCTTTGAATGTCTATCAAGTAAAGACTGTTCATCAAATCTGCATGGAGACTTTGAGCGGCATCTGATTTTTTTTTACACTAGGATACCTCACCCATCAGGAACCTAACCCACAAAGACTTACCACCCAGTTATTTATTTATTCTTAAGAAATAGCTAATTTTTAAAACACCATTTTTAAAATCAGTTAACTGTTAGTTTTTAAATGTACATGTGTGAATAGGGGAGTTAGAATAAAGAAGTTATAAGGTCTTTCGACATAAATTTATCTTAATAGCGTTTAAGATTTAGTTTATTAATAAATAGTTAGTTTGTAGTTGTCTCAAGATACCTGGTTTGTTCTATTTTTATTCTGGGGGGTACTGAAGTGTTTAATTTGGCTAATTTCCAGTAGGTGGGAAAACTTTAATAATATACTGCAACCTGTGGAGCATTGGGACTGAATTGACAGTGCATTGCTCCTGCCTCGGTCGTAACACTAGGCACTTTAAAACCAATGCTCTTCCTTGTTTGCCATAGAATTTCTAACAGCATGTTGTGAGTAGTTTCAGACTGAGCCATCCACAGCCTTGATAAGGACCTCACAGAAATAAATCTATAAGATAAAGCCAACTAATGGTGGGATTGAGCTTTTTAAAAGTCTAGTGAATTCAAAGCAAATAATATATTTTGTATTTGAGTATCATTGCTTCATCCATCATGTTGCTCCATGTAAAATCATTCGCTTAATGAAATACAAAACAGATATCTGTGCAATAATTTTTGCCATCAGTGTTTAACAAAGGACTATCTACATGTAAAAAAAGTATTGCTATTTAAAAAAACATACACAACCTTAAATTTTTAATATATATGAGTAGTTTATTAAAAATGCAAGAAGCACCAAGTTCTGTAGACAGTTAAAACTGGTTGACATGACTTAGTTTGGGTGATTAAATAACAAACCGTATCCTGCCAATGTACACTGCAGGTTGACTCCAGATTAAAGACCAAGTTTAGCTACATAGCATACAGAAAACAGGCTCTGACACAGTTACTGAAAAAGAGGTCTAATTAATAGGGGTTCTTCACCAGAACATGGTACATGTAGGAATTCACCCAGTCAGGAAACCACAATAAGAACATAAATTCATAATCTAATCAAACCTATACTATCTTGGATTGTTGGCCTTGATGTAATGTAAGCTAATTCATAATATGCAACTGTATTCTGTGATACATAGAAAACTGAAAATTTCAGTCAATTAATTTCTAATTTTAAACCAAGGTACAAAATGCATATATATGCTACAAAAGTATAACTGAATTGTTTGATATCCAGAAATTTACATTATTTCCATTGGAAATTGGCAGGTTGTGTTTTGCCTGATTCATGCAGAAAATGTTTAGCTGCATTACAGGATTAAATCACAAGTATTCAGTTCCTGTTGTGCAATCAGCTTCTGTCAGCAATTTGTACCCTTGGATGAAAAAGGCTATACAACATCCAGCTTCAAAATCAGTTATGCGTCAGCCACTAAAATCAGTGTAGCTGGACAACACTCTGAGACACTCACTTTCTGAACTCTGGTTTCTGATTACAGCTCATTATGAAACTCATGCTGCATCTTCTTTTCCTTATCGAGGGGTTTAGGAGTCCCTTGCATTTTTTCAGACTCTGCAGCTGGTTCTCTGTGATCCTCTTCCTCATTAATCTCACTTACGTGTTCAGTCTCATTTTCCTCCTCCGCATAGGGATTTTCTCGTTTTGCAGAATCAGATGTCCTCTGCTTTGCAAATCCAGGACGTACAATATCCATGATGGCCAGGAAGTCATAAGTAGTTTGTGGGGGTGTCCAATCTTTAGCTTGCAGAAGATCTGTGAAAGAAAGATTATAAAAACTTGTCAGCATTTGATATTTAAAACCTGTGCAGAGATAAGCTGGAATTGTCAATAATCATATATTTAAGGGTGTGGTCTTCTGTTTGCAACACAATTTTTTCTTCTGACCCTGGATTGTGCTGTCAGCAACACAATTAAGAACTGCCATAAAAACAAATAGCTTCTTGTGTTCAGTTCAGAACTTTCCATGGGAATAATAATTAATACCAGACTCCCATCTTCCCAGGCTTCTATATCCCCACCATGCAAGAGGACTAAAACAGGACACAATATTCAAGATAGAGCCTGATCATAGAACTATACAAAAAAAGAATAGTACACCTAGTTTTATATGTACATCTATTCACTTTTGCAATAGTTTTGGGGCACTGTCGTGGACCTTCAATGACTCATGCAGTATAACCACCAGGTACTTCTCCCATTCGGCAGTCTTGAACACCTCAGCATACGCAGTTTTCAAAATTCCAAATGCTGATTGTCCATAGGATACTGTAATGGAATACTGCACTTCATTTTAGGCTATAAAATCATATCCTTCATTTAATTTCACACTATGATGCAGCAGCACAAAAAAGTGATACTTCTAGAGCAGTCAGGAATTCCAACAAAAAATATTTCATCGGACAAGCTGTAGGATAAGCATAATAAAAACAAGAAATGCTGGAACCACTCAGCAGGTCTGGCAGCATCTGTGAAAAGCGAAGCAGAGTTAACGTTTCGGGTCAGTAAGATAAGCACATGGCTTGTAGAGAAAAACCTTAGAAGCAAACACCTTTTTAATCATTCAAAGACTTTTATTCCAAAGTCATGAAATGTATTGTAAAATCAAGCTAGACTTGTCTCTGCCACCTTATTTTTTTTTTATTATTCATTCATGGGATGTGGGTGTCGCTGGCTAGGCCAGTATTTATTGCCCACACCTAACTGCCCGTGAAAAGGTGGTGGTGAGCTGCCTTCTTGAACCTCTACAGTCCTTTGGGGTAGGTACATCCACAGTGCTGTTAGGAAGGGAATTCCAGGATTTTGACCCAGCGACTGTGAAGAAACGGCGATATAGTTGCAAGTCAGGATGGTGTGTGACTTGGAAGGGAAGTTGCAGATGGTGGTGTTCTCATGTTTTTGCTGCCCTTGTCCTTCTAGTTGGCAGAGGTCGTGGTTTGGAAGGTGCTGTTTAAGGAGCCTTGGTGCTTTGCTGCAGTGCATCTTGTAGATGGTACACACTGCTGCCACTGTGCGTCGGTGGTGAAGGGAGTGAATGTTTGTGGATGGGGTGCCAATCAAGCGGGCTGCTTTGTCCTGAATGGTGTCGAGCTTCTTGAGTTGTTGGAGCTGCACCCATCCAGGCAAGTGCAGAGTATTCCATCACACTCCTGACTTGTGCCTTGTAGATTGTGGACAGGCTTTGGGGAGTCAGGAGGTGAGTTACTCGCCACAGGATTCCTAGCCTCTGACTTGCTCTTGTAGCCACTATATTTATATGGCTACTCCAGTTCAGTTTCTGGTCAATGGTAATCCCTAGAATGTTGATCGTGGGGGATTCAGCAAGTGTAATGCCATTGAATATCAAGGGGAGATGGTTAGGTTCTCTCTTGTTGGAGATGGTCATTGCCTGGCACTTGTGTGGTGTGAATGTTACTTGCCACTTATCAGCCCAAGCCTGGATATTGTCTGGGTCTTGCTGCATTTCTACACGGACTGCTTCAGTATCTGAGGAGTCACGAATGGTGCTGAGCATTGTGCAATCATCAGCGAACATCCCCACTTCTGACCTTATGGTTGAAGGAAGGTCATTGATGAAGTATCTGAAGATGGTTGGGCGTAGGACAATATCCTGAGGAACTCCTGCAGTGATCTCCTGGCTGAGATGATCGACCTCCAACAACCACGACCACCTTCCTTTGCGCTAGGTATGACTACAACCATCGGAGAGTTTTCCCCCTGATTCCCATTGACTTCAGTTTTGCTAGGGCTCCTTGATGCCATACTCAGTCAAATGATGTCTTGACGTCAAGGGCAATCACTCTCACCTCACCTCTTGAATTCAGCTCTTTTGTCCATGTTTGAACCAAGGCTGTAATGAGGTCAGGAGCTGAGTGGCCCTGGCGGAACCCAAACTGAGTGTCACTGAGCAGGTTATTGCTAAGCAAGTGCTGCTTGATAGCACTTCGATGACACCTTCCATCACTTTACTGATGATTGAGAGTAGACTGATGGGGTGGTAATTGGCCGGGTTGGACTTGTCCTGCTTTTTGTGTAGAGGACATACTTGGGCAATTTTGCACATTACCGGGTAGATGCCAGTGTTGTAGCTGTACTGGAACAGCTTGGCTTGGGGCGCGGCAAGTTCTGGAGCACAGGTCTTCAGTACTATTGCCGGAATATTGTCAGGGCCCATAGACTTTACAAAATCCAGTGCCTTCAGTCGTTTCTTGATATCACGTGGGGTGAATCGAATTAGCTGAAAACTAGCATTTGTGATGCTGGGGCTTCAGGAGGAGGTCGAAATGGATCATCAATTTGGCACTTCTGGCTGAAGATGGATGCAAATGCTTCAGCCTTATCTTTCGCACTGATGTGCTGGGCTCCCCCATCATTGAGGCTGGGGATATTTGTGGAGCCACCTCCTCCAGTTAGTTGTTTAATTGTCCACCACCACTCATTCCTGGATGTTGCACGACTGCAGAGCTTAGATCTGATCTGTTGGTTATGGAATCGCTTGGCTCTGTCTATCGCATGCTGCTTACGCAGTTTGGCACGCAAGTAGTCTTGTGTTGTAGCTTCACCAGGCTGACACCTCATTTTTAGGTATGCCTGGTGCCACTTCTAGCATGCCCTCCTGCACTCTTCATTGAACCAGGGTTGGTCTCCTGGCTTGATGGTAACGGTAGAGTGCGGAATATGCCAATCATGAGGTTACAGATTGTGGTTGAGTACAATTGGTGAGGACGAGGTCAGGTATGTTTTTCCCTCTTGTTGGTTCCCTCATCACCTGCTGCATACCCAGTCTAGCAGCTACGTCATTTAGGACTCGGCCAGCTCGGTCAGTAGTGGTGCTATCGAGCCACTCCTGGTGATGGACATTGAAGTCCCCCACCCAGAATACATTCTGTGCCCTTCCAACCCTCAGTGCTTCGTCCAAGTGGTGTTCAACATGGAGGAGTACTGATTCATCAGCTGAGGGAGGGCAGTAGGTGGTAATCAGCAGGAGGTTTCTGTGCCCATGTTTGACCTGATGCCATGAGACTTTATGGGGTCCGGAGTCGATGTTGAGGACTCCCAGGGCAACTCCCTCCCAACTGTATACTACTGTGCTGCCACCTCTGCTGGGTCTGTCCTACTGGTGGGACAGGACATACCCGGGGATGGTGATGGCAGTGTCTAGGACATTGTAAGGTATGATTCCATGACTATGACTATGTCAGGCTGCTGCTTGACTAGTCTGTGGAACAGCTCTCCCAACTTTGGCACAAGCACCCAGCTGTTAGTAAGGAGGACTTTGCAGGGCTGACAGGGCTGGGTGTGCCATTGTCGTTTCCGGTGCCTAGGTCGATGCCGGGTGGTCCATCCGGTTCTTTCTTTCTTATTGACTTTGTAGCTGTTAGATACAACTGAGTGCCTTGCCAGGCCATTTCAGAGGGCATTTAAGAGCCAACCACGTTGCTGTGGGTCCGGAGTCACATGTAGGCCAGACCAGGTAAGGACAGCAGATTACCTTCCCTTAAAGGACATTCGTGAACCAGATGGGTTTTTACAACAATCGACAATTGTTTCATGGCCATCATTAGACTCGCTTTTTAATTCCAGATTTATTAATTGAATTCAAATTCCACCTTCTGCTGTGGTGGGATTCAAACCCATAATCCCTGGAGCAATACCCTGGATCTCTGGGTTACTAGTCCAGTGACAAAAGCACTATGCCAACGCCTCCCCTTGCAGGCTCAAAGCAGAGTTACATATTTATTTATTTGCCCTCAGGATGTGGGCAACCCTGACAAGGCAGCAGATATTACCTATCACTCGTTAATCTGAGAAGGATGCTGTGAAACATCTTGCTTCAACCCCATTTCCTCTCCATCACCAAGACTGCCTACTTCCACCTCCATAATAGTGCCCATATCTGCCCTTATCTGCTGCTGAAACCCTCACTCATGCTTTGGTTATCTCAACACTCAACTATTCAAATTCTCTTCTGGGCGGTCTCCCATCTCCATATTCGTTAAACTTGAGATTTATTTGGCAGATGTATTTGAGTCAGTCTGTTGAGCTGATAAATGGAATGCTGGAATGTGCAGATGAGCTCGTAACCAACAAGGTTAATAGATTTCCTGAAGCTCTAGGAAGTGATCTTATGTTGCTGAATTCCATGAAATAGTTACATAGAGGCCAAGTCAAAAATATTCTGCATCAGCACAAATTGTGTGAAATAACTGATCTATTAGCTGCTCGTGGTTTTTCATGACTCAAAAGCACATTGTTTTAGGCACATGAAACAATGCCTGTGACTCAGTGCCCATGTGGAATTCTAGTTATTCTATGAATTCGGGGGCTGAATTTTACCAGCCCCTCAACAACAGGGGGTCGTGGTGGGGGTCCATAAAATACTTGCAGGAGCGGCCCGCCACGATGCCGAGAAGGCCACGCTGCATATTACTGGCGGCGGCGAGACCTCGGTGCTGCTCACCCCACCCGTCAAGTGGCGGGGCCAGCATTTAAATATTAAAATTCAATAAAACAAAATGCAGATTAACTGACCTGGTCACGGTAGCCATCCCATGCCGATTTTATGGCCACCAGCCGCAACTCATGCGTCTTTGGAATTCCGTATGGAGTTCTGAGGCGAGACACTGGTGGGGAGAGGGGAGGACTGAAAATTTCAGGGCAGGAGGGGTGGGGGAGCAGGGAAAACACTTCTTACTGCCTGTGGGGATGGTGGGAAGGGGTTGAAGGGCAAATGTTACAAGGTTGGAGGGGGAAGTTCGCGATGTTAATAAAGTTTATTTAGGGTTGGTGGCCCTGAAACAGACATTGGGGGTTGGGTTGAAAGGGCCTCCAGGTTTCAATAAAATTTTAAAATATTAAAATTTCATCTAAGGGCTTGAAGCCTTTTAAAAATGGTACAGCGCCTGCGCGGTGGTGCCGGACATCTTTTCCGGGGAAGCAGCAGCTGCCCCCTCTACACCATTGCGATGTGGGTCTGCTAATAAAATTCAGCCCAGGGACCCCTACAACTAAATGCCCTGCGAATGTAATTCAAGAATTTGGTACAGAACTGCAACTATGGAGTTGCAATATTGAATCAAAATTGTTCCACTTACTTTTTGCATGGACAAACCATTTATTTGAGTTATATTTTCTTTTGAATGTAAACTTGTCAGCTTGGCTCTGTCGATTGCACGCTCACCTTTGAGTCAGAGGTTGTGCTTCAAGACCCGCTTGACTCGAGCTCATCACATAGGCTGACATTTACGAGCAGCACTGAGGGAGTATGGCATCACTGGAGATGCCTTCTCTCAGATGCGATGTTAAACCAACATTTACCTATTTTAGTGAATGCAATAGATCCCATGGCATTATTTGGGAAAGAGCAAAGTTTTTTCCTGGCCCCGGGCAACATTCCTGACTCAATCAACACCACAAAAGCAGATGATCTGGCTATTCATCAGCTAGCTGTGGGGCCTTGCTGTTTTTATAATACATAACAACTGTATTTATTGCTTGTACAGCACTTTGGGATGTGATGTAAATCTGAGTTCTTTTTTCTTAGGTTTTAGTTCAACTTTCAACATCTTTTTAACATTTTATATTGCGAAATTTACTATAAAATTTCAAAATTGACCTATTTGAACTCTCTACGGTTACAAAACTACCATGGCCTTGAAATTAAATTCAATATCACTTGCACAACATGAGCCAAAGAAACAACATAAAAGTAAGTTTGACAAATGGCAGGCATTGCCTCCAAATACATATAGAGTGAAAATGAGTAACAAATACAAAACATGTGTTAAAAATTACAAATTTTAAACAAATAGACCAATTAAAAAATTAAACGAAGAAAGAATCCAAAGATATAATCCCATATTGTAACTAAGAAACCTTCCTGTTCCCCTCCAACCTGATTTGGATATATAGGCCGGAATGTTATTGTCCCCCCACCCTGAGAGTGGGCTGGGAGGTGGGGGGAGGTTCGGGATGGGTATGTGAAATTGGGTAGGATGGAGGGGGTGCCATGCATATTACCTATTCGCCTGCCCAAAGGTCAATTTTACCAGAGGCAGATGGGCACTTGGCCACCTGAGTAGGCTGCCCGTAATACCTGACGGCCTCCTTTTGGGCTGCAGTGGAGGGGGGGTCCCTCCTGATCGGACATCCTGTGTTTCGTGGAGGCCCCCCCGAGGGGCATAAGCCGCCGCTGCTGGAACACTCCCCCTCTCCATTTACTCCACACCCCCCACCCACCCCTTGCCAGGGCCTTGCCGATTGGCCTCAGCGAGCCCTGGCCCTTTACTGTTCCGAGGCCGGCATCCATGGTGGCTCTTCTCACCACCACTCCCGAAAGCCCCTGATTGGCTGGCAGCTCTTGGGGGTGGGAGATCCTGTCTTAGAGGGGACGAGTGTAAGCAATTAATTGCCTGAGCCATACAAAATGCAGTCGTGGCTCACCTAGCCAGTGGCGGTGCTTCTCCCTCATCATGAAATTCCGGCTAAATTATTCATTTGTTCAGTGTCACTGGGTCAACATCCTGGAATTCCTGACCTAACAGCATTGTGGGAGTGCCGTGGCCACATTCTCAGGGCAACGAGGGATGGTCAATAACTGGTGTTGTAAGTTCCAATTACAAATTTTAAAATATATCTTGGCCCTGAAAATCTGCGGGTCAGCATCCAGGTGTAAGTGCTGGCATACACCCATTAGGAACCTCTGATCCCCGCCAGTGTACTGGATGTCAAAGAGGTTCTCAAATTAAATTATTAATTATCTTGGATGCCTAGTGGATGCAAGGAATCATTGCCTAGCCTGCTGGCGCTGGTGGGAACTACAAGATTTTTATAAAGTGCTTAAACAAATTTAAATTTTAATAACTTTGGATGTACAAATGATAAATAGCATATAAAAGTATAATTCATATCATTTTAACACTATACTGTTCAAATTTCTAGGCTTCAACATAACTGCCATTTTTTGTGATACTTCATTCAATCCGATTTTCCAACCGTTTACTTTTTCTTCTACTGATGCCAACAGTCAACATGATTACCACAGCATTAACAACATTAATATTAAAAAACCTTATGAATTATGCTTTCATTTGTCATTTACAATGTCATCCAAAGTTATTAAAATTTTAAGTTGCACAAGGACTTTATAAACACCCTGTACTAGCCTTGTGCCCCCGTAAATATTCTGTAATTGTTCCATGCACCCCCCCTTTATAAAAGGGCAAAACAAAATTCAAAAATGTTTGAAATCTTTGTAGGTCTAGGCCAGAATGCAAGCCTGACCCATAAAGTGGGTCTCACTTACAAGGCAAATGGTATGTCTCTTTTACTAGACATGCTAGCGCAGGCACAAATGAGGGAGCTTCTGGTCTGGGTCCTCCCTAGCCATACACCCTCTAATGCAGGTGACCTTGTTTCAGGATGGGAAGTTTTTAGGTTCCACAGAAACTGGCAAGAATTTGAAACGCCCAGTATATCCATGTCCTGGCCCTTCCCTCACATTCTCACTCGTATTACAGCTGGAAGGACTCTGGATTTTCATTCAGCTGGTAACCATTATATTTATATTGGAAAGATAGACACAGACACAACAGTTTACATTTAACTGTAGGGAAACATTAATTTTACTCACTATTGGGATGTTCCTCTCCTGTCTGCACCTTCTTTAACCATTGTAGCACACCCATTCTTGATATAAGCTGCCCTTCCGGAAATACAAACACCTGGCCACTAGAACTGAGGTGCACTAAGATGAGTGCTGGCAGCTGTGGGAGGTAGTTCAAATATATTTGCAGAATCTCTTTTCCAACATGTGTGTTTCGCCTTAGTGGTTTAAAAACATAGCAATAAGTTAGTACCAATAAAATAACTAAACCACAGGACTAGAAAAGAATTATATTTATGTTATCAGCTGTTTGGAAAGTGTCATAGCCTATGAACAGCAGGTAATATAAAATTTTAAAAATCCATCGTCAGGAAAACAGTTCAATGCATAGTAATCTTCTTACAAAAATTACAATACAAAAAGGCAATGATCGTGTTTCTTGTAATGGAGGCTCATGCTACAACTGATAAAAGAGAACTACAGATGATATAGTGAAGGGGCTTATTGAAGAGAAAGGAAAACTATATCATTCCTGCCTAGAAATACTTAAATTGAAGGAGCATGTATCCTTCTGCTTTTCCTGACTGAATTAATTAACTATAGTATGAAGATCATACAAACAATTATCATTAACAGTTTTTAGAGTATATTTCCATGGAATATTATTTCATCAATTCCACTCATGGATTCTCCAATTGAAGCTGTAGTAATTAAGTCAAATAAATGTTTCCTCTTGAGCTTATTTCCACAACAATTATCTTTTTATCTACATATAGAAAGAAACGGATAAAGAAACACTCCAAGGAAGGCTCATAAAAATTGCTGTCAAACCAAATTTAGAAAGAAGATATGCCTCACTGGCTTAATATTGCTGAAAAAGGGTAATTCACAATTTTCTGCCAAAGAATAAAGTAAGCATTGACTGAGTTACATAATATTGGGCTGGATTTTATAATATCGCCACCGATCATGAAAAAACAGAGCCACCGCAATCTTCCGTGCGGCGGCTCATTTGCACCCATGGGTCGGGCCGGCCCCTCAGATCACATGAAGGGGGACAGGCTGTCTGTCGCCGGCAATTGTGTCAGCTGCCTGTGCGCAGGCGCTGACGCCATTTTCAAAGGGCTGTCAGCCCTGCAGGCTAATTTAATATTAAACAGTAAATTGAATTAAAATAAATAAATACATTTCTTTTGTCCCTCTCCCATGCCCCCCAAAAACAATTAAATTAATTATTTGACCTTTACCCCCAAAACACTTACCTTTACCATCTGACTTCCCCCCTCAAACTGCACAAACTTTCAACTACAACCCTTCCCACCATCCCCTACACCCATGAAATGAATTTGACCCCATTCCCACACTGATAAACTTACTTACTCGCTCCCTCCCACCACCGGTTTTGCACCTCCTTTCCCCGGATGGGAATCCAAAGGTGCTGGAGTGCCGGCCACCGGGCCGATGATCACAGCAGGACATCAGGTGGCAACGTGAGCTTAATTAAATCAATCATTTTAATTTATTTAAATATCCAAATTGGGGTCCTGTCACTGAGTGGCGGGGGGCTGCCACGAGGCCTCGCCCCTGCCTGTAATATCGAGCTGGGCCCTCCCGATGTCTGGGTGTGAGGCGGCCCTCAACTGAAGGGATTTTCCAGCCCCGCCCCCACCCCCCCCCCCCCCCCCCCGCCGTGAAACCCAATGTCAGGGAATTGGTAAAATCCAGCCCATTGTCTTGGGTTGAGATATTGTCGTGTCAACTCCTCGAATACAATAAATTGCAACAGTTTGAAAATATGGCACAGTCCAATGATGGAGAGATAGCTTCTTATGCAGTGGAACAAACTGCATTGTGGCCAATGCTGATGCAAAAAGATCTGAATAGGCCCCAAGTGAAGGGTGTATGCATCTACACGCTGCTTGGATAGGCTACATGGTATGTGGTACATAACCTAAAATTGCAATTTAATTACCAAGCTGTTCCAGTACAGCTACAACACTGGCACCTACCCGACATAGTGGAAAATTGCCCAGGTATGTCCTGTGTGCAAAAAGCAAGACAAGTCTGACCCAGCCAATTACTGCCCCATCAGTCTACTCTCGATCATCAGCAAAATGATGGAAGGTGTTGTCGGCAGTGCTATCAAGTGACACTTACTCGGCAATAACCTGCTCACTGACACTCAGTTTGCGTTCCACCAGGGTCAATCGGCTTCTGACCTCATTACAGTCTTGGTCCAAAAGAGCTGAACTCAAGAGGTGAGCAGAGAGTGACTGCTCTTGACATCAGTGCGGCATCAAGGAGCCCTAGCAAAACTGGAGTCAATGGGAATCAAGGGGATAACTCTCCACTGGTTGCATTCATATCTAGCACAAAGGAAGATGGTTGTGGTTGTTGGAGGTCAATCATCTCAGTCCCAGGACATCACTTCAGGAGTTCCTCAGGGTAGTGCCCTAGGCCCAACCATCTTCAGCTGCTTCTTCAATGACCTTCCCTCCATCATAAGGTCAGAAGTGGGGATAAGTGCAAAATACTGCAGATGCTGGAACTCTGAAATGAGAACAGAAACAGCCGGAAATACTCTGCAGGTCTGGCAGAAACTGTGTAGCGAGAAACAGGGTTTACGTTTCAGGTCTGCAACCGTTCTTCCGTGTCATGGAGTGCTAAATAGTTGTAGCGAAAGACAAAGCACGAGTCCAGAGAGTGCTAATGGCAGAATAATGAACAGCTCTGTAAGAAACCTGTCATTTAATCTCTCCCTCCTCCGTCCTATCACAGTCCTTCCTTCTTGTCCTTCTACCTGCCTCCTCCCTTTCACTTGCTCAAACACTATTACATTTCTAACTTTTGCCAGTTCTGATGAAGGGTCGCAAACCTGAAACGTTAACTCTGTTTCTCTCTACACAGATGCTGCCTTTCCTGCTGAGTATTTCTGGTACTTACTGTTCTCATTTCAGAAACAGGATGTTCGCTGACGATTGCACACTGTTCAGCACCATTCATGACTCCTCAGATACTGAAGCAGTGTGTGCCCATATACAGCAAGACCTGGACAACATTCAAGCTTTGGACTGATAAGTGGCAAGTTACATTCTTGACACACAAGTGTCAGGCAATGACCATTTCAAACAAGCGAGAATTCAACCATCTCCCCTTAACATTCAATGGCATAACTATCGCTAAATACCCCACTATCAACATCCTGAGGGTGACCCTTGACCAGAAACTAAACTGGACCAGCTATATAAGTACAAGAGTAGGTGAGAGGCTGGGAATTCTGCAGTGAGTAACTCACCTCCTGACTCCCCAAAACCTGTCCACCATTTACAAGGCACAAATAAGGAGTGTGATGGAATACTCTCCACTTGCCTGGATGAATGCAGCTCCAACAACACTCAAGAAGCTTGACACCATCCAGGACAAAGCAGACCGCTTGATTGGCACCCCATCCACAACTTTCAACATTCATGCCTCCACCACTGATGCACAGTGTCAGCAGTGTGTACCATCTACAAGATGCACTGCAGCAACTCACTGCACACAGCACCTTCCAAACCCGTGACCTCTACCAGCTAGAAGGACAAGGACAGCAGATGTATGGGAACACCACCACCTGCAAGTTCCTCTCCAAGCTATACACTGTCCTGACTTGGAACAACATCAGCGTTCCTTCACTGTCGCTGGGTCAAAATCCTGGAACTCCCTTCCTACACCATGTTGGTGTACCTACACCACATGGACTGCAGCAGCTCACCATTACATTCTTACGGGCAATTAGGGATGGGCAATAAATGCTGACCTAGCCAGCGACGTTAACACCCCATGAAAGAATAAAAAGAGCAACACACATATTTTACTCTAAGACCAAAGGTTTTTCTTTTTGGCCTATTGCAATAGTGGTACTGTACCTCTATAAATCTATGAAAAAATCGTCCTTCAGGCCGGATGACACTAATTTGGATTGACCGTATTAAAGTGTCTTGTCAGTAAAGGAAAACACTTCCATAACTGGTCAGAACAGGTACTAACATTCTAATTCCACTGTTAGAATATGGTAGCCATTTCTATAACAGTTAACTTTTTAATGGAAATATTCTTTTCAGTTTATCATTAAAAAAAAACTTAGCAGTATATCAATGTCAGTGAAACTGCTGACCCTGTTGGATTACTGCCAAGAAGTTATGACTCACAGGTCAATCCAGCATGTGGTATAGATCTGCACAGATCTTAACTTCGTAAATTCTGCAAGCTCTTCTCTAGCTTTCAACGTCTTGGTGTCGTCGTTATCAATAAACAAAATGAGTAATGGTTTCTGAGGATGGAAGTAAGAAGGGAAATTTTCCACTGTGACTTCAGGCTAATAATAAAAAAGAAAGAACATTTTAGTTTATTCAGTTGCAAAGAAATGGTGACATTAAGAACAATAGTCAAAAAGCAATTAAAAAGTATAATACAGCTGTCGATGACATGAAATTATTTTCCTTTTCAGTTTTCAAATTGGTTTTCTATTGGCAATAATAATATGTTCTACATATTTAAATTTAAATGGCAACATCAGTGAACAAATAAGAAATCTAATGAAATGTGTTAATTTATTACACATTCAACGGAATATGTTTTAACACACTCTGCTTGGCAGAAGCAGGGCAATATCAGAGTAAAAATGAAGGTGGTAGACGTAACACCTCATTCCCACTACATTGCCATTTTTGCTGGGGCCTTCTGCTGGGTAATATACACAGGACTCTGATGCCATTTTAACCGTGAGCCATGGATACTCCACCCAGTAAAACATGGCAGTACAGCGGGTGATATCGAAACTTCCCGTACGATTGTGATGAGGAAATATGAGTTGAATTTGTTATTAGGATGTTGCCAGATTGTATGAGTTTGATTGCACTGTTCGAGCGCATTTATCACTATCTGGCCCTCGGACTGTTTAGCTCAATATTCCTTTTTGGAACGTACTGCCTGAATAAATGTACGTATAGTTTGAATGAGAGATGTATTATTCGGATTTTCTTCGTGAACGGGGGCCAAAATCCATGTGGCCGGCTCACAAAAATGAGCTGATGCTCAGCGCCAGCCTCATGAGGATTACTCTTCGAAACCTGGAGGAGGTGGAGAACTGCGTGGAAGTTCCAATGCGTGGAAATTCCCTGAAGGGAATCGCAGGAGCACATGGCCTGCACTGTATGTTAATGGACTAGATCGTCGATGAGGTTTTACAAGCTGCAGGGCCAAGTTTGAAAGTTATTAGTATGCTGTCCGTTGGATTTGACCATCTCTCTCTGGGAGAAATCAAAAATCAGTTAGTGGATCAAATAGCCTCAAGTACTGGGAGCAGTACTCCCAATGGTGGGAGCTGATGAAATGTTTTAATACCTGCACCCCCTTCCCCCACCCGCTCCCCCCTCCCAGCTCACGCCCCTCGCACCATCACCCCCCCACCCTCTCCCCAGCTCCTGCCTCGCACCATCTTCCCCTGCACCCCCTCCCCTACCCCCCTGCAGCCCCCTTCCCAGCTCCCACTTGCATCCCCTCCCCTAGTCCCCTGAAGCCGCCTTCCCAGCTCCCCCTCGCACCCTCTTCCCTCCACCCTTTCACACCGCACCCCTCCCCCTCGCACCCCCTCCCCCCACCGACATCCACCTACCCCTGAGCAGGGATCCTAAAAACCCCACTGCCCGTGGGCGTCTCGGGAGAGACCAAGGCTAAGGGAGTAAACCGTAACAGAAAATCCGGAGCGGAACCCCAAAGGCGGTCATATGTCACCTTTGGCATGTTTCCGGCAGTTCCTGCAGCCATACCAGCGCCAAACGTTATGCTCTGCACTCATTTGGACCCCACCAGGAAGGCCGAGAGGGGGGTTTTGACGCTTGGGCAACTCACAACCTCCATACATCTGCCCAGGCATGCGCATGGAGAGGTCACTCCATAGTCGCCTCACAGCGACCAAAGCAACACGGAAGGCAGCAGTTACGGGTTATAAATCCAGCTCAATTGGCATAGAGATTGGGCGCCACGGGTTGCCTTTGTCGGTGGGAGAGGTCATCACACCTCACTGGACAGCTACCGCCTGCCTCAAAGTGGGCAGCCCCCGGTCAGTAAGGTTCTGTCCCACCACAGTCCACCTGCTTCAATGGGTGTTTGGAGCTCAGGGTCATTGCCCGACGTGGATTGTAACACCGCACCAAACAGCATGACAAAAAAAGGAAAGAAGGTACCAGCCCTTCGTTTTGCAAGCTGGAACGTCAGAACTATGTGTCCTGGCCTGTCGGAAGACCTTACACAAATCAACGATTCTCGGAAGACCACCATCAATAACAACGAGCTCAGTAGACTCAATGTGGACATTGCAGCACTTCAGGAGACATGCCTCCCTGCGAGCTGATCTCTAAGAGAGCAAGACTACACCTTCTTCTGGCAGGGTAGGGATCCTAAAGAACCAAGACAGCATGGAGTGGACTTCGCCATCAGAAACTCTTTGCTCAGCATGATAGAGCCACCCTCAAATGGCTTGGAATGCATACTGTCCATTCGACTGTTCACCGCCTCTGGTCTAGTACACCTACTCAGCATCTATGCTCCAACACTCTGCTCCCCACCTGAAGCTAAAGACTAGTTCTACAAGGAACTCCATAATATCATTAGTAGCATCCCCAATACCGAACACCTGTTCCTGCTGGGGGACTTTAATGCCAGGGTTGGGGCCGACCATGACTCATGGCCCTCCTGGCTTGGGCGCTATGGTGTTGGAAGGATAAATGAGAATGGACAGAGACTGCTTGAGTTGTGTACCTATCATAACCTCTGCATCACCAATTCGTTCTTTCACACTAAACCCTGTCACCAGGTTTCTTGGAGGCACCCAAGATCACGTCAATGAAACCAGCTGGACCTCATCGTCACAAGGCGAGCCTCTTTAAACAGCGTTCAAATCACACGCAGCTTCCACAGTGCGGACTGCGACACCGACCACTCCCTGGTGTGCATCAAGGTTAGACTCAAACCAAAAGAAGCTGCATCACTCCAAGCAGAAGGGCCGCCCGCGCATCAACACTAGCAGAATTTCTTATCCACAGCTGTGACATAAGTTTCTAAATTCACTTGAAAAAGCCCTTCAAAACACTCCTACAGGGGATGCAGAGACCAAGTGGGTCCACATCAGAGACGCCATCTATGACTCAGCAATGACCACCTATGGCAAACGTGTGAAGCGGAATGCAGACTGGTTTCAATCTCACTCTGAAGAGCTGGAACCTGTCATAGCCACTAAGCGCATTGCATTACTGAACTACAAGAAAGCCCCCAGCGAGTTAACACCCATAGCACTTAAAGCAGCCAAAAGCGCTGCACAAAGAATAGCCAGGTGCTGCGCAAATGACTACTGGCAACACCTATGCAGTCGTATTCAGCTGGCCTCTGACACCAGAAATATCAAAGGAATGTATGATGGCATTAAGTGAGCTTTTGGGCCAACCATCAAGAAGATCGCCCCCCTCAAATCTAAATCGGGAACACAATCACTGACCAACACAAGCAAATGGACCGCTGGGTGGAGCACTGCCTGAAACTGTACTCCAGGGAAAATGCTGTCACTGAGACCGCCCTCAATGCAGTCCAGTCTCTGCCAGTCATGGATGAGCTGGACGTACAGCCAACAAAATCGGAACTCAGTGATGCCACTGATTCTCTAGCCAGCGGAAAAGCCCCTGGGAAGGACGGCATTACCCCTGAAATAATCAAGAGTGCCAAGCCTGCTATACTCTCAGCACAGTATGAACTGCTTTGCCTGTGCTGGGACAAGGGAGCAGTACCTCAGGACATGCGCAATGCCAATATCATCACCCTCTATAAGAACAAGGGTGACCGCGGTGACTGCAACAACTACAGTGGAATCTCCCTGCTCAACATAATGGGGAAAGTCTTTGTTCGAGTCGCTTTAAACAGGCTCCAGAAGCTGGCTGAGGCACAGTGTGGCTTTTGAGCAGAGAGATCCACCATTGACATGCTGTTCTCCCTTTGTCAGATACAGGAGAAATGTCGTGAACAACAGATGCCCCTCTACATTGCTTTCATTGATCTCGCCAAAGCCTTTGACCTCGTCAGCAGACGCAGTCTCTTCAGACTACTAGAAAAGATCGGACGTCCACCAAAGCTACTAAGTATCATCACCTCACTCCATGACAATATGAAAGGCACCATTCAGCATAGCGGCACCTCATCAGACCCCTTTCCTATCCTGAGTGGCGTGAAACAGGGCTGTGTTCTCGCATCTACACTGTTTGGGATCTTCTTCTCCCTGCTGCTTTCACATGCATTCAAGTCTTCAGAAGAAGGAATTTTCCTCCACACAAGATCAGGTGGCAGGTTGTTCAACCTTGCAATTCTAAGAGCGAAGACCAAAGTACAGAAAGTCCTCATCAGGGAACTCCGCTTTGCTGACGATGCTGCATTAACATCTCACACTGAAGAGTGTCTGCAGAGACTCATCGACAGAACGAGCTGCTGCCTGCAATGAATTTGGCCTACCCATCAGCCTCAAGAAAACGAACATCATGGGACAGGACGTCAGAAATGCTCCATCCATCAATATCGGCGACCAAGCTCTGGAAGTGGTTCAAGAGTTCAACTACCTAGGCTCAACTATCACCAGTAACCTGTCTCTCGATGCAGAAATCAACAAGCGCATGGGAAAGGCTTCCACTGCTATGTCCAGACTAGCCAAGAGAGTGTGGGAAAATGGCGCACTGACACGGAACACAAAAGTTCGAGTGTATGAAGCCTGTGTCCTCAGTACCTTGCTCTACGGCAGCGAGGCCTGGACAACGTATGCCAGCCAAGAGTGACGTCTCAATTCATTCCATCTTCGCTGCCTCCGGAGAATCCTTGGCATCAGGTGGCAGGACCATATCTCCAACACAGAAGTCCTCAAGGCGGCCAACATCCCCAGCATATACACACTACTGAGCCAGCAGCGCTTGAGATGGCTTGGCCATGCGAGCCGCATAGAAGATGGCAGGATCCCCAAGGACACATTGTACAGCGAGCTCATCACTGGTATCAGACCCACCGACGTCCATATCTCTGCTTTAAAGAATTCTGCAAACGCAACATGAAGTCCTGTGACATTGATCACAAGTCGTGGGAGTCAGTTGCCAGCGATCGCCAGAGCTGGCGGGCAGCCATAAAGGTGGGGCTAAAGTGTGGCTAGTCGAAGAGACTTCGCAGTTGGCAGGAATAAAGACAGAAATGCAAGGGGAGAGCCAACTGTGTAACAGCCCCAACAACCAATCTTATCTGTAGCACCTGTGGAAGAGTCTGTCACTCTAGAATTGGCCTTTATAGCCACTCCAGGCGTTGCTTCACAAACCACTGACCATCTCTAGGCGCTTACCCATTGTCTCCCGAGACAAGGAGGCCAAAGAGAGAAGAGACAGCAGCAGAGGCCCGAAAAGGTAGGGGCTTTTTATTGGAGGGTGGCGGGGGGGGGGGGGGGGGGGGGGGCGGTTGCGGGGGGGAACCAGAAGTAATCCTCCTGGCTCCACAAGAATAATGTGGGCCATGACCACCCTCTGCTCACTTCCCCTGCCACCCTCCCAACCACTTCCATTTTTCCCACTGGGTGTTCCCAACCTTCTCATTTTGGGTACAAGTCTACCAGAATGGGCGACTGGTGACTCAGGAGAAATGGTCCTTGTATGCATGGTTCACATATGCACAGCACACTGGCTCTGGTGGCTTGCAAACAAACTGCATTGTCTGAATCCTGCTAGTTTCTACCTTTTCCAGAAACACTACTTCATTGCTGGTTGTGAGGATGATGGCATCAGAGCCAATAAAAAACATCTGAAACTCTATGCATCCTGACAGTGAACTGGGGGAGGGGGAAGAGAGTGAGACACACAAATTGAGAGAGGGGGAATAAGACAAAATGTGAAGAGAGGGAGACAGGCACAAACTGTGGCAGGGACAGAAGAACACACATTGGAGGGAGAGAGACAGAAACACAAACTGGGAAGAGAGAGAAAGAAAAACACAAACTGGAACTGGAGAGAACATGTTGGCCTTTTATGTGCACTGTTGTTTAATGTGTTTTGTTCTGGGAAGTCAGGCAGCTTTGATGTTTCACTCTGAGGAGTGATCCTCACATCCTTGAAGCAGGGCTTCAGTGGTGGGGTGTGGGAGTCAGTGAATTAAATTAGGTTTGGTTTTGATTTTATTTATTATTTTTATAACTTGCGGAGTACTATAAAATTACCATTACACTTTAATCAATGCTTTTGTTGATTCAGTGGTGCTGGACTAAGAAGGAGATTTATGCATGGAGTACTTTGCATCTGCCTTTACCAAGGAAGAAGATGCTTCCAAAATCAGACTGAAGGAGGAAGTAGTTGAGACACTGGATGGGCTTAAAAATGATAAACAGAAGCTATTAGAAAGACTGGCTGTATTTAAAGCTGATAAGTCACCAGGACTGGGTCAGATGCTTCCAAGGATACCGAGGGAAGTAAGGGTGGAAACTGCAGAGGCACAGGCAATAATTTTCCAATCCTTCTTAGACACAGGGGTGGTGCCAGAGGACTGGTGAATTGCAAATGTTACACCCTTGTTCAAAAAAAGGTGTAAGAATAATCCCTGCAACTACAGACCCGTCAGTTTAACCTCAGTGGTGGGAATGCTGTCAGAAGGACTGCAGCGGTTCAAGAAGGCAGCTCACCACCACCTTCTCAAAAGCAATTAGGGATGGGCAATAAATGCTGGCCTGGCCAGCGATGCTCACATCCCACAAATGAATAAAAAAAAGAAACAATAATTCAGAACAAAATTAACAGTCACTTGGAGAAATGTGAATTAATTAAGAAAAGCCAGCATGGATTTGTTAAGGGAAAATCATGTTTAACTAAGTTGATTGAGTTTATTGATGAAGGAACAGAGAGGGTGAATGAGCGTCAAGCAGTCGACGTGGTGGACATGGACTTCCAAAAGGCATTTGATAAAGTGCCACATAACAAACTTGTCAGCACAATTAAAACCCATGGATTAAAAGGGACAGTGGCAGCATGGATATGAAATTGGCTGAGTGACAGGAAACAGAGAGTAGTGGTGAACGGAAAGCATATATTGGGGTTCCCCAGGGGTTGGTATTGGGACCCCTGCTTTCCTTGATGTATATTAATGAGTTAGATTTGGGTGTGCAGGGAACAATTTCAAAATCTGCAAATAAGACAAAACTTGGAAATATTGTGAACTGTGATGAGGATTGTGATGGACTTCAAGAGGACATAGACAGGCTGGTGGAATGGGCAGGCACATGGCAGATTAAATTTAATGCAGAGATGTGTGAAGTGATACATTTTGGGATAAAGAACAAGGAGAGGTAATATAAAGTAAAGGATACAATTCTAAAGAGGATGCAGGAGTAGAGGGCCCTGAGGGTATATGTGCACAAATCATTGAAAATGGCAGTGCGGGTTGAGAAAGCAGTCAATAAAACATATAGGTTTCTGGGCTTTATAAATAGAGGCGTAGAGTACAATGGCAAGGAGGTTATGATAAAACTGTATAAACCAATTGTTCGTCCTCAACTTGAGTATTGTGTCCAATTCTGGGCACCACGCTTTAGGAAGGATGTGGAAGTATTAGAGAGGGTGCAGAAAAGATTGACGAGTGATAAGCGACTTCAGTATTGAGGATAGATTAGAGAAGCTGGGGCTGTTCTTCGTAAAGAGAAGATTAGGAGGAGTTTTGATAGAGGTGTCCAAAATCATGAGGGGTCTAGACAGAATAGATAGGGAGAAATTGTTCACATTGCAGAAGTTTCAAGAATAAGAGGACACCGATTTAAGGTGATTGGCAAAAGAACAAAAGGCAACATGAGGAAAAACCTTTTTATGCAGCCAGTGGTTAGGATCTGGAATGCACTGCCTGAGACTATGGTGGAGGTAGATTCAATTGTGGCTTTCAAAAAGTATTGAATAATTATCTGAAGAGAAAAAATTTGCAGGGCTACAGGGAAAAGGTAGGGGAATGGGATTAGGTGAGTTGCTCTTGCAGATAACCAGCACAGACATAACGGGCTTCAAGAGGACATATGGTGAATGGCCTCCTTCTCTGCTGTAACCATCCTACGATTACTTGGTGTTTCTCATTGCAATCAATAATGTTGAACATCACAGAAGTAGGTTTCATTTAAGTATCACTTATCCTTAAATCTTTCTATTCTTTTGTGTTCTTCCTTGATCATCTCATTAAAAAATAAAAAGTCAAGGGCTAGGATATTGGTCTGCTCTGTTTTTTGGTGGCGAGGTTGTGATTCACGACCTGCCTCTGCCCTTTGCCGTGGAGGTTGACAGCACAGATTTGGTGCTGCCTCCTCATTTATCTGATTGTAGCATTGGACCAAGCAGGGCCCATGGTGCTGGCAACCTGAATGCTCAGCAGGAGGCAGAGCAGCATTTGCTGATAGCATGTGGTACAGCTATCCTACTGTTCTTAAAGGCTATCTGTCCCTTTAAATGGGAAGATGCGTTGAATCACAGGAGTCTGCTGCTGAATGCAATTGCTGCAATTCTGAAGAAGCAAAATGGAGCATCAGGGCAGAGAGAGGGCAGCCAGGTTCACAATGCAGTGCTAGAGTCCATAGTCATGGAGGTTAATAGGAGGAGAGACGCCATGGTTCCATGGAGAGCCAGGAGGCTCTCAAGGTCTACCCTCAGAAAGGACTGGCAGCAGGCAGCCAGGGAGGTCAATTTAAGAGTCCGGGACCAAGGACCTGGCAGCAGTGCCACAAGAAACATAAGAAATAGGAGATTTAGCCATTTAGCCTTTCAAGTCAGCTCCACCATTCAACAAGATCATGGCTGATCTTCTACCTCAGCTCCACCTTCCCACACTATCCCCATATCCCTTCATTCCTTTAGTTTATTTTTATTCTTTCACTCGTTGTGAACGCCTTGGAAAGGCCAGCATTTGTTGCCCATCCCTAGTTGCCCTTCAGAAGTACCTAAAACTCTATTTACCTCTATCTTGAATGTATACAATGACTGAGCATCCACAGCTCTCTGGGGTACAGAATTCCAAAGATTCACAACCCTTTGAGAGAAGAAATTTCTCCACATCTCAGTTCTAAATGGCCGACCCCTTATTCTGAAACTGTGACTCTGTGTTCTAGATATCCCAGCCAAAGGAAATAATTTCTCAGCATCTATTTTGTCAAGCCCTTTAAGAATGTTATGTTTCAACTGGATCACCTTTCATTTTTTTTAGATTCCAGGGAATATAGGCCTAGTCTACTCTATCTCTCCTTGCAGGACAATCCCCTCATCCCAGGAACCAGTCTAGTGAACCTTTGTTGCACTCCCTCTAGGACAAGTAAGTTCTTCCTTAGGCAAGGAGACCAAAACTGCATACAGTACTCCAGGTGTGGCCTCACAAATGCCCTGTATAATTGCAGTAAGAATTCTTCTACTCTTATACTCCAATCCCTTTGTAACAAAAGCTAACATAACATGTGCCTTCCTAATTGCTTGCTGTCCCTGCACGTTAACTTTCTGTGTTTCAGGTACAAGGACACTCAGGTCCCTCTGAATCCATACATTTCCAAGTCTCTCACCATTCAAAACATATTTGTTTTCCTATTTTTCAAAGTGGGTAACTTCACACTTTTCCACATTGTATTCCATCTGCTATGTTCTTGCCCACTCGCGCAACATGTCTATATCCCTCTGCAGCGTCTTTGCAAACGCCTCACCACTTACTTTTCCACCTACAACAACCAATAACTTATATTTATATATGGGCTTTTAATGTAATAAAATATTCCAAGGTGCTTCACAGGAACATTTTAAAGCATAATTAGGCACCGAATCACATAAGGTTATATTAGAGCAGATGGCCAAAAGCTTGTCAAAAAACCAGAATTGGATGAGCGCAGATATCTCAGAGGGTTATGGGGCTGGAGGAGATTACGGAAATAGGGAGGGGTGAAGTCATGGAGGGATTTGAAAACAAGGATGAGAATTTTTTTAAAATCAAGACGTTGCTTAACCGGAGCCAATATAAGTGAGAAAGCACAGGGGTGATGGGTGAATGGAACTTGGTGCAAGGTTCACTAAAGGAGGTTCAGGAGCAGAGGGACCTGGAGGTATATGTGCTCAAATCATTGAAGATTGCAGGACAGATTGAGAAAGCAGTTAATAAAGCATGTGGGATTCTGGGCTTTATACATAGAGGCATAAAGTACAAGAAGAAGGAAGTTTGATAAACTTGTACAGAACACTGGTTCAGCCCCAGTTGACGTATTGTGTCCCGTTCTGCACACCACATTTTAGGAAGGATGTGAAGACATTGGAGAGAGTGCAGAAAATATTCACAAGAATAGTTCCAGGGATGACGAACTTCAGTTACGTGGATAGACTGGAGAAGCTGGGGCGGTTCTCCTTGGAGAAGAGAAAATTAAGAGGAGATTTGATAGAGGTATTCAAAATCATGAGGGGTCTGGATAGAGTAGATTGGGAGAAACTGTACCTATTGGTGGAAGGATCCAGAACCAGAGGACACTGATTTAAGATGATTGGCAAAAGAAGCAATGGCGACCTGAGGTAAAACTTTTTTACACAGCGAGTGGTTAAGATCTAGATGCACTGCCTGAGAGTGTGGTGGAGGCAGATTCAATCATGACCATCAAAAGAGAACTGGATAATTATCTGAAGAAAAAAAATTTGCAGGGCCATGGGGAAAAGGCAGGCAGGGGAGTAGGACTAGGTGAGTTGCTCTTGTGCAGAACCGGCACAGACATGACAGACCAAATGGGCTCCTTCTATGCTGTACCTATTCTATGATTCTATGTAAGGACACTGGCAGTAGAGTTTTGGATGAGATCAAATTTACGGAAGGTACAATGTGGGACACCAGCCTGGAGTCCGTTGGAATAGTCAAGTCTAGAGGTAACAAAAAGCATGAATGAGGGTTTCAGCAGCAGATGAGTTGAGACAGGGGTGAAGTTGGTCAATATTACAGAGGTGGAAGTAGACACTCTTAGAGATGGTGTGGATAAGTAGTCAGAAGATAATCTCGAGGTCAAATATGACACCAAAGTTGCAAACAGTCCGGTTTAGTCTCAGACAGTTGTCAGAGAGAGAGATGGATTCAGAAGCTAGGAGACAGAGTTTGGAGCGGGGACCAAAGGCAATGGCTTCAGTCTCCTGACATTTAATTGGAGGAAATTTCTGCTTATCCAGTACTGGATGTCGGATAAGCAGTCTAATAATTTAGCAACAGTGGAGGAATCGAGAGAGGTGGTAGTGAGGTAGAGCTGAGTGGCGCCAACGTTCATGTGAAAACTAATGCTGTGGTTTCGGATGACATCGCTGAGGGGCAGCATGTAAATGAGAAATAGGAGAGGGCCAAGGATAGATCTTTGTGGGACACCAGAGGTAAAGGTGCGGGAGCAGGAAGAGAAGCTATTGCAAATGATACTCTGACTACGATTAGATAGGTAAGAATGGAACCAGGCGAGTGCAGTCCCATCCAGCTGGATGAAGCATGGTGATCAACCATGTACCTTGTATTGTCAGCAAACTTGGATACATTAAACTCAATCCCTCATCTAAGTCATTAATATAGATTGTAAATAGCTGAAGCCCAAGTACTGATCCTTGCGGTAACTTTTTTTAATTCATTCATGGATGTGGGCATCGCTGGCAAGGCCAATATTTGTTGCCCATCCCTAATTGCCCTTGAACTGAATGGCTTGCTAGGCCATTTCAGAGGGCAGTTAAGAGCCAACCACATTGCTGAGAGCCTGGAGTCACATGTAGACCAGACTGGGTAAGGACGACAGTAATCTTTCCCTGAAGGACGTAGGTGAAGCAGATGGGTTATTATGACAATCAATGATGGTGCCATGAAACTATTACCGAGACTGGCTTTCAATTCCAGATTTTTTTTCATTATTAATTAATTGAATTTAAATTCGACCAGCTGCCATGGTAGGATGTGAACCCCTGTCCGCAGGGCATTAGCCTGGTCCTCTGGATTACTAGTCCAGTGACATTACCACTACGTTACCATCTCTCGCAAGTTACAGCCTGCTAATCCGAAAATGCCCCATTTATTCCTGACATGGGTGGTCCTGATCGGTGAATGCATTTTCACATGACATCATCTACCCCCACACCACCAGCCTCTCATGCTGATCAATGGACCACACCCCCAACACTCACCCATTAGAAGTCCCTGGCACTCAGGGCTCACACCCAACATCTACCTCATCGTCACATATTCCAACTGATGCCAACCTCACTCCCAGCTCCCGCTGCTTCCACATATTCAGCTATCACCCAAACACAGTACAACATAATCACTAACATTCTGTTCTCTCTCTTGCAAGACAAGGTGGGACACAGTAGAAGGGAGCAGAGCAGAACTGGTGGAGGACAAGGATGCCTGCATCCTCTCAGCCCTATGGAAGAGATGATTCTCCACATCATGGGGCTGGCTGCACCAGTACCTGAGGCATCCAGCAGCGCGGAGAACATTGAGGATGACAGTATGTTCCTGCCTTATTCCCCATTCTCAACCAGCTCACACACATTCAGCTATCTGGCATGATGAGCAAGCTGCAGATATTTTATTCAGGACTTGGTGATCCTAAGAAACTCGACTAGGGTAATTTAACATTTTCAAACAGTGTGCGAATGTCACATGATCAAATGTACTGTGATTAAGCATTTGAACAGTGTCACACCATTGAATGCCATTTTATAAAATGTCACACGATGAAAACTCTAGGAATATGGTAAACCTATCTCCAACAAAAAGCAGATCCTGAAATAATGGTTTGTAATCTGAATCCAATCTTTAAAGTATGCCTCCAAATATTTTGGAAGATCTTGGTAGTCGGCTGGTGCTGCACAACATTGCAAAGTAGAGAGGCATTTCCCTCTGTGATGCACCACATAATGACCTGGAACCAAATGAAGATTATGGAGTTGCTCAGCAGCAAACAGCTGGAGATAATATCATATCTTGATTTCTTTGTGCAATGAATGATATGGCCCATATTGTACACACAACCAGGAAGCAATGAGTTACAGAAGCTATTAACTGTGATATATGTCCTAGGACACCTATACTTTTCAGTTATTTGTTCCATAATATTCCAATATCTGACCTAGTATTCTAATTTTATTCAATGCTACTCAAAATATACATATTATACAAGCAAAACAAGGTAATGTTCAAACCCCAGAACATGCTTCTTTTTAGTTATTTTATTTAGAGATACAGCACTGAAACAGGCCCTTTGGCCCACTGAGTCTGTGCCAACAATCACCCATTTACACTAATCCTACATTAATCCCATATTCCCTACTACATCCCCACCATTCTCCTACCACCTACCACCTACCTACACTAGGGGCAATTTACAATGGCCAATTTACCTATCAACCTGCACGTCTTTGGCTGTGGGAGGAAACCACAACACCCGCCAGAAACCCACGCGGTCACAGGAAGAACTTGCAAACTCCACACAGGCAGTACCCAGAACTGAACCCGGGTCACTGGAGCTGTGAGACTGCGGTACTAACCACTGCGCCACTGTGCCGCCACAGTGGTGGCTGAAGCTATCTATTCATCTAAGGCAGTCCCTTGGGAATGAGGATGATTTTCTTCCACTCCAGGGTTGTGGGGCCTTATGTGACTGAATAGTCCAATTCTGGATCCGCACACTCTGCCACAGGTGGAGCAGGTGGTGTTTGGTGAGGCGAGTGAATGGGATGCTCAAATTTCCGAATGCTTCTTCCGCTGTTTGCGCTTGGTCGCTGCCTGGGCATGTCGACGTTGTCGAACTGACTGGCACCTTCATGGATGCTTCTTCTCCATTTTGGGCCTTCTCAGGTAAGAGATTCCCACAAATCAGTGGAGATGTCACATTTTTTCAGGGAGGTTTTAAGGACATCCTTGTAGTGTTTCCTCTGCCCTCCTGGTAGCCTCTTACTGTGACCGAGCTCGGAGAAGAAAGCTTGTTTTGGGAGTCTTGTGTCAGGCATGTGGACGATGTGGCCCACTCAACATAACTGACTAGCCATGACCAGTGTCTCAATACTGAGAATGTTGGCCTGAGAGAGGACACTGATATTGGAGTGGCTGTCATGCCACTGAATTTGCAGGATTTTGTGGAGGCACTGCTGATGATATTTCTCCAGGGCTTTGAGATGTCTGCTGTACATTGCCCATGTTTCCGATGCATTCAGGAAGGCAGGTAACATTGCAGCCCTGTGGACCATAAGCTTGGTGCCAGGTTTGAGGTCTTTGTTGTCAAACACTCTTTTTCTCAGACTACCGAAGTCTGCGCTGGCACACTGGAGGCGATGCTGGGTTTCATTGTCGATGTCTGCCCTTGCTGAGAGGAGGCTCCCAAAGTATGAAAAGTGATCCACATTGTCCAATGGCTCGCCGTGGATCTTGATAGTTGGGGGGCAATGTTGCGCTGCAGGAGCAGGCTGGTAGAGGTCCTTTGTCTTCCTGATGTTTAGCTTAAGGCCCATTCTTTCACACGCCTCATTCATAATCACAGTCTGTCTTACGCGCCACCTTTAACAACAACATCGGGAGTGTAAAAGGCTAAGGGAGTAAACCTGACAAGAAATATGGAGTGGAGTCCCATTAGGCGGTTGGTGATCTCTTCAAGCAGAAACCCCTGCAATCGACTGGGCCGCAGATGTATAGGCTTTCCTCTGGATATTAGCCTACGAAGTCGAGGACGGTTCAGATTCTAGGAAAGTGTGCACCTCCTAAAAATATGCCTATGTTATGAATATTACAGCTATCAAGAAAGGAAGCTCAACAATTTTCATCTTCGATGTCTGTGACTCATTTTTAACATCACCTGGAAGGACAAAATCACAAATGCGACAGTCTTCTCAAAGACAAATGTCCCAAGTATGCTAGCACTCATCAAGCAGAGGCAACTTCACTGGCTCGGACACAATTGCAGGATGGAAGACGGACGCCTTCCTTAGAGAATTGGTATGGGGAGGTAGACAGAGTCAGAAAACCAGTAGGACACCCGAAGCTCCGCTTCAAGGATGCTTGCAAAAATGACATAACGGCTCTAAACATTGACTTACATACGTGGGAGACACTAGCCAACAACAGAGGGAAATGGCGACATTACCTGTGGGCTGGTGTGCGCCACCATGACGATCGGTGGCTACAGTGGCTTGACAGCAGGTGCCAATGCCAATGCCAAAAACAGCACCCCACAATGACACCTGATAACCCACCTCATATGCAGCTCTTGTGGCAGAACCTGCCTCTGATGGATTAGTCTTTTCAGCCATCAGCAGAAGTGCATCATGTGAAACTATCCCATTGGCAATGAATCTGCTGCATGCCCATCTTCTCATGTAGATGGAAGGATGCCAATGACTATCTTACTCAATTAGCACCTAAACCTTGTAGATTGTAATAAAGCAGAAAGTCTAAGTATGAAGGCACATCTGGTGCAGTGTAGCAATGAGGCCTGGACATAGTCATATGAAGATAAGATCTCACAACATCTCAGTGATTCATATTCTGTGTCCCTTTTATTCTAGGTGTAAAGGTGCAATGTGGTCTGCCTTATAATGTACTCCAAAATGACTGTCCTACAGTAGAGCAGGCAATATTTTAGCTGCTGTCACAGGAGGTTTTATTTTTGTACCAAAATCTTGGACTTCTTTGTGCTTCAAAAAAAAATGAAAGAAAGATTTAGCTCAGTGAAGGACCTGCAAAAATAATTGGAATTCCAACAATGTTTTGAAAGGAAGTTCAGAACAAAGAGTTAAACTTTATGGGTGTTTGAAAGGAAGTTAAACTTGTAAAAGGGTTTGACCTTTCTTCAGACTAGCTTGAGTGGCAAGGGGGAGACACTGTGTCTGGACATGTGACCATGTTTACGAAGGTGCTTTTTACACATCCTTTAAAAGCCTGTGAATTGGACAGGAACCAGACAGACAAGACCCAGAAAGGCTTTACCTCTCTCTGTAACGACGATTCGCATCTCTTGAAAAGGAATCCTGCATTTAAAAAGTAGCAGATTCATGTTGCCTCTGGTCTCTGAAGAATTTCTGCATCCAGTGAGATTCCTACTGAAGACCATGATCTGACAAACATTCCTGATCTTGTCATTAGCCTTCCACGAGGTCTATGAAACACTGTCACAAAGTGCTCTGCTTCATTTTACACTAGGACAGCAGAAACTAGCTGTTATAACCTCAGAACTGGTGATCTCTAAAGTCATAAACGAATTACTGCTGATGTTCCTGAGCTTTATGCTACTGAGATAGACTGCGAGTGATGGCATAATTCAGAGCAAATAACATGAAAAGTGCCATAGAATTAATGGCAGAGTGCACTAGGAGCTCTGCTCCATTACAGCTTACACACAAGTTTTCTTCACAATACCCTAAATTCCTTGCAGCCTCAAAGTTTACAGAGACTCAGTATTGCACTGAGGGGCCAGCCTAGATTATGCACTCAAGTGCTGGAGTGTGGTTTTAACTCACAACCTTCAAACTCAGAGGCGAGTGCAACCACAGAGACAAGGCTGACACTTATGCAGTGCTGTATTGTTGGCAATGCCTTCTCTCAGATGGTTTGTTAAAATGAGGCCCTAACTATCTGCTCAGGAAGACATAAAAGATCCCATGGCATTATTTCAGAGAAGGGCTGGGAGTTCTCTTTGTGCCTTAGCAAACATGCCTCACTAAACCAATACCAACATAACAGTTCATCATGTTATTCATTCATTTGCTGTTTGTGGAGGCCTTGCTGTGTGTACAATGGATGTTGCCTTTGTCTACATAACAATGACTACACAACACAGTGATTCTAAGTAAAAGCAAAATACTGCAGATGCTGGAAATCTGAAATAACAAGCTGGAAATACTCAGCAGGTCAGGCAGCATCTGTGGAGAGAGAAACAGAGTTCACGTTTCAGGTCGATGACCTTTAGATATCCTGAAGGTATGATGCAGCACTAAATGATTACTTTTTTTTCTTGCTCCAGAACCTTTGACTTAAAACTGAAAATGTACCAACTGAGCCAAAATTACACTTCAATTTAATGATAAATTTAAATTATAATGAAGAATTAATGATTCACTAAAATCACAATATTTAATGAGAACGTGTTCATAAATATTTGGAACATCAGTAATGTGAATGTCAAAAGTTATGTTAATCTGTTTAAATGCTAGCATTTAGCATTAAAAATACTTACAAACTTTTCCAACATGGCACTCTTGACTGCAGTCACAATGTCTTCTGTGCTAGAATTTTCAAGGTGAATACCTTCGATGTGAGAATCTTCATCCCTAACAAACACCAGGGCTGGTAGAGCCACACCAAATTTCTGAGAGCTGAATGAAAATGCAACATTTGAAATCATGGATTAAAACAAAGAACCATTTGTTAAACAATATAACAAATGGACAAATTAACTTCTCGGAGGTCCATTTTAGCATCAAAATAAGATTAAATGGGATCTTTCTGAAAGAATTCACATTCCAGTTTGTCTATACCAGTAACATGCACATTTATACAATACTAAACTTTTTGAGAATTTGTATTGCAGAAATCATACAGCCATATAGGAAACTTTACTGTAAGCTATAGAACAGAAATATTCTTTAGAAGTGCAGGCTGCGCAATAAACTATCTAATTTGCACTTGAAGGAGATATTTGCAGATTATAGTACAATGTACTGTGGTACTGACATGCTGTGCCATGGAGTAACAGCAATACAGGTCCATCACAACACAAGCTAGATTGCCCTCCGCTGTCCCATTCAAATCAGGCAAGGTGAAATGAGGTGGTGAGCTCCACCACTGCCTTCCTGCCTCAAGCTTGACTTTTCTCTGCCCAACCCTGCCTGCCACATACAAATGCTAGCAGAGTAGCAGAGCCTGATTTTCCGAAAGATTTTAACCTCTGACAGCTGCTCCCCAGGATTACCTGGTAAAAGGTAAAAATAAGCTCAGGGCATAGGAAACATCAGAGAGACATGTAAAAGTAATTAATATGGTTAACCTGGAATAGTACTTCAAAGGTAACCTAGCAGGACTAGAGGACATAAATTTAAATTAGTGAAAAATAAATTTAAGGCATATATCAGGAAAAACATATTCAAAGAACAGTAACTGGAATAATTATTCTGGCTGGATAGTAGACGCAAAAACATTGTGCGTAATCAAAATGTAGTTGGATACTAAGATGGGGGAGTTAGAGAGCTAGAGGGTTGAGCTTCAAATAGGCTTCATTGTCCCTGATTTTTCTTTAAGTCTTTTTAGAAAAATTTGAAGAATATAGTACAGTTTTTCTGTCTTCAATGTTTATAGTTCTATTAAGTAGAAAAATTAACAAAATACCAGCAATGGTGACACAGACAAACCTAAAAATATATCTTAAAACTTGTTTTGATTCTTCTAATCCTTTAACCACCAAATTATGACTCAAAGATATGTTAAAGTAGCTCTACACCAAACTAACAACATTCCTCGGAATAAAAGATACAAACATGACCATAGACACTAAACCAAACAGATCAAAGGGCACCAATTAAACTACAGAACAACCACACC
Source organism: Heterodontus francisci (assembly GCF_036365525.1). Taxonomy (NCBI): domain Eukaryota; kingdom Metazoa; phylum Chordata; class Chondrichthyes; order Heterodontiformes; family Heterodontidae; genus Heterodontus; species Heterodontus francisci. Next base: position 55,438,996 of record NC_090379.1, read on the forward strand.
CCGTTATAATAACCACCATTTAAAGTCTTGGCTAAACTGACGCATAAGTTTTAATGGTAATATAGAATCTGTAATTTATTTTCGGGCTTGTGTGTGAAAGCATACTATAACAGAAAAATAAACTAGATAATTTCTTTCCATCTTCTCCACTCCGGAAGGTGTTGAACTGGGGTATGGTTCCTTGAGGACCAGGTGATCTCCAGAATTTTTACTGTTCCTATACAATCCAGAATAGTGTACAAGCTACATCACAATCAAGCCCAATCCTCTCCTCAACTGTTACATGCACATGCGTATTTTTAGTATGGGTCATTGTAAAGTGACTGTCCTCCATAGCCAAAGAGTCCTCAGGCCAATGGTCATAACTCTATACTATCTTGACTGAGATCAGTTTCAGCACAAACGAGGAATTGAACCCTGGATCCTCCTGGTCTGTATGACTCAAATCCTCAGTGGATATACTCAATAATCTAGCATGAGAACTCAGCATTTTATTTTAAATATTAGCATAAAGAAGCACTCAGAAGATGAAAAAGGCCATTTCGTGAATCAAAGCATATCCCTTTTGGACGCTTACTCTCCCATTGTATCCAAGTTATCTTTCTGACAACATCGCAGACTCTTCCATCACCATCCCTGGGTACGTCCTGTCCCACCGGCACCACAGACCCACCAGAGGTGGTGGCACCGTGGTAGATAGTCAGGAGGGAATTGTCCTGGGAGTCCTCAACATTGACTCCGGACCCCATGAGGTCTCATGGCATCAGGTCAAACATGGGCTCGGAAACCTCCTGCTGATTACCAAGTATCGCCATGCCCGCCAGCTCCCCCACCGCCCCCCCCCCCCCCACCGCCCCCAACCCTTCGGCTTATGAATTAGTGCTTCTCCATGTTGAACACAAATTGGAAGAAGCATTAAGGTTAGCAAGGGCACATAAAATACTCTGGGTAGGGTACTTCAATGTCCATCTCCAAGAATGTCTCAGTAGCATAACTACTGACCGAACAGGCCAAGTCCTAAAGGACAGAAGTGCTAGACTGGGTCTGCAGTAGGTGGTGAGGGAACAAGAGGGAAAAATCTACTTGACCTCGTCCTCACCAATCTACCTGTCGCAGATGCATCTGTCCATGACAGTATTGGTGGAAGTGACCACCGCACAGTCCTTGTGGAGACAAAGTCCGGTCTTCACACTGAGGATACCCTCCATCGTGTTGTGTGGCACTACCACCATGAGAAATGGGATATATTTCAAACAGATCTAGCAACTCACAACTGGGCATCCATGAGGCGCTGTGGGCCATCAGCAGCAGCAGCAGAATTATATTCAACCATAATCTGTAACCTCATGGTTCGGCATATTCCCCACTCTACCAATACTATCAAGTCTGGGGATCAAACCCGGTTCAATAAAGAGTGCAGCAGGGCATGCCGGAGCAGCACCAGACATACCTAAAAATGAGGTGTCAGTCTGGTGAAGTTACAACACAGGACTACCTGCATGCCAAACAGCAGAAGCAACATGTGATAGACAGGGCTAAGCAATCCCACAACCAACGGATCAGATCTAAGCTCCGCAGTTCTGCTACATCCAGTCGTGAACGGTGGTCAATAATTAAACAACTGACAGGAAGAGGAGGCTCCACAAATATCCCCATCATCAACAATGGGAAGTCCAGCACATCAATGCAAAAGACAAGGCTGAAGCATTTGCATCCATCTTCAGCCAGAAGTGCCGATTGGATGATCCATCTTGGCCTCCTCCTGAGTTCCCCACATCACAAATGCCAGTCTCCAGTCAATCCGATTCACTTCACGCGATATCAAGGAATGGCTGAAAGCACTGGATACTGCAAAGGCTAGGGTCCCTGACAACATTCCGGCAATAGTACTGAAGAGTTGTGCTCCAGAACTAGCTGCGCCCCCAGCCAAGTTGTTCCAGTACAGTTACAACACTGCCATCTGCCCGGCAATGTGGAAAATTGCCCAGGTATGTCCTGTGCATAAAAAGCAGGACAAATCCGACCCTGCCAATTATCGCCCTATCAGTCTACTCCCGATCATCAGCAAAGGTATGGAAGGAGTCGTCAGCAGTGCTATCAAGCTGCATTTGCTCAGCAATAACCTGCTCACTGACACTCTGGGTGCCGCCAGGGCCACTCAATTCCTGACTTCCTTACAGCCTTGGTCCAAACATTAACAAAAGAGCTGAATTCCAGTGACTGCCCTGACATCAAGGCAGCATTTCACAGAGTATTGCATCAAGGAGCCCGAGCAAAATTGGAGTAAATAGGAATAAGGGGAAAACTCTCCGCTGGTTGGAGTCATACCTAGCACAAAGGAAGATGGTTGTGGTTGTTGGAAGTCAATCAACTCAGTCCCAGGACATTACTGCAGGAGTTCCTCAGGGTAGTGTCCTAGGCCCAATCATTTTTAGCTGCTTCATCAATGACTTTTCCCTCATTGAAGGTCATAAGTGGGGATGTTCCTTAATGATTGCAAAATGTTCATTCGCGACACCTAAGATACTGAAGCAGCCCATATCCATATGCAGCAAGACCTGGACAATATCCAGGCTCGGGCTGATAAGTGGCAAGTAACATTAGCACCACACAAGTGTCAGGCAATGACCATCTCAAACAAGAGAGAATCTAGCCATCTCCCCTTGATAGTCAATGGCATTACCATCGCTGAATCCCCCACATCCTGGGAGGGTGGGGGGGGAGGCATCACCATTGACCAGAAACTGAACTGGACCAGCCACATAAGTGCTGGGGCAACAACAGCAGGTCAGAGGCTGGGACTTCTGCAGTGAGTAACTCACCTCCTGACTCCCCAAAGCCTGTCCACCATCTACAAAGCACAAGTAAGTAGTTTAATGGAATATGCTCCACTTGCCTGGATGGATGCAGCTCCAACAACACTCAAGAAGCTTGACACCATCCAGGACAAAGCAGCCCACTTGATTGGTACCCCATCCACCACCTTTAACATTCATGCCTCCACCACCGTCAAACAGTGGCAGCAGTGTGTACCATCTACAAGATGCACTGCAGCAACTTGCCAAGGCTCCTTTGACAGCACCTTCCAAACCTATGACCTCTACCACCTAGAAGGACAAGGGTAGCAGGTGCATGGGAACACCACCACCTGCAAGTTCCCCTTCGAGCCACGCACCATCCTGACTTGAAACTATATAGCCGTTCCTTCACTGTCACTGGGTCAAAATCCTGGAACTCCCTTCCTCATAACACTGTGGGTGTACCTACACCCCAAAGACTGCAGCAGTTCAAGAAGGCAGTTCACCACCACCTTCTCAAGCGCAATTAGGGATATGCAATAAATGCTTGCATAGCCAGCGATGCCTGCACACCCCGAACAAATGAAAAAAGCAGATCTAGCAGCTCAAAAGTGGGCATCCATGAACTACCCTTGAACTGTGTGGCTTGTTAGGCCATTCCAGTGAGCATTTCAGAGTCAACTACATTGCTGTGGGGTCTGCAGTCACATGTAGATCAGACCAGTCAAGGATGGAAGATTTCCTTCCCTAAAGGACATTAGTCAGGGGATTGACCCTGGTTCAATGAGGCGTGTAGAAGAGCATGCCAGGAGCAGCCCCAAACTAAAAATGAAGTGCCAACCTGGTGTTGTTAAAACACAGGGGGACATGCACGCTGAACAGCAGAAGCATATGCTATAGACAGAGCTAAGCGATCCCACACCCAATAGACCAGATCAAAGCTCTGCAGTCCTGGCACATTCCGTCGTGAATGGTGGTGGACAATTAAACAACTAAAAGGAGGAGGCTCCACAACCATCCCTATCCTCAATGATGGTGGAGCCCAGCACGTCAGTGCAAAAGATAAGGTTGAAGTGTTGCCAACCATCTTCAGCCAGAAGTGCCAAGTGGATGATTCATCTCGACCTCCTCCTGAGGTCCTCAGCATCACAGAAGCCAGTCTTCAGCCAATCTGATTCGCTCCACATGATATCAGGAAACGGCTGAAGGCACTGGGCCGCGACAACATCCCGTCTGTAGTACTAAAGACTTGTGCTCCAGAACTAGCCACACCTCTACCAAGCTGTTCCAATATAGCTACAACACTGGCACCCACCTAATCAAATGAAAAATTGCCCAGGTATGTCCTGTCCAGAAAAAGCAGGACAAATCCAATTCAGTCAATTCCCCATCAGTGGCATAGTGGTATTATCACTGGACTAGTAACCCAGAGACCCAGGGTATTTCTCTGGGGTCATGGGTTCAAATCCCACCACAGCAGAAGGTGGAATTTGAATTTAATTAATAAATCTGGAATTAAAAGCTAGTCTAATGATGGCCATGAAACGATTGTTGATTGTTGTAAAAACCCATCTGGTTCACTAATGTCCTTTAGGTAAGGAAATCTGCTGTCCTTACCTGGTCTGGCCTACATGTGACTCCAGACCCACAGCAATGTGGTTAACTCTTACATGCCCTCTGAAATGGCCTAGCAAGCCACTCAGTTGTACCTAACCGCTACGAAGTCAATAAAACAGAATGAAATCGGACGGACCAACCGGCATCGACCTAGGCACCGGAAACGACAACGGCAAACCCAGCCCTTTCAATCCTGCAAAGTCCTCCTTACTAACATCTGGGAGCTTGTGCCAAAGTTGGGAGAGCTGTCCCACAGACTAGTCAAGCAACAGCCTGACATAGTCATACTCATGGAATCATATCTTACAGACAATGTCCCAGACACTGCAATCACTATCCCTGGGTATGTCCTGTCCCACCGGCAGGATAGACCCAGCAGAGGTGGTGGCACAGTGGTATACAGTAGGGAGGGAGTTGCCCTGGGAGTCCTCAACATCGACTCCAGACCCTATGAAGTCTCATGGCATCAGGTCAAACATGGGCAAGGTAACCTCCTGCTGATTACCACCTACCACCCTCCCTCAGCTGATGACTCAGTCCTCCATGTTGAACACCACTTGGAGGAAGCCCTGAGGGTGGTAAAGGCACAAAATGTACTCTGGGTGGGGGTCTTCAATGTCCATCACCAAGAGTGGCTCGGTAGCACCACGACTGACCGAGCTGGCCGAGTCCTAAAGGACATAGCTGCTAGACTGGGTCTGCGGCAGGTAGTGGGGGAACCAACACGAGGGAAAAACAAACTTGACCTCGCCCTCACCAATCTGCCTGCTGCAGATGCTTCTGTCCATGACTGTATTGGTAGGAGTGACCACCGCACAGTCCTTGTGCAGACAAAGTCCCGCCTTCACATTGAGGATACCGTCCATCATGTTGTGTGGCACTATCACCGTGCTAAATGGGATAGATTTCGAACAGATCTAGCAATGCAAAACTGGGCATCCATGAGGCGCTGTGGGCCATCATCAGCAGCAGAATTGTACTCAACCACAATCTGTAACCTCATAGCCCGGCATATCCCCCACTCTACCATTACCATCAAGCCAGGAGACCAACCCTGGTTCAATGAAGAGTGTAGGAGGGCATGCCAGGAGCAGCACCAGGCATACCTCAAAATGAGGTGTCAACCTGGTGAAGATACAACACAGGACTATCTGTGTGCCAAACTGCGTGAGCAGCATGCGATAGACAGAGCTAAGCGATCCCATAACCAACGGATCAGATCTAAGCTCTGCAGTCCTGCCACTTTCAGCCGTGAATGGTGATGGACAATTAAACAACTAACTGGAGGAGGTGGCTCCACAAATATCCCCATCCTCAATGAACCGGGAGCCCAGCACATCAGTGCAAAAGATACAACACAAGACTACTTGCGTGCCAAACTGCGTAAGCAGCATGCGATAGACAGAGCCAAGCGATTCCATAACCAACAGATCAGATCTAAGCTCTGCAGTCATGCAACATCCAGGAATGAGTGGTGGTGGACAATTAAACAACTAACTGGAGGAGGTGGCTCCACAAATATCCCCATCATCAATGATGGGGGAGCCCAGCACATCAGTGCGAAAGATAAGGCTGAAACATTTGCAACAATCTTCAGCCAGATGTGCCGAGTTGATGATTCATCTCGGCCTCCTCCTAAAGTCCCCAGGATCACATATGCCAGACTTCAGCCAATTCGATTCACTCTGCGTGATATCAAGAAACGACTGAAGGCACTGGATACTGCAAAAGCTATGGGCCCTGACAACATTCCGGCAATAGTACTGAAGACCTGTGCTCCAGAACTTGCCACGCCCCTAGCCAAGCTGTCCCAGTACAGCTACAACACTGGCATCTACCCCGCAATGTGGAAAATTGCCCAGATAAGTCCTGTACACAAAAAGCAGGACAAGTCCAACCCGGCCAATTACCGCCCCATCAGCCTACTCTCAATCATCAGTAAAGTGATGGAAGGTGTCATCAACAGTGCCATCAAGCAGCACTTGCTTAGCAATAACCCGCTCAGTGACGTTCAGTTTGGGTTCTGCCAGGGCCACTCAGCTCCTGACCTCATTACAGCCTTGTTTCAAACATGGACAAAAGAGCTCAAGAGGTGAGCTAACAGTGAGAGTGACTGCCATTGACATCAAGGCAGCATTTGACCGAGTATGGCATCAAGGAGCCCAAGCAAAACTGAGGTCAATGGGAATCAGGGGGAAAACCCTTCGCTGGCTGGTGTCATACTTAGTGCAAAGGAAGATGGTTGTGGTTGTTGGAGGTCAATCATCTGAGCTCGAGGACACCACTGCAGGAGTTCCTCAGGGTAGTGTCCTAGGCCCAACCATCTTCAGCTGCTTCATCAATGACCTTCCTTCAATCATAAGGTCAGAAGTGGGGATGTTCGCTGATGATTGCACAATGTTCAGCACCATTCGTGACTCCTCAGATACTGAAGCAGTCCATGTAGAAATGCAGCAAGACCTGGACAATATCCAGGCTTGGGCTGAGAAGTGGCAAGTAACATTCGCGCCACACAAGTGCCAGGCAATGACCATCTCCAACAAGAGAGAATCTAACCATCTTCCCTTGACATTCAACTGCAATTCCCTCACTGAATCCCCCACTATCAACATCCTCGGGGTAACATTGACCAGGAACTGAACTGAAGTAGCCATATAAATACCGTGGCTACAAGAGCAGGTCAGAGGCGAGGAATCCTGAGGCAAGTAACTCACCTCCTTACTCCCCAAAGCCTGTCCACCATCTACAAGGCACAAGTCAGGAGTGTGATGGAATATTCTCCACTTGCCTGGATGGGTGCAGCTCCAACAACACTCAAGAAGCTCGACACCATTCAGGACAAAGCAGCCCACTTGATCAGCACCCCATCTACAAACATTCACTCCCTCCACCACCGACACACAGTGGCAGCAGTGTGTACCATCTACAAGATGCACTGCAGCAATGAACCAAGGCTCCTTAGACAGCACCTTCCAAACCTACGACCTCTACCAACAAGACGGACAAGGGCAGCAAATACATGGGAACACCACCACCTGCCAGTTCCCCTCCAAGTCACACACCATCCTGATTTGGAACTATATCGCCGTTCCTTCACTGTCGCTGGGTCAAAATCCTGGAACTCCCTTCCTAACAGCACTGTGGGTATACCTACCCCAAATGGACTGCAGCGGTTCAAGAAGGCAGCTCACCACCACCTTCTCAAGGGCAATTAGGGATGGGCAAATAAATGCTGGCCTGGCCAGTGACGCCCACATCTCATGAATGAATTAAAAAAAAAGTCTACTCTCAATTATCAGCAAAGTAATGGAAGGTTTTGTCAACAGTGCTATCAAACAGCAGTACTCACCAAAGACCTGCTCAAAGGTGCTCAGTTTGGATTCCACCAAGCTCACTCGGCTTCAAACCTCATTGCAGCTTTAGTCCAAACATGGGCAAAGAAGCTGAATTAAAAGAAATGAGGTGAGAGAGACTGTGCTTGACATCAAGGCAGCATTTGACCAGGTTTGGCATCAAGGAGCCCCAGTATAATTGAAGTCAATGGGAATCAGGGGAAAACACTCCACTGACTGAAGTCATACCAAGCACAAAAGGAAGATTGTTGTGGCTAATCATCTCAGCCCCAGGAGTTCCTCAGGGCAATGTCCTAGGCCCAACCATTTTCAGTTGCTTCATCGATGGCCTTCCCTCCATCATAAAATCAGAAGTGGGGTTGCTCGCTGATGATTGATCAGTGTTCAGTGCCATTCGCATCTCCTCAAAAGAAGAAAGCAGTCTCTGCCCACATGCAGCAAGACCTGGGCATCATTCAGGCTTGGACTGATCAGTGGCAAGTAACATTAGAGTTATACAAGTAAAAACAAGAAACGCTGGAAATACTCAGCAGATCTGGCAGCATCTGTGGAGAGAGATGCAGAGTTAACATTTCAGGTCAGTGACCCTTCTTCAGAACTGGCAGATATAAGAAATTTAAAAGACTTTAAGCAAGTAAAGCGGGGGTGGGGCAAGAGATAACAAAAAAGATGTTGATAGAACAAAGTCACAGAATAGCTGACCAGAAGGTCATGCAGCAAAGGCAAACAATATGTTAATGGTGTGTTGAAAGACAAAGCATTAGTACAGATATAGTGTTAATGGACTGAAAACTGAACAGCCACAAGCACAAACATGCAAAAAGAAAAAGTGGGTAGGCACAGTAGAAACAAAGTGAACAAACTAAAATAAAATAAACACAAAAAATAAAAAATAAGAGTAAAACGGGGGGCCCGTTATGCTCTGAAATTATTGAACTCAATGTTCAGTCCGACAGGGTGTAGCGTGCCTAATCGGTAAATGAGATGCTGTTCCTCGAGCTTGCGTTGAAGTTCACTGGAACACTGCAGCAATCCCAGGACAGAGATGTGAGCATGCGAGCAGGGTGGTGTGTTGAAATATTTTTGAGTTATACAAGTGCCAGGCAATGACCATCTCCAACAAGAGTGAGTCTAAACACCTCCTCTTCACATTCAATGGCATTACAATCTTTGAATCCCCCACCATTAACATTCAGGGGGTCAAGATTGATCAGATTTCCTTCAGTCTGATGTCATAGATTCATAGAGTTATACAGCACAGAAACAGGCCCTTCGGCCCATCGTGTCTGTGCCGGCCATACAGCACTCAACTATTCTAATCCCATATTCCTGCACTTGGCCCGTAGCCCTGTATGCTATGGCGTTTCAAGTGCTCTTCTAAATACTTTTTAAATGTTTTGAGGGTTCCTGCCTCCACCACCTCTTCAGGCAGTGCGTTCCAGATTCCAACCACCCTCCGGGTGAAAAAAATGTTTCCTCAAATCTCTCCTAAAGCTCCTGCCCCTTACCCTAAATCTATGCCCCCTGGTTCTTGACCCCTCTGCTAAGGGAAAAAGTTTCCTCCTATCTAACCTATCAATTCCCCTCATAATCTTGTATACCTCAATCATTTCGCTCCTCAGCCTTCTCTGCTCCAAGGGCAACAACCTTAGCCTTTTCAGTCTCTCTTCATAGCTGAAACGCTCCAGCCCAGGCAACATCCTGGTGAAGCTCTTCTGTACCCACTCCAGTGCAATCACATCCTTCCTGTAGTGCCCAGAACTGTATACAGTACTCCAGCTGTGGCCTAACTAGCGTTTTATATAGCTCCATCATAACCTCCTGCTCTTATATTGTATGCCTCGGCTAACAAAGGCAAGTATCCCATATGCCTTCCTAACCACCTTATCTACCTGTGCTGCTGCCTTCAGTGATCTATGGACAAGGTCCCTCTGACTTTCTGTACTTCCTAGGGTCCTACCATCCATTGTATATTCCCATGCCTTGTTAGTCCTCCCAAAATGCATTACCTCACACTTTTCAGGATTAAATTCCATTTGCCACTGCTCTGCCCATCTTACCAGCCCATCTATATCTCCCTGTAATCTAAGGATTTCCTCCTCACTATTTACAACACCACCAATTTTCGTGTCATCTGCGAACTTACTGATCATACCTCCTTTCTTCACGTCTAAATCATTAATGTACACTACGAACAGCAAACAGTGGTACACCACTGGTCACAGGCTTCCAATCGCAAAAACAGCCCTTGACCAATACCCTCCGCCTCCTGCCACTAAGCCAATTTTGGATCCAATTTGCCAAATTGCCCTGGATCCCATGGGCTCTTACCTTCTTAATCAATCTCCCATGTGGGACCTTATCAAAAGCCTTACTGAAATCCATGTATACTACATCTACAGCTTTACCCTCATCTACACATCTAGTCACCTCCTCGAAAAATTCAATCAAGTTAGTTAGACGCGATCTCCCCCTGACAAAGCCATGCTTACTATGCCTGATTAATCCCTGCCTCTCCAAGTGGAGATTAATCCTATCCCTCAGAATTTTTCCCAATATTTTCCCAACCAGATGTTAGACTCACTGGCCTGTAATTACCTGGTTTAGCCCTACTACCCTTCTTGAATAATGGTACCACATTGGCTGTCTTCCAATCCTCTGGTACCTCTCCTGTGGCCAGAGAGGATTTGAAAATTTGTGTCTTCAACTGTCCTCTTGTCCCTTCCCAACACTATTAAGCCACATGCCCCCTTAATTTCCTTACAATCTATCTCCTGCCTATCTGCAATCTTTTCCTCACCATATTCCTTCAGGGTATGAGGGTCATTTGAGACCTCGGAGGTGGTCATCTCTATCCTTTTGCGGATCACTGCAGGCCCAGGTAAGAGCCCCATGCTCAGGGACATGAGCTGTAGCCAAAGGCAGAACCAGTGAATTACAGGCAGAGGATCCTTTGGGAACGGGATTCATGTTTCCTTTAAAGTACACACAAGGGCAATAGGAAACCACCTCATGTACTTTGTTCCCTGGTCATAGTGCTCATTTCTCAGCAAAGCTTAAAAATGGAAGGCTCTTACGAGCAACTGAACAGGGAAGCACAGGACCCAAGAGGTGTGGAGAAATGAGCAGAGGATCTACCCTTGGCATATCACCATAACGACATTTCTCTACGTCCGTGAAAGTGGGCAAGAGGTGAAATTGACTATGTAGTTAAACTAAATTCAGTGGTCAGTAAATCAAGGATCGTGAATTACAGTTTCCATGTTAATTCGGGATCATTGAGCTCAAACTCCAAATTTATCTCAAATATTTTTGTAATATTTTCTGCAATAAAAACACAATCTGGCTTAATCAAACACCACCAACAGTAACTTTGATCTATTAGTATTGTTAAAAGGTTTGCTTATCGCATACATTTCTTGTAACACTTCTTTTGTATTGCTAGTTTCATCATGGCTGTCTGTCATAACTAAACTCACCTATTCATTTTACTTTCCTTTGATTAAGCCCATCAAGTATGCTCTTCAAGGCAGATGACACTGCTGTGTACTTACATCTGATATGGAAAAGTAAAGTAGATTTAACTACTATGTACAGATGGTGGTTAACATGTTGAGCGAACTGTGAACCAAGTCAGGAGATCATCTTGGCCAATTGAAGAAAAAAAATACGTACTTGGCAGAGAAGGAAATTGAAGTGTATCAGAGAGAGGATACTGCATACCTCTCATCAAACCTTTGAATCAGGTAGATGGAATGTAATGACCTCTTCAAGCCCTCTACATTACCTTGTTCCTAAGCAATCAATTAATCAAAAGAAAGCAAGTGAAAAAAAAAGAAAATTCTGCCCCTGAAGCCTGGCCCCTCCATGGCACATGGACAAGTTGGCTCCACCTGGCACAGTGGCGCAGTGGTTAGCACTGCAGCCTCATAGCTCCAGCGACCCGGGTTCAATTCTGGGTACTGCCTGTGTGGAGTTTGCAAGTTCTCCCTGTGACCACGTGGGTTTCCACGTGGGTTTTCGCCGGGTGCTCCGGTTTCCTCCCACAGCCCAAGACTTGCAGGTTGATAGGTAAATTGGCCATTATAAATTACCCCTAGTATAAGTAGGTGGTAGGGGAATATAGGGAAAGGGGGGATGTGGCAGGAATATGGGATTAGTGTAGGATTAGGATAAATGGGTGGTTGATGGTCGGCATAGACTCGGTGGGCCGAAGGGCCTGTTTCAGTGCTGTATCTCTAAATAAATAAACTTGCTTAATTTTCTGGGAAAGGTAAACGACCAATAAAGCCCAATGAAATAACCTCAGTGAAATTTCTTTCTGCTTCTCAAACGTAATCCATAAAACATGAGTAGAGTCATACAGTCATAGAGTCGTACAGCATAGAAACAGGCCCTTTGGCACACCGCGTCCATGCCGACCATAATACCTACCTATACTAATCCCACTTGCCTGCATTAATCCCATATCCCTCTATGCCTTGCTCATTCAAGTACCTGTCCAGATGCCTCTTAAATGTCGCTACTGTTCCTGCCTCCACCACCTCCTCAGGCAGCTCATTCCAGATACCCACTATTCTTTGTGTGAAAAATTTACCCCTTTGATCCCCTTTAAACCTCCTCCCTCTCACCTTAAATCTATGCCCTCTAGTTTTAGTCACCCCTACCATGGGAAACAGACTCTGGCTATCTACCCTATCTATGCCTCTCATAATTTTATATACCTCTATCATGTCCCCTCTCAGCCTCCTTCACTCCAGGGAAAACAGACCCAGCCTATCCAATCTCTCTTTATAACTCAAGCCCTCCAAACCAGGCAACATCCTTGCGAATTTTTTCTGCACCCTCTCTAGCTTAATCACATCTTTCCTGTAATGCGGCGACCAGAACTGCACACAGTACTCCAAATGCGGCCGAACCAACGTCATATACAACTGTAACATGATGTCCCAACTCTTATACTCAATGCCTCGGCCGATGAAGGCAAGCATGTCATACGCCTTCTTCACCACCCTGTCGACCTGTGTTGCCACTTGCAGGGAACTATGTACTTGTACCCCAAGGTCTCCCTGCTCAACAACACTCCCCAGGGCCCTGCCATTCACTGTATATGTCCTGCCCTGGTTTAACTTTCCAAAATGCATCACTTCACACTTGTCTGTGTTAAATTCCATTTGCCAATCCCTTGCCCACTTTCCCAGTTGATCTATATCCTGTTGTAACCTTAGACAACCTTCTTCACTGTCCACTATGCCACCAATTTTGGTGTCATCTGCAAACTTACTAATCATGCCCCATACATTCACATCCAAGTCATTACTATATATGACAAACAACAGAGGGCCCAGCACTGATCCCTGTGGCACACCACTGGTCACCGGCCTCCAATCTGAAAAACAACCCTCCACTACCACCCTCTGCCTCCTATCACCAAGCCAATTTTGTATCCAATTTGCTAGCTCACCCTGGATCCCATGTGTTCGAACCTTCTGGACCAGCCTACCATGAGGGACCTTGTCAAAGGCCTTGCTAAAGTCCATGTAGACAACGTCCATTGCCCTGCCCTCGTCAATCCTCATGGTCACCTCCTCGAAAAACTCAATCAAATTCGTGAGACATGATTTCCCACGCACAAAGCCATGCTGACTATCCCTAATCAGACCATGCCTTTCCAGATACATATAAATCTTGCCTCTCAGAATCCCTTCCAGTAACTTTCCCACCACTGATGTAAGGCTCACCGGCCTGTAGTTCCCTGGCTTATGCCTGCTGCCCTTCTTAAATAAAGGCACAACATTAGCTATCCTCCAGTCTTCCGGTACCTCACCCGTGGCAAACGATGATACAAAAATCTCTGCCAGGGCCCCAGCAATCTCCTCCCTTGCTTCACATAGCATCCTAGGATACACCTGGTCAGGCCCTGGGGATTTATCCACCTTAATGCGCTTCAAAACCTCCAACACCTCCTCCTTTGTAATGCTGATATGCTTCAGGATATCGGTGTTCCCTCCCTTGAACTCATTACCTTCCATGACCTACTCCACGGTAAATATGGACGAGAAATATTCATTTAGGACCTCGCCCATTTCCTGTGGCTCCACACATAGATTGCCACACTGATCCTTAAGGAGACCTACTCTCTCCCTAGCTACCCTTTTACTCTTAATATACTTATAGGATCTTTTAGGATTCTCCTTTATCTTATCTGCCAGGGAAATCACCTGGCCCCTTTTCGCCGTCCTAATTTCCTTCTTAAGTGTAGTCCTACATCCCCTATACTCCTCGAGGGACTTGCTCGATCCCAGCTGCCTATACCTGACATATGCCTCCTTCTTTGTCCTGACCAGACCCTCAATATCCCTCGTCAACCAAGGTTCCCTAAACTTGCCAGCCTTGCCCTTCCATCTAACAAGAACATTCCGGCCCTGAACTTTTCCTATCTCACTTTTAAAAGCCTCCCACTTGCCAGACGTTCCTTTACCTGTAAACAGCCTCTCCCATTCAACTTTTGAGAGTTCCTGTCTGATGCCATCGAAATTAGCCTTCCCCCAATTTAGGAGTTCAACCTGAGGACCATATCCTTTTCCATAACTATCTTGAGCGAATAGAGTTATGGTCACTGGTTCCAAAGTGCTGCCCCACTGACACATCAACCACCTGCCCATCCCTCATTTCCTAAGAGGAGGTCGAGTGTAGCCCCTTCTCCAGTAGGACTATCCACATACTGCTTCAGAAAACTATCCTGGACACACTTAACAAATTCTTACCCATCTGATCCCTTAGCACTAAGGCAGTCCCAGTCAATATTAGGGAAGTTAAAATCACCTATTACAACCCTATCATTCCTACACCTATTTGTGATTTCCCTACATATATGCTCCTCCACTTCCCTCTGACTATTGGGGGGCCTATAGTATAATCCCATCAAAGTGATCACCCCTTTCTTATTTCTAAGTTCTACCCATATAGCCTCGCTGGACATTCCCCCCGGGATATCCTCTCTAAGTACTGCCGTGATGTCCTCCCTAATCAATAGTGCAACTCCCCCTCATCTCTTACCTCCACCTCTGTCACGCCGGAAAGATCGCTACCCCGGAACATTGAGCTGCCAGTCCTGCCCATCCCTCAACCACGTTTCCGTAATAACAATAATATCACAATCCCATGTACCGATCCATGCTCTGAGTTCATCTGCCTTACCTGTAAGGCTTCTTGCATTAAAGTAAATGCAGTTTAGCCTACCAGAGCTTCCACGCTCCCTGTCCTGCCCCTGTCCGGCCTGCCTACTGGACTTGCTTGCTTTAACCTCTACATTTGCCTCAACTATCTCATCTGAGAGACTACTACATTGGGTCCCACCCCCCTGCAAGACTAGTTTAAACCATCCCGAGTAGTGCTAGCAAACCTCCCCGCAATGATATTGGTCCTCCTCCAGTTTAGATGCAACCCGTCCTTCTTGTACAGGTCACCTCTGCACCAGAAGAGATCCCAATAATCCAAGTAACTGAAGCCCTCCTGCCAACACCAGCGGTTCAGCCACGCATTCATTTGCCTAATCCTCCTATTCCTACCCTCACTAGCATGTGGCACAGGGGCATTACCACCCTCGAGGTCCTGCTTTTTAACCTTCTGCCTAACTCCCTATATTCACTTTGCAGGACCTCATCTCTTTTCCTTTCGAACTGGCCTCGGGTGCCAAAGTTAACCACGGCAAGAGCGAGGCCATGTTCTTTGGCAACTGGGCTGACCGATCCTTTGTCCCCTTCACCGTCAGGTCAGATTACCTGAAGGTGCTGGGGATATGGTTCGGAAGGGCTGGGGCGTGCACCAAAACATGGGAGGAGCGAGTAGCCAAGGTACGACAAAAGTTGGGCATGTGGGGGCAGCGATCTCTCTCCATTGTGGGTAAGAACCTGGTCATCAGGTGCGAGGCGCTCACGTTGTTGCTCTACGTGGCGCAGGTCTGGCCCATACCCCACTCCTGCGCCGTGGCAGTCACCCGAGCCATTTTCCGCTTCGTCTGGGGATCTAAAATGGACCGGGTCCGGAGGGACACGATGTTCAAATCTCTGGACAAGGGCGGGAAAAATGTACCCAACGCGGCCCTCATCCTGATGACCACCTTCGTGTGCGGCTGCATCAAGCTGTGTGTAGATCCCCAGTACGCAAACTCCAAGTGTCACTACGTGCTGAGGTTCTATCTGTCCCCGGTGTTGCGAAGGATGGGCCTGGTCACATTGCCGCGGAACGCTCCGTGCAGTTGGGCGGTGCCGTACCACCTATCCTTCGTGGAGCAGTTTCTGCGGGAAAACACCTTTGACCACCGGTCCATCAGGCAGTGGTCTGCACGGAATGTCCTCAAGGCCCTACGGGAAAAGGAAACGGTGGATCCTGTCGGATGGTTCCCCGAGCAGACCGTCAAAGTCATTTGGCGGAATGCCTCATCACCAGAACTTTCAAACCAAGACGTAGCTTGGATGGTGGTGAGAAGGGCCGTCCCCGTCAGATCCTTCATGCACACCCGAAGTCTCACCCCCTCCGCACAATGCCCCCGCGTCGGCTGTGGTGGGGAAGAGACGGTCGCCCACCTCCTCCTGGAATGTGCCTTTGCAAAGCAGGTGTGGAAAGAGATGCAGTGGTTTTTGTCAAGGTTCATCCCAAGCAGCTCTGTAACACAGGAGTCTGTGCTCTACAGGCTGTTCCCAGGGACGCACACTGAGACAAACATCAACTGCTGCTGGAGGACTATCAATTCGGTGAAAGACGCCCTTTGGTCTGCCCGAAACTTGCTGGTCTTCCAGCGCAAAGAGCTGTCCACCACCGAATGTTGCAGACTGGCACATTCCAAGGTCCAGGACTACGTGCTGAGGGACGCACTAAAGCTTGGGGCAGCCACAGCAAAGGCTCAATGGGGAAAGACCACAGTGTAAGGTTCCCCCACCAAGCTGGACTGAGGGGCTGGATCCATGGGAAACCCCTCGAACTGTATCGTTAATATTCTCAGTTGCTGTAAATGTAAAACTGTAATTGACATGACAATTGTGAAACGGAAGGGTTGGGAAGAAACTCAGGACAGTATTGAAGGAAACTGATCTCCCTTGCAATGTTTGTATTTTTTGGTGCTGCTTGGAAACTGTTTGGCAATGTAATTTGTCCAGATTTTTATGAATAAAGTATATTTTGGAAATAAAAGAAAAAATCTATTTTCCTGTCTATGTCATTAGTACCAATATGGACCCTCTGGCTGCTCACCCTCCCCTTTCAGAATGTCCTGCAGCCGCTCCGAGACATCCTTGACCCTAGCACCAGGGAGGCAACATACCATCCTGGAGTCTCGTTTGCGGCCACAAAAATGCCTATCTGCACCCCTTACGATAGAATCCCATATCACTATAGCTCTTCCAACCCTTTTCCTCCCCTGCTGTGCAGTAGAGCCCTCCATAGTACCACGAACTTGGCTGTTGCTGCTTTCCCCTGGGAGGTCATCCCCCCCAACAGTATCCAAAGCGGTATATCTGTTTGAGAGGGGGATGGCCACAGGGGACTCCTGCACTACCTGCCTGCGCCTAGTACTCCGTCTGGTGGTCACCCATCTCTTTTCTGCCTGTGTAGCCATTACCTGCTATCCACGACGTCTTCAGCATCCTCAGCAATTGTGAATCCACCTGCAGCTCCAGCTCTGTAATGCGGTTAGTCAGTAGCTGCAGATGGATACACTTCATGCACACATGGTCATCAGGGACACTGGAAGCATCCCTGATTTCTCACATAGCGCAGGAGGAGCATATCACGGGGCTGAGCTCTCCTGCCATGACTTACCCTTAGGTTAATTAGTTCCTCCCTGAATTTAAAAAAAAACTAATTATACTAGGGGCCTTGTTCTACCTACTTCAATCTAAAATTCTTTTTTAAAAAAACACTTTAGTAGTACTCACCTTATCTCCAGAGGTTTTATTTTCAACAAAAAAAAATTTACCCCTTATTTTTTAAGATATTCTAACAGTTGCTACTCACCAACCAATCACCTTGCAGCTCTCCTGTGATGTCACTGTTGGCTTCCCCTTTCAAAACTCAGGCGCGCTGTCGCTGCACTTTTTACACACCGCTGTCTTACTCAGTCTCCATCTTTCTCGATGCCGCTGCACTTTTTAAACACCGCCTGTCTCACTCAGTCTCCTTCTTTCCTGTTGTCGCTGCACTTTTTACACACCGCTGTCTTACTCAGTCTCCTTCTTTCTCGCTGCCGCTGCACTTTTTAAACACCGCTGGTCTCACTCAGTCTCCTTCTTTCCTGCTGCCGCTGCACTTTTTAAACACCGCTGGTTTCACTCAGTCTTGTTCTTTCTCACTGCCACTGCACTTTTTAAACACTGATGGTCTCACTCAGTCTCCTTCTTTCTTGCTGCCGCTGCACTTTTTAAACACCGCTGTTCTCACTCAGTCTCAGAGTAGTTGCATTCCTGTCATTCAGTGCAGGAACCAATGTATTCCATAGAGAATGTAATAATCCATCTTAATCCTTATGCTTTTAATATCCATCTTATTCTTGGATAGATA
The DNA here is from genome assembly GCF_036365525.1 of Heterodontus francisci. NCBI lineage: Eukaryota > Metazoa > Chordata > Chondrichthyes > Heterodontiformes > Heterodontidae > Heterodontus > Heterodontus francisci. The sequence continues at coordinate 55,457,321 of NC_090379.1, forward strand.
TTTATCCAGCTGTTTTTAAAAAGAGCTTCATTGACACAGCGCTAACTACTTTTGCTGAAGTCACAGATCAACTAACTGGGGAAAGATATTTTCTAGTTTTACTTGAGGCTTTTTAATCTTACAATCTTTTCACTGAATTATGCAATCGTAGTTCAAGTTTATAGAAACTGACTTTCATGTACTTTTACCCATGCCTTTCATACTTTTAAATATTTGGATTATGTTCCTTCTCAATTTAATTTTCTCCAGCAAAAACAAGTTCAGTTCGAAGAATCTTGCCTCTAAATTTTAAACAGAGTTTCAACTTTGGGTGCAATTGGCAATCCAGGCACAAATTGTGCTCAAAACTGTGCTGATTTTCCGAAATTAAAGTTATGGTTCAAGTTTCAGCTCAAACCCATTTGCATCATCAAATAAAAAATCATCCATGGATAGATTGGTCATTATCTTTCAAAATTCTATAGATTCTGGAAAGGTTCCTGGAAAGTAGCAAACGTAAGCCCACTGTTTAAGAAAGGAAGGAGAGAGAAAACAGGGCATTATTGACCTTTTTTGACACCAGGAATAGGGAAAATGTTAGAATCTGTTATAAAGGATGTGATAACTAGACACTTAGAAAATAATGATATGATTGGGCAGAGTCAACATGGATTTATGAAAGGGAAATCATGTTTGACAAGCCTGTTGGAGTTTTTTGAGGAGGTTACTTGTAGCATAGATAAAGGAGAACCAGTGAATGTGGTGTACTTACACTTTCAGAAGGCTTTTGACAAGGTCCCACACATGAGGTTAGTAAACAAAATTAGAGCACATGGGATTGGGGGTAATATACTGGTATGAATTGAGAATTGGTTAACAGACAGAAAACAGAGAGTTGGAATAAACAGAATAAACATTCTCAGGATGACAGGCTGTTACTAGTGGGGTATTGCAAGGATCAGTGCTGGGGCCACAGCTGTTCACAATCTATATAAATGACTTGGATGTGGGGATCAATTATAATATTTCCAAATTTGCTGATGACACAAAACTAGGTGGGAAAGTAAGTTGTGAGGAGGATGCAGGGAGGCTTCAAGCGGTTTTGGACAGGCTAAGTGAATGGGAAAGAACATGGCACATGGAATATAATGTAAATAAGTGTGAAGTTATCCACTTTGGTAGGAAAGACAAAGTATTTCTTAAATGGTGAGTGGTTGGGAAGTGTTGATATCCAAACAAGGGTGTCCTTGTTCATGAGTCATTAAAAGCTAGTATGCAGCTGCAGCAAGCAATTTGGAAGGCAAATGGTATGTTGGCCTTCATTGCAAGGGGATTTGAGTACATTAGTAAAGAAGTCTTGCTGCAATTGTATAAAGCCTTGGTGAGACCACACCTGGAGTATTGTGTACAGTTTTGGTCTCCTTATCTAAGGAAGAATATACTTGCCATAGAGGGAGTGCAATGGGAGTTTACCAATCTAATCCCTGCAATGGCGGGATTGTTTTATGAGGAGAGATTGAGGAAACTGGAAGCTGTATTCTCTAGAGTTTCGAAGAATGAGATGTGACCTCATAGAAACGTACAAAATTCTTACAGAGCATGACAGGGTGGATGTAGATAGCATGTTTCCCCTGGCTGGTGAGTCTAGAACCAGGGGACATAGTCTCAGAATAAGGGGTAGGCCATTTAAGACTTAGATGAGGAGGAATATCTTCACTCAAAGGGTGGTGAATCTTTGGAATTCTCTACCCCAGAGGGCTGTGGAAGCTCAATCATTGAGCATGTTCAAAACAGAAATCTATGGATATCTGGATACTAATGACATCAAGGGATATGGGGATAGCGCAGGAAAGTGGCTTTGAGGTAGATGATCAGCCATGATCTAATTGAATGGCAGAGCAGGTTCGATGGGCTGAATGGCATACTCCTGCTCCTATTTCCTATGTTCCTTCCTATCCAGTGCAATCAGGCAGCGTTTTAGTTTAGAACTGTGTATTTTTTCCCCTTGGCATTAAAAAAAACCTTTGTATATTTAAGAATGGTAACCTGGTGCAGCTTTATTTATACAGCTGAAAATAAATTTATCACAAAAAAATAAGTATTTTTAATAAGTGTCCAGTTCATCACCTGTGTGTAACCTGATCTTAAATAATAAATAGACTTTAAAAAAACTATACAGAATCAGTTACTAGTTTCATTGGTGTATATCAATCAGTTTCTTCGTAAATTAAATACATTGTAATATTTAAAATGTTTTTTAAAGTGTCTTTTAGTCCCTTTTGCCTAAAAGAAAGGTTAATTTTAAGAGCTTCCTTGAAGGGCGCAATTAACAGAAACTTGCCATGGTGATTAATTTGATTTCGGCGCGTGACCAGTTTAGTGGATGGGGCCAGCTTCCAGCACAAAGATTTATAAATCAGTGCAAAAGATTGCAGAAACTCGAATTGCACTAAATGTAACTTGCCCTTGAAATTTGGCAATCTTTTGTGCTGGTGTGGCTGATTTTGGGGGAATTGTGCTGGAAATACCTGCACAACTTAGTGGAAACCCTCCTCCGTCAGTCACAGGATTGTCCTTGTCTTGCTTCTCTGAAATTTTACATCAATGTTTATTTGAAGGTAGGGTGCCCAAAACTTCATACAGCTTTAAATGTGACCTTACCAATGAGAGATACTCATTTCAATTCATCACATATGCTTCTGACATATTCAGTCTTTTTGATAAACAGACTCAGATTGATTGGATATTTTGTGTTTAATACATAAATCACATTCCGCTAGTGGAGGTATGTCCATTGTATGCCAAGTTTTCTGTTCTAATATACATTATCCATTTATAGGCATGTTGCTACATAGTTTGGAGCCATTAACAAATTTCATATTTATCCTTAAAAGAAGCCTGCAAAACAAGGGCTCAGAAAAGATCACTGAGAAAATTCAACAATCCCAATAATAGGTTCACAGACAGAAGCTTTTCCTCTTACTTCACGCTTCCATTTCTAAGTCAATTTCCAATGCAGGCATGTAACTTACCATGGTTGCACAAACCCTAACCTTCAAAAGCCTCATAGAGCTTTATCAAATACCTTGTCAATTCCAGGTAAAGTATATGCACTGAATGCTCCTCATTTAATGATTTAGACATATCAACAAATACTCAGTAAAAAGTGAGGCTTTATTATTGTTTCTAAAACTATGTTAACTATATATGACCAGTGTGCTCTTTATATGAATATTGATAGTAGCCTCTATAATGTTCTCTAATAACTTTAACTGAACTATAGCTCCCAGATTCAGGTTTAAAATTTTGAATAGCATCCGCTATCTCGGAGTCTTTATGTAAATTCAGTATATAGGAATATAATAGTCAAAGGACTATATTTAACTGCCAAGGAGATTTTGGAGCAGGCTTAGATTATGAAAGAGCCAGCACAGCCCGCTCCAAAGACTCTAACCACAATATCTACTGCAGTATGAAGTTTTCTGATGCAAGTTTTGATTTTTCATATCAAAAGACAAGCTGAAAGATGTGAATTACATCACCTCACTGCAGATAATCTAAAATTCAGACATCACTGAAAAGCTTTCTTTATTAACTAGTAAGCTTTGATGAGATTCTTTCAGATAAAAGATGGCTACAGAATTGGGAGACAGACTTCAGGAATTCAATCCATACATAAATATAGCCTGAAAAACCATTGTTACATGGAGCCACTTAATACAAGATTTCCAATCTCAATTATTACATCGGTAAGCTCAGTGTTAAAAACTGACACTAGATCTGGAGCGAGCGGCTGAGTGAGGGAAGCGGCCGGTGAAGGTGGGGGGCAGGGTGAGAGAAAGCGTCGAAGCCTGGAGTGAGTAACCGAGGAGGGCGAGCAGCCAGTGAGGCGGGAGCGAGTAACTGAGTGGGGGGAGGCGGGCGGGGGGAGTGAGCAGCTGTGTTGTGGGGAGCGAGTGGCGGGGTTCAAGCAGGGTGAAACGATGATTGAAGCAGGGACGTTGGGAGGGAGGACGTCATAGCGTGGTGACATCATGCGCGCTCATTGTAACTGGCAGGCTGGCAAATGTTTGCATACATTGATGACGTCTTGGATCGCTCTGCGCATGCTCTGCATTGTCAGGAGTCACTTTGTTAAAGTAATGGACAAAAGTTATTACCTTTTAATCAAACTTATTTTTGTACTTAATGTTGTATAACAACTTAATTACAGATAACTATTTTCCTGATCATTCAAATCATTCTTTCCTATGTTGTGTAGTATCTCTCTCTCTACATATAAACATATATATATATATAGAAGTACACTGTATATAGACCATATATATATGTGTGTGCACTATATATGCATATATATGTGCATGTATACTATTTTTGTTCGAATGGATCCCCTACTGTGTTGCTCATTTTCAGTTAGATGATATGCTGTTTCACATCATTGGCCCACTAAGCAGAACAACTGCCCCACCATTCCCATGAGAACCAGGAAAACTCTGGAAAGGTTATTTTAGTGAAAGGGTCAAAACAGCTGGTAAGAGGACACTGTGCTAATTTCTTTTTATTCATTCACGGGATGTGGGCGTCGCTGGTCAGGCCAGCATTTATTGCCCATCCCTAATTGCCCTTGAGAAGGTGGTGGTGAGCTGCCTTCTTGAACCACTGCAGTCCATGTGGGGTAGGTACACCCACAGTGCTGTTAGATCATGACTGTTTGAAAGTCTGGTTTAATCACACAAGTTTAGGGCCAATTGATAATTACTAGGATTTAAACTTGCCTGTAGATGCTAAAATGGACACCTGCAGGTTTAGTACTCACGTGATGATTAGAAGTGATTTTTATGAACTGGATATGTAACTTCCACACACCCACTTCCAGTGAACATGTGAAGTGCAACAAATGTTTCATGATGGTTCAGGGACTGAGGGAGAGGGTGCACAGGTTCTTGAATGTGAGTCTGGAGGTCCTGATGGAGGAAGTCCAGAGGAGGAGGGATGTCCTGTACCAACGAGGGAAGGGGGGGTGGGGGGAGGGGGATGATGCCACCTTGCTCTCCTGTCCTCTCTCCTGTAGCAGCTGATGCTTGCTTGTCTTGCCTCTTGTCTTCCTCCACATCAAGTAGGACCCTGTCACATTCATGCATGGAGAAATTATGAACTATATAATGAACTTATAAAACAAGCCCAAAAGTGGACACTTTTACTGAAAAAACAAGATGGAGTCGAGAGGTCAGATGACCTCACTCTGTACTGCCAATACATATGGAAACTACAATGGCCCCACCATCAGGCACCATTTGTGAGGAAAATGGTAAAGAGAAACATGGTCACATGACAGATACCAGGGGTCAGATAAGGAGCTTAATAAAAGTATATGCAGCCAAAGACATACAGCCAGAGAGAGACAGCGCGATTCCATCTGCTCCAACAGAAGGACCCAGCCTATGAACACCACTTTTTGAACTACAAAGAGGCCATGACTGGAAGTGGCTTTGAACTCTAAACCTGAGAAATTGTACTAGGGTATTCAACATTGAATTGTGACCGAGATACAACAGAACAAAGTCTGCAACAACGCATTCGCCCTCCTGAAACTTCCCAACTTTTGCCTTCAGTGAACCAGGAAGAAGGAAGAACAGGTCTGCACCTTTTTTTAAAAAATCTTCACCTGCCTCCCCTCCCCACCACCGCCCACCCACCCCCCCCAGGGGAAGAATGCAAGGTTTACAGTGAACTCGTTTAAAAACTATCAGACCTAAATGCAAGTTAACTTCTAATCTCTCCCTTTTCTTGTGTGTATCTGTGTCTGTGTGTTCATGTGCGTGTAGGTGAAGTTGCGAATATTTTCAGGTATTGTATAATAAACACTTATCTTTCTTTAAACCTACAAAAAAACATGTCATTGTCTGTTGACCATGAAAATGCTCAGGAGTCAAAACACATTTCTAATAAAAACGCTGTCTTCGGTCAGTTGAGATGTGAAAAAGGGAAACCACCCTTATAATTTCCCATCTGTCTGTAATATCCCTAGCAAGATATCAATGACCAAGCACTCCCTTCCTCCTGTAAGGTGTCTGATAAGGTAGAGTAGTAGTTTAGGTGAAGTCCTCAGAAAATTTCCAGGAGAAAGGTGTACAGAGTGTTGAAGTCTTGACAAAGGATCCAAGGAAGTCTTGTGCTTTGTCTCAAAAGTCCTCCAATCCTCCAGCATCAACTGAACAGTGAAAGCTGAGCATGGTAGAACAAATAGTACTCAATATCCTCAGCAACAACGTCTTTACTCCTGTTCAGCTGGTTGCTGTTAGGGGAGGTCATTAATTGAAGTTCTAGCCACCAAAATGCTGTACAGCCTCTTTAATGAGAGTTAGCAGGCAATTTAATTGTCAATCAGAGCCTTAACAATCCTCAAGGTGGCTGTTCCTAAAGCACACATTTCAACTCTTCTACCAAGACGATGTCTTGTGCTCAGGGCGGGCTAAACCTGCATTGCAACTCAAGAGCACATCTTGGCCACCTCAGAGGCTCTTCAGCACCTAAAGTATCCAGGGAGAATTGCCCCCTGGGTTTCTCATCCTCTCTCCCATCATCACAACAGGAAGTCTTACATTCTTTCTTCTTGTCAACTTCTCAAAGAATCTTGTCAGTTGCTCAAAACTTACTCTCTCATTCTCCTCCCCACTCACAAAATAGGATCTCGATCTCTCTCTCTTCCTGCCACCCTCCCTAACTTCCCAATTTAATCAGTTCTGAAAGAGTACCTAGCATATTTTGGTGCTGTACCTGGTTACATGAAGTGCTTCCTTTGGGCAGAGCCATTCTGATGAAAGTTCACTGACCTGAAACATTAACTGTGCTTCTGTCTCCATAGATGCTGCCAGACCTGCTGAGTATTTCCAGCACTTTATGGCTTTATTACAAAACGGATGTAGTGAGATATGTTTAGAAGAAGACAATGGGGGATTTTAGTAGACAGAAATTACTTGAATTAATCACTTTGAAACCGATCGTCATCTGCAAATTGTCCATAATGTGTTTATGCTGTTGAAGTTCACCCCCATGTGTTATTTGTATATTTCACCGGCGAATTGTTTTCTGGGAACATTCATGAAGGTCGGCCTACAGAAACAGAATGTTCATGATGAATGATAGGAGAGCAAGAATTAATCAGGTCGATAGAAGACTACTGTGCCTATCATCTAATGTATTCATTTACAATTGTGCAAATAAAAATCTTACCATTCACTACAATATTGCAGCCTCAACCTCAACTACAGCTCCTAGGAATCTTTCTCCATGTCCAAATGATGGAACCCAACTTTAAAAGTCCAGTACGTTAAAGATATTCTCATAATGTACTGCTTGAATGCATTTCTGAAGAACAGTCCTTTTTATTTATCAAACACATGATTATGTTGTTATGGCTGATTATCCTCTAAATGGTTTCAAGTTTAGAGATTCTTCCTATCCTTATCTTAAAAACTGCAGGCTTTTTCTTTTTAGAGAAATCCAAGATGGATTTGTGAAGGGGAGGTCATGCCTGACGATCCTAATTGAATTTTTTGAAGAGGTGATTAAAGTCGAGGACAGTGGAATGTCTATGGATGCTATTTATTTGGACTTCCAGAAGCATTCGATGAAGTCCTTCGTATGAGATAGTTAGCTAAAGTTGAAGCTCGTGGAAATGAAGGCAAATTATTGACTTGGTTAGGAAACTGGCTGAGCAGAAAGAAACAGAGAGTCGGGATAATGGACACATAGTCCAATTGGCAGGATGTGAATAGTGGGCCAGGATTTAACAAGGAGGTGTTGGCCCTGCCCACCAGCTGGAAAGCTGGGGGCAAGCCTCCCTCCAACAATACTGGAAGCCACAGCCAACCAGAGAACTGGCAGCTCTTCAGTCCCAGCACGCCACCGGAAGAGGTGGCCACTGTTGGGACTGCAGCAAGGCCCCAGACCCAGCCAGAGGCCAAAGAAGAAGATAAGTGGGGTCAGGGCTCACCAGAGCCAATCAGCTAGGCCCCGGTGAGGGGAAGTGGGGTCAATCGTGAGTGCAGGTGATGGGGGGGGGGGGGGCATCTTCCCATGGGGATAGCCTGTGCAGCTGGGGGTGCCCTCTGTGGGGCACAGGGTGCCCAATCAGGAGGAACCCCCACCACAAGGAGGTCGCCAGGTTTAACTGGACGACGTCCCCAGGTGGCGAAGTGTCCATCCACTACTGGTAAATTACCAGTAGCGGCGGGAAGAAGCCCTTTAGTGGGGGCCTCAATTGGCCTAAGGGCGGGCAAGGCAGCCACCACTCTCCCCACTACTGGTATTGCACCAGCGGTGGTGGGTAGGCAACAGGCATGACACCCCCCCTCAATTTTACATGCCCCCCCGCCTCCCAGCCTGCTCCGAGGTGGGTGGGCATAAAATTTCGGCTATGATGTCCCACAAATCTGTGTTGGGGCCTCAACTATTCAAGGTATTTATTAACAACTTAGATGATGGGATAGGGAGCTGCATATCCAAGTTTGACGATGACAGAAAGAAAGGCACATTGTTAGAAGTGTAGATGGAAACATGAAATTACAAAGCAATGTTAACAGATTAAGTGAATGTGCAAGGTAGTGGAAAATGGATTTCAATGTCGGCAAAAGTGAGATCATCCACTTTCAACATAAAAAGGATAATTCAGTGTACAAATGGTGAAAAGTGAGAAACAGTGAAGGTCCAAAGAGATTTAGGGGTCCATCTACATAGATCATTTAAATGTCATGGACAGGTATAAAAAAATAATCAAAAAGGCTAATGGCATGCTGGCTTTTATAGCTGGAGGAGTAGAATACAATGAGGTAAATGTTATGCCACAGCTATACAAAGCCCTAGGTAGATCACAATTGAGCATTTCTGGGTGCCATACCTCAGGAATGATATATTTGCCTTGGAGGAAGTGCAGTGTAGATTTACTTGAATGATACCTAGACTCCACAGGTTAAAGTACAAGGAGAGATTACGCAAGCTAGACTTGTATTCTCTGGAATTTTGAAGATTAAGGGGTGATTTGATCGAAATTTTCAAGATATTAAAGGAAACTGATAGGGTAGATAGAGAGAAACTATTTCCACCAGCTGGAGAGTCTAGGACTGGTGACAAAGCCTAACCACTGCAGCCAGACTTTTCAGGAGTGAAAAGTATGGAGTTAGATTACAGATCAGCCAAGGGTTGGAATTTTTCCCTCGGAGGACGGGGGCCATTCACCAACTGAAAAGTCGGTGAAGGACCCGCCTCTGCCTGGCCTGGGGATCCGGACCACATTTTGAGGTCCTCAGGCCTTTAAGTGGTCTGAGGTGGGACGTCCACCTCATTGAGGCAGGAAGTCCCGCCTAATGGAGCAGTCGGCTAATCAGAGGGCCAGCAGCTCTCTGTCCCAGCAGCGCACTGGGAGCGGTGGCCACTGCTGGGACTGCAACCCAGCTGAAGATGGAAGATGTCGGGAAGCCCTGGAGAACAAGTGTGTTTTTGGGGCCTCGCCTTGGATAATCGGTCGCGCCCCGGCAAGGCAAGGGTGGTCGATTCAGGGGACGGTGGGAGGGGGTGGTGGGGGTGTTGGGGGCATCGGGGGCAGCACTCCGTCAGGTAGTGGGTGCCTGATCAGGAGGGCCCCCCCCAGGCCATTGGAAAGCCGCCTCCTTTTAACAGGCGGCTTTTCTCAGGCCTGGGCCGCCCGACTGGCCAAGGGTAAAATCCCCGTGGTGGCGGGCGAAAGCCCTTATATGGCTGTTAACAGGCCACTTAAGAGCCTTGATTGGCCTGGGGCGGGCGGGCCATTTTTCGTTGCTGCCTCCCTGCATAAAGTGGCGGCAGAGGCAGGACTGGGTTGGGAAGGGCCCCCCCGAGCTTCCTGCTCTATCTTATGCCCCCGCCACCTTCCCACTCTTTGGGTGGCGTAAAATTCTGGCCATGATCTCATTGAATGATAGGATGCGTTTGAGCGGCCAAATGGCCTACTCCTATTCCTATAAAAAGCAAATGTGAGAGACAGTAAATTTCAGGTATAAGAATATTTTTAAAAAGGATTATTAAAGTGTAAAAATGAGGACAGAATGTTCAAAGCAAGGGACTGAATTATCCACCAGCCACTAACCCCTGCTTCCCTTGAAATGGTTGTGACTCCCAGTGTGCAATGTCAGGGGTGATTGACTTATTTTATTAATAATTGTCAAGGTGAGTTGAATATTTGAATCTAATAAACTACCGCAAAAGTGGAACCACTCCCCAATGAAAATGTAGGACGGAATTTTACACCCCCAAAGAGCGGGAAGGTGGCGGGGGTGGGGGGTTCATAAACTGGAGCGGAAGGCTCAGCGGGCCCTTCCCAACCCACTCCCATCTCCGCCGCCACCTCAAGCAGGGCGTCTGCAGGGCAAAATGGCCCACCCACCCCAGTCCAATCGAGGCCTTTAGGTGACCACTTAATGGCCACTTGAGGGCCTCCGCCCACTGCCACGGAGATTTTACCCGTGGCAAATGGGTGACCCAGGCCCAAGAAAAGCCGCCTGTTAAAAGCAGGCAGCTCTCTGATGGCCTGGGGGGGTGGGGGACCTCATGATTGGGCACCCTGTGCCTGATGGAGGGCCACCCTCGCTGCCCCAACCACCTCCAACACACAACACGCACCCCCCCCCGCCCCGCAATCGGCCACCCTTACCTCGCCAGTGCCCGATTGATCACCCTCAGAGAGGCAACAAAAACTTACCTTGGTTCCGGGGCTCCCCAACATCATCTTCTTGAAGCTGGACTGCAGTCCCAGGAGTGACCACCTCTCCCAATGGCGCTGCTGCGACTAAGAGCTGCCAGCCCTCTGATTGGCTGGCAGCTCCATTAGGCGGGATCTCCTGCCCCAAGCAGGTGGAAGTCCCGCCTACAACAGTTAAAGGCCGGGGACCCGCAAAATGCTAATCGGATCCCCAGGTCAGGCGGAAGCGGGTTCACCACCGACTTTACAGTCGGTGGACGGCTCCCGTCCGCTGAGGGAAAAATCCCGACCATACTTTCAGTAACTTGAAAATTATGCTGACATTTCAATTTGTTCACATTACATCAGTTAATTAACAAAGTTATTAGCTAAAATAAGTCAACAATCCTTTGTAAAATCAGATCAAACTAGCCTTATCAAACATTTGCAAAGTAAACCAGAAGGTCTCGCTTCAGTTCCAGTCTGTGCTGCATTAGTTAGTTTTGGCTGTGTTGACGGTACAGATTCTAAAGTTAGCCACCATCATGAGTTCGGGAGACAAAAATCGTCTGGAGTACCTCCTTGCCCTGATCAGCAAACTCTGTGGGAAGTGCATATTGTGAACATCAAATGAGGAGAAAATCAGGCTCATTGGTGCATCCTCTTGCACCCATGTGAACCTCCCTGAAGAACTGTCATTTGGTCAAAATTCAAGATGAGTAATGGTGCCTGTGGCCCATACGCTAGCAAGGTGTCAGAACCTTAAAGAGAGGAGGAAAAAAGTACAGAAAAATTGACAAAATAATATTCACTTTCCTGTTGAAAGTTTTTGTTCAATTAAAATCAATACAGTACTAGTGAAAATAAGAGTAAAAAGGGCAGTGTACGAGGGTTAAAAAGATAACAAGGAGGGTTTGAGTCTAACTCCACAATACCATTCTTCTCCAGTCAATTAGTTTCTTTCTCAATTTGGTCTCATTACTGGTCAGTTAAACCTCATGGGTTTTCTACTTCTCTATAGAAACATAGAAAAATAGGAGCAGGAGGAGGCCATTCAGCCCTTCGAGCCTGCTCCACCATTCAATACAATCATGACTGATCATCCAAACTCAGTACCCTGTTCCTGCTTTCTCCCCGTATCCCTTGATCCCATTAGCCAAAAGAACTATATCTAACTCTTTCTTGAATATATTTAGTGATCCCCTATACTCCTCGAGGGACTCGCTCGATCCCAGCTGCCTATACCTGACATATGCCTCCTTCTTTGTCCTGACCAGACCCTCAATATCCCTCATCAACCAAGGTTCCCTAAACTTGCCAGCCTTGCCCTTCCATCTAACAAGAACATTCCGGCCCTGAGCTTTTCCTATCTCACTTTTAAAAGCCTCCCACTTGCCAGACGTTCCTTTACCTGGAAGCAGTCTCTCCCATTCAACTTTTGAGAGTTCCTGTCTGATGCCAACAAAATTAGCCTTCCCCCAATTTAGGAGTTCAACCTGAGGACCATATCCTTTTCCATAACTATCTTGAGCTAATAGAGTTATGGTCACTGGTCCCAAAGTGCTGCCCCACTGACACATCAACCACCTGCCCATCCCTCATTTCCTAAAAGGAGGTCGAGTGTAGCCCCTTCTCCAGTAGGACTATCCACATACTGCTTCAGAAAACTATCCTGGACACACTTAACAAATTCTTACCCATCTGATCCCTTAGCACTAAGGCAGTCCCAGTCAATATTAGGGAAGTTAAAATCACCTACTATTACAACCCTATAATTCCTACACCTATCTGTGATTTCCCTACATATATGCTCCTCCACTTCCCTCTGACTATTAGGGGGCCTATAGTATAATCCCATCAAAGTGATCACCCCTTTCTTATTTCTAAGTTCTACCCATATAGCCTCGCTGGACATTCCCCCCGGGATATCCTCTCTAAGTACTGCCGTGATGTCCTCCCTAATCAATAGTGCAACTCCCCCTCATCTCTTACCTCCACCTCAGTCACGCCGGAAAGATCGCTACCCCGGGATATTGAGCTGCCAGTCCTGCCCATCCCTCAACCACGTTTCCGTAATAACAATAATATCACAATCCCATGTACCGATCCATGCTCTGAGTTCATCTGCCTTACCTGTAAGGCTTCTTGCATTAAAGTAAATGCAGTTTAGCCTACCAGAGCTTCCACGCTCCCTGTCCTGCCCCTGTCCGGCCTGCCTACTGGACTTGCTTGCTTTAACCTCTACATTTGCCTCAACTATCTCATCTGAGAGACTACTACTTTGGGTCCCACCCCACTGCAAGACTAGTTTAAACCATCCCGAGTAGTGCTAGCAAACCTCCCTGCAATGATATTGGTCCTCCTCCAGTTTAGATGCAACCCGTCCTTCTTGTACAGGTCACCTCTGCACCAGAAGAGATCCCAATAATCCAAGTAACTGAAGCCCTCCTGCCTACACCAGCTGTTCAGCCACGCATTCATTTGCCTAATCCTCCTATTCCTACCCTCACTAGCATGTGGCACAGGGGCATTACCACCCTCGAGGTCCTGCTTTTTAACCTTCTGCCTAATTCCCTATATTCAATTTGCAGGACCTCATCTCTTTTCCTGTCTATGTCATTAGTACCAATATGGACTACAACCTCTGGCTGCTCACCCTCCCCTTTCAGAATGTCCTGCAGCCGCTCCGAGACATCCTTGACCCTAGCACCAGGGAGGCAACATACCATCCTGGAGTCTCGTTTGCGGCCACAGAAATGCCTATCTGCACCCCTTACGATAGAATCCCATATCACTATAGCTCTTCCAACCCTTTTCCTCCCCTGCTGTGCAGTAGAGCCCTCCATAGTACCACGAACTTGGCTGTTGCTGCTTTCCCCTGGGAGGTCATCCCCCCCAACAGTATCCAAAGCGGTATATCTGTTTGAGAGGGGGATGGCCACAGGGGACTCCTGCACTACCTGCCTGCGCCTAGTACTCCGTCTGGTGGTCACCCATCTCTTTTCTGCCTGTGTAGCCATTACCTGCAGTGTGACCACCTCACTAAATGTGCTATCCACGACGTCTTCAGCATCCTCAGCAACTGTGAATCCACCTGCAGCTCTAGCTCTGTAATGCGGTTAGTCAGTAGCTGCAGATGGATACACTTCATGCACACATGGTCATCAGGGACACTGGAAGCATCCCTGATTTCTCACATAGCGCAGGAGGAGCATATCACGGGGCTGAGCTCTCCTGCCATGACTTACCCTTAGGTTAATTAGTTCCTCCCTGAATTTAAAAAAAAACTAATTAGACTAGGGGCCTTGTTCTACCCACTTCAATCTAAAATTCTTTTTTAAAAAAACACTTTAGTAGTACTCACCTTATCTCCAGAGCTTTTATTTTCAACAAAAAAAAATTTACCCCTTTTTTTTTAAGATATTCTAACAGTTGCTACTCAACAACCAATCACCTTGCAGCTCTCCTGTGATGTCACTGTTGGCTTCCCCTTTCAAAACTCAGGCGTGCTGTCGCTGCACTTTTTACACACTGCTGTCTTACTCAGTCTCCTTCTTTCTCGATGCCGCTGCACTTTTTAAACACCGCCAGTCTCACTCAGTCTCCTTCTTTCCTGTTGTCGCTGCACTTTTTACACACCGCTGTCTTACTCAGTCTCCTTCTTTCCCGCTGCCGATGCTCTTTTTGAACACCGCTGGTCTCACTCAGTCTCCTTCTTTCTCGCTGCCGCTGCACTTTTTAAACACCGCCAGTCTCACTCAGTCTCCTTCTTTCCTGTTGTCACTGCACCTTTTAAACACCGCTGTCTTCACTCCGTCTCCTTCTTTCCCGCTGCCGCTGCACTTTTTAAACACCGCTGGTCTCACTCAGTCTCCTTCTTTCCTGCTGCTGCTGCACTTTTTAAACACCACTGGTTTCACTCAGTCTTGTTCTTTCTCACTGCCACTGCACTTTTTAAACACCGCCGGTCTCACTCAGTCTCCTTCTTTCTTGCTGCCGCTGCACTTTTTAAACACCGCTGTTCTCACTCAGTCTCAGAGTAGTTGCATTCCTGTCATTCAGTGCAGGAACCAATGTATTCCATAGAGAATGTAATAATCCATCTTAATCCTTATGCTTTTAATATCCATCTTATTCTTGGATAGATATTTATCCAGCTGTTTTTAAAAAGAGCTTCATTGACACAGCGCTAACTACTTTTGCTGAAGTCACAGATCAACTAACTGGGGAAAGATATTTTCTAGTTTTACTTGAGGCTTTTTAATCTTACAATCATTTCACTGAATTATGCAATCGTAGTTCAAGTTTATAGAAACTGACTTTCATGTACTTTTACCCATGCCTTTCATACTTTTAAATATTTGGATTATGTTCCTTCTCAATTTAATTTTCTCCAGCAAAAACAAGTTCAGTTCGAAGAATCTTGCCTCTAAATTTTAAACAGAGTTTCAACTTTGGGTGCAATTGGCAATCCAGGCACAAATTGTGCTCAAAACTGTGCTGATTTTCCGAAATTAAAGTTATGGTTCAAGTTTCAGCTCAAACCCATTTACATAATCAAACAAAAAATCATCCATGGATAGATTGGTCATTATCTTTCAAAATTCTATAGATTCTGGAAAGGTTCCTGGAAAGTAGCAAACGTAAGCCCACTGTTTAAGAAAGGAAGGAGAGAGAAAACAGGGCATTATTGACCTTTTTTGACACCAGGAATAGGGAAAATGTTAGAATCTGTTATAAAGGATGTGATAACTAGACACTTAGAAAATAATGATATGATTGGGCAGAGTCAACATGGATTTATGAAAGGGAAATCATGTTTGACAAGCCTGTTGGAGTTTTTTGAGGAGGTTACTTGTAGCATAGATAAAGGAGAACCAGTGAATGTGGTGTACTTACACTTTCAGAAGGCTTTTGACAAGGTCCCACACATGAGGTTAGTAAACAAAATTAGAGCACATGGGATTGGGGGTAATATACTGGTATGAACTGAGAATTGGTTAACAGACAGAAAACAGAGAGTTGGAATAAACAGAATAAACATTCTCAGGATGACAGGCTGTTACTAGTGGGGTATTGCAAGGATCAGTGCTGGGGCCACAGCTGTTCACAATCTATATAAATGACTTGGATGTGGGGATCAATTATAATATTTCCAAATTTGCTGATGACACAAAACTAGGTGGGAAAGTAAGTTGTGAGGAGGATGCAGGGAGGCTTCAAGCGGTTTTGGACAGGCTAAGTGAATGGGAAAGAACATGGCACATGGAATATAATGTAAATAAGTGTGAAGTTATCCACTTTGGTAGGAAAGACAAAGTATTTCTTAAATGGTGAGTGGTTGGGAAGTGTTGATATCCAAACAAGGGTGTCCTTGTTCATGAGTCATTAAAAGCTAGTATGCAGCTGCAGCAAGCAATTTGGAAGGCAAATGGTATGTTGGCCTTCATTGCAAGGGGATTTGAGTACATTAGTAAAGAAGTCTTGCTGCAATTGTATAAAGCCTTGGTGAGACCACACCTGGAGTATTGTGTACAGTTTTGGTCTCCTTATCTAAGGAAGAATATACTTGCCATAGAGGGAGTGCAATGGGAGTTTACCAATCTAATCCCTGCAATGGCGGGATTGTTTTATGAGGAGAGATTGAGGAAACTGGAAGCTGTATTCTCTAGAGTTTCGAAGAATGAGATGCGACCTCATAGAAACGTACAAAATTCTTACAGAGCATGACAGGGTGGATGTAGATAGCATGTTTCCCCTGGCTGGTGAGTCTAGAACCAGGGGACATAGTCTCAGAATAAGGGGTAGGCCATTTAAGACTTAGATGAGGAGGAATATCTTCACTCAAAGGGTGGTGAATCTTTGGAATTCTCTACCCCAGAGGGCTGTGGAAGCTCAATCATTGAGCATGTTCAAAACAGAAATCTATGGATATCTGGATACTAATGACATCAAGGGATATGGGGATAGCGCAGGAAAGTGGCTTTGAGGTTGATGATCAGCCATGATCTAATTGAATGGCAGAGCAGGTTCGATGGGCTGAATGGCATACTCCTGCTCCTATTTCCTATGTTCCTTCCTATCCAGTGCAATCAGGCAGCGTTTTAGTTTAGAACTGTGTATTTTTTCCCCTTGGCATTAAAAAAAACCTTTGTATATTTAAGAATGGTAACCTGGTGCAGCTTTATTTATACAGCTGCAAATAAATTTATCACAAAAAAATAAGTATTTTTAATAAGTGTCCAGTTCATCACCTGTGTGTAACCTGATCTTAAATAATAAATAGACTTTAACAAAACTATACAGAATCAATTACTAGTTTCATTGGTGTATATCAATCAGTTTCTTCGTAAATTAAATACATTGTAATATTTAAAATGTTTTTTAAAGTGTCTTTTAGTCCCTTTTGCCTAAAAGAAAGGTTAATTTTAAGAGCTTCCTTGAAGGGCGCAATTAACAGAAACTTGCCATGGTGATTAATTTGATTTCGGCACGTGACCAGCTTCCAGCACAAATCAGTGCAAAAGATTGCAGAAACTCGAATTGCACTAAATGTAACTTGCCCTTGAAATTTGGCAATCTTTTGTGCTGGTGTGGCTGATTTTGGGGGAATTGTGCTGGAAATACCTGCACAACTTAGTGGAAACTCTACTCCGTCAGTCACAGGATTGTCCTTGTCTTGCTTCTCTGAAATTTTACATCAATGTTTATTTGAAGGTAGGGTGCCCAAAACGTCATACAGCTTTAAATGTGACCTTACCAATGAGAGATACTCATTTCAATTCATCACATATGCTTCTGACATATTTAGTCTTTTTGATAAACAGACTCAGATTGGTTGGATATTTTGTGTTTAATACATAAATCACATTCCGCTAGTGGAGGTATGTCCATTGTATGCCAAGTTTTCTGTTCTAATATACATTATCCATTTATAGGCATGTTGCTACATAGTTTGGAGCCATTAACAAATTTCATATTTATCCTTAAAAGAAGCCTGCAAAACAAGCGCTCAGAAAAGATCACTGAGAATTTTCAACAATCAATAATAGGTTCACAGACAGAAGCTTTTCCTCTTACTTCACGCTTCCATTTCTAAGTCAATTTCCAATGCAGGCATGTAACTTACCACTGTTGCACAAACCCTAACCTTCAAAAGCCTCATAGAGCTTTATCAAATACCTTGTCAATTCCAGGTAAAGTATATGCACTGAATGCTCCTCATTTAATGATTTAGATATATCAACAAATACTCAGTAAAAAGTGAGGCTTTATTATTGTTTCTAAAACTATGTTAACTATATATGACCAGTGTGCTCTTTATATGAATATTGATAGTAGCCTCTATAATGTTCTCTAATAACTTTAACTGAACTATAGCTCCCAGATTCAGGTTTAAAATTTTGAATAGCATCCACTATCTCGGAGTCTTTATGTAAATTCAGTATATAGGAATATAATAGTCAAAGGACTATATTTAACTGCCAAGGAGATTTTGGAGCAGGCTTAGATTATGAAAGAGCCAGCACAGCCCGCTCCAAAGACTCTAACCACAATATCTACTGCAGTATGAAGTTTTCTGATGCAAGTTTTGATTTTTCATATCAAAAGACAAGCTGAAAGATGTGAATTACATCACCTCACTGCAGATAATCTAAAATTCAGACATCACTGAAAAGCTTTCTTTATTAACTAGTAAGCTTTGATGAGATTCTTTCAGATAAAAGATGGCTACAGAATTGGGAGACAGACTTCAGGAATTCAATCCATACATAAATATAGCCTGAAAAACCATTGTTACATGGAGCCACTTAATACAAGATTTCCAATCTCAATTATTACATCGGTAAGCTCAGTGTTAAAAACTGACACGAAAGTTTCACCAAAAATCATGATAACAGAAGATTAGACGGGCAGCCCACGCATACACAAGATCCTTTAATGGTATATACATGTCAAGATAGATATAACCGCTGATGGTACAACAACCGAGCCAGGAAAGGAAAGAGTAGGAGGGGTAACTGATGGATTAACTTGAGATAGTCTTTGAGAAGTTTTTAAAATGTGGAGATAGAGGTGAAGAAGTGTGAGATTTAGAGAGGCAGCTCAAAAGAGTAGAAGTGAATCAGCTGAGGGTTTACAAAAGATGGTGTGGCAACAGAATATGGGGAGGTACAAAAAGTCAAAGGATCAGAGGACCAGGGTGGGGATGTAGGGCTGGGAAAGATTGCAAACATGTGGTAGGACAAGTTCACGAATGGGGTTTACAGTCACAAGGCCAAAGATATTAAACTTAATTCTTGGAGGGATACGAAGGAAGTATAGGCCAGTTAAAATGGGAATAAAGGAAAGAAGAACTTGGTGGGGGGCAGGACATGTGTGACAGAGTTTTGGACAAGTTGGGAGGTTACAGAAGATGGAGACCTGAAAAGAATATGTTGGTCTAGTTGAGTCTGGAGATGACAAATGCATGTATGAGAGACTCAGCAGCAATGGGGCTGAGGTAGGGGGAAGGTGGGCAATATTTGGAGTCACTGAAGTCAGGCTGATGTTTGTCACAGTCCTGAAGGGAAAGTGAAGCATCAAACAGACATAAGATATAAAGATAGCAGTCTCCTAAAGCATTGCAATAAAATTTTAATAACTGTTCATTGTACTGTGAATATTTTAAATTCTCAACAAATTATTATAAATTATACTTTCATTTAGATTCCGATTTACTTTCCAACAGTGAAAAAACTTTTTGAATAGTTTACAAATGCGATCCAAACTATAGTTTCAAAATGAGTGAGTTACTTTTGAGCTAGTTAAAAGGTTTTACAGAGATAAGAGGAGAAAATGCATGCTTTATGCAGTGTGCATATGGGTCAATTCTAACTTCTATCACTGGGTGTTTGATCTGACCAAACTTGCTTTTGACTATTATTGGAACTATAGATGAAAATACTTGACTTTAAAGGCTGCGTTTGCTGACAATGCAACCACTAGGTGGCGCAGTACTAGTACAGGCACAAATGCAGTCTCTTCCACTGGAACGCCAGTCTGCGACATTTCAGGCAGCTGCAGGATTAAAAATGGCGCTGCTCAATTTATCACAGAAAACAAATTCAACCCGAAATTCCCCTCAATGGCTGCTATTGCCACCTCCATCCCACCCCCAACAGTCTCCCGCTCCCTTCTGCCATTGTGCCTCTCTTTGCCGGTCCCTCCTGTGCCAGTCTTCTTACCGCTGGCTCCCCGCTGTCTTCCCTCAGCCACTGACTCCGGCCTAGCTGCTCCCCCACCACCCCGCCGCCTCTGGCCACTAGCACCAGCTGCGCCACTTCACTCCTCTTGGCCACTCACTCCCACGTTCAATCGTTCTCCGCCTTGCTGCCCAAAGAAGCAAGGCAGGACGTGAGGGGTGACGGGTTGATGGAGGAGCGAGTAGCCGAGAGGAGGGAAGCAGCACGGGCTGGAGCTAGTAGCTGGAGGCGGGTGGGAAGTGGGGAGTGAGCGGCCGGACAGCAGGGTGGCAGGGGGGCCAATGGTGCAGGAAGCGAGGAGCAGGAAGCAATTGGCCGAGGGGAGTGGGAGGGAGCACTGGCGAGATCTGGAGCGAGCGGCTGAGTGAGGGAAGCGGCCAGTGAAGGTGGGGGGCGGGGTGGGAGAAAGCGTCGAAGCCTGGAGTGAGTGACCGAGGAGGGAGAGCAGCCAGTGAGGCGGGAGCGAGTAACTGAGTGGGGGGAGGCAGGCGGGGGGAGTGAGCAGCTGTGTTGTGGGGAGCGAGTGGCGGGGTTCAAGCAGGGTGAAACGATGATTGAAGCAGGGACGTTGGGAGGGAGGACATCATAGCGTGGTGACATCATGCGCGCTCATTGTAACTGGCAGGCTGGCAAATGTTTGCATACATTGATGACGTCTTGGATCGCTCTGCGCATGCTCTGCATTGTCAGGAGTCACTTTGTTAAAGTAATGGACAAAAGTTATTACCTTTTAATCAAACTCATTTTTGTACTTAATGTTGTATAACAACTTAATTACAGATAACTATTTTCCTGATCATTCAAATCATTCTTTCCTATGTTGTGTAGTATCTCTCTCTCTACATATAAACATATATATATATAGAAGTACACTGTATATAGACCATATATATATGTGTGTGCACTATATATGCATATATATGTGCATGTATACTATTTTTGTTCGAATGGATCCCCTATTGTGTTGCTCATTTTCAGTTAGATGATATGCTGTTTCACATCATTGGCCCACTAAGCAGAACAACTGCCCCACCATTCCCATGAGAACCAGGAAAACTCTGGAAAGGTTATTTTGGTGAAAGGGTCAAAACAGCTGGTAAGAGGACACTGTGCTAATTTCTTTTTATTCATTCACGGGATGTGGGCATCGCTGGTCAGGCCAGCATTTATTGCCCATCCCTAATTGCCCTTGAGAAGGTGGTGGTGAGCTGCCTTCTTGAACCACTGCAGTCCATGTGGGGTAGGTACACCCATAGTGCTGTTAGATCATGACTGTTTGAAAGTCTGGTTTAATCACACAAGTTTAGGGCCAATTGATAATTACTGGGATTTAAACTTGCCTGTAGATGCTAAAATGGACACCTGCAGGTTTAGTACTCACGTGATGATTAGAAGTGATTTTTATGAACTGGATATGTAACTTCCACACACCCACTTCCAGTGAACATGTAAAGTGCAACAAATGTTTCATGATGGTTCAGGGACTGAGGGAGAGGGTGCACAGGTTCTTGAATGTGAGTCTGGAGGTCCTGATGGAGGAAGTCCAGAGGAGGAGGGATGTCCTGTACCAACGAGGGAAGGGGGTGTGGGGGGAGGGGGATGATGCCATCTTGCTCTCCTGTCCTCTCTCCTGTAGCAGCTGATGCCTGCTTGTCTTGCCTCTTGTCTTCCTCCCATTCTTCCTCCACATCAAGTAGGACCCTGTCACATTCATGCATGGAGAAATTATGAACTATATAATGAACTTATAAAACAAGCCCAAAAGAGGCCGTGACTGGAAGTGGCTTTGAACTCCATACCTGAGAAATTGTACTAGGGTATTCAACATTGAATTGTGACCGAGATACAACAGAACAAAGTCTGCAACAACGCATTTGCCCTCCTGAAACTTCCCAACTTTTGCCTTCAGTGCTTAGGAAGAACAGGTCTGCACCTTTTTTTAAAAAATCTTCACCTGCCTCCCCTCCCCACCACCGCCCACCCACCCCCCCAGGGGAAGATTGCAAGGTTTACAGTGAACTCGTTTAAAAACTATCAGACCTAAATGCAAGTTAACTTCTAATCTCTCCCTTTTCTTGTGTGTATCTGTGTCTGTGTGTTCATGTGCGTGTAGGTGAAGTTGCGAATATTTTCAGGTATTGTAGAATAAACACTTATCTTTCTTTAAACCTACAAAAAAACATGTCATTGTCTGTTGACCATGAAAATGCTCAGGAGTCAAAACACATTTCTAATAAAAACGCTGTCTTCGGTCAGTTGAGATGTGAAAAAGGGAAACCACCCTTATAATTTCCCATCTGTCTGTAATATCCCTAGCAAGATATCAATGACCAAGCACTCCCTTCCTCCTGTAAGGTGTCTGATAAGGTAGAGTAGTAGCTTAGGTGAAGTCCTCAGAAAATTTCCAGGAGAAAGGTGTACAGAGTGTTGAAGTCTTGACAAAGGATCCAAGGAAGTCTTGTGCTTTGTCTCAAAAGTCCTCCAATCCTCCAGCATCAACTGAACAGTGAAAGCTGAGCATGGTAGAACAAATAGTACTCAATATCCTCAGCAACAACGTCTTTACTCCTGTTCAGCTGGTTGCTGTTAGGGGAGGTCATTAATTGAAGTTCTAGCCACCAAAATGCTGTACAGCCTCTTTAATGAGAGTTAGCAGGCAATTTAATTGTCAATCAGAGCCTTAACAATCCTCAAGGTGGCTGTTCCTAAAGCACACATTTCAACTCTTTTACCAAGACGATGTCTTGTGCTCAGGGCGGGCTAAACCTGCATTGCAACTCAAGAGCACATCTTGGCCACCTCAGAGGCTCTTCAGCACCTAAAGTATCCAGGGAGAATTGCCCCCTGGGTTTCTCATCCTCTCTCCCATCATCACAACAGGAAGTCTTACATTCTTTCTTCTTGTCAACTTCTCAAAGAATCTTGTCAGTTGCTCAAAACTTACTCTCTCATTCTCCTCCCCACTCACAAAATAGGATCTCGATCTCTCTTCCTGCCACCCTCCCTAACTTCCCAATTTAATCAGTTCTGAAAGAGTACCTAGCATATTTTGGTGCTGTACCTGGTTACATGAAGTGCTTCCTTTGGGCAGAGCCATTCTGATGAAAGTTCACTGACCTGAAACATTAACTGTACTTCTGTCTCCATAGATGCTGCCAGACCTGCTGAGTATTTCCAGCACTTTATGGCTTTATTACAAAACGGATGTAGTGAGATATGTTTAGAAGAAGACAATGGGGGATTTTAGTAGACAGAAATTACTTGAATTAATCACTTTGAAACCGATCGTCATCTGCAAATTGTCCATAATGTGTTTATGCTGTTGAAGTTCACCCCCATGTGTTATTTGTATATTTCACCGGCGAATTGTTTCTGGGAACATTCATGAAGGTCGGCCTACAGAAACAGAATGTTCATGATGAATGATAGGAGAGCAAGAATTAATCAGGTCGATAGAAGACTACTGTGCCTATCATCTAATGTATTCATTTACAATTGTGCAAATAAAAATCTTACCATTCACTACAATATTGCAGCCTCAACCTCAACTACAGCTCCTAGGAATCTTTCTCCATGTCCAAATGATGGAACCCAACTTTAAAAGTCCAGTACGTTAAAGATATTCTCATAATGTACTGCTTGAATGCATTTCTGAAGAACAGTCCTTTTTATTTATCAAACACATGATTATGTTGTTATGGCTGATTATCCTCTAAATGGTTTCAAGTTTAGAGATTCTTCCTATCCTTATCTTAAAAACTGCAGGCTTTTTCTTTTTAGAGAAATCCAAGATGGATTTGTGAAGGGGAGGTCATGCCTGACGATCCTAATTGAATTTTTTGAAGAGGTGATTAAAGCCGAGGACAGTGGAATGTCTATGGATGCTATTTATTTGGACTTCCAGAAGCATTCGATGAAGTCCTTCGTATGAGATAGTTAGCTAAAGTTGAAGCTCGTGGAAATGAAGGCAAATTATTGACTTGGTTAGGAAACTGGCTGAGCAGAAAGAAACAGAGAGTCGGGATAATGGACACATAGTCCAATTGGCAGGATGTGAATAGTGGGCCAGGATTTAACAAGGAGGTGTTGGCCCCGCCCACCAGCTGGAAAGCTGGGGGCAAGCCTCCCTCCAACAATACTGGAAGCCACAACCAACCAGAGAACTGGCAGCTCTTCAGTCCCAGCACGCCACCGGAAGAGGTGGCCACTGTTGGGACTGCAGCAAGGCCCCAGACCCAGCCAGAGGCCAAAGAAGAAGATAAGTGGGGTCAGGGCTCACCAGAGCCAATCAGCTAGGCCCCGGTGAGGGGAAGTGGGGTCAATCGTGAGTGCAGGTGATGGGGGGGGGGGGGGGGGCATCTTCCCATGGGGATAGCCTGTGCAGCTGGGGGTGCCCTCTGTGGGGCACAGGGTGCCCAATCAGGAGGAACCCCCACCACAAGGAGGTCGCCAGGTTTAACTAGACGACGTCCCCAGGTGGCGAAGTGTCCATCCACTACTGGTAAATTACCAGTAGCGGCGGGAAGAAGCCCTTTAGTGGGGGCCTCAATTGGCCTAAGGGCGGGCAAGGCAGCCACCACTCTCCCCACTACTGGTATTGCACCAGCGGTGGTGGGTTGGCAACAGGCATGACACCCCCCCTCAATTTTACATGCCCCCCCGCCTCCCAGCCTGCTCCGAGGTGGGTGGGCATAAAATTTCGGCTATGATGTCCCACAAATCTGTGTTGGGGCCTCAACTACTCAAGGTATTTATTAACAACTTAGATGATGGGATAGGGAGCTGCATATCCAAGTTTGACGATGACAGAAAGAAAGGCACATTGTTAGAAGTGTAGATGGAAACATGAAATTACAAAGCAATGTTAACAGATTAAGTGAATGTGCAAGGTAGTGGAAAATGGATTTCAATGTAGGCAAAAGTGAGATCATCCACTTTCAACTTAAAAAGGATAATTCAGTGTACAAATGGTGAAAAGTGAGAAACAGTGAAGGTCCAAAGAGATTTAGGGGTCCATCTACATAGATCATTTAAATGTCATGGACAGGTATAAAAAAATAATCAAAAAGGCTAATGGGATGCTGGCTTTTATAGCTGGAGGAGTAGAATACAATGAGGTAGATGTTATGCCACAGCTATACAAAGCCCTAGGTAGATCACAATTGAGCATTTCTGGGTGCCACACCTCAGGAATGACATATTTGCCTTGGAGGAAGTGCAGTGTAGATTTCAACACACCATTAACATATTGTTTGCCTTTGCACCGTGACCTTTTGGTCAGCTATGTGGCCTGGTCCAATCTACACCTTCTCCTTTGTTATCTCTTGCCCCACCCCCACCTCACTTGTTTATAATCTGTGACTTTTCTAATATTTGTCAGTTCCGAAGAAGGGTCACTGACCCGAAACGTTAACTCTGCTTCTCTTTCCACAGATGCTGCCAGACCTGCTGAGTGATTCCAGCATTTCTTGTTTTTGTTGCAGTGTAGATCTATAAAAACAAAGGTGACCGCGGTGACTGCAACAACTACCGTGGAATCTCCCTGCTCAGCATAGTGGGGAAAGTCTTTGCTCGAGTCGCTCTGAACAGGCTCCAGAAGCTGGCCGAGCGCGTCTCCCCTGAGGCACAGTGTGACTTTCGTGCAGAGAGATCGACCATTGACATGCTGTTCTCCCTTCGTCAGATACAGGAGAAATGCCGTGAACAACAGATGCCCCTCTACATTGCTTTCATTGATCTCACCAAAGCCTTTGACCTCATCAGTAGACGTGGTCTCTTCAGACGACTAGAAAAGATCGGATGTCCACCAAAGCTACTAAGTATCATCACCTCATTCCATGACAATATGAAAGGCACAATTCAACATGGTGGCTCCTCATCAGAGCCCTTTCCTATCCTGAGTGGTGTGAAACAGGGCTGTGTTCTCGCACCCACACTTTTTGGGATTTTCTTCTCCCTGCTGCTTTCACATGCGTTCAAATCCTCTGAAGAAGGAATTTTCCTCCACACAAGATCAGGGGGCAGGTTGTTCAACCTTGCCCGTCTGAGAGCGAAGTCCAAAGTACGGAAAGTCCTCATCAGAGAACTCCTCTTTGCTGACGATGCTGCTTTAACATCTCACACTGAAGAGTGCCTGCAGAGTCTCATCGACAGGTTTGCGGCTGCCTGCAATGAATTTGGCCTAACCATCAGCCTCAAGAAAACGAACATTATGGGGCAGGACGTCAGAAATGCTCCATCCATCAATATTGGCGACCACGCTCTGGAAGTAGTTCAAGAGTTCACCTACCTAGGCTCAACTATCACCAGTAACCTGTCTCTAGATGCAGAAATCAACAAGCGCATGGGTAAGGCTTCCACTGCTATGTCCAGACTGGCCAAGAGAGTGTGGGAAAATGGCGCACTGACACGGAACACAAAAGCCCGAGTGTATCAGGCCTGTGTCCTCAGTACCTTGCTCTATGGCAGCGAGGCCTGGACAACGTATGCCAGCCAAGAGCGACGTCTCAATTCATTCCATCTTCACTGCCTTCGGAGAATACTTGGCATCAGGTGGCAGGACTATATCTCCAACACAGAAGTCCTTGAAGCGGCCAACACCCCCAGCTTATACACACTACTGAGTCAGCGGCGCTTGAGATGGCTTGGCCATGTGAGCCGCATGGAAGATGGCAGGATCCCCAAAGACACATTGTACAGCGAGCTCGCCACTGGTATCAGACCCACCAGCCGTCCATGTCTCCGCTATAAAGACGTCTGCAAACGCGACATGAAATCGTGTGACATTGATCACAAGTCGTGGGAGTCAGTTGCCAGCATTCGCCAGAGCTGGCGGGCAGCCATAAAGACAGGGCTAAATTGTGGCGAGTTGAAGAGACTTAGTAGTTGGCAGGAAAGAAGACAGAGGCGCAAGGGGAGAGCCAACTGTGCAACAGCCCCGACAAACAAATTTCTCTGCAGCACCTGTGGAAGAGCCTGTCACTCCAGAATTGGCCTTTATAGCCACTCCAGGCGCTGCTTCACAAACCACTGACCACCTCCAGGCGCGTATCCATTGTCTCTCGAGATAAGGAGGCCCAAAAGAAGAAGATTTACTTGAATGATACCTAGACTCCACAGGTTAAAGTACAAGGAGAGATTACGCAAGCTAGACTTGTATTCTCTGGAATTTTGAAGATTAAGGGGTGATTTGATCGAAATTTTCAAGATATTAAAGGAAACTGATAGGGTAGATAGAGAGAAACTATTTCCACCAGCTGGAGAGTCTAGGACTGGTGACAAAGCCTAACCACTGCAGCCAGAATTTTCAGGAGTGAAATTAGGAAACACTTTTACACAAAGGGTGGTAGAAGTTTGGAACTTGCTTCCACAAATGGCAGTTGATGCTCGATCAATTCTTGACTTTAAATCTAAGATTGACAGATGTTTGTTTACCAAAAATTATTGAGGAATATGGGGAAAAGGTGGGCATATGGAGTTAGATTGCAGATCAGCCAAGGGTTGGAATTTTTCCCTCGTAGGACGGGGACCATTCACCAAGTGAAAAGTCGGTGAAGGACCCGCCTCTGCCTGGCCTGGGGATCTGGACCACATTTTGAGGTCCTCAGGCCTTTAAGTGGTCTGATGTGGGACGTCCACCTCATTGAGGCAGGAAGACCCGCCTAATGGAGCAGTCGGCCAATCAGAGGGCCAGCAGCGCACTGGGAGCGGTGGCCACTGCTGGGACTGCAACCCAGCTGAAGATGGAAGATGTCGGGAAGCCCTGGAGAACAAGTGTGTTTTTGGGGCCTCGCCTTGGATAATCGGTCGCGCCCCAGCAAGGCAAGGGTGGTCGATTCAGGGGACGGTGGGAGGGGGTGGTGGGGTGTTGGGGGTGGTTGGGGCATCGGGGGCAGCCCTCCGTCAGGTAGTGGGTGCCTGATCAGGAAGGCCCCCCCCAGTCCATTGGAAAGGCGCCTACTTTTAACAGGCGGCTTTTCTCAGGCCTGGGCCGCCTGACTGGCCAAGGGTAAAATCCCCGTGGTGGCGGGCGAAAGCCCTTATGTGGCTGTTAACAGGCCACTTAAGGGCCTTGATTTGCCTGGGGCGGGCGGGCCATTTTTCGTTGCTGCCTCCCTGCATAAAGTGGCGGCAGAGGCAGGACTGGGTTGGGAAGGGCCCCCCCGAGCTTCCTGCTCTATCTTATGCCCCCGCCACCTTCCCACTCTTTGGGTGGCGTAAAATTCTGACCATGATCTCATTGAATGATAGGATGCATTTGAGCAGCCAAATGGCCTACTCCTATTCCTATAAAAAGCAAATGTGAAAGACAGTAAATTTCAGGTATAAGAATATTGTTAAAAAGGATTATTAAAGTGTAAAAATGAGGACAGAATGTTCAAAGCAAGGGACTGAATTATCCACCAGCCACTAACCCCTGCTTCCCTTGAAATGGTTGTGACTCCCAGTGTGCAATGTCAGGGGTGATTGACTTATTTTATTAATCATTGTCAAGGTGAGCTGAATATTTGAATCTAATAAACTACCGCAAAAGTGGAACCACTCCCCAATGAAAATGTAGGACGGAATTTTACACCCCCAAAGAGCGGAAAGGTGGCGGGGGTGGGGGGTTCATAAACTGGAGCGGAAGGCTCAGCGGGCCCTTCCCAACCCACTCCCATCTCCGCCGCCACCTCAAGCAGGGCGTCTGCAGGGCAAAATGGCCCACCCACCCCAGTCCAATCGAGGCCTTTAGGTGACCACTTAATGGCCACTTGAGGGCCTCCGCCCGCTGCCACGGAGATTTTACCCGTGGCAAATGGGTGACCCAGGCCCAAGAAAAGCCGCCTGTTAAAAGCAGGCAGCTCTCTGATGGCCTGGGGTGGTGGGGGACCTCATGATTGGGCACCCTGTGCCTGATGGAGGGCCACCCTCGCTGCCCCAACCACCTCCAACACACAACACGCTCCCCCCGCCCCGCAATCGGCCACCCTTACCTCGCCAGTGCCCGATCGATCACCCTCAGAGAGGCAACAAAAACTTACCTTGGTTCCGGGGCTCCCCAACATCATCTTCTTGAAGCTGGACTGCAGTCCCAGGAGTGACCACCTCTCCCAATGGCGCTGCTGCGACTAAGAGCTGCCAGCCCTCTGATTGGCTGGCAGCTCCATTAGGCGGGATCTCCTGCCCCAAGCAGGTGGAAGTCCCGCCTACAACAGTTAAAGGCCGGGGAGCCGCAAAATGCTAATCGGATCCCCAGGTCAGGCGGAAGCGGGTTCACCACCGACTTTACAGTCGGTGGACGGCTCCCGTCCGCTGAGGGAAAAATCCCGACCATACTTTCAGTAACTTGAAAATTATGCTGACATTTCAATTTGTTCACATTACATCAGTTAATTAACAAAGTTATTAGCTAAAATAAGTCAACAATCCTTTGTAAAATCAGATCAAACTAGCCTTATCAAACATTTGCAAAGTAAACCAGAAGGTCTCGCTTCAGTTCCAGTCTGTGCTGCATTAGTTAGTTTTGGCTGTGTTGACGGTACAGATTCTAAAGTTAGCCACCATCATGAGTTCGGGAGACAAAAATCGTCTGGAGTACCTCCTTGCCCTGATCAGCAAACTCTGTGGGAAGTGCATATTGTGAACATCAAATGAGGAGAAAATCAGGCTCATTGGTGCATCCTCTTGCACCCATGTGAACCTCCCTGAAGAACTGTCATTTGGTCAAAATTCAAGATGAGTAATGGTGCCTGTGGCCCATACGCTAGCAAGGTGTCAGAACCTTAAAGAGAGGAGGAAAAAAGTACAGAAAAATTGACAAAATAATATTCACTTTCCTGTTGAAAGTTTTTGTTCAATTAAAATCAATACAGTACTAGTGAAAATAAGAGTAAAAAGGGCAGTGTACGAGGGTTAAAAAGATAACAAGGAGGGTTTGAGTCTAACTCCACAATACCATTCTTCTACAGTCAATTAGTTTCTTTCTCAATTTGGTCTCATCACTGGTCAGTTAAACCTCATGGGTTTTCTACTTCTCTATAGAAACATAGAAAAATAGGAGCAGGAGTAGGCCATTCAGCCCTTCGAGCCTGCTCCACCATTCAATACAATCATGACTGATCATCCAAACTCAGTACCCTGTTCCTGCTTTCTCCCCGTATCCCTTGATCCCATTAGCCCAAAGAACTATATCTAACTCTTTCTTGAATATATTTAGCGATTTGGCCTCAACTGCTTTCTGTGGTAAAGAATTCCACAGGTTCACCACTCTTTGGGTGAAGAAATCTCTCCTCATCTCAGTCCTGAATGGCTTACCCCTTATCCTTAGACTGTGATCCTTGGTCCTGGACTCCTCCGCCATCAGGAACATCCTTCCTGCATCTAGTCTGTCTAGTCCTGTTAGAAATTTGTAGGTTTCTATGAGATCCCCTCTCATTCTTCCAAGCTCTAGCGAATACAAGCCTAATCGACCCAATCTCTCTTCATACGTCAGTCCTGCCATCCCAGGAATCAGTCTGGTGAACCATCGTTGCACTCACTCCATAGCAAGAACATCCTTCCTCAGATAAGGAGACCAAAACTGCACACAATATTCCAGATGTGGTCTCACCAAGGCCTTGTATAATTGCAGCAAGACATCCTTGCTCCTGTACTCGAATCCTCCTGCTCTGAAGGCCAACATACCATTTGCCTTCTTAACTGCCTGCTGCACCTGCATGCTTACTTTCAGCGACTGGTGCACAAGAACACCCAGGTCTCGCTGCACCTGCCTCTTCCCCAATCTATCGCCGTTCAGATAATAATCTGCCTTTCTGTTTTTGCCACCAAAGTGGATAACCTCACATTTATTCACATTACACTGCCTCTGCCATGTATTTGCCCACTCACTCAACCTGTCCAAATCACACTGGAGCTTCTCTGCATCCTCCTCACAGCTCACACTCCCACCCAGCTTTGTGTCGTCTGCAAACTTGGATATTATATTACATTTAATTCCCTCATCTAATTAATATATATTGTGAATAGCTGGGGTCCTAGCACTGATCCCTGCAGTACCCCACTAGTCACTGCTTACCACTCAGAAAAAGACTCGTTTATTCCTAAAAAACAGGTTTATTCAGTTGAGAGCATGCTAAGACAGTTTCATGGAGCTTAAAATAGCGGGACCTGTGAGTGTGTAGAGACAGAGTCGCAGCAAAAAAAAGAGCAGGGCCTGTGAGGGAGCAGAGACAGAGCGGCGGAGTTTAGAAGAGTGGGGCCTGTGAGAAAGCAGAGCTAGAGCAGCAGAGTTTGAAACAGCGGGGCCTGTGAGGGAGCAGAGACAGAACAGCGGAGTTTAAAAGAACAGGGCCTGTGAGAAAGCAGAACTAGAGCAGCAGACTTTGAAACAGCGGGGCCTGTGAGGGAGCAGAGATAGAACAGCGGAGTTTAAAAGAACGGGGCCTGTGAGAAAGCAGAGCTAGAGCAGCAGAGTTTAAAAGTGCTGGACCTGTGAGTGAGCAGAGACAGAACAGCAGAGTTTAATAGAGTGAGACCTGTGAGTGAGCAGAGCCAGAATGGCAGATAGTGTGTGCGTTTTGACCTGACTGACAGTGTTCCAAAGAAAATTAAGTGTGATGTCAGTGGGAAGCAGTTAAGTGATTGGTCGGTGAGTATTTTTTTTCCTTTTATTTTTCTCTCGAAACTCAGGTATTCATTAGTAGTAGCAAGATTTATTATCTAATAGATGGAGGACTGGCAGGGCTGCTCCAGCCTTTGGATTGCACATCCTGTGCTGTATGGAAACTACAAAACACTTCTCATATCCTGGATAACCATGTGTGCAGGAAGTGTCGGCAGGTGCAGCAGCTTGAGCTCTGGGTTTCGGAACTTCAGCAACATCTGGTGTCACCGAGACGCATCCGTAAGGTTGAGCACTCCCTGGATAGCACGTTTATAAATGTGGTCACCCCAAAGCTTAAGTGTATGCAGGGAGAAAGGGAATGAGTGACTGCCAGGCAACAAAGAAGAAACAGGCAGGCAGCACAGGAGACCCTCGAGTGCATCTCACTCTCCAACCGGTATTCAGTTCTGAATATTGAGGTAAGTTATGGTTCCTTGGGGAGTGCAGCCAGAGCCAAGGCCATAGCACCACTGCTGGCTCAGCTGCACTGTGGGGCACAAAGAAGACTGGAAAAGCAATAGTGATAGGAGATTCGATGGTTAGGGGAGTAGACAGTGTTCCTGCAGCCGTGAATCCAGGATGGTGTGTTGCCTCCCTGGTGCCAAGGTCAAGGATGTCACTGAATGGCTGCAGAGCACCCTGAGCGGGGAGAGTGAACAGCCAGCAATTGTGGTCCACATTGGTACCAACAACATAGGTAGGAAGAGGCATGTGGTCCTGCAGGTAGAGTTTAGGGAGCTAGGTAAGAAATTAGCAAGCAGGACCTCAAAAGTGATAATTTCCAGATTACTCCCAGTACCACGCACAACTGAGTATAGAAATAGATGGATAGAACAGATGAATGTCTGGCTGGAAACATGGTGAAGGAGGGAGGGCTTTAGATTCCTGGGTTACTGGGACCAGTTCAATACAGACGGGATGAGCTGGGCAAATTTCTTTGCGAGGCATTTGCTAGTGCTATTGAGGAGGGTTTGAACTAACTTGTCCGATGTGGGAACCTGGAGATAATACAAGAGAGGATCACCAAGGTGCACGGAGAATTGGGAGAGGCACATTGCAATAGAGTCGGAA
Source organism: Heterodontus francisci (assembly GCF_036365525.1). NCBI lineage: Eukaryota > Metazoa > Chordata > Chondrichthyes > Heterodontiformes > Heterodontidae > Heterodontus > Heterodontus francisci. The sequence goes on from NC_090379.1 coordinate 55,489,974, forward strand.
ATAGTAAGTTATTAGGTTGGGTCAGAGTAGGAGGGAAAGTAATAAAGTCTAAATTACCATGCATGTATGTGAATGTGTTAATAAGGTTGGTGAGCTGAAGGCACAGATAACTATGTGGAAGTATGATGTTGTGACGATAACGGAGACCTGGATCAAAGGAGGGCAGGATTGGGTACTAAATATTCCCGGATACAAGGTGTTCAGAAAAGATAGGAAAGGAGGAAAAGGGGGAGGCAGTTTTGATTAAGGAGAGCTTTGCAGTGCTGGAGAGAGAGAATGTCCCAGAGGGGTCAAGAACAGAATTTATTTGGCTGGGGAAAGGTAGGGCAAACAAATCCAGAGCTCCCTGGAGGACAAAAGATATAGAGATTAAGATGAAGAAGAAAAAGTGTGCTTATGACAGATGTCAGGTGGATAACACAACCAATAATCAGGCAGAATATAGAAGGTTCAGAGCAGAAGTGAAAAAGCAAAGAGAGGCAAAGAGAGAGTATGAAAAGAGACTGGCAGCTAACATAAAAGAGAATCCAAAAGTCTTCCATGGGCATATTAATAGTAAAAGGGTGGTGAAAGGAGGAATGGGGGCAATTAGGGACCAAATAGGGGATTTACACATGGAGACAGGGGGCATGGCTGAGGTATTAACATAGAAACATAGAAACTAGGAGCAGGAGTAGGCCATTCGGCTCTTCGAGCCTGCTCCGCCATTCATTATGATCATGGCTGATCATCCAACTCAGTAACCTGTTCCAGCTTTCGCCCAGACCCAAGAGCTATATCTAACTCCCTCTTGAAAACATACAATGTTTTAGCCTCAACTGTTTTCTATGGTAGCGAATTCTACAGGCTCATTACTCTCTGGGTGAAGAAATTTCTCCTCATCTCAGTCCTGAAAGGTTTACCCTGTATCCTTAGACAATGACCCCTGGTTCTGGACTCCTCCACCATCGGGAACATCCTTCCTGCATCTACCCTGTCAAGTCCTGTTAGAATTTTATAGGTTTCTATGAGATTCCCCCTCACTCTTCTGAACTCCAGCAAATATAATCCTAACCGACTCATCTCTCCTCATACGTCAGTCCTGCCACCCCAGGAATCAATCTGGTAAACCTTCGCTGCACTCCCTCTGTAGTAAGAACATCCTTCCTCAGATAAGGAGACCAAAACTGCTAGGTGTGGCCTCACCAAGGCCCTGTATAATTGCAGCAAGACATTCCTGCTCCTGTACTCGAATCCTCTCGCTATGAAGGCCAACATACCATTTGTCTTTTTTACCACCTGTTGGACCTGCATGCTTACCTTCAGCGACTGGTGTATGAGAACACCCAAGTCTCACTGCATATCCCCTCTCTCAGTTTATAGCCATTTAGATAATAAACTGCCTTCCTGTTTTTGCTACCAAAGTGGATAACCTCACATTTATCCACATTATACCGCATCTGCCATGCATTAGCCCACTCACTCAACTTGTCCAACTCACCCTGAAGCCTTTCTGCATCCTCCTCACAACTCACCCTCCCACCCAGTTTTGTGTCATCTGCAAATTTGAAGATATTACATTTAGTTCCCTCATCTAAATCATTTATATTGTGAAAAGCTGGGGTCCTAGCACCGATCCCTACAGTACCCCACTAGTCACCACTGCCTGCTATTTGGAAAAAGACCCATTTATCCCTACTCTTTGTTTCCTGTCTGCCAATCAATTTTCTATCCATCGCAATACACCACCCCCAATCCCATGTGCTTTAATTTTACACGCTAATCTCTTATGTGGGACTTTGTCAAAAGCCTTCTGAAAGTCCAAATAAACCACATCCACTGGCTCCCCCTCATCAACTCTACTAGTTATATCCTCGAAGAATTCTAGTAGATTTGTCAAGCGTGATTTCCGTTTCGTAAATTAAATTAATACTTTACAACTGTCTTTACCAAGGAAGAAGATGCTGTGCAGGTCATGGTGAAAGAGGAGGTAATTCAGATATTTGAAGGGTTTAAAATTGATAAGGAGGTATTGGATTCCATACTTAACATTGATAAGGCACCAGGGCCAGATGAAATGCATCCAAGGATACTGAGGAAGTGCGAGTGGAAAATGCGGAAACACTGGCCATAATTGTCCAGTCTTAGATTCAGGGGTGGTGCCAGAGGACTAGAGAATTGCAAATGATGCACTATTGTTCAAAAAAGGGGTGTAAAGACAAACCCAGAAACTACAGGCCAATCGGTTTAACCTCAGTGATGGGAAAGCTTCTAGAAACGATAATTCGGGACAAAATTAATAGTCACTTGGGCAAATGCGGGTTAATTAGGGAAAACGAGGATGGATTTGTGAAGGACAAATTGTGTTTTACTAACTTGCTGGACATTTTTGATGAGGTAACAGAGAAGGTTGATCAGGGCAATGTTGTTGATGTAGTGTACAAGGACTTCTAAAAAGCATTTGATGAATTGCCACACAACAGACATGAGCAAAGTTTTAGCTCATGGAATAAAAAGGTACAGTAGCAACATGGATACGAAATTGGCTGAGTGGCAGAAAACAGAGGAAACAGAAAGCATTGGTTAATGGATATTTTTCAGACTGGAGGAAGGTTTGTAGTGGAGTTCTCCAACGGTTGGTGTTAGGACCCTTGCTGTTCCTGATATATATTAATGACATAGACCTTGGTGTACAGGGCACAATTTCAAAAGCGGATGTTACAAAACTTGGAAGCATTGTAAACTGTGAGGAGGATAGTGTAGAACTTCAAAAGGACATAGACAGGTTAGTGGAATGGGCGGACAAGTGGCAGATGAAATTTAATGCAGAGAAATGTGAAGTGATTTATTTTAGTAGGGAGCATGAGGAGATAAGAAAGGGTGCAACTCTGAAGGGGGTGCAGGAGCTGAGGGACCTGGGTGTATATGTGTATAAATCATTGAAGGACAGGAAGTCAAGACAGGTTGACAGAGCGGTTAAAAGCGGTTTGGGGCGGCACAGTGGCGCAGTGGTTAGCACTGCAGCCTCACAGCTCCAGCGACCTGGGTTCAATTCTGGGTACTGCCTGTGTGGAGTTTGCAAGTTCTCCCTGTGTCCGCGTGGGTTTTCTCCGGGTGCTCCGGTTTCCTCCCACAAGCCAAATGACTTGCAGGTTGGTAGGTAAATTGGCCATTATAAATTGCCCCTAGTATAGGTAGGTGGTAGGGAAATATAGGGACAGGTGGGGATGTGGTAGGAATATTGGGATTAGTGTAGGATTAGTATAAATGGGTGGTTGATGGTCGGCACAGACTCGGTGGGCCGAAGGGCCTGTTTCAGTGCTGTATCTCTAAACTAAACTAAACTAAAAAGAGCATAATACAGCATCTCAGCCTTCATTAATAGGGACATTGAGTACAAAAGCAAGGAAGTTATGTTAAACTTGTACAGAACACTGGTTCAGCCTCAACTGGAGTATGTCCAGTTCTGGGTGCCACACTTTAGGAAAGATGTGAAGGCATTGGAGAGAATGCAGAAAAGATTCACAAGAATGGTTCCAGGCTTGAGGATCTTCAGTTACATGGATAGGTTAGAGAAATTGGGACTGTTTTTGTTGGAGAAAAGAAGGTTGCGAGGAGATTTGATAGAGGTATTCAAAATCATGAGGGGTCTGGACAGGGTAGATAGGGAAAACTGTTCCATTGGTGGAGGAATCAAGAACAAAAGGGCACAGATTTAAAGTAATCGGTAAAAGAAGCTAAATGACATGAGGAAAAACAAATTCATGCAGCAAATGGTTAGGATCTGGATGGCACTGCCTGAGAGTGTGATGGAGGCAGGTTTAATCAAGACATTAAAGAGGTGATTGGATCTTTATCTGAAAAGCAAGAACGTGCAAGGCTACGAGAAGGCCGGGGAGTGGCATTAGGTAAACTGCTCTTGTGGAGAGCTGGCGCAGACACCTTGGATCGAATGACCTTCTTCTGTACTGTAACAATTCTGAGATTCTGTAATTCTATGTCAAGCAGTAGAAAGAGTTGAGTTGATGGAACAGTGACCTGAGGTTGCCATTAACAAACTAGCTGTACAAATTTCGAAGGTATGCAGCTTTGCTTCTCAGATATAGCTCTCTAATTGGTAGCTTTGGAGTCTAAACACAGCAGTTCAGTATGTAACTTACACAGTGAGATGTACTGCTCTGCATTAACAAAAATCATCAATTTCCTGTACTTACTTCTATCTCTGAAATTCCTCGAGACATTTTTACAATAAAGAGTTATGGAAAGGCAAGACTCTATTACACAAAATAATCATTTTGCACATTAATGCAAAGCAGACTCTACCGGTAGTCTATGCTTGCACCAGCCCAAAAATGGCAAATAAAATGGGGCACATAAACTTCAATGGGCTGTGGCACTTTAGAAATGTCATATTAATAATATGTGAAAATAAATTCTAATGTTATGTGTGCTGAAAATATTTTTCAGTAATGTATTTTTCATGTCACCAGAAACTTCATCCACAATATTCTGGGCAAAGAAAAATATAATCACTTACAGATAGATGGCATCTTTCTGGGCATACAATCCCAGTACCACTGTGCCCCTCAGGAAGTGAGCAGCTTCAATAAAGGCGTCATTCACTGAAACAAAAGACAGAAGTTTATGGCACTGGATTTCGTAAATATGACATAAGTTCCGATGAAGGGTCACTGACCCGAAACGTTAACTCTGCTTCTCTTCCCACAGAAGCTGCCAGACCTGCTGAGTGATTCCAGCATTTCTTGTTTTTATTTATGACATAAGCAAATGTTGATTTCAAAAGAATCTATTTTCTATGCAACTTGATCTTCAGAGATTGCTAGTGCAACCTTATGTGTTATAGACTCTGTTTGGTAACAATTAAAACACCATTGGAGATTTCAGAGAAGCAGATGTTTACTTATTTCACTGGAAATTTGATAATAGAAATAAAAGGATTTCAGCATACAACACAAAAGTCCCACAGTGCTTACTCATAAATCTGATGGTGTAGGAGTTCAATCAATGTGGCATTCTGAAGGCCAGCATCCACAACCCCAAATCTGTCAGGTGAAAAAAAGCTATCATCCCAACCTATCAGGCCTACATGTAACTCTCATCCAAACCAAATGTCCGACTGTCAATGCTCTCTGAAGTCCCACAGGTAATAGAGATGAATAGTTAGTACTGTCTGTATCACCAGAACAAATTTTAAAATAAAATAGTGAGAGATCAATTGTAAGATTGATGTCATCATTAGCATTAAATAGAATGCGCACAACAACTGTCATTTATACAGCACTGTTACGACCAGGTGGGAAAGGTGTCTAGGGTTCCCTCTCAGCCTTCACCTGGTCTTACCTTAACAGAATTTAATTTTAAACACACCATGTTTTTAGCTCCCCCTTGGTGAATCCTTGTTCACCGCTTTCCAATTATAAGGCAAAGAAACTAGCACAACCAGGTTTTCTTAGGTTTAAAGAAGAAAGATTGAAATTTTATCAAACTTAAACTCTAATTTGGTTAACGCCTACAGATACACAGCACGCCCATGCTAACATGCATATGCGATACACACATGCAAATAGTGACAGAAAAGAGCAGAAGCAAAATAAAGTGGAAAAGTTTGAGGCAATATCTGAAGAGTTTTTTTTTTACAGTTCTTTGAGCTCACTGTAGAGTCCTTGATTGTAGGTAGATCTTGCTTTTCGCTGGGACCCAGTATTCTTCTTAAACCTTGTTCGCTGTAGAAGACTTTTCTCTCTTGGGGTTCATGTGTCTTCAGTGGATTCAGAGGCTTATGAGAAAGAGATGGGAGCAGACAGGAGAGATCTTCTCAGGCCAGGAGCAAACAGACACTCTCTCAGCTCAAACTATTTGTACAATTCAGAAAACCCCAGGTTGCCAAGCAGGTTAGTCACATAACTAAGTGGTTTGACCATATCTTGGACTGTATCACCTGAGCAGTCTCTGGAATGCTCCTCTTACACACAATACCTGGTGATCAACATCCATTGTTGGTTGAATGTGTCAGGGAATTGTCCTTTGTCCTTCCAATCACCGTCTATTAATATGCAAATATCTTTTCCAGCCACGACTGATCTGATTAACAAGTCCTTTCTTCACTCCAGTAACAGCTTAAAATCAATGTTCATGACAAAATTAATGTGCCTCATTCTTGGCAGGTGGTGGTCTAGCATGACACCTCCACACCCAGCAGAATGAAATGCGATTTGAGAAAAGGCAACATTTCATTAAAAGGGTCAAGAGAAAATATGATACAGAAAAAAAGCATGCATTTATCTCATTCATTCCCATTCATTCATAAATCCTACAAACTATTAAAATCGCCCTTTTTTGTCATCCCAATAAACATATGGTTCTTGGGGAAGTTTATTTTTCAGTTTGCCATTTTCATGACTGCCTTGGGTGTCTTTGATGGTTAGGTTTAATTAGCCCTGAGTTGGAATTTCTGTTAAGGAGAGTCAGTAGGGGGCGGGTCTATCCTGAACTCTCAGTGCTTTGCTAAATCATGCAAACGCTTTTGACTTTTGGGGGTGGGTGGTTTTCTTTAGTTCTGATTGTGGGGGAGGATTCTTTGCTAATCTCCCCTTTGTCCCAGAGGACACTCCTGCCTGTAGGTATTTGTGCAGACTCTACTGCACTCCCCTATGGCACTTCAACTAGGTGAGGCATCACCCTCATGGTTTCTGTGCCACCTAGAGGTCTTTCTTTGTCTCTGCAGGTTCCTGTACATGCTGTTAGCAACTCTGGTGGGGCGTTTCTAGTGTCTGCATTTACATAGGAGGATGTGGGGTCTAACCTTTCACGTTGTTCAGAGTTGGCTGACCGGACAGTAGAGGTTTTCATCCGGGATTCCTCCTGGACTTCCTTTAACCTGCCCTCTTGATCACTTTGTCCCCTTCCCTGTCTAACCTTTTGCCAGCCTTGTGCCTGCCTGTTCACTTTTGTTCTTGGCAGGGGTCCCTTACAGTTCACCAGCCCTCTGCTGGAGGGTTCTCCTAACACTGATACAGGACTTAGGGATGCAGGTTTCACTGTAGGCTGGGGTTTCCCCCCAACCTGGCACATGTGGCAATTCCTGCAGTACTCCACCACATCTTTGTGGAGTTTTGGCCAGTCTAACTGCCGTCTTATGCGGCTTTGGTCTTTCGTATACCGGCATGTACAGCCACTGTAGTCTCCTTCTTAATATTTCTCTCCGGTACCTCTGTGGCACCACTAACTAGTGAACTACTGTCCATTCCTTGCTCTCAGGTCTGTGAGGAGAACTCCATTTCCTCATCAGTACCTCATTCTTTAAATAGTAGCAAACAGGGACTCTCTCTGCTTCGCTTTCAGACTGGGCAGCCTGTGCTAACTCTTGCAATACTGGGTTGATTCGCAGAGCCCCAGCTAGGGAAAATCCATTTAGAACATAGGAACACAAGAAATAGGAGCAGGAGTAGGCCGTTCAGTCCCTCAAGCCTGCCCCGCCATTCAATAAGATTATGGCTAATCTGCCCCAGACCTCAACTCCTTTTTCCTGCCAGTTCCTCATAGCCCTCAACTCCCCGATATTTCAAAAATCTATCTACCACCTCTTTAAATACTTTCAGTGATCTAGCCTCCACAACTCTGGGGTAGTGAATTCCAGACATTCACTAACATTCACTACCCTCTGAGAGAAGAAATTCCTTCGCATCTCAGTTTCAAATGAGTGTCCCCTTATTCTGTAACTATGTCTCCTAGGTCGAGTGGAAACATCTCGTCAACATCTACCCTGTCTAGCCCCCTCAGAATCTTGTACGTTTCAATAAGATCACCCCTCATTCTTTTAAACTCCAATGAATAAAGGCCTAACCTGTTTAGCCGTTCTTGATAAGGCAACCTCTTCATCCCAGGAATCAGTCTAGTGAATCTCTTTCGAACTGCCTCCAATGCCAGTATATCCTTTCTTAAATACAGGGACCAAAACTGTACACAGTACTCCAGGTGCAGCCTCATCAACACCCTGTACAGTTGTAACAAGACTTCCCTATTTTTAAACTCCAACCCCCGAGCAATAAATGCCAAAATTCCATTTGCCTTCTTAATTACTTGCTGCACCTGCATGCTAACCTTTTGTGTTTCATGCACAAGAACACCCAGATCCCTCTGTGCTGCACTTTTTTGCACACTCCATTTTGATGCTTTCTACCAAAGTGCATGACCTCACACTTTCCTACATAAAACTCCATCTGCCAAGTTTTTGCCCACTCACTCAACCTATGCAATCTCCTCGCAGATTCCTTATGTCCCCATCACAACATGCCCTCCCACCTATTTTTGTACCATCAGCAAATTTGGATATATTACACACTCTGCCCCTTCCTCCAAGTCATTAATATAGATAGTAAATAAATGAGGCCCTAGGACTGATCCTTGTGGCACTCCGCTAGTTACGTCTTTCCAACCTGAAAAAGACCCATTAATCCTGACCGTCTGTCTTCTGTGAGTTAACCAATCCTCAATCCATGATAATACATTACCCCCAAGACCATGAGCTCGTATCTTGTGCAACAATCTTTTATGTGGCACCTTATTGAATGCCTTCTGGAAATCCAAATACACTACCTCTACCGGTTCCCCTTTATCAACTCTGGGTCTCCTAACTTTCCAAAGAAAGTCTCAGACAGACAGACCTGGTCATCTGTCGGCAGTGCCAATTCAGTGTCCTCTGGAGGAACTGGTTTGATCATGGCCTGATCCACTGCACATTCAGAGAAACTGCAGGGGTCCATCTCCTGCCATTGCCCTGTTTCTCTGACCTCCTGCGGTCTTTCTTTTACTAATGGGGGGGCTACCACCTTCACCCCTGCCAGATCATTACCTAGGAGCAGGTCTACTAGGAACAATCCCTATGGTCACCGGTCCTGAAATTAGATCGCATTCCAGGTGCACCCGGTGTACAGGTACAGGCATACCCTGCCCTCCAATACCATTCACTACCATTCTACTGTTCACTGCACTCTCTGAGGGAAAGGTCAGGCCTTTTCCCAGTAAAAGGGATCCAGCGGCCCGTGTCCCTGAGAATTACTATGGGCTTGCTTGCCCCACTCGAGTGGTATGGGGTTACTTTCCCTTCAGACACAAAACCCTGATAACCCTCAGGAATCCTATTAAAGTTTCCTGCACTTGCAGCCATAAGCTTCCTGGGTCTCACTCTTACTGCAATTAGAGCCACAGCTTGTTCTGCTGTGCTTTCCATCAGGTTCTCTTCTTCACTGAGCGGTGTGCCCTGATTAACCCTACAGGTTTTCCCTTCAGTTTCTGGCAGTCAGCTTTTAAATGCCCTTTATTACAATGGAAGCACACAGGTCTCCAGGTCTCACTCCTGCTCATAGCAACTTCCTTTTTGGCTAAAGGAGGACCCCCTGTGTCTCCTGCTTTTCTTTCTCTCCCAGGACTGCTTGGGCTCCTATCACCTTCCCATCCTTTGTCCTTTTCGGATTTATGGTGGTGATGAGAAAAGGTTCTCCCCTGGGAAACCGACATAAATTAAAGCAAACTCATCGGCCAGAACGGCCGCATGCTGGGCTCTCTGAACCTACTGCTCCTCTATATGGAGAGTGGGAGAGAGTGTTTAAATTCCTCTAACAGAAATACTTCTCTGAGATTCTCATAGCTGAGCTGTCCTTTAACAGCACTCAGCTACTGGTCAAAAGCCAGCTGCTTACTTCTTTCAAACTCCAGATAAGTTTGATTAGCTTGTTTCTTGAGGGTTCTAAACTTTTGGCGATAGACTTCAGGTACTAATTCATATACCCCGAGGATAGCATTTTTGGTCAGTTCATAATTTGATGAACTCTCATCTGGCAACAAGGAATAAATCTCATGGGCTTTTCCAGTTAGCTTGTTCTGCAGTAAAAGAGGCCAGGTCTCAGCTGGTCATTTTAGTTGCCTTGCTGTTTCTCAAAGGACACAAAAAATTGTTATAGATCCTCCTCATTGGATCCTGGAATTAGTTGAGCTAGTTTTAACAATTCTGTACCTAGCCCTGGATTATGCTCCTCCTTATTGGCTATGCTTTCACTGGGGTTACACTGTTGCCCCCTAGTTAACTCAAGCCGCTTCAGTTATCTTTCTTCATATTCCTTCCAGAATATTCTTTCTCTCTCCCTCTTCTGCCTTTCATTTTCTTCATGTTCCTTCTGGAAGGCTCTCTCTTTCTTCCTATCCTGCCTTTCTCTTTCTCTTTCTTCTAACAATACCCTGTCGGAGTCTGCTTCTAACCCTGTTTCTGCTCCTTCAGATTCAAGGGAAAAATGGTTGGCCACTAGCCTTAGGAGTTCAGACTTTCTAGCCTTGCCATGTACAGTGATCCCACACTGCTCAGACATTTTTCTCAGCTCCTCCATAGACAATGCTTTTAACTTATCCCAAGTTACTTTACCCTGGCATGGGGAGCTACTAGCTTCAGTTGCAGGCATGTTAATATTCAAGCACACACAATCACAAGAAAACCTGTATTGAAATCTTGTTCTTTTTTGATTGGGAACAATTTGGCTTTCCACTTCCAATTTCTCTCATTTGTCTGTGCGTAAAATCCAGGACGTTAGCCACCAAATTTCTGTTAGGACCAGGTGAGAAAGGTGTCTAGGGGTTCCCTCTCAGCCTTCACCTAGTCTTACTGTAACTGGGTTTAATTTTAAACACACCATGTTTTTAGCTCCCCCTTGGTGAATTCTTGTTCATCGCTTTCCAATTATAAGGCAAAGAAACCAGCACCAACAGGCTTTCTTAGGTTTAAAGAAGATTGAAATTTTCGGATACATGATGTGCCCATGCAAGCATGCACACACGATACACACGTGCAAATAGAGACAGAAAAGAGAAGAAAAATAAAGCAGAAAAGTTTGAGGCAATATCTGAAGAGTTGTTGTTACGGTTCTTCGAGCTCACTGTAGAGTCCTTGATTGTAGGTAGATCTTGCTTTTCATTGAGGCCCAGTATTCTTCTTAAACCTTGTTTGCTGCAGGGGTTCATGTGTCTTCAGTGGATTCAGAGGCTTGTGAGAAAGAGATGGGAGCAGACAAGAGAGATCTTCTCAGTCCAGGAGCAACAGACAATCTCTGAGTTTGTACAATTCAGAAAACCCCAGGTTGCCAAGCAGGTTAGTCATGTGACTAAGTGGTTTGACCACATCTTGGACTGTATCACCTGAGCAGTCTCTGGAATGCTCCTCTTACACACAAGGCCTGGTGACCAAGGTCCATTGTAGGTTGAATGTGTCAGAGAATGGTCCTTTGTCCTTCCAATCACCATCTGTTAATATGCAAATGTCTTTTCCAGCCACGGCTTTAACAAGTCCTTTCTTCACTCCAGTAACAGTTTAAAATCAATGTTCATGACAACGTTAATGTGCCTTATTCTTAGCAGGTGGGGGCCTAGCATGACAAGTACCAATGACGTAACAAAATGATCCAAGGCATTTCACAAGAGGTGATAAAAGCTAGGAGAGGTGGCTGAAGGTGTGACCTTCTCAGACACTGTTCTCTAATTGGTAGCTTTGAAAGCAGAAGAAGTATCTGAGGAGGCTTTCAAAGAGGGAAGAGACTAACAAAGTGAACCTAAAGGCTCTGCCACCAAACAAAGAAAAGAAGCATGTGGGGATGCGAGGAGGTCCAAAGTCAAAAGAGCAGAGTATTTGCACATATGCTATACAGCTAGGGAGAGACAAGGCCATGAAGGGATCTATTCATTTATTTTTATTTAGAGATACAGCACTGAAACAGGCCCTTCGGCCCACCGAGTCTGTGCCGACCAACAACCACCCATCCATACTAATCCTACATTAACCCCATATTCTCTACCTCATCCCACCATTCTCCTACCACCTACCTACACTAGGGGCAATTTATAATAGCCAATTTACCTATCAACCTGCAAGTCTTTGGAGGTGGGAGGAAACCAGAGCACCCAGCGGAAACCCACGCAGACACAGGGAGAACTTGCAAACTCCGCACAGGCAGTACCCAGAATTGTACCCGGGTCGCTGGAGCTGTGAGGCTGCGGTGCTAACCACTGTGCCGCCCTGAATTTGTAAACAAGGGATGAGCATTTTGAATTCAATGGGAAATGGTGAGCTAAATGAGGGCTGGTAAGGACAGTGGAGAGTGGAAGTTTATGTACGTTGAGAGTTTCTAGTGGGCACAGTATTGGAGAAGTCAAAGTTGAGAATGCCGATGGTATAGCTGAGGGTTTCAGCAATAGTGGAGGCTGAGATGGGGGACACATGATGTTGCAGTTGATGGATAGAATATGAGGTTTGAAGTCCAGTGTCAAACAGGACACAAAAGTTGTGTGCCGTTGAATTCAACCTAATAGAGCTACTGAGAGGGCATGGAATTCAGGTCAAGTGTGTGGAATATTTTTTTTTTAAATGGCAGGAGTGATACAGAATGATATCAGTCTTGCCACTCCATCCTAAATCTCTCACATTTAATCTTATATCTATGTTTCCTCATTCTGTACCCCTCAACCACTAGAAATATTCGATGTAAACACTGAGTGTTTTGTAGGAAGGTTCCTACCCGGAATATTGACCTGTTTCAATCTAAACACCTTCTAATAAAAATAGTCCAATTTTTTCAAGTAAAAACAGAAAATGCTGGAAATGCTCAGTAGGTCAAGTAGCAAGAAGTTCGGTCCAGAAAAGATTGCAGAGGCAATTTGGAATGAAATGATGGATGGATTTGCAAAGGAGAATTTTGAAATCAATGTGCGAAGCAATGCGGGGGCACATTTGAAAGTCTGCAGGGAGAAAAGTGATAGGTCAGCAAGACTAACCATTGGTCAGGATGTGGGGGGCAAAAATACTGGATACACTGAAGTTTATGTAGGGTGGAAATCAGGAGATCGCTGAGCATGGCACTGGAAAAGTCAAGCTGAAAGCTGATAAAGATACTGGGAAGGAGTTGGCAGCAATGGATGTGAGATAGGGACAGAGATGGGGGATATTACAGAGGTGGAAATAATTTGGTCTTCATTATGCACTGGATTTGGATTTTGCAACACCACACTAAGGTTGTTCAGCTTGGGCAGGTAGCTGGGAAAGGGGTGGATTCAGGATCTGCAATGCAGAATTTCTGCTGAATTCCAAACAGAAGGGTAGCTGACAGCACAATGGCAGTCGTGCAATTGAAGAGGATGGTGAGAGGTAAAGCTGGTGTTCTTGAGATATATATCGAAGCTGATCCTGTACTTGTAGACTTGTGGAGGGGACCTTGTACTTCAAAATGTCAAATCTAATTTCCTTTAATTTGCCTCCAGTGATTGAATCCACACAGACATATTGAAGCAACATGCGCTCAAGAGTGATATGACAGTGACAATAAATTCTGAATGATTTAGTCTGAAGTTCTTATTGTACCTTTTCTCATGCCTGGGCTGAATAATCCTACAACAGAAATGTCCGACTGAGATTTGAGATCATCGTGTAACTGTCTTCTTAGATAGGCTTCAACATCTTCTGTTGATGTTAATAGGACAGGATTAACTACTCTGCTCCTAAAATAAAGAACAAATGATGATCATCAAGTAACAACTCCCAGAGCAAGCAAAACAGCCGCAAATTACTAATAATAGAACTCTTACAATTTCTGCCGAGCAAAGGAACAAGGTGCAGCTTAATTGCAAACTACAGTTGCTCAAATTCAGCAACTGCAACTAACCATATTTTATTTGAATGCCTGATTCAAGGAAGTTGGTGCATCCTCTAAAATATTTAGTTTCTAAATAGTTCATCATTATAAATGTAAGCCCAGCGATTATTCCGCAGTATACAAATGCTGTCTTCTAAGCACATAGTGTACTGACATCCTCTAGTGGATGTAATGGGTGCCACTGAGTCAGACATTCACCAGAATGCAGTTACAACAGCAACATTAAATAGCAACTTTAATGTTCTAAAACTTTCCAAGGTGCTTCATAGGTGCACTATCAAATAAATCTTGACATCGAGCTATATAAGGAAATATTAAAGCAAAAGCTTGGCCAGATTTTAAGAAGCATCATAAAGGAGAGAAGAGATGTAGAGAGCTGGAGACGTTTAGGGAAGGAATTCCAGAGCTTAGGGTCTTGACAGCTGAAGGCATAAGAGCCACTGATGGACGTGCGGTGGGATGGAGGAATCCACTGTTGGTGGAGGGGCAGTGCAGCCCGGCCTGACCAACCAGGCCCAGGCTTCGGCCCCCAACCCTGAGCAAGTGCTGGTCGACTTCAATAAACTGCAGCAGGAGCAGTGGGGACTGGCAGGAAATGGGGCCGAGCTGGAGCAGAAGGTGGCAGAGCATGGGCTCATGATGGACATGCCAACAGAGGTTGATCCCAGATGCAAGTGTTACAGATGGTGGGAGGTATGCTGGTGGAAAGGGCCATGAGGGAGATCCTGCCTGCTCTCGAGAGTAACAAGCAGCAGCTGGTGAAGTTGGTTGCGAACCTGAATGGCCAGTTGCAGACCATGGCCCGGGAGCTGAACGGGTGCCAGGAGAAGTACAACATCTGGCTGATGAACGAGGACGAGAAAGCAGCTTGGGAGAGCGAGTCCCGTGCCCGAGCGGGGGCCATGGGAGTCCTGGTGTCTTAGGGTGGTATTGGGGAGGTGGGCCTGTACCTACCTCACTCCCCTGACCATTGTTTTCAGATTCCCCCTTGAGGGAGCAGCAAAGCGTGTCTCAGGAAGGTGTTGTGAAATTCCTGGCTATTTGGCCTTGGGAGGCATCATGCTGGTGCTTGTCTGGGGCTCAGAAGGCTCCCGGTGGTTTATTATGCTAGAACCACAGCACGTAGTGACACTTGGCGTTTGTGTACTGGGATTCCATGCACAGTTTGAAGCCGCTGCAGACAAAGGCAGCCATCAGGAGGAGGGCGACGTTGAATATGTTTTTGTTGTGTTTGTGCCTTTAACCTGCTGATTAAACTGCGTGACTGTGAAAAATAAACCACTTATGGACGTGCTGTTCGAAATAGGTTTTTGGGAGGGAATCTGCAATTGGATCCAACTGCTCTACACAAACATCAGTAGCACAGTCTCAATCAATGGGTGGGAACCGGAAAGTTTTCCGATCAAATCTGGAGTCAGACAGGGCTGTCCTCTCTCCCCTGTCTTGTTTGTTTGCTGTATTGAACCTTTTGCTGAGTCCATCAGGAAGGATGCGGACATAAGAGGGGTGACAATCCCAGGCTGTGGAGGCACACAGGTGAAAGCCTCCATGTACATGGACGATATCACCGTCTTCTGCTTGGATCCACCATTCATTTGCAGGCTGATGAGCATCTGTGACCAGTTTGAGCTGGCCGCGGGAGCCAAAGTAAATTGTGGCAAGAGTGAGGCCATGCTGTTTGGGAATTGGGCCGACCAATCCTTTGTTCCCTTCACCGTCAAATCAGACTACCTGAAGGTGCTGGGGATATGGTTTGGTAGGGCCGGGGCGTGCGCCAAAAACTGGAAGGAGCATGTTGCCATGGTGAAACAGAAACTGGGCACGTGGAAACAGTGTTCTCTCTCCATTGCAGGTAAGAACCTGGTCGTCAGGTGCGAGGCGCTCACGTTGTTACTAGACGTGATGCAGGTCTGGCCCATACCCCACTTCTGCGCCATGGCAGTTACTCAAGCCATCTTCTGCTTTATCTTGAGATCCAAACTGGACCAAATCTGCAGGGACACGATGGTCAAACCTCTGGATAAAAGGGGGGAACAACATACTCAACGTCGCCCTCATCCTGACGGCCACCTTTGTCTGCGGTTGCATTAAGCTGTGCGTAGAACCCCAGTCCGTAAACACCAAGTGTCACTATGTGCTGAGGTTCTATCTGTCTCTGGTGTTGTGAAAGATGGGTCTGGCCACATTGCCGCAGAACACTCCATTCAGTTGGACCGTGCCACACCACCTATCCTTCTTGGAAAAGTTTGTGCAGTAAAACACCTTTAACCACAAATACATCAGGCAGTGTTCTGCACGGAACGTCCTCAAGGCCTTGCGGGAAAAGAAGGTAGTGGATCCTGTCGGATGGTTCCCCAAGCAGACTGTCAAAGTCATTTGACAGAATGCCTCATCGCCAGAAAATTCAAACAAGCACCAAGACATAGCTTGGCTGGTGGTGAGAAAGGCCCTCCCCATCAGAACCTTCCTGCATGCCTGGAGTCTCACCGCATCCGCACACTGCCCTTGAGGTGGCTGTGGTGGGGAAGAGACCGTCGTCCTTCAGGAATGGTCCTTTGTAAAGCAGGTGTGGAAAGAGATGCAGTGATTTTTGTCAAGGTTCATCCCGAGCAGCACCGTACGCAGGACTCTGTGCTCTATGGGCTGTTCCCTGGGACACACACCGAGATAAACATCAACTGTGGCTGGAGAACCATCAACTCAGTGAAAGACGCTCTTTAGTCTGCCCGAAACTTGTTGGTCTTCCAGTGCAAAGAGTTGTCCACAACCGAGTGTTGCAGACTGGCACAATTCAAGGTCCAGGACTACGTGCTGAGGGACGCACTAAAGCTTGGGGCAGTCGCCGTAAAGGCTCAATGGAGAAAGACCACTGTGTAAGGTCCTCCTGTCATAGTATACCGAGGGTCTGAAACATGTGTAAAACCCTTGGGCTGTATGCACCAACAATGTTTTTGCTATATAATGTAAATGTACATTTCATATAAAATGTAATGACCAGAGTTGTGAGGCACCTCATGTTCTGTGTAGAAGAAATCTGATCTCTATTGTACTTTCCGAAATGTCAAATTTGAACTGTTTTGAACTGTTTCATTATGTATTTTTTGCAAATTTTTATGAATAAAGTATATTTTTGGAAATAAAAAAGCCACTGGTGGAGCGATTAAAATAGAAAGTGCTGAAGAGGTCAGAATTAGAGGATCGCAGGTATATCAGAGGGTTGTAAGGCTGGAGGAGATTATAGGGTCGAGGCTATGCAGGGTTTGAAAACAGGTACAAGAACTTTAAAATCAAGGCATTGCTTAACTGGGAGCAGTTGTTGGTCATGGTGTACAGGGATGATGGATTAACAAGATCTGATGTGAAATTTTATGGGCTGTGCAAGAGTGGATTTGGTGGTGTGCGGGTTATATAATTAGGCAGGAGGTCTTTTTTCTCCAATTCCCGACGGTGGGATATTTTAAAGAAATTAAGTTGGCAGCAGGCATGTAGCTTTCCGGGGTTCCCCCAGCACTGTGGTGGATTGCAGCTTTGCATTCATTTAAATAACATGAATACTCATTATCCTACGCAGAGTTACAATTCAGTCCTACCTTCCCGATTAAGTGAACAGCAAGCGCTATTCCCGTGCCACCCGGTTCATGATTGTTTTACTGTGGCGTGCAACAGTTGGATTGTGCAGTTGAGTCTCAGGACTGTGCTCTTCTCTCTTTAATTCATCCGCTAAACTGACGCCAGCATTGAAATGGTTGTTTGCCTCCAGACTCTGCACTAGTAATTGTGAATCTGCTCAGGGGATGGCAGCGAAGGTATGGATCAGGGGGCAACCTGGAGGATCAGGGCAGGGTACTCGGGAAGGGAAGAGTGGGGTTGATTGGGAGCATGGAGGGGTGGGGGAGAGTAGAGTGGAGCGTCCAGGGTGTTGAATGGTTGCTATTGATGCTGAAGCTGCATGTTGTTGGCTGCAGGGGTGCTGGGTGGATTAGATCAGTATTG
Organism: Heterodontus francisci; assembly: GCF_036365525.1. NCBI lineage: Eukaryota > Metazoa > Chordata > Chondrichthyes > Heterodontiformes > Heterodontidae > Heterodontus > Heterodontus francisci. The sequence continues at coordinate 55,507,652 of NC_090379.1, forward strand.
TGTGAAGATATTTGGCAAGGGCCTAAAGGGAGGGATGACTGTCGTCACGTCAGGGAGCTGTGGGGCAAATTGAGAGTACTGGCTGGCAGAGGGAACGGTCTTAGTTAATGGGGGCAAATGGAAGAACAGGGCCTTGATGGCGCCATCCTAATGGGGGTCAGCAGCACTGGTACTTGAGTATCCCCATGTGCTCGCCTGCTGGAGATAAGAGGGTCAATGTCGGTCAGGAGGTGGGAGGGGAGGGCAGGGGAGAATGAGACAAGGCTTACCCAGGGAGTGTCCCGAGAGGAAAGCCCTGGGGCAGATGGCACGCGCTCCTCCTCCATTTGGGTGCACCATGGCACCTGCCTGTCTCCATCAAGGGAACGAGCACCTGCAGGGAGGTCCAGGTTCCTCGTCCCCCTCTCGCTCAAATTCTGCTGCATGGAGCCCATGGCAACAACGATGGAGCGCAGGTCAGATCGCATGTGGCTCAAGTTCTCAACCAGACTCGCCATGGAGATCACCAGACGCTCTGCTGAGGAAGCCATGCACTCAAATGCCTAGGACATGGCAGAGAACATGACTTGCATAGACTCCGCCATGGCACACGCAAAGCCATGCATGACTTCAGGCATCTCCAACATATTTTCCACATGGCTCTGCTGCACCTTCAGCAGACCTCTCATAGCAACAGAGGATCATCATGAGCGTGGGGCTGAGCAGGGACCTGGTCCCCAGCAGTCCTCCGATTATCAAGGGACCTGGCTGGCACATGCTCCCTCAGCTGCTGGGACCTGTCTGTGTCGTGACCATCAGATTGTGGCCCAGATATTAATCTTAAACCGACCCTCCCACCCCCCCGGCGGACTGTGTGGGTGTATCTGCGCTGGCGAAGGTGGAAGAAGAGGCAGGTGACGATGCATCCTCTAGGGCATTGTCTTCCTCTCCTTCCCCACAGGAGGAGTCTTGGGCCTTGCGGCTTTCAGAGACTTGAGCGCGGGCATCTTCAATGGAGACACAGAGGCACATTAAGCATCAGCTTCTCATGAGTTCAGACACTTTCAGTGGGTGTGCACACAAGGCTGCATGACTGATGATGATGCTTCATCCTATGCCTTGAGCATCCTGCCTCGTCATCTCATATGTCCCTGCCTCCCTCTTCTCTTGCTATTTGGACAGCCTCCTCTTCAGCCAGTGTCAACACTCTGATGTCTGTTACACCTCCTCCTGTCCTCGCTCGAGATTATCATATGTGGATTTGTCCTGCAGGAGACAGTACAGATGGGATGAGAATTCTTTCGTTAAGAATCACAACCATTATAAACATGCATCAACATCACTCATTCAAAACTGGCTTTCGCACGACACATCCAAGCATATCAACAATGCCAATCGTGAACTTTGCACAAAATCATTTAGTATTTGACACCAAGGTTGCTCACACATTCCACTGCATGCTTTGTCTGCTCTCTGTCTTAAAGAGATGGAGCCAGGGTGACAAACAATGGAGCAGCTTTGCCAAGACCACTTACCCTTGCTGATCTGAGCAAGTCATTGATGCATTTGTGACACTGTACCCAAGTTCTGCACATCACCTCATGGTTCAAGATCTCCTCTGCAACCTCCATCCAGGCAGCCTTGGCCAGGCGGGAGGGTCTCCACACCCTATCTGCAGGGAAGAGGACCTCCTTCCTTTCCCTGACAGCTTGGAAGAGAACCTGCAAGGAGGCATCACCAAACCGTGGGGCAGGACGCTGCCTGCTGGCTGATATATTCTTCAGTGGGGCTACAGAGATAAAAGTAGATGATGTGAAGTTGGTGTTGAATTACAAAAATTAAAGGCAGCAAAACATTTTGGATTGGTTTCGAGTTTGCTTTCAAGCTCCATTCAGACACTTACATGACAGGAAGGCTTCTGATGTTTATAGCTATGGCGATCATGATGCTTGGTCCAGTGATGGCGGGTTCCACCAATGAAAGGCTGTTTCTGCCACCGAATCCCACGTGCCCCCAATGCCCGTCACCCCATGCTTCATTTACACAGAACCATAGAAAAGTTACGGCACAGAAAGAGGCCATTCAGTCCATCGTGCCTGCGCCAGCTGAAAAAATTAGCCACCCAATCTAATCCCACCTTCCAGCACCTGGTCTGTAGCCTTGCAGGTTACAGCACTTCAGGTGCATGTCCAGGTACCTTTGAAATGAGTCGAGGGCTTCTGCCTCCACCACTGATCCGGGCATTGAATTCTACACACCCACCACCCCCTGGGTAAAAAAGTTTTTCCTCATGTCCCCACTAATTCTTCTACCAATCACCTTAACCTATGAAATTAACATATGAAATAACGTAGGAAATGGGAAACCTGGTGGAAGTGGAAGTTACAGTGACTTCTGGTTCTGCCATCGGGAATGTCGCGGGACCCATAAAATCCCAGCCTTGGTGCAAGTTAGGACACAGACAGCAGAGTTTTGGACGACGTCAAGCTTACTGAAAGTAAAAAATGGGAGGCCGGCCAGGACTGCATTGGAATAGGCAAGTTCAGAGGTCACAAAGGCATGGATGAGGGTTTCATTAAATTAATACTGTTAGTTGATATTCGGTTACTTAGCATACAGCTTTGTTGACAGAATAAGAATCACATATATACAGTCCCACTCTTTCCATGATAGGCTAAAGTTAACTGTACATGAAACTTCATAACATAAAGGGCTTGAACAAACTGAGCTAACCACCCCACCCAATAAACTGAAGAATATAATTTCCAGATGCTGTAGCTTAATGTTCCAGCTATCCTTTTATGCAGAGTGTGAACCATGCCAGTGAAACAATTTAGTATTTTAATTTCCAGTAATATCACAGTTTAACCACTGAAATTTCCCCTTGAAAATTCTTAATTGGCATGACTGGAGTGATGATTACAGTTCACAGTGAATCAAGCAAATCTACTGTGTCCTTAAAGGAATTTGTCTCAGTAACATTATCTTTGAAAATTGCTTCCAGACCGTTGCCTAAATACCTTGCCACCACATTACTGTAATGCATCCATCAGTTGATGATTTTTCAAGTTTAGCAATCACATTCTCAGTATTTTGTGTCCATTTTTTAAAATTCATTCATCCTGGCATCACTGGCTAGGCCAGCATTTATTGCCCATCCCTAATTGCCCTTGAGAAGGTGTTGGTGAGCTGCCTTCTTGAACCGCTGCAGTCCATTTGGGGTAGGTATACCCACAGTGCTGTTAGGGAGTTCCAGCATTTTGACCCAGCGACACTGAAGGAACGGCGATATAGTTAGAAGTCAGGATTGTGTGTGACTTAGAGGGGAACTTGCAGGTGGTGGTGTTCCCATGTATTTGCTGCCCTTGTCCTTCTAGTTGGTAGAGGTCGCGAGTTTGGAAGGTGCTGTCACTGCTAACACTGCATCGGTGATGAAGGGAGTGAATGTTTGTGGATGGGGTGCCAATCAAGCGGGCTGCTTTGTCCTGAATGGTGTCGAGCTTCTTGAATGTTGTTGGAGCTGCACCCATCCAGGCAAGTGCAGAGTATTCCATCACACTCCTGACTTGTGCCTTGTAGATGGTGGACAGGCTTTGGGGAGTCAGGAGGTGAGTTACTCGCTGCAGGATTCCTAGCCTCTGACTTGCTCTTGTAGCCACTGTATTTATATGGCTACTCCAGTTCAGTTTCTGGTCAATGGTAATCCCTAGGATGTTGATAGTGGGGGATTCAATGATGGTAATGCCATTGAATGTCAAGGGGAGATGGTTAGATTCTCTCTTGTTGGAGATGGTCATTGCCTGGCGCTTGTGTGGCACAAATGTTGCTTTCCACTTCTCAGCCCAAGCCTGAATTTTGTCCAGGTCTTGCTGCATTTCTACACGGACTGCTTCAATATCTGAGGAGTCGTGAATGTGCTGAACATTGTGCAATCATCAGCGAACATCCCACTTCTGACCTTGTGGTTGAAGGAAGATCATTGATGAAGCTGCTGAAGATGGTTGGGCCTAGGACACTACCCTGAGGAACCCTTGCATTGATGTCCTGGAGCTCAGATGATTGACCTCCAACAACCACAACCATCTTCCTTTGCACTAGGTATGACTCCAGCCAGCGGAGAGTTTTCCCCCTGATTCCCATTGACCTCAGTTTTGCTAGGGCTCCTTGATGCCATACTCGGTCAAATGCTGCCTTGATGTCAATGGCAGTCACTCTCACTTCTTGAGTTCAGCTCTTTTGTCCATGTTTGAACCAAGGCTGTAATGAGGTCAGGAGCTGAGTGGCCCTGGCGGTACCCAAACTGAATGTCACTGAGCAGGTTATTGCTAAGCATGTGCCGCTTGATGGCACTGTTGATGACAGCTTCCATCACTTTACTGATGATTGAGAGTAAGCTGATGGGGAGGTAATTGGCCGGGTTGGATTTGTCCTGCTTTTTGTGTACAGGACATACCTGGGCAATTTTCCACATTGCAGGGTAGATGCCAGTGTTGTAGCTGTACTGGAACAGCTTGGCTAGGGGCACGGCAAGTTCTGGAGCACAGGTCTTCAGTACTATTGCCGGAATATTGTCAGGGCCCGTAGCTTTTGCAGTATCCAGTGCCTTCATTCATTTCTTGATATCACGCGGAGTGAATCGAAATGGCTGAAGTCTGGCATCTGTGATGCTGGGGACTTCAGGAGGAGGCCGAGATGGATCATCAACTCGGCACTTCTGGCTGAAGATTGTTGCAAATGCTTCAGCCTTATCTTTTGCACTGATGTGCTGGGCTCCCCCATCATTGAGGATGGGGATATTTGTGGAGCCACCTCCTCCAGTTAGTTGTTTAATTGTCCACCATCATTCACGGCTGGAAGTGGCAGGACTGCAGAGCTTAGATCTGATCCGTTGGTTATGGGATCGCTTAGCTCTGTCTATCGCATGCTGCTTATGCAGTTTGGCATGCAAGTAGTCCTGGGTTGTAGCTTCACCAGGTTGACACCTCATTTTGCAGTATGCCTGGTGCTGCTCCTGGCATGCCCTCCTGCACTCTTCATTGAACCAGGGTTGGTCTCCTGGCTTGATGATAATGGTAGAGCGGGGGATATGCCGGGCCATGAGGTTACAGATTGTGGTTGAGTACAATTCTGCTGCTGCTGATGGCCCACAGCGCCTCATGGATGCTCAGTTTTGCATTGCTAGATCTGTTTGAAATCTATCCCATTTAGCACGGTGATAGTGCCACACAACACGATGGACGGTATCCTCAATGTGAAGGCGGGACTTCGTCTCCGCAAGGACTGTGCAGTGGTCACTCATACCAATACTGTCATGGACAGAAGCATCGGCGGCAGGCAGATTGGTGAGGGCGAGGTCAAGTATGTTTTTCCCTCGTGTTGGTTCCCCCACCACCTGCTGCAGACCCAGTCTAGCAGCTATGGCCTTTAGGACTCAGCCAGCTCGGTCAGTAGTGCTGCTACCGAGCCACTCTTGGTGATGGACATTGAAGTCCCCCACCCAGAGTACATTTTGTGCCCTTGCCACCCTCAGTGCTTCCTCCAAGTGGTGTTCAACATGGAGGAGTACTGAGTCATCAGCTGAGGGAGGGTGGTAGGTGGTAATCAGTAGGAGGTTACCTTGCCCATGTTTGACCTGATGCCATGAGACTTCCAGGGCAACTCCCTCCCTACTGTATACCACTGTGCCACCACCTCTGGTGGGTCTGTCCTGCCGGTGGGACAGGACATACTCGGGGATGGTGGCAGTGTCTGGGACATTGTCTGTAAGGTATGATTCCGTGAGTATGACTATATCAGGCTGTTGCTTGACTAGTATGTGGGACAGCTCTCCCAACTTTGGCACAAGCCCCCAGATGTTAGTAAGGAGGACTTTGCAGGGTCGACAGGGCTGAGTTTGCCGTTGTCGCTTCCGGTGCCTAGGTTGATGCCGGGTGGTCCGTCAGGTTTCATTCATTTTTATTGACTTCGTAGCAGCTACGAGTAATGAGCCACAATATGTCAGAACCCAGCTTCAGCCCCCCACACCTCAGCATTCAACTGATTGGGTCCAAGATTCTTGGTAGAGGGAACCAGAATTTGAGGTCAGATATGCCCATTTACACTGATTCTAAAATCATGCTAAATTCTGGAATGTAACGTAGTGGGCATAGATATAAGCAAATTGTAGATTAATGAAGACAAAAGCTGGTGTCCCAGAAATTCCACCATTTACACCAGAATTACACATGGCTTAAGTTATGGTGATAGAAAAGAGGGACAAATTATCTACAAACCAGGAAGTGATTGCATTCACAGGCTTTGACTATCATTTAACTTAGTCAAGTTTAGCTCATTTATTTTTTCCAAATGATTTCAAAACAGGCAGGAAACATTCATAACACACCTGCTTCATCATTTCTGAACATAACCTTTCTTTAGAACATAGCCGGTCTGGCAGAAAAAAAGCTGAGTATTTCCAGCATTTTCTGTTTTTATTTCAGGTTACTGGCATCTGCAGTATTTTGCTTTTGACTTTGAAAATTATACATTTACAAATCTTAACATCCTCATGGTCATAAAATAGTTAATATGTTAGCCATGGCTCAGTTGATTATATTCTCACCTCTGAGTCAGAAGATTGTGAGTTCAAGTCTCACTCCAGAGACTTGCCCACAAAAATCTACGTTGACACTCAGTGCAGCACACCCTCAGTACTGCATGATCAGAATTGCCATTTTTTTTTTTTAGATGAAATGTTAAACCAAGGCCCTGCCTGCCCTCTCAGGTAGATATAAACAATCCCACAACACTATTTCGAAGATGATCAGGGGAGTTCTCCCCAGTGTCCTGACCGATATTTATCCACCAATCGACATCACAAAAACAGATCATCCAGTCATTATCACATTTTTTTTATGGGAGTTTGCTGTGTGAAAATTTCATGCCGCATTTCCTACAATGACTATTCTTCAAAAATACTGGATGTACTAAACAAATTTTAGGTGCAAGATGTTTACATATATTGAAAGAAAGAATTGCATTTAGTGTCAGCTGTGGCTCAGTTGATAGCACTCTTGCCTCTCAGTCACAAGGTTCAAGTCCCACTCCAGGACTTGATCACAAAAATCAAGGCTGATGTTCCAGTGAAGTACTGAGGCAGATGCCGCCTTTCGGGTGTGATGATAAACCAAGGCCCTATCTGCCTGCTTGGGTGGACATAAAGTCCCATGGCACTACTTTAAAGAAGAGCAGGGGAGTTATCCATGAAGTCCTGGCTGTTACGACTGAACGCTCAAAACAAAGCCCCTAATCAAAATATATGATTCTGATTGCGGTGGAAGAAACGTACTGTCAATTCAGTCCCGTCCCTCCACAGATCACCTAACATATCACTTTAAACTTTCCAAATTAAAGAAAACTACAGCCGAATTGAACCATCTATTAACCCCCAAATGAGGCGAACCAAGCCAGGTACCTCAAAGTCAACAAATTAACTGTTTATTAGAGAAAACTAAATTCTTAAACACTACTAAAATATAAACAAAATTTTTTTTTTTTTAAGTAACAAAAGTCCTTTCAGATTTATGCTCCTGCCGAAGTGGAATCTTCCAATGTGGAACAGTCCAAGGTTGCTTGAAGTCCTCGCAGCCATCTGATGGGAAAAAAAGGTTCTTCAATAGTAGGACAGTCACTAGTCTAGTTCAGCAGTTGAAGTGATGCTCTTCTTTTCCAGCAATGAACGCAGAAATTACAGTTCAGTCGTTAAAGTTATTTCTTTGAAGAAATTAATCTGGCTTGACTTTTCAGAATTCTGAGAGTATAATAAATAGGATTTAAACAGAGGGAGAGTTCTTCTATTTCCTTCAGTGTATGCTGGCAGACGGTCTGTGTGTCTGTGTCTGTCAAAAGCAGATTTTCAGCTAGTTTCAAAAATTAATCGCAACATTGTATATTTAACCTAAGTCTTTGAGTGGCTGTATCCAAGGCAACCACAATGCTCATTTTAAGCTGGTTGGTTCCCACTCTGTATGGTTGTATCCAACAGCAACCTTCTCTTACTCCTGAGGCTCGCTTGTTCTTAAAGCAGTACCGATCCTTTGTTGACTTAAAGACACACCACAGATTTCCCCCCCACCCCCACCCAAATCAGTAGGATCATAACATGGCCAATGATTATCCCTCAAACAACTTCAGAAAAACAGATTATCTGGTCATTATCACATTGCTGTTTGTGGGAGCTTGATGTGCACAAATTGGCTGCTGCATTTCCTACATTACAACAGTGACTCCACTTCTAAAGTACTTTATTGGCTGTAGAATGCTTTATGATGTCCGGTGTTCATAAAAAGTGCTATATAAATGCAAGTCTTTCTTTTTATAAAGGAATATGTCCTGCACCTATAGAATGTGTCTATTTCATCCAGTTTCATATTCCATATAGTTACTGATCTTTTTACTGATACAAAACAATCAACAACACAATAGCAGAAAGAAAGCCAGTCATTTTATTTTGGGTTCTTTGCCTACAGCCTGAAATTTTCCAAGCAACTACAACTGCTCTCTAGCTGATCTCAAATGTTTAAATGCAATTGCAATTGACTATTACCCTACAGGAAATATTTGAAAAGTAGCCTTGAATGGGCAGGGCAGATTAAACGCATCTTCATGTGCTCCAGCCTCCAGATTAGCAATGACCATCCACTGGTCTCTTAACACAGAGAATTTCTTCCCATTATCTGCCACAGACAATAACGTGAATGAGAGCAATATGGAAAAATTGCTGGCAGCTATACAATTGATGAACTTGAACAGTAAATCATTAAAAAAAAGCTTGTATGTAAATAAAAAATGGTGCTTGATTTTAATTCCCATGTGGGGATACAGCAAAGCAAGCGGTGTGCTCATCCAGGAGTTGCAGGAGGCAGGCTCAGGGGATTTTAATGGCTGGGCCTCAATATCATGCCACTTGCCAACTTCCCCATCAAAACATCCTGGAAGTTTGTGGTGAAGTAGCTACCAGACCGTTAAAATCAGATGTCAGAAGGAGCCATGGGAACCCAGGGGAAGGGTATGGTAAGTAGAATAGTGAAGATCAGCAGGAGAATTGCATTCCAGGGAATTGGTGGGGTGGCAGGGATGAGGGGTGGGGAGGTGGAAACAGGGACAGTGGAGACCATAGGATCATTCCTGCTACTCCTGATCAATAAAATAAATAACATTTTATAAACTTACCTTCTGGCCTTGACTGCTGTTCCTGACAGATTTGGCCTGACAGCTAAGTCATTACTGCTCATGACCTCAGAGGTCAGGTTAAAATAGCAGATTGTTGACATCATGGGAGTCCAATCTGCATAATTAAAGTAGGGCTCCAATGTCTTGGGGAGTATATCCTTGCCACTTGCAATGGGAAAGATCATTACAGGTAAGGAGTGGGTAAGTCTCCCATCTCACTTTATCTGCTCCCCGCTGATTTCCAGAAGAGCGGGAAGTTAAAATCAAGATCAAGGTCAAGGTCAAGATGTCTATCCAAGATTGTAACATATTCTATCATTTGGTTAACCACAGTAAATTTTGCTCCTCTGTTTTGCATTATTTGAATATTTTCCAATTTCAGCCTTGCACTCCCACGCATATTTCTTCTCTAAATGTTTGTGGGCAGACTGATTGGAAATGATTAACTTTACAAACATGTGTAAAGAGGAAATTCTCTCCAACAAAGCTTAAATCAAAAACACATTTCCTGATCTCAAAGCGCACACACCAAAATACAAAACCTAGCTTATAAAACAGAGGTACAGACTCCGATAATTTCAGTAATTTATTCCTGCCCTGACACGTGCAAACCAACGGGTTTGTGCTCCAAAACAATGTGACTTCCTTTACTTCAAGATGCCTAAACATTTCTGAATCTAAAGCAAGTAAGGTTAAAATTAAGGCCTGTGCTATCAAACTCACGCAAGTTACTTTGAATTTCTGTTGTTTATTTATTTATAGTCACTTGGTGGATGCATTACAGTACACATATTCCTAGCCTTGGTAAGAAAAATACAAATGCTTTGGAGATAAAAACCAGAAATGCTGGAATCACTCAGCAGGTCTGACGGCATCTGTGGAAAGAGAAGCAGAGTTAACGTTTCGGCTCAGTGACTCGTTAACTCTGCTTCTCTTTCCACAGATGCTGCCAGACCTGCTGAGTGATTCCAGCATGTCTTGTTTTTATTTCAGATTTCCGGCATCCGCAGTATTTTGCTTTTATTTTAATGCTTTGGAGATATTTATCTACTTCTAAATATTGCCTCGGTTGAAAAAGACTGAAGAATAAACCTGCAGGACATAATATTTAATATATTCTCTGACTTTCAGTTTTTTTCCTTTTAAACGTTCAAGAATCCCAAGGTATCTGTGTAATGTGTGTGTTGACTGTTGAGTATTATTTCGTCTAATAAATCTATAAGCAAAAGTCTTCGCACCAAGACCTCTCATTTGTGGCACAGACGACTGTTCCAAGCTAATCGCTCTATCATGCCTAACAGAGCTTAAGAAAGTGCTTCCTTCAGGTTTAGATTATCATTGCCAGTTAAATCAGGCTGATCTGTGCCCAGTTTCCTGGAAGATATCATGACACCTACATACTCTGCCAATCCACCATCCACCCACTTTTTAACCCAGGCCAGAAAGTCAGAAGCTAATTACTTGTGGACATCCTCTTTACAACTGACTCAAGGCCACACTCACCCACTAAATGGAAATGTAAACCAGAGCCACGGGACTACTAGAGCCATCACACAGCATGCCATTGGTCTGCTTAAAAACATTTTTGCTGCCTCGACAGGTCTGGGGGATCCCTGCAGTAAAGCCCACAGTCTCCTGAACTGTGGTTGTCTGCTGCATTCTGCACAGTGTTGCTATGCAACGAGGACAAAGCATAGAGCTTACACTGCAAAAATACCTTCCCCATTCTGATAAGGAAGATCCCACAATGATGGGGACAGAGCAGTAGTGGGAGATCGACAGCTCTCGTTAAATCATCCCTTAATGCCACAGAAAAAGTTGCAAAGACGAAAGCTGTGATTTTTTTCAATGTGTTTTTTCAACATATATGTGGAGCCAATGCTTTTCTTAAGCACTTTTTTGCTTATGCTACCCCTTCTATGAGGTGCTCCCCCAGTGGCTTCATCACTGTGGTGGAAGACTGCAGTTGTTTAGATGAGGGCCTTTGAGATGCTTGTATTCTGTACCCTATAGAAATTCGGACCATTCATGTTGTGCCACTGCCACTCATATGGGGCTCTAGCTAACTGACCTGCTGGTTATTGGACTGCAGGATGTCTGTGACGTAACGGAAGCCTTATGCCTCTGTCCCCCAGTTTTTCAAAGGCAGTGGAGATGTTGGGGTCCAGAGCTTGAACGATACCAGTTTGATCTTCAATAAAAGCTGCTGAAACAAACCAAAGTCCCGCCCCTTATTCATACAAACAAGATATCTGCAATGTTTTTGTCAGCCACCACTGGCTAAAAGATGTTCCTCATTCAAAATTGAACACATACAGCACAGCAGTTCTTTAAAAAACCAAGTAGTCTGATTGTTCAGGATTAGGATATTGGCAGCTGGGTCTACATATAAAGTGCATTTACTGGAGTAGATATTGTATAGCTCCAATTTTTATTTTTGTTTCCTTTTTTGTCGTAAAGATACGTTAGTAAGATTACCTAACTTGTAGGGTCTTCTTTGAAGATGAGTTCCCTCCTCCCCATCCACTGGCAGGCATTTGTCACAATTGTATATTGTGGGGAGAGCAGTCTGAAAGAACGTTGCTGTCCTGCCAGAAATACTGCAGTAACAATCTGCCCACATGAACCAGGTAAAACAAAGGAGTGAGAATGAACCACTGCTTGAGCAAATTTATCTGAAGCCTCTGTTGAACAGACGCATTTTGGGAATTACGAATATGGTAGTTGCTATAAACGTGGATATGCATTGGTCAATGGGAGCTGTGACGGAGATGCTCTTTTCTAGCCCTTCCCCTCTTCCCACTACCAAATAAACAGAAACCCAATCACTGGAACGTATAGATTGCAAGCTAGACCACCATCTGCCAGACTTTCATCTGGAAGCTTAAATGCAACAGATAAAAGTGAACATATAGTAGATACTAATATGCAACAATTACTGAAAGGCACTTTATGAAGACTGGGAATCTGGAAAAAGCTAAAAGAAAGGTTTTAGTACTGGTAACATACACTTCAAAATTTGAAACCTGAAAAATTATCAATGATATGGTCAAATTGTTACGGGAGAACATGCACCTCTTAGATCTCAGGTCCCTCACCGATGATGTAAGTGCAACCATCTTGGAGTTCTCTCGTGTCAGGAATTAATTCATTTCCCTGGGATCAAAAACAGGTGGGGGTGGGGGGAAAAAAACAACTCGATTTGTTGGGCACAGTAAACTAAATGGAAATAAAACACAACATCGTCTACTCAGTTTGCTTCAGATCTCTGTATTTGACAACTTACCAACATGGTATTTCTGCTGCTAAATACTAACAAAGAATGTTTTCTGTAATGATGGCACTATTCTACTTTGAATAGCTGGCATGGTCTTTCAGACGTTTAAATACAGAGTGTGCACCAGTATTTGCAAGGTACAAGTCACATTGCAAAGGTTGAAAACCAACATATGCGTAAAGTACAAAAAAAATGTTGTCCAACTTCTTCTGCCTGGGGTATGGGAACCATATTTGGACTAAGTTTTCAGCTCTTGGTCCAATGATTCAAAATTATCCTGCTTGCTTTGTTATATCAGAGATAGCTACTGAAGATGCAGACGACTCATTCACAGATGCATGCTTTGCTGAGGGTGATCCATGCTTTCACCTTAATCTTGAGGCAATCTCGAGGAGTAGAATTTAGGAACTACATCAATGACAGGGATTTGAGAAACTTCTATCATGTGCTATTAGTTCAACAATGTAAAGCCCCAATTGCAAGTTATTTCATTATTAAACATGATGGAGGTAATGTTCATTTTCACCACAATAAAAAGCGGCCCACCTATTATAGAAGCCACCCGTTTTATGCTCCATTGAGATTAATGGAAAGAAAATCATGAGGAATCTGTCAGCGGTTCAATGGTTTACTGCCTAAATGATGACGAAAATTGCCCCCAAAACTTGATACATTTGGCTCAAAATTCAAACTATGGGAGGTTATACATGTCAAATGCTGACTTTATTCATTTTATTTTAAACCCATCAGATCCCAGCTTCACTATACTTTGACGAGAAATGGAAAATTTCCATTACAAAATCAGTTTGGAGAAAAATAATGAAGGCTCCCAGAGAAAAAGAACTTAATTTCAGTCTTTTTTGAAACTTACTAAATAATATTTCATCAAACTCAATGGTGCGGTACTAGCGTGTTAATCATTAAAACAAAGGCAACAATAATATAATAGAAAGCCAAATTAGCTCACCCTGAATGATTGCAAGATGAATAAAGCTTTATTAAACTAGCCATATTAATAACAGATTTTTCTTGTGCAGTAGTAAGTGCCATGAGACATTTTACTTTGTTAAAGGCACCTTTATAAATGCAAGTTTTTTTCTTGCGCGTCCTGGTTTTAATTGCTCCACCATTGGCAGCCACCTAAACTCTGGAATTCCCTTCCTAAACCTCTCCCCCTCTCTAAATTTCTCTCCTCCTTTAAGATGGTCCTTAAAAAAACTTAACTCTTTAACCTCATCTCCCCATATGTGGTTCAGTGTCAAATTTGTTTGATAACACTCCTGTGAAGCACCTTGGGAAGTTTTACTATGTTAAAGGCCGTAAAATAAATAAAAGTTGTTGTTCTTACAGATATATTTAAACTGAAGTTATTGGAGGGCAAAATTATTCACCTAGCAATTAAAAAAACCCAGATTAAATTTCAGATTGTCTTATTTAACAGATATCAAATTAATACCATAATAGCTGAGCATTTCACAAATTAAGAGTTAATTTCACCCAGAGTTAATTATGAAAAATAGCAAGTGGTATTATCATGCCAAAGGTAGGCTGTTGAGTGCATAAAGTTTTGTGACTAATTGATTAAGATAAGGCAACACCTAGTGTTAGGTGTCTGCCCCAAACTGTACCCTCAGAAATCTGTCCTTTCAGAACAAATTGCATTTTCATTCTCTCAGGATGTAGCTACATGAGGAGACCAAAGCGTAAAATTTCTGGTGCAGACCCTGTTTTAAGGCCTTACCCGTCAATGATGTGGAGCTGCTGAAATCAAATTACGGCTTTTTAAATACTTTTAAAAGAAAAACAAATGACCGCACAGAATTTTAATTGAGATAATTTAAGTGATTGTTACTGAATATCGTATCTGGTATCTGTATTCAGCAGTAATTCACATTAAGGGTGCTTTGACATCAGCATACGGGTAGCTCACATTGCAGGAGTCAAGTGTCACACTCCACACATTTACACTGTTAAAAATCTGCCACCCTTCCTCGGTGGCAGAATTGCAGATCCATAAAGTGTAGCTTTATGTCATCAGGATAAGAAAGTCAGATTTTGGCATGAAAACGTGTAGTGACAGTCTCTTAGAATCCAAAGTAAACACCCAATACAAATCAGTCTGGTCACCAGTAAGGAAGCTGTAATCTACTTCCACACTGGGTTTGGAAACTTGAGAACTTTTTTCCTCACCCTTCAGATTGCACGGTATTTATGCCACTAATTGCTCAAAATGCACATTGACAATGGCGCAGAAATGTAAATGTCGCATCTGGGACCTCATGAACGCATGCCCAGTGGTCTATCTCCTTATCCAAATAAAACAAAAGGAGTGTGAAAGAAATAGAGCGAATGACAGAAAATGAAATAGGGTGAATTAGACTCAACTAAAATACAGAAAGAGAAATAGAGGAAAAGAGAGGCGCTTAGGAATGAGAGAAAAAGGAGACAAAGAAAAAGTAAGAAAAAAAATTAAAAACAAGAAGCAGAAGAGGGCATTGTAATCCAATTGTGTTTGGAAATTGTTATTTTGGTCCTTGAGAAGTTAGTAATGAGTGAATGACAGGGTAGGTATCTGAAATGCACTAACATTCTCATTTACGGTATCCCAAAATTAGTTTTTGAAAGAAATCTCTCTATCTTCCCTTTGAGTGCCAAAACAGCTTTACACCCTGAAAATTATTGTCTTCCGATATTACCAGGAACATGCATGGCAAGACTGGTACAAAAATACTGGCAAGACAGATTAAAAAGAAGTTTATAAAAACCTATGGGAACAATTCACTACCTGCTGGAGTGACATGCTACAGCTTCATTTGTTCCCTTTCTGGGTCTCTAAGGTTAAGTTTCAAGTCTGGACCATAAATCATGTCATCAACATTTTCCTTACAACATGAATTACCAGTCCTAAATGGCAGGAGGGAGACTAATTTGCATTTTTGGTGCAAATCCATCAATTTCATGACACATGATTAATCTAATTGGAAAGGTTCATAGTAGCATTGCAATTTTTTTCAGCTTTTTCAAGGCTAACAGTAGAATGATGCAAATTGTCCAGGAATTTGCAGAGAATTGGAACTCATGGTGGATTTCATCCTCAACACAAATTGCTGCATTTTTTACAAACTAATAATGGCAGGCCTCATTACTTCATTACATTTATCAAACAGTTTCTGGGCCACTGTTACTGGAAATATTGCTTTACTGTTCATGAAGATTTTGATCTGGGATATTAAATGGCAAAATATATGCAAAATGTTAGCAGAAAATCCAGTTTACCATGAAACTGCAAACAGGAACAAAGATTTCAGGCCCCGCTATGGACGGGAACGGAAGCAGAGGGGCCTAAAACCACCAGTGCTGACCGGCATGTCAGTTTTGAGACATCGTTCCCGGTGCCGGCAATATTCACCAGGGCGGGGAGAGGGCAGGACAGCGATCCTGTCCACCTCCCAATTAAGGCAATTAAAGTTGTTAAAGAGCTCATTATGAGCTTGTTAAAAGGGGAGGCTGAAATTTTCATTGGGGCACACGGGTTGCATGCACAGTTTCGCCAGATGAAGAGAGGCTGGTTCAGAGTGGGGAGCCAGTCATGGCCGCCCCAGGCAATTACCTCAGGCCTATAGGAGGGTCAGCGGCGCAGAGGGGGCTCAGTCTTTAAGAAAGAGGTGCCCTTGGCACTGTGCAGGTGGCGGGGAGAGTGGGCAGTCACGCTCAGGCATTGAATAGGGGCATCACATCAACGCTCCCACCCGAGTCACATGGATACAAGAGCAGGCAAGGCAGGTTGCAGCTGGCAATGGCGCCATGACTCGCAGATTTAGGGCCCCAGAGGCAATGAGGAGGCAACACCCTCTCAGGAAGGGCACAGGAGAGGAAAGGAGGGGCAGGAAGGCAACAGAGGCCATACCTCAACACAGGATCTACCACCGAAGACGGAGCTACCTGGAGAGGACCACAACTCAACCAATGCCACCTGCTCAATAGGACAACCATTGAGCAGGTCATCAGACTTCCGAAGATGCGATTCTAGTACTTGGGCCAGTCAGATGGCACCCTCCAATACCCTCCTGCAAGGGTCCCGGTCATTGTGGTGGTCTGCTACATTCTCCATAACATGGCCTTCCAGAAAGGTGGGGACCTTGAGGCTGGTGAGGCCCCGGAAGGAGACAGCTCATCAGAGGAACAGCAACAGCAGAAGGTAAGAGAGAAGTGGAGGCAGAGGAGGATGATGCTGAACAAAAAAGGTACCCCAGCTGCAGAAAGAGGTGGCTGGGCACAGCTCGAGGCACAAAGGGCTCATCGGGATGCCATGAATGTCAGGGATCATTTGATTCAGGAGTGCTTCACACAAGTCCCTCTGAAAGGTTGAGGGGCATGGCATGGAAGGGTCAGAGATACCTGTGCTAACACATCCATGGAAGTCGCAGCCTGGAACATCTAATCACTTACCGCCACTGAAGGAAGAACATCTGCCCAGAGGCTTTGCCCTCACTGTGGAGGATCCCTTTCAACACATCAAAGCACATTTCCAGTCACGGCAGCAATAAAAGGAACCCCAGACATGTAGCCTAAAGTGTCATCCTTTCTGGAGTGCAAGGGGAGGAAAACAGTAGACAGAGATAATAAGGAAACACCCCAGTTAACCCAATCAGTACTCCAGACGACGCGGTGGTCTCCATGCTCAGTCACTCCTACGCTGCGCTCCCCTTGTAGCCTCAGATGAGGGAGAGGCAGCCAGCTCACTCATCTCAGCTTGGGGCTGAGAATCACGTGGTGGTCATCCTTGTCGTGAAAGTGCCCATGGGGGCACCTTCAGAGGCTGCTGCACCTGCAGCATAGCAGGAGCAGTCTCCATCACTCAGCCCTGCTGCACAGATGGTCCCTCAGTCAGAAGGGCCAAGGATGATGAGGGTACCCGTGAGGGGTGGCACCCTCATCCTTCTCCTTGACATCCTCAGTCCTTGCCAGGCACTCGGGATGGCTGGAGGAGGCCACCAGCTGGGGCGCAGCTGACATCCCCTCCAAAGATCTCTGTGCCACCAGTACCACCAACCTGTCCACGTTACACAGAGTCTCATGCATCCTGTGGACGTCAGTGTGCAGTTCCTGCATGCACTCAGAGTGATGCCACATATGGCTCTCCTAGAGGTTGGCCGCTCTCTCTATGGAGGAGTTCACGCACATAGTCCTGAGCACGCATGAGCTGGATGGACTCTTTCATCCTCTGCCCAATACCCCACACTGCCTCAGGGAACTCCAACATACGGGAGCACATCTGTGTTGCTGTTCAGGGTAGAGCCTTCTTTCTTGTGACTTCCGAGGCTTGCATCTCTGCTCAGCTGAGTAGGGCTTTGTCTGTCCTTCCTCCTCCAAGGAGAACTGACCATAGTTCCATCTGCCTCCTGTACACTAGTGGTATGATCATCACCCTGTGCCACCCTATCTACACAGACACAAGGGCCCACTGAGGTAAGTGTATCTGCGCTGGTGAATGGTCCTTCATCATCTCCTTCTTGCTGAGGCAGACGGGGGAAAGACGGTGCCCTGGGTTGGACATCGGCACCTGTGGGATACACAAGAAGAGATGATGAGAGCTACCCTTGGAGAGTAGAAGTCTCTGCAGTGCTGAGGCTACTCAATACAACATGCGACATGCTATCAGATGGGGTGGAGTGCACTGCACCCCCAAAATGACCACATTGCCTTCTGTAATCACCAGGTTCACCATGAGCTCCTGACGCTCCAGGGCTGACTTCCTCCTCATCTGCTATCCTGGCCAAGGCCATGGCTCTCTCCCCCATTGGGGTAATGTGGTGGAAAAAATGGAACCCTTCCTCCCATTTGGGCCCGTTCTCAGACATTATGTGCCCATTTCTCCTGCAATGATAAAAGAAAGCTTGATAAGGCACTACTGTCCTCTGTGCCCACTGTCATGTGCCCCTATTCATTAGAAGGTGCATGCATGCATCAGTGGTGACAAGTCCTCAGCAGCTCTATGGCTCTGAGCCATTCCGAGGGGTAAGTAAGTGGCCTGTGCACACACACCAACCATGTTCAGGTGCAACATGCACCCTGAGGCTCCTCAGCTGGTGTGTCTGCTGGAGGGTGAATACTCAGAAGCCTGTACTGAGGGCTGGGGATAGCACTCACCGTGCCAGAATGTATCAGGTCATTGAACTTCTTCCAACACTGGATCCATGTCCTTCCAACCATGCTCCAGTTGCTCATTGCAGCTGCCACCTCCACCCATGCCTCCTTGGTCTAGGTGGGTGGCCTCCTCCTGATACCCTCCTGGAAGAGGATCTTTCTCCTCTCCATCATGGCCTGGAGCATAACATCAAGGTCTGCAACCGAAAACCTAGGGGCAGCCCTATCCCTAGCCAGACCTCTGGCTTTCTTGTGATAACTAGTTCGACTCCAGCGCTATCCAAGCCTCTGACAATCTCTGTAGCTTTCTTCCTTCTGTTAGACGGTAGCCCCGGTAATGGCTGCCATGATGAGTTTAAAATCAGGCCCCCCACTTCCTCTAGCCTGCCTCTGTTCCCATACTCCATGGCCTCTAATTGGACAGAAAACCCATCTCCATATCAATTAAGGGGTCACCCCCATGAAAATCATGAAGCAAAATCAATTTCCCCCCCTCCCCACCCCTGAGGCAGGTTTAAGACCTGGAAACAGTCCTGATCACCATTTCCTGCACCCAAAGTAAAAATTTAGCCCTTTATTGAGGTGAAGCAGCAGAAATGCAACTGAAGAGAATAAGATAATAGAGATGTATTTATAACAGTCCAGGATAAGAAAGCCATGCCTTTCACTTCCCTATTGGCTCTGCCTCCATGACAGCCTTACTTATGGACAGTTCAGTTGTTTAACATTGCATTAGTACTGTAGTATAAGTGGTCTATTGGTTATGGTACTAGCCTAGCAAAGTCTCACCAAAGCCTTTGACCTCGTCAGCAGACGTGGCCTCTTCAGACTACTAGCAAAGATCGGATGTTCACCGAAGCTACTAAGTATCATCACCTCATTCCATGACAATATGAAAGGCACAATTCAGCATAGCGGCGCCTCATCAGACCCCTTTCCTATCCTGAGTGGCGTGAAACAGGGCTGTGCTCTCGCACCTACACAGTTTGGAATCTTCTTCTCCCTGCTGCTCTCACATGCGTTCAAGTCTTCAGAAGAAGGAATTTTCCTCCACACAAGATCAGATGGCAGGTTGTTCAACCTTGCCCGTCTAAGAGCGAAGACCAAAGTACGGAACGCCTTCATCAGGGAACTCCTCTTTGCTGACGATGCTGCATTAACATCCCACACAGAACAGTGTCTGCAGAGACTCATTGACAGGATTGCGGCTGCCTGCAACGAATTTGGCCTAACCATCAGCCTCAAGAAAATGAACATCATGGGACAGGACGTCAGAAATGCTCCATCCATCAATATCGACGACCACGCTCTGGAAGTGGTTCAAGAGTTCACCTACCTAGGCTCAACTATCACCATTTCTCTCGATGCATAAATCAACAAGCTCGTGGGAAAGGCTTTCACTACTATGTCCAGACTGGCCAAGAGAGTGTGGGAAAATGGCGCACCGACACGGAACCCAAAAGTCCGAGTGTATCAAGCCTGTGTCCTCAGTACCTTGCTCTACGGCAGCGAGGCCTGGACAACGTATGTCAGCCAAGAACAATGTCTCAATTCATTCCATCTTTGCTGCCTCCGGAGAATCCTTGGCATCAGGTGGCAGGACCGTATCTCCAACACAGAAGTCCTCGAGGCGGCGAGCATCCCCAGCATATACACCCTACTGAGGCAGCAGCGCTCAAGATGGCTTGGCCATGCATGGAAGATGGCAGGATCCCCAAGGATAAATTGTACAGCGAGCTCGTCACTGGTATCAGACCCACCGCCGTCCATGTCTCCGCTTTAAAGACATCTGCAAACGCGACATGAAGTCCTGTGACATTGATCACAAGTCGTGGGAGTCAGTTGCCAGTGATCGCCAGAGCCAACAGACACACATAAAGGCAGGGCTAAAGTGTGGCAAGTCGAAGAGACTTAGCAGTTGGCAGGAAAAAAGACAGAAGCGCAAGGGGAGAGCCAACTGTGTAACAGCCCCAACAACCAATTTTATCTGCAGTACCTGTGGAAGAGTCTGTCACTCTAGAATTGGCCTTTATAGCCACTCCAGGCACTGCTTCACAAACCACTGACCACCTCCAGGCGTTTACCCACTGTCTCTCGAGACAAGGAGGCCAAAGAAGAGTACTGTGTTACAAGTGGTCTGTTGGTTATGGTACTAGCCTAGCAAACCAGAGGCTGTGGGTTCAAATCTCATCAGGACAAATTGTGAAACTGAATCTCAAACTCTAGTGATTTTCAGTCTTGTGCCCAGAAAAATGATAAAAATTGTTTGTTATAAAAATCTAACTGCTTAATTAATGCTCTTCAGGATGGGATCTGCCACCCCTATCTGGCTTACATGCATTTCCAATAAGACACTATGTGGTCAACTTTTAGTAACCTCTGGGCAATAAATATTGCCTTATTAGAGTCACCCACATCCCAAGAACAATAATAAATGGCATAACAAGAGGGTTTAGTGTAGTTTACTCACAGCATAATGAACTTCAACAGACTTTGTGTTCCTAGCATTCCAGTGTAGAGTAAAGGGTTTTCTCCTTGAATATAAATCTTGATAGCAGGAAACTGTGTAACATTCTCTTTCAAACAAACATCTGGCCAGTCTCCACAGTCAACCCGAGTTAGTACAAGGTCCTTCATGTCTATATAGCAAAATTATTAGAAGCATGTTATTGTATTCAATTTAAAATAAATTTCAATAAGGCAGAATTTAAAAGGATATCACAACATAAATGGGCTTCTAGACTCTGATGTTTCTACCCTGAAAGTAGATGTAAGCTAGTAACTCAGCAGCATTACTATTACTGTGATAAATCTTAATATTGTAACGTTTACCAAAAAAACGATCTCCAGAATCACCATTTTGAACTGTACACAATGAGTGCATGGAGTTTGTATAATGTCAACACAGTTAATGTATTGCCGTAAACTGCATTTAATATCTGCTAATAACGTACTTGCAGAGGTATCAATACAACTAATATAATGCCAATGTGATGACAAGTTTACATACAGTTATAAATGCGGAAAGAGACATTTATAATGGCAAAAGTTAACAATGAGAAGTAATCTTTTGTAGTAACTGAGTGCACAGACATAATTTTTTAATATAATTATACTTTTACAGTGAAATACCAAAACTGATAGCAAAGAAATAGAGTTGGAGGATAGGAATGTTTCTGCAATACAGGCTGAAATGCTGGGAGATGCAAGACTGAGGCACTGTAGCAGCAACACTGGTGAGAGGGTGTGGCAAATTTTGATAACTAGTTTCAAGTACAAATATGGAACAAAAGAAAAAGTTGACACAGGAGTAAATGTGAGAACAGGAAGTAATGTTTTTAGACATATGTGCACAGATGTAATATTTAATGTATGGCAAATTTATGAATCTAGATGAAGCTTATTATGTAGAAAATAACCTTTTCATGTGGGGTCTTTCACCAATCTTTGTATGTGGATATTATGTAACATTTTTTCACAAGTTTTATTTTCAATAGATCCAGAAAGAGAGAGCGAATAAATGCATAAATCAGATTTTTTAAAGAGTTTAGGGTCTGCACCTGTTCTGTTCTTTATGAATACACCTTTGCAGCTTTAAATAGATCAGTGAGCATAATTTGCTTTCTCAGAGGAGCAATTTTTTCGAATTTAGTTAAACCTGTCAAAACTCTCTGCCACTCATCAACATACCTCTATTCCCCAAGCAAGAGTGCAGTTCATGCAAATTTCCTGAATTTATACCAGCTCTGAACAGGCTGTAACTTAATGTGTACAATTAACATTACAGGACCAAAGGTCATATTTATGTGCATTGTGGCATTTTTTTAAAAATTCATTCACCAGTTGTGAATGTCCCTGGCAAAGCCAACATTTATTTCCCATTCCTATTGTTCTTGAGAAGATGGTGGTTAGCCATCATCTTAAACCACTGCAGTGCTGGAGGTTCTCCCATACTGCTGTTAACTAGGGAATGGCAAGATTTTGATTCATCAATGTTGAAGGAATGGCGATATATTTCCAAGTCAGGATAGTGTGTAACTGGAGGGGAACTCAGAAGTGGTGGCATTAACCATGCACTTGCTGCTCTTGTTCTTCTAGGTGGTAAATGTGCTGCCAAAGAAGTCTTGATCAGTTGCAATGCATACTATTTACATATTGCCCTGAAGCAACTACTGTGTGCCAGTGGTGGAGGGAGTGAAGGTTTAAGGTGTGAATGGGATGCCGATCAAGCGGGTTCTCCTGGATTTTGTTGAGCTCCAAGCTTCTTGAGTGTTGTTGGAGCTGCACTCAAGGGAAGTGGACAGTATTCCATCACACTCCCACTTGTGCCTTGTAGATGATGGAAAGGCTTTGGGGAGTCAGGAGGTGAGTTACTCGATGCAGAATTCCCATCTTCTGACCTGCTTTTGTAGTCACAATATGAAATGGTTGGTCCAGTTAAGTTTCTGGTCAATGGTAACCCGCAGGATGTTGCTGGTGGGGGATTCGATGATGGCAATGCCATTGAATGTCAAGGGGTGATAGTTAGACTCTCTTGTTGGAGATGATCATTGCCTGGCACAAGGGTGGTGTGAATGTTGCTTGCCACTTATCAGTCCCAGCTTGAATGTTGTCCAGTTCCAGCTGCATGCGGACAGAGTGCTTCAGTACCTGAGGAGTTGTGAATGGAACTGAACACTGTGCAGTCATCAGCGATCATGCCCCTTTTTGGAGGGAAGGTCTTGATGAAGCAGCTGATGATGGTTGCACCTAGGACACTGCCCTGGAGGAACTCATGCAGCAATGGCCTGGACGGAGATGATTAGCCTCCAACAACCATAACCATCTCCCTTTGTGTTAGGTACAACTCCAGCCAGTGCAGAGCTTTCCCCCCACTACTTCTCATTGAGTTCAGTTTGGCCAAATGCTGACTTTCTGTCAAGGGCCATCACTCTCACCTCACCTCTGGAGTTCAGCTCTTTTGTCCATGTTTGGACAAAGGCTGTAATAAGGTGTGGAATTGAGCTGTCCTGGCAGAACCCAAACTAAGTATTGGTTAGCAGGTTATTGACAATTATGTGCCATTTGATAGCACTGTCGATGACACCTTTCATTACTTTGTAGATGTTTGAAAGTAGTCTGATGAGGCGGTAATTGGCCAAATTGAATTTGTTCTGCTTTTTGTGGACAGGACATGTTTGGACAATTTTCCACTTGGTTGGGTATATGCCAGTGCTGTAGTTGTACTGCAAATGTTTGGCTAGAGGTCCACCTAGTTATGGAGCACAAGGCTTCAGAGTTACAGTAGGGATGTTGTCAGGGCCCATAGTCATTGCTATATCCAGTGTGCTAAACCTATTGCTTAATATCATGTGGAATGAATCAAATTGGCTGATAACTGGCTTCTGTGATGGTGGGGACCTCAAGAAGAGGTTGAGATGGGTCATCCACTTGGCACTTCTGGCTGAAGATGATTGCAAATGCTTCAGCCTTGTCTTTGCACTCACATGCTGGGCTCCACCATCATTGAGAATAGAAAAGTTCAAGGAGCCACCTCCTCTGGTTAGTTGTTTATTTGGCCACCACCATTCCCAACTAGATGTGGCAGGACTGCAGAACCTTGATCTGAGCCATTGGTTGTGGGATGGCTTAACTCTACCTATAAAATGCTGCTTCTGCTATTCAGCATGCATTTGGTCCTATGCTGTAGCTTCACAAGGTTTGAACCTCACTTTTAGATATGCCTGGTACTGCTCCTCAGATGCTCTTCTACATTCCTCATTGTACCAGAGTTGGTCCCCTGGCTTTATGGTAATGGTCGAGTGAGGAATATGATGGGCCATGACATTACACCTCATGGATGCACATTTTTGAGCTGCTAGATCTTTTCTGAGTCTATGCCATTAGGATGGTGGTAGTGCCACACAACATGCTGGAGGGTGTCCTCAGTATGAAGATGGGACTTGGCCTCCAAAGGACGACACAGTAGTCACTCCTGCCAATGCTGTCAAGGACAGATGCAGATAGTAGATTGATGAGGATGCAGTCAAGTAGGTTTTTCTCTTATGTTGGTTCTCTTACTACCTGCTCACTAGATCTAAAATGTATTTTCTGTGTCTTTGAATGTATATTTATGGCAGCAGAATGGTTTGCAACAAAAATTGAAAAAACTCTCATTGCATTTTGTTAAACAGTCTGTGTCTAATGTATGTAAATGATGGTTTCAAACTTTAATTTTCATGTATAAAAATAGGCCACTTGAAGGAGGAATAAGGTCGTGTTTTCCTCAGGCCCCATTTGCTTATGTTGATTTTCACTTGTTTTTAATTTGTAGCGAATGCTAATGAGGCTTTCAGGAGATTCCAGTGTATCTCATTGATGGGAAGATAGGTGCAAATTTCTATGCAATTTACTAGCTATTCAGTCAGGAAAATCTATCAAATTACATCATACAGCAAGAAAGAATCAGTTTCAAGGACAAAGATCAAACAAAATATTCTATTATCATTTGACTCAGTAGCAAAATTACCATAAAGATACAAATAATAAAATGATCCTAGCTAAATTCTGAGTAATTCATCTCAAAAACAGTTTGCCAAAGAAGTTACTTAAGACAATAAGGCAAATTTTAAAATGGCAATGAAATTGAAAGACAGTGAATACCAATAAACAGATAATTTCAATTCCAAAGATTTTAGAAGACGCACCAAGTGAGAACCATGGTTGCAACTGTTTTTGCTATATATGAGCAATTCTCACCATATCTTGAAATACACTGAGAGCAATGACATTTTAAGAATAGTCAGTAACTTCAGACTAACAGAAAACCAATTGGAACCTACTGATGAAGGCATATCCTCTATTTGCAAAACAATGATCTATTTCTACAATTGGTAGAAGTATGATCCAGAAGAAATAGAAAGTTGCAAAGTAAACCTAGAACAAGCATCAGAATGAAAGCAATAACAATCATAGCAATCAAGTAACTGAGCATATGATAGAAATATCAGCCCCTCAAGCTTGTTCTACCATTCAATTAAATCATGGCTGATCCATATCTTTACATCTACCGCCTTGATTCCATAATCCTCAATATCCTTACCTAAAGAAAAAAATCAGTCTCAGTTTTGAAATTTTCTATTGATCTAGCCTCAACAACTTCTTGGGGTAGATGGTTCCAGATTTCCACTATCCTTTATAAGAAGTGCTTTCTGACATCACCCCTGAATGACCTAGCTCTAACTTTAAGGTTATGTCCCCTTGTTCTGTAATTCATCACCAGAGGAAATAGTTTCTCTCTATCTACGATATCAACTCGTATAGTCACCTTAAACTCGTCAATTCGATCACCCCTTAACCTTTTATATTCAAGGGAACACAGGCTTAGTTTATGCAA
The DNA here is from genome assembly GCF_036365525.1 of Heterodontus francisci. NCBI lineage: Eukaryota > Metazoa > Chordata > Chondrichthyes > Heterodontiformes > Heterodontidae > Heterodontus > Heterodontus francisci. The sequence goes on from NC_090379.1 coordinate 55,533,640, forward strand.
CCTGTCCTCATAATTTAACCCTTTTAGCCCCGATATTATTCTGGTGAATCTGTGCTGCACCCCTCCAAGGCCAATATATCCTTCCTGAGGTGCAATGCCGAGAACTGAAGTAGTACTCTAGATAGGGTCTGATCAGAGCTCTGTACAACTGTAACAAAACGCCCACTCTGTTCCAGCCTCTTGTGATAAAAGCCAACGTTCTATTAGTCTTTGAAATGATTTTTTGTACCTGTCCACTAGCTTTTAATGATTTCTGAACTTGGTCCCTAAATCTGTCTGATCATCTGCAGCCCCTAGCTTCTCAGCATTTAGAAAATCCTCCAATGACTTCACATTTTCCCACATTGAACTCCGTCTGCCACAGTTTTGCCCACTCACTTAACCAAGTAACAAAAGCTGACTACCAATGCCATACTTCTGTCAAGATATTGGTCCCAAGTAATCATTTGTTTTAACAAATTATAGCAGTTAAATATTTAAATGCCCGAATTACATGTGTAATTGCAGGGGCTGTTTTATTCAACTAATTACTAAAATTAGAGCTCTAGTGGACAGAAATTGGCATAATAGTAAAACAATTAATACTTGTATTAATGATGCAGTTTGTATCAGAGTATTCCATTAAAATGTTAGACATAATAGGGGTAATTTTTGTGAATTACTGCCACCAGTAGGGCATCCGTCGCCACTACAGATTGGAGAATGAGCCATGTGCTGTCCATGATTTTCCCATGATTAAATTTAATGTCAGATGACTGTGGGCAGCTTGTCCCCACTGATAGTATAAGCACTTAGAATAACCCTGTAATATCTTAATCAATACATGAAAATAGGCCAGACAAGTACTAATTCTATTTCTGTTTACCAGACCACTCCAGTTGACAAATTAATGTGTTTAATGGCTTCGTAGAAGATGTTAATTATTACACAACTAACTACTAGATTCTCCAATGCATGAAATCATTAACACCAAAATCAACTTTATAATCAGAAAGATTAAGTTCAAACATTCTTGTTTATAACCATTACACAGAGTTTACAGGACAGAAGCAGGCCATTCTGCCCATTGTGTTGTACTGGCTCTTTGCTTGAACAATCTAAAACAATTCCACTCTCCTGTTCTCTCCCCATAGCTCGATATATTCCACTGCTTCAGATAGTTATCCAACTTTACCTTAAAATCTCTCTGCCGCAATGAAAAGGTGTGACAAAGTATTCCATTTTTAAAAAGAAAGGATGAATAAGGGAAGAATTTTCATTTATTTAACACCTTGTCACATGCTCCGCTCACCCTGAAGTGTTTCAAATCCAATTAATTATTTTGATGGACAATCCCATTTTGTAGGCAAACATGGCAAGTTATTTACATGCAGCCAAATCCCACAAACAGCAAGATTGACCATTAATAATAATTAAAAGCAGAATACTGCAGATGCTGAAAATCTGAAATAAAAACTGGAAATACTCAGCAGATCTGGCATAAAGTCCATCTACCCAACCTGAACCCGACGGGACATGACGACATATGTCAGGTTCGGGTCGGGTCGGGTCGTACCTCTGGGTCCAGTATTCAGGCTCGGGTCAGGCACACTCCATCACAACCTCAGGTAAGTGGCTCCACTGTTAATGTAATTTTTGGACTTGAAAGGTGGTTTTGTTAGTTATTTTAAGCTTGTGCAGATCAGTAACAAAGTGAAAAACGGAAGATAAGTGAACTGATGGTTGGGTTAGGTCGGGTCGGGCGTGGGAAAAAAATGGAAGGACTTGGGCCATTCAGGAAACTGAGAGGGTGATAGAGAGCAGTTATAGGGAAGTAGTGACACCTAAGTTACAGGATAAAGGTAGCTGGGTGACCGTCAGGGGAGGGAAAGGGAATAGGCGCACAGTGCAGGGATCCCCTGTGGCCGTTCCCCTCAATAATAAGTATACCGTTTTGGATACGGTTGTGGCGGGGGGGGGGGGAACCTACCAGGGGAAAGCCACAGTGGCCGGGTCTCTGGCACTGAGCCTGGCTCTGTGGTTCAGAAGGGAAGGGGGGAAGAATAGGAGAGCGATAGTGATAGGAGATTCAATGGTTAGAGGAACAGACAGGAGATTCTGCGGTCGTGAACGAGACTCCCGGATGGTATGTTGCCTCCCGGGTGCCAGGGTCAGGGATGTCTCAGATCCAGTCTACAGGATTCTTAAGGGGGAGGGGGAGCAGCCAGAAGTTGTGGTACACATCGGTACCAATGACATAGCTAGGAAAAGGGATGAGGACCTGAAAAGCGAATATAGGGAGTTAGGTTGGAAGCTAAAAGGCAGGACGAGCAGAGTAGTAATCTCAGGATTGTTACTGGTGCCACGTGCTAGTGAGGCTAGAAACAGGGAGTGAGTGCAGCTGAACACGTGGCTACAGAGCTGGTGTAGGAGGGAGGGATTCAGATATGTGGATCATTGGGATACCTTCTGGGGAAGGTGGGACCTGTACAAGAAGGACGGGTTGCATCTGAACTGGAGGGGCACCAATATCCTGGGCGGGAGGTTTGCTAGAGCTCTTCAGGAGGGTTTAAACTAGTTTGGCAGGGGGATGGGAACCGGAGCTACGGATCAGTGGATGGGGTAGCTGTTGAACAGGCAAATACAGAGTGCAGAGAGTCTGTGAGGAAGGTTAGACAGTTGACAGGGCAAAGTTGCAGCCAGTATGATGGGTTGAAGTGTGTCTATTTTAACGCAAGAAGTGTCAGGAATAAGGGTGATGAACTTAGAGCATGGATCAGTACTTGGAGCTACGATGTTGTGGCCATTACGGAGAATTGGATATCACAGGGGCAGGAATGGATGTTGGATGTTCCGGGGTTTAGATGTTTCAAAAGGAATACGGAGGGAGGTAAAAGAGGTGGGGAAGTGGCATTGCTGATCAGGGATAGTATCACAGCTGCAGAAAGGGAGGTCATCGAGGAGGGTTTGTCTACTGAGTTAGTATGGGTGGAAGTCAGAAACAGGAAAGGAGCAGTCACTTTATTGGGAGTTTTCTATAGACCCCGCAATAGCAACAGAGACATGGAGGAACAGATTGGGAGGCAGATTTTGGAAAGGTGCAGAAGTAACAGGGTTGTTGACATGGGTGACTTCAACTTCCCTAATATTGATTGGAACCTCCTTAGTGCAAATAGTTTGGATGGAGCAGTTTTTGTCAGGTGTGTCCAGGAAGGTTTCCTGACTCAATATGTAGATAGGCCGACTAGATGGGAGGCTATGTTGGATTTGGTGCTTGGCAACGAACCAGGCCAGGTGGCCGATTTCTCGGTGGGAGAGCATTTCGGTGATAGTGATCACAACTCCCTGACCTTTACTATAGTCATGGAGAGGGACAGGAGCAGACGGGATGGGAAAATATTTAATTGGGGGAGGGGGAATTACAATGCTATTAGGCAGGAACTGGGGAGCTTAAATTGGGAACAGATGTTCTCAGGGAAATGCACGACAGAAATGTGGAGATTGTTTAGGGGGCACTTGCTGAGACTGCTGGATAGGTTTGTCCCGATGAGGCAAGGAAGGGATGGTAGGGTGAAGGAACCTTGGATGACAAGAGATGTGGAACAGCTAGTCAAGAGGAAGAAGGAAGCTTACTTAAGGTTGAGGAAGCAAGGATCAGACAGGGCTCGAGAGGGTTACAAGGTAGCCAGGAAGGAACTGAAGAATGGACTTAGGAGAGCTAGAAGGGAACATGAAGAAGTCTTGGCCAGTAGGATTAAGGAAAATCCCAAGGCGTTCTACACTTATGTGAGGAACAAGAGGATGGCCAGAGTGAGGGTAGGGCCGATCAGGGATAGTGGAGGGAACTTGTGCCTGGAGTCGGAGGAGGTAGGGGAGGTCCTTAATGAACACTTTGCTTCAGTATTCTGTGAGAGGGACCTGGACATTTGTGAGGACAGCGTCAAACAGGCAGATATGCTCGAACAGGTTGATGTTAAGAAGGAGGATGTGCTGGAAATTTTAAAAGACATGACGATAGATAAATCCCCGGGGCCAGACGGGATATACCCAAGGTTATTACGGGAAGCGAGGAAAGAGACTGCCGCGCCTTTGGCGATGATCTTTGCGTCCTCACTGTCCACTGGAGTAGTACCAGATGATTGGAGGGTGGCAAATGTTATTCCCTTGTTCAAGAAACGGAATAGGGATAACCCTGGGAATTACAGGCCAGTCAGTCTTACGTCGGTGGTGGGCAAATTATTGGAGAGGATTCGGAGAGATAGGATTTATGATTATTTGGAAAAGCATAGTTTGATTAGAGATAGTCAGCATGGCTTTGTGAGGGGCAGGTCATGCCTCACAAGCCTTATTGAATTCTTTGAGGATGTGACAAAACACATTGATGAAGGAAGAGCAGTGGATGTGGCGTCTATGGATTTTAGCAAGGCGTTTGATCAGGTTCCCCATGGTAGGCTCATTCAGAAAGTAAGGAGGCATGGGATACAGGGAAATTTGGCTGTCTGGATATAGAATTGGCTGGCCCATAGAAGACAGAGGGTGGTAGTAGATGGAAAGTATTCAGCCTGGAGCTCGGTGACCAGTGGTGTTCCGCAGGGATCTGTTCTGGGACCTCTGCTCTTTGTGATTTTTACAAATGACTTGGATGAGGAAGTGGAAGGCTGGGTTAGTAAGTTTGCCGATGACACAAAGGTTGCTGGAGTTGTGGATAGTGTGGAGGGCTGTTGTAGATTGCAACAGGACATTGACAGGATGCAGAGCTGGGCTGAGAAGTGGCAGATGGAGTTCAACCTAAAAAAGTGTGAAGTGATTTATTTTGGAAGGTCGAATTTGAACGCAGAATACAGGCTTAAAAACAGGATTCTTGGCAATGTGGAGGAACAGAGGGATCTTGGGGTCCACGTCCATAGATCGCTCAAAGTTGCCACCCAAGTTGATAGGGTTGTTAAGAAGGCGTATGGGGTGTTGGCTTTCATTAACAGGGGGATTGCGTTTAAGAGCCGCGAGGTTATGCTGCAGCTCTATAAAGCCCTGGTTAGACCACACTTGGAATATTGTGTTCAGTTCTGGTCGCCTCATTATAGGAAGGATGTGGAAGCTTTAGAGAGGGTGCAGAGGAGATTTACCAGGATGCTGCCTGGAGTGGAGGGCATGTCTTATGAAGAAAGGTTGAGGGAGCTAGTGCTTTTCTCATTGGAGCAAAGAAGGATGAGAGGTGACTTGATAGAGGTGTACAAGATGATGAGAGGCATAGAATGGATAGCCAGAGACTTTTTCCCAGGGCGGAAAGGGCCATCACCAGGGGCATAATTTTAAGGTGATTGGAGGAAGGTTTAGGGGAGATGTCAGAGGTAGGTACTTTGCAGAGAGTGGTGGGTGCATGGAATGCACTGCCAGCGGTGGTAGTAGAAGCAGATACATTAGGGACATTTAAGCGACTCTTGGATAGGTACATGGATGATAGTAGAATGAAGGGTATGTAGGTAGTTTGATCTTAGAGTAGGTTAAAGGGTCGGCACAACATCATGGGCCGAAGGGCCTGTACTGTTCTATGTTCCATGGGCCGGGTTGGGCCGAGTTTAATTTGCAGACCCGAGCTGTCCTTTAGGCTGGCAGCATCTGTGGCGAGAGAAGCAGAGTTAACGTTTCAGGTTAATGACCCTTGATCAGAACTGCTTGACCATTAGTCTGTTTTTGGTGGCATTGGTTTGTGTAGGAATGTTGCCTGAAATATTGAGAGAACTCCCTACTCTTCGTTAAATAGTACTATAAGATTTATTACATCCACCTGAACAGGCAAACAGGATCTCAGGGATGGAGTGGGGAGCGGGCAGGAAAGTGGAATTGAAGCCCAAAATCAGCCATGATCATATTGAATGACGGAGTAGGCTGGATGGGCCAAATGGTCTACTTCTGCTCCTATTTCTTGTGTTCTTGTGGTGGAGAGATGTGGAAGTGAGGAATGTGATGAGAGGAATGAAGGGTGAGGGAGAAGAGAAAATATTGGAGATAAGGAGGGCCTGAGGATCAGAAATGAAGAAACGGTAGAGGAGGAAACGGGCAAGTGGAGTGGAAAATGGCGAATAAAGTGGTAGTAAGATTGAGGGAGGAGAGGAGGAGGGAAGATGCTGGTCACCAATTGTGTCCCAGTGGGGAAGGGACAGATGGCCTTAATTGTGCCTCAGTAGAGACAGCTGCTGGCCAGAATTTGTGTCTTAGCAGGGAGCAGAGCCAGAAAGGAGGGATGGGTGAAAGAAGGCGAGGATAGGGAGATTGAAAGTGAACAAAGGGGTGAGGAGGAAGAGTCAGTCAGAGTAGAGAGAGGAGAGTGAGGAAAGAGTAGAAAAGAAGAGATGGGGGGGGGATGCTAGTCTCTGATACATGCTTTGACAGGATGTCTCTGAGGAGGAGTTTATGGTATAGGAATGCAAGCGGCTTCTCAACTCAGGATGAGGCAGGGGAAGGGTTATTTAGTGCTGCACTGATGGCTGGGTCAGTCGTTTTTTTCCTAAATGGTGTGTGCTCATGTCTGAGCTGTCACATTGCATTTTCACCCCTTTGTCAATTTTCTTTTCTCCACTTTGCTTCTGTTTCAGCTGTTATTTCCGTCTTCCACATGTGCATCTGTGGCCTTTCGTAGTGATTCCTTGTTTTGTCTTTCCACTCCTTTTTCAGATTTCTCTTTTTAAACTGCTTGGTTGCAAATGTTTAATTTTTCCTTTCGAATGTCTTAGCATCTGACTATTTGCAATGTGCCACATAAAATGATTGTTACGGCATGGTTGCAAGTACAGTACCTTTGGCATCAGAATACCACTCACGTTGTCATTAACATATAACAAATAACAAGGATTTCAGGCTAGGAGAAATACAGAAATCAGTGTGGAAACTGTACAAATACTGACTTGAAATGGCAGTTAACAGGAGTGAAACTAATTCGCTCCTTATTACTGTTATATCCCAAAGAATTATGCGAAATATTTGCAGGGACAATGGCACCAAGTTTTTCACTTATTACTTTCATTACTTCCTACAAATTATGGATATGTAACTCATTATTCTCATAAAATAACGATTAGAAATCATTCATTACCATGCACTGGCCCACCTTTAAAACTTACAAGTTAGAGTAAGTAGTAATTGAATCCAGTTGATTTAATTAGCATGCAATTTAGTCATCCAGGACATGCTGATAAAACAAAGAATGCCAACTCCTCAACTTAAGAAAATTGAGGCTATTAAATATCACTGCTACTATTACCAAATTTTAAAGAGCAGCTCTTCACATTTAATGCATTAACATTTTCAGGGATTTCTATCCTGATTGTAGGGATAATTCTCAGGATTATCTGTTGATGGCATGCCAAACACCTAACAATATTTTAGGCAAGCAGACCTCCCATGGCATTGTGCATGGAGTGTCAAAGAACAGAATGTTTTAGAACATACAACAGTACAGCACAGTACAGGCCCTTCGGCCCACGATGTTGTGCCGAACCTTTAACCTACTCAAAGATCAAACTAACTACCTACCCCTTTTGCATAATATAATTTGCAATGTATCAGGCCTACTTGCTCAAAGTTTTTTTTTTACACATAGTTTGAAGATTGTGTGTGATTAAATGGTGACATCTGGAAGAGATGGGGGCGTGATCTTTGGTAACACTTCAGGCGGTTCTGCAGATTGGTTGATTGTCCTTTTTCTGAAAAAAAATTGTTCATGGGATGTGGGGATCATTGGCTAGGCCAGCATTTGTTGCCCATCCCGAATTGCCTTAAGGTGGTGGTGGTAAGCTGCCTTCTTGAACCACACTAGTCCATGTGGGGTAGGCACAACCAGTGCTATTAGGAAGGGAGTTCCAAAATCTTGACCCAGCAACAGCGAAGTAACGGTGATATAGTTCCAAGTCAAGATGGTGTGTGGTTTGGAGTGGAACTTGCAGGTGGTGGTGTTCCCATGCATCTACTGCCCTTGTCCTTCTAGGTAGTAGAGGTCACGGGTTTGGAAGGTGCCGTCTAAGGAGCCTTGGTGTGCTGCTGCAGTGTATTATGTAGATGGTACACACTGCTGCCACTGCATCGGTGGGAGGGCGTGAATGTTTGTGGATGGGGTGCCAATCAAGCAGGCTGTTTTGTCCTGGTTAGTGTCAAGCTTCTTGAATGTTGTTGGAGCTGCACCCATCCAGGCAAGTGGAGAGTATTCCATCACACTCCTGACTTGTGCCTTGTAGATGGTGAACAGGCTTTGGTAAGTCAAGAGGTGAGTTACTCACCACAGGATTCCCAGCCTCTGACCTGCTCTTGTAGCCACAGTATTTATATAGTTACTCCAGTTCAGTTTCTGGTCAATGGTAACCCCCAGGATGTTGAGGTGGGGCATTCAGCAATCTAAATGCCATTGAATGTCAAAGGGAGATGGTTGGATTCTTCTTTAGAAATGGTCATTGCCTGGCACTTGTGTGGTGCAAATGTTACTTGCCAATTATGAGCCCAAGCCTGGATATTGTCCAGGTCTTGCTGCATTTCTACACAGACTGCTTCAGTATCTGAGGAGTCAGGAATGGTGCGGAACATTGTGCAATCATCAGCGAACATCCCCACTTCTGACCTTATGATTGAAGGAAGGTGATTGATGAAGCAGCTGAAGATGGTTGGGCCTAGGACACTACCCTGAGGAACTCCTGCAGTGATGTCCTGGAGCTCAGATGATTGACCTCCAACAACCACAACCATCTTCCTTTGCGCTAGGTATGACTCCAACCAGCAGAGAGTTTTCTCCCTAATTCCCATTGACCTCAGTTTTGCTAGGGCTCCTTGATGCCATACTCAGTCAAATGATGTCTTGATGTCAAGGGCAGTCACTCTCTCCTCACCTCTGGAGTTCAGCTCTTTTGTCCAGGTTTGAACCAAGGCTATAATGAGGTCAGTAACTGAGTGGCCCTGGTGGAACCCAAACTCAGGTGACACTGATCAGGTTATTGCTCAGCAAGTGCCACTTGATAGCACTAATCAATGAAAGCTTCCATCACTTTACTGATGATTGAGAGTAGGCTGATGGGGCGGTAATTGGCCAGGTTGGATTTGTTTTGCTTTTTGTGAACAGCACGTACTTGGGCAAGTTTCCATATTGCCGGGTTGATGCCAGTATTGTAGCTGTACTGGAATAGCTTGGCTAGGGTCCAGGCTAGTTCTGGAGCACAAGTCTTCAGTACTACTGCCGGAATGTTGTCAGGGCCCGTAGCCTTTGCAGTATCCAGTGCCTTCAGTCGTTTCTTGATATCATGCAGAGTAAATCAAATTGGCTGAAGACTGGCATCTGTGATAGAAACAGAAAATAGGAGCAGGAGTAGGCTATTCTGCCCTTCGAGCCTGCTCCGCCATGCAATACGATCAAGGCTGATCGTCCAAACTCAGTACCCTGTTCCCGCTTTCTTCCCACATCCCTTGATTCCTTTAGCCCTTAGAACTATATCTAACTCTTTGTGCTGGGGACTTCAGGAGGAGGCTGAGATGGATCATCCACTCGGCACTTCTGGCTGATGATAGTTGCAAATGCTTCAGTCTTATCTTTTGCACTGATGCGCTGGGTCCATCATTGAGGATGGGGATATTTGTAGAGCCCCCTCCTCCAGTTAGTTGCTTAATTGTCCACCACCATTCATGACTGGATGTAGCAGGACTGCGGAACTTAGATATGACCCATTGGATGTGGGATTACTTAGCTCTGTCCATTGCATGTTGTTTACGCTGTTTGGCATACAAGTAGTCCTGGGTTGTAGCTTCACCAGGCTGACCTCATTTTGAGGTATGCCTGATGCTGCTCCTGGCATGCCCTCCTGCACTCTTCATTGAACCAGAGCTGATTCCCTGGTTTGATGGTAATGGTAGAGTAGGAGATATGCTAGGCCATGAGGTTACAGATTGTGGTTCAGCACAATTCTGCTGCTGCTGATGGCCCACAGTGCTTCATAGATGCCCAGTTTTGCATTGCTAGATCTGTTCAAAATCTATCCCATTTAGCATGGTGGTAGTATCACACAACACAATGCAGGGTATCCTCGATGTGAAGACGGGACCTCGTCTCCACAAGGACTGTGCCGTGGTCACTCCTTCCAATACTTTCATGGACAGATGCATCTGCAACAGGCTAATTGGTGTGTATGAGGCTGACTATTAAATGACCTAGCAAGCCACTCAGTTGTATCAAACTGCTACAAAGTCACTAAGGAATGAAACCAGACAGACCACCTGTCATCAACCTAGGTGCCGGAAAACACAACAGCAAACCCGACCCTATCGACCCTGCAAAGTCCTCCTTACTAACATCTGGGGGCTTGTGCAAAAGTTGGGAGAGCTGTCCCACAGACTAGTCAAGCAACAGCCTGACATAGTCATACTCACGGAATCACACCTTACAATGCCCCAGACACTGCCATCACCATCCCCAGCTATGTCTTGTCATGCCGGCAGGGGAGAACCAGCAGCAGCGGCACCACAGTGGTATACAGTTGGGAGAAAGTTGTCCTGGAGTCCTCAACATCGAATCTTCATCCCATGGAGTTTCATGGCATCGGGTCAAATATAGGCAAGGAAACCTTCTGCTGATTACCACCTACTGCTTCCCCCCCCACCCCCACAGCTGATGAATCACTACTCCATGTTCGACACCTCTTGGAGGAAGCACTGAGGGTGGCAAGGGCACAAAATGTCCTCTGGATGGGGGACTTCATTGTCCATCACCAAGAATGACTTGGTAGCAAGTATATTTTTCCCTCTTGTTAGTTCCCTCACCACCTGCCACAGACCCAGTCTAGCAGCTATGTCCTTTAGGCCTCGGTAAAGCTTGCTGCTATCGTTTCCGGTACCTAGGTCGATGCCAGGTGGTCCGTCCGGTTTCATTCCTTATTGACTTTGTAGTGGTTTGATAGCGGCTAGGCCATTTAAGAGTCAACCACATTGCTGTGGGTCTGAGCGACATGTAGGCTGGACAAGGTAAGGACAGCAGATTTCCTTCCCTGAAGGACATTACTGAACCAGATGGGTTTTTACAACAATTGACGATGGTTTCATGGCAATTAGATGAGCTTTTAATTCCGGATTAATTAATTCAAATTCCACCTTCTGTCATGGTGGGATTCGAACTCATGTCCCCAGAGCAATACCCTGGGTCTCTGGGATACTAGTCCAATGACAATACCACTACGCCACCACCTCTCCCTCTTAATTATGAGCCACCTGTGGAGTGCTGTAAAATGTTTCAATATGATTATGTCCATTATACTAATTATTTAGAAAAGTCATAGATTTAAAAGTGATCAAAATTACCAATGTTTCATGCAATAAACACATAATCAGTTCTTATGGAATAAGTTGGAAATATGTTACAAAGAACACAAACTATTTTTGTATTAAAATAATGGTTGCAACAGGAATTGAACCCACGATACTCTGCACACTGAGCTTATGAAACAGCAATAATTCATTTGCTTTCTAGTTTGTACTTACTCAAATTAAAAAAAAACTACATTTGGACCAACAGTAATGCCAAATAGAAAATGTATCTTAACACAATGACTTTTAAGATTCTGATTCATTACTCCCACACTGACCTACAAAACTGAACTAAAGATGGTAAATTGCCTAATGCTGATTCAACTCATATCAGCATTAATTTCATTATATTGGTAATTACATCTTGGAGCGATTTTTAATTTTTTTTTGTTGCAATCAGTCCTGACCATCTTGGCCTCGGTTCTGACTGTTTCTGGGAGTGAGAAACCACCGCAAGATTTTCCTTCCTTCAATCATAAAGGTCAGAAGTGGGGTTGTTCGCTGATGATTACACAATGTTTAGTGCCATTCGTGACTCCTCAGATACTGAAGCAGTCCGTATAGAAATGCAGCAAGACCTGGACAATATCCAGGCTTGGGCTGATAAGTGGCAAGTAACATTCACGCCACACAAGTGCCAGGCAATGACCACCTCCAACAAGAAAGAAAGAATCTAACCATCTCCCCTTGACATTCAATGGCATTACTATCGCTGAATCCCCCACGATATACATCCTGGGGGCTTACCATTGACCAGAAACTGAACTGGAATGGCCATATAAATACCTTGGCTACAAGAGCAGGTCAGAGGCTAGGAATCCTGCAGCGAGTAACTCACCTCATGGGATGTGGGCATCGCTGGCTAGGCCAGCATTTATTGGCAATCCCCAATTGCCCTTGAGAAGGTGGTGGTGAGCTGCCTTCTTGAACCGCTGCAGTCCATGTGGGGTAGGTATACCCACAGTTCTGTTAGGAAGGGAGTTCCGGGATTTTGACCCAGCGACACTGAAGGGACGGCGATATAGTTCCAAGTCAGGATGGTGTGTGACTTGGAGGGGAACTTGCAGGTGGTGGAGTTCCCATGCATTTGCTGCCCTTGTCCTTCTTGTTGGGAGAGGTCACGGGTTTGGAAGGTGCTGTCTAAGGGTCCTTGGTGCGTTGCTGCAGTGCATCTTGCAGATGGTACACACTGCTGCCACTGTACGTCGGTGGAGGGAGTGAATGTTTGTAGATGGGTGCCAATCAAGCGGGCTGCTTTGTCCTGGATGGTGTTGAGTTTCTTGAGTACTTTTGGAATACTCCCCACTTGCCTGGATGGGTGCAGCTCCAACAACATTCAAAAAGCTCAACACCATCCAGGACAAAGCAGCCCGCTTGATTGGCACCCATCTACAAACATTCACTCCTTGCACCACAGAAGCACAGTGGCAGCAGTGGAAACCACCTACAAGATGTACTGCAGCAACTCACCAAGGCTCCTTCCAAACCCATGACCACTATCACCGAGAATGACAACGGCAGTAGATGCATGGGAACACCACCACCTGCAAGTTCCCCTCCAAGCCACACACCATCCTGACTTGGAACTATAATCGCCATTGCTCCATTGTCGCTGGGTCAAAATCCTAGAACTCCCTTCCTAACAACACTGTGGGTGTACCTACCCCACATGGACTGCAGCAGTTCCTGAAGGTAGTTCACCACCACCTTCTCAAGGGCAATTAGGGATGGACCATAAATGCTGTCCTAGACAGCGACACCCACATCCCATGAACAAATAAAAATAAACTGGAAGAAGGGAAGCACTGGAATCTACCTCATGAGGAACCTCCAGCCACAGTCATCTGCTGGCGCTGCTGTCTCTGGCTATGAAGACGATGACCAAATTCAACTTCTATGGCACAGACCTGCTGAGTATTTCCAGCATTTCTTGTTTCTATTTCTATGGCACAGTGTAATTTTAGGAAGCTTGGGAGGATCTCCATAATATCAGCCAAAGATGCTGTATAGGTATATAGGCATGCAATCAGGTGATTGACATTTCTTAGGAGAGTCGGGGAATTAATTGATTTTGGCATCACAGAAAGGCAACAACAGGTTCGGGCCATCACACTTATTAGATTGGTGGCTTTCCTAAGATCCAGGACTTAATAGATGGCACCCAAATTCCTACAGTCAGCTCCCTGAATTTCTTCAGCAGAAAAGACCTTTACTTCCTGAATATACAGTTTGTATTGGCAACATGCTAAGCAATCCTGCACGTCAGTGTGAGATTTGCTGAAGATTGGCAAGATTCATTCATCCTTCAAAATTCAGGTCTCCCTGAAAGAAAATCATGTCAACAAAGGCTTGCAGGAGGCAAGATGTACCCCCTACTCCCATGGATAATGGCCCTAAACAACAATAGCACTATGAAAAGGCCTAAATTTCTACCAGAGTGGTCATCAAAAGGCCATTGATGTCTGAAAGGGTGCTTTTCCTGCCTTGACAAGTCAGGAGGATCTCTGCAGTATGATCCTGCCTGGTGGGGATATGGGAGGAATATGGGATTAATGTAGGATTAGTATAAATGGGTGGTTGATGGTCGGCACAGACTCGGTGGGCCAAAGGGCCTGTTTCAGTGCTGTATCTCTAAATAAATAAATAAATAAATAAATAAATAAAGTGTCCTGCATGGTAAAAACGTCTGGTATTGGATTTTCTCAGAGATAGTCTTAGCAACTTTGAGGAAAAAGTACATTGAGGGGAGTAACAGATTGCTCATGATTTAGAGGACTCCTCAGTAAATACTGCAAGAGACATCAGAACACATCACTGAAATCCTCTCTTCACATTTTGTTTTTGTCATCACTGTATTCTTTTCTACCTTCCAATGAAGGACTAATCCTTCAATCCAGTATCCATCCAAGAACATAACTCATTAGATCTGCCCATATCAATAATCACCTGATTGAAAATGTCACCATAAAATAATTACACCATTTTCTATATAATTCTAACCTCCATGAATAATAAAGGACACAGGTAACTATTCACTTTTAATATAACCAACTCCAAAATGAACATATGCCAATTCACTCTTTCCTGACACCATGCTTTCCCTGAATGACTAAAAATGAATTTCTTTCTTCTATTTCACAGGCACATCTATTCCATCCATGCCAATATACTCGTCACTGGCTCTCTGTCAGTACTGATTGGTCTATTGGCAGCTATCAAAGCTTGAAAGCTCCATAAGACAGCAGCCTGTATCTTGGCTCTCAGGATTTGGAAGCTGGTATGCACGGTGCTGTTTAATCGATCCTGTACTGTCAGCGGAGCTGTTAGGTCTGTGCTTCCCACAGGGTAAAGGCACTGATTAATCCTTGGCTGCTTCTTTGGTGGTTCCAATGAAACTGCCATTGAAGCCTGCAATGAAGATTAAAGCTTTCTCGATGTTGCAGATGTTCCTTAGACAGCACCTTCCAAACCCACGACCTCCACCATATAGAAAGACAAGGACAGCAGATGCTTGGGACCACCACTTGCAAGTTCCTCTCCAAGCCACGCACCATCCTGACTTGGAACTATATCGCCATTCCTTCACTGTCACTGGGTCAAAATCTGGAACTCCCTTACTAACAGCACTGTGGGTGTACCTACCTCACATGGACTGCAGCGATTCAAGAAGGCGGTTCACCACCACCTTCTCAAGGGTAATTAGGGATGGGCAATAAATGCTGGCCTAGCCAGCAATGTCCACATCTCAGGAACAAATTTAAAAAAAAGACCTCAGAGGCACACTCGTCAGTGAATATATATCAGAGCCTGTCAATTTGTGCAACGATTCTTAAATATCCTTCTCATGGGATCTGAGTCCCACGTCTCAGAAGCTTTGGCTTTTGTTGTGAAGGTGGAAGATGCTAACCCACTCTCAACTCTTTGGACTGAGTCATACTCTGTGAATCACCAGTAATCACATCCTCACCAACATTATCTAATTACCCCAGGTAAAAGTGTGAGCTAGTGCATGTGAATGAAAAAGTAAGTGATGTGGGGTTGGGGTGGGAAAGATCGAGAAGATTGTGGCAGAGGAACATGAAGCAGTATATTGGTGCAGGAACAATACGAACCATCCAGTGTAGCTACCTGACAGTGAACTGATTGATCCAAGTACTTTAATACTCGCATGCCTTACTCCTGCAACCTTCAATCAAAATTGGCGCTTTAAAGACTGTGCTCTCATGTCCAAGCACCCAAAGCACAAGAATTATTTCAATGGATTCTCTAAAGGATATGCAAATAAGCTGACCCAAGAAATTCTGCATGAATCAGCTCTGCAAAGCACCACTGGGAACAACACAGAACTGAGTGAGGAAGAGGAACCAGTGAGACAAATGAGACAAGGTTGGGGGAGGGGTAGGTGGGTGATGAGAGACGAGAAAGTGGGGGTGGGGGGGGGGGATGTGGGGGGAGGGGGGCAGTGGGGACCTCTCTGTCCAATCCATCCCAACAGGAAAAATGAGAGGGGGGAAAAAAAGGAAATGGAAACAAAGATCATCCGTTCCTCTGGGAGAAAGAAAAATTAAGAGGACAGAGAAGCAATAAGAAAAGAGACAAAGAAAAAAAGCAAGAAATGGCACAGAGAGGGGAAATGAGAGAAAAAGAGGGAGCTGAGAGAACACATGTATGAGAGAGCTAACTGCAACATGAAGTTGACAAAGGGATACGAGAGACAATGATCCAGAATTTGCAGTAGGAGTAACAGCGAGGCTATCAATGCTCACTTTATTAATTAGTAAAATCGGACAGCAACTCCAGTATCTGCACATGTACAGTTAAACACAGAAATAAAGAGGTTCCTGCCCGAGTTGCCCTGCTTCTCTACAAGCTGTGCTACACTGGTGTCACGCCAAAAGATCTGACATTCAAACACATGAAGGGTGTGAAGTTGTGGTAATTACCCAGGGATTCCCACTAAACACACCAGAACAAAAAAAGTTAGGGCTGGAGCATTCAAGTGTGAGTGAACTTTTGACAGTGTGGTATGTATTAATTACTGACAAACAACTTCTCTAGCACTGGAAATTTACTTTTACAAGTGTGGAGTCTCATCCCTTCAGATTTTAAGGTTGGAAATTTTGTTTTAAATTAATTTTTTTCTTTCTGCCTCCTATCTCTCTCACTCAATCCCATATTTAGTTCCCTCTTTATTCCACTTTTAGTACCTGATTTTACATTGAATTGACTTTTCTAACCTACACTTCCTGGTTGTCTCAGTAAGGTTTCTGCAATCAGATTGGTTGAGGAGACACGCTATTACTTGTCCTGCTCACACAGGTCCAAGATTCCCTGTAGAGGGTACTGCACTACATCAAAATCCCAATGATTGTAAGGTGTCATCAAAAGCCCAGGAAACGTCTGTGAGCAGCTGTCAGTGTAATGAACAGCAAGCTCAGTTTGTTTTTCCCTGACCGCAAACTCCAGGCCTCTGTGCCCTTCAATTTACCATGGAGGTACCATTACATTGCTGGGGGTATTCTATAGGCCACCAACTAGTGGAAAGAATATTGAGGAACAAACTTGCAAGGAAATTACAAAGAGGTGCAAGAATTATGGAGTAGTTATAATGCGGGGGTGGGGGGGCTTTAATTATCCAGATATAGAGAGGGACAAGGGTTTCTAGATAGTGTCAGGAGAATATTCTACATCAGTATGTTTCCAGTCCAATGAGGAAGGAAGCATTGCTGGATCTGGTTCTGGGCAATGAGGTGGGTCAAGTGAATCAAGTGTCAATAGGGGAACATTAAGGGAACAGAGACCATAGCATCATTAGGTTTAGGTAGCTATGGAAAAGGACAAGGAGCTATCTAGAATAAAGATAATTAATTTGGGGAGGGCCAACTTCAATGGAGTGAGAACGGATCTGGCCCAAGTAGATTGGAATCAAGGACTGGCAGATAAAACTATAAGTGGATAATAAGCTGCCTTCAAAGAGAAGATAGTTTTGGTACAGTCAAGGTACATTCCCACAGTGGGGGTGCGGGGGGAGGGGGTGGGAAATAGGTAGAGCAAACAAATCCAGAGCTCCCTGGATAATGAAAAAGATAGGGAGTACGATGAAGCAGAAAAAGGCTGCATATGACAGATGTCAGGTGGATAATACAATTGAGAACCTGGGTCAATATAAAAAAGGTACAGAGGGAACGTGAAAAAACAAATAAGAGACGCAAAGAGAGAGTATGAGAAGAGACTGGTTGTTAAACTTCAGAAAGCTTGTTATGGAAGGATAATGTTGGAGCCTATGTTTACTCAGTTTCACATTTATTGTTCAGGGTAAAAGAATTACAAACATGTAGCTCCTCACTCAAACCCTTCACCAGTGTCAGTGAATGTCTGCTTATAAGTGCTCAACTAAGACCCCATTTAATACCCTTGACCTGCATATAAATCGAACCATTGATACACAATTAATAGATTACCTTCTTTCTTTTACAATACAACTTGGATTAACAATGCTCAAACAACATTTCAAAATAAATTCCACATTATGCATGAAGTATTAACATGCTCAAAGAACATTTCAAAATAAATTCCATATTGGGTACAAAGTATTGCATTGTGAGACGCCCGCCCCCCACCCCCCCCATGCACTCCTAATAATTACCTTGTACGAGCATTTCTTCTTGTGAAACAATCGGATAGCTGATGACTTGCATCTACCCATTTAGGTTTGGAGATTTCCTTTCTCTCCAGCATTTGTTTCAATCCAGCAAGGTCAATATGTAGTCTTTTCTCATGCACATTTTTTGTAGAGTGTACATGTGCCACAGAGAATGATTATCCACATAACATTCAATGGGTATCCTATCTTCAGTACGTCCCTCATTCAGAATTTTACCCAAACTATATTACAAATAGAACCCAATATCCACTGCCTCCACAAGATCCAGTGTTTCCGCAGCTAAAGTGCTTTTAAAAATCTATTTTATTTTCTTCGCATCCCAAACTAAAGAACAACATTTCTCATTTTCATCCATCAGAAATATTATGAAACCAGCAGGACTTGAATACCCATCAGCAAGATTAGCATGTGAAGCATCACTAAAAATTAGCTTCATGTTCTTTGGGTCACCTAAGGATGAGAACTTCAGTACACATGTCTCCAGATTTAGTTTTTCAATATTTTATTTGCCTTTAAAACACATTCTCAACTTTTGGATGTTTCATTATCGTGCTTAGCTCCAGCACATGAAAACTAGCATCAGGCCAAGTCTGAGAGCCCAACCAGTTTAATTGACCCACCAGGCTTCGCAATTGCTCAATCTCTGCTTTAGATAGATCATCATCTTTCTGTGATGACCTAACACGATTAACTGGGATGAGTGTAACACTCTCTAAATAGGATTGATGATTCAAACTTATTCCAGACTTAGTCTGTTTAATAGCTAAACCAATATATGTAAAGGCCCCACACGCCTTACTCCCAACCTTAAATGCTGCCCTAATCTTATTAACAACATATTTCTCAAAATCTGCAGTACTACCCCATAAGAAATCAACATGCATCATGAAGATGCCTGGAAGTTTCCCTTTATGATACCAATAAAACATTACAGGATCTGCTTTTAGTTGAACGCAACCAATTTTCAACAAAACGGATCTCACCAAGAAATACCACACCCTGGAAGCATCATTAAGGCCACAGATGTATTTGTTCAGTTTCCATAATTTTCCTTCTGCATCTACTGCCTCTTTAGGTGGTTTCAGATACACTTCTCTCTGAAAAGTATCACCTTGCAGAAATGCAGCTTTTATGTCAATGGATCTACACTGCCATGAATATGTGACCAAAAAGATTTTCATGATCACTTTTCCAGCTGTGGAAGAGTCCACTCTAACATCGGTATTACCCAGCGACTCTTCAAAATCCCTTGCAACTATCCCCACTTTAGCCTTATAAGTTCCATCGGGAAGGACCTTTTCAGTACAAATCCATCTATGTGACAAGGCTGGCTGTCTCCTATCTGGTATCTCAGAATAAACTCCAAACTCCCTAATTCCTTATGAGTTGCTTCTCTTATTACTTTATCCTCAAGTCTATTGGCAACCAATAAAGCTTCATGGTCATGAGGACTTCTGCTTCTATTTCTATTCCGACTGCTCTCTAGCCTTCATTTTATTGTGGAATCTGTTCACACTACGGCCTCTATTAGTGTGGAACCTGAGGTGAGCCATCCTTGGACTAGGGGTGTGAGTTTGCTTGGTCAGTATGTTTCTCACGCAAACTGCTCCTTAGGAATGTGCCATGTCTGGCTGATGAGATAAGAAGAGTGTTGTTGAAGCCTGATGTCTCTTTCTGTTGTGCTGTACCAGCTGCAAGGCCAATGGTGAGATAGATATGTAAACGAAGAATTGGAAATTACTGTATCTTATTCGTTTAGAGCAAGAATTAAATTGTAATATTATTGGTGCTTTAGAATGCAAATTAAGGATTAAACTATTGTTGTAAGATTATTGGTTGCAGAATAGTATAATTGCCACTGTTTGACTGTAATTCTTTAGAACATTGCACTGAGTCTCAATGTGAGCTCTACTGTGTTTGTTCTCCTTGTGCACAAGTTAATAAAGTAGTTTGCGAGTACTCATCCGAGGAAGTTTGATTTATTTTGCTCTAGTTTCTTCCACATTAGCACTTTGATGTCTTTCGGAACTACTGCTAGAAAATCTCCCTTGCACTTTACTGGAGGCTCTTTCTCCAGTACATGATCGCTTCCTTATGCAAGAGTCACTTCCAGACCCACTATTAGGACTTGCACTGTGCTTTCTTACTCTCCACTCTTTCATCCGATTCTGTCAGTCCACAGACCTTGCTTCTTGGCCATCATCTTGAACATTTAACCAATATTTAAACTTGCCTGTAGATTTTCCTGCATGTCCCACAATTGTTGCATCCCTCCATTTATTAGGGCCCTCTGGAATATATGTCACCTGATTACCGACTCAGGGTAATTGGCCTTTGGATGTGGTAGTCTTTCCTGAGTGTCATGATCGCTCACATTACTATACAACTCTTGATCTACCATATTCTGTGCCTCAGGACCTTCATCACAAAACACATGTGTTTTTGAGGTACAAGGTGCCTCATTTCCCTCTTTTAGACGCTCAGATTCTGAGATTTTGTAATCAACCCAATTAATCGGGAGGAATGAACCTTAACAGTATGATTTCCATGCTCGATAACTATTGTCTTACCATCACGACCAATTACCTTACCAGGGCCCTTCCATTCTCTACGGCCCCCTCTTTTATAATACAGCAAATCTCCTGAACTAAATTCTGCCTCAGATGGCCTTATACAATGCCTTAGAGTTCTGCAAATTTTCTCAGAGACCTCAGCATTGATGAGAGTCCATCTCCCTACAAGTAAAGCAGTCAAATGTGTAGAAAAAAATGAAACTAATTGTAGTACCTTCTAGAGCAGATTGTCGCACATTATAGAAGGCAATTTGGGATTCTGCCTATAGACCAATTGATAGGGGCTATATCCTCCAACCATCTGAAGCAAATTCTTTGCATGAACCGCTCATGCCAGGGCAGTTGTCAACTTGCAGTTTGGCTGGTCAGCTAAGATTTTATGCAACATTTCATCAGCCACTGCGTGATTCCTTTCACATAGCCCATTGCTGAAAGGACTTTCAGCTGCAGTATTCATAACCTGTTTTCCTGTTTTCACACGTATCTTTGAACTTGTCATTGGCAAATTTCCCTCCCATTATCAGTCAGAAACTTAGTTGGTGCCACAAGTCCAGTCCCTATCCATTTCTCCTTAATTTTGTCTATAATCATCCCTTTGTCCTTGCTATTTATTATATTAGAAAGGCTAAATCTAGTTGCTAGGTCTATAAAATGTAGAATGAAAATATTCTTGTCTTTGGCCCATACCTTTAAATCCATGGCAACTACCTCATTAAAGTCACGTGCCAATGGAAGGCTGACAATAGGACGTGATAGTGTCCTCCAATACTTTTTACAGATTTCACACTTTTCACTAATCTCTTCTATTATCGTCATATACTCTTCATCAATCACACCTGCATCCTTTAGCAGGGTTTTTAATCTCTGACAAGAAGGGTGAGCAAATTGTCTGTGTAACTTTAATACAATTTGCCTTTTATCTCTGATTCTTAACACCTGACGCCATCAATACTTCTCTAACACTCTTGACTAGAAATATCAGGTTTTGTTAAGGGGATACAATAATGCCCTGACTGGGTAAACTGCAAATCCATTGACTTCCCAAAAACAATTGTCTTATCATACTCCATATCAAGTTTCATTTGCGCCTTTTTCATTGAAGGCTTACTCTAGAGTAAAAGTAATCTCGCTGGAGACTACATCAGTACTGATAAAGTGACTTACTCCAGCTACTTTACATGGAATTACTATTCTCTTCAGTGACTTCAGTGTGTTATACTGTAACCAATCAGTTCCACATACTGTCGACGGGCACGCACTATCCAATACAGCAAAGTTGAACAAATCCACAACTAACACATTCATCACAGGTCTAACACACCTTGTGACTAGTACAATTCGTTCAGATCCATCAGTACCTTCCTCTTCTGCCTCAGAATTCTCAGTGTTGTGTTTTATTTCAAAGACTCTGCCCCTCCGCTTAGGGCAGTTCATTGCATAATGATACTTCGAGTCACATCTGAAGCACCTATTAACTGTTCCTCGGGCAACCCTGGGATTCATTCGCCTATGATTGCTGTTCTAATTCTGTCTTCCATTGTAATAGACAGACCTGCTAAAAGGTGCTTTCATCCTTATTCCTCCTGTCTTTAACTCTTCCATTGTACTTATGCCTGCTTCCAGTATCTGGATTATTTCTAAATCTAGAAAACATTGAGTCTTCCATTCTTTATGTCACTGCAGATTGCCCTGCGTGTTCTACCAGGAAATGACAGTTTGCCCAAGAATTTCTTTAAGGCCACAGACATTTGATCCAACACAGAGTCTTTGTCCAAGAACCAACCCCAGTTAGAAACAGGAGCCTGTCCATATGCAACACCCGAGCACAATTTAGCAATTTAAAAGATAGCACTGAACCAGGGATCTCCAAATTGAATTTCTTCAATCTTCTATATAGTCTGTTAAAGTCCATAATATATTCTTCCATTGAATAACCATCTGTCTTCTGAAATTTATCAAAGTGGCATGCCTTGTATACATTCAATAGGTCAACTTTCTTGTAAATTTCATCCAAGAATTTTAACAGAAGATCCAACCCTTCATCAGCATCCAGCCGGCGAGCATCCAGTTCACAAAACACTTTACTTCTGATTTTACTTTTGGCAGGAAGTGACAACGCCAAGGCCATACCTTGTTTTCTCTTTGGTAGAGATGTAACCCGTGTCCACATATCCACTGGCCATATGGTTCAGACTCAGAACATTGGAGGGTAATCATACCCTAAAAATTTACACTTGCTTTCTGCCATATTTTCCACAGTAGCCATTGAGATTTTAGTTTTCTATCCAAAAAACAAATCCTAGTTTCCAACCTTCAGCTTTAGGCAACCATGTTAAACTCCAGAAAGTTTGTTATGGAAGGATAATGCTGAAGCCTATATTTAGTCAGTTTCACATTTATAGTACAGAATAAAAGGATTACAAACATACAGCTTCTCACTCAAATCCTTCACCAGTCTCAGTGAGTGTCTGCTTATAAGTGCTCAACTAAGACCCCAATTAACACCTTTCACCTGCATGTAATTAAACCATTGATAAACAATTTACAGATTAACACTAGTAGTTAACAAAAAAGGGAATCTAAAAGTCTTCAACAGGCATACAAATAGTACAATGGTGATAAAAGGAGGAGTGGGGCCGATTAGGGAATTAAAAGGGGATTTACGCATGGAGGCAGGGGGTATGGCTGAGGTACTAAATGAACACTTTGCATCTGTCTTTACCAAGAAAGAAGATGCTGCAACTAGTCATGGTGAAAAAGGAGGTAGTTGAGACAGTGGATGGGCTAAAAATTAATAAACAGGAGGTATTAGATAGGTTGGTTGTGCATAAAATGTATCACCAGGACCAGACAAACATCCAAGCATACTTTGGGAAGTAAGGGTGGAAATTCCAATCCTCCTTATACTCAGGTGTTGTGCCAAGGGACTGGAAAATTGCAAATGTTACACGCTTCTTCAAAAAAGGGTGTAAGGACAAGTCCAGCAACAACAGACCAGTCAGTTTAATCTCAGTGGTGGGAAAGCTTTCAGAAATGATAATTTGAGACAAAATTAATAGTCACTTGGACAAATGTGGATTACCTAAAGAAAGTCAGCGTAGGTTTGTTAAGGGAAAATCGTGTTGAAATAATTTGCTTGAGTTTTTGATGAGATAATAAAGAGGGTTGACCAGGCTAATGCAGTTGATGTACTGTACATGGACTTTCAAAAGGCATTTGACAAAGAGCCGCATAATAGGCTTGTCAGCAAAGTTAGAGCCCATGGAATAAAAGGGACAGTAGCAGCATGGATATGAAATTGGCTGAGTGACAGGAAACAGAGTAATGGTAAACGGTTGTTTTTCAGACTGGAGGAAGGTATATAGGTGAGGTTTCCCAGGGGTCGGTGTTTGGACCTTGCTTCTCTTGATATATATTAATGACCTAGACTTGGGTATACAGGGCACAATTTCAAAACTTGCAGATGACACAAAACTTGGAAATATTGTGAACTGTGAAGACAGTGATAAACTCGTAGAATGGGCAGACAAATGGCAGATGAGATTTAATGCAGAAAAGCGTGATTCATTTTGATAGGAAGAATGAAGAGAGGCAATATAAATTAAAGGGTACAATTCTACAGGGGGTGCAGGAGTAGAGGGATCTAGGGGTATATATGCACAAATCAATGAAGGTTGCAAGGCAGGTTGAGAAAGTGGCTAATAAAGCGCATGAGATCCTGGGCTATAAATAGGGGTATAGAGTACAAGAGCAAGAAAGTTATGATAAACCTGTATAAAACACTGGTTCGGCCTCAACTGGAGTATTGTGTCCAGTTCTGGAACCACACTTCAGGAAGCATGTTAAGGCATTAGAGAGGGTGCAGAAAAGATTCATGAGGATGGTTCCAGGGATGAGGAAGTTCAGTAATGTGGATAGGTTGGAGAAGCGGAAGCTGTTCCCCTTGGGGGAAGAGAAGATCAAGAGGAGATTTGATCAAGGTGTTCAAAATTATGAGGGATCTGGACAGAGTAGATTGGGAGAAACTGTTCCCATTGGCAGAAGTATCCAGAACCAGAGGACACCGAGTTAAGGTGATTGGTAAAAGAAGCAATGGCGACATGAGGAAAAACCTTTTTACGCAGTGAGTAGGGTCTGGAATGCACTGCCTGAGATTGTAGTGGAGGTAGATTCAATCAAAATCTTCAAAAGAGAACTGGATAATTAACTTAAGTGAAAAAATTTGCAGGCCTATGCAAAGAGTTGGCACAGACACGATGAGCCGAATGGCCTCCTTCTCTGCTGTAACCATTCTATGATTCTATGAAATTACTTTTAAAATTATGCAATTCACTTCATAACTTTCAAATAGTTTTGAGATATGTGCATCTCATTACATATCATATGCAACTTTGCTTTAAAGTGAGCTTCCAAAACTAAAGTATTTTCTCAAATTCTAAAATGCATATTGGGTCAATAATATTCATCAGTTCAGCCCTCACAGAGATATTCTGATACAAATGTGCTTGTAAAAGTAATTCAAATGTCGTGAAAAATAAAAGCAAATACCCGAACATTAGGCCATTCAAAATCTATCAGGAATCTCCACAGAATAAAACAAATTCTAATTTCCACCCACCAGTCCCAGACTTGACATTCTTACAAGAAATTAACTGTTTTAATCTGTAATCATAATCAAAAGCACAGCTATGGTTTTAATAATCAGTGTAGATCACATACACCAGATGTCCCTGATCAAAAGATATCTTATAGTTGGAAGATTTGAAGAACTCAGCATTGTACATTTCTAGCCTTACAGATTTCTGCACTACATCAGTCAAGATCTGAAACTCTGACTCTGTAGCTGATGAGCAGGATGCAGCAGATGTATACATTTTTTAAAAACGCTGCCAAATGTGTGGGAAAATCTGGAAAGGTGCAACTTTCCTTTCTTCTCATGAGGCAAAGTGAGTTATGAAAGATGAATATTATTCCTACAATTGATTATGACTGGAGAAATCAGGCAATAGTATGAAATGAGCTAAGCAAAAAGAAGCTAACCAATCTGATTGTTATACCAGTCTTTGCAACACATAAATCATAACTTAATAATACATTGATCATAGCCAATAACCTAGCAAGCTTTCCAGACTTTAAGGGAGCATGTGCAACAACCAAAAAGAGAATCAAAAATGCACCTCCAAGGGAAACCATAAAGGTTGGACAAACACAAAAATAAGCTAGCATGAACATATAGTTAAATTACATTTTTTTTAAATTTAGAGGACACCCAACTGTTAAAAATAGCAAATGAGTCGATATTGTAATGTTGAAGAATGAATGCATAAAGTATTTTCACTCAAATGGATTTTTTAAAAAAACATTTGTTAGGAGCTCTGTTCTGCTGGCCAGTTCAAGCACATTCTTTTGCTTAATGTTGCTCAATCACAAACGTAATTTGATCAGACTTAATAATTAGTGCTGGTAAAACATCACTCCCTTCCAGAGCAATCCTGATTTTCTCATGAAATTCAGCTTTAGAAGCCTGTATTGAACCTTCGGATATTGAGCTCATGATATTCTGAAAACTGGACCCCTGGATTTCTCTGTAGAACAGGGGACTTATAAGCAAAAATTATTTCATAACCTGTACCAAGTACAAAAGATTTCTTATGGCACCACCATGTAAGATTGGGATAGATATTTAACTCCTGCGGAGTTTAGTGATCAGTAGGCACGCCCAGTGCAGCAACGGGGAGGCCCAGATGATTTTTTAAACAGGCAGGCCTCATTTATAATCTTCAGGAAGGACTCCTGCCCAAACCTGGCAGAAATAACAAGGAGGCTGGTGGGTGCGAGGCCTCCATTGGGGAAGCCGAGAGAATACTCCCAGCATATGATAAACGGTTAGGAGAAGGATTCAGAGGGTGAGCGTAGTCATGGGAGGGCTTGGGAAATCTAGGGCAGGGGAGGCCCAAGGTTTCCTTGTGAGACCTGGAACAGCACACCTGCTTCTTCTCATCTGCAAGGAAAATAAATTTTAAAAAAAGTCAAATAATCCTACCCATGTGGCAACAATCTTGTCTCTATTAGCAAAACTGTTAGCAACTTCTGGAGCCCACACATGGGTAGAATAACATGGAAATTCAGAAGTTGTTGTCAGTGATTCTATGCTTCTCCAGTGGGTGCACTGATGAGGCATCCCCAGACTGCAATCAATGGGAAATCAGAATTGTTACAAGGCAGAAGGAGGCCATCTGGCCTATCATATCCACATTGGCTCTCCAACAGAGCAATTATCCGAGTGCCATTCCCCCGCCTTCTCCCCATAGCCCTGCACATTCTTCCTTTTCATATAACTGTCTAATTCCCTTTTGAATACTTCAATTGAACCTGCCTCCACCACACTCTCAGGCAGCACATTCTAGACCTTAACCACTCTCTGCGTGAAAAAGTTTTTCCTCATGTCACTTTTGCTTCTCTTACCAAATACTTTAAATCTGTGCCCTCTCATTCTCTACCCTTTCATGAGTGGGAACAGTTTCTCTCTATCTACTCTGCCCAGACTGCTCACGATTTTGAATACCTCTATCAAATCACCTCTCAGCCTTCTCTTCTCCAAGGAAAACAGTCCTAACTTCCCTAATCTGCCTTCATAACTGAAGTTCCTCATCCCTGGAACCATCCTCGTGAATCTTCTTTGCACTCTCTCTAATACCCTCACGTCTTTCCTAAACTGCGGCGCACAGAACTGGATGCAATACTCCAGCTAAGGCTGAACTAGTGACTTATACAAGTTCAACATAAATTCCTTGCTCTTGTACTCTATGCCCCTATTAATAAAGCCCAGGATACTGTATGCTTTAGTAGCCACGCTCTCAACCTGTCCTGCCACCTTCAATGACTTATGCATATATACACCCGGGTCCCTCTGCTCCTGTATCCCCTTTATTTTATATTGTCTCTCCATGTTCTTCCTGCCAAAATGATCACCACATTTCTCTGCATTGAACTTCATCTGCCACCTGTCTGCCCATTCCACCAACCTGTCTATGCCCTTTCGGAGTTCTACACCATCCTCCTCCCAGTTCACAATGCTTCCAAGTTTCGTATCATCTGCAAACTTTGAAATTGTGCCCTGTACACCAAGGTCTAGGTCATTAATATGTATCAGGAAAAGCAGGGTCCCAACACTGACCCCTGGGGAACTCCACTATAAACCTTCCTCTAGCCTGAAAACATCCATTAACCATTACTCTTTGTTTCCTGTCACTCAGCCAATTCCATATCCATGTAGCTACCGTCCCTTTAATTCTAAGAGCTATAAGTTTGCTCACAGGTCTGTTGTGTGGCAGTGTATCAAGCACCTTTTGAAAGTCCATGTACACTACATCAACAGCATTGCCCTCATCAACCCTCTCTGCTACCTCCTCAAAAAACTCCAGCAAGTTAGTGAAACTTAATCTATGATTTGATGAGAATTTCCACTCTTGCGCTGTTAATCTTGTTATAAAAACCCTTGAAAAGTTACACTTTGCTGAATGAGTTGTAGCTGTGTTTTAAACAGTGTACTAACTTCATAATTACTGATAAACACTCTCACTGACCCTGAAAAATTAATTATATATTTGTGAACTATCAAATTTCTTTGTTGTGATAAAAAAAAACACATTTTAATTTTTTTACAGTTTCTTTTAAATTCTAACAATACAATCATAATCATATTTCACAATCTGAAAATTTAAATTAAAAGTGAAGCACATTGAATGTTTTAACTTCCTGGTTTGCTGTGTGTAAATACTTCAATGTGATTGGCTGCTTGCTGACATCACTGCTGCTGCACAGCAAGAGATCCCCTTGATTTGGCGGCAGATTTAAACTGGAAAAGGGGAAAACCATGGTACATAATTTGCTATATCTTGATGGGCAGTTTTCAAGGTCAGTGGCCAGCATCATTGCTTTGCCGCTGACTGCAAAATCCAGCCATCATGATTGAAGATTTTCTTGTCCATAACTGAATCTGATAGCTACCTCTATTCTCTTGTGCACTATTTACCTTATCCTATTAAAATTTTTCTGCTTTAGTTTAATTTTACTTTGGACAGGGACAGTTTGCCATTTTGGCTTTATTTTACCACATGCCCTTCTTTTAATCCTGGGAACATGCATAGCTTTTTTCTGCATAAGAATGATTTTAAAAGTATTCAATTTTTTGTCAGTGGTGCAACTATCCTCATCTGATACCCACTACCACCACCACTCCCCATCCCTTCAAGTCATTTGTCCTCTTTGTAAATTGAGCACCCTTATAATTTGGTACTTGCATTGAATTTTCAGCAGATTGGTTGGCTAATCAAGCTGATATTAACATTATGGTTGCTGTTATGATATTGCATCAGAATCACTACAAAGAATTACGTATAGTACACAAATGTCCCATACCTTCTCAAACATGTACTATAAGTAAGCCATCATTTATAATATTTACAAATGTTTCAGCCCTCCTCCCTCAAATACTACAGAAACTGTCATCTAGCTGTTTAGGCAGGGGAGTGGGGGGGGGGGGGGGGGGCGGGACTCAAAGTAGAACAGTGATAATTCAGCGGTTTTGTATGGGTACCATGGAATTTGTTGGTGAATTTATACCCAGCATTGGGATAGATTAGACGTTGTTCATTCCACTACTGAAATAGCTACTATATGTATAATTGTTTTGGACTAGCTCAGGGTTTTCTGTCTTTCAGTGTGGTGACCACCTTGCCTCAGCCTGACATTATAAGAGCTAACTATATGGTAAATCAGTAGAAATGCTCATTCTATTTGAGTTGGATAAGCACCTGAAGGGATTAAAATTGCAGGACTACGAGCAAAGGGCGGGGGAGTGGGACAAGCTAAATTGCTCTTGTAGAGAACGGGCATGGACTCAAGGAGCTGAATGGCCTCCTTCTGTGCTGTAACTATTCTATGATTCTATGTCTCTGCACCACAACACAACAATACAATACAAGGAGCAAAGGGAGGGGGAAAGTGGGGTGGTTAACTATAATGCAAATGCTTTAAAAACAACAGAGAGCAGATGTTTGTAACCTCAACACTGTCTTTTTGAAAATTAGCACCAGTCACTCAAAAGTGTATAAGGATTCCATACAAGATATTCACAAGAGACTGCCTTCTGAAAACAAATTGATTGTAATAAAATTAATTATAGCACATTACCTGCACATCTGGTAGATACTTCTGCATACGACTGAAAAAATGCCATGGACACAGCATCCCCTAAAATATCAACAATATAAATATTAACACTGCAAATGATCTGTACACTAGACTAGCATATTCACCCAAGTGTTGCTCTACGAACATAGGTTTTAATACAATGATTTAACTTAGGAGTACGCAATGTCTCGCTATCATATAAGCTCCATCCTTATTCTTTTTGTAAACTTTCCAATCAAATCATCTTGTTTGGTATTAACCAGGTGTGCTGTAGGAGATACCCAAGACCCCTATGATATGTTGGCCACAGCAGCTCTAATTTAGTAATATAAGACATTAACATTTTTTTGTTCATTCGGGGGATATGGGCATCGCTGGCGAGGCCAGCATTTATTACCCATCCCTAATTGCCCTTGAGAAGGTAGCAGTGAGCTGCCTTCTTGAACCGCTGCAGTCCTTGAGGTGTAGGTACACCAACAGTGCTGTTAGGAAGGGAGTTCCAGAATGTTGACCCAGTGACATTGAAGGAACGGAGGTATAATTCCACGTCAGGATGGTGTGTGGCTGGGAGGGGAACTTGCAGGTGTTGGTGTTCTCATAAGGTCAGAAGTGGGGATGTTCTCTGATGATTACACTGTTCAGCACAGTGATCATCCACTCGGCACTTCTGGCTGAAGATTGTTGCAAATGCCTGATCTGAACCAAACAGATATTGCACAAAGGACAGTGGGCTCAATGATTGGAGCACTATTCATTGAAACTTAGCTCAGCAACAGTATTTCTAAACTACTGCTTGGCCCAACTTCAATAAAGGAGAGTTTTCAAAGAATGATAGAAATTACAGCCCCCAGTGCCTATGCTGGTGCTCTGTCCTGCAATCCCACTTCCCCCTCCAAACCCACCAGGTACTTTTATCTTCCTCCTTTTTAAGCATTTATTCCATTCCATTTTAAATGAAGTTCAGTCTCTGCTTCAATAGGCACTTGTGGTGAAGCATCTCTCAGTATAAAATCCTTCCTTTTCCCTTTCCCATCGGATCTTCCAATGAGAATCCTCAGTCTCGTCACCTTCTTCCCATCCACTCAACAGTGGAAAAAAATCTTTTCCTATTTGCACACAGTGAAATCTCCAGCTTTCACACAATCCACCCCCCACCCCATCTCCGCCCCCGCTTTACGGGTTATATCACTCACAATGACTGTCCCAGTCACTCTAGGGCTGCTGCCATTCTCCCAGCTCTGGTGAAAATGCTGGTCCCCACGCCCACCTCATTCTCCAGCTCTCCCAATTACTATTCCAAAGTCTCCCTCTATCCTCTCCTCAACTACATGGGTGAGGGCACTGAGTTGGAGACTTCTCTGTGCTTGCAGCCATTGATGCCATGAAGCACAGGAGAGGTCCACTGCAGCAGAGGGAAATTTAAAGCATGCAGATCACCTGGGCTGTTAGCAGCAGTGCAGAGGAGGTGCATGGCTTATTCCAGGAGATTCCTGGGCAATCCAGGAAGGGTGGTAACCTTAGTTACAGAAAATGGCAATATAATCCGCATGTGCGTACAGAAACGTCAGGACAACAGAGCACTGATGACCTTGCAACTATATATGGATGTATGGCACAATGAGGTCACTGTTGACTTTGGCTAAAATGGTGCACATTTTTTAAAAATCCGCACAGCTCCCATGGATTACAAATTTAAAAGCAAGCTTATGTATGCATAATAACTGCTGCTTGACTTCTTTTGGTTTAAAAATGGGCTGTAGAGTAGCATTACTTACCAGATTTTGTCTTGTTCTCAAGTCTAGGGTATGTTTACACTGTAGCTGCTCAGATTCTAATAAAGCATAACCTTGTTTACATTGATTGAGTTCTGCCTGACTATAACTCTAAGCATCCTGCCAGGAGAGGTCTGCACATGCTTGATTATATGCACTGAGCACGTTCCCATAAAAAAAGAAATGAAAACATTTAGACACCAGGGAGAGAAGAATCCATACTCTCAGTGCTTAAATCAAGGCACAGAAGATTTAAAGAAAGTGTCCAGGAAGTTCTAAGGATCTTTCTGCATTTTGCAAACCTGGTTTGATCCCACACTGGACTCATCGGGTGGGATTTTCAGTGCAGGCCAGGAAACGGGGCCCGTACCCGTCCCGAAGGGGGGGAAAACAGTCATCGGCCAGAGTTTCACAGGGGGTGCCCACTTAATTGGCCTGGAGACGGGTCTGGCACCAATTAGCAGCTGCGGGGGCGGGAGCAGAGGCAGGATGGCTGAAGTGTGGGCCCAATTTAAACAGACCACAGCAACCATTATTGTGGCTGTCGTTTGAGTATTTAAACTCCAGGTGGAAAAATATTAGATTGAAAGCAACTTGGAATGTCTCGGAAGAGTCAGAAGCCTGGCTGCCTACATTGCACTCAGGTGGTCCCCCAATTGTGTTTGGCAGCCTTTCCCCCTCCTTTTATGCCCCCACGATGCCAGGTGGTGATGACCTCCCTGCACTGCACGAGCCCTTATTGCCCACTTTCCCCACAACCTGCGCTCAGCTGTTGGCACCTGTTTCCAATGGCCAAGTCTCCATTTATACCTTTCACCCTTCCAAGGGCCCAGCTACTTCACTGGGGCGGCCATGACTGGCTGCCCACTGTGTGTCCACCTCCATTCAGCTGGTCTGCCCCAAACAACACATCAAGCCCGTGCACTCCCGTGAAAATCGCAACATGCCCCTTGACGAACTCTCAATGAGCTCTTTAATGATGTTAATTTGCCTTCTTAATGAATTGGGCTGGGCTGCCCTCTCCCCGCCATGGTGAAATTCACCAGTGCTGGTAACAAGGTCGGGAAATCAGCACTTCACCTGGCATCGGTATTTTGGTCCCATGCCCGCCTCCGTTCCTGCCCCCGGTGGGCATCAAAAATTCGGCCTGTACTCCTTGCAGTACCAAACTGAAGCAATGTGAGACAACAACTTCAGGGTACCTTCAATCTGCTTCGTTTGTGTATCAGGTCGGGCCCTTACTCCAGATTTACACTGTACGTTTCGTAATTATGTGAAGCAGAAATCAATTTTCATTGTCACTAAATGTGTAGTGTAAAGTGATGTAAAGAAGTCCAAAAATATTACAAAATATGAAAAATTACAGGTTTTGCATCAATAGTTTAGTCATGGACGACAAAATCTGGTATACAAGCCACACATGCATTTCATGCATCCAGAAGCTGGCTGAGCGTGTCTATCCTGAGGCACAGTGTGGCTTTCGAACAGAGAGATCCACCATTGACATGCTGTTCTCCCTTCGCCAGCTACAGGAGGAATACCGCGAACAACAGATGCCCCTCTATGTTGCCTTCATAGATCTCACCAAAGCCTTTGACCTCGGCAGCAGACATGGTCTCTTCAGACTACTAACAAAGATCAGATGTCCACCAAAGCTACTAAGTATCATCATCTCATTCCATGACAATATGAAAGGCATAGAGGTGCCTCATCAGACCCCTTTCCTATCCTGAGTGGCATGAAACAGGGCTGTGTTCTCACACCTACACTGTTTGGGATCTTCTTCTCACTGTTGCCCTCACATGCATTTAAGTTTTCAGAAGAAGGAATTTTCCTCCACACAAGATCAGATGGCAGGTTGTTCGACCTTGCCCGTATTAGAGCGAAGACCAAAGTATGGAAAGTCCTCATCAGGGAACTCCTCTTTGCTGACGATGCTGCATTAACATCCCACACGGAAGAGTGTCTGCAGAGACTCATTGACAGGATTGCAGCCGCCTGCAACGAATTTGGCCTAAATCAGAAAATGAACATCATGGGACAGGACGTCAGAAATGCTCCATCCATCAATATCGGCGACCACGTTCTGGGAGTGGTTCAAGAGTTCACCTACCTAGGCTCAACTATCACCAGTAACCTGCCTCTCGATGCAGAAATCAACAAGCGCATGGGAAAGGCATCTGCTGCTATGTCCAGACTGGCCAAGAGTATGGGGAAAATGGTGCACTGACACGGAACACAAAAGTCCAAGTGTATCAAGCCTGTGTCCTCAGTACCTTGGTCTACGGCAGCGAGGCCTGGACAACGTATGTCAGCCAAGAGCGACGTTTCAATTCATTCGATCTTCACTGTCTCTGGAGAATCCTTGGCATTAGGTGGCAGGACCGTATCTCCAATGCAGAAGTCCTCGAGGTGGCCAACATCCCCAGCATATACACCCTACTGAGCCATGCGGCGCTTGAGATGGCTTGGCCATGTGAGCCGCATGGAAGATGGCAGGATCCCCAAGGACACATTGTACAGCGAGCTCGTCACTGGTATCAGACACACCCGTCCAAGTCTCCGCTTTAAAGATGTCTGCAAACGCAACATGAAGACCTGCAACATTGACCACAAGTCATGGGAGTCAGTTGCCAGCGATCGCCAGAGCTGACGGATAGCGATAAAGGTGGGGCTAAACAGTGGCGAGTCGAAGAGACTTAGCAGTTGGCAGGAAAAGAGACAGACGTATAAGGGGAGAGCCAACTGTGTAACAGCCCCGACAACCAATTTTATCCGCAGCGCCTGTGGAAGAGCCTGTCACTCTGGAATTGGCCTTTATAGCCACTCCAGGCACTGCTCCACAAACCACTGACCACGTCTAGGCGCTTACCCATTGTCTCTCGAGACAAGGAAGCCAAAGAAGAAGATAATGTTCTCCAAATCAGCATTAGTGGGTATCTGACCAGAGCAGATTGTCTTTTTAAGCATCTGATGTACTCAATGCACTTTTGCAATAGATAGCCCAATTTTATTCGACTCACGAGCTTTAGTTCTGTGCTAGAATTCTCACCTCAGGGTCAGAAGGTTCAAGCTCCACACCAGAGACTTAAGCACAAAATCTAGGCTGACAATTCAGTACAATAGTGAGGGAACGCTGCACAGTCAGAGATGGCATCTTTCAGATGAGATGTTAATCTGAGGCCCCATCTGCCTTCTGAGGTGGACACAAAAGATCCCACTGTGAAGAGAAGGAGAGTTGTCTCCAGTATCCTGGCTAATATTTATCCTTTAACCAACATCGTTAAAACAGGATTACCTGGTCATTACCTCATTGCTATTTGTGGGATATTGTTACGTGCAAATTGGTTGCCCAGTTCCAACATTACAACATTGACTACACTTCTAAAGTACTTCATTGGTTCTAAAGTGCTTTGGAACATAATATATTTGCCAGATTTTGTAAGCAGGTTAAAATGCTTCCTTTAATCACTGCTTACCCCACCTACGAGCTTAAAATCTTCGGACCTTCTGGTTACCGCACCCTAGTTTCTCTCTAAATGTGGTTCTGTTTTCACTATTGGGACTTGCTGCAAAGCCCTGTTGGGAGCAGGTCTGCAACCAGGAGTACACCAGTACCATGCAAATGATCCCAGACACAAAAATCAGAGGTAGCCTCTTTCTTCAGAAGTTCACTGCTCCTCAGTATTGCACCTGCTGGGTGTCCAAAAAGGCATGTCCACCCTGTTGTTTGATGCTCAAAAATATTTGTAGCTGGTTCTCCTAGGGCTTAAGGATTAAAGGTACAGCTTGAAGAAAACTGAACAAAAATAAAATTGTCATACAGACTAGAAGCTGCATGTTCACTGGACTGTACTAACCAGGCCAGATAATCCCAGTTAGGGACCAATTGGGGCAGTTGCAGTGCCCCTGGGTTCAGGAGGAGGAGAAATCATACAGAATATCCCACTCTTAATTGCTGTCCAATGATTGATGCTGCAAAATTCATGTGCGGTTATTGGGTATTGGATTCAGTTATTATATCTTATGTGACCAAACAACGTTTTGATGTGGAAATGTCTAGACTGATCATTTGGCTGAAGTAGTGGAGGGCAAAGCCAGCAATCGAATTGTTAGAGATCAAGATTAAGAGCTTGTAAAGAAATCAATCTTGTACAAAAATAATTTATTCATAATCAGTTCCATTTTACATTAAGCACGACAGTTGAAAGTCTCAAAGTGAAAGACTGCAAATATAGCTGACAATGTAGTTAACAGTGTTTATATTGATGGCAGAAAAGGCATGCTTGTGAGTTAGCTCACACATTGGTTACATTTAGAGATTACATTAGCTCTACCTAACAAAAATAATAGATTCTATGGTATGTTAATCCTAAACACCAATGTTTCTGTTCCCCTGTGGAACCACAAGATAAATGTTTAAATAGCCTGGAACAGCTTGACTGGTACAGAAAGTGGGTAAAGAGTTACGGAATGCAGATGCCGATGTATTCATACAGCTAGAAACAGTATAAATGGGGTGAGATAATAGCCATAAGTAAGAAGGAGGAACAGAAGAAGGAGAAAGAGGAGAAGGATGAGCTCAACCAAGAGTGACGTGCGTACTTCTACAGCAAGACATCTTTTGTAATCTTGGTGTTGGCTGCAAGTAAATATTCATTTAATCTTTAACAAACAAGCTGAGTGTTTGACTCCGCACCTCAAATTCATCCTTGTTATACAGGCACAGGACTGATTTCTTTGTGTATATAATTACAAAAATACAGAATTAGAATTAGAACATTACAGCGCAGTACAGGCCCTTCGGCCCTCGATGTTGCGCCGACCTGTGAAACCATCTGATCTACACTATTCCATTTTCATCCATATGTCTATCCAATGACCACTTAAATGCCCTTAAAGTTGGCGAGTATACTACTGTTGCAGGCAGGGCGTTCCACGCTCCTACTACTCTCAGAGTAAAGAAACTACCTCTCACATCTGTCCTATATCTATCACCCCTCAACTTAAAGCTATGTCCCCTCGTGTTTGCCATCAACATCCGAGGAAAAAGACTCTCACTATCCACCCTATCTAACCCTCTGATTATTTTATATGTCTCTATTAAGTCACCTCTCCTCCTCCTTCTCTCCAACGAAAACAACCTCAAGTCCCTCAGCCTTTCCTTGTAAGACCTTCCCTCCATACCAGGCAACATCCTAGTAAATCTCCTCTGCACCCTTTCCAAAGCTTCCACATCCTTCCTATAATGCGGTGACCAGAACTGCACGCAATACTCCAGGTGCGGTCTCACCAGAGTTTTGTACAGCTGCAGCATGACCTCGTGGCTCCGAAACTCGATCCCCCTACTAATAAAAGCTAACACACCATATGCCTTCTTAACAGCCCTATTAACCTGGGTAGCAACCTTCAGGGATTTATGCACCTGGACACCAAGATCTCTCTGTTCATCTACACTACCAAGAATCTTCCCATTAGCCCAGTACTCTGCATTCCTGTTACTCCTTCCAAAGTGAATCACCTCACACTTTTCCACATTAAACTCCATTTGCCATCTCTCAGCCCAGCTCTGCAGCCTATCTATGTCCCTCTGTACCCTACAACATCCTTCGGCACTATCCACAACTCCACCAACCTTCGTGTCATCCGCAAATTTACTAACCCACCCTTCTACACCCTCTTCCAGGTCATTTATAAAAATGACAAATAGCAGTGGCCCCAAAACAGATCCTTGCGGTACACCACCAGTAACTAAACTCCAGGTTGAACATTTGCCATCAACCACCACCCTCTGTCTTCTTTCAGCTAGCCAATTTCTGATCCAAAGCTCTAAATCACCTTCAACCCCATACTTCCGTATTTTCTGCAATAGCCTACCATGGGGAACCTTATCAAACCTCTTACTGAAATCCATATACACCACATCCACTGCTTTACCCTCATCCACCTGTTTGGTCACCTTCTCGAAAAACTCAATAAGGTTTGTGAGGCACGACCTATCCTTCACAAAACCGTGCTGACTATCGCTAATGAACTTATTCTTTTCAAGATGATTATAAATCCTGTCTCTTATAACCTTTTCCAACATTTTACCCACAACCGAAGTAAGGCTCACAGGTCTATAATTACCAGGGCTGTCTCTACTCCCCTTCTTGAACAAGGGGGCAACATTTGCTATCCTCCAGTCTTCCGGCACTATTCCTGTCGACAATGACGACATAAAGATCAAGGACAAAGGCTCTGCAATCTCCTCCCTGGCTTCCCAGAGAATCCTAGGATAAATCCCATCTGGCCCAGGGGACTTATCTATTTTCACACTTTCCAAAATTGATAACAAATCCTCCTTGTGAACCTCAATCCCATCTAGCCTAGTAGTCTGAATCTCAGTATTCTCCTCGACAACAATTTCTTTCTCTACTGTAAATACTGACGAAAAATATTCATTTAACGCTTCCCCTATCTCCTCTGATTCCACACACAACTTCCCACTACTATCCTTGATTGGCCCTAATCTAACTCTAGTCATTCTTTTATTCCTGATATACCTATAGAAAGCCTTAGGGTTTTCCTTGATCCTATCCGCCAATGACTTCTCGTGTCCTCTCCTTGCTCTTCTTAGCTCTCCCTTTAGATCCTTCCTGGCTAGCTTGTAACTCTCAAGCGCCCTAACTGAGCCTTCACGTCTCATCCTAACATAAGCCTTCTTCTTCCTTTTGACAAGCGCTTCAACTTCTTTAGTAAACCAGGGCTTAACAGAATCTTAACAGAATCATACTTCTGCTATAGCTTTCAGAAGAAGTGGAAGAAAATTGTCAAAAAAAATATTGTTTCATTGGGCTGAATTTTATATTCCCGCCGCTGAAATCGGCGGTGGGCGAAACAATGGGTGGGCCGCACATCATGGAGCCGCCACGATCCTAAGCATACAGTTCATTTAAATAGCCAGGGCGGGCCTCCTCCCCCCTCTCGATCACATGGAGGGGGCGCGCTGTCCGCCCTCAGCAATGGCGTCAGCTACCTGTGTGCAGGCGCTGACACCATTTTTAAAGGGCTTTGAGCCCTACCGGTAAATTTAAATATTTAAAGCTAAAGCGAATTTAAAAAAATTAAATACATTTATTTTGCCCCTCTCCCACCCCCCATAACAGTTAAATTGATTACTTGCCCTCTCCACCCCCCTCAAACACTTACCTTATCCACCTGACCTTCCCTATCAACACCCCCCCCCCCCCCGAAATTCATAAACTTTAACCTAAAATCCTTCCCACCATCCCCTACACCAATGATGTTACTTTGACCCCTTTCCCCCCACTCCCGCACTGAGAAACTTACCTCCACCCCCCCCTCCCCACAAATGTTCCGCCTCGATTCCCCGGATGGGGATCTGAACGTGCGGGAGTACCAGCCAGCAGCAGGAAGATCGCAGCGAGACTGAAGGAGGCGGCGTAAGTATGATTAACGCATTCATTTCCATTTATTTAAATATGTAAATGGAGGTCCCATCGCCAAGCGGCGGGACCACCGCAAGGCCTCATCGCTGCCGGCAATATTGGGCCGGGCCTTCCTGGCGCAGGGTATTTATTTTTATTTTATTTTTTTATTTAGAGATACAGCACTGAAACAGGCCCTTTGGCCCACCGAGTCTGTGCCGACCATTAACCACCCATTTATACTAACCCTACACTAATCCCATATTCCTACCACATCCCCACCTGTCCCTATATTCTCCTACCACCTACCTATACTAGGGGCAATTTATAATGGCCAATTTGCCTATCAACCTGCAAGTCTTTTGGTGGTGGGAGGAAACCGGAGTACCCGGCGAAAACCCATGCAGACACAGGGAGAACTTGCAAACTCCACACAGGCAGTACCCAGAATTGAACCCGGGTCGCTGGAGCTGTGAGGCTGCGGTGCTAACCACTGCGCCACCCCGCGGCAGCCCTCTCCCGGATGCATTTTCCGCCCCCTCCCCGCTATGAACCCCAACATCGAGGGGGTCTGTAAAATCCAACCCATTATGTTAGATAGTATTTTCATACACAGGACCAATTTATTCACAACATAATTGGTTTACTGCTTTGTCTCACCTTAGTTGATCATAACTCGAGTAAATGTTCCACTAATGCATATTTTATTTTTGTAAAATGAATGTTGCACTTAACTTACAAGTGATTTTATTGAAATGAACAATTTGATTACTTAACTTCATCCCATAGGTAGGAATAGGCCCTTAGCATGTAATTTCCTGTCTAATTTTCACATTTCCAGCAACCAGCTGAAGCATGCAGGAAAAAGTCTAACTAACCAGGCACACTCCAGAAAATTCCAGCTCATTTTCTTTTACATGAACTCTCTTGTGGCTCCATGGATAAAAACATCAACTGAAGTGATAGAGAGCCATAATGATCAGCAAGGTC
This sequence comes from Heterodontus francisci, assembly GCF_036365525.1. Taxonomy (NCBI): domain Eukaryota; kingdom Metazoa; phylum Chordata; class Chondrichthyes; order Heterodontiformes; family Heterodontidae; genus Heterodontus; species Heterodontus francisci. Next base: position 55,573,571 of record NC_090379.1, read on the forward strand.
CCAGGTCTGAGTTAACTCAGTGAGGACAGAAGTAAGATATTACAATTGGCTTTGATGTCTCCGAATTAGATTCAAGTCAGTTAGGTTTTACACTTCTGATTGCTATCCAGTACTCTTGCTGAAATGCACAAATGTATGGACGTCGGGGAGGACAGGATCAGGTTCTGTTGTAATGGTTCATGATTAAATAGCCTGTCAATATGCATCATCTAAACTCACAAATTAAGAATAGCGATTAGGGGAAGCTATTAGAGGGCTTCCAACAACCTATAGAACTGCACCTCAGCACATGGCACCAACTATCGGGGAAGGGAGAAAATTGACCAAAAAAAAAAAGAGTACAACCCCTACATGTGCATGTCAAGCCTAGAAACAACGACAATCAACTAGGTTAGAAGAAATCAGGAAGGTGTGTTATATAAATGAATATTCAGAGCATTAAAAGCATAAACCTTTACCACTTACTTGCTCCATCTGCTTAAATTAGCCAAGCATATTATCCTTAACAACATATCCATTGTAATCGGTTTATTTGTAGAAAATTCAAAAGTATCAATCAATTTTCCACTTCAGTTCAATATATTGTACCCATTACCTTCTTATTCCTCGTTAGATGAAGCATGTTTATGTTCAAATATTGCCATTCAATACTTAGCCCAGGACTCCTTCTATTTCATCTTTTTATAATATAATTTTTTATAAAATTGTATCTATAAAACTTCCCAGTACTTACAAGCAGTGTAGAACAGCACCACCACATGGAGAGTTGCTGCTAATCTTGTGGGAAAGCTGCTGTCTGTTAGTGCTGGAACTAAGTTTACATCGAGGCCCCTCCACCTGGCTCTATAGACAGTTTCTGCCACTTCATCATCTTGAATACCTGAAGCATGCAAAAATAATCTTCAGATCCAAGTGATATAAGCATTTCTCCTAATCATACATTCACCTTATACTGTAAGCATATTACTATCACCAATGTCTACACTACAAGTTAAGTGAGTTTGTGCTACTGCTTTCCAAGGCACGGTGGATCATTGAAAGAGGTGATTTTCCTAGATACCTCCAGAGGTAGCAGCACCAGAACAGCAAACACTGCTATTTTTCCTAGATGCTCAATTTATATGTACACCAGTGATTGTTGGCCTTTTTGTACAATACATTTATGTTATTTTCTTAAACTTTACTAAAAAAAAATTTATTCTCATCTCAGGAAAATATGATAGTACAGTGAGGAGGGGGCTATTTGATCCCAGCGGTACACAATTAATCAACAAAATCCAACATAAAAATATGAAGGATACAACCTTCACAAAAAGTAGAGCATATTATAAAAATACCTTGTTAAAAATCATATTTAGATATTAACATCCAATAACTAAAAATTTTAAGTTACCTGCTGAAATAATGATTATTATAAGGAAGTGTGCTATTTTTGTAAACAAACAACTTTGTTCTGCCTGACTTACTGATTATGTCCAGGATTTTCTGTTTTTACTTCATCCTTACTCAAGGGAAAATGTTAGTAAATAATAATAAATAAAGGAATGTACATTAATAAATGATGAATAAGTGGCAGATGTGTCTCTTTTTTCAGGATACAAGATTCACATCTATCTTGATGTCAAGAGTGCCTACAATAAATTAACTAGCATTACATTTCTGAATCAGGAATATGTTAGAATATGAAATTATGGAATTATTGTGGTATTGAAATGTGATATTTCATTGAGGAATTTTCACCTCACCCATGGTATTTTTTTTAACCAACAGGAAGTTCTGGAGTTTCATTAAGTATTTGTTACTTAGTAATAAAAATGTTTTTATTTTATGAACTATTCACAATTTTGTTTCTATGATATGATACAAAACATAAAAGATGAAAGAAAAGGTTGTTCCTTCCACAAGAACATGCACGAGTCAACCTTTCATGGATTCTACCAACCTAATTAATCCTAAAGAAAGGTTCTGCAAAGTTTTTTTTCTTTCCCAAAACCTACAAAGTAAAACCTTAGAATATTTATACAATATTATAATCTATTTAACTTTGACCGATTGCTTGCAATGGCATGGCATATCCATGGTCCTAAAACTAGGAGCCATCATATTCCACAAGGTATTTGATCACATCTAACTATTTTTACCTTTAAAAGTTTAAATCCTATTTTTAACTCAATATTTCCCCCAAAATGGGCATGAATAGCTAATAAAATTTGCAACATTTCTGATATGCAGCCAGGTGACCAATGCATCAGTTTTCAGTTTATGTAATTCAGTTAAAAACACAGAAACATAAAGTAAAATCATGCAATACTCAATAATCCAAGAAAATTAAATTCACTGTTTACAGTATCATTGAACAAATCTTAAAATAATGTTAAAAAACTAAATCAAATATACTGTAGGACCAAAAGACAGTGCTCAAATAGTTACCTGATGTTCTTCATCTTTTGCTTTCAAGTTATGGACTGAGTCAACTTTATAAATCCACTCAAACAATTTTTAAAAAATTTTTAAAGCTGAAAATATCTTGATAACTTAGTAAATTCCCTGTGTATGCAGTTGCCATTAGATTTTGCTGCTTTGTGAACTAACTATACTTCACTGTACCTGTGAAATCCACATCTTCATTTTCCTCTTCATCATCTTTTTCCCTAGTTGATTCATTTTTAACTTCACCTTTGATAAGATCAACAATTTCTTCAACAGATGTTATAACCAAATAGTTAATGGATGAATCCTAAAGAAACATAACAGCAATTCAACAGTCAAACAAAAACATTTCATAAGGACTAAAATATGTTAAGCACAGAAATAATCTAATTCTTAGCTTTCAAAAATTGACTTTTGGGAGAAACCTTAACAGCTGCATTCATGCAGGAAAATAAAAACCAACATTAATTATTAATGAACCAGATTAAATTTTACATTTATGTACACTTGTATTTTGTGATCAGGGTATTGCTGCAAGAATTTTTCAGGGTAGTGTCCCACACCCAACCATCTTCAGCTGCTTCATCAATGGCCTTCCATCTTTAGGTCAGAACTGGGATGTTTGCTGACGATTGCAGAGTTTTCAACACCATTCACAACTCCTCAGATACTGTGCACATATGCAGCAAGACCTGAACAACATTCAAGCTTGGGCTAATAAGTGGCAAGTAACATTCATGCCACACAAGTGTCAGGCAATGACCATCTCCAGTGAGAGAAAATCTAACTATATCCCCATGGCATTCAAATTAAAGCAAAATACTGCAGATGCTGGAAATCTGAAATAAAAACAGAAAGTGCTAGAAATACTCAGCAGGTCTGGCAGCATCTGTGAAGAGAGAAATAGAGTTAACCTTTCAGGTTTCAGATGAAAGGTCACAAAACTGAAACGTTAACTCTATTTCTCTCTTCACAGACGCTGCCAGACCTGAGTATTTCTAGCACTTTGTTTTTATTTCAGATTTCCAGCATCTACAGTATTTTACTTTTATTTCAGATTCACCACTGGCTCACAGTGGCAGCATTGTGTATCATCTACAAGATGCAACGCAGCAATTCAACAAGGCTCCTTCGACAGCACCTTCCAATCCCGCAACCTCTACCACCTAGAAAAACAAGGGCAGCAGGCATATGGGAACACCACGACCACCCCAACCCCCGCAAATCACACATCATCCTGACTTGGAAATTATCACTGTTCCTTCACTGTCGCTGGGACAAAAACTTGGTACTCCCTCCCTAGCATCACTGTGGGTGTACCTACACCAAACAACTGTAGCAGTTCAAGAAGACAGCTCACCAGCACCTTCTCAAGGACAATTAGGAATGGACAATAAATGCTGGCTTTGCCAGTGATGCCCACATCCCATGAGTGAATTTTTTTTTTAAATCATGGAACTGCAACATTATAAATGTAATTCCTTTAAATTGTGCAAACTCTGAGCCCCAACTCATAACCCCACTCTGTGGTCAAAACCATCTTGGGTCATTGAGGTGATCCTAGGCAACCACTCCCCACATTACCACTCCTAGATACTTCATACTGTACAAATCCCATCATCATCTAGTATTCAGCAAGCTGCCAATCCAGACTATGCAGCATTTTGAGGATTTTGACCCTGTCAATCTTTGTAATGTAGTGCCAACAAAATATACTGAACACCAGGCCTTCACGATATGTGACAGCAAAAACCATCTAATGTTACATTACCCAAGAAAGTGTGTAAACTTTACAAAATGAAATAAAAAGCTTACAAATTTCAAAATACCTTATATTCTACATCCAATTCATGAAATACTATACAGTCCTATTCAATCAACTCTCCTCTCCTGAAGGTACGAACATCAGGACACAATTCACTCAGGTGGGGGGAAAGAGAAACCCTCTGGTACCTCATAAACCTAGACGGTGAGTATTGACAAGTCATTTGACTCTGTTGAACAGCCAATCTTGGTTTAGTCCTCACATGACAGCCACACAAATGCAATTTCCAGTAGGAGGCACTGGATAGCAATCAGGAACAGGTAGATTTTTATGTACCAACCCCAGCTCAGGGGCATCTTAGACAATTGAGGCTTCAATTATGGACTTTGACTGAATCCCCAGAGGATTGAAATGCTAACACAGCTGCTACAAGCAGCTACAGGTCCTGTTAAGATATAGATCAGCCATGCTACTTCAATCAGATCAGGCTGACCTGTATATCAACTTTATTTACCCACCATTGATTTTTATCCCTAGATACCCTTCTCCAACAAATATATATCAATCTCATTCTTGAGCATTTCAAATGAACCAGCATCCACAGCCTCCTGGGGGAGTGTGTTCCAGATTTCCACTAACCTTTGTGTGGAAAAGCATCTCCTGATTTCACTCCTAAATGGACTAGCTCCAATTTTTAGATTGAGCCCCCTTACTTAGGAGTCTCCAGTCAGAGGAGATAGTTTCTCTGTATCTAGTCTATCCAATCCCTTTATCATTTTAAACACCTCACCATAATGGGTCGGGTGCTCAGCAATATTCCTTCTAAGGTGCACGGCGATGCAACAACCCAGAGGTTCCCACACAGACCGAGCAAAGCCAGCCCCTTAAATTACTGCATGTGCGCGCTGCGCAAAAAATTTAAAGGCCCATGGACTTAAATGAATAGGCCGTACCCAGAAAGAAATTTAGAGGGAACATTAGTGCTCAGTAATAGCTGCCTGAAACAAATGCTAACCAAATAATCAAATGGATATAAGGGTCCTGAGCCTAAATCAGAACTTTTTTGTGAAATTGTTCTCTGAGAAGACCTCATTCCTTAGTTTCTAATTCCATCCAGTACATCATGATGGAAACAATCAGGAAGCAGGTTGCAGCAGCAACATTGAAAGGGATCCTCAGCTCTAATGAAATTAAGACTCTAGTCTTTCTTGGCTACTGCTGTGCATTTGAACCAACTTCTTGGCTGTGTTGGCTGGTGTTTCACTGTTCATTAGTTTTGGGAGAATCTGCTTCAGCACAACCATGGAAGATGGAAATGTTGTTTGGATTGCCTTTGAGGCTGCCAACTGAGGAGGAACAGCAGCAACAGACATGGAGAGGCTACTAGAAAAGAGCGAAAGAGAGGAGGGCACATGAACAATCTCACCTGAACCTGACAGAGGAGCAATATACCAAGTACCTGCACTTTAGCTGGGAGGCAGTGACTGAGCTGTTGCAGCAAGAATTGATTCACAGCACCAGGGCATGCAAAGCACCACCTGTGTAGCTAATGGCAATGTTTCTCACAACTTATGCCCTTGGAGTATTCCAGACCCCAGAAAGGGATGTAAGAAATATGTCTCTTTTCTGTTAATGCTCCTATCAGGAAGGTCACAATAGCATTCTTTGCAAAGCAACAAGAATTCATCAAGTTCCCAAGGGGGTTCCCAAACAAGAGAAAAGAGTTGTGGGATTTGTCCAAATTGCTGGATTTCCATAGATGCAGGAAGTCACAGACATAGCCATGGGCTCTGTGTGTTTCCTATTATTGACTAACAATGTTCTACAGCAGAAAGGCCTTCTATTCGTCGATTGCATAACTTGTCTATGAGCACAGGCAGAGAACCGTGCAGCCCTATAACCAGTTTCCTGTCATAGTCATGATGCTTTCATCCCGTGCTGGTTCTCAACAGCCCCTCGTTTCCACCCAGACTAACGGGTCAGAGGTTGCCTGCATGAGAACATGGGCTAACCCCTCACCATCTGGTTCACAATTCCCATCTGGGACTCAGGCACAGACACATAGCTTCGATATAATGAGAGCCACACAAAAACCAGAACTCTGACAAAGCAGACCATTGGGGTTTTAAAACAAAGGTTCCACTACCTGGAGGTCTGGAGACATCCTTCAATATATGCCAAAGGGAGTCTCAAGATTTGTGGCTGTGTGTTGCATACTGCATGAAAGCTGCTTCCTGGGCCATCTTCCTATCTTTGCTCCAATACAGTAACTCTGGGTACAATGCCATCTACAGACCCCTCTAGCCTACCCTCTGAACAATGCGGGGAGTCAAAGTCTAAACTTCTGATTGCCACAGTAAGGTCATGTGATGCATTTTCTTCAACTGTACGGTCTTCTTCTTCTTCTGTTTCCCCATGGAACCCGTTGAGCTTCTGGGCATGAAATGCAAGAGAGGGACCAGAATTAGCATTTAGTAGCAAGGATAAGCAGAGACAGATGAGTCATTGCTCAAAGCAGCAGCACTTTGTCATTTAATTTGTGAAGATGAGATTTCAGTGAGAAGCGAAAGAGGGTATGATCAAAAGCCCTGCAGGATGTGTTCTCCAGACTCGCCAGTCATCATGTTCCAGATGCACACCCATCCAAGGCTTGTTCTTCCACTGGGGACAGTTCATGGATGGATGCTCATGCTCCTCCCATCCTCACCAGCACCCTTGTTTGGCATGGCAGCTTGTCCTGCAAGAAAAAGGGACTGTATTAGTGTTGGCCTAATCAGATGTTTTGAGGATGTGCACGTCAGGGTAGGATAGTTAGAGAAGTGTGACTGATGGCACAAGTTTGAGGAGGTAAGAGAAGTAAAAGTGAGGAAGTAGCAGGTGCAGAGTGTTGCGGTAGCAGGAGGAGGAGGCGGATTGAAATGCATTGCAGTGATTAGAGAGTGATGGGAAGTAGGGGAGGGAAGGTTTGAGAGTGTTGCTTGCATAAGTGGTGCAGGGTTGAGCAGAGAGCAATGAAAGATATGAGTTAAGAATCTTACCTTAGCAACTCGTCAGTTTATTAAACTTCTTTCTACATTGCAGCTAGGTCCTCGTTGGAACGCTGAACGTGTTGACCCGCTCTGCCATCTCTCACCACTGGTGCTGGGAAGAACTCTTGGATATCTTCCTTTCGCTAGTTGGAAGGAGGACATCTCTTCTCCTGCCAACCTCTTCCACCAGTACCTCAAAAGTGGCATCCTGAAGTTAGCAAGAGGCCTTGCAGCTCCTCCTCGGCCTGCCATTTTAGACTTCTGTGACTGTAGCTGATTGTAGCTAAAGGTGCACTTCCTCTTTAAGCGGTGCAGGCTACCTCTAAATAGAGTCAGGAACAACTGAGATTCCCACCTATATGAACAGCTCAAATAGTGCTGTAATACCGGCTATTCTAGGAAAACGTGGCAGGGGACCAATTTGCTGCATTCCCTGAGCCCAAGCGATCAGGCACACACTTCAAGCAGGCCACCCTATTCCCAAAAACAAGGTTAAATGGAAAAATTAAATTCTAGATTTAAGTCAGGAAGATAGGAATAGGTCATTTAAGACACTTGAGCCTGTTCTACCATTCAATGTAATCATGACTGATCTGCGACTTAGTCCATATACCCAACTTTTCACCATATCCCTTAATATCTTTGGTGAACAAAAATCTATTGATCTTCATTTTAAAATTAACAATTGATCTAGCATTAATTGCCATTTGTAGAAGATAGTTCTAAACTTCTACCACCCTTTGTGTCTAAGTGTTTCATAACTTCAGTCTTGAAAGGTCTGGCTCTAATTTTTAGGCTATGTCCCCTAGTCCAATACTCACCAACCAGCAGAAATAGTTTCTCCCTACCTACCCTATCAATTCCCCTTAATATCTTGAAACCTTTGATCAAATCACCCCTTAACCTTCCAAATTCCATGGAATACAACCCTAGTTTGTGCAATCTCTCCTCGTAATTTAACTCTTAGAGTCCAGGTATCATTCTGGTAAATCTACACTGCACTTCCTCCAAGGCCAATATATCCTTCCTTAGATGTGGTGCCCGGAACTGAACAAAATACTCCAGATGTAGTCTAACCAGGACTTTGTAGCGTAACTTTTACCCCCTTGGACTCTAGCCCTCCAGATATAAAGGTCAGCCATTAGCCTTTTGAGTTATTTTCTGTACCTGTCCATGACATTTCAATGATCTTTGTACATGGACTCTTATGTCTCTTTGGACCTCCACTGCTTCCAGCTCTTCACCATTTAGAAAGTACTTTGTTCTATTCTTTTTAGGTCCAAAGTGGATGACCTTCACATGTGCCTGAAACCCATTTGCCACTGATTTGTCCATTCAATCATTTATTAATATCTCCTTGTAATTTTATGTTTCCAGCTGCACTGTTTACAATGGCCCTGTCTTTTGTGCATCAGACAATTTGGATATATGGCTTTCTGTCCCATCATCTGTCATGAATAAATATGAATAGGCCTCAACTCAGATTCCTGTGGGACACCATTAGTCACATCCTGCCAATTAAAGTATCTGTCCATTATCCCTACTCTCTGTCTCCTTCAATTCAGTCAATTTCCTAACCAGGTCAATAATCTGCCTTCAATTCTATGAGCTTCAACTTTAGCTAACAGTCTCTTATAAAGGACTGTATCAAATGCCTTCTGGAAGTCCATATAAAAAAACAAGGCAGAATGCGTTCAATTAGGCAAAGTAAAATCAATAACAACTTGATTTCCATAACATTTTTGATGTAATTAAACCTCCAAAGGCACTTCGAATAAGAAAGTGCAGATCCAGCAGTAATACATTAGTAATGTTGACCAAATACACAATTGAAAGGCTTTTAAAAGTGAAGGAAGAAACTAGTTGAATAGGCTCCAAGAAGTTCCAAAGCACAAGACCTAGTAAGTTGAAAGCTGCACCACTGATAGATTGTTCATGGAGGGGCAGTACGTGCAGGATGCCAGAGCCAGAGGCGGGGTGAGGATGCAGAGTTTGAGCGTAGTAAGGCCAAAGGGAAGGAAAATGCAGCTACATGAGGACTGGGGGTGGGATGTATGGGTAGAGTTTGCCAATGGAGATCAGCAAGGAAGTGAGGTGGGGTTGGATGAGCAGGATCCTTGTACAGCACAGCTTGCAGACAACTAAGTTTCAAATCATCAAAATAAACATCATACCCCTCCAGCAGCTCTGTAGCCTACAGTGACATCTGCTGGCACATTAGGCTGCAGCTGGGTCCTGTTGAAGTTGAAAGTAAATAGTTTCACTTACTAAAAATCAATTTTAAAAGAAAACAGACAAAGTTGTAGGAATTAAATTAGAGTCACTAGATAATGAATAATTAGCTGATGAATCACTCATTTAAAATAATCTGCATTCTGCTGGTTTATTTGCAAATTTACAGTACTGTGCCTTCATTTATAATGATAAATACTTGGGTAAATTAAAAAATAGTTTTGTAATCCTCAGGCAGGCTATATACAAGTGAAAGGAAAAAGCTGCAATGTTCAATTGCACCTCAAAGCAGTGGAGATGCTCATTTCTGAAGGACCAACCTCCTGACTAAGAAGGATGGAATGGATTGGAGATAAGAATAACTGCAACTGTGCAACAAAGATCAAAGTAGCCCGTGTAAATTGGGGATCTATTCAGCTAAATCCAATTTAATTTAAACTTCAAACTATAAACAGTCTAATTTTTTTTAAACTTGTAAGTTTTCTGCCATTCTTTTGTAAAATTATTTTTTCTTATAAAATTAAAAGTTATTCTGGACCGTGTTACCTTGGCACTAATACAACTCCTGCTCTTCCCAGTAGCTGCCAGGCTACAGATTCAGCAGTTATTCGGTCATGTTCATAGGTCTCTCTTTGTGTAAAAAGAAACACAACAGGCATTTTTAACTGTACATGTACAGTAGAGACTTTTTCTGGCCCATCAGTAACCTCCGTCTGAAGAGTTGAAAAAAAGGGAATATTAATACAGCACTACTCTCAAAGGCTTGGGGCATGCCTATTGCACATAAATATTTTAAATACTATACATCCTGTTGAAGTCTACACATTTCTGATTTAGTTTATGATACAATCTGCACTACACTTGACAAGATCCTAACCATCCATATATTCCATTAGGGCAATTCACCTTTGTAAAATTAATTAAGGTGAAACACTGTAAATACTGGTTTAAAAATACATAAGAATTCTCTATCAGAAAATGCAATTCAATAAATATTTAGCTCACCACGAGCGGGGCCTCCAACACTTTAAGGAAGTAATGTATATTAACAGTAGTTAGTGGCTGATTAAAATAGGACCTCTTGCATGGCTGAGTCCTATCCACGGCCATCTTGCAATGGCAGAACCAAAGTCTTGCTGAAAGTTTATCTGGATCTTCCAGGCTGCATAGTAAGATTACAAGAAAATCAAAACATTATAAACTAATTTGGCACCAGAATATTTTAGCAGAAACACAATCCTCCTACAATGCAGATTTCCATCTAATTGCCAACAGCAACCTAAAAATAAACAGTACTGCCACCAAAGTCCAAGGATCTTCTACTGCAGTTCTTACAAAAGTCAACCAGAAGTGGCAGAAGGCCTGTAAATAGGGCAGTAGCCAGATACACAGGATCACAGCTACTGCTGCTAATTTCTGTGAGGCCTTGTTTGGGGCAAATAGGAGACCTACCAGCCTCCCAACTGGCAGAAATAGGGACCACCCAGGGTCCATGCCCATTTGTTGGCCCAAATCCCAAAGACAAAAGCTGCTATTTCGTTAGGCGGCTAATAAGCCGCATCCAAAATACTACTGGGTCAGGGGTGCCAGGACATTTGAGTGGCGGGGCTCTTCAGCAAAAGCTGCCCCTACATTGCTGAGGCTCTAGATGTGCCCATAATGGTGTGGGCACTCAGTAGGAATATTTAAAATATGCTATCTTCCCCAGGCCCCACATACTCTGTCAGGGTCAGAGGCAAAGGTTTTTGGCAGGTAGATCCCAGCACTTACTACAGGATCCACAGCCCAAATACAGTGGAGCCTACTGTCTAAAGCTAGATCATGCATGACATTGCTTATGGGTAGTTTGGTAACTGGAGTGTAGCTTTGGATGTTGCTGTCTAAATTGGACAATGATTTGCTCATTGATGTAATTCAGCAAAATTTATTGAAGCAATATTTATCTCAAAATGAACAGAAGGTTAAAAAAAATGTTTTTAAACTTACCGATACTGAATATTATAGGTTTCAGATATATTTCTAATAATATCTAACCAACTCTTTACAAAACTTGTCTAACATACAAACAGGTAGATTTTTTCTTCGCTCCCAAACACTAATTTCATTTAATCTCCTGCGGCTTCACTCAAAGTAAGTTGGAGTACATGAAACGTTATAAAAATTGGAGCATGTAAAGCACAACACATCCTTCTGCTAGGATAGATTTGCGTCACTTTCAAGCACAATGTCTCAATACTGCAAAAAGAGCCATCCTATTTACAATTCAAGCCCACACAGTCTCCAAGATCAAAAAAGAAAGCCTCTTTCCCCTTTTGGAAAAAAAAGTTTTGCTTCTGTAGCAAAGTTATAACACTTTGAACTGTGGTGAGATCAATATCATTTATTATCAGTCTACCTTGCCTGATGGATTTGCAGTATGTACTTGAGAAGCAAACACTTTAATTATTTGTTCTTTTTTGGATATTTGTTCCTGAGATATGGGCAAGGCTTGCAAAGGTGTATTTAATGCTCATCCTTAGCAGGCCCAATAAGATGGTGATTGACCATCTCCTTGAACCACTGCAGTGGTTATGATAATGGTGCACCTACAGTGATGTTAAGCAAAAAATCCCAGTCTTTTGACCCAACAACAATGAAGGAACAACAATATAGGTTCAAGTCAGAATCATGTGTGATTTGGACACGAACTTAGAAGTGATAGCATTCTCTTGATATTGCTGCTCTTGTCCTTCTCAGTGGAAGAGGTCACACATCAGCTGCCTCCCAAAAATCTTCCCCTTTTTTTTCAGTTATTTACAGAATTATAAAGATTTTTTTCTTCCCTTTAGTGGCAATAATACATTTGTAGTTTTTATGAACTCACAACATTTATCTAACAGTTGGACTTTCTAGCTTTAGCTTAGCAACAAAATAATATACTACATTATTTTTTATATATATTCAGTCCACATTCACCCGGATTTTGCGGTAAAAGTATCAGCGAGGCTGTCAGCACTCAGCATTATAAAAGTGTAAATCAGACAGCAACTTCTGGCAATCACACATGCTCCGTTAAATGTGGAAATCAGGATGTTGCTGTCCGAGTTGCCCTGTTCCTCCAGCTTCAATACCTCAAATACATGGAAGGGTGTGAAGTTGCTGTACTTCTGCAAAAGTTACTCACTAAACTTGCCAAAAAATTTAGGCTTTATCCATGCCAATATAAGTAAATTTTTAGTGGTGTAACAAGTCTTAATTACAGCCACACAACTTCTCTGGCACCCAAATTTACAAGTTGAGTATCATCCATTAAATTTTAATTATTTTGAAGGTTTAAATCTTTTCTAAAAATTCAAACTTTTTCTTTTATCTTTTTCTCTCAATCCCTCTTTCTGCCCCTCACTTTATTTCACTTTCTGTACTTGATATGGCATTGAATTAAATATTCTGACACGTCAGACTGCATGCCTCATTAAGAATTCTTCGATCTGATTGATTAAAGAGATACACCCTTGCTTGCCTTGTTCACACAGATCCCAGATGGCCTGTAGAGGGGGCCAGACTGAAATGGATTGCTAATCACTGCAAGTCTCAGGTGTAAAAATTCATGGAAAGTCTTTGGGAACTTGTAATAGTAATGAACGGTGCCGTTCATTTGCTGCTGACCGCAAAATCCGGGGCCAATGTAATTTGAAACTCTGAGTGGTAAGTTTATTCATATTCACTGCTTTTCCAATTAGGTCCATACTTACTCCATCCCTTCCAAAACACTTTGTTCTGTGGTCAATACAAATTGATACTTGGCACCATAAACAAAAGCAGTTTCCATTATGGCTCTATGTTCTATGAAAAATCATAAATAATACATTATAACTGAAGCATACATGTGCACACAATGATATTTCTGAAGAAAACAAATAGACTTTTTAGAGACTAAGAAGTGTTCCCTTATCTGGCTAGCTAAATACTACTGATGTATCTTGGGAAATAGTGCAAGCTACTTTTGTAGAATCTGTCTTCCACTAACAGAGTCACTGCTTAGGTAAAAATATCAATTCCAAGGCCAGGATTTTGGGAAGAATCAAGTAGAATCTTCAAGGGATGCATTAAGACACAAACACAGATTTCAAAAGATAAATGTAATCACATTGTTAAATATGTAGTTTTTAAAATGTTCTTTAAAAATTTACTTGGGACTAAAATTTCAGTTACTAAGAAAAAAAACGGCAGAAATATTTTGTTCTTTCAAAAAACATTTTGGGTGATTTGTGGGGAAAAGGGTAAAAACAGCACCACTTAGCAGCTTGATTAGTAATTGTTACAGGTCAGTGCTGTCATTTACCACTGGCATTCCCATTAGCACAATATCTAATGGCATGATAGGCAACCGCTACAGATAGCTATTGAAATGTTCACATCACAATTGCTATAGGAAATTATTGTATACAGGTTTTAATAGGTGTTTGACAATACAGGGATGGGAGGATGGATGAATAGATTAATATAGAGATGGAGATGAATAGCTGGATTTTACATGTATTTTCTACTGTTGATATTGAAGTGCTGTATCATCTTTAAAGTCAGGAATCCTCTCTTTTTTTCCCAATTAATTCCCAATCAATTCACCAATCCTCAAACACACCCTGTAGTTGTATTATTATAGTTTTCACTCAACAGAGGCATTAAACAGACAAATTTTTTATTCATAAATTCTACTTGTTTAATGAAAATCAGAAAATTGTTGCAACATCAGAAAGAAAGAAAGAATCAAAATGCCTTTAGTACAGGCCTCGATTGTCAATTAGCTTATATGTATAGTATTCAACCACTGCTCATCGCTAAGGCCTACCCTTGCAGTTGTTTTCCTGGGTAACAAAGAATTGCTGAGCAACACTTGTATGAATGTTTTGGAAGCATGGGGGAATTTTAACATCTCCATAACAAGCAGGAGAGGGTGAAATTGGTTAATATGGGAAACCAGACACAGTGGCGCAGTGGTTAGCACCGCAGCCTCACAGCTCCAGGGACCCGGGTTCGATTCTGGGTACTGCCTGTGCGGAGTTTGCAAGTTCTCCCTGTGTCTGCGTGGGTTTCCTCCGGGTGCTCCGGTTTCCTCCCACATGCCAAAGACTTGCAGGTTGATAGGTTAATTGGCCATTATAAATTGCCCCTAGTATAGGTAGGTGGTAGGGAAATATATAGGGACAGGTGGGGATGTGGTAGAAATGTGGGATTGCTGTAGCATTAGTATAAATGGGTGGTTGATGGTCGGCACAGACTCGGTGGGCCGAAGGGCCTGTTTCAGTGCTGTATCTCTAAACTAAACTAAACCCAGCACGAAAGCACCTACTTCCAGTTTAACCATGGTGGGTTTGGGGGCATCCGATTAACCCGTTTTGGAGAGGATGGTCTGTAATTATAATATTTAGATGAGGCTCCATCCCTCAGACTTTGGCAGTCATTTAAATTTAATGTTGGCCATCTGGCTTTCCCAGTGCTTTTGAAATCCAGCAGTTAAAGGGAGCCGGGAACTGCCAGATCCAGCACACAAGTGTTTTTTCAGATCACTGCTCGTGAGCAAGGAGGAGTAGGAGTGTGCCCCCCCCGGCCTCCTCCAAGCAATTCCTCTGCCACAATCTTCTGACCTCCAGCCCCACAATCTTCCAACCCCCACCACTCTATGATCTTCTGACCGCCCCCTGCTCTTCTTTCCTGCTCTGCAGTCGGCCAGTTTCTCAATCTGGCTAGCTGCTGGGTGACGAATGGGGTAAAAATATGCTAACAAAGTCCTGCCATTAAACCCAGTAGGACCTCTACCTTCCAGGCATTTCTGGGTCTCGCCCCCGCTAACATGCGTCCCCACAAATATCAGGACCATAGTAGTTATATTCAAAAATATGTTTTTATGCAACTTAATTCAACTTTACAAACAGTGAGACATGACTGCAATTTTCTTGGGAGATTTGATACTAACTTCACAGATTAGGAATTCAGTGGAACTATAACTGAATAGGGACAACACAGGGAAAAGGCGGGGACTGCTTTGTTGATAGTCCTGCTCATCATTGGTATCCCCTCTCTTACTGTCAGTGTCTTAGAAACAGAAGGTTGACAACGAGGAGGGGACACAGTAGTCAAACTTCAACTACATCACTCTGGCTGCATCACTGAGGTTTTTACACTTCTAGGATAATGTGTAAAGGTGAGTAGATATAAAATAGAACATTTTTTGCATTGACAGCTAATTAATCACCAAACGGAAGGCAGGAATATTAAAAGTACATCAATCTTGTGTTTTCTGAACAAAGAGGGGAATTTCTGATCAGTGTTTAATCTGGCCCTGATGTTTTATGGTGAAGCAAACCAATCAGAATGGGACAAGTAAATCAGACCAAAAAGCTCAGCCCAACAATTCAATAGTGGTGGTGGAGAGGTGGAGCCAAGTACCACCACCATACACTGAAAACTACCCAGTGGCTACCGAGAAGATCTACAAAGCGTAGCATATAAACAAAGAAGAGGAAGGGGTCAAAGATGGAATCTTAAAGTACCTCCAGAGGTGCCAGATGGGTACATAAAGAACCTATTGCTTGCATTAGATTGACTCCAATGAGACACCAGTGTAGAACCAGGCATGGCTTTTCCAGAGTGGTTGACCACAGAGATTGTCGGTAGAGGGGTGATTGACCATACTGAACAACATGGAGAAGTCAAGGAAGACAAGTAGGTCACTGTCATGGAGGATGTCATTAATGACTTTGATTAAGGTAATCTCCATGCTGGGACAGAGTGGAAGGCAAGCAATGTGAAGTTGGATCAGCAGGACTGTGATAAACAATTTTCCTAGCACCGGCTGAAATTAGATTTTGCGTAGTATAATATGAAGAAAACACTAAAATAATTAGGTCTCATTCAAAATTAATAATTGTTATCAGGATCTTAGTGGTTAGTGGCAAGATGCTGATGAAGCAGTTAAATAAGACTAAACTTAAAATTAACTTGTTTTAAAATACCTGGAACTCCTATTGCTCGTACAAATGTAAAGATGACATCACCTCGTCCTTTCATATCATTTTCAATGTCATGAAGATCCACCAATGAGGCCACATATTTTATCTCATTGAACAGCAAGATACTATAACAGAACATTACATAGTCAGGGTCATCCAAGCAGTTCACAAGAGCAAATATTATTGCAGAATTCATCCGAGAGGAAGGCAACTTAAAAACACAAAACTCTGATAATTACTGTAAACCCTCTACGATTTATTTACTGGGAGTTGTACAATACAAAAAGTAATTGTAATGTAATTTGCAATACGATGATGCTTTTTTAAAAAACATTCATGCTAATTTCAAGCTGGTTACTCAGCAGGATATCTGACACGCTAACTGTTTTGGCGATTCAGAAATGTGGAAAACAAACAGACTGTTTTCAAGTAACACAGCCTATTGGAATATTAGTTTAAAATAAGAGTTAAAAATCCCCAGGTTCAAATTCATGACTGTGCTGAGATACCTGATCAGGGTGCTACCAAGGATACTAAATTGGTCTCAGCATACTGAAACTGAAAAGGGGGAAAACCATTTTGATTATAATACAGGATTCCTGCTTGAAATCTGGCATGTGTGCTTCCGGGCAAGAAATAAGCTTAACTCAACATTCCCACAGTGAAACAACTGGTACCCTCACTATGCTCATACTTAAAGAATGGTCCTAAGGGCATGGTGCCAGAGGGTAGTTGGTGCCCACAGAAAGAGTTTATCTCTAGGAGAGAGGAGTAATTCTAGTTGGCAGGAAACATTTTACCATAATATTTACAATTAAGGTGTGAGTAAAGTATTTTTAATCAATTATGTTAGATATTCCCAACCTCATCATAATAACTTTTTTAAATGGCGAATTTAATCACCAGCTGAACAGTGAACATCTGAACATGCCACCAACAGTGCCCATCACCATCGAAACAAAAGGCCTCCAACAACCTTTTATGCATCACACATATATATCTGCAGCAGAATTCTGATTAAACATATACATAAAAAGAAAATAAAGTCAAATTCATGGGGGTGGAGGAGAGTGGCAGAGTACCTTAAAGAACAAAGAAAATGTTTGGCAATGGGCACAAAACCCATTCAAAGTGTGAAAAAATGAACAATGGTGACCAATTGGGAATAAAAACTCATCAAAATTACGCATTATATTTAAGGTTGGAAGGATTTGGCTTGATGAGCTCAGCAGCCTTTAAACTTTACATTTTTAAGCAAATGATGAGTGTTAGAACAAAGTGCAAAGGAAAAAATTGCTTTCACTGTTTTCTGTGATTTAATGCAATAGATCAACTTTGCAACACTAGGGTCCTCTAACTTCCACTTCTATGCCAAATGCTTGCTGTGAGCTGCGATCAATTTTGTATAGATTTGTTGCGCACTTTGATAAGTGGGATCATCTCATCAGAAAAGTGACATTCATCATCTTCACGCCCCAAGGCATGCTGGTGTTGGCTGTATATGTGATCATCATAAATCAATTATGATTACATTCCCTTAGATTTTTTAAAATATTATTAACTCAACCTCTCCCTCTCTCACTCAGTGCTTCACAGCTGATGAATTACTTTTTAAGTGTAACTACTACTGTATTGTGAAGGTGAAGGCAGCAGCTAATTTGTGTATAGCGGGGTCCCATAAACAGCAAAGAAACATGAACAGTTAATAAAAACAAGAAATGCTGGAAATACTCAGCAGGTCTGGCAGCATCTGTGGAGAGAAAAGCAGAGTTAACGTTTCAGGTCAGTGACCCTTCTTCAGAACCCTTCTTCTAGGAGTCTTGTTCACAGCTTAATGCTGCCTGCACCAAATAAAATGCTAATCTAGATCCTGATGTTTCATTTGGTATGTAGCAGTTATAAGACAGGTACCAAAAGGAAACATGATGAAATACTGTGATTCAAAACAAGATCAGTGTAACCCAATTCTCTGAATCAAAGCAATCAATGTCAGCTCATTTCTATTATTCCATTCATCTTTCCAATTGATAAAGAAAAATATCTTGCATGTTGACACCCAGGTGTTTTAACTTTCGGTTTACAAAAGATATCACACCAACTTCTAATGAAAAACTAGAAATCTTATTTACATTTCTATGACTATTTCCTCCTGTCAATTTCACTTATTGCAGTAACTGTTCAAAATAGGGCAAACCACTTAAAAACATACTTACAATAATACATTTGCTATAATTGCATCCACATCAAACAATGTGTCAGTTGCAAAACTCCTAAGCATTATATTACCCCTATTAAAGAGAAAAGAAACAAATGTTTAAGTATCAGTTAGCAATTTTCATTAGTTACATAGACCACAAAGTTTTTATATTTGGAAGTACTTTTTTAAAAAAACTCATCAGATTTAATGACGATAAAGGACGGTACAACTACAAGGAAGACATTTTCAGCAAAATGAGCCACAATTAACCTCAGATCTTGTTTGTTGTTACTGTACATTTCCTCAGCCCCATTTAGGTTTTTATTATAGAACATTATGCA
Organism: Heterodontus francisci; assembly: GCF_036365525.1. Classification (NCBI taxonomy): domain Eukaryota; kingdom Metazoa; phylum Chordata; class Chondrichthyes; order Heterodontiformes; family Heterodontidae; genus Heterodontus; species Heterodontus francisci. Next base: position 55,592,554 of record NC_090379.1, read on the forward strand.
TAATATGGAACAACGAGACAATGTGAGATATATTCAGAAATGGAGGCAAGCCACATTGGAAAAGAGAGATTTATTTTGGGTGCGCCAGATGTTTGACATACGTGAAAATTCATCATTATGAGTCTCCAAACCAAGAGATAGAGAAATGCACAGAGGTAGAGGCTCCATTTACTTAAAATGGGGTGCATACTCTTGGAGGGCCACACAACCCCACTTAGCAAATCTAGAGAACTTATGCAAAAGCCAAGGGTTAAGGATCTCTATATGTAAGCAAGGATACTGCTGGCACTTAACCAGCTAAAACCGCAGCTTACCAGAGCACTGGAAATCATTCTCTCCTTCTCCAGCTAAGATACCCTACCTTTTAGAGAATCAGCTTGCAGAGTTATCTGGAGAACAGTGGGATGAATTCCAGCAACCAGTGACAGGACTACCTCTATGAATCTCATCAATGAGCCAGCTACACAATCATCGCAGGACATCCCAAAGCACTTCACAGCCTATGAAGTACTTCTGAAGTGTAATCACTGGTTTAATGTTGGGATACACTACTTAGTTGATCATTCCATAACTGACAATCATCAGTTTTATCCCTCACTGGGCAGATAGATGATAGCTACCAGAAGTCTTCATAAACAATACAATGTGCAGCACAATCACTATGAAATATATGGCTGCATTGTCACCATCTTCCTGATCAAAACATGGACACATTATATCCAATACAACTGATGCTGGAGGTGCAACTTATTGTCTCTCTGCAACCCAATTGTGGTAAATATTGAAATATGGCTACATTAACACACCTTCTTGTACACAACCTCCAGACAGCACCACCTCGCACCACCACCCCCCCCCCCCCCCCCCCCAGATGTTGTCCCAAGCCTTAGTTTACAGATCAGCTAGAATAACATGCATCCATCTTCAGCACCATGAAACACATTGACATATTGCCAAATGACCTGTCACTTTGATGTCTTAGATATCTAAATTGAGTGTCCCATTCCATGCTTCTTCATTATCAATTGCTTAATCCATGTTCTCACATGAGCAGCTTTGGAAAAGATATGCCACTGTAAGATTAACTCTCCTTTGAGGTTGCTGAATGATGCCCTGCTTTCACATTTTGTAACAAAAGCACTTCACAGCTCAATAATGACCCTACACATGATCTGAATGAAGCCCTGCCACTACATGGCTAGGAGCTTGAAACCATGAATGAAAACTCTTTGCACTATGTCTTATACAGCTCAAGTTTAACTTGCATCAGGACTTTGCTGTAACTGAAGAAAGATGAGAAAGATGAAAAGGACTCTTCAGTCCTCCGTGTGATCCTGATCCTAAACCATATTTATAACCAGAGCCTGAATTGGGATCAATGGCCTTTCTATTTGCTAATCAATACCTTTCACATCACTATTCAATCATGGCAAAGGCTATAATATTGCACTGGAAATACTGACCCCACCTTGTTCAGGGTGATGAACTAAGTATAACAATTTGAGCTCTATCTCAACTCCCACAACAAAGTGCCATGATCTGAAATTTATGCCATGAATAGGAGCAGTGTGCCACAGAATAAACAATTACCCTTTTACCATACTATTTCACATTGCAGCAGTTGTCCACCACACACTTCTGCTCGCTCCAAAAGGGGGAATACACTAAACTACGAGATTATAGAATTCAGGATAAAAACTAATGTTCGAATTTAAAATTCAAAATTCTAAATTTACATAATACCTGAAACTGAAACCTCAAAAGTAATCAGGTCTATCAGTATCTCTCTGCAACCCAATTGTGGTAAATATTGAAACATGGCTACATTAGCACACCTTCTTGTACACAACCTCCAGACAGCACCCCCACCTCGCACACCCCCATAGATGTTGTCCCAAGCCTTAGTTTACAGATCAGCTGTAATCAGGCCTAAACCTTAAGCATACTTTTCAGAATCTTAACTTTGATAAGTGTAACCTAGGCACATTCTTCACTCAATGAAGTGTCGAAATGAAGCAGAAAAATTCCAGAATTGGGAGATCCAGCTGAATTTACACCACTTCAAGCATTCTTTTGACATACACCATGATTGTAGCCAATCTCCTCACACTAGGTATTTAAACATGATATTCAATTTTACCTTTCAAACATAGACTGTAATCCACAGATTTCCTGCATTCAAATGCTTTTGACACCTGACGTATGTCAAATATATTGGTGATAAATAGCTTGGCACTAATATGAGACTGCAAGCACATGCACTCCTCTCATTTAATCCCCAGACTGTGACAACTTCCCTAATTAGGATGGCAATAAGGATACTAGACCTGGCCTCAGCATCCCTGAACTAAAGAAGTGAAAAATAATTATCAAGGGTTTCTGGTCCTTGTCATTATGTTGAGATGCCTGCTGGAAAGTTTGCTTGTGTGGATGTCTAAGGAATATGGGATAATGCTTAAACAACCTGCTGTCACTTACTAGGCTCACATATAAATAAACCAAGAAAGAAGATGGTACTGGAAGATGGCTAGTGCCCATAGAACTATATCCCAGAGTAATAGAGTCTGTACAGCACAGAAGGAGGCCATGGCGGCTAATGTGATCCAGTCAATCCCATTTCCCCACTCTATCCCCATAGCTCTGCGAGTTTACTTCCCTCAGGCCCCTATCCAATTTTCTTTGGAAATCATTCATTGCCTCCGCTTCCACCACCCTCCTAGGCAGTGAGTTCCACGTCATTACCACTTGCTACGTAAAAAAGTTATTCCTCACATCCCCCTGCATCTCTCGCCCAAAACCTTCAATCTGTGTCCCCTAGTCCTTGTAACATCAGCTAATGAGTACAGCTTTTCTTTGTCTACCTCATCTAAACCTGTCATAATCTTGTACATCTCTATCAGATCTCCCCTCAACCCCCTTTGCCCCAAAGAGAACAACCCCAGCTTTTCCAACCTAACCTTGTAGCTAAATTCCCTTATCCCTGGAACCATTCTGGCAAATCTCCTCTGTACCCTCTCATGGACCCACACATCCTTCCTAAAGTGTGGTGGCCAGAACTGGACACACTACTCTAGTTGTGGCCTAACCAAAGCTTTATAGAGGTTCAGCATCACTTCCCTGCTTTTGTACTCAGTACCTCTATTTATGAAGCTCAAGATCCCATATGCTTTGCTACTTCCTCAATATGTCCTGCCACCTTCAAAGATCTGTGCATGTGGACCCCCAGTTCCCTCTGCCCCGTACACTCTTTAGAACTGTACCATTTAGTGTATATTGCCGCTCCCAATCCTTTCTGCCAAAATGTATCACCTCACACTTCCCTGTATTCAATTCCATCTGCCACTTTTCTACCATTCTGCTAGCCTATCTATTTCCTGTTGAGTCAATTGGTATTATCCTCACAGTTTGCCACACTTCAAGCTTGGTATCATCTGCAAATTTTACTCTGTATTCCAATATCCAAGTCATCATTATATATATCAAAAAAGCAGTGGGCCTACCACTGACCCTTGGGGAACACCACTATCTACTATCCTCCAATCTGAAAAACAACCTTTTACCACGACTCACTGTTTTCCGTCTTTAAGCCAATTTTCTATCCAAGCTGACACTGACCCTTCTGTTCTGTGTGCCTCAATTTTGTTAACCAGCCTTTTATGTGGTACTTTATCAAACCTTTTACCTAAAATTCATATTTACAAGATTCATTGAATTCCCTTCATCAACCTTCTCTGTTACTTCATCAAAAAATTCAATTGGATTAGTCAAACACACTTTGCCATTTATAAATCCATGCCAGCTCTCCTTAACTAACTCAAACCTCTCCAAGTGCCTGTTAATCTTTTTCTCTGATTATTATTTCTAAAGCTTTGCCCACCACTGATGTTAAACAGAGCGGCCTGTAGTTACGAGAAATATCCTTACACCCTTTCTTGAATAAGAGTGTCACATTTGCCAGTTTCCAATCCTCTGGCACCTCCCCCATATCTAGGGAAGATTAGAAGATTATGGCAAACCCTTCCACTACCTCCACCCCCCCCCCCCCCCCCAACTTCCCTTAGTAACCTGGGATGCAGGCCATCCGGACCGGATGACTTATCCACTCTAAGCATAGCCAATCTTTCCAGTACATCCTGCCTATCAATTTTCACCTCATCCATTCCCTCCGCCATCTCTGCTTCTACTGATATTTTGTCAGCATCCTCTTCCTTCATAAACATCAATACAATGTAGTCATTAAGTATTCTAGCCTTGCCCAATGCCTCTAAGCAAATCATCTTCTTTGTCCCCAATAGGCCCCACCCAGCCTCTTACTACCCCCTTACTATATATATACCAGAAGATTTTTGAGTTCCTTTTTATGTTAACTGACATTCTATTCTCATATTCTTTTTCTACCAGTTTTATTTTCCTCTTCACTTCCCCTCTCAACTTATTGTATTTAGCCTGATTCTCACTTGATAAATTTGCCTGACATGCATCATACACCCTCTTTTTTTGGTTTCATCATATTCTCCATTTCCCCGTCATCCAAGGAGCCCTAGTTTTGGTTCCCTTACCTTTCGCCCTTGTTGGAACGTATCTAGCCTGTCCCTGAAACATCTCCTCCTTAAAGATCACCCATTGTTCCGTTACAGTTTTTCCTGTCAAACTTTGGTTACATTTTACCGTGGCAGGATCCCCTCTCATCCCATTGAAGATAGTCCTCTTCCAATGTAGAAGTTCTACTTTAGATCGTTCCTTGCTCTTCTCCATTACTAACCTAAACCATATGATACAATGATCACATTTTCCACCACAGACACTTGGTCCACTTGGGCCAGCTCATGCCCCAGGACCAGATCCAGCAATGCTTCCTTCCTAGTTGGACGGAGAATATACTGGTCAAGGAAGTTTTCCTGAACACTTTTCAGAAATTCCTCCCCCTCCTTACTCTAGTTTGTTTAACACTATCCCAATTGATATTTGGGTGATTAAAATCTCCCAATATCACCACTCTACAGTTCTTGCACATCTCTCTGATTTCCCTGCTGATTTTCTCCTCTCCCTCTCATTATTTGGAGTTCTGTAGAATATCCCCAGTAGCGTGATCATACCCTTTTCGTTTCGCAACTCTAACCAAATGGATTCTGCTGTCCTTGCCCCCTCAAGTACATTCACCCTTTCCAAACCTACAATGTCTTTCCTCATCAGTACTGCCAACCCACCTCCCTTTTTCCCTTCACTATCTTTTCTGAACACTTTGTATCCTTGAATATTAAGCGCCAAGTCCCCATTATTGCCACTACATCATATTCCCACATGGCTATTTAAACTTGTAGCTCACCAACCTTATTCACCACACGTTGGGCTGGATTTTGCCAAGCCCATGACGTCTGGCTCCGTGGCTGGTGGGGGGTGGGGATGCTGGTAGCTGGAAGATGGGTCTGGCAGAGGCCTGCCATGGAGGCCGACACCGGGAGGGCCCGACCCGATCCTCTCAGCCTGACCCGATCCTCACCTCCACCGGCCACTGGACAACAGGATCTTAATTTCCATATTTAAATCAATAAAACAAATTCATTTAAATATACTTACCGGCAATCTTCCTGTCCCACCGCAATCTTCAGCAAGACGGTCAGCACTCCCACACCTTCAATTCCCTGTCTGAGGAAAGTAGGCATGACACATGTGGTGGGGTGGGGGGGTTAAGATTTTCAGTGCGAGGAGTGGGGTGAGACGGGGTCAAATAAGCATCATCAGTGGAGGGAATGGTGGGAAGGGTGAACTTTTGACTGTACAGTCGTGGGGGCAGTGGGGGGGGGGGGGGGGGGGAGGTCAGAATTCAACGATAAATGTTTTGGGGGGGGGGGGGGGGAGGAGGGCATATACCTAATGTAATTTTTATTGGGGGGTTGGAAAGGGGCATTACAATTTTATTTGGGAGGGGGATTCACTTTAAAAATTCAAACTTGCCAGCAGGCCCTTTAAAAATGGTGCCAGCGCCTGTGCACAGGCAGCTGATGCTATTACTGGCAATGGACGGCCCGCCCCTTCCACATTTAAACGATCCAATGCACAGGAGATTACAACGGCTCTTCGGCGAGCCTGCCGCCGCTAAAATCCAGCACCTTGTGTGTTTACATACATACATTCCAACCTGTTTTTGTATTTCTCATAGTCCTTCTTGGTCTGCTAATATGGTACTACTTCCTTCTCTACTACTATCCAACACTCTCACTCCTTTATGCATCTTATTCCTTTTCTATATTCTATATGCTGATGTCCACCCCTTGCCAATGTAGTTTAAACCCTCCCCAACCACACTAGTGAAGCTCCCCGTGAGGACATTAGTCCCAGTCCTGTTGAGGTGCAACCATCCCTTTTTGAATAGGTGCCTCCTGCCCCAGAACTGGTCCCAGCGCCCAAGAGTCTGAAGCCCTCCCTCCTGCACCATGCCCCACACCACGCATTGATCCTCCCTATCTTCCTATTGCTACTCTTGCTGGTGCATGACACAGGGAGTAATCCAGAAATTATTACCTGTGAGGTCCTACTTTTTAGCTTCTGCCCTAGCTCCCGACAGTCTGACTGTAGGACATCAATACCTGTCCTATGTTATTGGTATCACAACTTCTGGCTCACATCTTTCCCTCTGGAGAATATTCTGCACCCTCTCCATGATTTCCTTCATCCTGGCAGGAGGGCAACACACCAGGCAGGACACACGATGATTGTTACAGAAATACCTGTCTCCCTAACTATGGAATCTCCTATAATGACTGCATTTCTTCTCTTTGCTCTTTCTCCCTGTGCAGTCCCTTGCCCATTGGTGCCTTGGTCTGGACTTCAAGATATCGTCACTCCCAACAGTCTACAATGCTATGTATCAGTTTGAGAGTGGCACACATCCCAAAGACTCCTGCATTTCTTGCCTCTTCCTATACGTCCACCCATTTACTATCCTGAACTCTCTCTGCCTGTGGGGTGGCTTCCTCTTGGAATGTACAATCCAGGAAACTCTCAGCCTCCCTGATGTTCTGCAGTGACTCCAGCTACACTCAAGCCCAGTGCTCAAGCAGCTGGAGATACTTCCTACATGCCTGGTTCCCCCTAGACATATGAAGTGTCCTGAAGTTCCCACATGGCACAGGAATTGCAAGTAACAGCTCTCAGCTGCCCATCACGATAAGGTTAAAATTAATTTAAATGCTAAATGCAGAACTTGCCTAAATTTTAGAAAGGGATCAACCCTTAACCTTCCCTGACACACAAAATTCTGAGTTTAGTACTCTGTAGAAGCAGTACTCTGTAGAACTGAACTCCATACTACTTACTCCTCGTGTCTTTAGGAAAAAGATGAGAAAATATTTGGGTACTCAAATCGATAGCTTGGTATTAATGAGACTGCAAGCTCACATGCATTCACATTTCAAGCAATTACAGTAACTTGCATGTAAGACAATCAATAACACCCAGGGAACTGGCTAGCTGCCTACTCCCAAAAAACTCATAGTATGTCCAGACACATTTGGCCTACTTTCCCCATGTGATGACAAAATAATTCTTTTCAGAAGGCAGCTAACAGAATTCATTTTAAATTCATAACGTTTTAATGTATCTAAAATTGTACATGAGAAAGATCGCATACAGAAATTTTACAGCTTGAAGCAAGTTGGGGCTCTGTTTCCATCGCAGATTGAACCAACATCACAATATCACCTGCTAAAACTGTAGACACAATTCTTTCAGAAATACTGGAATAGACAGCCCAAGACCCCCCATTACGATGTTATCAAATGTTAAGGACATTGCTTAAAATGGGTGATGTGCTCATGTTTCAAGAAAGACAAACTCTAAAGGGAGTCTTCCATGCAGTGTCACAGAGATGTTGGAACCAAAGCACACATCATGGATAAAACCTGTGATTCTGCTATGTACTCCCATAACTTCATGAGGGATCTCTAAATTAGGAAGTCAATAGTCTTAAGAAAATGTATGAAAGCAGTGTAAGTGGGTTTCCTGAGTATTATAATGTTCCCACACTCTTGTATGAAGCCACAATTTGCCACATATGTTCCCCACAAAAGCAAAATCCAGACTGTCCCTTCTGAACTATATAGCCAAAGCAATAAAGTAGAAGTCAGAAGGAATCACACCTAAACTGTATATTGCTCCGGTTAGAGGTATGAGATGAGGAAAGACTCCAGAAATTTGGGCTTCACAGCTCTGAAAGGTGGCAATTGAGAGCTGACCTTATGGAGTTACACAAAATAGAAAAAGTAGATCCACAAAAATGGCATCAAGCTAAACTGTGAGGAAGACAAGATGCCATACAATGAAACTGGTAAGACAAATTTAGGATTGATGTCAGGAAGCTCTTCACACAAGTGTGATCACCACATAGAATAGACTTCAGGAATATGCAGCAGACGGATAAATTCTGGAATAATTTTACAAACAAATCTGTATTTAGATAGGGAGACAGCCCAGTCTTCCTGGAGGAATGACCTAATAGCATTCCTCATCACTACTTATCTTGTGATCACATTCAAAGCCTCCAACTCATTTAATATACATGTTGCAACAACCCAAACAATCACCTTAAGAACCACCAATATCAGCAAGATTCCTCAGGTGTTTCCAGTCTTATTAGCATTCTCCTTGTTTATATAGAACACAACTGCATTCTCAAACATATTTATAATTATAATCTGCCAAGGGAACAAAAAAATTAGTGGGAGTCAAAGCAAATAATGGAAATAAAAACTTTCTAGAACTTGATGTAGAAAATAATTGCTTTCACATTTCATGACAGAATTATAAATATATGTTTATTTACCGGAAAAGATATGCTTTCTTCAGGGCATCTTCATTTTCACAATATTTTGGCACTTTTTCTGTGGCACAGTTAACCTACAAAAAGCAGCACAGTGCTTTAATAGGATAATGTAATACAGCTAATACAGAAAAATTGCTGCAAATATACTACCTTTCTTTCCAATATTTGATTTAAATAAAACTATTTTCTCCAAAAAAAACGCTCCAGCAATTTTCTCCTCTCCTTTGAGGATTAAGACACGCAGATGCTAGCTTTTTCTATCATTCTTCAGGATGTGGGCATCATTGGCAACACCAGCATTTAGTGCCCATCCCTGGTTATGCTTGGGAAGGCGGTCAAGGGCCTTCTTCTTGAACCACTGCAAGTCTGTGTGGTGAATCTTTATTAAAAAAGTTGTTTTTGTGAAATCATGACTGCATCTTGATTTTTGTACCTCTTCTGCTTCATCTTAATGTTAGAGGTAGGCGCACCTAAACCTTGGCAATAGCACTATAAGATCAGCATAAAAGCAGCTCAGCCAGCACTTCCACCATTTTTTCATTCTCAGCGGGAATCCTCTAATCAGTGCCTCCATGTGTCAAAATGTTTGAGGTTGAAAACTGAAGGGTGTACAGCGTAGTGTTATAATACATGCTATACCAAATAATAGGTTTCCAACCGATGGATTAAAAACTAAATTAAACTTTTAAAAAGAAAGCAGCTGAAATGGTCACCGCAATTTGTATTGAAATACCTCACAGTCAAGCTATCAAGATGGAGATGAATGTCTGGTTAATCTCCCCGCAAAACAATGGTTTGCTAATTTTGAATGAGCTACCTGCTTTACCTCCATTAACAAGGCATTCAAAGCCATCTTGGAACATGAACACTGATGGAGATGAACCTCAAAGAGTAAACACTGAAACAATAGGACCAGACACAGAGACTGGAATTCTTAAGACTTGAACTAATTAAGATGCAAAAGAGAGAATGCGCTGGACAATCACGTTACAGTCTCTTCATCTGTGTGAAAACGTGGAGTTTCTTTTGAATACAACAGACAAGCATCTGGGTTTAACCAGTACAAGTCCCAAATGGCGGTCTGTCTCTCTTTCTCTCCAGGCAATGCTGTAAGTTCGAACCCTGCCTGCGGGCTGGAAAACATCCAAGTCTATCATTGCTGCAGACAGAGATCCCGGAGATAAAACCATCAATATCACTGAAAACCATCTACATCACTGTCTCCAAGAAAACCCTGAACCAGGTGGCCACCTCTAACAACCAGAAACTTCAGGACCACGAGTTCATCCGGAAGACCACTGAATTACCAGCATACACAGACTGTATATTCTTTTATTTGCTCTGGACTCTAATCCAACAAATCTATCTTCTTCACTTTGGTGTGTGTGTGTGTGTGTGTGTGTGTGTGTGTGTGTGTGTGTGTGTGTGTGTGTGTGTGTGTGTGTGTGTGTGTGTGTGTGTGTTTCTCGTTTGTGCATGTGTGAGATTCTCGTTTGTGTGTGCATGAAAGTTGGAGAGTATTTTTTATTTTACTTAGATCGGGTTTTGGTTTTAAGTACAATAAACTAACCTCTTTCTTGTTTAAACTCAAGAAAATCTGTCCGATTGGTTCTTTTATGATCAAAGCACATAAAAGAGTTAAACACTCACTGAATTGGTAAGCATATCCACTGTTGAAAAGAAATAAACCCTGTTGCAGTCAAACAAGGACAGGGACAACAGGGGAGCCTTTTGATCCCTCCTCATCTGATCGTAACAGTAGCATGAGTGAACCAATATCCTACCACCCTGCAGAACAGCAATTAGGGTTGCAATGTAATGCAGCACGAGAATACCCAGAAAGTTGCATTTCTACTTGCATTGTTTTATATTATTATTTTCATTAATATGTTCCTAACAAAATTGAGAATGTAGAACTTAGATTCTCTCCTCACAACCCACAACCCTCATTCAAGCTTATATAGAATTTTGCTCTCAATAGCAAATGACATTTTGAAAGAAATAGATGTTCCAGAGAAGATATTTTAATTCACCTGAGCCACTGTGATGCCATACTCTTCAAGAGATTCTGATGATTTTTCTAGCTGTTGAAGGAAAAGTCTGATTGATGGGTTGGCTGAAATAGAGAATCAGATAATGCTTTTAATGTTCTGAACTGAATATTTATTTCTATAGCATAAATAGGCCAAAGATGAACAAAGACTAACATTTTGGCTCCCTTTTAAGATAACCTTACTTGTCCATATTTAATTTCAATTTTGCTGCTGTAACTTGGGCTAGCTTGACACTATTTTTAATTAGTAAGAGAGGGGATGAACAAAAGAAGAAACTTGCATTGATATGGAGCCTTTCATGTCCTCAGAATATCCCAAAGCAAAGCACTTTTTAGGTATAACCACTGCTATTTTGTGGGCAAACACAGAAGCTAATATATACACAAAAAAGCCCCTCAAACAGCAATGAGAGGAATGACCAGAAAATCTCTGTAGATGGTGTTGGGTGAGGGACAAATATTGGTAGAGGCAACAACAACTTGCATTTATATAGAATCTCTAAAACAGTAAAACGTCCCAAGCTGCTTCATTGGAGCATTACCAAACAAAACTTGACACCAAGGTATGCACAACAACAACAACATCAGCTTTAATTGATATATCGCCTTTAACATCACAAAATGTCCCAAGGCGCTTCAAAGAGGTATTATAAAACAAAATATGACACCGAGTCACATAAGGAGATATTAGGACAGATGACCAAAAACTTGGTCAAAGAGGTAGGCTTCAAGGAGTGTCTTAAAGGAGGAAAGCAAGGTGGAGATACAGAGAGGTTTAGGAAGGGAATTCCACATCTATGAACCTAAGCAGCCTAAGACACGGCCACCAGTGCGGGAGCAATTAAAATCATCTAGCTCAAGTGGCTAGATGATATCTCAGAGGGTGTAAAGCTGGAGGAGGTTACAGAGATAGAGAGGGAAAGGCCACAGATGGAATTGAAAACAAGGATGAGAATTTTAAAATTGAGGTGTTGCTTAACCAGGAACCCAATGCAAGCACAGGTGTGATGGGTAACCCGGATCTGGAGCAAATTAGGATACAAGCAGCAGAGTTTTGGATGAGTTTAAATTTATGGAGGGTGGAAGATGGGAGACCAGCCAGGAATGCATAGGAATAGTCATGTCTAGACATTGAAGAACTCCCCTGTTCTTCTACAAATAGTAACATGGGATCTAATATGTTGCTTAAATGGGTACACAGGGCCTTTGTTTAATGTCTCATTTAAAATACAGCACCTCTGTCAATGCAGCAGTCCCTCAGTACAGCACTGAAATGTCAGCATAGATCACACAATATTATGACTCAGAGGTGAGATTGCAACAACTGAGCCAAGACTGAAAGTAGGGACAGGAAAGGGGAAATGATAAAAACTATTATCGTCCACATAATGTTACATAATGAATGTAGTTTATCAGGGCAATCTATATAAGCCAGACTACTTCAGTGTTGAATTAATTGTTGAAGTAAAACTGAAATGAACATTCAAATTAGGCTGAATAATTTGAAAAGAAAACTCAAATTAAAAACATTCTTTTCAAGTGAGTCCAGTCAAGGGACAGAAAAAAGTTTGTACATTTTCCAGGACTCAAAATTCAATTGAAAAAATAAAATTAAGTGAAATTGATTGAGTTATTTTTGCAAGGATGACTTTTTTATGCTCTGCAAGGTTAGGGATGTCAGTCCTAGGCTTTAGAACATTTTTCTATTTATTTATTATATTTATGTTTTAGAATCAAACAGTCATACATCAGGCATGGTGCAATTCAGATGCAGAGCAAACCTCTCACTACATTGCCTCTACAATGATCCTTAGACTCAATCTTAGAAAAGTACTCATTCCATACCAATGACCTAGTGTCATTTCTAATTCCTACAGCAACCACCTTTATGGCCTCTGTGTGAGGCCATCAATTTAGTAGCAATTAGTTCAGAATTGTGAGTAGTAAGATACTACATAATCTCAGCTGTAATCAGCAATGATCTAACTTGGATCAAACTTAAACCCAAGATGAACAGTGTTATCCAGTATGCCGAAAACAAGCAAAAAGAATATCCAAATGTACTAAATATATAGGATGGATACAGATAACGCAAAGTTTTACTTTTATTGCAGCATTCTGTTTCAACTATTTAATCTAATCCAGCAAGTACTTACTTGTTTTTCTGAAGTATATTAAAGACGTTTTTCCTGACTGTAGAATATTGATAAAGCGTTGCTGATTTAAGGTGTGTAATGTCTTCACACTATCAATAACATTGAAATGACCAGCATATAATAAAATTAAGAAAAGGTATGAATTCCATTGAGCCATTTTAGCCAATTGATAAAGACAGTACTGATTCCAAGAATTGCTTAAATAATGTGAATGAAATCCTCAACTGCATTCTTATTTATTTCAATCTGGAAAAAGAGAAATTAGCAGTAATTAGTGAGATATATTCCACAGACCATGTTCAACTGTCCATAACTCATCATGATGTTGGCAGTCCCATATATTTACGTCTAACAGAACACATATAAGATGTTAAAGAAGCACCAATGCATCAGGAGCACAAAATGTACATGGAAAAGTAGTCCTCTTATTGTAAAACATGGCACATCAAGAGCCAACGCACTAAATCATCAATCAATGGAATACATAAAAACCTACCTTATAAAAAATTTCTATTCTGAATACCTACACTCCATTTTAAAACTCCCTCCACAATTAAACTGACTTTGTGTCACTTTTGGATGGAAATTAGAAAATTGGAACTTTTTTTCTACAATAAACTGTATTTTCCAAGTTACAAAGTCACTGAAAACATTCACTTTTTTTTTTACAATTTCCACATTTAAAAAAAAACCTTTTACTGATTAAAGAAACGTAGGCTCTGTGACCAAAGCAGAAGATTTTGCTGACTACCAAAAGGCATAATGTGAGCCTACAATATTATTTTCAAGTTACGTCAGGCCAATAGGACAAAAGGACATATGTGTGAAGGTTTCAATTTTTAACCTTCATTGTAACAATTAAAATCGGCAAGGGTCCAGCATTCAGCTTCTGTAAAGATTAGAAACACTGGCAGGAACAAGAAAAATGGAAGTATGACAGTCCATTAGTGATGGATTTAAAGGAAGACCTTAAAGTAAGGGATGAAGTGGACAGGCCAAGAGTTCAGGGAGGGAATTCTGGCCTTGGAGCCTGGTCTAGGTGGGGCGATGGGGTGGGATTCACAAAAGGCCAGAGAAATAGAGTATTTGGGGTCGGGGATAGATGAGTTGTAGGTCTGAAAGAGGTTACATAAATAGGAAGTGGTAAACCCATGAAGAGATTTAAATATTAAATTGGAGGCTTTGGGGTACTAGCGAGCACACGTGGTGGGTGAGTGTTAATGGTATGGAATAGGATATGGGTAGACGTGTTTTGGATGAGCTGAAATTCATGGAGAGCAGAGAATGGGAAGTCTTCCAATCGGGCATTGCAATAATCAAGTCTGGAGGTGACAGGCACATAGATAAGAATTTTATCAGCAGATGGGCTGAGGTAGAAGCAGAAGTAGATGACGTACCAGAGATGGAAGCAAGCAGTTTTCATGATGGAGAAGATATGGGGTCAGAAGCTCAGCGCAGTGTCAAATTAGATGCTGAGGTTTCAAACAGTCTAGTTCATCCTGAGACTGTGACCAGACAGGGGATTTGAATTGGTGTTAAGTGTATGGAGCTTGTGGCAGGGACTGAAGACAATGTCAATGTCTTCAGTCTTCCCAATGTTTAACTGGACAAAACTGTGGCTCACCCAAGAGTGGATGTTGAAAAGCAGCCTGACAACACAGAGGCAGTGGAAGAATTCAGGGAGGTGGTGGAGAGGCACAGCTAAGTGTCGAAAGCATACATGTGACAGCTGACCCCATCTCTGGAAATCAAATTGTCAAGGAGCAGCATGTAGATGAGCAGAAGGAGGGGGCAAGGAATAGATTCTTGGGCAACTCTGGCGATAATGGAGCAGGCGCAGGAAGAGAAGCCATTTCTGGAAACCTCTAACTACAAATGGATAAGTAAGAATGGAACCAAACAAGGGCAGTTCCACAGCTGAACAACGAAGACATTGGAGGAGGATGGTATGATCAACCAGGTAAAAGATGCAAAGTAGTCAAAAAAGGATAATGCTCCACTGTCATAATCACAAAGGACATCATTTGTGACTTTTATTAAGCCTTTTATGCTGTGGCAGGGTGTAAACCTGATAAGAAAAATTCAAACAGAGCTGCAAGAAAGATCAGCATATATTTGGAAGGTGAAAACACGTTCAAAGTCTTTGCAAAAGGAAGGAAGATTGGATATGGGGTCGTAGTTTGCAAGGACAGAGGGGTCGAGGATGACTATTTTGAGAAGATGATGTCGGCAGTTTCAAAATGTCTGAGGAGAGGGAATCTTTTAAAATGTCAGCAAGTTAGAAAAGGAGGTTGGCTAGTCAGCATTAGTGGCAATGGGGTCAAGGAAGCAGGAGATGGGTCTCATGGATAACATGAGCTCGGACAGAACAAGAGAGGACACAGGAGAGATTCAGGTTCAGAGCTAGTGCAAGTGAAAATCTGGTGGGGTTTGGCTTGGTGGGCAAGGAAAAGAAAGGGGGAATGGCAGGTGCAACTAAACAGATGGTCTCAATTAGCTTCTCATACTTGTTGGAGGTGAGGGTGGAAAGGGAAAGGGGAGGGGACTTTAGGCCTCAGTGCTTCATGTAGTCCAGCCAACTTTAGTGATGGATGTCTAAGCCACTTTTGTGTCTTGGACTTGAGGGGTCAAAGATGAGGGCTATGCCAAGAGGGATGACCAGGATGGGAGCAAGTAAAGGTTTTGCTATTTAGCATTTCAAATGGCGTTTCATCAGAACTGGTTCAGTTCTGGCTTAACTTGTACTTTCCTCTTTTTATGGGGCTAATGGGCTGGTTATGGATTTCCAGTATTTTCTGTTTTTAGAATTACATAGAAATTACAATGTGGAAACAGGTCATTGGGCCCAACCACTCCATGTTGCTGTTTCACCTCGACACGACCAGTAATCCTAATATATATCTGTCCTGTTCCTATCTCTAGCTTTCTATCAACCAGCTATCTCACCCGTCTTTCATGTTAAAGCATGAAGGTTTCTGTTTCCATCGTAGTGCATTCTGCAGCCTCATTATTCTGTGTAAAAAAAAAACTCCTGTTTACATTTAATCTTACATCGATGTGTCGTTGCGATCGAGACCTTCCAATCACAGAAAACAGCCTGTTTCTACCATTCTGTCCAATCCCTTCATGACTTTAAACACCATAAAATCATCTCTGATCTATTTTATTTCATATATCCAGTTATGTACTCATTTTCACCCCGAAGTATATGGTTTAGTGATTTTCTTTTGCCAGTAAATATTACCCACGACTTTCTGCGTGTAAAAAAAAGGCAGAGCGAGCTCTCTGTAAGAGGTAAAAGAAAGAGAAACATTCATTCCAATTTAACTAATAACTGAACAACTCTAGAATTCTGCTAACTTTGCAACGCAAAACATTGACACATAATTCAGGAAAAAAAACTGAAAGAAAGCACAGTAATTATCAGCATGTCCCTGCCCCATTGTCATACCTTACATCGGAATTCGCTGCTGAGAAGGTTCGACAGCCGAATCCCCGCCTCAGCCTTTCGCTGATTGGCGCTTCTATAGTCATTGTTTGCAACGTAATTGATTATTGGCTAATTATGGTGTCCATCAAATCGTTTACAGCCACTTCCGGTAACAATCGACAGCACCAACCACGCACGCGCCTATTTGGGGACCGCCCTCAATCCGATCCTGTTTGTTGTCTCAATGATTGACAGGAAGGGATGACAAGGTTCCACCAATGAGCAGACGGATAGAGAGAAGGGGCGGGACCATTTGGAGATTTTTTTTCTTGCGGGGAGCTGAGGCAGGGGCTGGATAGATGGAGAGTGAAGTTACTGCAGTATAACAAGCATAGCCTGTTTCAGGACACTCCGTAAATATGTCTCCGCAGAGCTCAGCGGCAAATGTGCTCCGCTTCCCGTCAATGACGGCGGCTCCGGACAAGCCGATCCAGGCTGCAGTGCCCCCCTCAGTGGAGCTCGGCTTGACGGTGGTTTACACCGCTCTGTACTCTCTGCTCTTCCTCTTCGTTTACCTGCAGCTCTGGCTGGTCTTGCACTACAAGCACAAGCGCTTCAGCTACCAGACGGTGTTTTTGTTTCTCTGTCTGTTTTGGGCAGGCCTGAGGACTACGCTCTTTTCCTTTTACTTTAAAAATTGTGTCCAGGCCAATCAGCTGGAACCTTTGCCTTACTGGCTGCTGTATTGTTTCCCGGTGTGTTTGCAGTTCTTCACGCTGTGTCTGCTAAACCTTTATTTCGCACAGGTATGTTTTTAAGAGGGGAGGGGATAATAAAAATTAATTCATCTTCATGCTGATTTCGCTTTTTTTTCAATGGATCATTGCATTTGCTAGAAACCGCAGGAACACTAAACAAGTGCTGATGTACGAGACTGTCTTTGTCCCTTTTATATATCCAAATTACAGTCTTATTCTGAGATACAAGTCGGCTTTTAACATAACGATTCCTATTGTACTAATTTCCCATAGTATGGTTTATCGCTAAAATAGTGGCTACCTTTTGATTTTGAGAGCTGTTTGAAAGTCTTGGCTTGTCCGGTTAATTATCTAAGTAGACCGTTGTTTTAAAAGAAACAAATGATATTGGGAACCGTGTCATTCCGGTTTTAGAAAAATACCCATTATGACGTTAACTGCTTTGCCGGACGCCTTTCAGTGCAACGCTCGGCTGTTATTGGTGATCAAATGTTTTTTTTTAAAAGTCCCTATTCTGAAATTCTGTAACTAGTTGCAACAGATTTTCTTCTGTTATTAATAGTTGCTGGAAATCTCATTGACAGTTCTATCCACCCAGTTCAGGAGCATATTCAATCAGTAATTTTTTTTCCTGTTCTGGCCTTGTTTAATCCAAAAGGGAAATCGATAAATAAATCGTTCCGTTTCGCGACTAAGACGATTGCAATTTGCAGGTATCGGCAGGCAGTTGTTTAAACTTTAATAATTTGGTGAAGCAAACCGTATTACAGTGATGCCAAATCTGAGCCGGTTTTTCTACAGTTATCCATTTGAGTTCTGCAACTCATAAACTCGTACTTTAATGCTTCGCTTACTTAGAATTACTTACTTATAACTTTTATAATGACCACTCCAGGCGCTTACCCATTGTCTCTCGAGATAAGGAGGCCAAAGAAAAAAAAACTTATAATTACTTAGCAATGTTTATGTAGAGGATGTGCCAATAACTGTAATTTATTTGTTTAATTTATAGTTTGTTCGGGGTTGTCTTAATCGTAAATATTTCACTTGTACGATATTGTTTCCAACCAGAAAGCAGTTGGATATTGGAAGTCTTAAAAAGAGAAGTTGATTTAACGAGGTGATCCACCTCGGGGTTAGAACATTGCTCACCTGGCCACTGCCTCTCTTGATCTTAGTTCCAACTTCCTCCCTAGCCAATTGTAGGAGATTCTGCTGTCTCCACAAATAATTGCACAAAATGTTAATGATTCACCTACAGATTTTAATCTCTCGGCATTATGCAGAATTACGAGGGTAAGTGTACTTCCTATGCAAGTTATAAGTATTTCATGTAATTTGTAAATAACTAGCATATTTATTGACTGTTTTGAGTGCTACCAAGCTTTAATTGGTGGACTGCTTTTACGTTGACGTATACAATAATTGCAATATAAAAGCGCACTTACTGTTATCACAAGTGCGATCTAACAAATCGCAAACTGCATTGTTCATATCGTCCATTTGATCCAAAGCTATTTTCCAAATTAATGAATGGTAGCCACCTATACTCTCTGAAACTTCCTCCCTAAACCTTAACGCCCCATTCACTTTAAACAAAAAAATAGTTTCCAAACCTATCTAATCGCTCAACCTTTCGACCACCAGTATTAATAGCTTTTCGCATAACTGGACGTCTGTCCCTGATCTCTCTCGCACTTGAGGCATCTAGGGCCTTTATTACTAAATGCAAGTTGTTGTAGAAAGAATGGTGACTCATTATTTAGATTTACAAATACAAAGAATTAGAAATGATAGTGTTCCAGAAAATTGACGTTACATCAGTTGTAATGCCTCTTATTGATGATCTGATCTTCCAATCATTGACACAAAATTCAGTTGATTTGCTGTAGGAAAGCAAAGGGAGTTAGATCCATAAGCAGTCTGTTTGTATTAGATTGCTGTATTTGCTCTGCTGGGCCATAAGTGATTAAAGCCGCCTTAAAGATGAATTGAGGATAGGGCTTTTGTGTGCTTTGTCCTTGGGTTCCCTGGACAAGTGAAAACGTCAATGATGTCTTTGGTTTTATATTAAAAGTGCATGAATAAAAGTTCAGGTTTTGATATTTTGCAGTTTTGAGTTCTATCATGATGTATTGTGTGGCTTAAGTGTAGTGCATTGTATCTGTTATTGAGTATAGATAAAGTAGGCCGAGGCCTTTTCCAGAAGCTCTAGGCACTCTCTGCCTTGAATTCTGTTCACATGCAATGATAAATAGTAAGCCAGCCTTTTTTACAAATTCTTACTCATGAAACCTTTGGCCTCTTTTATGGAGGCAAGGGATTGACTTGAATCCTGAATTTAAACATTTTTACTGGGTGATGTGTTGAATGTAATTCAATACATCATGCATGTTAACCCAAAAGGCTGGCCAATAGCTACAAAAATGACACTAAAACAAAATGCTGGAAGCATTCAGCAGGTCGGGCAATATCTGTGGAAAGAAAGTTAGTGTTTTAGGTTCATGTCCTTTGATCACAACTGCAAAACTGACCCTGAATAAAAGCTTGTAAGATGTAAACAAGAGGTTCCACTGAGTGCACATAAACTTGTACCTTAATAGGTACGCCAATCATTCTTTCACTTGTATGAGAGGAGGAAATAACATAAGTGCATGAAAGACAGAAAAGAATACAAATGTTGAAAGCACAAAATCACTTTTTCTAGGGGGTTCATTGTTTTTGTTTACACTTTCTCCCAGTAGCAGTACGTAATATAGTACTGAGAGGATGAAAGTTTAAATCTTAATTAAGAAAAATGCCTAATAACATTGAATGTTTATACCTGTCTTGCCAACTATGGGATTATTCCCAGTTAGGACTTTAAACAGTAAAATGCTCAATCTTCAAAAATGCTGCTGCTCCTCACCCTTGCCAATTGATGCACTTCTAAGTTGTGGGCTGGAGATGAGTCCAGGGATGTGCATCCCTGGAAAATTTTGAATTTGTTTGGTTGAAATGGTTCTATTTGGTCATCATTATACTTAAAATGTCATTTTTAATTTTTTTAAAATTTGGTTTTTGCTTTTAGTCACTTCCCTAAAAGCTACTTGAACAGTCACTTTCCCACCTTCTGCACCAACTGCTACAGTTCAGAGTCAGTATCTCCTCTGGACCCAGTTGATATAAACGCTATACCCTGTCCATCTCATCTAGTTCCGATATACTTTCCTTCTCCCAATAGCTGTGTTTATGCTGGCACTTATCCTCCCTAATTAACTTAGAGTTTGCTGGGGTACCCAGGGGTGTGCCAGGTGGTGGCAAGAGTTGGTTTTGTGAAAGGAAAATCATGTTTAACCAATTATTGGAGTTCTTTTGAAGAAGTAACATGCTGTTGATAAAGGGGAACCGGTGGATGTACTGTACTTGGATTTCCAGAAGGCATTTGATAAGGTGCCACATCAAAGGTTATTGTGGAAAATAATAGTTCAAGGTGAGGGTGGGGGTGGGGGTAACAATTTGGCATGGATAGAAGATTGTCTAGCTAACAGGAAACAGTAGGCATAAATGGGTCATTTTCTGTTTGGCAGGATGTAATGAGTGGTGTGCCTCAGGGATCAGTCCAGGGGCCTCAATATTTTACAATTTTTATATAAGTGACTTCGATGAAGGGACTGAAGGTATGTCTGCTAAATTTGCTGATGACACAGATAGGTAGGAAAGCAAGTTGTGAAGAGGCCATAAGGAGGCTACAAAGGGATACGGATAGGTTAAGTAAGTGGGCAAAGATCTGGCAGATGGAGTATAATGTGGAAAAATGTGAAATTGTCCATTTTGGCAGGAAGAATAAAAAAGAAGCATATTATCTAAATGGTGAGAGATTGCAGAGCTCTGAGATGCAGAGGGTGTCCTAGTGCATGAATTGCAAAAGGTTAGTATGCAGGTACAGCAAGTAATTAGGAAAGCTATTGGAATGTTATCATTTATTGTGAGGGGAATTGAATACAAATGTAGGGAGGTTATGCTTCAGCTATACAGGGCATTGGTGAGACCCCATCTGGAGTATTGTGTACAGTACTGGTCTCCTTATTTAAGGAAGGATGTAAATGCGTTGGAAGTAGTTCAGAGAAGATTGACTAGACTAATACTGGAATTGGCTTGTGAGGAAAGATTGGACAGGCTAGGCTTGTATTCACTGGAATTTAGAAGAGTAAGAAGCGACTTGATTGAAGCATACAAGATCCTGAGGGGTCTTGACAGGGTGGATGTGGAAAGGATGTTTCCTGTTTTGGGAGAATCTAGAAGTAGGGGGTCACTTTTAAAATAACAGGTTGCCCATTTAAGACAGATGAGAAATGTTTTCACTCTGAGGGTCGTGAATCTTTGGAACTCTCTTCCTCAAAAGGTAGTGGAAGCAGAGTCTTTGAATATTTTTAAGGCAGAGGTAGATAGATTCTTGAGCAAGGGGGTGAAAGGTTATTGGGGTAGGCGAGAATGTGGAGTTGAGGTTACAATCAGATTAACTTGTATCTTATTGAATGGCGGAGCAGGCTCAAGGGGCCGAGTGGCCTACCCCTGCTCCTAATTCATATGTTCGTAACCTAGCACTCCTGTTCCACCCTTTGTTCATGCCAGCACTCAATGCACTGCCACAACTAGCACTGCAACCCACCCGCCCCAGCCATTTAACTTCAGTTCATGTTGACACTCGAGCACTGCTCGCACCTTATTCCCCTCTATCTTCTCACTAAAGCATTGATCTATAGTCTCCCACTTTTATGAAACATTTCTTCCAGCTCCTGCTGACCTTTCTTCCCTAAAACCCCACCTGTTTTCTGCTGTCTTCCCTCCGCCACCCCAAAACATTCTTTGTGCCCTCCTTACCCACCCCTCCCCCACCCATGCTGTTTCTACCTGAGTTCTGCTGCTTGCTTCTGTAAGTGTTTCCAGATACTGCATACTGTGTGCACTAATTTTCGCCAAAATTTTTTTCCATGGAAACGCTTTAGTTACAGGACCTTGGTATGAGCAACACTGAGGGAAGGGGACCTGTTGATACTAATTTTCATGCACAAAAAAAATTGTGTGCCAAAACATTGACCGTCAATTTAAAAAGTAGATGGTTTTTAAAATTATTATTCATTCACAGGATGTGGGTGTCACTGACAAGGCCAGCATTTATTGCCCATTCCTAATTGCCCTTGAGAAGATGGTGGTCAGCTGCCTTCTTGAATAAAACGAAGTGGCTAGGCCATTTCAAAGGGCAGTTGAGTCATCCACGTTGGTATGGGTCTGGAGTCACATAGGCCAGACCAGGTAAGAATAGATTTTCTTCCCTAAGGATTCTTTAACAACAATTCAGTAGTTTCATGGTCACAATTGCTGATACTAGCCTTTTATTCCAGATCTATTTAATTGAATTTAAATTCCTCAGCTGCTATGATGGGCTTCAAATTCATGCCTCTGGATTACTAGTCCAGTGGCATAACCACCATGCTACCATACCCCCTGACATATGCAACTGATGCATGGAAAGGCAAATTTGAATTCAGATGTCAAAAGCTGCCTGATAACTGGAAGTAACTAGTGTTTAGAGCAGTTGAAACTGAAATACTACATTTTATTGATTTTACAAATTGCAGTGCTACATAGGTTGAGTGTATACATTGTTTATCCTAACCAGCTGCATAATCTGAACTGTTTTAGTCCTAGCCTAATTTCATTGGGGAATTAGCATATAATGCAAAGCAGTGTGTAATTAAGCACTAAGGATAATTACTTGAGGATAATTAAGCCAATGATAACAATTAGAAATAAACGTCAGACTAGATATAGTTTTCTGACGTTGGATAGATGCTGCTCTTGTTCTGCCATATGCAAATTGAAATGGTTCCTATTTTTTGCATAGTTGGCTTGCAAAAATAAAGTGTTACTTGTTGTACTCTTCCAGTGGAAGCTAAATCTACTACAGCCTCCACTACGGCCAGTCTACCTCTAGAGCAACAATACGCTGACGAAGGTGGATATATTGTCTGAGCTGGCAGTCAATGTATTTTTTTTTCCTGCCACATATATTTCCATCGTTGTCCAGCCTAAGTGTTGAAACAAATTTCTGGATTTAGTAGATGCATACTTTATTGCTGTTCAATCAATACTGAACTTACTCAGCATTTTGTTAATGGACCACAGCTGAAATGTTATTGTCCCTCTAGGATAAAGCATGCATGATGGGTGAATGTATTTATATTGCACAATATTACTACTGAATTTCACATTCAATTATTTCAGTGAAATGACAGTTTGTAGCTGTTTTATGCTCCTCCAACTCCACAAACAGCAGTGAAATGAATGGCCATTTAATCTGATTTTTGTGCTTTTGGTTAAAGAATGTTTGTCTGGGAGAGCTCCTGCTTTTTAAATAGTGATGTGATTTTTAATGTCTGACTGAAATATTTGAACATAGACAGGACCTCAGTTTAATGTCTCCTCTAATTACAGATATGGCAATTGTTAAGGCAATTGTCATTCCATAGAGCATTGTTTATTGTATATTGGTTTTCATGTGATAATCCATGCCTCCTCCCTTAATCCTTTGAGACCACTTGAACCTTTACAATATTGTCCTGGGGAGTCCTGCAAAATGGTGTGAACAAAAGGGCAATTTGTTTTAGTTTTTTTAGTTTGAGATACAGCACTGAAACAGGCCCTTCGGCCCACCAAGTCTGTGCCGACCATCAACCACCCATTTATACTAATCCTACATTCCTACCACATCCCCACCTGTCCCTATATTTCCCTACCACATACCTATACTAGGGGCAATTGCTAATGGCCAATTTACCTATCAACCTGCAAGTCTTTGGCATGTGGGAGGAAACCAGAGTACCCAGAGGAAACCCACGCAAACACAGGGAGAACTTGTAAACTCCACACAGGCAGTACCCAGAATTGAACCCAGGTCGGTGGAGCTGTGAGGCTACGGTGCTAACCACTGCGCCACTATGCCGCCCCTTTGGAACTCTACTGGCTTATTGGTTAGGGAGCTGTAACCTTAATGTTTATAACACTGGTATAAACTAATATCAGAGGCCCTTTTATAGAGGGGGCAGCAAAGGGAGTAGGATAGGTGTTCTGTTTCTTCACTATTAGTACATAGAACATTACAGCGCAGTACAGGCCCTTCGGCCCTCGATGTTGCGCCGACCTGTGAAACCATCTGACCTAAACTCTTCCATTTTCATCCATATGTCTATCGAATGACCACTTAAATGGTTGTCTTTCTCTCTGTATCTGACACCTGAGTAAATAATTCTTCTAAGAGGCATCCTATTGGTTTTGATTCAATCAAGGAATTGCTGTATAAATTTATTTCTTCAGTTCACAATGTGGTCATTTAGAATCACATTATGTTCTGGTGTTTTCTCCAGATGTTACTCCTTAATTTGACTAAAGTATTTACAAAGTCAGTCACTTGAGTGTTTTTAAACACAATCATACACACAATTTAGTCATCTGAAGCGCAGTTTTAACCAAAATCTAGATTAGTGCAAATAGGTTTTATTAATCCACTCCAGATGGGATTAAGGTTCATATGAGAGCTTTTCATTCCCCCTCGAGTCACAGGGTATCCATTTGGTGCTGCTTCATAAAGATAGAGGCGAACTGGAGAGCAGGTATATAATTCCTAGTAGATCCTCTATCTCGTCCCCTCTTTTTTTTTAAACCTTCTCTTTTTGAAGTAATGGAATATTGTTCCATGGGTGTCTCTAGCCTGCCTGTCTCTTACCCAATAATTGCTCTTCATATGTAAGCAAAACGATAAGTGTTCGCTAGCTATTTATTTGTGAAGGGTGTCACAATTGAACCTGCTCCTGTCCTCGCCAAAACATTTAAATTTTAATCAGGGCTCACCAGCTATTTATCAGGAGCTCCAGTTGAGTTTTTGTTTTGACCCACTAGCCAAGATGGAGATCAGCAGCCACCAAAAGATCCACAATTTCTTTGTGTGATTAAGTAGCAGGTGGGACCTTTTTATAATATCCATGTGAACCAAATATATTTAATGCCTTGGTTGATCTCCTGTGGCATTGATGGGGTCTGAAGCATGGTTGCAATTTTCAAATGCTAATGTGAAGCTGTGTTTAACTTGGCCTCTCCTTTTACATCTTCTGTTCAGCTACTCCCTATGGGGACAAGTAGCTGTAAAATCTTTCAACAAACATTCTGAGGTTAACTTGAGACTAATTGTTGAAGAACATTTTAGTAGATTAGCTTCTGTTTGTTAATTGCTAACCCTCTTCCGAGTGCAGATGTAATATTCTGTACCTATTTTACGATAATACTTAGAAGTTTGTAGTTAAGTCTCAAAACATAGGATAACTTGAAAAGCAGAGTAGATTCAGCTGGAGTGTAGAGTCATCTTTCCAGGTTAGGCTGACAAACAATGCGATGCGTTACAGCACTACCACCGGCATGATGGTGCAAGTTAAAGTGTGACAAGTTGCGTAGGCAGTTTCCATTATGCATGGTGTCTTGGGAATTTATAATATGAAAAAGTTGATCTCGAAGCGTAACAAAAGTGCAACTATAGGAAATAAGGTTCTGTTTTGCCAAATCACACCTCAACCTATTTCCTTTACTCCTCTAGCACCTTATTCCCTGTCAAGCACCTGACCTTCTCTCCACTCCTTTTAAATTTCTTTACCAAGTCCCATTCTGTTTTCCCTGATATCCTCACCTTGTTTCTTCCCTGAGATTCTGCACTGAATGAGTCTTCAAACTGGTCTCTTTCCATTCTCTCTGTGGGTGTTGCTGGCAAAGCCAGTATTTATTGTCCATCCCTTGTTGCCTTGAGAAGCGGTGGTAGGCCATCTCCTTCTTGAACCACTGGTCCAGATTTGATGCAACTGAATGGCTTGCTAGACCACTACAGAGGGCAGTTAACAGTTAGCCACATTGGTATGGGTCCACAGTCACATAGGCCAGTCCTTAACAAAGGGACATTCCTGAATCATTTGGGTTCTTGCAATAATCTGTCAGCTTTATAATCATTTTTGTATTGAAAGCAGCTTTTTATTTCCAGATACTTTAAAATTGAGTGGAATTTTGAAAGTGCTTTGGTAGAATTTGAACACTCATCTAGGCCTCTGGATTACTAGTTCAGCAATGTAACCACTATATTGCCATACCAAAAGTCCATCTTTACCCCCCCCACCCCCCCACTAATTTCACTGCCATCCTGTCCTCCCCAAACATCTCCCTCCATATAAATCCTCCTATCCATATTTGCAGCCACCTTTGCAATCATTCTGGATACCTCCTGTGACCTTTTCTATTCCTTTCATCTCTCACTAACAAAACCATCTCTGTTCACTTCCTTGTATCTTTCACCATCCACATTCCTTGCCAACCCTACCTCCATCTGTATCTTTCCATGGGGGAGGAATGAGGACAGGTAATATAAACTAAATAGTACAGTTTTAAAGGGGGTGCAAGGACGGAGACATTTGGAGGTGTATGTACACTAGGTCTTACTGGTAGCAGGATACATTGAGAGGCTTCGTGGCATATAGGATCCTTGGCTTTATAAACAAGCATAAATATACAAAAACAAAAGTTGTGCTAAACTTTTTAAAAATCACTGGTTAGTCCCAGCTGGAGTATTGTTTTCAATTATGTGCACCACACCATATCATTATAAGACTGTGTAGAGGTTATAGTGGGATTTCAGTCACATGGAGAGACTGGAGAAGTTGGGATTGTTTTTAGAGCCGAGAAGGTTAAGGGGAGATTTAATAGATGTCTTTAAAATTCTGAAGCGTTTTGATAATTCGGAGTTCCTTTCCAGTGGAAGAAGCGTCAGTACCCAGAGGATGCCGATTTTAAAACAATTGGCAAAAGAGCCAGAAGAGAGCAGAGATATTTTTTATGCTGCAAGTGGTCACAGTCATGAATGTATTGCCTGAAATTCTGGTGGAAGCAGGTTCAATAACTTCAAAAGGGAATTAGAAAATTTCTTGAAGGGGAAAAATTTGTAGGGCTAAGGGGAAAGAGCAGGGGACTGCAATTAATTGGATGGAACTGACACAGGTATGATGGGCCAAATGGTTGTCATTCTATGATCAGATCTGGCTAATCTACATCAAGCACTATTGAGATTGAGCCTTGCTCTTCTACCAAAACTCCCCACTATTCTAAGCTAATCCTGGAGTTTGAAGATAGCCTGCACCATTAACCATAGCCTTAAATCCCCCTTTTATGTTTCCTCCACACTTAACTCTGATGTGAAGTGTGGGGAGCTTGTGGACTTGCTTTCACAAAGACTCAAACAATTGGTTCAGCTTCCTCTTGTCCATCAAACCCAGCCCTGATCCTGCAAACTTCTCTATTTCCCCTCATTCTCTCTCTGGGTTCATCTCTTTTTGGGAGCAGTAGTGGACATTTGAGCCTGCTCTGTCATTCCATTAGCTCTTACTATCTGTATCTCACCTCCATTTCTCTGTCTTTGTTCCATATTCGTTGTTTCCCTTATAAACCAAATCTTATTGATCTCTGGTCAATTCAGGTCTAGCATCCACAACCTTTCGGAGGACTGATTTGCAGATTTCTTCTATCCCTTGCCCTAATAAGGGTTTCCTGGTTTAACTGCAGCGCCTAACTTTAAAATTATGCCCTCTTGTCTGAATACCACACCAGAATGTGATTTTTATATTTACCCTATTATTGTAGACACCTCAATTGCATCACCTCTAAACCTTGTAAACTCGAGGGATTTTTTAAAATTTTATTTGTTCATGGTATGTGAGCGTCCCCAGCAAGGCCAGCATTTGTTGCCCATCCCTAATTGCCCATGAGAAAGTGATGATGAGCACCCTTCCTCCTTGAACTGCTGTAGTCCATGTGGTATAGGCAAACCTGTGCTGTTATGAAGGGAGTTCCAGGATTTTAACCAGGTGACAGTGAAGGAGTGGCAATATAGATCTAAGTCAGGATGGTGTGACTTGAAGGGGTACTTGCAGGTGTTCCCATGAGCCTGCTGCACTTGTCCTTCTAGGTAGTAGAGGTTATGGGTTTGGAAGATCTTGTTGAAACACTGCAGTACATCTTTTATGTGGTACATATAGTTGCCACTGTGCACCAGTGGTGGAGAGAGTGAATATTTGAGGTGGTGGATAGGGTGTCAATCAAGCAAGCTGTTTGTCCTGGATGGCGTTGAGCTACTTGAATGTTGTTGCAGCTGTACTCATCCAGGGAAGTGGAGAGTATTCCATCTCACGCTCTTGACTTGTGCCTTGTATATAGTGGACAAGCTTTGGGGCGTCAGGAGGTGAGTTACTCGCTGCAGAATTCCCAGCCTCTGACCTGCTCTTGCAGCCACAATATTTATATGGCTGATCCAGTAATGTTGTCTGGGTCTTGCTGCATGTGGGCAGTATTTGAGGGGTCTCGCTTGGTACTGAACACTGCAATCTTCAGTGAATCTCTCCACTTCTGATCTTATGATAGAAAGAAGGTCATTGAAGCAGCTGAAGATTGTTGGGCTTGAAGAACCCCTGCAACGATATTCTGGGGCTAGGATGATTGGCCTCCGACAACCACAACCATCTTCCTTTGTGCTAGGCATGATTCCATCTAGTGGAGAGCTTTCCTCCAATTCCCATTGACTTCAGTTTTGCTAGGTCTCCTTAATTCCACACAGTCAAAAGCTGCCTTGATGTCAAGGGAAATTGCTCTCAACTCGCCTCTGGAATTTAGCTCTTTTGCCCATCTTTGGGCTAAGACTGCAATGAGGAATGGAGTGGAGTGACCCTGGTGGAACCCAAACTGAGCATCAGGGGAACGGTTATTGCTGAATAAATGCCATTTGATAGCACTGTCAATGATACCTTCCATCACTTTGCTGATGTTTGAGTAGACTGATTTTGGGCTGTAATTGGCCGGATTGGATTTGACTTTTTTCTGGACAGGACATACCTGGGCAATTTTCCACATTGTTGGGTAGATGTCAGTGTTGTAGCTGTACTGGAACAGCTTGGCTAGGGGCATAGCTAGATCTGGAGCACAAGTCTTCAGTACTACTGCTGGGATGCTGTCAGGGACCATAGCCTTTGCTGTATCCAGTGCCTTCATCCATCATGTGGAGTGAAACAAATTGGCTGAAGACTGGTATCTGTGATGCTGGGGACCTTGGGAAGTGGACAAGATGGATCATCCACTCGCACTTCTGGCTGAAGATGGTGCACACTCTACAGCCTTGACATTTTGCACTGATGTGCTTGGCTCCCCAACTTTGAGGTTGGGAATGTTTGTGGAGGCTCCTCCTCCGGTTAGTTGTTTTGTTGTCCACCACTATTCATGACTTGATGTTACAGGACTGCAGAACTTTAATCTGATCCATTGGTCGTAGGATCGTTTTGCTCTATTGCATACTGCTTCTGTTTAGCATGCTTGTAGTCCCAGGTTGTAGCTTCATCAGCTTGGCACCTCATTTTTTGGCATGCCTGATGCTGCTCCTGGCATGCTCTCCTACACTCTTCATTGAACCAAGGTTGATACCCTGGCTTGATGGTAATGGCAGGTCATGAGGTTACAGATAGTGGTTGAGTACAGTTCTACTGGTGGCCTGTGGTGCTTCATGGATGCCCAGTTTTGAGCTGCTAGATCTATTCTGAATCTTTCCCATTTAGCTTGGTGATCGTGCCACACAACACGATGGAGGGTATCTTCAGTGTGAAGACAGGACTTTGTCTCCACAAGAATTGTGTGGTGGTCATTGCTAATGATACTGTCCTGGACAGACCCATCTGTGACCAGCAGATTGGTGAGGGTGAGGTCAAGTAGGTTTTTCCCCTCTTGTTGGTTCTCTCGCCACCTGCCACAGGCCCAGTCTGGCAGATATGTCCTTCAGTAGTGCTGTCACTGAGCTGCTCTTGGTGATGGACGTTGAAGTCCCCCACTGGTGTACATTCTGTATCCTTGATTCTTCCAAGTGATGAACAACATGGAAGAGTACTGATTAATCAGCTGAGGGAGAGTAGTAGGTGGTTATCAGCAGGGATTCTCCTTGCCCATGTTTGACCTGATGCCCCCTTCAAGGGGTCCAGAGTCATGTTGAGGATTCCTAGGGCTGTTCCTTTCTGACTGTACACCACTATGCCGCCACCTATGGTGATGGAGTCTGGACATTGGCTGTAAGTTATGATTCAGTGAGTATGACTGTCAAGTTATTGCTTGACTATTCTGTTGGACAGCTCTCCTAATTTTGGCGTATGTCCCTGGATGTTGGTGAGAAGGACTGAGCAGGGTGTGCTAGTATGCTGCTGGGTGGTTCTCTTGGTTTTAATTTTCTTTTCTGTAGCAGTTTGATACAACTGAATGGCTTGCTTGGCCATTACAGAAGGCAGTTGAGAGTCAACTGCACTGATGTGGGTGTGGAGTCACATGTAGGCCAGACCGTATAAGGACTGTAGATTTCTTTCCCTAAAGAAGATTAATGGATCAGGATGGGTTTTTAACGACAATCCGGTAATCTTATGGTCAGCATTACTGATACTAGCTTTGATTCCAGGTTCATTCATTGAATTTAAATTCCACCAACGGCTATGGTGGGATTTGAACTCGTGTTTCTAGGGCATTAGTCTGGGCCTCTGGATTACTAGTCCAATAACATTGCCACTATACTACCATCCCTTTATAAATCAGATTTATGCAATCTGTTCTCATTGTTTAACCTCTTAAGCCCTGGTATCTTTATGGTGAATCTGCTGTACACCTTCCAAGGCTAATATATTTTCCTTTAGTTTGCTGCCCAAAGCTGAATGCACTACTCCCAGATGGGGTCTGATCAATAGTTTGCAACTAAATCACTTCCTCATTTTTGAATCGCAATGCCATTGAGAGGATCAAAATTTCCTTAGCCTTCTTGATCACTTTTTGTACCTGTACACTAACTTTTAGTATGCATGAACACCTAAAACCCCTTTGCTCCTCCACAGCTCCCTGTTTCTCAGCATTAAGAAAATATTCCAATTTGCCTTCCTCTGATCGAAAGTGGATAATCTCGCAGGATCCACCCTTGACCCCTATTCCTGCTAGCCTGTTGAGCACTGAACCTTCCTTCCTGGCCCATGTTTTAACTGATACTGTAAACCGTTCCTCCTTCTCTGGTACAATTCCCCCATCCCTTTCAAAACAGTAGTCATTGGCTCCCTCCTCCAAACAACCATCCTTGACCCCTTCTGTCCTTGCAAGCTGTTGCACCAACTTCAACCAATGTTTTCAAAGTTCTTGAATCTGTTCCCACAAACTCCCTTTGAATCTCTACAATCATCAGGTTTCTTCCCCTGACAGCACTGAAATGGCCCTAATCGAAGTCACAAATGACACCCTCTGTGATTATGTTCATGGTACATTATTTCTCATAGACTTCCTGAAGCCTTTGACTCAGTAGACCACACCAACCTTTCCTAATGCCTTTCTTTCGCCCTGCTCAGTGGGACTGACCTCATTTAGTTCCACACTTGCCTCTCAAATGGTAGCCAGAACATCTCCGCAATGACTTCTCTTCCTGCTCGTGTATAGTTATATCTGGAGTGAGTGGCTCAACAATCCACTTTTGGCACCCTCCACTTCCTCATCTGCATGTTGCCTCTCAACAATATCATCCACAAACATGGAGTCAGGTTCCATTGCTTCTGTCCTGTCAAACTGCTTGCTTGACAACCAGTCTCCCTCCAAGGCCTCCCCATCTATTTTCGTAACTCTGTCCAGGCCTATAATTTGCCCAGTTTCCCCAAGCCCCCCCATCTTTATCCAGCCATTTGTGGCTGTGCCTCTAGCTGCCTAGGTCCTAAGTGGGATTCCCTCCCTCAACTCATCATCGCCCTCCATTTT
Source organism: Heterodontus francisci (assembly GCF_036365525.1). NCBI lineage: Eukaryota > Metazoa > Chordata > Chondrichthyes > Heterodontiformes > Heterodontidae > Heterodontus > Heterodontus francisci. Next base: position 55,624,643 of record NC_090379.1, read on the forward strand.
CTCTAATAAAACGTTGAAGACCACAACCATCGTCTTTGGCCTCCAGTCATAAGCTCTACATTCTTGCTATCGATATCATCCCATTCCCCAACTGTCTTGGACCGAACCTGACTTCACAACCTCAGCCTCCTAATTGAACCTTAGCTGGGCTAACCTTCCAACTCCATATCTTTTATCACAAAAGCTGCTTACTTCACCTGCCTCTATACCTGCCTCCGCCATCTGCTCCTGAAATTGTCATCGATGGACTCTCCCCTCGACTGTGGCAATATCCTGCCAAGTCTCCCAATATCCAATCTGAACTTCAGTTGATGCAAAACTCTGCTGCATGTGTCCTGGCCCTGAAGTTAGATTGTATTTTAACTCTCTCCTGCCAAAGCCCTCTACAATTCCAGAATTATCTGGAGAGTCAGAAATAACCTGAGGTGACCAACTGACTTCTCCATCATATCAAGATAAAGTGTAAGGAACTCGTGGATTTCTTGGTCTGCTGGATCAGGCTTATGCCCTCTCCTTGCCCCAGTTCCCCACCCTCTGCAGCCCTGAGTACCCATCCTGCCCTATCCTATCTAAGCTCATCTTATCAGTGATTCATTTTCTGTTCTCATTTAAACTCTTATCTTTTCACCTATCCTTTCTACTTTCCCACCCCACCCCCATACTAGATGATATTGCCTCTACTCAAACATCTGCGGTCTCCTCTTCAAAGTTACCTTTTTAGAAAGCCACTTGATTCTTCCAACCTCACCAATGACCATCCCATGGTCAACTTCCTCCAGCATGGATTCAACACTTGCAGCACCAAACAGCTTTAACCAAACATAAACAACCCCTTGTTTTTTCCCTGTTCGCACTTAGATGACTGCAATATCGCATCTACATCTCATCCCTCACTGATCTCTCTGCAGCATTCAGAATGCTTAACAACACCATCCTCCACTGTGGTTCCACTGCTATCTACCTAATGTGATCAGAGCATTTCCAGCAATGACTACTCCTTGCCATCATCGCCAGGATTTCCTCAAGGATCTATATCTTTCCTCCTCCTATTCCTAATCTATATGATGCTGCTTGACAATATTGTCTGCAGAAACCAAATCAGTTTCCAGCTATATCTTTCCTCCATTTTTCCCAACTGCTTGTCGCCCTTCCAGTCTAAGCAGTCTTGCTCCAGCACAACAATGGGAGGGTCAAGGCTATTATTTTAGCCCATGGTGTAATTTTCATTCTCTGCTAATGATTTCATCTCTCTTGCCAGCCCCACACACAGGCTGAAGTGAATGATAGCTCCCATATCTTGTTTTGACTCTGCTTAACACCTTTCATTCTCTCCATCAAAAAGACAATGCCTACCTCCACCCCAAGCTTTTGGCCACTCCCCCTAAATTCCTGATGTAAAGGGTATTATCTAAATGCAGGTTTTCAGGAGTATTAACGAGTGCATCATTTGATTTTCTGTGAAACATATTTATATATTCCTATCTATTTGTTTAATACATTTGCTGGTTTTGTTTTTCTTTCACTATCATAATGTATGTCTTTGCAGGTTATTTTTAAGGCCAAAGCCAAATATTCTCCAGAACTTAACAAATACAAGTGAGTACTATGTGCACAATCTTTACTGTAGCTATTTTCTAACAAAAAAAGTACATTTTTAAAGAGCATTTTTGTCTAACTTTGGGAATAGCGTAAGTACTTAAAATCTTAATTTAGTAGCAACTGTAGCTGCATATACACAAAATAAAATGTTTGCTGGGGTTCTTTTGGCTATATATCAAAGCAATCTGCACCCAATATCCCCAGTGATTAACCAGTAGGTGGTAACTAACAAAGCTTTATTCATTACACACCCTTGTGGCCTTGCTTTATTTGAATCAAGTTTCTGAAATAGAATCTGCATGGAGTAACATGTAACTAATACAAATTGTTATGAAAATACTTTTTTTATATTTTATGTGAACTCGTGTTTTAAAATTGTGGAAATGGATTCCTTTGGAGGACTGAAGAGATTACACAGATGCTGGACTTTGTTTTTTTTTTAAAAGGTCACTGGAAGGACTTTGGGACTTGGTTTAGAAACACACTTACTGGAAATCACGTGTCTTCAGCTAAATAAACAGCAAAAGCCTTGGTGACTGCGGGGGGGAGTTGTTTACAGAGAAGTGACATGTCAAGATTTATGGTGGTCAAGAGTTGGTTTCATTTTGGACATTGTTTTGAGTCAGTTGGGGGCCAACCTGCTAAGAGAAGCCCAGTTCATCCTTTCTCCACCCCCTGAGAATCCAGTGTGTGATAGCTGAAACCTCTGATGCTGCATTTCACCTGGAAAGCCTGCCAGATTAATCTTCAGTCACCTGAAGAGAACTGCTCCAAAAGGATCCCAGTGACAGCTGTCTGTGCCTAATTTGGAACGCCAGAAAAGGGACAACTGATATAATTCCATATCTTATCCTCTTCCTTCAAGAATTACCAAGTATTTGGCCAAAGTAATTTTTTCTTTTGTAAAGAGATCTTTGCAGAGAACACTTTTTTTTTCTTTAGCCATGCTTTCTGAGGAGGCTTCTGCTGATTTGAGATGGCAAAAAAAGGCTATTCTTGCTGCTTACGAGTTAGTCCCTGAAGCTTGCAGGCAGAAATTCCAGAACTTTTGGAAACAGCCTGGGCAGACTTGCATAGAAATTGAGAGGGTAAAGCAAATTAACTTTGATCGTTGGATGTGGGCACCAAAGGTAAAGGCCATGTATGAGATCCTCGAGGAAATAATTCTCCTTTTTAAGAATGTAAAAATTCACTCCCTCCATTATTAGGAACTCATGTAGAGAACCAGAAGGTTTCAATAGCTAGACAGGTAGCTGAGATCGCTGCGTACAAGCTTGTTTACAAGCTTGCCCGTCACCCCCACAAACCTGAGAAGGATATAAGGTGGGAGGGTGAAAAGAAGGAAAGTAGCTGAGGACAAGTGATAGCTGGGAATGCCCCAGGATCTCCTCAAGCCAGAGAGGAAGATGTTTTGGGTGGAAGTGAGGTCCAAAAGTCTAAGTGCCATATGATGGGACGCCTTCATGCAGAATGCTAGAAGTTGCGGGGTAAACCCATGGGACTTATTGGGGTACACAAAGCCAATGCAGAGAAAGGAGCCCTGACCGAGAGGACAACCGATCAGGCTGTAGCTCTGACTGCAGCTGTAAGACCAAGTGCAAAAATTGCTGAGTGTGGGTGATGTGAAAAGATACCTGAGAGTTATAGGGAATTCTTGTCAAAAGGAAAAGTAATTCCTCCTCCCTCAAGTGAGGCAAGTAAACCTATAGTTATACTTGGGGATACAGGAGCCATCCAAACACTTTTTTGCTGACGAGAGGCATACCTTTTCACCAGAGCGCAGTGAATGGTAGCAGCAGGGAGTATATACCCATACCTTTGTATTGGTTGCATCTGGAGTGTGACCTAATGTCTGGAATGGTAACTCTGGGAGTTGTCCGTGGATGGAGTTGATCTACTCCTGGGGAATGATTTGGCTTCACAAATACCAAGTGAAGTCAAAGAGACAGAACAGTTGCAGGAAAAGTTTCCAGGAATTTTTCCTTGTGTAGTGACCTGAGCCAATGGCTAAACAAGTTCCATTGTCAGAGGTCAAATTGGCATCACCGACAGCCGAATACCTGAAACTTTGGAGTTTGGATAAGCCGAAGGAAATGTTCAGTAAGTCTTCTCTGATCAAGGCTCAGCAAGCCGATCCAGAGTTTAGTAAAGCGGCACAATCTGCTTGAACTGAAGCTGAAGCAAAGGGAGTTCCAGAAGACTTCGATATTAAAAATGGGATTCTGATGAGGAGGTGGAGACCTCCTCACAGGCCTGCGGAAGAGGAATGGACGGTGGTTCCAGATAGTGGTACTGCCCAAGTATCACCATGAAATATTAAGGATAGCCCATGAACTTCCTATGGCAGGACATGTGGGGATCCAGAAGACCCAATCCTGTACAAATTGACATTTTTACTGGTCAGGCCTTTACAAGGACATGGTGCAGTTCTGTAAAACGTGCCAGATTGTGGGGAAAACCGCAACCTGCCATAAAACTGGCACCTGTAATTCCCATATCAGTTTTTGGGGAACCATTTAGTATGGTATTGGTAGACTGTGTAGGACCTTTACCGAAAACAAAAGCAGGACATCAGTATATACTCACTATTATGGATATGGCTACTTGGTTCCTGGAGGCCATTCCCTTTAGAACAATCTCTACTAAGGTAGTGGTAGAGAAGTTAACCCAGTTCTTCACTCTATATGGATTGCTGGTTGAAATTCAGTCTGATCCAGGTTCCAATTTTATGTTTAAAATTTTTCAGGAAGTTGAGTTATCTGGGTACAGCTCTGTCCTCAGCATACCACTCCGACACGAGGGGCTTTCGAGAGATACCAATCAGACCCTCAAAACAATGATCAGGGCAGACTGTCATGAATATCCCCATGATTGGGACAAAGGGCTGGAATTTCTTTTGTTTGGCACTTGGGATTCACCTAATGAGTCTACTGGTTTTAGTCCCTTTGAATTAGTTTATGGACATGAGATAAGAGGTCTTTTAAAACTAATCAAAGAAAAGCTTTTAGAACAGAGGGTGAATCTTCTGTATTAGGTTATGTATCAGTGTTCCAGGAACCGCTCTGAAACACCTGAAAGTTTCCCAAGCAACCATGAAGAAATGGGCAGACAAACGTGCCAAGACCCGAACATTTCAACCAGAGGATGAAGTATTAGTATTACTGTCTTTACAGGGTGAACTGCTGAAGGAACCATTCAGTAGTCCATATGGAGTAGTCAAAAGGATTGGAAAAGTAAATTATTTGACACCCCAGATCGCCAGAAAAAGAATCGGCTGTGTCACATCATTACGTTGAAACAATATCACTGCCAGGTGGTGGCTAAGCCAGCAGAGGTACGTCAGGTAGTAGGGATAGTGTGAATGAGGCAGGTGGAGGCCCAGACTATTCTCAAATTGAACCTCCCTACTATCCGGTTAGCTATTACTGAGTTGTTAGAGATTAGCCAGTATGCTTGTATATTTAGATGCAGAACAAGAAGACCTAACAAGGCTACTCACAGCATTTAAAGGAGTCTGTAGGATAAGCCAGGATGTACAACCTTAGCCATGCATGATGTGGATGTAGGAGAATCCTCTCCTATAAAAGAGCATTCTTATCGTTTCAATTCAGAGAAACAGGCCCAGGTGAAAGCAGAAATCCAATATATGTTGGAAAACCATCTAATTGAACATAGTCAAAGCAGCTGGAGTTCCCCAGTCATGTTGGTGCCTAAGCCTGGAGGTTCAACTAGATTTTTGCATAGACTACAGAAAGTTAATGCAGTAACAAAGGCAGACTCCTACCCAATTCCTTGCTTGGAAGACTGTATTGACATAGTTGGCAGTGCCACGTTTCTTACAAAAATAGATTTGTTCAAGAGATACTGGCAGTTTCCTTCTTAATGCCCTAAGCTAAAGAAATATCAGCCTTTGTCCACACCCAATGATCTTTCCAATGCCAAGTGATGCCATTTGGGCTAAAAAAAAAAAGCTCCCAGCAACATATCAGAGATTCATGAGCCAAGTGGTAGCCAGTGTTCCTAACTGTGTGGTTTACCTTGATGTGCTGGTATGCAGTGTTACTTGGAAGGACCACTTGGAACAACTAAAAGCTCAGTTTAGAAACTTGCAATCAGCTGATTTGGTAATGAACCTTGCCAAAAGTGAATTTGCAAAGTAGGGCAAGGACAAATGTTGCCAAGAACAGCAAAAGTGCTAGCATTGGAGTTCCCTTCCCCTAAGAGTGAATGAAAAATGAGGTTTTTGGAGATGTGTGGTTTCTACTGCAAGTTTTTACCAAATTTTAGCACTATAGCTGCTCCACTGATGGATTTGCTACAAAAAAAAAAGAAAGGTAGTATGGTTATGAGAGCCTCTCAAAAGATGCTTGGGACTGAAAGCCATTTTGATCAATGAACCAGTGTTGGCTGCCCCAAATTTCACCAAGCCCTTCAAGGTAGCAATTGATGCCAGTGACCTGGGGGTAGGTGCAGTCCTGTTACAAGATGATGAATCAGTCATAGAAAGGCCAGTGGGATACTTTTCCAAAAAGCTAAATCGACACCAAGAGATACTCCACAGTGGAAAAAGAAACCCTGGGCTTACTGTTAGCTCTTAAGCATTTTGAAGTACATGTCCTCCACGACTACAGAGAGATACTAGTACATACTGATCATAATGCCCTAGCCTTTGTGGGAAAAATTCAGGAATCAGAATGCCAGACTATTTCAATTGAGTTTACTATTGCAGCCCTATCACTTAAAGATTATCCACATTGCAAGGAAAAACCATGTAATTGCAGATGCTTTGTCTAGAATTTAATTTTGCTTTGAATTATCTCTGTACAAAGATGGTACAGGGCATAACTGTATTAGTTACAGGTAAAAAGTGAATGTGTAAATGTGTTTTGATATTCATTTTTTCCCCCACTCTTTGTAATGAAACACATTTAAAAATGGTGTTTCATTCCTCCAAGGATGGAGGTGTTATGAAAGTACTTCCATTCTTTTATATTTTGTGAGGACTCATGTTTTAAAATTGTGGAAATGGATTCCTTTGGAGGACTGAAGAGATTACGCAGATGCTGGACTTTTTTTTAAAAAAAAAAGGTCGCTGGAAAGATTTTGAGACTTGGTTCAGAAACACACTTGCTGGAAGTCACATGTCTTCAGCTAAGTAAACAGCAAAAGCCTTGGTGACTGTGGAGGGAGTTGTTTAGAGAAGTGACATGTCAAGATTTATGGTGGTCAAGAGTTGGTATCATTTTGAACATTGTTTTGAGTCAGTTGGAGGTCAGCCTGCTAAGAGAAGACCAGTTCATTCTTTGAGAAACCCTGAGAATCCAGTGTGTGATAGCTGAAACCGCTGATGCTGCATTTCTCCTGGAAAGCCTACCAGACTCATCCTCAGTCACCTGAAGATAATTGTTCCAAAAAGATCCCAGTGACAGCTGTCTATGTATTTGGGATGCCAGAAAAGGGACAACTAATATCATTCCTTATCTTATCCTCTTCCTTCAAGAATTAACAAGTATTTGGCCAAAGTAGTTTTTTTTCTTTTTGTAAAGAGATCTCTGCAGAGAAGACTTTTTTTTCTTTACCTGTGTCTGTTTGTTGGGCATATTTAAGGGAACTGTCATATTTCAATCTGTTAATGCTTTGCATCTTACTAAATAAGGCTGGTTATAAATTGATTTTGTTTATTAAAGAAACTTGGTGCATTTTATTCTGAATTAAAATAAGAGTATATAATCGGCTGTATCGGTAACTGGGTAAACATTTAAATGTTGTGAGAAGTGGAACTAGAGAAAGACAGTGCACTCCACCCACCTTGGTCATAACAAAATTGAGTTTATTGGGGCTAACTCAAACAGCAGATGAAAATGCAATAAGCGTACTCTAACTACTTTTCCTTAATGTTTACAGGATTCCATTACGTCTAGCATTCTTATTTGCTAGCATTCTGTTTCTGGTGGTGAACTTCACGTGTGCAGTGCTTGTCCAAGGAAATGTGCCAGAAAGCCAGTTGAAATGGACTGTTTTTGCTCGAGTACTCATCAATGACAGCCTCTTTGTCCTTTGTGCCATTTCATTAGCAGTGTGCATCTTCAAAATTGCAAAAATGTCATCTGCGAATGTATATCTTGAGTCAAAGGTAAAAAGTCAAATTTGTTTCTTTGACTTTTTTTTTAAACCAAGTGCACAAAATGTTTTGGTAAATAGTCTAGGTGTATTCATTTTTACTAGCATCTAATGTCTGTCTGCTTTAAGTAAGTTAGTAAAAAGTTAATTTAAAAATTAATTTGTTTTACTTTGAAAATGCCAATCAATCCGGTTGCATTATTGTATCTTTCAGTTTCGAGTTTGAAGTTTAAGCTGTTTTAATGACACTCATTTACACTGTCAGGATCAATAAAGCAGCAGAAACGTTGAATTCAGTTTACAATAGTTCCAGCTGTGGATTTCTACAGATTAAGGCCTTATGTCAGAGTGTGGGGGGAGAAATTGCCCAAAGTCACTTGATATTGAGCCCATACAGCGATCAGGTGGGCTCATCATCCCATCAGTCAAGGGAGGGCGTGGTACTAGATCACAAGTGAACTGTCACTCTGTCTCCTAATCATTGCAGTAAGCATTGTAATTTCTTATTTGGGTGCAGAAATTGTACCCTAATGTTCAGTGTCAAATCTCAATTTTGTTTTACTGTGACTACAGCGCTTTGTTTCTATATTTCTATTTTTCAAACTTAAAAAAATAGGAGCAGGAGTAGGCCACTCGGCCCTTCGAGCTTGCTCCACCATTCATTATGATCATGGCTGATCATCCAACTCAGTAACCTGTTCCTACTTTCCCCCCATTTCCTTTGATCCCTTTTGCCCCAAGAGCTATATCTAACTCCTTCTTGAAAACAAACAATATTTTGGCCTCAACTGCTTTCTGTGGTAGCGAATTCCACAGGCTCACCACTCTCTCTAGGTTAAGAAATTTCTCCTCATCTTAGTCCAGAAAGGTTTACCCCGTATCCTTAGACTATGACCCCTGGTTCTGGACACCCCCACCATCGGGAACATCCTTCCTGCATCTACTCTGTCAAATCCTGTCAGAATTTTATAGGTTTTCATGAGAACCCCCCTCACTCTTCTGAACTCCAGCGAATATAATCCTAACCGACTCAATCTCTCCTCATACGTCAGTCCTGCCATCCCACGAATCAGTCTGGTAAACTTTCACTGCACTCCCTCTATAGCAAGAACATCCTTCCTCAGATAAGGAGACCAAAACGGCACACAATATTCCAGGTGTGGCCTCACCAAGGCCCTGTATAATTGCAGCATGACATTGCTGCTCCTGTACTCGAATCCTCTCGCTATGAAGGCCAACATACCATTTGCCTTTTTTACCGCCTGTTGGACCTGCATGCTTACCTTCAGCGACTGGTATGCAAGAACACCCAGGTCTCGCTGCATATTCCCCCCTCAGTTTATAGCCGTTCAGCCCTAGCTACCTGAAAGCTGATGTGGTTGAACATTTATCAATGACCTTTAATCCTTACAGACAGCATAACAAGATATATATATATTTTCCTTTTCAGGGAACGTCAGTTTGTCAGGCCACTCTTGTGGGTGCTGCAGTGATCCTGCTTTATATATCAAGGGCTTCCTATAACCTGGTCGTGGTTTTCATGGCTCCAGAAGATAGGCCCAGTTCATTCAACTATGGCTGGTACAATGTGTCTGATCAGGTAGCTGTATATGAGGGCTTTTTTCTTTTTAGCACTACTACAATTTTCATTTGAAAAGAGGACAGCTGTATAGTTTTATGGCATTTTACGTCTCAGCAGAGACATCACTGGTAATGTATATTTTGCATTTTGAACAATGAATAACTGAGATTTAAGATTTTGGGAGTTAATTAGAAGTATACTGTACCCCCACACACCCTTATCAACCATTTAACATTCTATTCTTGCCGTTGGTAATAGCTAATGTACCATTTGGCAAATACACAAATTGGAATTACAGTGCAAGGTTTGCTGAATTGAGATTAAATGAATCTAAATAGGGCAGTATTTTCAACAATGCCATCACAGTACAGGCTATCTTCAAGCTACAGTAATGCATGTCGTCAAATTTAGGATTGAAACAGTATGTGCATTTAAGTTCTTAGTGAAATTTACTGGAATGTGCTACCTACTGTAATGTAATCTTCAGTCTTGCACTTCTATTAAAATGTAATGTCAGTTGATTCTATTTTTAATTAGCCTTTGCTGGTTGTCTTTCTCATGAATATGTTCCATTTCAATTGGTTTACTATTGTATTAAGTTGCATTAATGTTTGCTTTACAGGCTGACGTTGAAAAAGTCAGTGACCAAGCTTATGTGGCGTTTGGAATCATTCTTTTCCTTTGGGAGCTGTTGCCTACAAGCTTGGTGGTGTTTTTTTTCAGGGTGCAGAGACCAAATCAAAATCTGGTACGAAATTATTTTTAGCAAGTATGATAACGTAATTTTCCATTGATCTACCATATGCCTCAAATACCAACTTTTTTTAAATTTCTGAAAATTATTTAATGTTCTCCTGTGTTCTGCTGAAGGATGTGTTAGGAACAGGAACATAGAAGTAGGAGTACACCATTCAGCCCCTCAAGCCTGTTCTGCTATTCAAATTAATCGTAGCTGATCTGTGCCTCAACTCTATTTACCCCAGCTGAGTTCTGTATCCCTTGATGTCCTTTTCCAGTAGGAATCTATCAACCTCTGTCTAGAAAGCTCCAGTTGACCCAGTATTCACTAATCCATGCTGACTTTCTTTGATCAACTGATATTGTCCAACTGCTCAGTCACGCTGTCTTTGATCAATTTGTGTAAATTTCCCACAATTGATGCTGAACTGACAGGTCTGTAGTTATCGGTTTCTCCCTCCTTCCCTAAAATAATGAAGTGGCATTTGGAATTTTCCAATCCAGAGGCACAATTCTGGAATATGAGAGCTTTGTAAAATTTATAATTAGTGTATTCACAATTCACCTATTTATTTTAATACTCTCTGATGGAAGCCATTAAGTGCTAGAGATTTGTATACCTTAAGTCCAATTATTTTTGACATTAGCATTTTTTCATTTACTAAATCCACTATGTTCCTCCCTTTAACTACATTTTTAGGTTCCCTTATAGTGCTGATATTTTGTCCTTTTGCACCATTGTGCAAACTGATGCAAAATATTCATTTGAACAATCTACCATTTGTTCATTATAGTCTTGTCCGCATCTATCTTCAATTTTCCCATGTTCTCCTTTTACCCCTCTCTTTCAATATATTTTTGCTATGAGCTTTTAATATCCCCTCTAAGTTTTATTTAATGCTTTTTTTTTACCTCATTACTTTATTTTGTATCCTTTTTATTGCTTTTTTGCTCTATCTGCTGGATTTCCACTTTTCCTTGCATTGTTGTAAGTTTGATACAGCCACTTGCCCCATTTATTGACCATGGTTTCTTAACTACACAAGTGCCTTTTCGGGGCATGTACTGGTTTTGTATTGTATCAAAAAATTACTTTGAATATTTCCCACTGTTTTTTAGATTTACCCATTAACAGTTTAACCAGGTTTAATATAATCAGTATGTTCATCAACCCTTTGAAGTTTGATGTCTTAAATTTAAAATCTTTGACTCTTCCTTCTCCTTCTCAAATTGAATATCCAATTAAATCAAATTATGGTCACTACTTTCAAGACTTGGTGTGAATTTTCCATTCCAGCCTCCAGCTAGTTTAAATCTTTCCCCACTACTCAATTATCCTCTTCACAAGGGCATGGGTACCTCTCCCATTTAGATAAAGGTCATCCCATCTGTACAGCACTCCTTGGCTCCAAAACTGGTCCCATTGTCCCAGGAATCTGGTGAATATTACTTATGGGTAAAATTGAGAATCTGATCATCATTTTTTTGTTACTCTGTGCACTGGTACTGTTGGCAAAGAATGTTGTACATGCTTACATAATGTTTGAGTAATTTAAAAATACATTGATATCTGGATCATTGGGATCTCTTCAGGGACAGGTGGGACCTGTACAAGAAGGACGGGTTGCATCTAAACTGGGGGGGCACAAATATCCTGGCTGCGAGGTTTGCTAGTGTCACTCGGGAGGGTTTAAGCTAGTGTGGCAGGGGGGTGGGAACCAGGGCAGTAGGACAGCAGGTGAAATAACTGAGGGGAACTAGTAAATAAGGCCAGTAGGACTAAGAGGAAGAGCAGGCAGGGAGATGTTGTTGAGCACAGCAGGACTGGTGGTCTGAAGTGCATTTGTTTCAATGCAAAAAGTATAACCGGTAAGTCAGATGAACTTAGAGCTTGGATTAGTACTTGGAAATATGATGCTGTTGCAATTACAGCGACTTGGTTGAGGGAAGGACAGGATTGGCAGCTAAATGTTCCGGGATTTAGAAGCTTCATGCGGGATAGAGGGGGATGTAAAAGGGGTGGGGGAGTTGCATTACTGGTTAAGGAGAATATCACAGCTGTACTGTGAGAGGACACCTCGGAGGGGTCATGCAGCGAGGCAATATGGGTGGAGCTCAGGAATAGAAAGGGTGCAGTCACGATGTTGGGGGTTTACTACAGGCCTCTCAACAGCCAGCGGGAGATAGAGGAGCAGATATGTAGACAGATTTTGGAAAGATGTAAAGGTAACTGGGTTGTAGTGGTGGGTGATTTTAACTTCCCCTATATTGACTGGGACTCACTTAGTGCTAGGGGCTTGGATGGGGCAGAATTTGTAACGAGCATCCAGGAGAGCTTCTTGAAACAATATGTAGATAGTCCGACTAGGGAAGGGGCCATACTGGACCTGGTATTGGGGAATGAACCCGGCCAAGTGGTCAAAGTCTTGGTAGGGGAGCATTTCGGGAACAGTGACCATATTCCGTAAGTTTTAAGGTACATGTGGATAAGGATAAGAGTAGTCCTCAGGTGAAGGTGCTAAATTGGGGGAAGGCTAATTATAACAATATTAGGCAGGAACTGGAGAATTTAGATTGGGGGCAGCTGTTTGAGGGTAAATCAACATCTGACATGTGGGAGTCTTTCAAACATCAGTTGATTAGAATCCAGGACCGGCATGTTCCTGTGAGGAAAAAAGATAAGTATGGCAAGTTTCGGGAACCTTGGATAATGAGGAATATTGTGAGCCTAGTCAAAAAGAAAAAGGAAGCATTCGTAAGGGCTAGAAGGCTGGGACCAGACGAAGCCCTTGAATATAACGAAAGTAGGAAGGAACTTAAGCGAGGAGTCAGGAGGGCTAAGAGGGGTCATGAAAAGTCATTGGCAAACGTGATTAAGGAGAATCCCAAGGCTTTTTATACATATATAAAGAGCAAGAGGGTAACCAGGCAAAGGGTTGGCCCACTCAAGGACAGAGGAGGGAATCTGTGTGGAACCAGAGGAAATGGATGAGGTACTAAACGAGTACTTTGCATCAGTATTCACCAAAGAGAAGGAATTGGTCGATGATGAGTCTAGGGAAGGGAGTGTAGATAGTCTGGGTCATGTCGTTATCAAAAAGGAGGAAGTGTTGGGCGTCTTGCAAAGCATTAAGGTAGATAAGTCCCCAGGGCCTGATGGGATCTACCCCAGAATACTGAAGGAGGCAAGGGAAGAAATTGGTGGGGCCTTGACAGAAATCTTTGCATCCTCATTGGCTACAGGTGAGGTCCCAGAGGACTGGAGAATAGCCAATGTTGTTCCTTTGTTTAAGAAGGGTAGCAAGGATAATTCAGGAAATTATAGGCCGGTGAGCCTTATGTCAGTGGTAGGGAAATTATTAGAGAAGATTATTCAGGGCAGGATTTACTCCCATTTGGAAACAAATGAACTTATTAGCGAGAGGCAGCATGGTTTTGTGAAGGAGAGGTTGTGTCTCTCTAACTTGATCGAGTTTTTTGAGGAAGTGACAAAGATGATTGATGAAGGAAGGGCAGTGGATGTTGTCTATATGGACTTCAGTAAAGCCTTTGACAAGGTCCCTCATGACAGACTGGTACAAAAGCTGAAGTCACACAGGATCAGAGGGGAGCTGGCAAGATGGATACAGAACTGGCTCTGCCATAGAAGACAGGGTAGCAGTGGAAGGGTGCTTTTCTGAATGGAGGGCTGTGACTAGTGGTGTTCCACAGGGATCAGTGCTGGGACCTTTGCTGTTTGTAGTATATATAAATGATTTGGAGGAAAATGTATCTGGTCTGATTAGTAAGTTTGTGGATGACACAAAGGTTGGTGGAGTTGCGGATAATGATGAGGATTGTCAGAGGATACAGCAGGATTTAGATCGGTTGGAGACTTGGGCGGAAAATTGGCAGATGGAGTTTAATCCAGACAAATGTGAGGTAATGCATTTTGGAAGGTCTAATACAGGTGGGAAGTATACAGTAAATGGCAGAACCCTTGGGAGTATTGACAGGCAGAGAGATCTGGGCGTACAGGTCCACAGGTCACAAAGTGGCAACGCAGGTGGATAAGGTAGTCAAGAAGGCATACGGCATGCTTGCCAATTTTTATACTCTATGCCCCGACCGATGAAGGCAAGTCATGCTGCAGCTGTACAGAACCTTAGTTAGGCCACACTTGGAATATTGCGTGCAATTCTGGTCGCCACACTACCAGAACGACGTGGAGGCTTTGGAGAGGGTACAGAAGAGGTTTACCAGGATGTTGCCTGGTCTGGAGGGCATTAGCTATGAGGAGAGGTTGGATAAACTCTGGTTGTTTTCACTGGAACGACGGAGGTGGAGGGGCGACATGATAGAGGTTTACAAAGTTATGAGTGGCATGGACAGAGTGGATAGTCAGAAGCTTTTTCCCAGGGTGGAAGAGTCAGTTACTAGGGGACATAGGTTTAAGGTGCGAGGGGCAAAGTTTAGAGGGGATGTGCAAGGTAAGTTCTTTACACAGAGGGTGGTGAGTGCCTGGAACTTGCTGCCCGGGGAGGTGGTGGAAGCAGGTACGATAGTGACGTTTAAGAGGCATCTTGACAAATACATGAATAGGATGGGAATAGAGGGATACGGTCCCGAGAAGTGCAGAAGGTTTTAGTTTAGATGGGCATCAAGATCGGTGCAGGCTTGGAGGGCCGAATGGCCTGTTCCTGTGCTGTACTGTTCTTTGTTCTCATTACAAGCACATCTGCAGTTTTGCACCCTGAAATCCCCAATATAGTTTCTGGTAACCATTTAAGAACTTATTGGACATTTCACTTGTAAATTAACCTTAATTGTTTGCTAGTCCTAAACAAAACCAGCACTGTTGTTCATCAGTCTTGTAGCACAATATGTTTAATTCACAAGATAATGACAGATGAGAAAAGCCAGTCAGCCCATCTTAGTACCTATCATTCTGCAGATTTTTTAAAGCTGACTGTGTACCTCTAAAATGTGTACTTTATGGGGTATTGCAGTTTTTTAAACTTTTTTTTATTCTGGTGGCAACTTTCATTAAACATGCTTCCTTAATAGTATTCAAGTTGTGAGTTAAGATAAGTGCCTTTGTTGCTGAAGTGCATGTTTTATCAGCTTTCTAATAACTGCAATGTTGGAATTTTAAATAAAAAGTAAATAACACTTTTCAATGTAATTAAAATGGCACACTATTAAGGTTTGACTTTCTTTTTTGAAGCTCTGTCACTTGTGTACAACAAATATTTTTTAAATAGTATCACAGAATTGTTGCAGCACATAAGACCATTTGGCCTTTGGTGACTCTGCTGGCTCTCTGTAAAAGCTGCTCAGCTGGTCCCACTCTCCTGTCTTTTCCTTGTAGCCCTGCAAATTTTTTTCTCTTCAGATAATTATCCAATTCCCTTTTGAAAGCCACAATTGAATCTGCCTCTACCACAATCTCAGGCAGCGCATTCCAGATCCTAACTACTCACTGCGGTGTCCTGACCCTCTGCCAATGGGAACAGTTTCTCTATCTACTCTGTCCAGACCCCTCATGATTTCGAACACCTATAAAATTTCCTCTCACTCAACCATCTCTTCTTGAAAGAGAACAGCTCCAGCTTTGCCAATCTATCCTTGTAACTGAAGTCTGTCATGTCTGGAGCCATTCTCGTAAATCTTTTCTGCACCCTCTCTAATGCCTTCACATCCTCCAAGTGTGGTGCCCAAAACTGGACACAATACTCCAGTTGCAGCCAAACCAATGTTTTATGAAGGTTCACCATAACTTCCTTGCTTTTGCCCCTACTTATAAAGCCCAGTACCTCATATGCCTTATTAACTGCTTTCTCAACATGCCCTGCCATCTTCAAGGAGTTCTGTCCATATGGCCCCAGGTCCCTCTGCTCCTGCAACCCCTTTAGAATTGCATCCTTTATTTCATATTGCCTTTTTTTGTTCTTCCTACCAAAATGTATCACTACATGTCTCTCTACATTAAATTTCATCTGCCATGAGTCCACCCATTCCATTGGCCTGCCAATGTCCTCTTGAAGTTTATCTCTATCCTCCTTATAGTTCGCAATACTTCTAAGTTTTGTCATCTGCAAATTTTGAAATTGTGCCCTGCACACCCAAGTCTAAATCATTAATACACATCAAGAAAAGCAGCAGTCCTGATGCAGACTGCTGGGGAAACCCCCACTATATACTTTCCTCCAGTCTGAAAATCAACCATTCAGCACTACTGTTTCCTGTCACTCAGCCAATATTGTGCCTGTGCTACCACTGTCCCTTGTCTTCCATGGGCTTTAAATTTCCTGACAAGCCTGTTATGTGGCACTTTATCAAACACCCTTTTTAAGTCAATGTATATCTCATCAACCATCTCTGTTACTTCATCAAAAACTCAATCAAATTAAACACTATTTACTCTTAACAAATCTGTGCTGGCTTTTCTTAATTAATTAATCTTTATTTGTCCAAGTAACTGTTAAAGTTGTCCTGGCTTTCCTAGCATAGACGTTGAGCTGACTGGCCTGTAGTTACTGGGCTTATCCTTGTACCCTTTTTTGAACAGGGATATAACATTTGCACATCTCCAGTCCTCTGACACCACCCCTGTATCTAAGGAGGATTGGAACATTATGGACCGTGCTTCTGCAATTTCCACCCTTAATTCCCTTAGTATCCTTAGCATCTGATCTGGTTCTGGTGATTTAACTTTAAGTACAGCCAGCCTTTCTAATACCTACTCTTTTTATTTAAAAAAAAATCAATTTTAAGCCCATCCAGTGTCTCAACTACCTCTGCTTTCAGTCCAACTTTGGCAGCATCTTCTTTGTAAAGACAGATGCAAAGTTGTCACTTAGTACCTCAACCATGCCCTATGCGTCCACTTGTAAATCCCCTTTTTGGTCCCTAATTGGCCCTGCTCCTTCCTTTTACCACCGTCTTACCATTTATATGCCTATAGAAAATGTTTGGATGCCCTTTTTTATGCTGGCTGCCAGTCTCTTCTCATACTCTCTTTGCTTCTCATTTATTTTTTCACTTCCCCTCTGAACTTTTATATTCAGCCTGGTTCTCACTTTTATTATCAACCTGACATTTGTTATATTCAGCTGCCTTCTGCTTCATACTCTTTCATCATCCAGGGAGCCCTGGATTTGTTTGACCTACCTTTCCTGGTCATAGGTTGGGTACAGTCAAGCTACATCCCTATCTCTGCTTTTAAAGGAAGCCCACTGTTGACTTACAGTTTTGCCTGCCAATCATCAATTCCAATTTACCTGGTCCAGATCCGTTCACTCCATTGAAATTGGCCCTCCCCCCAGTTAGTTATTTTTACTCAATTACTTTTTCCTTTTCCATAACTAACCCAAGCCTTAAGATACAATGATCACTATCCCCTAAATGTTCCTCTACTGATACTTGATACACTTGTCCCACCTTATTCTCCAGAACCAGATCCCGCAATGGATGCTCATATTTTAGTTTTTCGAATATAATTTTCATTTGGTCCTAATTCTAAAACCCAACACGAGACTGTGTACTTTTTTCAGCATTGCTTTTGATATGGGTGTTCAGTCCTTTTTTCATGTAAAAATTTAATTGACTTGAATACAATAAATCCTGTTGTAACTTTGTATGAAAATCTTTTTTATAGGGGTCAGGTGGAATGATCAACAGTCACAGTTTCAGTTCCAGGGCATACTTTTTCGATAATCCAAGACGGTATGATAGTGACGATGATTTAAGTAGAAGCAGTGGTTCTAGAGGAGAGAGAGGAAGGTGGGTGAAATTGCTTTCCAGAGATGGAGATCTTCAAATTCTTAACCATTTTATAATGATGAAAGTAGTAGCCTTCTCCAGGAGCATTCTTGAGGTATTGACAATTGTAATCACTGTAAAAGTATTTTAGAGCTAACAATTTAAAAAAAAAAAAAAAAAAATTTACTGTGGGGTAAGAAGCTAAAAAAGGAAATACTCTTTAGTAGCACCGTCTTGGAGCCATCTGGGCACAGATAATTGTCACCGTGTTCCTGCATATCTTGACTCTTTTTTTGCAGATTGTCATCCAGGGAAGACCTACTTGGTTCTGTCATGTACTAGACAAGTCTGGTTAGAGACTAGCAGATTAGTTTTTAAAGTGTTGTGGAAAATTTTCCACTTTTATTCCACTAGATGTCTTTTTTTTAAAAAAGACAAAATTGTAAACTACTTTGAGGAGGTGATTCCTTTTTACTTCAGGATGTATGATGCTGCTTTGGTAATTCTTCAAGATTTGCAATTTGAGGCAGTATAGGGAGGTTCAGTTGCCAGAATGGTTCCAGTCACAATGAATTTAATTCGATCTGAGGTCTGAACGTCAAGACAATTCCTGGGCAATCTATTGTGTTGAGTTGACTTTCTCTACAGCAATAACTACAATTTCATAAACATCTTGGACACCATTTAAAATTTTAACCTTTTTTCATTCCTGACCAATAAGAGTAATAACAAATATTTCAATCCAAGTTGAATGTGAAGTAAATGCTTAGAATATATTTTCCCAGCCAATCCATATTGCTTATGATATGGCTTCAGGAGGTCTATGATGCTGTAACTGAAGGTATCTGTCCATTGTCACCAAGTTGATCATGTGATGAGGTGCTACTGTCAGTCTTCAAAAGAAACCATAAAAATAAACCCATTGGTGAGGGAAATGCCACAAAGGAACTAGGAACTAAAAGCAATCAATTTCAGGCCTATGTCCCAAAATTCTCAATATTATAGCACTGCTTGAAAGATCACCTAACAGGATATTGGCAATCATACCAAATCACTAAGATCAAAAAATTAGCACATGCAATAGTTAAAAAGAACAGGTGTGCAGCAAATTAATTGAACATGGCGAGTGATTTAGGTTGGATCTTTTGATGTCTTAGGATGGCACTAACAGACAAGATGGACAGCAAGCACGGCCAGTTCAAGGAATTGTTTGTTAACATCATGACATGTCAATGTCATCATATCATTAGTATGTTATACAAATCAATTACACTGCTTTCCCTTTTCTAAAGAAAAGTATTTTTCTCTGCAATGAACTATATTTACAAATCAAGTTTAATAACACATTTACAAAGTCTTTCTAATCTCCATACAGGTTTTGGTCTCTTGGTTTCGGTTCAGCACTTAGAAAAGATCTTGTTCCTTTCTCAAAAATTTGTACTTCAGATACTGAAGTCTGAACTGGTTCAAACTCTGACATGAGCTCATGATTAAGCAGATCATACTCATGTTTTGGTTCATCCCTTGCCTGGATCATATGATCTACATGGACATTTCTCACTTTACCATCAATCCCAACCAACTATCTTTTGGTTCCACATTCTACTACCTTTCCCACATCCCACTTGTGTGACTTGATGGGGACTCAAAATACGAACATGTTCACTCTCTGCCTGAAACTGCATTCTCTTTTGTTTGCGTCAAATTGACATTTCTGACTAAACTGCTTGCTTTCAATTTCCAACTCAAGTCCCCGGGTCCTGATAAACTTTATCCTAGGGTCTTAAAAGAAGCGGCTGGTGAGATAGTTGATGCATTGGTTTTAATTTTCCAAAATTCCCTAGATTTGGGGAAGGTTCCATTGGATTGGAAAATAGCCAATGCAACTCTTTTATTCAAAAAAGGGAGGGAGGCAGTAGGTGGGAAACTATAGGTCAGTTAGCTGAACATTTGTGTTGGGGAAAATGTTAGCTATTAAAGATGTTTATAGCAGGGCATTTAGAAAAAATCAAGGTAATCAGGCAGAGTCAACAAGGTTTTGTGAAAGGGATGTCATGTTTGACCAATTTATTGGAGTTTTTTGAGGGAGTTACATGCTGTGGATAAAGGGGAAACAGTGAATGTACTGTACTTAAATTTCCAGAAGGCATTTTTAAGGTGCCACATCAAAGGTTATTGTGGAAAATAAAAGCTCATGGTGTCGAGAGTAACATATTGGCACGGATAGAAGATTGGCTAGCTAATGGGGAAACAGTCGGCATAAATGGGTTATTGTCTGGTTGGCAAGATGTAACAAGTGGTGTGCCACAGGGATCTGTGCTGGGGCCTCAACTTTTTACAATTTCTATAAATGACAAGGATGAAGGGACTGAAGGTATGGTAGCTAAATTTGCTGATGACACAAAGATAGGTAGGAAAGCAAGTTGTGAAGATGACACAGGAGGCAACAAAGGGATACAGATAGGTTAAGTGAGTGGAGCAAAGATCTGGCAAATGTGGGAAAATGTGAAATTGTCCATTTTGGCAGGAAGAATAAAAAAGCATATCTAAATGGTGACAAATTAGAGTTCTGAGATGCAGAGAGATCTGGGTGTCCTCGTGCATGAATCGCAAAAAGTTAGTATGCAGGTAGAGCAAGTAATTAGGAACGCTAATAGAACGTTCGTTTATGGCGAGGGGAATTGAATACAAAAGAGTAGCTTTATGCTTCAGTTATACAGGGCATTGGTGAGACCAAATCCGGAGTATTGTGTACAGTATTGGTCTCATTTCAGGAAGGATGGAAATGTGTTGGAAGCAGTTCAGAGAAGGTTTGCTGGACGACTACTTGGAATGGGCGGGTTGTCTTTTGAGGAAAGGTTGGACAGGCTAGGCTTGTATCCGCTGGAGTTTAGAAGAGTAAGAGGCGACTTGTTTGATACATAAGATTCTGAGGGGTCTTGACAGGATGGATGTGGAAAGGATGTTTCCTCTTGTGGAAGAATCTAGAACTAAGGGTCACTGTATAAAAATAAGGGGTCGTCCATGTGAGACAAAAGAGGAGACGTTTTTTGAGGGTCATGAGTCTTTGGAATGCTCTTCCTTAAAAGGTGGTGGAAGCAGAGTCTTTGAATATTTTTAAGGCAGAGGTAGATAGATTCTTGATGAGCAAGGGGGGGTGAAAGGTTATTGGGGGTAGGGTGGGATTGTGGAATTGAGGTTACAATCAGATCAGCCATGATCTTGTTGAATTGCGGAGCAGGCTCGAGGGGCCGAGTGGCCTACTCCTGCTCCTAATTTGTAGTTTTGTGTGTAACTTTAGCAGTCAAGTTAGGTGGGACCAGTCTCAAACGTGACCATAAACTTCTCTTCCAAAGATCAGCAGGTGTACGTCCTGTTGTGGAGCGAGATTGTTCTATACTTCAGCAGAAAATCAGTCAATTGGTATTTTATGCTGCATGAGTGTTCAAATTTCAGTACTTGTTTCTTGAATGCTTCTTTAACCTTTCTGGTGTACCTTTCTGGTGTATCTTTCCGCTGCTTCATTTGATGCCAAATGATGAGGAGTGAGGGTGTGTTTGCCGTTTTGCTTCATGAAATTTTGGAACTGAGCTGAATGAAATTGAGACCCTTTATCTGAGTTAAGCTCCTCTGGTAGTCCATGACCAGCAAAAATAAACCTCAACTCCTCTATTGTCCAT
This sequence comes from Heterodontus francisci, assembly GCF_036365525.1. Lineage (NCBI taxonomy): Eukaryota > Metazoa > Chordata > Chondrichthyes > Heterodontiformes > Heterodontidae > Heterodontus > Heterodontus francisci. The sequence goes on from NC_090379.1 coordinate 55,646,105, forward strand.
TCAACATTGGTGTTTTGAATTGTCTGCTTTACCCTGATCCACTTTGAGTGCTCATCAATGAGTACTAAGAAATTGTCACTTTCCTTCCCACAAAATTCTATATGAACTCTTTGAAATGGTTGGGTCGACCATGACCATAATTGCAAAGGAGTTTTAGGCAGCTTGTTTCTACAATTTTGGCAGACAGTACATTTATTAACCACTGATTCTAGGTCACTGTCTAGACCAGGTCAATAAACACACTTCTAGCTATGGGTTGCATTCTCACTATTCCTGTGTGTTCAGTATGGAGTTCTGCAATAATCCTATTTCCCAAAGAACTAGGTGCTACCCCTTTGACCCCACTTAATGCAGCCTTAGTCACATTGTGACGATTGTGGAATGGCTTCAGTTCCTCATCTGTACACTGGTCAAATTTCTGTCCATCCATTCAATGTCTGTTCATAGACTCTTTTCAAAACTGAGTCCGAGTTTCAGCTGCATTTTCAGTTGCAGTGATTGGAAAGTCATCTATTACTCCTATTGTGAAGATTGCACCTTCACAGCCTACTTCTGAGTCTTCATGCAGCAAATGGGACAGTGCGTCAGCAATAGCATTCCGGTATTCAATGTTGTAGTCATACTGTGAGAGAAATTGAGCCCACTGCTGCACCCTTGATGCTGCCATTGTTGGTATTGCAGACTTTGGTGTGAGAATAGCTATGAAGGGTTTATGATGTGTTACTAGCATGAAATTTCTGTCAATCAAAAACTGGTGAAAATTTTTGATTCTGATTCCAAGTGCTTCCTTTTCTATCTGCGTGTAGTTGTGTTCACTCTTGGTCAGGGTCCGTGTTACCAATGCTATGGACTTCTCTTGACCATCATCCATGACATGACTGATCGCTGCTCCAACTCCATAGATGGAAGAGTCATATGATAGCTTCAGGTCATGATTTGTGTCATAATGAATGAGTAGTGCAGCACTAGTCAAGCTTCTCTTGCATGCATGCATAAGCATCTTGTAACATGGGAATGGCCTAAAGCACATCTTCAACAACTCTTAATGGAGCTAACACTGTTGCGAGCTCAGGCAGAAATCAGGTATTGAACAATGCCTAGAAAAGAGCTAAGCTCAGCCATCATTTGGAGCATTGACTACAGCCTCTTACTTTTCTTTCACTGGCTATGGTATTTCGTCATTAATTTTTCAGGTCACGGGACACCACCTCTGCACGAAAGTATAATTGCACCTTTTCAACTTTTCTCATTTTAATCATTAAGCCGTTTTAACACTTCATTCAACACTTGAAGATTCTTTTCCTCTGTTGTGGTCGCAGTCAACATATCATCCTGATTACATGAGCAATGTGGCTCTCCTTGCAAAAATCCTAACCATTGTAGTTTGGAAGATTTTTGGAGAAGACTTCACACCATAGGGCAGCTTCATGTAGGAGTATAACCCATGTGCGTATTTAGCATGAGATACCGCTGACTCTCCCAATCCACATTGAACTGTGCATAGCATGGGACAAATCCAACTTCATGAATAGCTTGGATAGCTTCACATACAAATCTTGAGAGATCTTTGGTGGATACTGCTCATCGTCCACTGCCTGTTTGATTGTGACTTTGTAGTCTGTGCATAGTCTTATGGTTATGTCTGACTTGGGCACTACTACAATTGGGGTTGCCCAATCACTGATCAGTTTTCACAAGCATACTATTTCTTGCTAGCTTCTTTAATTCCTCTTCAACCTGGGTTTGAGAGCATAGAGAACTTGCCTAGCCTTGCAATATACCGGTTTTGCAGCAGGCCAAATTCGAATGTGCAATTTCTCTCAAATTATACCTTCATAGCTATCCTCAAATGTTGCTGTAGATATTTATGACCATGTGAGAAAGAGGTGCAGGGGTCCCTTTCAGCCTTCACCCGGTCTTACTGTAACAGGGTTTTATTTTTAAACAGTGTTTTGAGCTCCCCCTTCGTGAATCCTTATTTACCGCTTTCCAATTATAAGGCAAAGAAACCAGCACAAACGGGTTTTCTAAGTTTAAAGAAGAAAAGTGACATTTATTCAAATTAAACTTTAACTCTAATTCAGTTAACGCCTATGGATACACGGCATGCCCACACTAGCATGCATACGTGATACACACATGCAGATATGGACAGAAAAGAGTAGAAGAAAAAATAAAGTGGAAAAAGTTTGAGACAGTCTCTGAGGAGGGTTTTTTTGTTACTGTGCTTCAAGCTTGCTGTCGAGTCCTTGGCTGAAGATATGGTCTTGCTATGCATTGGGGCCCAGTATTCTTCTTAAACCTTGCTCACTGTAGGAGACTTTTCTCTCTCTTGGTTTTCATGTGGCTTTAGTAGGTTTTGGAGTTCTGTGAGAAAGAGATGGGAGCAGACAGAAGGAGAAGAGGTCTTTTCCAGTCCAGGAGCAAAGAGCTTTCTGCCAGTTCAAACATTGTGTCTCCAATTTAAAACTCCCCAAGTTGGCCAGTAGGGTGGTCACATGACCCACTGGTTTGACCAGGTCTGTTTAGTGTATTGGGAGCAGGGGATAGCTCCCTTGTTCCAAAACTGTCTGCTAATATGCAAAAATATCTTTCTGGCCAGGGGCCTGGCAATTCCTTGTGACAGGCCTTCTCTTCTTCCCATCAACAATTTAAAGTTTAATGTCCATGTTGTGAAATTAATATGCCTCATTCTTGGCAGGTGGGGGCCTGCATGACACATTCAATAGCTGATCTTGGTTGTCTCAACTTGGAAAACATGCTTCCAGTCAGCTTATGAAGCCTGTCTTTGCCCAGTAGCATTGGTTTGTTGCCATTCTTGCTACAACATTGGATAATTTGAGGGACTTGCCTTATATTGGACATTGTACTTCAATAGGTTTTCAACTGAACTGTGCTTGATTAGAAGTACATCACTGAATTTGTGCTCATACGTGTCTCTATTCACAGCTGCAGATTGCTCCAGTATATCGATTCACACGTTGATGTACTGTTAATTTACTAACGCTCCTTTGTACAAAAGTCTGTCATTTGAGTGATTTCTAGTGTGCTAAATGCGATACAGCCCTAGCTCCCCTTCACTTAGGCACTCTGGATTCACCTTCAAGATTGTGAACTCCCCATTTGGGATACCAATTTGAATGAGTTCCCTTTTCTGCTTTAACCTTCGCTCAGCAAGCAGTTGCAATGTGGCCTTTCTTTTAGCAATTAAAGCACTTGGCATTTCTGTACTGTCAGGTTTATACCATGTGGTTGCACTTGCAGCAATAACAAGATGCTAAACTGCTATCACTAGCACTCTTCTGACTGGGTGTCTCCATTTTAAGCTTGGCATAAGCCTTCTGATTGTGGACAGAAGTTATACTAGTCACTGGCATTGGTGAAATTCCTGAGCATTCTTTGCCATCTCTCTAGAGAGAGCAATCTTACACGGTAACTCAAATGTAAGATTTTGTTTACATAGTAACCTTGGATTCTTTTGTTCACCAATCCACACACACACATCTGTCTCATAATGCAAGAAGCTGCAAAAGTTGCAATGTAATAAATTCTTCAATGCTGCAATATACTCACCAACTATTTCACCTACTTTTTTGATTTTCTGGTTCCAAATTTGTAGCTTTCTGCTTAAGGTTGAAATGTTCCTCCAACATGGTTGTTTTGAAGGGCACATCTTTTGCCTTGTTGGGAGCAAGAAGGTTTGTTTAGTGTGCCCTAGACTTCCGGACCAATTTCCATTAGCAAAATTGCTTTCTTGTGCTCAATAATCGCCTCATTCTGAGTCTTGACCTCTTTACTGTCACATTTTTGAGTTCAAAAATGTTGGCTCTGAGAAACGTGTGCATTCTTCTGAAATACGAACTGCATGGTTCTCGAGCCCTCATGTTCCTAGCCTTCTACTGTGGGTGCAGCCATATTGTCATGTTTGCAAATTCACAGTAACTTGGTAAACCCTTCCCTGCGGCTGTCTGTAACGGTGGTGCCTAAAACAGTCTAGTCGGTGGTTGAAAATATTCTCTTACCCAAATAAACACTTTGAAACCAATGCACACTGGGACTCTGTGGCATTCCAGTCAACCGAGGTGGTAATTTGAGGCTCAGACTTGGCACAAACCAGCCAAAATCTCTGCCATCTGAGCCGATCGATCATAATAAGCTGGCTACTCTTGTTTGCTGCAATTCATACTGCTGTCTGCTGCCGATATTGACCGACTTTTATCCCATCCTCATCTCCATTTTCTGCAATATATTGGGGTGGCACTACCAGGCAAGATGAACACCAAGTTCAAGGAAGTGTTTGTCATAATGTCATCATATTAGCATATTATAACAAATATATTACAAACCTGAGCTATTTTGACAATTAATATAAAGAAGACACTGGCCCCTATACTTGCTGAAATTTCACATTGTGAGCTGAAAAAGGAACAGGGTTGTGGGTCCTCTTAGCGGCCTCCAGTTCCCAAAAATGTATTACCTTGTTCCTCAAGTGTGATTTGGACCTGTTCTCCATGCACCATTGCATTTCTGTCCTCTGTGCCACAGCAAATTAACTAACTGATATTCCTGTTACGCTACTTGGGAGAATCAAAGTCAGGGTTTTCTCATTATGCTTGGCCTGAGGAATAATTGGTTGGATGTAGAATCCTTTTGTTGTATTGACAGAAGTTAGGATGGAGAGTGAGGTAGCAGATCCTTGTTCATGTGGGGAAACTGCTTGCATGTTGCATCTGGACTATTCTGGAGAAGCTATTGCATTGGGACAAAAATAATTTGTGACGCATCACTAGCTTGCATGGGTTGTGATTTATGCACCAAACTAATGGTTGTCTGTGGTTGATACTGCTGTTTAGCTCTGATGCTGACTGAGAAAATAACCTGCAGTTAGTAAGGCAAAAATAGCAGTCATTTGTAGTGGGATTAGTCATGATCTGCAGCTATGTACGAAACACATAATTATAAAGCACTGAAGGAGGCTAGTTGTGCCTGTGCTGGCTTTTTTTTTTTAAAAAGCTGTCCAATTAGTTTTGTTTCTCTATCCTTTCCCTATGGCCTGCTGGTTTTTATCCAATTCCCTTTTGAAAGTTATTGAATTTCCTTCTGCCACCCTTCTCAGGCAGTGCATTCCAGATCGTTATAATCTCACTGCATTAAAAATTTCTCCTCACCCCTGGTTCTTTTGCCAATTACCTTTTAAATCTATGCCCTCTGGTTGCTAACCCTTCTACTACTGGAAATAGTTTCTCCCCTTTTTTACTCATCAAACCCTTCATGATTTTGAACATCACTATTAAATCTTCCATTTAAGCTTCTCTGTTCGAAGAACTATCCCTGAAGATGATAAACTGACAGAAAAGAAAAGCTATTAACTAATTACATTCCATAATCTATAAGTAAAAATTCATTAAAACGGTATACAGAAGATGTGAAATTTATGTCATCTAAAATTCACCAATTTACCTTTGCTTCCATTCCTGTGTTCTGTACAATTCAGAGGTTTGTGAGCCCTGTTTATCTTCGGATGAAGAAGAGTACATTCAATATACTAACTTTTTTTCCCCTCCAATTTCTTCTAATGACAATAACACATGTTTGGACACCATTCCACAATTCAGTTGCACTCTGAAATTTTGCCTAAATGGCTGTTGATTATCTGTAAGCTTAGACAGCAAGTGTTGGGCAAAACTGTGGAACACAATCTCATCCTTGCACATCAACCCCATGTCTTTTCGAGCAGCAATTGCTGAACAAAGCAGGATCCCTGTCTGCTTTTCTTTTCATTTCCCAACCAAGGGGCCCTGAAGCTAAAAATAGCAGTTTGCTTTCTGTTTTCCCCACCCCCTTTTCCCTCCTAATTTTGCTTCATTCCACCTTAAACATTGATTCAGTACAAGATTGAAGTGCTTTGGATGCTGGAAATCTGAAAAAAAAAACAAAAATGCTGGAAATACTCAGCAGGTCTGATAGCATCTGTGGAGAGAGAATCAGATTGAGTAGTCCTCACAGTTAACGTTTCAGTACAATAATCTGTTTTCTCTCCATAGATGCTGCCAGACCTGCTGAGTTTTCCAGCATTTTGTGTTTTTTTTTATAGATTGTGTTTTCACATTGGTGACCATTCATCAAAACTTGGAAGTGTTTAGAGATGCAACAGGTTTTTAAGCAAGGCAGAGAAGAGGGGTGGGAAGTAGTGGAGGAAAGAGTGGAAGGTGGGAGAGATTAAATGACAAAAGGAATGATTGTGTAAGGTGAAAAAAGATGGTAATGGAATAAGTAAAGAAACAAGATGTCTAGAGGAAGCCTATCACCCTATCTCAGACCTTCCAGTTTGTTCTTTTCCTGCCTCGCTTATAAACTGTTGCACTCTAAGCACTCCAAGTTCTGACGAAAGGTCACTGACATGAAACGTTAACTCTGTTGCTCTGAGATACTGCCAAACCTGCTGAGTATTTCCAGCATTTTCTAATTTTTATAGTTGATTCAATATTGTTTTTCAATTATCACTTTCATATTCTTAAAACACCAAAAATTATCCACTTCTAAACTTGTACTTTTAGTACTAGTTGTTGAGTCACTGACTAGCTGGAGTAATCTATTTTCCCTCTCGTGCCCATTCAAACTTGATTTGTTCCTTTCTTCCTAGTGAAAACCGTTCTGGTTGTTCAAATCTAACTTTTTCTTTTATCCCTGGTATTATCCTATTATACCTGGATTCACTTTTTCCATGACTCCATATTCTTTTGAGATGCTCCACTCCACACAGTACTCCACCTGTGGTTTAGCCAATGTCTTGTATAGATTCACCCATGTTTTTGTACTCAGTTACTCTTATATGTACATCCACAATCCCATTTTCCTTTTATATAGGTGTTATCCCCACCTGCCACCCTGCCTGTAAAGGTCCATATATCTGCATCTTTAGATCGCTACTTATCCACAGTATGAAGAAATCAGTCCTTTTTGGCTTGTATAATTGTTCTTTACTAACTGAGCCCATGCGGAAGCCTTTTTTAAATGTGATGAGCTAACTTGGACAAAGAATGGGAAGTGGAAAAACTTGCCCAGTAATACTTAAGACAGATATCTATTGGCAAGGTTAATGTTCAATCATTTGGCCACTAAACTTAAATGTTATGTTTGTCACCCTCGTGTTAACAATCTCCAAATAGATCTATTATTAATTGAAGTGCTTTCCTGAAGTCATGTATTTAAAGCAGGTCATGAAGGCAATAGCAGCAAATAAAATGTTTAAGTAGTAGATAGGTAACAAAACCTACAACACAACAGCACATGTAAACTGATTTCATTGTAATTTTGTTTCCTAGTAGCATGGAGGACAGAATAGCAATTCTCAGCTACATTGCTGCAGTCTGAATCTATCCAAGTGCCATTAAACACACCCACATCATGAGCAAAATAGGAATTTTTGTATTTCTGATGTATTAATACAGTATCTCAATAGCAAATCTTGCATGAAAAATGAGTGGACCAATTGGCATTAGAACTTGTGGCCCCATCACTGATATGTTTGCAGTAAGCCCATGTTTTAAAAAAAAAAAAATTGCATTTATTGTAATATCCTTCATTTCTTCTTTCACTTACCCTCCACAATAGATACAATACTTGTTACAGCAGATGACTCCTCGGAAATTACCCCTTTAAAAGTTCAAGCTTGCAGCCAGCATTCTGCAGTATACCACACCCACAATGGTTTCAATTTACGACAGCCCTCCCTCCGTTATCTTTCTATTAGCAGCAGCTGTGTGATTGTACTGAATTTTTCCTTTTGACTTTGAATCCTCTGATTCTGCTAGCAGCCATTTTTGTAAACTTTTTTCTTTCCCCACCCCCACTGTAGGCAAAATTTTATTTATGTAAAAAAGAACAATTTTTAGTATTCTCCAGTAGAAAGCGTTCTTTACTCTTAAGAATTTTCACATCCTTCTCCATTCTCATTAGAGCTGAATGTCAGCCCCTTTTAAAGCTAACTTGTAGGTGACGCCAGCATTGGCATTAAGAATTTTGTGCTTTGGGTATGTGCAACAGATGACCATCAGAAGTGTCCACATTTGCTTCCCTTCACATGACTTTAAAGAATATGAAGCTAGCTCATAATTGCCTGTTGATTGTGAATGCCAAAAATACTGGATATTAATCCTCCATAAAAGACAGTGTTGTTGCATGATTCCCCTGCGATATTGAACAAGACCTGATGAGTCAAGTTCAAGTAGATCTTAAAAAGCAAAAGTACTCTGGATCGTATCCTGATGGACATTGTAATTTGTCCTTTTGTCATGCTTTAACCAGCACCAGCTAATTCAGACTATGAAATATTTGTATGACTGGAGTTAGGGCATTGAGGTTTGATTTTATCCAAACAATTGAATAATTTTGTCTTTTGCTAACTTCATCCGTATCCTTTTGTGGTCTTTCCCTTCAATCCACACAATTCTGTGTTTGTTGCTTATGTTGCCTGTTCCCTTCCCATCATCACTGTCTCCAACCACCGCCCCCCCCCCCCCCACCCACCCCCAAACACCCTGTCAGAAATCAGATGGGTATCTGTTCATGATTGATATCTCCCTCAGATAACATGTTCCAATATCAAATGTTCTTGATAAGGTTTTGGATAAATCAACAGTTATAAAGTCTTTTCATGGCATGTAGTTACAGCTGACTGGAACTAGAATCCCCCCTCAAACTAGTTTCTCCACTTGTTACAGATCCTCCACTTCCATTTGTCCATATAATGCCTTTTGATTCATAATCTAACATAAAATTCTAGTTCTGCCCTTAGTCCGATGTCCCTTGTCCAAATGAATCTTGACAAGTCCCTTATCCAGGCTAATAACTTTCTTTGCCCACCCCTTCTTTCCCCACCACCTCCGTGAAAGTTTATTTTTAAAAAAGTCAAATGGGAGAGCGTGTGAAAAGACTATCAAACATACTATGTAAAGTTCTACCAGAAAGTGGAGGTGCCATCTGCACAAAACTAATTGGAGCAACCCACTTTTTTCACATAGACAAATCTTGTACACAGGATTTCTTTCATCATCTGTAGTCCAAAGACTTGCAGGTTGATGGGCAATTTACAATGGCCAATTTACCCCTAGTGTAGGTAGGTGGTAGGAGAATGGTGGGGATGTGGTAGAGAATATGGGATTAATGTAGGATTAGTATAAATGGGTGGTTGTTGGTCAGCACAGACTCGGTGGGCCAAAGGGCCTGTTTCAGTGCTGTATCTCTAAATAAAATAAATAACTATCAGAAGGTAAGGATGTAATTAGTAGCCCAGAGAGACCTGTCTCCAGCTAAAACAATGAGGGTACCATGATAACAGTAAAAGACCTTTTTGGCAATCTTTCCCCATATGACATTTAAAGGGGCAAATGACTGTTGCCTGCTTCAAATCAAATTGTATTTTCATGACTATTCATTGATACCAGCCAAACTGCTTAAAACAAAAAGGTAAGTCCATCAAATTAGATGATTGAAATATTGATAGATTTGGGTTGACTGTTAACAAAACTTATGCCTTTCAGTTGAGAGCAATTTTTAAAGAAAATTGTAAATGGATATTAAGATAGTCAATGCTGCTGATAAAATTTTGACTTTTTAGAAGCTGAAAAGTTGCTTCCAACTGCCGGTTTAGTAAAGATTACCCAGGAAAATAGAGTTTGCCATTTCTTTTACATCAAAGAGCTGGAGGTTTGTACCCTATAGTGGGTTGAAGAGTTTAGAACAAATTGATGGGGGAAAAAAGTTCAAGATGAGAATCATTTGGGCAATATGTTCAGACCAACTACTGGATCTAAAGGGTATATCTCTATCAGAATCCCAACCAAGAGAAACACAACTGGCTGTCATTTTATATGTTTTGAGATGTTAATTTCAAATGGGAAAATGTAGTAACGCCTGCTCGCATCCCCTCTCTTTTCCCCCACCCCCCATCCCCAAAAAAGTGATATTTTTTGCATCTCTATTGACTTATCCCTTAACCTGATTTGCCAGTTCACTTTAGCTAGCTCTGCTTTCATGCCCTCATAATTGCCCTTAATAAAGTTTAAAATACTAGTTTTGGACCCATTCTTCTCTCCCTCATGACTGAATATTGCATTCAGTTTATGATCACTGATACCTAGGGACACCTTAACTATGAGGTCATTGATTAATCCTATCTCGTTGCACAATACCAGGTCTAGTATCGCCTGCTCTCTGGCTCCAGATGTATTATTCCAAGAAACTATCCCAAAATCATTCCATGTACTCCTCATCTAGGCTACCTCTACCCATCTGATTTTTCCAGTATCTATGTAGGTTAAAATCCCCCGTAATTATCACTGTTCCTTTCTGATAAGTTGCCATTATTTCTTCCTTTTATACCCCATCCTACAGTGTGGTTAATGTTAGGTGGCCTGCACACCACATGCCCAAGTGACTTCTTGCCTTTACGATTTCTTATCTCTACCTAAACTGCTTTGACATCCTGATTTCCTGAACTTTGGTCATCTCTCTCTATTGCACTAATACCATCATTTAATTAAGAGCTACCCCTCCACCTTTTCCTAGCTTCCTGTCCTTCCTAAATGCCATGTACCCTTCAATATTCAGGTCCCAAACTATGTCTCTGTAATGGCTATCAGATTGTACTTATTTATTTCTATTTGCGCACTCAGTTCATCTGTTTTGTTTAGAATGCTACATGCATTCAGATACAAAGCCTTTAGTTTGGTCCTTTATTATTTTTGTAACCTCTAGCCTGATCTGTTGACTTACTCTTAGATTTGTACGTTCTGTCCCTTCCTGTCACAGTCTATCATTTCCCATATTAATACCTTTCTCTCTTGCCTTGTCTCTACTCCTTGATTTACCATATCTTCCCAAATTTGATCCCTTGCCCCCACTATTCAGTTTAAAACCCTCTCTACTCCCCTAGTTATGCAGCTCGCTAGAACACTGGCCCCAGCACGGTTCAGGTGTAGACCATCCCAACGGTACAGTCACCACTTTCCCCAGTACTGGTACCAGCGCCCCACAAACCAAACCCACTTCGACCACACCAGTTTTTGAGCCACACATTAATTTCTCATATCTTATTTTCCCTTTGCCAATTTGCACGTGGCTCAGGTAGTAATCCAGAGATTATTACCTTTTTGAGATTCTGCTTAATTTGGTGCCACGTTCCTCATACTGACTATGTAGAACCTCTTTCCTTGCCCTTGTTACAACTTGACTGCTTAACAAACCTCAAAGATTTCCACTTGATATCCTAAATGTCTTCACATTGGGCTGAGTTTTATAGGGGCCTCGATGTCTGGATCCGTGGTGGGGGTGGGGGGCATGAAGATTGCCCCGGATGAGGCCCGCCACTAACATAGACACCGGCAGGGCTTCTGATCTTGGCAACAGTGAGATCTCGTGGCAGTCCTCTGCCACATGGGAACGGGACTGTCATTTAAATATCCAAATTAATTTAATTACCTGCATTAATGACTTTCCTGTTGCCTCCTGAAGTGCCGCCGCGATCTTCATCCCAGCGGCCAGCACTGCCGTGCCTTCAAATCCCTGTCTGGGGAAACGAGGTGCACCACCTGTAGAGAGGGGGGAGGAGGCAAGTTTCTCAGTGCGGGGGTGGGGGATGGGTTGGTGGGGTGGAGCGGCAAAAACAAATGTGATTGGTTGAGGGGATGGTGGGAAGGGGTGAAAGAGGGGTAAGGGCGTGATAGAAAATTTACTTTTCTGGTGGGTAGAGGACAAATAATAAACCAATTATTCATTGGGGAGGGGTGGGAGAGGGAGTTGGAAGTGTGAATAAAACTTTAATTTATTGGAAATCCTGTCACTCTAAAACCTGAACTGAAGGGCTGGAAGCCCTTTACAAATGGCGCCTGCGCAGTCATCGGCGGGAGGGGGGGGGGGTTCGCCCCGGCTGTGATAATGAGCCGCTGCATTTAAGATTGCAGTGGCTCCGCGGAGTGAAAGCCACATGTTTAGGCTGCTACTGTATTTGGCGACAACATAAAATCCAACCCATTGTATCTGTACCCTATCTGGTTTAGAAAGCCATGGATTCTTCATTTTACCCAGACTTGATTTCTGACAGTAATGCTGTCACTAAATGTGCAAGAGCTCTTGAATCATGTTATATGATAGAGTTAATGCTCTGCCTCATCAATTTTCAAATAGCATATTGTTCTAATACATAATTGTGCTACATCACCTCTTGAGCAACAAGACCAGAGGCTGCAGAGATGTGTATTTTCATCTTGAGATTCCCTGATATGAACTACTGATCTTACTCACACTCTTGATGAAGATTCCCCAAAGAGTCCAAAGGAAAATTTAGTCATTATGTTGCAACAGCGCTAGCAGAGACCTGGGAACAGGTTGACTGTCTGCCTGTCAGAATAATTTGGGGAAGGACCAAAGCAAGGGATAAAAATGTTAGCTGCTCAAGTTAAGTTTTCTTTTAATTAAACTGAAAATCCCTTTTTTTCTTTTTTTCCCTACTGTTTTTAAAGCATCCTATCCACAACACCACAAGGCACTGGTTGGTATGGAGCTATCCATAGGAATAGCAATTACAATGTAGTCTCTCACTTGCTGAATGGACCTCCAACAGCTACAGCACCACTTCTCTTCGCTTATGGTAATATTCAAAACAACCACCATCATAACTATTACTCAACACCACAGAACTAATGGGAATCTACAGTTACAGTTCTGTGGAAATATTTACATGACAGTTTCCATGGGCTGACCCCTTGGCTTATTATGAAAAAATGATTGAAACAATTCCATTTCTGGCACAATGAAAGCAAAAGATATCAATGAAGTAATCATCAGAACTACATCAATGACTATTAAAGAAGCATAGAGATGTCCTGTAGCATTGCAGCTTGTTTCAACTCTAGTAAGTTGGACTACATATTGCACTTTCACCTGTACTTGCAATCAGAACAAAATTCCAGAATGAATCTTGAATTATAATCCTATTCTAAGTTTTTGGAAGGTGTTTAGAATTAATCTGGACAAAGCAGAAGTAACTATTTTCTTAATGACTTGATCATTCTAAAGCCTGTTTTATTGTGTGTCAGATTTATGGAAAGCAGAGTTAATCCCCATATCTGCCATTTTATGCTACTGAAAAATAGAATGGCTGTTTTAAATGCTGTGACGCATGAATTTCAGATATTCCTATAGACATCTGCACATTTGTCTTGTACCTTTCTGGTCATGGGAGTACAGTATTGACCAGTTTGGTTCTATTGTGTTTCCAAAACTCTAAATCTACTAGATTTAAGGCCTAACTTGGAATCTTGCTTAACGTGATCAACAAAGCATTTGAATGTAATGTTTTACTATTTACCATTTGAAATCCTATATATGGCTAAAGTTCTGGTTAAAAGATATAACTAACCTCTGTACGTGTATTAATATTGCCACATAGTAATGTAGCCTAAAGCTGTTTGCATTATCTTAACCTATTTTGATATAGTAGAGTTGCATGTTTATTTTAGGGAAGAAAAACCTCATTACCCACATGATGTTTTGATTATCTGCGATTTCTACCTTGAGGGCTGGTTTCTTCAAACAAGGATGAAATAACTGGATTTCATTGTGTGATGTAATTTTAAACATAAAATGTAAAGTGTACAGCATGTTTTTTGTACACACTTGAACATTCGTGAAACAGCTGGATATTTAAGTACACTACACAACAGTTGTAGGGCATGGATTAAAATGGACCTCGTCAAACATGTAAGGTACAACACTGAACAATTTTGCACATTATTTGTTGCACTTTGAGTGTATTCATTAAAGCAGTATAGCTATATAATTTTAGCAGATGAATGTGAATTATTGACTATTAAATTGTTTTTGACTAATTTGTCTTTTTTATATCTAATTATTGGGTTGGAAGCTCTACAACGTTGTATGTATAACTCAGGACTTAAATGGAATACTTCAGCAACAATAAGACCAGTCTCTACTAAATGTCTTTAAATGTGGACATAAGGTGTGCTAAATTTGCGTACTCTTTAGTTTCAAAAATAGAATTTCTGTCTGCTGTCTTGTTGAAGTTTTACATACCACATTCCAGCATTTAAGTGGTACAAATTCATGAGATTAAATGATTTCCAATGTAAGCAAAATGTATCTTGGTGATTGATTTTTTTTTTTTGTAGCATTGGATATGAGTGTTAGGATTTGATTTTGTCCATTTTAATAGGTAAAGATCACTTAAAAATGAACAAAAAATGTTTCGACCTTGTATATTTGTATTAAGGATGATCCTAGGAGTTTGAGATCATAAGAGATGCAGAAATGCAGTTACTTGTGTTCCCCATAATACTATTGCTGTCCTTCTGAAGCTCATTGGTGTCTCAGAAGAAAGATTGCAACCTAGATTCAATTTTTTTTTATATTTGAAAGGTGGGAATGGAGGGGAAGACTGACCGAGAGGGAGCTAATAATCTTTAGTATATTTTGCAATCTATAAAATGTCTAATTTTTGTTTTTGCTCTTGTTAACCTGATTCAATTCACTCTTCCAGGCCCTAGCTGAACTTTTTTTATTGGTATAGAAACTGTTCAGTTTTAAAATTTGTGCCCTGCAGTATTGTGTGTTTTTTACATGTGCACTTTCCTTTTGGAGTATGTATGTATTAGTTATTACATTATGAATGTGTAGTAAAAACAAATCTTTCTTAACAAAGCACTAGCTGCTGAAAATCACTTATTTCTTAAATAATTGTCTCCATGCTTGCATAAACCAACTGAACATCTATAGATTGTAATTTAATTGAGATGGTCTCATGATCGAAACTACGGGCTGAATTTTATTTGGGCACTGCACGGCAGCACCCTTTAAACTTAGTGGGGTACCAGCAACCAGCGGCTTCTGCAGAGCCCCCGCGATATTTTGCTCAGGGGCTCATTTAAATAGTGGGGGCGGAGTGCCCGTCCCTGATGACATGTTGTGATGGCGTTCGCATCCCCGGCAATGGCATCCAGTGCCACCGTGCAGGTGCCAGTGCAATTTTTAAAGTGCTTTAAGCCCTTAGAATTACTTCAAATTTTTAAACAAGCAGCAGTATGAAATTTTTATGAAACCAATAAAAAAAAAATGTGGATGGCCCTCCCCCAAACTCCTAATGGTCACTTCAATGTCCAAAATGACCAACGCATTCCTTTTTTTTTTTCCCTGCCCAAACTTTACCCCCTAAACTTATAACATTTGGCCTATAACCCCTTCCCACCATCCCCACATCCAATAAAATTGAGTTCTCCACCTCTCCTGCCCTGAAAATATTATTACTCACCCCCCCCCCCCCCCCCTCCCCACACGGTTCTCACCTCAGAACTCCGCATGGAGTTCTGAAGGCACACGAAGGCCAAACAGAGGCCGTAAAATTGGTATGAGACAGCAGGTAAGTTAATTTCAACAAGTTCTCCCTGTGTCTGCGTGGGTTTCCTCCCACATGCCAAAGACTTGCAGGTTGATGGGTAAATTGGCCATTAGCAATTGCCCCTAGTATAGGTAGGTGGTAGGGAAATATAGGGACAGGTGGGGATGTGGCAGGAATATGGAATTAGTGTAGGATTAGTATAAATGGGTGGTTGATGGTCGGCACAGAGTCAGTGGGCCGAAGGGCCTGTTTCAGTGCTGTATCTCTAAACTAAACTAAATAATTACTGTCTATTTTAAATATACCAATGAAGGGCCTGCCCCTAGGTTGGGGGGGGGGGGGGCCGCACTGAGCTCCTCCCACTCCCCCCAAAATCGCCCGGTAATAAGCAGCGGGCCCTTCTCGACGTCGTGGATTGAAGAGGGCCTTATCCCACAACATTTTACTGGCCCCTGCACTGCGACCCATGGAGTCGAGGGACCAGTAACATTCAGCCCTATATGTCCAGTGTTCATTTTGAGGTTCTAGGTTTCTTCAGGTACTCCAAGAGTAGCTTTGCGACCAAAATGTGCTGTTTGGGGGCAGGGTGGTGGCATTACAGGAAGAAGTAAGAAATGGAGGACAGAGAATTACAGTTAAGGATTACAGGAAATTAAATGAAGATTGGGTAAAATTGTCGGTGTAAAATTTTACTTCCCAATCCATGTACATTCTTATGAAAAATAGCAGGATTGGTCATGCAGGACCACGTTAAAGATATAAATGGTGTTTGTCAGTAATAGTTAATACACTGGTGATTTTATTTTTAATGCATGCTATTGCTGATGTTTAGTAGCTGTTTGCATCTGTGGTAAGATTTATACCTTGCAGACTTGCTGTTCTCCAGGCACTGCATTTGTACATCTTTAAGTCGTGTAAAATTTAATCCAACTGTCAATTTTTTAAACTCAAAAGTACAGTATCTTTTAGAAATCTTGATCCTACATGCTGATGTTGAAATGCTAAAACGAGCCACTGGGTATGAATGTTTATTTCACATCATTTCAAATATGTCTGTGCCAGCATTTTGCAATGCATATTTGTTTAGATTTTAAATTCTGTATCCCTTCTAACTAAGTCAGTTATTTTTGTATTTTTCACAGTAGCAAACTTAGCTTGCTTAATGAACCAAAAGCTCATTCTAATTGTATTTTCCATCCAGTCCATGAGTGAATTGTATAGCTGGCAATCAGTCTGAGGATCAAATACTTATCACATTGCTGTATGAAGTCTTCTGTGGACCAGGATCTGACAAGCAAACAAATGTTATCACTACCTTGGCTTGCTATGTGGATTTAAGTGGTTGGTTTAGCTCTATTTTAAAGTTTCAACTTCTAATTGATCTGAGCCTTTGTTTTGAAGGATATAATTTTTCTGTCCATGTAGCAAGGTATAAAATTCCAACTTTAACCTGATTCATTGTTTTTATTATTGACGTCAGGACAGAAACAGTGATAAGCATTTCAACATTGATTCCTTTTTATTCCCTTCACTTTTTGAAAATATTTGTAAATTTGTCTTCAGTTTCAGTAACTTTTCAGTATTGAATATTTGTAAAGCTTTTCATGTAAACTTTAAACCTAAAAATAGTCTGTCTCTGTGGGAGTATCTAAGGCTACCTGTACTGTTAATACTATTGGTTTATCTGTAAAATTTACTACTGCATTTGTACTGTTAACCATAAAGCTGCTTTCAAGGCTTTGTTTTATTGTGGCCAATGAATGTAAGGATTTACTATGTAATATGTTGTAACAAACACTACCATATTTAAATAAACATTTTATGGCATTCGTAAAGGGAAGATGTTGGTATTAAAATTTAATTGAAAAATTTTAGTCTAGATTAGAAAATCTAGTCTTTGGTTTTGTGCAATGATGTGATACAAGTCACAAGGCTGAAGTTGATGGTAAAATAATTGACAGAATAATCATCTCAAATGGACATATTTCCAGTAGAATAAGATATTTCGGCAGGGGAGGAGTGACAGTGACACAAATGGCCAGCTTCTATGCTGTAATTACTATCATTCTATGAAAATTTTAATTGGAGTTAAGTTTAGAAATATTGGCATTGAGTTTAAGGAGAAGTGTCCCAAACAGAGTCTGCTGCCCTTTGAAATTTGTTGGTTCAGGTGCCAGCTAGTTTTGACAAGTCTAGGTACAGATCGGCTCTGACTGAGGGTAAAGTTCAGAGTTGTCACTTCTCATTGACAACCTGAGTTCAAAGCAAATTCCAAAAAATAGGGAAAGGAAGCTTGGGCCTATTAAAAGTGGTATTGACTGGGGAACCTGATAATTTGTGCAATGCAGGGGAATTCTGGCTGTAGTTATTGGGTGAGTAGCAGCAGCTTATAAGATTACTACAGGTAGGATATCAGGGTATTACACTTAACATATAGACTGTTATTGTATTACTGTTGGTTGAGGGGAACCTCAACACTTACCAGTATTACTATTCGTGCAATTTCAGGTAGTTGCTATTAATTAGAGGAATTAGTTTCTCCCACCTCTGATTCCCCTTATCCACCTATACTTTCCCCGATCCATGCCCTGGTTGGGGGGGAGGGGGGGTAGTGTCCCTTCTTGGCTTTCTCACTGGGTGACCTTCTGGTTAACTTCTCAATAGCTGCTGGCACAAAACCATGAGCGAAGACACAATCACAGGGAACCCAACTGTTGTAAAATAAATGCAATAACATTGAGATGTCACATGACAACCCTCCAGGATTACCTCCAACCAGGGTTGGCAAACCTACCGTCCACAATGATAGAAAAAGATTTTCCTATGTGGCCAAAGCATAGAATTATCATCCCAAGCTGCTACACCCTACCCTTCATACTGCTGAATACCAAATGTTTATCACCAACATATGCACCTTGCTATGTATTCAGCTTTAAAATATGTAAATAAGCATTAGATATATAGGTTAAGGAACGTATGTTACATGGTTAGTTATTTATAGAATTATGGCATTCAAGCCACAAAGCACTAAAACATTGGCGTATTCAGTCGTGGTAAATCCATTGGCCTAATGTGCCCCTGATATGTTTTAACTCCCCATAAGCTACACTAGAGATCTGCTAATTTGTTGAAAAAATGGTTAGAATATCAGATGCATGGAGTTTAGGGGGGCTGTTTTTCCAAATTGGCATTGCACTTGTTCTCCCAACAGCAAAGTAAGCTGCAAATTCTAGCTTCTTAAAAAAAAAACTTACACATATAGCACCTTTCACATTCTCAAAGCATCTTGAAGCTCTTCATATCCAATTAATTACTTTTAAGTCACTTATGTAGGCAAATATCAGTCAATTTGTGCACAGCATGGTCAAGCAACATGATAACCAGATAATCTGTCCCCACTCTGGCAGCTTCTCTATGCTCCTGCCGTTTGCCTTCCCTGCAAACTAAGTCAGATAACTAGCTTTACAATCTATCAAGGCTGAAAGCAAAGACAAAAACACCACATCCCGATTAGAGAACTCCTTTACGCTGATGCTGTGTTAGTCACTCACAGGGAAATGCAGCTACAAAGACTCCTCGACTGTTTCTCCCATGCCTGTAACTTGTTCTGACTATTAGCATCAAGAAAACTATAGTCATGGGACAAGGTGTTGCATCTCTACCTCTGACCACACTAAACACTCCAGTGGAAGTGGTTAGCAAATTCTGCTACCTCAGTGACCGACAATCCTGTCCCTTAATGCAGAGCTTATTACACGCATAGGGAAAGCAGCGACCACCTTTGGCTGACTTGTGAAACATGCATGGGATAACACCAAGCTGATGGTTTATAAGGCCTGTGTCCTCAGCACCTTGTTGAACAGCTGTGAAACATGGGTGACTTACCAGGAAAAGAAGTTCAATAATTTCCATCTTTGCTGTCTGTGGTGAATTATGGGACTATCCTAGCAGGCCAAAAATCTCACATGTGGCAGTCCTCTCAAAGGCAGAGCTCCCAAGTGTGTTGGCACTAATCGAACAAAAGTGGCTACGGTGGATTGGACACACCTGCAGAAATGGAAGCCTGTCACAGACCCAAGCACTGTCTGTATGTTGAGGTAGCTGGGCCAGACGACCAGCAGGACGCCCAAAGTACTGTTTCAACAATGCTTGCAAGTACGACATGAAGGCCCTAATTGAACTGGTGTGCACTACCACAAAGAACAGTTGCTGCAGCAGCTTGCCAACAGGTGCCAATGTCAAAAACAACAACTCTGTCACTTGGCAGCTTCCTATGCAGCACTTGTGGCAAAATCTGCCTCTCAAGGATTGGTCTTCACAGCCTACAGCCATCAGCAAAGGTGCACCAAGAGAAAACACCCCACCTAAATGGTTTGGTTGCCGAGTGTTTATCATCTGTCGTAGATGGAAGGATAGCAAACAGTTGAGAGATAAATGTTGGTCAGCACGCCAAGAATGCTCCCTTGCTGCTCTTTGAATAGTGCTGTAGGATCTCTCACATCCAGCCAAATGGGCAGGGTAGGCCTTGGTTTAATGTTTTATCTGAATATTACAGCATTTCCTCAGTACTGCACTGAAGTATTAGTCTAGATTGCCTGCTCTGGTCTTCAAAATATGAACCCACAACCTCCGGAGCCAAGGGTATTGGTAATGATAAACTATTAGCTAAGAAATCCTAGACCCATTCTGAATAAATAACAGTTCAATGCACACACAATTCAGGAATTAAAATAATCATCTAAATAGTGTCTTCTAACAAGTAAATGCAGTGAAGACTGGGATCAGTCATGTTCCTGTGGTAGCATTTTGTAGGGCTATGGGGAAAAGGTGGGGTGTGGGACTAGGTGAGTTGCTCTTGCAGAAAGCTGGCATTGACATGATGGGCTGAATGGGTTCCTTCTGTGCTGTAACAATTTTATGATTCCATGTGACTATGTCGATCTAATGGTTATACTGTACCTAAAATTTTTCTTAAGTACATTTAATTACATTTTAACCAAATCTAAGAGATATGCATACCATGCAAACTCTCCACTATACTGTCAAAAATGTACTAATGGTAAGCACCATTTTTGGCCAGACATTTTATGCCACCCCAACAAGCGGGATGGTGGCTGGGGGGGGGGGGGCGGAATCGTAAAATAGAGTGGGACGCTTTCCCGACCCACTCCCGCCTCTGCCACCCTTTACGTAGGGTGGGTGGGCGATAAACGGCCCGCCTGCCCCCGGCCAATCAAGGGCTTTCACCCACCTCCACGTGGACTTTACGCGTGACAAGCGGGAATCCTGGAGCCAGGAGTGGCTGCCAATTGTCCTGGGGGGGCCCAGCTCATCGGGCAAAGGGTGCCTGATGGAGGGTCACCACTGATACTCCCAGCACCCAACACGCCTCCCCTTTCCCCCCCAACCAACCACCCTTGCCTTGCCGGGACCCGACTGATTACTCCCAGCGAGGCAACCAAAACTTACCTTTCCTCCTGGCTCCACATTGTCTTCTATCTTCGGCTGGGCTGCAGTCCCAGCAGTGGTCACTGCTCCCGGTGGCACTGCTGGGACTAAGAACTGTAGGCCCCCTGATTGGCCAGCAGCTCAATGAGGCAGGACTTCCTCCCTCAACCGGGTGGAAGTCCCGCCTCAGAACAATTAAAGCCTGGGGACCTGTAAAATATGGAACGGGTCCCCAGGCAAGGCAGAAGCGGGTTCGCCACCGACTTTTACGTCGGAGGCCAGCTCCCGTCTGCCCATCGTAAAATTTCGGCCCTTGTGTCAATACACAGCATTTTACTTTTTTTTTTAAATCACTTTTGCACAGACGTACTTCCTCATCTCAAAAAATGCATTGCAAGGAAAAGGGATTTTGCGGATTGCTTTTATTTCTTATTTTGTGTTAAATGTGTCATGGTTCAGTGTATTTCACATTGGCACATAAACAAGCTATTAAATGTTTTTCTTGATGCAGCTTTTATATAACTATTCCCAATCACTGATTCCCATCCTCTGCTCTTCTGAAGGGCACAGAGCTGGCAGTTGGCTGATAGCTGTCTAAGTGGGTTATTCATTTAATTTCAGTTCAGAATAATCTGCCAAATCAGTCACAGAATGTCACATTCCTGGGTAAAGCAGTAAGGTTATTACAGCTAAACACAAGCTTTTGTATTCACTCCTTATAAAAAATGTAAACGTAATGGTATGAATAAACTTAGCTGGATTATAAAAGCTTTCTTGGATCAATATGAGAAGTTGCAGCCCCAGGTTTGTGAGTTGAAAAAAAAAAATGATATTACAGCAAGTAAATATAGGCTGGTTATTACACCACTGAACCAACCTGGGGGCAGCTGGGTCCTGTTCATAAAAATCCCCTCTCTCCCTGTTGCCATACTTCAAAAGTCATACAATGTTTAAATAAAACTGGTAAATTAAAACCTTTTCATCTGCAATTATTTCTAGCCTAGTGTGTTCAGAACAAGTCATCAAGTACAATATCATGCTTTTCTTTATAATTTTAGCTGTCTTTACCCTTTCCACAACAATAGTACTTTCACACTTGGCATTCTTAAAAGTTTCCATGGCGTTTGATAATTAAGTCTTATCTTTTATTAGAAGGATACATAGTCCTTTCATCTGTGGCAGCTGGGTTTGAATCCACAAATCTAGGTACATCAGTAAGTTCCTTCTGAACTTAAGGATCCCAACTAAAATGTGGCTTGGTAGACAGAATCTCAGTGGATATGGTGTACAATGCAAGCTCAAGCTGAGAGGATGGCTATTGTGGAAATTGGAAATGTCACGCTCATGCAGTCAAAAGTATCCTTTCATGTTTGACAATGTCGAGCTAAAGTAGAGGGAGCTTTACTCCACCACTTTCATAGTGCACAAAACACTGCGATTAGCAAAGTCACAATACTTGCTGATTGTTACCTGACTGAAATACAACCAGGCTGAAAGTAACTACCAGGTTAAATATTCAATATCAAAAAAGAATTAAACTCAAGAACTAACCCTCACAAAATCCAGTGAAATTGTCAGAAGTTGAAAAAAAAAGTGGAGCCTTGGTGCAGCATAGCACGAACTTAATTCCAAAATATATAGACCAGCACCCACCAGTTGTAAAAACCCTCGCCTTCCAAAAGCATTAAGTAGTCAGGTGGAATCTTTATATAGAACAGTGCATTTTTGTAAATTCAAATCGAGTTTAAATCAGTAACATTTCACCAGTGTAAACGTAGAGTCAAAATATGCAACACATCTTCAATATATAGATTAGGATTTGCAGTAGAAAGGTACAAGACAATCCCTGATGTTCCCTCTAAATACCAAAGTTGTTTCACAGCACAATTGAGCTCAATTTCTATCCTTTTCCAAATTCAGTAAAATTTAGGCAGATTGCCCATGACTGATCAGTGATTTTTTTTTTAAGTACAGACTTAAGCTGTAAAATTCAATTAAATTTCCTTACAGGTTTTGCAACAAACTATATACTTTATGAAAAAATGTCCTTTGTCTCGAAGAATGGGTGGTTAGGAGCCATCATTGTACAGTTTCCAGTAGCTCTGTGAAGTTCTGAAGCTCCCAAATACTAGTAGAAATCCTGTAATAAAAGTGATTGCTGTTATTATAACCTTGATGTCCAACATTTACTGTTTAAGTGTTTAAACAGTATTCAAACAAACAGTAATCACAGATAGTTTGGTACATGCTGGCATCAGAACTCTTTTAAAATAAATTGCATATGTTGTTAATCCCAAACTCGAGGTCTGCCAGCGAAAATGTAGGAGAACCGAATTTCTGCCCAGTTCTGGTCCCATCCCAAATCCCAAGGTGAGGTAATTAGCATAAGGGGGCTGGGTGCCCATGCCAGTTACAGCACTCCCTGGGAATCTGTCCCTGGGTGTAGGTAGAATTTCAAAGCAGCACCTTGCCATTCTGGCCAAAGAGCAAATTCTGCTGTACTTGTCATTAAATAACTGATAACGTTGACCCCACTTCTGCAAGTATATAATGCTGATGTATTTTACATTGGGAACAAAGGACACAACTGGCAGTAACTGTGGAAGGTCCCATTGTCCTGTTGCCTCCTCCTAATATCTGTACAGAATCACAGGTGCAAGAAGCATCTTTGTTGGGTTGAGTTTTTCCAGCTCGGCGAGCTTCAAAAATGGCATGCGGCTTGCGCAGGCTGTGCACCACAGAACCGATGCATTATTTAGCGCAGTGGCTCATTTACATTGCTGGGGTGGTTGGCCCCCCCTACACGATGATGTGGAGGAAGTGGGCGCTCCCTCCCCGGCAATAGCGTCCGGTCCACTGCCATTTTTAAAGGGCTTCCAGCCCTTCAGTTTAATTTAAACTTTTTAAGTAACAGGACCTGAAAATGTAAAATGAAGAATTTATTAAAAAAGTTTCAAACCCCTCTCCCATCCCCCCAATGAGAAAACAGTTTATTAGTTGTCCTCTTCCCCCCCACAAAAAAAACTGACGTTACGATCCTGACCTCCCCACCCCACAAAGTTTAGTAACTTTGACCTTTACCCCCTTCCCACCACCCCTGAGACTAATCGGGAAGGTTTCACCCTGCTCCCCCACCCCACCCTGAAAACCTATCTCCTCCCCCATCCCTACCAGTGCTCCGCCTCGGATCTCCAAACGGAGATCCGAAGTTGCAGGAGTTCCGGCAACCGGCCAGAATATTACAGCGGGAAGGCCGGCACGATGAGGTAACTATTTATTCATTGATTAAAGAAAATTTACATATTTAAATGAAGTTGCTATCACCAAGCGGCGACGGTGGGGGGGGGGGGGGGGGGGGGCCACCATGAGGCCTGGCCGCTGCTGGTAATATGGGGCGGGCCTCTCAGAGGTATTTTCCAGGCCCCCCTGACATCGGGGGGCTGGTAGAATCCAGCCCGTTGTCTCTTCATTCCCTTTCCTCGTACCCAACACTGTCCCCCTCAACCAACCCACTACCCCGGATAAAAGCCAGTGAAATTTTCAGAAGTTGATAAAAGTGGAGCCTTGGTGCAGCATAACACTAACTTAATTCCAACATAAATATATAGACCAGCATCCAATAGTTGTAAAAACCCTCACCTTCCAAAAGCATTAAGGAGTGCAACAATGTCTTGACGTGTTAGGTGGAATCTCGGAGATGGACCAGAGCCTCGTAAACTGTTTATTTGCTGCTCGGAGAACAGGATCTTCAAAGCAGTACCCAATCCCTGTGTCTGTAGAAATAATAACATATATTAACATCTCCATAGGTATGAGGGAAGAATAAAATACTTTTTTGGGGAGGTACTTAATACTCACCTGAAGCTTGCCCCAGAGTCGACACTTAAAGCAACCAACACAATCCATTATTCTTGAAATGTTTTTGAAATGTAGCCGAAATTCTTCCTTTAATGGGAAAGGAATGCAGATTATATTTTCTAGCTATACCATTAAAAAAAATTGGTCTTTGAATTTAACCATTTTAAATGACAATTCAATCTTTGAGGATGGACAGTCTTTTGCCAGTGCTGCTCTGAAACCAGAAGATACAGGCAAGTAACAAGATGAACGGTCCTTCAGATTATTTCCCCTATCATTCTGGAGTATAGCAGTTTGATGGACGCATCTCCATCTCACCAGAACTAGCTTTATTAATGCTGTACAGAGCTCTGGAGTTTAAAAATATTCGCACATTGTACAGAGAGCTCGCCACTGGTATCAGACCCATCGGCCGTCCATGTCTCCGCTTTAAAGACGTCTGCAAACGCGACATGAAATCCTGTGACATTGATCACAAGTCGTGGGAGTCAGTTGCCAGCGTTCGCCAGAGCTAGCGGACAGCCATAAAGGCGGGGCTAAAGTGTGGCGAGTCGAAGAGACTTAGCAGTTGGCAGGAAAAAAGACAGAGGCGCAAGGGAAGAGCCAACTGTGTAACAGCCCTGACAATCAAATTTTTCTGCAGCACCTGTGGAAGAGCCTGTCAGTCTAGAATTGGCCTTTATAGCCACTCCAGGCGCTGCTCCACACACCACTGACCACCTCCAGGCGCTTACCCATTGTCTCTCGAGATAAGGAGGCCAAAGAGAATTTGGTCTTCAGTCTGCCTAGGCCAGTAAACAATTTTGGGAATTCCTCTTGGAAGTGACTCCTGGGTTCTTGTTGCTTAACTTTTTCTACTTTCTTTACAAGATACAAGCTCTTCTACTTGAGAGAGAATTCCCGAATCTTTGAACCATACAATGTTTCTAACATTTACTTTCCCTTCTACTGGAGTTTTCCTGTAGCTTCCCCTTTACTTCAAGTTCAGCCCCTTCTGGGCCATGTAACTGGGTTTCTGTTGGTTGCAGAAAATGTGTTGATAACCACGGTCCTTTTGTCTGATAAGACCATTACACTCGCTCCAGTGTTGAGTTTAAAATTAGTGATATGTCCGTTGACATATATATCTGCAGACCAAAATGCCGGTTAGGATCATTGATCTCACCAAGAAAGTATATTGATTGCTCTTCTGTTTAACCGAGTTAACCATTCTATTCTTGAATGACATTTCTTTTGCACCTGTGGGAGTACATATTTTCATTTGCCACATTTTACCAAAATGCCCTATTTTTCCTACAGTGGAAGTATTCTGCTTTGTTTGCAGGACACTGTTCGCGTCTGTGGGTACACTTTTGGTGCCACATCACTGGCAGGGTTTAATGGCGTATTTCGCTCCCTCCCCTGCCCGCAAAGGCTTGCTCAGGTCAGGAAAAAGAACTCGATCCAAACCAGACTGAACCACAGTGGACCCGAGCCTGACCCGGCCCGAGTCCCTCCAATTTTGCCCCGAGCCCGACCCAACCCGAGCCCAACCCCGACCATCCCTTTACTTACCTCCCTGACACCAAACCTGCAGGAAGCTGCAGCGCATGCGTGATGACATCATAGGTAACATCACACACTCACTGCCCAGACTCAGTTTCGTCCCGGACTCCCAGCTCAGGTTAGTTTTTTTTAAATTTCAATACTTACCATCAGAGCACTTACCATATGTGTCCGGCCCGACCTGACCCCAAAGCCGGACCCGGAAGAGGGGCCCGACCTGACCCGAACCCAACACATGTCGTCGGGGTCCTGTCGGGTTCGGGTCAGATAGCAGGCCTTTATCCGCCCCCCCCCCCACTGTACCCTTTTACCCTTTTTTCCTGGTGCCTCCTTCACAGCCCTTTGGTTAAGTAACTGTACTGTTGCTGGAGGTTTCCTGAACCAAGGTCTTTTTTCACCTCTCAAGATTGATCTGTTGTTCTTCCAGACCTCTGCTTATCTCACTAGTTAAATAGCTTTGTCCAGAATGAGGTTTTCTTTAGACTGCAATAAATCTGATAGGGACTCATCAGCAATGCCTACTACAATGTGGTCTCTTATCAATTCCGCTTTAAGGTCTCCATATTCACATCCCTCTGCAAGCCTGGACCCTTCTGTTGAACCTTGCTCTTTCTAAAATCTTATAGGTCTGCAAGTTGAAATAAGAATCAAAAGCTTTTAAAACTTCTTCAAATTTGGCAGATGTCTCATTAATACCTTGTTTTGCAATATCATCTGCTATAGCCCCAACAGAATATAATAAAGTGTTAACTTGTTCCGCTTCAGACTGGTTGTTCAATTTGGAAGCTAATCTGTATGAGAAACCTTTTTTGCCAGAGTGACCAATTTTGGGTTCGATTTGGTCCTTTCATCTATCCAAATCCCTCTGGAATTGAGAATTTAAGCTTCATTGCTTCAATTAGTTTTACTTTCACTTTTGTGTTCTTCCCTCCAGTATCGGATGTTTCCCGCGCTTTTTCAGCTCCACACTGATTCCCGCTATGGCTGTTTCAGCCTTCAAAATCTCACCACTAGACTAAGGATTACTTCCCTCCTTATATTAAACTCTGTTTTCTAGCATTACTGCTATGCTTCTTTAACTCTCCTCTCAGAGAATCAAGTATTTGCAGCCCGTTGCTTGCTTTTCTTCCCCCCATTCCTGACACCATGTGTAATGACGTTGACCTCGGATTAGCTCTCACTATGGATTTTCCTGGTGCTGCCTGCCTGGTACCATTATGGGACAATTTCTTTTTTACACTCTTTCTGTGTTGCTCACCAGATCCTCAAAACTTTCTTAATCCCATCTTTCATTTCCTCGTGTTATTTTGCTTTCTGTACCTGATTTGACATTGAATTAGATATCCTAACTGACGCTTACTGGTTCAGATTCTGCGTTGCTCATTAACGATTCTTCAATCTGATGAGTTAAGGAGATACAAAATTACTTACCCTGTTCACACAGGACCCATATTCCCTGTAGAGAGTGCCACACTGTTTTGGCTCTCTAAATCAGAGCAAGTTTCAGTGCAAAATTCTATTGAAAGTGCAAATGTAATGAATGGCTGCCAATGTTCGTTCATCACTGAGAGCATATCTTCTAAATAACATTTCACACAGATTGTCGTTGATTTCATCTGGAAAATGAACTTCCAAATTGGAGTTTTTCTTTTGAATAAAGAGGTCCATCAAGAAAATATGTACGTATGAATGATATGTGCAAACAAGACTATTGCATATTAATACTCCCAAGAACTACACAAGAAGAGAGTTAATGTTTCAAGTCTGTGACACATTAAAACGTTAACTTTGTTTCTCTCTCCCCAGATGCTGCTAGACCTGCTGAATATTTCCAGCATTTTCAGTTTTTGTTTCACATTTCCAGCATCTGCAGTATTTTGCTTTTACGCTCTAATTGAAACATTCTATTTTTTTTTTAAAAACTAGTCAGTGCCTCCCCTTGGCAGAGAAAATCTCAAATTATTCCCGTATTTTATTTCCTTCTCTGCCCCGTATTTGTACATTGATACCAACTGCAGAAACTCTATTGCCATCATGCCTAAAATGAGATAATTCACAACTGATCAGTAGTCAAACTTGGAAACTTCCTGTTCTGTTCTGCTCAGTGCCACATCATGTCGTGGCTTTAGCCCTATGCTATCAGGGCAGCTAGCCCATTTTTAAGTGGAGCATATTAATTCCATATAGTTTACTTCAAAAAGCGCCCAAATTTATTTGTCTTCAACCAGTACAGGATATTATAGAATGCAGCAATATTCAACATGACCCCCACCCAGTTCACCATTTGGTGCATTGTTATAAATGGGCTGCAAGGCTCCATTGAGGACTTTAACATATAGCCAAAATCACCCATTTGTGTTTTTCACTATCGATGATAAAAATTTAATTTTTCTGGTCACAATAAACCAGTAGTTATATAATAGGCTTCTGGAGCAGACTGAATCCCTACTGAAATTCTGAAGCATGGTGGAGATGCACTGTTAGTATGACTGCACAACCTCCTATCCCTCATTTGGGATGAGGAGTGCTTGTCAGGGGACTTCAGGGACACTGTGATCATTACTGTATTCAAGAAGGGAGACAAGACCAATTATGGCAATTACAGAGGAATCTCCCTACTGTCTGCCACACGGAAGATCATTGCAAGGATCCTCCTCAATTGCCTCCTCCTAGTGGCTGAAGAGCTCCTTCCAGAGTTGCAGTGTGGCTTTCGGCCATCGAGAGGCCCTACAGACATGATCTTCACTGTGTGGCAAATCCAAGAAAACTGAAGGGAACAATGCCAACCACTGTACATGGCTTTTGTTGACCTCACAAAAGCCTTTGACTGTCAACCGCAAAAGCTTATGGAGCATCCTGCTCAAATTTGGCTGCCCTCAGAAGTTTGTCACCATTCTCCGTCTACTCCACTATGACATGAAAGCCATGATCCTCACCACAGACACTATCTCAGTCAAGACCAGAGTAAAGCAAAGCTGTGTCATTGCAGCAATCCTCTTTTCCATTTTCCTCGCTGCAATGCTACATCTCACCTCCAGTAAAGTACCAGCAGGTGTGAAGATAATCTACAGAACAGATGGGGAACTGTTCAAACTACGTCGTCTTCAGTCCAAAGGCAAAATCACTCCAATCGCAGTCATCAAGCTTCAGCGTGCAGATAACTCTTGCATGTGCGCTCTCTTTGAAACGGAGCACCAGATCATTGCTGACTCCTTCTCCGAAGGGTATGAGAAAACAGGTCTTTCACTAAACACTCAGAAAACGAAACGTGGACCATTTTCCATAGCTTGGGAGCCTCCTTTCGGCAAAGGCAGACATAGACGATGAAGTTAATCATTGCCACCAATTAGCCAGCTCAGTCATCAGCCAACTGAGGAACAGAGTATTTGAGGATCAGGATCTCAAACCTGAGATTAAGATCATGGTTTACTGGACAGCAGTGATTCCTACGCTCCCGTATGCTTTGGAGACTTGGACAAGCTATATCAGGCACCTCAAAAGCACTGCAGAGGTACTACCAGAGGTGCCCCACAAGATCCTCCAAATCCGGTGGCAAGAAAGGCAGTCCAACAGCAGTGTCCTCTCCCAAGCCAACCTGCCCAGCATCGGGGCGCTAATCACCCAAAACCAGCTCCACTGGGCAGAACATGTTGTTTGTGTGCCTGACACCAGACTCCCGAAGCAGCTGTTCTACTCAGAGCTTGGTCGCAGCAGGAGACTCCCAGGAGGACAGCGGAAACACTTGAGATGTCCTCAAAGCTTCGGTGAAGTGATCAAAAATCCCAGTCGACTCATGGGAGTCCCTGGCTCGTGACCATCCTAGATGGAGAAAGCTCATTCGGGAAGGCATTGTACACCTCAAGAGCCTTCATCGGGAACATGCATAGGCAAAGTCGAGGTGTCGGATGGAATGCACAAACTTCCAAACTACTTATCTAATTGACGCTTCAAACACCACCTGCCCTTCATGTTGCAGAGCCTGCTGATCACGCATTGGACTGATCAGCCATCTCAGAACCCAACCAGAGTGGAAGCAAGTCATCCTCAATCCCAAGGGACTGCCCAAGAGGGAAGATATACTCGGATACAATAATCTATGGGTTAGGCATTTAACTCAGACTAATCTTCTGTTTTAATGGTAGAGAATTGGTTAAAAAAAAATTTAAAGCATGGATTTGTAAATAAATGTTATCTTAGTTTATATGTTGTTATAAACTTACTATAAAGTTAGTCATAAATAGATAATGCAAATCTTTTTATCAGCAAAATATATCAAATAAAGTGAAATCTGTTTACCAAATGATTCATTCTGGCTGAATACTCAATACAAGTTCAAGATCAAGTCATTAATGTAGCACTGGAACTGTTGTTAAATAGTTACTGTAATCAAATTTTACTCCAGTTGCTAAGGAGTTAATGCATTACTTGCAGTTGTTAATCTTCAGCTAGATGCATTTGCTATGATCAGAAAATGTATGTGCACCAGGTGAACCTTTCTCACTATTGACCCTTAGTCCCAGTAAGTATAAATAACAGTTTTAGTGTATTGTTACCTTGAGATTTTCAGCTTCCTTTTTTTCCCCAGCAAACAAGGAATGTTCATCAAAGGGTAAGGGGAATGATCTGGAATAGAATACATTGTTATTACTTGATAATCTGTTACGAAGTAATAACAGAATTTGACTCAGAACATGCTATCCATCATCAGCTTACTCTGTGAATTTACATAATCACAGCAAATGTTACAAAGATTTAACCACCATCCACATATGTAATTTGATAAGGTGCTTCATCAGAGGTTTATTACAAAGAATCAGGTACGTAGGAGTGAAGAATACATGGCCATATAGATAGGGAAATGGCAGTGGGACAAAAAAAGGTACATGTAAATAGAGGATTTTTGGGCGTTTCAGAGTGGAGATAATGGTATGCCAGGGATCTGTGCTAAGACTTGTTACCATCAGTATAAAGGACTTGGACACGAGCAAAAAAGTAATGTTATTGGAATTTGTTGATACTAAAGGAGGGGACATAAACTGAGGAAGAATGCAGGAGATTACAGAAAGACAGACAGGTTAGGGAAATAGGAAAATGTATGATAGGTACAGTTACATGTAAAGAAATGTGAAGTAGGAAATGGAACAGTGATTAGAAGTCTACTCAGAATGCAGATTTATTCCAGGAGGGAAATCAGATTGCAGGAGTTTGTCAAAAAGAAAAAAAAAGACTTAAGGATATTGGGATAGTTCTACTGCTAATTTGTTGATTTTTCCTGCTGCCCAGTGACAAGTAAAGAAAAACATGTATTTCATAGGTAAGTGTGCGGTGAAAAGAAGGGGGAGGGGGAAATATTTTAATGCCACTTTTATATTGTACTGCTAGTATCAACTATATTTATAGAATTGCAAGTTGATGCCAAGTATTCACTATTTGCTTGAATTGTTATGAATTTGGGCAAGCAAGCACCCTGATCAAAAACTCATTCATGTAGCATGCTCTTAGCAGATAAAATTCTTTCATTAAAAATACTGAAGAAAATTGAGGAGCCAAAGTGACCAAGGCAGCAAATTTGGATTAAAAATGATTAGGCTATCTGCTGCATCTCATGCAGCAGGTGCTACTTTTAACAATTCTTTGGCAGGTGGCAACTCCTCATGTATGCAACTGACCCACAACTGAAAACATTACACCCAGGATTTATCCAATGTTGTCAGCTCTGTATTAAGTAGTAAATCTCTAGGAATAATGGGTAGGGTGATTTGTGAGTTTAGCCCTATAATCATACTTGCATGGTCAACAGCAGGGTTTCTAACTAGAAAACGGGGTTAATTTGGTCCAGTTTCTTATTGATATCATGACAGTAAGCCATTCTCTTTGACAAAGCTTTCAGACTATTGCACAGAAGCCTACAATACAATTAGATTTTTAATATAGTTTCACCATGAGATAGTTATGCAGCCATTTGGCACAGCACCTTTTTATAAGCTTGTTAAAATCAAAAGCTTGTCTTTACCAAATGATTACCTACTTGGCCAAATTGAGAATTTCCAGGAGAAGTTTTTTATTTTTTGTATCCTGTACATTGTTGCCTGTGTAAAGTTGGAAGGCAGAACGCTCAAAGAAGGGTAGCACCTTAGATAAACCCCTCAACTCAATGAGGTACAAGAAATAAAGGTTTTGGAGCCTGCGCGGTCCTTCTCCTTTGGTAATCTGAGCATCAAACCGCTGCTTAAATTCTGTAACATTGTGTCCCCACTTTCTTTCATACCAGGTATCTATGGAAAGAAAGATTATTCTACATTAGCTTGGCTATAAGATGAATGTATAGTGCACACATTTGATCCTCTAATATTGGTTCCTTAGCAAGACATTAACACAAAGAAATTTTTTAATAATCATTAGAACAGTAATTTCAATGAATTATCAATGGGCATTATGAATTTTATCTTTAAACAAAATTAACAAGAAATGATGTTAAGCATTTAAATATACTTAGCTTATCCAGGATATAATGAGTCATCTGAGCTTTCAGTTGTAGGTTAATCGTCAGCAGATAATCAAAATGGGGCAACTCTGCAATGACTGCTTCAGATTTTTTTTTAAAAAGGTACTGTTAACAGTTGCATTGTAATGTTCTGCCTGTTCTTAGAATGTGTAGATTAATGCAAACTCTTTACCCTTAATGTGGAAAATGCTCGGCGGAGATGAAAATAGAAGAAATAAAGTATAGCTCTAAGCCCCATCACCCATGACAATAGAAACTGCCTGTGGCAGATGATACTAGGACTCAAAATTTGAATGTTGCAAACTCTTTATTTATAAATGCTCTTTTGCTTGAATTACACAAGCAGTTATCTATTGTGACCTGCAGAGGAGTTTACTTGTCCTGATGTACCCTTGGTCAATAAGTTATAATGATCAAAGTTTGTTTCAACAATCCTTGCTATCATCATTTATTTTTTTTATGCACCGGAGTTACCTGGTCATTTCCTCTTTCTGTCTTCAGTCTTCCAGCTTTCAACTAAACAAAACTAATCAAGTTTTCAGCTAACAGACTTTTTTAAATTACTGCTCCCACTTCTAAAATGGATAACAGTGGAGCAGGAAGTTGAAACAAAAGCTGATTTTTTTTCTTAAATATCTTTCTAGAAATAAATAGCAGTAGGAGGAATAGATAAAATGTTAGGCACAGTGAGAGAAAGTGAAAAGAGCACAGGACAAGTAGTGTTTTAAAGCTAAAATTCTAGTTTAGGATTTAACTTAACACAGTGGCTTGATTAGCTTTATTACAGTAATACAGCAACAACTTGCATTTATAAAGAACCTTCAACATAGCAAAACATCTTACAGCACCTCACAGGAGCATTACAAAACAAAATTTGACATCAACATGGGGATATGAGGACAGATGCTCAAAAGTTTGGTCAAAGATACAGATTTCAAGGAGGTTCTTAAAAGGAAGAGAGAAAGGCAGAGCGGTTTAAGGAGGGAATTTGAGTTTAGGGCCCAGGCAGCTGAAGGTATGACCACCGAAGTGATTAAAATCAGGGATGCAGAAGAGGCGAGAATTGGAGGAGTGCCAATATCTCGGAGGGTTGTAGGCTGGAGGAGGTCACAGAGATAAGAAGGGGTGAGACCATGGAGGGTTTGAAAACAAAGATGAGAATATTAAAATCAAGGCATTACCCGACTACAAACTAATATAGGTCAGCAAACACAGGTGATGCATGAACCGGACTTACTGCGAGTTAAGATATGGGCAGCAGAGATCTGGATGGGCTCAAGTTTATGTAGGCTGGAAAATAGAAGGCCAGCCAGGAGATTATTGGAATAGTCAAGTGCACAGGCAACAATGGCATGGATGAGAGTTTCAGCAGATGATGAGCTGAGGGAGAAAAGATTCCAATGATGTTGCGGAAGTAGAAGGAGACAGTCTTGGTGGTGGAGCAGATACATGGTAGGAAGCTCATCACGGGGTCAAATACAACACCAAGGTTGCAAATAGTTTGGTTCAGCCTCAGACCATTGCCAGAGAGAGGGATGGAGTCTGTGGCTAGGGAATGGAGTTTGTGACGGGGACTGAAAACAATAGGTTCAATCTTCCCAATATTTAGGTGCAGGAAATTTTTGTTCATCTAGTACTGGATGTTGGACCAGCTGCGTGACAAATCAGAGAGACAGTGAAGGGGTTGAGAGGAGTGATAGTGAGGTAAAGCTGGGTATCATCAGCGTGCATGTACACTGATGATGTGTTTTCAGATGATGTCACCAAAGAACAGTGTGTAGATGAGAAATAGGAATGGGCTGAAAATAGGGATTTCAACCGTTCTGTGCATCCGCTGGAGTAAATTCTAAGAGGTATACGACTTACAGATATTGTGGATTGTTGAAAGTCCCTTAGGATTTTCCAGAATAAACAGTATCAGAGTTGCTGCTTGTACTATTATAGTATCTGCAGTGGCAGTTCAAAGAAGTTGCCAATACATCAAAACCTTCAATATTGTAAACACAATTGCTTATTTAAAACAGATCTGTGATGTTATTCTCTTGTGGATAATAGATTTGCCTTTGCTGATATTTCTATTAAATCTCCTACGACATTCATAATTCTCCTCTCTTACAAAAATCTAAAGATCCCAGTCACTTAATTGCCATTACTGTAAGCTGAGTTATACATAAAGCCTTGCACAGAGGTAACTGTGCAAGAGTGGGAAGAGAAGTCATTCCCAATCATTCTCTGGCTCTGACTGGCTAGATAAGAATGGATCCAGGCAAGGGTAATCCCACCCAGATGGACTACAGAGGAGAGGTACTGGAGGACCGATGGTGTGGTCAACCATGTCAAAGGCCACAAACAGGTTGAGAAGGATGAGGAGGGTTTGTTTATCACGGTCCATAGGATGTTATTTATGTTGTTTTTGATTTGGGTTGTTTCAGTGCTGTGGGCACTGTGAAATATATTTATTTCAGCATCACAGTGCAAGACCTGACTGGCCAATGAGGATCTCCTATTTCACCAACACCAATGGACTACAGATTAATTAGGTGTTTCAGGCAGAACCGTCAGCATTTAGCAAATTGTCATTCATGATAAGAGGGTGTTGGAAAACAGTAAAGAGCTTCTGTACATACCTCGTAATAGATATCGTGCACTAAGATGTATATTGATGCTGCTATGCAGACCTGAAATTGTTCGATAGAATGATCTCTTCTCGAGACACAATCCTGAAATAGAAAATTTGTTCCATTCTTTTATAATAATTGGCGTACAGATTTCTGTTCTAACTTGTATTTTATAGTTAGGCTATTGAAATCCTAATAATTCTAATAAAAACTAGATTGATGTATCTTGAACAGTTGGAATTTTGTT
This sequence comes from Heterodontus francisci, assembly GCF_036365525.1. Classification (NCBI taxonomy): domain Eukaryota; kingdom Metazoa; phylum Chordata; class Chondrichthyes; order Heterodontiformes; family Heterodontidae; genus Heterodontus; species Heterodontus francisci. Next base: position 55,681,738 of record NC_090379.1, read on the forward strand.
CAACAAGGCATTGAACACAGGTTTCAATGAAATCAAATAGATGCAATTTTATCTGCTAATAAAAAAGCATTATTGTACATTAAGGAGTCAACTAAGCTAAAAACATGAATATGCAATTACCTTGCAGCCAGCTATAGAACGTTCCACCTGTTTGGGGAAAAAAAATCAGATGACTTAAGTAAAGTACTTAAATGGTTTTGGTTTGTATTACAAACAAGAGCAAAAGTTAGGGCATTCAAGTCAAAACAATACTTAAGATCCCACATGCACTCTGAATTACATATTAGGCTAAATCCAGAGATGGAAAATTGATACAACTTCCTTTCTTCCCCACCCCTCCCCCCACCACCCCAGAAATAAATTCACTCTGGTAAAGAACTTCTCCCTGGAAATAGGATTCTAAATGACCATAGCATCAGACTTTTAAACTGCATTGCTAATCCAGTGAAGTACTCTAGTACAGTGACGTTAAAGTACCAACCGTTCTGTGCATCCACTGGAGTAAATTCTAAGAGGAATACGACTTACAGATATTGTGGATTGTTGAAAGTTTTAGAATTTTGCAGAATAAACAGTATCAGAGTTGCTGCTTGTACTATTATAGTATCTGCAGTGGCAGTTCAAAGAAGTTGCCAATACATCAAAACCTTCAATATTGTAAACACAATTGCTTATTTAAAACAGATCTGAGATTTTATTCTCTTGTGGATAATAGATTTGCCTTTGCTGATATTTCTATTAAATCTCCTACAACTTACATAATTCTCCTCTCTTACAAAAATCTAAAGATCCCAGTCACTTAATTGCCATTACTGTAAGCTGACTTATACATAAAGCCTTGCACAATGTATACAAACTGCTGAAACATAATGTTTGCATTGGCAACATGATTTAATAGGTACAAGTTAGGAGAGCTGTTTTTTAAAAATTAGACCAAGGATTCCTTCTCAAAGCTGGTTACCCATTTAAGTAATGAAGATATCCTGTAATATGAAATTCTGTACCAACTTCCCTTTCTTCGCTGTCAAAGGTCAGTCTACAGTAAGGGGTACTAAACGATTAGAGAGCCGTACTATATTGTAGCATTACATACTTTGTAGAATTATTTAAATGCCACGTCAACGCCAAAAATTTTCTTTTGTGAAAGTTATCCCATACTTGAACAAGCACCATGGACCATCTGCCTTCCTTCTGTGCTGCTTTTATGGTTGTTGAGTACAATATATGTTTAAAACTACAACAGTCAATACTAAGGACAACTGAAAAATCATCAATCATAAATAAAGACTGGTGATTTTTTATGATCCGTAGAGTGAGATGCATATATTTCAGTTTAAAGTAAACTTGGTCTTGTTTGTATTTTTGGAGGTGCAGAGGTGCAGTTGCCGTCCTCAGTCAGCATTTCATTGCAATGTAAAAACAGTCTTGAACTGCAGATCTAAGCCAACAGCTGTATCATCCAATACTGAGCAACAGAAATTACCTTCATCACCTGCAAAAGAAGAATATACCAATTCAAAAGAATGTCAAACATTCTTTAATTCCCTACATTGCAACAATAAACAAATCTGATTTCCGAATACAAACCAAAAAGTAGCCTTCACCATCAACTATACATTTGTGTACAATAATAGATATTGATGTGCAATTAAAAGACAGCCATCTATTTCAGGAGATAATACAAGTTAGCAGCACAAAAGGAACCCATTCAGCTCATTAAGCCTATGCCAGTGATGTGTATTCCAATTCCATGCCCCTTTTAAAGGGTTTAGCCACTTGTGATTCAGCATTCCATGATCTAATTATTTTTTGAACTTCCCTCTTCATATTTCATGATAATTCCGTGTCAATATCTCCTTGTTATCAATTTTCTTTATTTCCTCAGAACATTCCATAATTTTGAAACTTTATTTTAAGACTCCTGCCTTTAACTTTCTTCCAGTGGAAAAAAAAAATCCCTGAAATTGAGGGCCTTCATAACTATAATCCTTCATTCTAGTTTTTTTTTTAAATGAATCCTCTTGTAGCCACATTCAAATTCTTTAGATTACAATCAAAGAGGTCTCAGAACAGTTCAGTGGGGCACATGATTATCTACATTCTGTCAATCTGTAAAAGATCCATTTATCCTTTGATGTGCTTTCTGTCCTGGCCATCCCTCAATACATTCCCTTTATAAACCATGTGCTCTCATTTTCACAACAAATCTCCTTTGCATTTTATCAAATGCCTTCTGAAAATCCACATGTACCTTCACTGCATTCCTCTTGTCTTGATTAGTAAACTCAACTGAAAGATAAGTAATTTTGCAGCGCTGATGAAGGGTTCCACCCAAAACTTTAACATGTTTCTTTTATTTCTGTTTGTACCAGATTCTCAGAATTCAGGAGTTTATTTTCCTCCTCCTTTGTAGCAAAATAAGGAAAATGGCTAATAATTTACTGGTTTATCCTATCCGGTTTCGAAATTTGTCACACACCAGCCTTTTGGCATAAATTGCAATTTCCAAATAGTTTGGGAAAATTATGATTGTTGCCTCTGCTACCTTCTTTACAACCCCCTTCAGTATTCTGGAATGCATACAATCTGGGCCTGATTACCTTTCAATACTAGTCCTATTGCCTTAATTATGTAAAAGGTTGCTGTATTAATATCCAGTCATGACTCTTCCACCAACTTCCTCAGGTATTCATAGAGAGTCATAGTGTAATAGAGCTATTATGGCACAGAAGGAGGCCATTTGTCCCAACAAGTCTATGCCAGCTCACTGTAGAGCAATCCAATTAATCCAATTTCCTGGTTGTAACGCCGTAGCTCTGCAAGTTTACTGCCCTCAAGTGCAAATCCAATTTCCTTTTGAAATCACTGATCATCACCGCTTCCACCACCATCTTAGGCAGCGAGTTCCAGGTCATTACCACTCACTGTGTAAAAAAGTTCTTCCTTATATTCTCCCTACATCTCTTCCCAAAACCTTAAATCTGTGTCCTCTAGTCCTTGTACCATCAGCTAATGGGAACAGCTTTTCTTTGCCTACCTTATCTAAATCTGTCATTACCTTGTACACCTCTATTGAACCTCCCCCCAATCTCCTATGCTCCAAGAAGAACAACTCTGCTTCCCCAACCTAACCTTGTAGCTAAAATGCTTCATGCCTGGAACCATTTTAGCAATCTTCTCTGCACCCTCTCAAGAACCCTCACATCCTTCCTAAAGTGTGGTGACAAGAAATGGATACAGTAAACTAGTTGTGGCCTGTCCAAAGCTTTATAAAGGTTCAGAATAACTTCCTTACTTTTGTGCTCAATACCTCTATTTATGAGGCCCAAGATCCCATACACCTTGCTAACTATTCTCTTAATATGTCCTGCCACCTTCATAGATCTATGCACGTGAACCCCCCCACCCCCACCCCACCTCCCCCCGGTCCCTCTGTCCATGTACACTCTTCGCCACTGTGCCATTTTGCCTCTCCCTATTCCTTCTACCAAAATGTATCACTCACACATCTATATATTAAATTCCATCTGCCACATCTGCCCATTCTGCTAGCCTATCTATGTCCTGTTGCAGTCAATTGGTATCATCCTCACTGTCTCCCACACCTCCAAGTTTGGTATCATCGGCATATTTTGAAATATTACTTGTATTCCAATATCCAAGTCGTATTTAGGGAACACCACTGTCTACCATCCTTCAGCCTGAAAAACAAACTATTTATCAAAACTTGTTTTCTGGCCTTCAATCTTTTTTTATCCAAGCTGACACTGACCCTCCTATTCCATGAGGCCTAGTTTGTTAACCAGCCTTTTATGTGGTACTTTGTCAGACATTTTCTTAAAATCCACATAGGCAACATCCATTGCTTTCCCTACATCAACCTTCTGTTACCTCATCAAAAAATTCAATTAGATTAATCAAGTACGATCTGCATTTTAGAAATCCATGCTGGCTCTCCTTAATTAACTCAAACCTTTCAAGTGCCTGTTGATTTTTTTCCCCTGATTATTGTTTCTAAAACCTTACCCACCACTGATGTTAAACTGACCAGTTTGTAGCTACTTGGAATGTTCTTACACCCTTTCTTGAATAAGGGTTTCACATTTACCACTCTCTAATCCTCTGGCACCTCCCCATGTCTAGGGAAGATTGGAAGATTTATGGCAAGCCCTTCCACTATCTCCACTCTCATTTCCTTAAGCAAGCTAGGGTGTGAGCCATCCGGTCCAGGCAACTTATCCACTCTAAGCATAGCCAGCCTTTCTAGTACATCCTGCCAATCAATTTTCACCCCATCCATTACCTCTAACATCTCCGCTTCTACTGATATTTTGTCAGCATCCTCTTCCTTCGTAAACACCAACACAAAAGTACTTAAGTATTCTAGCCTTGCCCTGAGCCTCTAAGCACACATCACCCTCTCTGTCCCGAATAGGCCCCACCCTGCCTCCTTAGTACCTGCTTACTATTTACATGCCGATAGAAGATTTTTGGGTTTCCTTTTACGTTAACTGCCATTCTCTTATATTCTTTCTATGCCAGTCTTATTTACCTCTTCACTTCCCCTTTCATCTTATTGCATTTGGCCTGGTTCTAGCTTGAAGAATTCACCTGACACTCTAATTTCTTGTTTCATCATATTCCCTATTGCCCCCCTCATCCAAGGAGGCCTGGCTTTGGTTCCCTTACCTTTTACCCTTGTTGGAATGTATCTAGCCTGTACCAAAAACATCTCTTCCCTTAAGATCACTCATTGTTCTGTTACAGTTTTTCCTGTCAATCTTTGGTTCTATTTTACCCTAGCTAGATCCCCTCTCATTGAAGTTAGCCCTCTTCCAATTTAGAAGTTCTTCAATTATACCTTCACTTTCCTCCATAAAAACTGGTGCAAAATGATAGATCATCTCTGTCCTCTCTTATTCTTAAGTACAGAGTGAACATAGCAACAGGAGTAGGCCATTCTGCCCCTTAAGCCTGTTCTGTCATTCAATTACATCGTGGCTGATCTTCATCTTAACTTAATTTGTTCCATAACCCTTGATATCCTTATCTAACAAAAGTCTATCAATCTCATCTTAAATTTCAATTGACCCCACATTCATAGCATTTTGGGGGAGATCCTTCCAAATTTTCGCTACCTTTTTGTTTGAGGAAGTGCTTCCACATTTAATTCACAAGTGACCTAGCTCTAACTTTAACATCACGTTCTATTATTCTGAATTACCCCACCAGAGGATGTAGTTTCTTTGTATCTGCTCTACTGAATCTGTTACTCATCTTAAGTACCTCGATTAGATCACACTTCAACCTTCTAAGGAAATACAAGCCAAGTTTATGTAGCCTGTCCTCATAACTCAACCCCTTAAATCCTGGTATCATTCTGGTGAATCTACACTGTAACCCTTCTAAGGCTAATATATCTTTCCTGAGGTTCTATGCTCAAAACGGAATGCAGTTCTGATGGGGTCATCAGAATCCTAACTTTGGATTCCACCCTCCCCCACCCCACCCACCTTGCGATAAAAATACCTTTTGCACCAACTTTTAGGGATTTGAGGATACCCAAATCCATTTGCTCCTCCACAGCTCCTAGTCTCCCACCAATAAAAACATGTCTTTCTCGGTTCTAAATTGAGAAACATCATATTAACCCAGGGTAGATTATTTTGTCATTTCTCCTTTTTCAGAAGTATAATCAACTTAATTGGATGGTTGCATTTAGTCTTGCCCTGGTGAAAAGAATCCCATGTTCTCACTCTATGATCTCCTTACTGACAATTGTGGTATCGCTACTATAAATTTGGTAACACTTTTCATTGATTGATAAGAAATTCTATAGCCAATATAGTCACTCTAGTTGTCCAAAACAATTGTTCAAAATACAGAAAGAAAGCAAGTTGTTAACTCACCTCTGCCAGGAAACAGTGGGTTTAATGGTCTTCTAACAGAGGTAGGCCTACATAGAAGGGAGACATAAATAATTCCACAGACACTATTATACAATTTAATGATCTGAATGTAGTTTGTACAAGAGCCAGGGGTACTTTGTTCTATTGATAAATTACGTACTTAAAACAGTTTTCTTCATAGATACTATTCCAGATCTTCCATGCTTCTGGACCTTTATAGCCTGTGTAACGTTCAGGATTGAGAAGCAGGTCTACGTATTCGGCATCTGGAGAGTGCTCATCTGAGGGACAAAGTTGTATTTCATTCAGGAATTGATTTTTCTTCAACTTTAGGACAGTTTCCTCCAAGAGCTAATTGGCATTGTGCAACCCTATTGAACTCTAAAGCAGGACAGTTTGACCTGTACATTTATGACATACCATCAATCTCTTCTCTTTGGCCTCCTTGTCTCGGGAGACAATGGGTAAGCGCCTGGAGTGGCTATAAAGGCCAATACTAGAGTGACAGACTCTACCACAGGTGCTGCAGATAAAATTGGTTGTCAGGGCTATTTCGCAGTTGGCTCTCCCCTTGCGCTTCAATATCAATACCAGTCAACAAAACATGCAACTTCATCCTAGAAGGTATGACTGGGGCACTAATACACTTATTTTGTTCCTGTCTCAGGAGAATGGTCTCTATTCTCCTTCATTCCTGTTGGTTGCTAGTCCCTACAGTACTGCTGGGCTTTGTTAAATCATATGGAGCTTCCATTCCTACAAGGTGCACACAAAGGGACCATTCATTACTGTAGGTCTACAATGCCTTCAGGTGCACAGAGCAACCAATGGGAAAACTGCATGTCTGCAGTCAACTGTGCTACTCCACTGTAGAACTGCCTTAAGTCAGCTTTAGACTCTCTTACACAGAATGGAGCGTCTGACTTTTATCATAATGAGCTCCAGCTTATGGACTGGTAGAGAATAGCTGGCTATGAGTGCTGGGTAGAGCAGGTACAGAGGTCTACAGCCATCCTATTTGGTGGTATATGCTCTACCAGTCATGTGAGCCAACTATATTAGAAACTCTCCTATGGCCATTATATAAATTGTAAATATTTGCTGATGGTCTCAATGCATCACACAAAATCCAGTTGTATCAGACAGTACTGTCTAAACACAGAATAAATGTAATCACTTATTTTAAAAGTTAATGATGAGATCTCACCATCAACTTCACAGAAGTTGTCTGTAGAGTCATCATGTCTGGTCCAGTCAAGCACTGCTTGTTTTGTTTCTTCACTGAAAAGTTAAAGATTTTTTAAAATCATTGATCAGGTCTTGTTTGGGTTAGTAGAAATCACTCAGTGGACGAAGAATATAGCCCCGATTTTAATTCCTTGACAAGAGCAATGCAGGCATCACTTCAGGCAGATAGCAAATTGTCTGGCCCTCTGCAGCATGTGGCCCAAGAAATTTTAACACCCAGGCCTCATCTGTAGACCTTCTCACATCCTGCCCAAACTCAGACATTTTAGCTGGTGGGAGGGAGCAGCATTTTGAATAGTAGGGCACTGCTACTTGGGAGCCAAAAGAAAGTTCCCTGATATTCAGAATTACAAAATCACAAAAATTGTTACAGCACAGAAGCAGGCCATTCGGCCCATCGTGTCTGCACCAGCTTTCCGAATGGGCAATTCACCTAACGCCATTCCCCCGCCTTCTCCACATAGCCCTGCACATTCTTCCTTTTCAGATAACAGGTTAATTCCCTTTTGAATGCCTCAACTGAACCCACATCCACCAGGTAAGAGATAGGGAAGGAAATCAGGAGGGCTTGGTGATCGGTGGGGGGTTTGGGAGGGGTGGGGGGGGGGGTGGAAGAAGCATGGGGAAGGAGTGGTCTAAGGACCCTGAGGGGCCTCTTCTGGGTCCCAGCTCCTCTTGCCACAGGATTGGACTGGCAAGACTTCAGGTTAAATATTGCAACCAAGCTCTGCTAACCTAATTGGAGCCCAAGCTGCATGTTTAAAGGGTTCTGCAGATGTCCTTCTCGAATGTTCAAAACAGCACATCAAAACTGCAACCCACAGGATGGCAGCCAGGTTGGTGGAGTTAAGTTGCTGTGGCAATTTTAACTGCCCGCCCTCCCAGTTTCCTCCTGATGGTCAGAGTTAGAAACAGCCCTAATAAGATACAGCCAGTTCTTTCTAGGTCAGACTGCAAAACATTTCTACATGAAACAGTTGTGAAATAATGAGAGAGAGTAGAATTTAAGGGCTATAGACCCTTTGTGTATCATCAAATTACCTCAAAGAATTGTTAACAGCACCAAGTTTCTCAGCCTTTTCACATTCACGGTCATGTTGGGAAATGATATTTGCTTCCTCAGTGTACTGGAAGGTCATAGAGTTACACGAGTCAGTCATTTGTTACACATTTACCATAGTATCAGAAACTGTATTACTGAACGCTCACATCAGAAATTTTCCATACCCATCACTTGTACTAGGTACTCGGGTAGGAGGGATTTGTTTTTTAGTGAAGGGAGGATGGTTCAGTGATCTGAGTGCTGGAGGAGGGAAGGATATGTGGGAGTGGGTGTGGGCTTTGTGACTTGGATCTCAGGTTGTGGGAGTGTTGAGAGGTACAAGGGGTGTGGAAGTGGTGGGAGCACAGGAGGTGAGTGGGGTTGTTTCTGGGTGTAGGAGCATTGGAGGCAGAGATGGGGGTAGGAAAGTAGGAGGAGGGATCTTGGTGTGGCAGGTGAAATGGCAGTGGAATGGATGGATAGGATAAGCAATAGCGAGAGGTTGAATCACACGAGAGCAGTCTCTGATTGCAGGTGAACTTGTACTTACATTATTATTCTATATAACAACCCAAACTCCAATCACAATACAAATGAATACCCTAAAATACCCGTGCCGGTCACACTATCAATATCACACTTTTTCTTACTTAAAATAGTCACCGCCATCTGTGGTAATTCTAAATATAGACATTTGTTGCCAAGGATTTTCAGCTCTGCAAACCAGTTGAAATGTTACAGTACGTAACCAATGGAGAAGAATGTGACATAACAGAACACAAAGCTTTGACCTTGTGATCTGAGGTCCCATCTGGATCCCTGGATAATGTTACTGTCCTATTGATTATTCCTGACATTTGCTAGAACAAATCAATACCTGGCAGATACTGATAATCTGGTAGTCATAATCTTGTACAAAAAAATGCATTTACACCATAGATTCCCCATAACTGAATACCTAATCCAGTTTTATAACACAATTTTCGGGTAAAAATAAACTTTGAATGAAATCAAACATTTTAAAATTATGCAGTAATTCATTTATACATTTTAAATACAATCAAATACAGCATGAAATAAAATTGAAGCTATTGCAAATACCTTACCTTAAAACTTTCTGATCTAATTCCAGCTGGGACTTCATTCTGAAGAAAAGAAAATATATAATGCATTTTGTGAAATCAATTATAATGGAAAACAGTGTAATTTGCATGCCCCATGAGAAACCATTACAGATTTGTCTAATTAGTTCCTATTTTAGGTTGGGAAAGTACCAAATATTTAGTGAATAAATAATTGCACAGTGTATCCCTGATAATGGTCACTCCCTGTCCTTATTCTTTTTAAATTTACCTTTATCCTGATACTCCTTTCTCTGCATTTGCTACATGGTTTAAAAACTTTAAGAAATTATGATCTTACTGGCTCACATGGTTTAACGGCACAATCCTTCAGACCACAGTGGCTACTATCTGACCAGAAGGGACAAGGCTTCTTTAAATTCACCTGGAAAGATTGTAGAAACAGTTTAAACAAGTGTAGCAATCACATTAAATAATCAAATTCTTATGAATGTTGAAGAAGATATAGAACAGCATACCTTGTAATATCTAAAGTAGTCACTTTCAAGGAGTTCTTGCACTTTGGGGAATAGCTTCTTGTTGTTAAAGTCTTGAATAGTTTCAACATCACAAATGCAATCATCAAGGTATCCAGTTACCTACGGTTAAAGGTTTTAAATAACTATCATCTTTGCAATCTCCTGTAACTTGCAAAAGTTCTGACATATAGTCATTGCCCTGGGAATAGACCATTTTTAATCACATTGCTTTCTGAAATAAAATTGCTCAAAAAGGGATACTATTACCAGCTACAGCTCAACAAAGCAAAGAAAGCCTAATTTCACCCAAGCAATTGGATCGGTTATGGCCTTAATGCTTTGTTGTGCGAGTGCAATTGCTCTGAAGTTAAATTACAATGCTATCCACAGACCTTGCTCAATGTCAGAAGAAGGTCCATACAGCCGAACAGTATGAAAACTACATTGCTGACTTGGAGAAGTGGGCTGATAGCTCAGGCTGCACACAGCCAGAGCAAAATGATAGTTCCATAATCAACTATTTATAGTTTCAGTGCTGTCATATAAAATGGAGAAACATAGGAACAATAAATAAGCCATTTAGCGCCTTGAACCTGTTCCACCCATTCACTGAGACTGCGGCTGATTTGTGACCTAATTCTTTTGCCCCACATTCCTTAATACCTTTGGTTAACAAAAATCTAACAATTTCAGATTTAAAATTAACAATTGACCGAGCATCTACTGCTGTTTGTGGGAGTAAGTTCCAACATTCGGCCATTCTTTGGGTGTAAAAGCTTGTCCTAACTTCAGTCCTTGAAAAATCTGGCTCCAATTTTTAGGTTATGTTCCTTAGTCCTCGACTACCTAACCGTCGGAAATAGTTTCACTCTATTCACCCTATCAGTTACCTTTAATATCTTGAAAATTTTGATCAAGTATCCCTTTAACTTTCTAAATTCCAGGGAATCCCATTCAGAAGCATGACCAAATGTCTAAAGTGAGACCGATAAAGATTTGCATACTGGCAATAGGTTGCTGCAGGTACAAAGCTTGCCATTTTTCTATAAGAGCAGACTGCCTGAACTTCAAGATATCCTTCCTAGTTTGAGTTTTACATTTTTAAATAAGCTGGCTGGTAGATGGATTGCTTTGCAATAGTACAGTGCTAGATTCTCAGCAGTAAGGGATAAGAGAACAAAAAATGCTGAATATTTCAGTAATGAAAGAGTGCCGTATCTGTTCTCTAGTGGTCAAATCCGCATCTCCACTAACATTTGTATTTCCTTTAGCAACAAAGCACATATCAGAAGTGAAGGGCAGTGGAAAAGGTGAAGGAGCTTCTGTTGCAGAATTACTCAAACAGATCTTGATGACAATATCCATAAAAGTTGCTGGCTTGCCACTCCAGTTCCATAGGACAGCATGGGTGTAGGGAATTTGCATGTAAGAATATTAACCCACACCAAAAATGCAAATATAGAATAATACAGGATGAATTCAAGTCCAGGTTTATGAGCATAAACTATATTTCCTGTCAAAATCCAATTTGGAAGTCTAATAAGGGAAACATTTTTACATCACAACTGTCTGAAAGTCAATTAGCTGACACTAGGGGCCTGATTTTAACTGCGCAAATGAATAGGTTTTGAATGCATAAAAATCAGTCCCCTTAGGACTTTAAAGAACATTCTAAAAAACGCTCAGTGGCAATGGTCTTTTATTCAATGACTTACAATGGCATCTCAGGGAAGAAATAGCTCAGGTGGCACTGGGATTACGGTGAGGAAGGCTGTTCACCGACCACATGTGCACTACAGTTGCAACCTGAAGACAGGCAGTACAGTTATGAGTAAAACATTGTTTAAAAATGCAAGTCATTTTATTATACATGAACTTATTTGTAAATTTTGGTCACATTCATAGTGAAAGAAATGCATCATCATCAGGATTTCCAGGTATATCACTGACCTGGTTATTCTTGGCATGTTATTTTGATTAGATGTTTTTAAATGTCCATTTGTAATTTTTCTGTTTAAAACCAATCTAAACAATTAATTTGGTCTTTTATTGATGGTTGAAAACTAGCTTTGAACAAATTCATTCTGACTCCCCATTGGACGATCTTATTGTGATTATACTTTACTGCAGTTACAGTCTCAGAATAAGAGGTAGGCCATTTAGGACTGAAATGAGGAGGAATCTCTTCACTCAGAGGGTGGTGAATCTTTGGAATTCCCTATCTCAAAGGGCTGTGGAGGTTCAGTAGTGTGGGAAAATGGAGTTTAGATAGAGGATCAGCCACGATCTAGTTGAATGGCGGAGCAGGCTTGAGGGGCTGAATGGCCTACTCCTGCTCCTATTTCCTGTGTTCCATGCAAAAATAATAAAATAATCTTTTTGCTTCACATCACTATGTAGATAAACTGAGATCGAAAACTCACACCATAGATAATAATGGGAATGATTTTGCATCACTACCATATTGTGGCATAAAAAGAACTTATCCCTATTAAGAAGATTTAGAGTTTATTTCCAACCAATATGTTTCACTACACTATAAAAAAAGGTCTGTGTTTTAAGAAAAAAGGATTATTATTTTAGTATCTAAAATGTACAAATAAGTGTACCTTAAATGAACCTACAGTTAAAATTGATGTCACCTTTACTAAATCCATGAAACACAGCAAGAAGAGAATGGTGTTTGTTTTACTGATGAAAATTCATTAACAACTTGTATTAACTTAATAACTAACACATTATCCACATTAAAATGCTCATAAATAAATGGAAGAATTTTAAAAATAAGCATTATGACATCCAGTTTTGATTTTAAAATTTCCTGATATGGCCAGGCGAGGAGGGGGTCACAGGCTCCCATCGTCCTTCCGCTTATTTGACCACAAAAGGGTTTATTCCTTTTTAAACAGTGGATGTGTTTACCACCTCAGTGAATGTTTTACCTTTTACCTTTGTTGTGATTGTGAAAGAACCAATTGGACAGAGTTCCTTGGGATTAAACAAGAAAGTGGTGAGTTTATTATACTTAACAATCTGAATCTGATCTAAATAAAATAATTTTAAAAAAAATATACTACACATTCATGCCCACACGAACATGACAAACTCTCTCACACACACAAATAGGTTACAGAGTAAGAAGTAGATTTGTGGTTGGATCAGAATAAATAAAAAAACTAATGCAGTCTGTGAGGTTGGATGATTCTGTGGCCTTCTGGCTGAAGTTGTATTCTTGAAGTCTCTGGCTGGTCGAAGTGCACTTTGTGGTTGGCCCAATTGGCTCAGGGTTTTTTGGAGGCAGACTTGTAGGGGATTCTCTTCCACTGGTGTCTCTGTCTGTAACAATCTGTAAGCTCAGAGAGTCCACAGTCACAGACGGTTTTCAAACTTGTGCTGTTATCTGGAGAGCGTGCGAGGCAGGAGTGCACGCGAGAGAGAGCGAGCACTTAGGGACGCCACTCATTGGCTCTTGAACTAGGCAATTTTTCAGTAGTGTTTTTGGAATTTCAAGAAAACATGATATGCCAAATGAGGAAGTTTAATTCGTCGGTTGGAAACTTACATAAAACCTTTAAATAAAAAAAATCCGACAGTTAACTTAAAAAAAAGCTGACCACAAGATGGCCACCACAATTTGCATTTGAGCACCTTACACATTCCAAGGCCTCCAACAGAAGACACATGTCTGATGAGCCTGTACCCAAAACAATGGCTGGCTCTAGTGATTGAATTATCTAAGATGGCTTTCATTAGCACGGCAATCAAGGCCATCCTGACACATTGACATTGAAAGAGCAAACCACTTCAAGTGCAACTATTGGTATCCTGAAGAGATGGAAACCCCTCAACTTGAATCTCATTAGAATGTTCCAGAGAATACATTGAGGCAGTCGTCTGACCATCTGTCCATCTCTGTGAAAGCTGGGAGTTTCCCTTGGACAAAGACGACAGGTCAGTGACTGAAACTGTGCAGAGGCAGAAGGGCTGATTCTCTCTCTTGCGTGCGCTCTCTCTCTCTTGCGCGCGCTCTCTCTCTCGCGCAAGAGAGATGGCAACAACTTGCTTGTATTTTGTGCCTTCAGCATAGTAAGATATCCCAAAGCACTGGGTTCACGAAGAAATATTAGGACAGGCTTAATCAAAGAGGTGTGTTTTAAGGAGTGTCTTAAATGGAGAAGAGAGAAGTGGAGAGGTATGGAGAGGAAATTCCAAAGCTTGGGGCATAGGCAGTTCAAGGTACCGATGTCTCAGGAGACAAAGTTGTGAGACTCTTTGGGCAGGGAATGGAGGGTGTCTCACAAATTTCAGTTGGACATCGCATGAAATGTACCTTCAGTCCGTTAACAGGCCAGGTATAAAAATAACGGTGGTCCTTTGCATCTCTGGACTCTTTTTAAATCTACCAGTAATTAATTTAAATCGTTATATCCATACTCTCTAAACACTTAAAGTCTAACTGTTGCTCTGCATACACAAGTCACCACATCATCCAGAATTTGAGTTCCAACCAGACCATGTAAACTGGGCATGGCACAGCTAGAACCAATAATACAGCTACTGGACTGAACAGGTTAATCAGAGTTCTGGCTCATGGTCACAATCCAGTGTTCCATGCTAAACGGGTACGGATGTCCACCAAAGATGGAATTGGATATGGTTGTGATGCCCCCTCCCCAGTCAAGTCTGGCTAACACTCACCATCTAGGTTCACTTTACCCAAGCAGTTAGTACCTTCAGAAAAAGTGGGCATAAAAAAGGAAAATATTGATCCAAAGTGTTCTCAATATATTTTAGTTGAAGCACTGCAACCCTACCAGTGGGTATGGAATTCTCTAGCTTGGTGACTCTCAAACATGATTTCAAAATGTATGTTACAAAAGTGCCTCTGTGTTTTGTTAAATATATTTTTTGAGGATTCATTTTTGAAAGATTGAAGAAATTTTGGAGTTTTCAAACAGGGTCATGTAAAGGCCACTTGACTTTGAAAATCAGTCCCTGGAAATGTCTTTTTAAAAGGGTCACTGAGAAGTCTTGAGGAAAACAAGCCATTCCAGGAAACCATCTGATTTCCAGCTTAATAAACAACACATAACTTTGGAAACATGGAGAAGTTGTTTACAAAGAAGTGACAGGTCAGGACTGATGGAGATCAAAAGGTGTTGACCTCCTGTTGTCGATTTTGCTTTTGAATTGTTTTGAGTTCAGGTTGAACTGCACAAAAAGGGAGAACTTCCAAGGAGAAAAGAAAATTCCCAAGCAAGGAGAAAAGACCACAACACAGCTCAGCTTTCCAGCACCTCTCTAAAAGACCCTGAGAAGTCCACTGTGTCAACTCATTTCATCTCCTGTCTTTAAAGAAAAGCCTGCTAAATTAATTTGCAATGCCGCCTGAAAAGAACTGTTCCAAAAGATCCCAGTGACTCAGTGTACTTGGAGGCAGACTGTATGCCAGTTTTGGAACACAACATATCTCATTTGCTGTTTCTTCAAGAATGAGCAAGTATTCAGCTCGTGTTTTTTTTGGTCTGTTTTAGAACTCTAAACAAAAATCCCTTTTTTTCTAGTTAACCAGTGTATGTGCGTGTGAGGGGCTAAGGTAAAACGGGAACTTTAAAATTTCAATTTGCGTGTTTGTTTTACTTCATTACTGGTAAATATATGGTGCGAACTGTAGAGAAGTGGAACTAAAATAAACAGTACATTCCTGCCACCTTGGTCATAACATGCATCAGATATTCTTAGTAACCAAAATAAATGTGATTTCACCCACTTCGCTGAAAGGTGCTTGGCAATTTGTAAATGTTCATACACACACACACACCCCAACCAGTTGTAACTACATGCGAGAAGCCCGTAAGTAGTGCCGGGTGTCTTTTTTGCCTTTACTCTGACACCGGAGATATGCCGAGTCATATCGCATTGCCTACGTGCTCAACCAACCGTTCGCATCTCGGAAAGAGGGAAGGTCGTATCTTAGACAAAAGCAATATCAGCGCGGTACCCCGATCACATCCAAACTTAAAACACCAGCATCGAACAGAGAACAAACTGGCCTCGCACTGTACCGAACAAATATCGACTTAGCCACACTGCTGTCCAGGGGACCTCTCTAACGAGTAACAGTAAGATTAACAATGTTCTTCTACACCGGTCTGATAAATCCTCTCACATTCACAAGAAAGAAACAACGCTGTATATATTTTTTTTTAAATCACCGTCTGTTACCTGATAGGAACATTTCTGGGCATCCGATTGTATCTTTAAAGTAGCGTCCTGTTTATTCCAGACTGGAAATATACAGACCAGCAGCAAAAAGAGCAAAGCAAACATTATAAGAACCACTTATTCTTGTTTTATATGGTTAACTAAATTGTTCCAATACAAATTCTGCAAAATGTAATTGTTGAGAGCACCGGAGTGATTAAACTCGACTCATTGAAAGTTTGCTGTTAAAGTCGAAACTCCGCCTTCCTGTAAATTTCACGTTTACTTCCTCGTGTGTAACACTGAACTCACACGTCGCAATAATCTTCGACCAGAAATATCCAAGAACCTCCGGTGGCGGCACATTTTATTTTATAATAATATGTGTTGTGATGTGTTGCATGCAATTGTTTAACTTGCCGAATATTACCATGTGCCTAGTACCGCACTAAAAACAGGGAGCTGGGAACGGCAGAAGGGACAACTTCCTTTCTGTATTGTGAGGACGTTGATTACGTGTTTGTTTGACTCCAGTTGCTGGAATCAGACTCTTGAGCTGGCAAAAGTGCGATTTTTGAAATATTTGTTTGATTTACAGGTATACAGTCTGATCAATCACATGGCAGTTAGGACTCACACCTAAGTGATTTTGTGTTATCTCCTACTGTGCTCCATCGAAATAAGCAACTGAGGATTCTACCTTAACCCGAGTTGATTGACTTCCTGCAAATGACGTTGAATCACTGACCTGAAACGTTAACTCTGTTTCTCTCTCCACTGATGCTGCCAGACCTGCTATTTCCAGCACTTTGTTTTTATTTCAGGTTTCCAGCATCCGCAGTATATTGCTTTTATTTTATTGAATTATACTTTGTTGGCTCTTCGCTTATACGAGGTGGATTCTGAGAGGAATTATTTCATAATGCTTTCAGTCAAAATACTGGCTGGCTAGCAGTTATTAAGTTATAATGGATACTTCTACTGCATGATTAAATTCAAGACACCCATTTGATTATTACAGCTGCTTTACAAAATACTTTGAAGAAGCGGGGTGAGAAATTGCTGGACACGCTGCAGAGAATTTTATGGGGCCTGCAAGAGCAGGAAACTGGTGGCGGAATGAGTTAATTAGGCGGGAGGTGAAATTTCACTTTTCTGACGGTGGGTTCAAATCTGGAGATTGTCAGCGGTGTGTTTATGGCCGATCGGGCATCATGCTGTCCTGTGGCAGGTTTCTACTTTGAATACATTTACATGCCATGAATACTTATTATCTTATAATAAATTAAAATTAAGATCAACCTTCCAGATGAAGTCAGATTAAGCATAGGAATCTCTTGGCACCCGGTTCATGTTCATTTAAAGGTGATGTGCACCTTGTGCAGTTGTGTCTGAGGTCAGTGGTTTTCTTTCTGGAACTCTGCGAAACAAGGGAGAGCAACAGTGGAATGGATGTTTGGCTGCAGCTCAGAACTGGCAAGGGTGAATTGGAAGGGGAGGGGTGGGGCGGTGTTTGGGATTTGGATGCTTGGAGGTGTGGAGGAGGGATGCCAGGGAGGCCAGAGGGTGGGGTTCAGGTGCTTGGAGCTGCAGAGGAGGGCGTCCTGGGTCTCGTGGTGGTGGTTGGAATTCCGGTCAATGAAGGTGAGATGAATAAGGGACCTAAAGGGCGTGGTCAGTACTATCTACATTGGGGTCCTGTGGGTCAAACTCAGGGTGCTGGCTGGCAGAGGGAACAGGGGGTAGTGCAATTCAGTAGGAGGCAGGTCCAGTGTCATGGTTGAGTAATCAAAGGTCTCGAAGGACGAGGCACGGGATCAAACGACAACAGTAAGGCTGATGACGGGAGGGTTTCGGGTCAGAGTAGACATTTTGACAGGGATGGGTATAGGCAGGGGGGAGAGATGGCATGTCCAGTTCAATTGTTATGGAGTCCAGGGTAATGGAGGGAGGTTCAAAGGTTACCGAGGGAGGTGCAAGCTTATGTTGGGTGGGTCAAGGGTGATGGGGACAAGCGTGACGGTGACAGGAGGAGAGTGGAAGATGGAGGATTAGGTTTGGAGGGTAACTTACACCATTTTGTAAATGTCATTGAAAACTAACGTGGGCATGGCAGGACTGCAGATCGAGCTGGGAGGAGGCCAGTGTTTGGGGGGGGGGGGGGGGGGTGGCGTTGTTGGTGTGGACAATGGGAAGAGCTGAGATACTCACCGTTCATTAGTTCTATGGATGAAAACAATTGACAAACATGGTATCATATTACTGTCTATCTTATTCAAACAGTTATATTGCTGCAATAACATGTGTCTCATACACCCAATATTCGTACAATCTCAGGAGCAAGAGGAGAGGATGCGACCAGTGAAGGCTCTTGCCACTCCGCAGTTGAGACAGCACAAGATGGGGAAGCTGCTCAGAATGATGCTATCTGGGGAAGACATCATAGAAGATGGGCACTGGCATGCCACTGCATCCTCAGGACAAGGACTAACTACCTTCATATGTCAGAGGCAATGCCTGAAACGACTGAGGATGTCCTGGAAAATGGTCACTGAGAGATGTGGAATTGTTCAGCAAGACCTGCTGCCACATGGATTTAGTGGGAACCCTATGCCAGTGGCCCTCAAGGTGACTGTGGCACTCAATATTTGCGGCA
The DNA here is from genome assembly GCF_036365525.1 of Heterodontus francisci. Taxonomy (NCBI): domain Eukaryota; kingdom Metazoa; phylum Chordata; class Chondrichthyes; order Heterodontiformes; family Heterodontidae; genus Heterodontus; species Heterodontus francisci. The sequence goes on from NC_090379.1 coordinate 55,700,397, forward strand.
GCGGTCGTTTCCAGGGCTCAACGGGTGACATGTGGCATATCACAGGCTGCCACACACAGGTGCATTAAGGAGGTAAGCAATGCCCTCTTCCATCGTGCCAATGACTTCATTTCTCCACAGATGAAGATAGCCAAGTGGCAAGGTTTTCAGCCTTCGGTGCCATTGCTCATTTCCTTAGCGTGCAAGGGGTCATCGACTGCACTCATGAGATCATTAGAGCTCCCTGGAAGCAGTCAGCTGCACTTGTGAATCGCAAAGGCTTTCACTCTTTGAACGTTCAACTGGTTTGCGACCACAGGCAAAGAATTTTGCAGTGTCTGTGCTCATTTCCCAGGGAGCTGTCACGACGTATAAATTTTGCGCAACTCACAGCTCCAAGACTTTTGAGGCCCCAGCCCAGGTTGACAGCTGGTTCCTAGGTGACAAGGGCTATCCCCTGTGGACATAGTTGATGACACCAGAGAGGCATGCCCAGATTGCAGCAGAAGAGCGGTACAATGAAGCTCACGCCTCCACCACTGCCATCATCAAACACTCCATTGGCTTGCTGAAAATGCACTTTTGTTGCCTTGACGGCTCTGGAGGAACTCTGCAGTACACACCACAGAGAGTATCACGAATAATCATAGTCTGCTGTGCACTGCACAACCTGGCCATCTGTTGCAACAGGATGAGAGAGAGAAGCCGCACTCCTCCTTAGATGAGGATGAATTGTATGAACCTTAGGAGGAGGTTTCCTTTACTGGATGCCAGGGCTATGGAAAGACATGCATGAGATACCAGGGACAACCTTATAAATGCACGGTTAGCCCAACAGCGAGACACCTACATAACCATTGCCCCTTGGCCTGAACTCCATTGCCTTCCTGAGATGTAGACCTTCCCCTGCTAGCCTCCCTTGCGGAGCAAACTCAAAACCTACGTCCTCTGCGATAAAAAATTGCACAGGGAGTGGAGTTTTGTTACATGCACTCGCTCATGAATATTGTTACCATGGACATCTGTGCCGCACTTGGACATGTGTCCATCATCCTACCATGAGCACTAAATCAGATCCTGCTCCATCTTTACAGTGCTTTGAGTGCACCTACACCATTTCAATTAGTCCAGTTGGGAGTAAACTCGGACAATCTCCTTTACAATGCATACGACCAAGGGCCAGCTGAGCCTGCATGTTAAGCCATGTCCCACAGACTGTTGAGTGCAAAACTGGAAACTCACGTGAAAATTCAGTGAAGATTGAACACAAAGACAAAACATCCTCCACAATAAAGGCAATGTCTGTTACTCCTCTGTAACCATCAATGCTTGCCATTAATTAGCTTTCTGACTAAGCTAGTCCCAAAAAATAACGATTAACTACACATTAATAAAGCAGAAATAATATATTGTGCACTATTTACAAGTGTAGAACACCTGTGCCACTTTTTTGCTCAGAATTTAAGTTTCCACTTCCTTTCTTGGTGCAACTTCGACAGCAGCAGCTGAGGTGGAGGCAATCTGCTCAGTGCGCTGCCCTGTTGCCTTGGATGACTGTGGCAGGCGTCCTGTAGAGGTAAGGGGCCTTGAGGGCTCCAACCTACTGAGGAGTCTCTTCACTGCTGCAGGGGCATTCCCCTTGGAGGAAAGGGGGTCAATTTCGGAGGGGATGAGGAGACGCCGCTCACCTTGGGGGTGTCCTGAGAGGAAGGCCCCAAGGCAGCTGGCACACGTTTCTCCTTCATCTGGGTGCACGATGGTACCTGCCTGTCTCCTTGAGGGGAAGGGGCACCTGGAGGGGGGTTCTAGGTGCCTTGCCCCCTCTTGCCGAGCCATTGCTGCACTGAGCCCATGACTACAGCGATGGAATGCAGGTTGGAGTGCATATGGGTCAAGTGCTCGACCTGGCCCTCCATGGCGTAGGAAGCCATGCACTCATATGCCTGGGACAAGGCAGGATTCATGGCTTGCATGGACTCTTCCATCACCCGCATAAGGCTGTGCATGACCTCTGGCATGTTCAACATATGTTCCCCAATCTTTTGCTGCATGTCCAGCAGACTTCCTGTGGCTGCGACGAGAGGACCATCATCAGCGTGGGGATCAGCGGGGGCCTAGTCCCCAGCAGTCCTCCGAGTGTCATCTGACCCAGCTGTCACATTCTCCCTCAGCTGCTAGGATATGTCTATGCCGTGATTACCAGATTGTGATCGTGATTCTATACGCCACCTCTCCTTGGACCGTGTGGTTGTGACTGTGCTGGTGGAGGTTGCTATAAAGGCAGGTGACAGTGCATCCTGTAGGGCATTGGTGTCATTGTCCCCAGAGACAGACTCCACAGGCTGCTGGATTGTCTGTGGCCTGGTCCTGGGATTGTAGGCACCTGTGGTAGGAAATAAACAGAACCACATTAAGCATCATCACAGTATGAATGCATCACATTTTCCCATGGTCCTTCTTTGTGCCCATATGCCACCACAGGATGGTTGCCTCTTCATCCTTACACCGAGCTATTCCAGGCTCACCATCTGTGATGGCTTGACCTCCATCCTCTCCTGTGAGCTGGATAGCCTCTTACTCCGTTGGCTGAGTCCACCATTCCACCCCCTGTCTTGGCTCTCTCACTGGCATTATGCGTTGGTTTTTCCTGCACAACAAAGTGCAGAGTTACTGACATGTCAAGTAATGCCTAACCTCCTTGTCTGCCTGCATCTCCATCACACATACTATCCTGTCAGTCGCACACTGCATCCAAACGCACACAGATGCCAAGCTTCCGCATGCTTTGGCTTCAATTTCAATGTAGTACTAAGGGTGATCACGCATTCACCCACCTGGCATGGATGCCCACTTGCCGACACAAATTACTGAAGACCAGATGAAAGTCCCATTAAGATGCAGACCTGGCACTTACCCTGGCAATCGGAGCAGGTTGTTGACCCATTTCCTGCTAAAGCCTGGCTACCTGACCCGAACCCGACTAGACCTGACTATGTGTTGGGTTTGGGTTGGGTCGGGTCTATATTCTGAGTCCAGCATTCGGGCTCAGGTCGGGTCGGGCTGGACAGTGCTGCCTCCAGGAACTCATGGGATCAGCCTCACCCACAATTCCTCAAAACTCCATCTGCAGGAATAGCCTGCTGCCAGAACGGATGAATAGGATCACAGATACTACCATTTGGACAAGGTAGAGCACAATGACATGTTTGATATCATTTAATTTATTGCAACATTCAGGTCGGGTGCAAAAAAAAATTAAAGGACTCGGGCCCGGGTTCCGGTTGGCTGTGGTCGGGTCGGGCCTGGGTCGGGTTTCAATTCTATACCCGAGTAGGCCTTTATTTCCCAGGTTCTTGGACGGACCCCAAAGTTGCTCACCTCCTCTGCCACCTCCATCTAGGCCACCTTGGTCAAGCGGCAGGGTCTTTTGATGCCATCCGGAGGAAAAAGCACCTCCTGCCTTTCCCTGACTGCCTGAAGGAAAATCTGCAGGGAGGCATCACTGAACTGGGGGGGGGGGGGGAGGGGGCGCTGGTCTCTGTTTTCAGACATGGGGAGGTGGGTGGCGGAAAACACACAAAATAATTATAAGGGAGGTAGTAATTATAAGATGATGTATGAGATGATTGAGCGTGGGTAAGGGTAAATAACAGCTTATGAAAATGAATAATTTGTCTTCTGTGCTGCAGAGCCTCCCTGTTTGTGTTGAAGGCTCTTTTATAGCCCGTGCGTACCTGATGCAGTGTTGACCGATGGCGGGTTACACCGCCGTTCTCTGCACCGAGATCATACATGTCTCCTGTGCCTGCACCGTCCCTTTAAATTTCAATAGTAATCGCGTGGGAACCGGCAAAAAGGAAGAGAGTGGTAGTGCTGCCCACTTCCAGTTCCGCTGTCAGGAATGGTGCGCCAAGGATAAAACACCGCCCTTTTCACCCCAGGATCGAACCCAGTTCAGGATGATGAGATGAAAGTCTTGTCTAGTTTACACAGGACCACAAAATTGCTCCCGAAATAGCAATCTCACACAGAAGGTATAAAAAACTGAAACCTCTTATTGCTACAGCAGAGAGGGCCTTTATTAGTTTGGAGTTAGCACACATTATTGGGCCAACAATGTCACCAACTTGCATTAAATAGCACCTTTGGCTCAGTGGAAGATTAAGTAAATTCATAGATACAGAGAAATAAGCACCTGCGAATTTGAAGTTGATTCAACCCATCCTGCCATTTCTATAATCTAGGTTACTGGTTTATGGACACTCCACACTCTTCTCCACTCTCTGTTTCCATATCCAGACTTCACTGCTTCATTGGAGTACCACAGATCGGAAACTCCTTTAGCTGCTGTTGGCGCCTTCTCTGAAGGTTCTCATCAGAGCATGCTCTTGTATTTTTATGCTCCACTATGTACCTGATACTTAAAAATCTCTAAATTATTTCTTTGCCTGAAATGAACAGTACTTTCTCCACTCCTTAAAAATGCACCTCATTTAGCTAAACCTAGAAAACGTAGATATGTTAAGAGCAGAGACCTAGAGACCTTCCCCACCCCACCAAATGTGAGTATATAAGTATTTGGCGGAATGTAACCTGTTGAAACCATGCAGCTTGCCACCACAGAACACTAATTAGCTTCCAGAAAATGAGGAAAAACTGCAAATGCTTTAAAATTGAGATAAAAATTTGTAAGCTCCCTTTAAATATTTTGGGGATGAAGACTGCTTGCTTACTGTCTCCAGTCCAAAATTAGTTCACTTTATACAAAGTTACAAAGGATTTACAGCACAGATATAGGCCATTCAGCCGAACAAGTCTATGCTGGTGTTTATGCTTCATAAAGGCCTCCTCCCACCATTCTCCCTTCTTTAGCTGACCACATCAACATATCCTTCTATTTCTTTTTTCCTCGTGTGTTTATCTAGCTTCCCCTTAAACACATCTATACTAGTTGTATCAACTACTCCTTGTAGTGAGTTCCACATTCTACTCAACTTCTGGGTAAAAACATTTCTTCTGAACTCCCTACTGATTTATTAATAACCATCTCATATATTTATGGCTTCTGGTCTTGCCCACAAGTGCAAACATCCTCTCTATGTCCACCCAATGAAACCCCTTCATAATCTTTAAAGACCTCTGTTACAACCAGGTGAAAAAGGGGTCTAAGGATTCCCTCTCAGTCTTTGCCTGGCTTGACCGTAACAGGGTTTAATTTTTAAAACACTGTTTTTAGCTCCCCCGCAATGAATCATTGTTCACTGCTCTCCAACTGTAAGGCAAAGAAATCAACCAGACATGTTTTCTTAGATTTAAACAAGAAAGGTGGAAGTTTATTAACCTTAAAACTCTAATTCGGTTAAAACGACTACGATTATGCCCAGTGGACACTTTCAAACTTGTTTTGATGTAGCAGTCTTCTCTCTTGAGGTTTAAGTGTCTTCAGTGGATCTGGAAATTAATGAGAGAGAGAGAGCCAGACAGGAGAGAGGCTCTTTCTTCAAATTCAGTTGCAGTCTGACCCAAACTGTTCTGTGAGTAGTTCAAAACCAAACCTGGGCCAGCAGGTTAGTCATGTGACTAGTTTTTTAAAAAACAAACTCCCCTGTGTTTTTGTGGATTCCTTTCATCTTAGTAGACACCCTCAAGGGTGGCGTGGCGGGGCGGGGCGGGGGGTGGGGGGGGGAGGGGGGGTGGTGGCGAAATGGAATGCTGGCTTGTTCCACAGTCTAATGATCAAAATCCATTTGGGTTAATTGGATCAGGGAGCCGTTCTATTGTCTCTCCAGGCAACTGTCTCTTAGTATGCAAATTTTTCCAGCCACTGCTGATCTCTCTAAACAATTCATATTTTCAGTCCAGCAACAGTTTAAAATTAATGTTTCATATGACAAAATTAATATGCTCATTCTTGACAGGTGGGGTCTTCATGGCACCGCTGTCATATCACCCCTCAATCTTCTCTTTTCTAAAGAAAAGATCCCCAGCCTGTTCAATCTTTTCTGATAGGTACAACCTCTCAGTTCTGGTACCATTCTCGTAAATCTTTTTTGCACCTTCTCTACTACCTCTATATCCTTGTTAAAATATGGAAACCAGAACTGTTCATAGTCCTCGAAGTATGCTCTCACCAAGGTTCTATACAAGTTTTACATAGCTTCCTGCTTTTCAATTCTGTCATGCTCATGGAAGGAGCAGTGATGGAAAATAAAATAAACTGGAGGAATTATGAAACAAAAGTCAACTGTTTGAACTGAACCACAAGAAAATAGACACATTTAGGCTACAGACAAGATGGATGAGAGGTCAGGTATTGTCAATAAACAAGCTTATCTGCAAAGACGAAACTCATTAACTGTGCCTGAATTAGCTTTGGTGAAAACACCTTGAAATGGAAAGAAGCCTATTTCATGTTAATGACTCCTATCTACAGGAATGGGACTAACAAAGGCTCTGTAGACAGACTGACTCCATAGCCCAAACCAAGATGAATAGTTGTGAAGTAGCACCATTGTAGTAGGACAGTCCCTGTCCAGTCACCAGTGCATAGCAATGGTTTCCATATCCTGGATCATTGTATGTTCAGAGCAGGGGAGGGGGCCCTTTGTTACCTGACAGACACTCAAACATGATGAGTTTTTACCTTAAAAGGTAGCTGTCTGGAGAGAAAGGGCACATCAACCAAAGACCACAGAAAGCCAGTTCCAGCCAGAGGCTGTGAGATATGGTCCAGCTAAGCAGAAGAACCCTGCTGAATAACAACTTGGACAACCATTGCAGCAGAGAAATTGCAAGCTGACTTTGAGATTCTCCGTCTGTGAAAGTTAACCAGATTCACACCACTAACTTTGGGCTGAGATTTAACCACAGAATACTGCAACATTTCAGCCACTCCAAGACAAGAACATTCAGGCCTGCAACACTGTTATAAAATCCCCGCACCCCCCGCCCCCCCCCACCTCGAAAGAAACTGAAGGTTTTTCAAGCAACGGACTCTTGTATGGTAATTTGGACTTTAATTGCATCCTACCCTCTTCTCTCTATCTATTCTTGTGGGTGCATGTGTGTGTGAATGCGTGTGTGGGTGTGGTTGCGACCATTTTGGGACTTGTTTAAAAAGTTTTTTTTTAACCTACAATAAAACCTGTCATTTTATTTGACTCTAAAAACACTTGGGGACTAATGCACCATTTTTAACAAAACACAATCTGCAGTCAGTTGGGAGGTAAAAAGGGGAAGCCATCCACACCACTTACCATCTATCCCTAATAATGCGATCCCCTAGAAATTAACCCCAGTGCTTTGTTTTTCTTATTGCTTTATTAACCCGGTGTCATTACTTTCAGTGAATTATATCTGTACCTCTAGATCTCTTTGTTCCACTACCCTATTTAGACACTTATTTTCCAAGGTGTATGTGGACTCCTTATTCTTCCTAACAAAATGTACCACCTTATTTATATTGAGGTTTATTTGCCAATTTAAAATTCTGCAGGATTACTAATGTTTTCCTATATTTTATTGCAGTCTTCCTCTGTTTTAACTACATGCTACATGCTTGGGACTGGCTCTGGGGGAAGATGGGGCCTGTACTGGCTGGATGGGTTGCACCTAAATAGAGCCGGGACTGAGTTTCTTGCAGCGCGATTTGCTAGTGCTATTGGGGAGGGTTTAAACTAACTTGGCAGGGATGTGGGAACCAGGAGGAAATATCAGAGAGGAATACCAAGGTGCACAGAATATTGAGAGAGATAGATAGTGCTAGAGTAGGGAATAGTAAGTTATGAGGTGAGATCAGAGTAAGGGAGAAAGTAATAAAGTCTAAAGCAGGGTTAATGCGCATGTATATGAATGCACAGAGTGTTGCTGATAAGACTGGTGAGTTACAGGCGCAGACTGACATGTGGAAATATGAAGTTGTGGCGAAAACAGAGACCTGGCTCAAAGAAGGCAGGACTAGGTGTTAAATATTCCTGGATACAAGGTGTTCAGGAAAGATAAGAAAGGGAAAGAAGGGGAAGGGATGGCAGTATTGATTAAGGAGAGCATTGCAGTGCTGGAGAAAAAGGGTGTCCTAGAGGACAGAATCAATTTGACTAGAGCTAAGAAACAAAAAATGTGCAGTTACATTGCTCGGTCTGGTCTATAGGCCACCAACTAGAGGGAAGGATGTGGAGGAACAAATTTGCAAGGAAATTACAGAGAGGTGCAAAAATTATAGGGTAGTGAAAATGGGAGACATTAATTATCCAAACATAGACTGGGATAGTAGTAGTGTAGAGGGCAGTTAGGGGCAAGAGTTCATAGAGTGTGTTTAGGAAAATTTTCTACAGCAGTATGTTTCTACTCCAACGGGAAAGGAGGCACTGCTAGACATGGTTCTTGGGAATGAAGTGGGTCAAGTGGATCAAGTATCAGTAGGAGATCATTTAGGGGACAGTGATCATTGTATCACAAGGTTTAGCCTGACTATGGAAAAGGTCAAAGAACAATCCAAGTAAGGATAATTAAATGGGGTAAGAACGGAGCTGGGGAAAATAAATTGGAGTCAAAGGTTGGCAGGAAAAATGGTAGCTGAACAATGGGCTACCTTCAAAGGTACAGCCAAGGTATGTTGCCTCGAAGGTGAAAGGTAGGGTAAACAAATCCAGAGCTCCGTGGATGGCAAAAGAGGTAAAGATTAAGATAAAGGAGAAAAAGTGTGCTTATGACAGATGACAAGCAGAAAATACTATTGAGAACCAGGCTGAATATAGAAGGTCAAAAGGGGAAGTGAAAAAGCAAATAAGAGAAGCAAAGAGAGAACATGAAAAGAGACTGGCAGCTAACATTAAAGGGAATCCCAACTTTTTCTACAGACATATAAATAGTAAAAGGGTGGTAAAAAGAAGAGAGGGGCCATTAAAGACCAGAAAAGGGATTTATGCATTGAGACAGAGAGCATAGCTGAGGTATTAAATGAATACTTTGCTTCTGTCTTTACCAAGGGAAAAGATGCAACCCAGGCAATGGTGAAAGAGGAGTTAATTCAGACACAAGAAGGGTTTAAAATTGATAAGGAGGACATATTAGATAGGCTGTCCGTACTTAAAGTGGATAAATTACCAGGACCGGATGAGATGCATCCAATGATACTGAGGGAACTGAGGGTGGAAATTGTGGAGGCACTGGCCATAATTTTTCAGACCTCATTACATTCGGGGGTAGTGCCAGAGGACTGGAAAATTGCAAACATTACACCCTTGTTCACAAAATGATGTAAAGATAAGCTGACAGGCTAGTCAGTTTAACTTTGGTGGTGGGGGAACTTCTAGAAAGAATAATTCGGGACTTCTTAACTCGGAACTTAAGCAAGGAGTCAGGAGGGCTAAAAGGGATCATGAAAAGTCATTGGCAAACAGGATTAAGGATAATCCCAAGGCTTTTTATACATATATAAAGAGCAAGAGGGTAACTAGGGAAAGGGTTGGTCTGCTCAAGGACAGAGAAGGGAATCTATGTGTGGAGCCTGAGGAAATGGGCGAGGTACTAAATGAGTACTTTGCATCAGTATTCACCAAAGAGAAGGACTTGGTGGATGATGAGCCTAGGGAAGGGAGTGTAGATAGTCTCAGTCATCTCATTATCAAAAAGGAGGAGGTGTTGGGTGTCTTGCAAAGCATTAAGGTAGATAAGTCCCCAGGGCCTGATGAGATGTGAAGTGTTTCCGAACTTCATTCTTGAAAAGCCTGGCTCTAATTTTTAGACTATGCCCCCAGTCCTACATTCCCCAACCAGCGGAAATAGTTTCTATCTACCTTATCAGTTCCCCTTAATATCTTGAAAACTTTGATCAAACCACCCCTTAACATGGGATGGAAACCTTTTGCTCCTGGGGATTGTCATTCTTTAGTGACATTATTTTCTTCATTGCTGTTATTTTGTTTACATTATTAGTTTCCTTGGCATGTCCAGCATGCTATCCTCTTCCTCTATTATCAATACAGACGCAAAGTAATTATTCAACATGCCCAGCATTTCCCTATTTTCATTAACAATATCACCAGTCAGTTTTCAAAGGGCCCACATTGTTCCTGACCACCCTCCTTTTCCTAATATAATTGTTAAAAAATTGTGTTGACTTTGCAAGTTTTTTTTCATACTTCCTTTTTCTAACTTCAAAAAATTCCACAGGGCTGGTAAAGCATGACCTTCCCTTTTGGAATAAAAATGGAAAATGCTGGAAATACTCAGCAAGTCAGGCTGCATCTGTAGAGAGAGAAACAGAGTTAATGTTTCTGGTTGATGACCCTTCATCAGAACTGGGAAAAGTTAGAAATGTATTAAGTTTTAAGCAAATGAAAAGGTTGGAAAAAGAACAAAAGGGAAGGTCTGTGATAAGGTGGAAGACAGGAGAGATTAAATGACAAAAGGGTTGGTGCTGCAAGGCCAAAGGGAGAGGTACTGGGTCAAGAAACAAATGATGCGCCTAGAGGAGATGTGAGTGGCAGTAGGATGAACAGCTGCTGCCCGATGGCAAAGGAAGAGAAAAACAAAGCCAATGAAATCAAATTCAAATCAAAATCAAATCCAAAGAAAAAGGAAATAAAATGGGGGCAAAATGACTATTTCCTGCTCTTGCCCTGAACTGGAAAACTTCCAAATTCCACTCTTCTCTCACTTTCAAATGGTCCATCTCCAACATTGCTCTTCCCTTCCTCGATTTCTCTGTCTCTGTTTCTGGGGATAGGCTATGAACGAATATTCACTATAAGCCCACTGACTCCCACAGCCACCTTGACTACACTTCCACACACTCCGCTTCCTGTAAGGACTCCATTCCATTCTCCCAGTTTTTCTGTCTCCGTCGCATCTGTTCTTATGATAAAACCTTTCATACCAGCACTTCTGATATGTCTTCCTTTCTTCTCAATCAAGGATTCATTCCGCCTCCCCCACCCCCCACAGTGGTTGACAGGGCCCTTGACCATGTTCATTCTATTTCCCACATCTGCTCTCACCCCCTTCCCCTCCCTCTCAGAACCATTTCCCTTGTCCTCACCTTCCACCCCATCAGCCTCTTTATTCAACGGATCATTCTCTGCCAATTCTGCCATCTCCAGCATGGTGCCATCACCAAACACATCTTCTCCCCTTTAAGTATTCCGGAGGGACTGTTCCCTCCGTGGCACCCTGACCCAGTCCTCAATCACCCTCAACACCCCCTCCCTTTCCACGGCACCTTTCTATGCAAACACAGGATATGCAATAGCTGCCCTTCTATCTCCTCCCTCCTCACCGTTCAAGTCCCAATAATTCCTTCCAGGTGAAACAGCGATTTACATTGCTTCTTTCACTTTAGTATACTGTATACGGTGTTCACAATGTGATGTGCTCTACAGTGGGGAGACAAAACGCAGATTGGGTGACTGCTTTTAGGAAAACCTATGTTCAGTCTGCAAGCCTGACCCCGAGCTTCTAGTTCCCTGTCATTTTAATTCTCCACCTTACTCCAGCGCTGACCTCCGTCCTCGGCCTTCTGTAGTGTTCTGTTGCAGTTCAACGCAAGCTGGAGGAATAGCACCTCATCTTTTGATTAGGCACTTCCAGACTCCACACTGAGTTCAACAATTTCAGGCCGTAACTTCTGCCCCCATGTTATTTCCATTTTCTTTGCAGGTTTTGGTTTTACTGTCTTTTTTGTTGCTTTCAGGTGGCAGCTGTTCATCCTTCTGCCATTCATGCCTCTTTGAAACGCATCTTTTGTCTCTTTACTTGTCCAATTACCGCTGTCTTTCAACACACCATTAACATATTGTTTGCCTTTGCTCCATGACCGTTTGGTCAGCTATGTGGCCTGGTCCAATCTACACCTTCTCCTTTGTTATCTCTTGCCCCACCCCCACCTCACTTGCTTATAACCTGTGACTTTTCTAATATTTGTCAGTTCCGAAGAAGGGTCACTGACCCGAAACGTTAACTCTGCTTCTCTTTTCACAGATGCTGCCAGACCTGCTGAGTGGTTCCAGCATTTCTTGTTTTTATACCGTTGTCTTTGGCCTAGCACTACAACCCCTTTTGCCATTTAATCTCTCCTGTTTTACACCTACCACATACCTTCCCTTCTGTTCTCCCACCCTCCTCTCTTTCACTTGCTTAAAACCTATTATTACATTTCTAACTTTTCCCAGTTCAGATGAAAGGTTACAGACCTGATACGTTTAACTTTGTTTCTCTCTCCACAGATGCTGCTTGACCTGCTGAGTATTTCCAACATTTTCTGTCCCCAAAATGCTCCAAATAAAGGGTTAAATCACAATTTTCTAGATTGTTGCCTTCAGAATCCCCTCTGGCCCAGTGCCTTTCGCACTCACATCCCTTTCATGGACGCATGTACAGTGGTTTCCTCAGGCAACTCTGGCCTAACCCTCACCAGGTAAGGTTCACGATGTAGAACGATAGTTCTGATGAGAGATCATCGATCTGAAACGTTAACTATGTTTCTCTCTCTACAGATGCTGTAAGACCTGCTGAGTATTTCCAGCATTTACTGTTTTTACCTCAGATTTCCAGCATCCGCAGTATTGTATTTTTATGGAACAATAATCATTGTGACGTCATTGTTCTTCACTCTCAGTTTGTGGAAACAAGGTGCACGCGCTGAGCCACACAACACATAATACCACCTCCCGCCACTAGTTGCTGTAGCTGGTGGAGGTACAAGATTTTCCCCAGTCGGTGTCTACTCCTGCTCCAACAGAGACTCGTTGTCAAATGCGATTGGGAGTCTCATCCTGTCTGGCATCGCTTGGTCCTGAGCAACAACATGGCGGATCCGAGGGAGAAAGCGCTTCAGGATTACCGGAAGAAATTACTGGAGCACAAAGAGATTGACGGCCGCTTGAAAGAGTGTGCGTTTCCCATATTTTACTCAACTGCAGTGGGTTGTGACGTGTTGTGCGTTCCATGTTGTGCGAACGAGCACTATCGGTGCCAGCTCCAACTCGCTTTGTCATGCATTGAGTAGGATGAAGCCGGGGCCGAGCGAATCGCAGCTTTCAGCAGCGGACCGGGCCTTATGCAGTTCCGACTCCTCGGGACTTTAGTTCGATTCATTTTCTAAAGTGCAGAAGTAAAATGTGGGAAATTTAATGCGGGATTCAGATGTGAAGTGATCCGGTGTCTGCTCTGGGCTCCTGTGGCAAAGAGTTGATCACAATTAGCCACCTGGACTAATGATCTGGAGCCAGAAGTTCCAATCCCACTGACAGCTGGAGACTTTAAATTCAGTTAATTAAATAAATCTAGAATTAAAAATCCTCTATCAGTGATGGTGACCATGAAACTGTCAGCTTATTGTAAAAACTCATCTGGTTCACTAATGTCCTTTGGGGAAGAAAATCTGCTGTTCTTAATTGGTCTGGCTATCTGTGACTCCAGACCTAAAGCAATGTGGTTGACTCTTAACTACCCTCTGAAATGGTCCAGCAAGCCACTCAGTTGTATAGGGATGGGCAATAGGTGCTGGCCTTGCCAGTGATGCAAACATCCCTTAACGAATTTTTTAAAAACCTGATTTCTTAACTAATTGGGTAGATATTGAGTTGTGTTAATGACTTATTTTCCGTGAATAAACAGTGAACGCAGAAGCTCCATCTTACACATTAATTCATATCCTATGTTTTAAGATTCTATTTGGTCCATTCAGCCTGTGCCGACTCTTTGAAAGCTATTCAAGTAGTCCTAATCACTCGTTTTTGCAGAATTCAAGTATAGGGTATTCTTGCTGCATTTGTAGTTTTGAATGCAATGTTCTACTTTTATTCATATTTTACTCGATTTTGCAATGTTGCTTTAACTGTGTGACATATTAGACTGTTTTAAATGGAGGGATGGCAGGATCTTTACATTTTTTATGTTATTAAATTGTCCATTACTTGAAAGTGAGAAAATATCTATAATGAAATAAAATATAAAATTTAAATATTTGGTCCAATAATTCTGTATACTAGCCAGAACCTAAATTGTAGTGCCAGTGTACAGGATGTTGAGAGTAGTGAGGTCAGGGATAAGGTTACAAGGACGCAAGAGGGCACTGGCAAGCAAGAACCTGGTTTAAAGTGTGTCTACTTCAACGTCAGGAGCATCCGGAATAAGGTGGGTGAGCTTGCAGCATGGGTTGGTACCTGAGATCTCGATGTAGTGGCCATTTCGGAGGCATGGGTAGAGCAGGGGCAGGAATGGATGTTGCAGGTTCCGGGATTTAGATGTTTCAATAAGAACAGAGAAGATGGTAAAAGAGGGGGGGGGTGTGGCATTGTTAATCAAGGAGAGTATTACAGCGACAGAAAGGACATTTGAGGACTCGTCTACTGAGGTAGTATGGGCCGAGGTTAGAAACAGGAGAGGTGAGGTCACCCTGTTGGGAGTCTTTTATAGACCTCCCAATAGTTCCAGATATGTAGAGGAAAGGATAGCGAAGATGATTCTCGACAGGGGCGAGAGTAACAGGGTAGTTGTTATGGGGGACTTTAACTTTCCAAATATCGACTGGAAATACTATAGTTCGAGTACTTTAGATGGGTCTGTTTTTGTCCAGTGTGTGCAGGAGGGTTTTCTGACACAGTTTGTAGACAGGCCAACCAGGGGCGATGCCACATTGGATTTGGTACTGGGTAATGAACCCGGCCAGGTGTTAGATTTAGATGTAGGTGAGCACTTTGGTGATAGTGACCACAATTCGGTTAGGTTTACCTTAGCGATGGGCAGGGACAGGTATATACCGCAGGGCAAAAATTATAGCTGGGGGAAAGGAAATTATGATGCGATTAGGCAAGATTTAGGATGCGTAGGATGGGGAAGGAAACTGCAGGGGATGGGAACAATCGAAATGTGGAGCTTATTCAAGGAGCAGCTACTGCGTGTCCTTGATAAGTATGTACCTGTGAGGCAGGGAGGAAGTTGTCGAGCGAGGGAGCCGTGGTTTACTAAAGAAGTTGAAGCGCTTGTCAAGAGGAAGAAGAAGGCTTATGTTAGGATGAGACGTGAAGGCTCAGTTAGGGCGCTTGAGAGTTACAAGCTAGCCAGGAAGGATCTAAAGGGAGAGCTAAGAAGAGCAAGGAGAGGACACGAGAAGTCATTGGTGGATAGGATCAGGGAAAACCCTAAGGCTTTCTATAGGTATATCAGGAATAAAAGAATGACTAGAGTTAGATTAGGGCCAATCAAGGATAGTAGTGGGAAGTTGTGTGTGGAACCAGAGGAGGTAGGGGAAGTGTTAAATGAATATTTTGCGTCAGTATTTACAGTAGAGAAAGAAAATGTTGTCGAGGAGAATACTGAGATTCAGGCTACTAGGCTAGATGGGATTGAGGTTCACAAGGAGGAGGTGTTATCTATTTTCACACTTTCCAAAGTTGATAAGTCCCCTGGGCCAGATGGGATTTATCCTAGGATTCTCTGGGAAGCTAAGGAGGAGATTGCAGAGCCTTTGTCCTTGATCTTTATGTCGTCATTGTCGACAGGAATAGTGCCGGAAGACTGGAGGATAGCAAATGTTATCCCCTTGTTCAAGAAGGGGAGTAGAGACAGCCCTGGTAATTATAGACCTGTGAGCCTTACTTCGGTTGTGGATAAAATGTTGGAAAAGGTTATAAGAGACAGGATTTATAATCATCTTGAAAAGAATAAGTGCATTAGCGATAGTCAGCACGGTTTTGTGACGGGTAGGTCGTGCCTCACAAACCTTATTGAGTTTTTCGAGAAGGTGACCAAACAGGTGGATGAGGGTAAAGCAGTGGATGTGGTGTATATGGATTTCAGTAAGGCGTTTGATAAGGTTCCCCATGGTAGGCTATTGCAGAAAATACGGAAGTATGGGGTTGAAGGTGATTTAGAGCTTTGGATCAGAAATTGGCTAGCTGAAAGAAGACACAGGGTGGTGGTTGATGGCAAATGTTCATCCTGGAGTTTAGTTACTAGTGGTGTACCGCAAGGATCTGTTTTGGGGCCACTGCTGTTTGTCATTTTTATAAATGACCTGGAAGAGGGTGTAGAAGGGTGGGTTAGTAAATTTGCGGATGACACGAAGGTTGGTGGAGTTGTGGATAGTGCCGAAGGATGTTGTAGGGTACAGAGGGACATAGATAGGCTGCAGAGCTGGGCTGAGAGATGGCAAATGGAGTTTAATGTGGAAAAGTGCGAGGTGATTCACTTTGGAAGGAGTAACAGGAATGCAGAGTACTGGGCTAATGGGAAGATTCTTGGTAGTGTAGATGAACAGAGAGATCTTGGTATCCAGGTGCATAAATCCCTGAAGGTTGCTACCCAGGTTAATAGGGCTGTGAAGAAGGCATATGGTGTGTTAGCTTTCATTAGTAGGGGGATCGAGTTTCGGAGCCACGAGGTCATGCTGCAGCTGTACAAAACTCTGGTGAGACCGCACCTGGAGTATCGCGTGCAGTTCTGGTCACCGCATTATAGGAAGGATGTGGAAGCTTTGGAAAGGGTGCAGAGGAGATTTACTAGGATGTTGCCTGGTATGGAGGGAAGGTCTTACGAGGAAAGGCTGAGGGACTTGAGGTTGTTTTCGTTGGAGAGAAGGAGGAGGAGAGGTGACTTAATAGAGACATAAAATAATCAGAGGGTTAGATAGGCAGGATAGTGAGAGTCTTTTTCCTCGGATGTTGATGGCAAACACGAGGGGACATAGCTTTAAGTTGAGGGGTGATAGATATAGGACAGATGTCAGAGGTAGTTTCTTTACTCAGAGTAGTAGGGGCGTGGAACGCCCTGCCTGCAACAGTAGTAGACTCGCCAGCTTTAAGGGCATTTAAGTGGTCATTCGATAGACATATGGATGAAAATGGAATAGTGTAGGTCAGATGGTTTCACAGGTCGGCGCAACATCGAGGGCCGAAGGGCCTGTACTGCGCTGTAATGTTCTAATTCTAATTCAGAGACTGTATAAAAATGGAAACTGAAAATACTGGAAACGGCTAGGCAGTCAGTATCTATGAAGTGCCAGCTTAAGTTAATGTTTTGCATGCAGACCCTTCTTCAAGGATCTGTTTTTGTTTAGGATTTCCAGATTTTTTAAATTGTTTGGGGGATGTCGGCATCACTGGCTAGGCCAGCAATTATTGCCCATCCCTGATTGCCCTTGAGAAGGTGGTAGAGAGCTGCCTTCTTGAACTGCTGCAGTCCTTGGGGTTTAGGTACACCAACAGTGCTGTTAGGAAGGGAGTTCCAGGATCTTGACAGCAGTAATTTTCTTTATGCTATATAAATATGCTCTATGTGCAAAAATGTTTGGCAAAACTTGTTTTGGGGAAATTTCTTACATATTACACCAAAACATACCATTATCCTATTTTAATACTTTTTTATTTAAAACATTTTCACAAAGAAGGTAAATTTTAAATTAATTTGTGGAAAAATTGTAGCTCATGAAATAGCTTTCTTTGGCCGTGAAATATTCCACGAGACAATTGAGTCATTTTCAATTTTGAATCTTCTGATCAGTTTTTGGACGATTTTATGCTGAACACATTAAAAGGAAGGAACAACTGTTATATTTAGTATTATGGAGAACTTCGAGCAAAATGTTGCATAATATTTTTAAATCAAGTTTTCTTCTCTTCAAGTCTTTGCTACTCCCCCTATGCTTTCTCCCTCAGCTTAGAGACTTGACTAATGCACAGCCTAATTCACAAACTCTATAATTGGCTGGCAGGCAGAGTGCTGTTAATAAGTGGGATCAGCCCAGCTAGGTCTTTGAAAAATCTCCACTGTAGTGGAAGATGTCTTTGGAAATGTTGCCCGCCACCTCTTTTAGCTGAAGATTTTTAGGTACAAGAACAACTAAACAAAGATTGAGTAAAAGTGTCAGTAATTTTGTTTCCTGCAAACTAAGTATGTGTGTGAAAGAGAGAGAAATGGAAATAATTTTCAAATGATCTAAGTCCTAAATGCAATAAATCCATTTTTTTCTGCATACCTATCTGTGGGCCACAAAACAGTATTGCATATTTGAAGACGTATGTGGTCTATTAGTATCACAAAATATACATTTCACTTTCTAAATCCCAGATTTCTGTACAGAATGCTTAATTCACAAAGTATGTACACAAGTACAACAAATTGTAAAGATAGTAAAAGCTCTTGTGCAATGGGAAGGTCCTAGAGCAGCATTTTTTTTATTCGTTCTTGGGATATGGGTGTGCTGGCTAGGCCAGCATTTATTGCCCATCCCTAATTGCCCTTGAGAAGGTGGTGGTGCGCTGCTTTCTTGAACCGCTGCAGTCCATGTGGGGTAAGTACAACAACAGTGCTGTTAGGAAGGGAGTTCCAGGATTTTGACCCAGCGACGGTGATATAGTTCCAAGTCAGGATGGTGTGTAGTTTGAAGGGGAACTTGCAGGTGGTGGTATTCCCATGCATCTGTTGCCCTTGTCCTTCTAGTTGGTAGAGGTTGCGGGTTTGGAAGCTGCTGTCGAAGGAGCCTTACTGCGTTGCTGCAGTGCATCTTGTAGCTGGTACACACTGCTACCACTGTGCGTCAGTGGTGGAGGGATTGAATGTTTGTGGATGGTGTGCCAATCAAGCGGGCTGCTTTGTCCTGGATGGTGTCGAGCTTCTTGAGTGTTATTGGAGCTGCACGCATCCAGGCAAGTGGAGAGTATTCTATCACACTCCTGACTTGTGCCTTGTAGATGGTGGACAGGCTTTGGGGAGTCAGGAGGTGAGTTACTCGCCGCAGGATTCCCAGCTTCTGACCTGCTCTTGTAACCATGGTATTTATATGGCTACTCCAGTTCAGTTTCTGGTCAATGGTAATCCCTAGGATGTTGATACTGGGGGATTCAGCGATCGTAATGCCATTGAACGGCAAGGGGCGATGGTTAAATTCTCTCTCGTTGGAGAGGGTCATTGCCTGGCATTTGTGTGGCACGAATGTTATTTGCCACTCATCAGCCCAAGCCTGGATATTGTCCAGGTGTTGCTGCATTTCTACATGGACTGCTTCAGTATCTGAGGAGTCACGAATGGTGCTGAACATTGTGCAAACATCCCCACTTCTGACCTTGTGATTGAAGGAAGATCATTGATGAAGCAGCTGAAGATAGTTGAGCCTAGGACACTACCCTGAGGAACTCCTGCAGTGATGTCCTGGAGCTGAGATGATTGGCCTCCAACAACCACAACCATCTTCCTTTATGCTAGGTATGACTCCAACCAGTGGAGAGATTTCCCCCTGATTTCCATTAACTCCAGTTTTGTTAGGGTTCCTTGAGGTCATTCTTGGTCAAATGCTGCCTTAATGTCAAGGGCAGTCACTCTCACCTCTTGAGTTCAGCTCTTTTCTCCATGTTTGAATCGAGGCTGTAATGAGGTCTGCAGCTGAGTGGCCCTGGCGGAACCCAAACTGAGCATCAGTGAGCAGGTTGTTGCTAAGCTAGTGCCGCTCGATAACACTGTCTGACACCTTCCATCATTTTATTGATGATTGAGAGTTGACTGATATGTGGTAATTGGCCGGGTTGGACATGTCCTGCTTTATGTGTACAGGACATAGCTGGGCAATTTTCCACTTTGCCGGGTAGATGCCAGTGAAGTAGCTGTACTGGAACAGCTTGACTAGGGGCGCAGCAAGTTCTGGAGCACAGGTCTTCAGTACTATTGCCGGAATGTTATCGGGGCCCATAGCCATTGCAGTATCCAGTGCCTTCAGTCGTTTCTTGATATCACGTGGAGTGAATCAAATTGGCTGAAGTCTGCCGAGATGGATTATCAACTCGGCACTTCTGGCTGAAGATCGTTGCAAATGCTTCAACATTATCTTTTGCACTGATGTGCTGGGCTCCCCCATCATTGAGGATGGTTATATTTGTAGAGCCACCTCCTCCAGTTAGTTTAATTGTCCACCACCGTTCACGACTGGATGTGGCAGGACTCTGGAGTTTAGATCCAATCCATTGGTTATGGGATTGCTTAGCTCTGTCTGTTACGTTCTGCTTATGCTGTTTGGCACACAAGTATTCCTGGGTTGTAGCTTCACCAGATTGACACTTTGTTTTGAGGCATGCCTGGTGCTGCTCCTGGCATGCCCTCCTGCACTCTTCATTGAACCAGGGTTAGTCATCTGGCTTAATGGTAATGGTGGAGTGAGGGATATGCCAGGCCATGAGGTTACAGATTGTGGTTGGGCACAATTCTTTTGCTGCTGATGGCCCACAGCGCCTCATTGATGCCCAGTTTTGCATTGCTAGATCTGTTCGAAATCTATCCCATTTAGCATGGTGGTAGTGCCACACAACACGATGGAGGGTATCCTCAATGTGAAGATGGGACTTTGTCTCCAGAAGGACTGTGCAGTGGTCACTCCTACCAATACTGTAAGTATTAAATGCTGCACAAGCGTCAGATAAGGTGTGATTCTATATTCTGTGCATTAACTCTCCTCATGGTGTCTGCAATCCTTTGCAAACTTACTTGCTAATAATGATTTTTCAAAAAAATGTTTTTTTCCTTCCGCTATTAAGGTACAGGCTGTAAACTAATTCTGTATCACCGGTAACGTTTGTAGAAATCTGAATATGCGAAATGTTTTGTAAATCCAATTTAAATGAAAATATTTAAGAGCAATAATAATGTGCTGAACGAGGAAATAGTAACAACCTCTAATTCCAACAAATACTTGAAACTACATACTTCTTTCAGCTGCTTGCATTATTACAATGTAGCCCTTCATGACATATTGAGAGTTAAAATTGCAGAATTTAACATTACAGAAAGGGGATGTTCAATGCATTGCTTTTGTGCTAGCTTTGAAAGAGCATTCCATTTAAGCTCATTCCCTTGCCTTTATTTTTATTTATTTTATCCTTACTTTTTCAATTATTTATGCATTTCAATTTTAAAAGCTACTACATATTCTGCTTCCATGATTCTTTTTGATAGGAAGCTCTAGATCTAGACGGTTCTTTGGATAAGAGGAAATTTCTTCCAACCCCCCTCTATTCTTTTTGGTCATCATTAATTTATACGTTTTAATTACAGATTCACTGACCAATGGAAATAGGGTAAATAAGGAAAAACTATCAAAAGCCCCAGTATCTGAAGGCTCACCTCAACTAGTACCTCTCATCCTGGCATCATCTATTCTGCACCTTTTGTTGTGACCATGGCATCCTTCTTAAAGCAAGGTGCCCAAAGCTGGACACAATATTCTAGCTGTGGCAATAATCTAATATCCTGTTAACTTTGCTAAGTTCAGATATTTTATTGTTGCAAAAACTACCTTGATTAGGTGTAACTAACAAGAAGATATAAATACTGAGATCAATTAACGAAACTAGTTCTACTGTGACATGGATGGATCAGTGGCCTGAACCATTTGTATGATTGGAAACTTGTGCTTGCTGTTGTGCTTTAGAATGAGAAGAAGAATACAGGGTATCATTTCAAAGTTTGCAGATGACGGGGAAACATGGAAATATAGTAAACAATGAGGAGGATAGTAACAAACTTTCGGAGGATATAGACAGTGGTGAAATTTGACACCGAGAACTTTGAAAGGATGTATTTTGGTAGGAAGAATAAGGAGTGACAATATGAACTAATTGGTACAATTTTAAAGGGCAAACAAAAGCATATACACCAAAAGTATGTACACAAATCTTTGAAGACGGTAGGACAAGTGGAAAAGGCAGTTTAAAAAAGCTTATGGGATCCTTGGCTTTATTAATAGAGGCATAGAGTACAAAAGCAAGGAAGTTATGTTAAACCTTTATAAAACACTGAATAGGCCTCAGCTGGAGTATTGTTTCAATTGCAGGCACCATTCTTTATGATGGATGGATGTCAGGACCTTGGATAGGGTGCAGAGAGATTTCTTAGAACGCTACCAGGGATGATGGAGTTCTGTTATCTGGAGAGACTGGAGAAGCAGGGCTTGTTCTCCTTAGAGCAGAGAAGATTAAGAGGAGATTTGATAGGGTTGTTCAAAATCATGAAGGATTTTGATTAAATAAGGAAAATCTGTTTCCAGTGGCAAAAGGGCCACTAACCAGAGGACACAGATCTAAGTTGATTGGCGGGGGAAAAAAGGTGACGAGGTAACTTTTTTTTTTAACACAGTAATTGGGCATGCACTGCCTGAAAAGGTGGTGGAAGCAGATTCAATAGTAACTTTCAAACGAGAATAGGATAAATAATTGAAGGGAAAAAAATTATAGGGTTATGAGGAAAGAGGAGGGGAGTAGGATTAATTGCAGAGTGCTAACCAAGAGCTGGCACAGGCACAATGGACCAAATGGCCACCTCCTGTGCTGTATAGAGAGCACTTGAGTGCTTTCTTATTAGCTTATCAATGCTGTAAAATTAAAGTTCAAACCTTTTACCTGTATACAGTAAGAGAACAACTGAAGGAACTAACCAAGCAGTATGAAAAGTCTGAAAATGACCTCAAAGCTCTTCAGAGTGTGGGACAGGTAAGAGTTTATGATTCCTTCACCAAATGACAGTGTGTGTTTTTCTGCAGTTTCTGTTGAAGATGAATATTATTAATTTGTTTTTCCTCAGATTGTCGGTGAAGTGCTGAAACAGCTTACAGAAGAGAAATGTAAGTATTGCAGTTTAATTGCTTAATCACCTTAACAAACCTTCATAAAGCAGTTAAAATTATCTAACTGTGTTTTTTTGCCCTGTATAGTTATTGTGAAGGCTACAAATGGACCACGATATGTTGTTGGCTGCCGTCGGCAGGTAAAGTATTCAAAATTGTAAAGACAGGTCTTATCTAAGCCATTCATTTACTCATATACCTCTGGCTATCGTATGTTTTAACGCATAAAGGGGAAAGAATTGAGTTGCTAAATTGCCAGCTGCCACTCCCTCCACCCCAAACCACATGGCGAAGTAGGTAACGACAGTCATCTTGCTCAGTCATACAAGCCAAATATTTCCAGGTTCAGTTCCTTGTGTGTACAGAGTCAGCTGATGCCTTAGTATAGGGTTGCTAAATTGCTCTCAGCACCTCTGCTTTAGGGAGAAGAAATATTTATCATTCAATAAGAAATTAGAGATGGCACCAAGATCCTTGTATTATATGATGAGCAGATTTTGGCAAAGGTTGCTCTGAAAGTAACATAGCAGTTAATTAGTTGTAGCTCTTAGGCAATTAATATCGATCATACTAGGCATGTCGTACAAGCTGAATTGCCAAAAATGGGTTTATTCATGAGAGAGGTCTTTTGTAACATCAGTATGTTTGTCAGTTTTGAACCAGTTAACAAGAGTTAAACTGACAAACCAGTAAGTTGAGTTCTTCTAGTCTTTGCAGACTTTTCCAGTAATAGGCAGTCATCTTTTTAGGTAGGTATTATCCTAATCTTTACTGATTGTAATAGTATTTGGAATTACATAGGCATCGCTACTTATGAAGCCAACATCTTACTTCAGTGTTAGTTGTCTGAAGTGTCAACCTTGTAATTCTCACTCTTTTCTATGTAGCCTTCGCCATTGAAAAGCCACCCTACCAGACTATGTTAATCATTAATATTGTGGATGACCAACCCATTAACACACAAAAGTCCATCGAAAGAACTTTGATTATGAATAAATTAAAATTACTTCGAGTTCTTGATACTATATCAGAAGACATTTGAGAGAGAAGACCAGCTAACTCATATTCAATGTTTTTCTTATTAAAGGAGCTTAAATACTTGCTGAAGCAGATGAATCCAAAAATTACATCACAATCATTTGGAGGAAGATATTGATCTGGTCTGACTAAAGTCAACTGTTACTTACTAGTTAAAAGTGTAGAATTATTTGGAGACTTGCTACCATAAAAATAGCAGAATCAGTTTCCATGGATTTTGTGTGGATGAGGCAATAAGCAGTTGTGAGATATGTTTGTTTAAAAAAATTTCCTCTCCTCTCTGGTAATTGAATTTTTTCAGCTTGTCAAAGAATATAAATTTTTCAACAAATTTAGATTTTTGCCTTTGCAAATATTTCCGTATTTTTGCTACTTAATTCTGCACTTTGCTGTATCAACTCTTTGTAGAGAGAATTTTGTGAACATCATATGGTATCTATTTTTATATAATAGAAAAGGGTTGTCAATCTTAAAGACTATGATTAATTATAGAATTGTAGACATTTACAGCATAGAAGCAATCCACTTGGTTTATCGTTCATATGCCAGCTTTTTACTCAAGCTATGCCAAAGTAATCCACTGCCCTACTCTCCCAGTAACCTTGTACCTTCCTCTTGGCCATGACTTCTGCTGTCTAGGCCTTAAGTTCTGGAAATTTCTCCTTAAACCTCTTTGTATGTATCTCTCTCCCCCTTTCAGATGTTTCTCTAAAACATACCTCTTTGACCAAGCCTGTCCTCATATCTCCTTATATGCGGATAGATGTTAAATCTTGTTTGATAATGTCCTGTGAAGTGTTTTGGGATGCTTTACTATGTTAAAGTGAACATATAAACAGAATTCCCGCTAAGGTGTTTGAGTGTGCCACCAGCAGCAATCTGGAATGTACCATGCAGGGTGCTCATGAGCTGTTCCCTGTAAGATACTACTCATGCACGGCTGTGCAAAAAATTTAAATGTACCCTGCATCGAAATAAACAGGCCGCTCACAATAAAAAATTTAGAGGGAACATTGTAGATAAATGTTGTTAATTGGACCAGATTTATTTCCCTCTGTAGCTTGATTGTCTTTCACTCCCTTCTGTCTTTCCCACCCATTAATATAAATATATTAATGTAGTGACTATATCAAAAAATCTAATGATCATCTATTCCATCAGGGTATCTATGTAAAATTGCTTTTTTACATAAAATCATGCGTGTATTCTGTATTTGATAACTGTTTCAGACATATTAGTTATCTATCTTTTGAACTCTAGTTTTGCCTGATTTTTGCATGCACAAATGTTAAATTATAGCATTTTTTTTTTTGCAGCTGAGCTATACAACCACAGAACAAATCCTTTGTTTAAAAATTGAATTGTCTCCTAATCTAGAACCTTTAGCCTTGAACTTATTTTTTAAAAAAAAAATCAACTTTCTGTTGTAGCTAAATACTACCTGGACATATTAGTGATGTGGAATGTATACAATGGAAGTAGGCCAGGTAAAAGTCCAATCATCACTTTGTTCAAATATTTGCCCAGAAAATTGTATGTCTAATTTTTTGTTTTAAATTTAAAAGGTCTGTTTGGGATGGATGGCCTTCGAGCATTGACCAACATTGTAATTTGGATTTTTGATGCTATGTGCTGAACTAACCAGTGGGATGAAAAATATTAGGAGCCAAGGCTATATTACAAAATGCTATGCTTCAGTGGTGTTCCAGTGCTAGACACATAGCTAAGATGATGGTCATGCATTAAAGGCTTGGTCTTGTTTCAAAAGAAAATATCTTGTGCATCTCTTGAAACATGTTGCTACAATATGTCAAAGGTTCATAGAGTTTTACAGCAGCGAAGGAGGCCATTCGCCCCAGCGATTCTGTGCCGGCTCTTTTTGAAGAGTGATCCACTGAGCCCCACTCCCTGGCTCTGTCCCCAAATCCCTGTAATCTTTTCTCGTTCAAGTATTTATCCAAATCCTTTTTGAGGCTGCTACTGAATCTGTATCCACTACCTTATCAGGCAATACCTTCCAAATCCTAACCACACTTTTTTTTCCGTCATGTCGCCTCTGGTTTTTATGCCAATCACCTTTAAATATGTGCCTTTTGGTTATTGACCGTTCAGCCATTGAAAACAGTTTCTCCTTATGTACTTCATGATTTTAAACACCTTTATCAAATCTCTTGGGCTTCAATGCGCTAAGGAGAGCAACCCCCAAGCCTCTCCAGTCTATCCATGTAACTATAATCCTAATCCCTAGAACCAGTGTAGTAAATATCATGATGTAGAAGGCTCTGTAATTATTTTACGAGCAACAACAATTGCTTGCATTTATATTATGCTTCTAACCTAGTTAAATATCTCATGGCATTTCACACAAAAAAATTGAGGAAGGAAGATAAATTGTTTTCAAATGCTAATACTATATGGGGGGTTGGTTCTTACTGTTTTCTGGCTTCTGTTTGGTATATTAAAATAAGCCTGTAAAAACCACATTCATTTTCTGATGTGTTGAGCATTCCTGTTTGTTTCATAAATGCAGCTTGAAAAAAGCAAGTTGAAACCTGGGACTAGGGTTGCCCTGGATATGACAACTCTGACTATAATGAGGTAGGTGTTGTAATGTAAGCCTATTGTTCAGTAATAAAAATTAAACTCAATTAGTCATTATTGCAGTAGCCTGAGAATATCAACAATGAGGTGCTTGCGTTATAGCCTGATAAATTTGAGATATTTCTACTTCAGTCTACCTACTATTCCTGAACAAGATTTTTTTTAAATACCTGGGCACGTCATTCGATGGAGCATTCCACAATTGTGGAATTCCATCTTGGTGTGCATTTTCTTTTTTGGAAAAAAAAAAGGATGCTCATTCTGCTGTATATTACTAAGGAGCATTTTGTGGTTGTGGAATGGTGAAGGTTGTCCTGTCTATAGAGGTTAAGGATTCTATTTCACATTTTGGTTTGAGAATGGTGGGAGAACAATTAGGGATACAAATAGGTCTACAGTTACAGTCTAATCAATTGTAACCAGTGAGAACTTATAAATGTGGTACACTTGTGTAACAGGTACTTGCCAAGAGAAGTGGACCCATTGGTGTACAACATGTCTCACGAAGATCCAGGAAATGTTACTTACTCAGAGATTGGTGGATTGGCTGAACAAATTAGGGAACTGAGAGAGGTGTGTTTGCTAAATTTGTTGCATTAAGAGAAACATTGAACTGTGTTTTGTGAAGCCGGTTGTGCTTGTAGATCTCTTTTGCTTAAATTGAAATTGTTCTGCGATTGCAGGTTATAGAGCTGCCACTTACAAACCCAGAACTGTTCCAGCGTGTAGGAATCATTCCACCAAAAGGATGCCTGCTCTACGGGCCACCAGGTAAACAAACGACCCTTGGGTGTTTTCACTAAATTACTCTTGAGTAGTCAGAAATTAATCATCTTAAGCTTACTGTATTAAATTGGTAGTATGTATATTTTGTAATATTTCAATCATATTACATTATCGGGAAGGGTTATTCCTAATTGAGTCAGACTGGGTTGTGAATTTCTTTTAGGGGGTTCTGCAAAGTGATCCAACATACTCCGTTTCACAGTTGAAACTGCCTTTAAACATGTCGAGATGTAAGAGGCATAGGGGCAGAATGTTTCAGGCTGCCAATTTGGCTGAGAAATGGTGTGCCGCAGAAAGAATGATCCATTTTTCCTTTATAATAGCATAAAAGTTTGAATTGGTAAAACACCCATTTCATGTAAGAATATTTGTTGACCCTAGTAACTCATACAATTTATCCCACAATCCAAAACATGGTATAGTAGTGCACCACATTGCTGCTACAGCCCACCTGAAACTATTCATGTGTCAATCTTAGTTGGACAGAAACTATGTGCATCTTTACAGGAGAGAGGATATTGGAGGATGAGTCATCCCATTCCAATCTCTCACCTAGCAATCCAAATGAGAGAAGAGGCATAGGGGCAGAATGTTTCAGGCTGCCAATTTGGCTGAGAAATGGTGTGCAGCAGAAAGAATGATCCATTTTTCCTTTATAATAGCATAAAAGTTTAAATTGGTAAAACACCCATTTCATGGAATGGGAGAAAATAGGTTTAAAAATCCCATATTAACAATGAGGTGAAATTATATATGTTTTCAAAGGAACAAAATGCCAATCTATGTTTTTAATCTTTTTCAGGTACAGGAAAAACACTCTTAGCAAGAGCTGTTGCTAGTCAGTTAGACTGCAACTTCTTAAAGGTATATTTAGAAAGAACTAACCTGTTGATATGTTTTGAACTAGATAGGATATAATGAATGTTAGCAGGAAGAATTTGTTTGTGAATTTGAAAAATATAAACTTTTTTTTAAACAGGTCGTTTCCAGCTCCATTGTTGATAAGTACATTGGTGAAAGTGCTCGTTTAATCAGAGAGATGTTCAACTATGCTAGGGATCATCAACCATGTATCATTTTTATGGATGAGATAGATGCTATTGGTAAGCTTGCTGCCTGTGCATTTTTAATTCAAAGCATTAATTATAGTAAGAATTGCTCGATTTTCTTTTAAATTAATGCAAAATCCAGTTTCAGGAACTTTTCCCTGATTCCACCTCGCCTTCCTTCAGATAAAAGAACCCAAATGCCGATTTTTGTTTGTTTACTTTTGATGTGTAATATTTTTGCTACACACTTACAGAAATGACATGCTGGTTAATTTCAAAGTTAAACTGAATCTTAAATCTACAAAACCTGTTGTAATAATATTTTGCAGGTGGTCGCCGTTTCTCTGAAGGCACCTCAGCTGATCGAGAGATTCAGAGAACTCTCATGGAAGTAAGGACATCATACTTGTGATTTAAAACATGGGACGTGTGCATTATCAGTGGTCAATTAAAGCTGTTCGGCTTTAGCTTAGTGTGTATAAAATAAATGTCTTTACTTTTTTGTAAGCGCAATTCTTAATTAAGAACTGTATCATTCAAAAATTTTAGAATATCAAATATTTTGAAACTAGATGCCATGGAGGACAAGTTAACTATAAACTTGATTTATCATTTCCTTCAAATACTTGGAACCACTTGGGCATAATTAATAATTCTCGTTGAGAGCTTCCTGAAAATTGTCATATAATATAGGTATGGTCTGATAAAGAACACTGCACGCAAGCTTTAAATTATCCAATCCTCCTCCTCCCATGTTGGTTAATTATCTTCCTGAAAACTTGTACTTTGATGGACAAAATTCATAATCTTGCTAAACTTAAGATATTTTCAGATGAAGGTAAAGATAAATAGATGAAAGATGCCGGGCCAACCAACTTTTTTTCCTTTCTATCCTCCTCTGCACACAACATCCTTCATACTTATGTATACTTGTGTAGCATCCTTTACTGTATTTGCTTACGCTGAGTTAGTGTGCACTTGTACCCTGCACCTTTGCCAGACTGAAACAGCTATGCTGCACTAAAGTGTAAGACTGATTATGATACAATTTCTTTTCATTATAAATAACCAGCTCGTTATCCATGCGCTTTCAAGACTGACCCAACATTATTGAGTGTAAGTACTGCAATCCAACAACTTGCTGCTGTTCAGTGAGTCCCACTTGTGACTGAGCATCTCCACATAAGAGATTTATTCTTTAGGAAGTTGCCATTCCAGAACCAATTAGCTGTTGAAGGACTGATATGGCAGAAGCCCTCCCCTGCTCACAGTCTGGTTAGCAACACGTCAGAGTTTGCAGTTTATTTCCATGTATCCTTGAAATGGTGAATCATGTGTCTACTGTCCAAATTTGCAATCTCTTCATTTATGCAGTCACATAATCTTGGCATGACACTAGCTATCTTCCATAATTTAAAAGTACTTGCTTTGTACAAAATAATAATCATCGTTGTATAAAATTATTTTGTGTATGAGGACAAGAATTATTTTTGTACTGCTACATGAAGGAGTCTACGTACTGGTCCCTATCTGCCTAGAGACTAAGCACTTGTCTGACTACCTCTATGTTAATGTATTTTGAACAGAAATTAATGACTTAACTGCATTTCTTCGTAGCTGCTAAATCAAATGGATGGCTTTGATACTCTTCATAGAGTTAAAATGATAATGGCTACAAACAGGCCAGACACATTGGATCCTGCTTTGCTGCGACCTGGAAGACTTGATAGAAAGATTCGTAAGTATCATTGTCAGACTTGAGATTGTTTAGGAAGAACGTTGTATCTAAATGAAATATCACAAGACAATTTTATTTTAAATTATTTAATTTTATTAAAATCTTCACTTCTAGATATTGAACTTCCAAATGAGCAAGCAAGATTGGATATTCTGAAGATCCATGCTGGTCCTATCACAAAGCATGGTGAAATAGGTATGCTAATTTCTTCAACCTTTTTATATATGTAAACCAAATTCACTAAGAGAAAACGGTACAGGATTATAATTCATTTGATGGGTTAAATTTCTAAATAAGTATCAAGGCTGAGTACAGAATTAATGCGTATTGTGATTTAATGGTGGAACCTCTGTTCAGTCATTGTATGATGGAGCTTGCTGAGGCTCCGGTATGTAACTGAATTTGGTGTCTACTAAAACTGTTATCAATACTTGAGCTGCATTGCCCACTTTAAAGTTCAGTATCTGTAAATGTTGCAACGCAAGTGTTCTAAAGTCCATCAATGTGAAAATGAGCTATTTCAGATGTCAAAATAATTTTTTGCGAACTTTTATTCTGGTAGTTAAAGGGTTTAAGCACAATGGACTGATATTAAAGAACTGTGTTCTGCAGTAATGCCCTTTGAATCATAAAAATAATTAATTGTCTGAACATTCCTGAAGACAATAATTGGATTATTGCTTCTCTAGATGTGAGTAAAGTAAAGCAATGAAACTCTGAACCTTTCTGTTGGCCAGTTATATTTGAAAACACACAGGTTTGGCTCTCAATTGCAAGTTTGTGGGTTTAAACAGCACTCCAAAACTTGAGCACGTAATCAATGCTGACCCTTCAGTACAATACAGTAGAGAGGGGTTGCTGCATTATACTTTAATGTGGATTGCACATTAAACTAACAGCCCATTGGCCTTTTCAGGTAAAATATTCTATAGCACTATTCAAAGAAGAATAGGGAGTTCTTACAGTTCCTGGCCAATGTTCATACCTCAACCAAAACTACCAGAACACATTATCTGGTTATGTATTACAATTACTGTTTGTGGGGCCGCCTTTTGTGTATGTTCGCTGCTGTGTTTGCCTACAAAACAAGTGATTACTATTTTTGTAGATTGTTGGCTACAAAGTACTTTGTACATAATTTCTATTTTTTCTTGATGTAGATTATGGAGTATTGTAATAATACCACACTGATATTGTAATATGAACTGCATCACCTGCCCAAATGTTTTACCAATGTATCCCCCTCGTCAAGTTTGGATAATAATTTCATAGTTTTTTTGAATTGAAATCAGTTAAGGTTGAATGTTTGGAAATTATATATGAAAATTAATGAAAAACAATGCATTCATATGCCACATACTAGATTGTACACCATGCCAAGATCTTGCCCTTACTGGCTGTGTTTCAGTTAAACCAAGGGACTGATTTTTCATTTTCTATGTCTGGGTGTTTTGGATCATCTTGGCACAGCTTGTGAAAGAAAAGGAGAGCATAGCTGTAAAGACAGTCTTCTGAGTTTCCCATCATTTAGCATGGAAAATTGAGCTATCTCCCTTAAAGGTGTGTGTTGCACCCAGTATGTACAAGAACAGCAGAAACTGCCCCTACATTTCCAGGTTTTAAGCACATACTATTTTACACCTGTTGTCATGTTTACACACCCTAAGGACTCAAACCCATCTGCTCTTGTACTGACTAATTGCATGCAGGACATACAACACTTCTCTGCAGAAGTTCAAGATAGGGCCACAACTGGTGAAATTTTTCACTCTGCTTTTAAAGAAAAATAATTTGCATTTGTCAGTTGTCACATAAATACAAGATGCCACATGGGTTGTCGGATGTTGTGCCATTTTTGCATTTTGTAAACCTGATGAAATATAACATAGTTGTGACTTTCACTTGTGTCACTTGGGCCACTTGTACAAATAGTGTAGTATACAGGAACCTGGTTTGTGTCCTGTATTAATGATGTAATTTTTAAAAATGCAGTATAATTAACGATGCCTTGTTTCAACCAAAAATTGACATTTTATTATCTTTTCAATGTGATCAAGATAAGAAATCAGAACATTTTTATCCCTTAAGGTTTCAGCATGCATTCTGAGGTTATGTATAACATGGAGCAATGCAGGATAAAGCTCCATTTATAATAACTAAGTGTAGCACATACTTTAAATACATAGTCCTGCTGACATATATTTAATACTTACAGATTTAGCAGTAGAGTTCTTAAGCAATTCAACAAGATACTTGCCAATATATGATGGCTTCATATGGTCAGCTGACAGTCCAGGACCAAATAAGAAGACCTTTTATAATTCTATTTTAAGTGACTTTATTTACCTTTTTCTGATTTGATTCACATCATTAAATTTATTCAAGTTAATACATCTTTTTGGTTAATTTTACAGATTATGAAGCAGTTGTCAAACTGTCAGATGGATTTAATGGTGCAGATTTGAGAAATGTCTGCACTGAAGCAGGTATGTTTGGAAGCTATTTAAGCTTTGAGTAGCCATTGAAATATATTAATACCATTATTATATAGGAGCATTATTTTATCATTCTTGTGCTGCAAACAACAAATCTGAAATCTAAAAAGAAATGCTAAGATGTCACGGTGGCTTTTATTTTGCTCATTTTGGAACGCATAATATTTGCTTACTGTTGCGATTTGAAAATAACTATTTCAAACTTTTCTTGTCCAGGTATGTTTGCAATCCGTGCTGATCGTGACTATGTTATCCAGGAAGACTTTATGAAGGCTGTCCGCAAAGTTGCTGACTCTAAGAAGCTAGAATCCAAGCTTGACTACAAACCTGTATAAGTTAGCCCACCCTTTTAACCGTAATTGTACAGTTTTAAAGGGGTTTAAACAGCATATAAACCTTAAAAAGGAGAGGAATCTGATGGTTGTTCTATACTGTATTCATTACAAGTATATAATAGTATGCTGCAGACAGTAGATGACCACTAACTTGGTGTTCTGCTGCATTATGTATGTAATGACTTGTTTTTAAGCCACAATTTGGCTGCTGGCAAAAATATTCTGTTGAAAATGTTTTTGAAAAGCAAATATCGCCACTGAGACATGCCTATCTTAACAGTGTAATGCATTCTCTTGTACCCAAATGACACTTAAAGCCTTTGTGGAGCAAATGCTCAAAATACAAGTTTATAGGTTTTTGATCAATTTGATTCATTTTCTCCGGGCCTCAATAAAATTTAAATTTGCAAGAACATGACCAGCTATTTGTTGAATGTTTACATAACACTTGCAGATCTCCTGTGGTATTTTCATGGCGAGTCAGAAGTTTTATAAAAACGGTGTTTAAACAAGTAGCATTACCAGGGACACTGACTTATCAACATTGGGATCTGTGAGCACTGGGAAGAGGATCTAGTAGGACAGGATGGACAATAACAGACTGGGGCTGCAGAATTTCTAATATGTGCTTCCAGAAGCACTGAGACAGAACATTTATCCTTTAGTGCACTGTTTGTAGGTTTGCCGACTTATACAGTGTTTAATAGAAATTAGTTTCCATAAACAAAACTTCATCAACTACTCAGTTTCTAAGCTCTTGTATGGAAAGAGTTCATTTAGCTTGATTAAATGATTCTGAAGAGAATGGGTTTTAGCTGAATATGTACAACCAATATTGAAGTGAGTGACTATAAAAGAAAGATAAACAATGCGTTTTCTCTGTGAATAAAGAAATTACGATCAGAAGTGCTAGTGATCATGGGTATCTTCTCTCTGCACAGTTTATAAATACAAAACAACATTTAATAAATATAATCACTTGTCTGAAATAAAGCTTTGAGAAGTCAATTTCCATTTTCCTTCAAAGCCTTTTGGGTAAAAACAAGGACACTGTCAAATTCTCTCAGGTTGAGAAGACATGTCCTTCTATCCGTCACGTCTGCTGATGCACATTTTTTGCAGTCAGGTTCTACAAAGTGCATATACTCACGTATAGATAAAAGGTCTGTCCAATTTTTGAAGTAAAAAAAGTCCAGTCAAACCCTGATTTTTATGATCGGATAAAGCCTTGAAGTAAAAGCTTTGATTTTAAAAAATATTAAAAGACAATTCAATAGGTAATTTTAATTGTTACATAGAATGTAATTTTTTAAATTTAAAATCTTGTGGATACTTGAAATTTAGTTACTGATATAATAGGAAAATGAAAATGTTTTTGAAAAATATTTGATTCAGTCTGTTCAACAAACCGTATTTCCCATTAAAAATGTGGAGGATAAAAACCAACACAAATTGGTTGAGCCAAATTGTCTGAGTCTATTTTGTAATTTCTGTATAATTTTATGTAAAGCTAACAAGCAGGACTACAAGATTCACAATGGTTGTTGGATATTCTGTAATAGTGCTTATTGGAATGCAACATAGAGTCATCGAAACATTTACAGCACAGAAGGAGGTCATTTGGCCTATAAAGTCCATGTACTCTGAATTAGTTGGTTTTATTTTAGCCTCATCATAGTTCCCGATTAAACTGTTTAAAATGCATTAAATTTTTTGTGTATAAGGCATGAACGACATGTTAGAGTGTGGTTCCATGAGCTGTAGTACCTCACTGAGAGGCTAGAACATGAATGCATACTATGCTGAAAGTGTGGTTGGCGGGGGGTGGGTTGTGGGTGGGCTGTTGAGATCAGCCATTGCAGTCTCTTTATTTAATTCACATCCACATTTCTAGTAGATAGTTAATGTATAACTGATAGCAGTCAGGAAGTGATTCAGGCCTATTTTACCCTTCTTAGGCCAGGGCACTGAGATCGACTATCACTTCTGCTGCCCGAGCTGAGAACAGCCAATTTACCACAGATTGGGGATGAAACTTTGGATCTTCCTTATCTGTGAGACTCAGCTACATGCTGCATTAATGAACTAAATCACTGGGGACTAAGCCCTTTATTGTCATTTCTAAGCCTTAAGTAAATGAGATTTATCATAGAAAATAAACTTGTAACTGAGTAGATCACTATTGGAAGTTAGCAATTTTTTAAAAATTGCTCTCTTGGCATGCATGCACATATGATGCAGTGTAAATTTTTGATTACCAGTAGAGAAGCTATTCTTATGAGTTTTTCGACCTTGGCTGAATTGTTGCATTTTAATTTCATGTTAATTTTAAAAGCCTTACTTAAATAGTTTCTTAACATGATAGACCTCTCAATTAGAGGATTTGGTCTAATTTTCATTGGATGTTTCCTACATTTGTATTTATAGTTTTAGAATACTTTGTAATAGTACACTTATTTCTAGAAAACAAAGGATGTTACGTTGTACAAACATTATGAACTTTATTTGTGGTTTTAAAAAAAACAATTTGGGTAACCTGTGTTCTTTAATGCATTTTGCAGCCATATCCTGTTAGAGTTTAACCTGTTAGTAAATCACTTTACAACACAAAAGATGCAGTCATAAAGCAGGGCTGTTATGATTACCCTTATCTGCTAATTCCGCCTGTGAGATTTTAGAAAGTGAGTGCCGGCAGGCCATTTGATCATACAAGGTGTCACAACCAAGCCTGATTCAGGCACTCACTTGACACCTGCAAATTTTTCAGCACAAAACACTACATAGGTGCCAGTGGGTTTTCACCTTTTTAGCACGGGTTGGGATGGGGGGGGGGGGGTGGCGCCAGTGAGTAGTTGGTGCTGGGTTGGGTGGGTGGTTGGTGCTGGGTTGGGGAGGGTGTCAGTGGGTGGTTGGTGATGGATGTGGGTGGGGGGGGCAGTGAGTGTTTGATGGAAGTGGGTTCTGGGTGGGGGGGGGGGGGTGCCAGTGGGTTATTGATGAATGAGGGTGAAGGGGAGCAGTGGGTTCTGGATGGGGGGGTGCCAGTGGGTTTTTGATGAATGGGGGTGAAGGGGGTCAGTGGGTTCTGGATGATGGGGGTGCCAGTGGGTTTTTGATGAATGGGGGTGAAAGGGGTCAGTAGGTTCTGGATGGGGGGTGCCAGTGGGTTTTTGATGAATGGGGGTGAAGGGTGGGTAGTGGGTTCTGGATGGGGGGTACCAGTGGGTTTTTGATGAATGGGATGGGGGGGTGCCAGTGGGTTTTTGATGAATGGGGTGAAGGGGGCAGTGGGTTCTGGACGGGGGTGTGCTGGTGGTACTTGAATGAGGGTGAAGGTGGTCAATGGGTTCTGGATGGGGGGGGAGCCAGTGGGTTTTTGATGAATGGAGGGGGGGGGGGGGTTGCCAGGGGCTTTTTGATGAATGGGGGTGAAGGGGGTCAGTAGATTCTGGATGGGGGGTGCCAGTGGGTTTTTGATGAAGGGGGGGTGGTCAGTGGGTTCTGGATGGGGGGGGGGTGCCAGTGGGGTTTTGATGAATGGAGGTGAAGGGGTGGGTCAGTGGTTTCTGGATTGGGGGGGTTGCTAGTGGGCTTTTGATGAATGAAGGTGAAGGGGGTCAGTGGGTTCTGGATGGGGGGGTTGCTGGGGGTTCTGTATGATTGGGGGTGAAGGGTTTCAGTGGGTTCTGATTGGGGGGGGGTGCCAGTGGGTTTTTGAATGGGGGTTGATAGTTGGTTTTAGTTGGGGGAGGTCAGTGAGTAGTTGGTACTGGGTTGAAGGGGGGATGCCAGTGGGTGGTTGATGCTGGATGTGGGGGCTTGCTAGTGGGTGTTTGATGAATGGGGGAGGGGGTCAGTGAGTGGTGCTGGGTTCGGTGGGTGTTTGGTGTTGGGTGTAATGCAGTGGGTGGTTGATGTTGGGTGGGTGGTGCTGGGCTGGGGAGGGTGTCAGTGGGTGGTTGGTGCTGGGCTGGGGAGGGTGTCAGTGGGTGGTTGGTGCTGGATGGTAGGAGGGGTCAGTGGGTTTTGGATGGGGGATGCCAGTGAGTATTAGATGAATGGGGGCGAAGGGGGCAGTGGGTTCTGGATGGGGGTGTGCTGGGGGGTTTAGATAAATGAGGGTGAAGGGGATCAGTGGGTTCTGGATGGGGTGTGGTGTGGTTTTTGATGAATGGGGGTGAAGGGGGCAGTGGGTTCTGGATGGGGGTGTGCTGGGGGTTCTTGATGAATGAGGGTGAAGGGGGTCAGTGGGTTCTGGATGGGTGGGTGCCAGTGGGTTTTTGATGAAGCGGGGGAGGGGTCAGTGGATTCTGGATGGGGGGGTGCCAGTGGGTTTTTGAAGGGGAGTCAGTGGTTTCTGAATGGGGGGTGCCAGTGGGTTTTTGATGAATGGGGGTGAAGGGGGTCAGTGGGTTGTGGTTGGGGAGGGTGGGTATCAGTGGCTGAAAGCGCTTGCTGACTAGAGGCAGCGATTGGCTGCGTGCAGGGCGTGAGGGACTGACGGGGCTGCGTGCAGCGTGATGACGTTTGTTGATGTTGCTCCCCAGCAGCATGGCGGCTCGTGAGCTTCAGTACACGTAACAGAACAGCGAGTCTTTGCTGGGTGGCAGGCGGGGGGATTAACGATAATTACCGTCCTGGACAGGCCGAGAGATGGATGGAGTACACCTGGAATTCCCGGCCTTACCGTCTTCTAGAGAGGACGCGGGGGTGGGTAACCTGCGCCGACGTCGGCCTAAAGTGAACAAAGCCGGCTCTGATCCTGGGGGGGAGCCGGGGGAGAAAGTGCGTCAGCCCGTGGCGGGTGGTGTGGACCGTTGGCCTCCCCGGCAAAGTTAGCGGGGAGTGTGTACTGGGCGAGCGGGCTGTGAGTGGTGCTGACATATCGATAATTGGGATGGTAGCTTTATGAGGTTTCCGCATAGTATTTGCTGTTTTGCTTTCACTGTTGTAACTCGGGAATATGTGTGAAGTTTGCTGTAGCCACAAAACTATTCAGGGATTTGGTTTTATGCGGCTTGGTAATATGTGTTGCCTTTTTAATAAGTGTATTTAATGTGGTCGTGTTTACGACCGAATTGACAAGTCAGCAGCACGTGGGATTGAGGCATGGGACAAAACCAACTCCATTTAATCTAACAGAAAACTGTTAATCAACAGGGGGATGGGAACGTTTTGCTTTTTTTAAAAAAAAGTTGAAATTGGTTATTTGCGTGTTTTTTGATAAAATGTCACATAACTGAATTTGAGCCACTGGCAAAAAGGGAAGTTTAGTGGTTGCATAACCTGTGATCACTCTTCCTGGTTGAGGCATGCGAAAGGCCTTCTCGTGGTTGGGTTTGTCTGGAGACTAAGCAAGGGAAGCTAGTTAAAGTATGTAAATATCCCTTACCAATGCAATTTTGCTTGTCAGTTTTTTGTGTTGCATTGTCCCAAGTATATGCCCCAAACACGTACAATCTTGTACTATCCTAGTCATATTCTTAAACTTGGACTTTAGTTCCATTCGGACATTTTAAATTACTTGGAGCAAAGAAGGATGTAATTGCATTGATGGAGTTTGACATAGCAGACTAGTCCAAAATGCATTCGATAAGGTGCCACATAAAAGGTTACTACACAAAGTAAGAGCTCATGGTGTTGGGTTAATGCAGCATGGATAGAGAATTGGCTAACAGGAAACAGAGATTTGTAATAAATGTGGAATTTTCAGGTTGGCAAACTGTAACTAGTAGAGTGCCAAAGGGATCAGTACGGGGGCCTCGACTATTTATGATCTATATTATTGACGGATGAAGGGACTGAGTTTATTGTAGTCAAATTTGCAGATGATGCAAAGATAGGTAGGAAGGCAAGTTGTGAGGAGGACATTGGGAGGAAGAATAGAAAAGCAGAATATTATTAAATGGAGAGTGACTGTAGAATGCTGTGATACAGAGGGATCTGGGTGTCCTCGTACATGAATCATAATAAGTTAGTATGCAGGTACAGGGAGTAATTAGGAAGGCAAATGGAATGTTGGCATTTATTGCAAGGGGTTTGGAGTATAAAAGTAGGGAAGTCTTTCTACGGCTGTACAGGGCGTTGGTGAGACCACACCTAGAGTACTGCGTACAGTTTTGGTCTCCTTGCTTAAGGAAGGATATGCTTGCATTGGAAGCAGTTCAGAGGATGTTCACTAGGCTGATTCCTGGTATGAAGGGGTTGTCTTATGAGGAAAGGTTGAGCAGGTTGGCCCTAAATTCATTGGAGTTCAGAAGAATCTTATTGAAACATAGGATTCTGAGGGGGCTTGAGAGTGTAAATACTGAGAGGATGTTTCCCCTCGTGGGGGAATCTAGAACTAGGGGGCATAGTTTCAAAATAAGGGGTCTCCTTTTTAAGACGGCGATGAGGAACAACTTCTCTCAGAGGGTCGTTAATCTTTGGAATTCTCTTCCCCAGAGAGCAGTGGAGGTTGGATCATTGAATATGTTCAAGGCTGAGTTAGACAGATTTTTGATCTACAAGGGAGTCAAAGGTTATTGGAGGCAGGCAGGAAAGTGGAGTTAAGGCCATAATCAGATCAGCCTTGATCTTATTGGATGGTGGAGCAGGTGCGAGGGGCCAAATGGCCTACTCCTGCACCTATTTCTTATGATCTTAGTCAGAAAAGTAAAAATTCATGGGATCCAAGGAAAGTGGGAAGTTGGATCTAAAATTGGCTCAGTGTCAAGAAACAAAGGGTGTAGTCAGATATTTTTGTGACCAACGGCAGATTTCCAGTGGGGTTCGACAGGACTCAGTAATAGGTCACTTGCTTGTCACAGTATAAGATGTTTAAGGGCTGCTTTGTTCTGGATGGTGTCGAACTTCTTGATTGTTTTTGAAGCTGCGCTTTATGAAGAGCCTAGATAGAGATGGTAGGAAGGAGCTATTCCCCCCTCATTGAGGTCAGTAACCAGGGGCATGGATTTTAAGTAATTGATAGAAGTAGAGGGGTGTTGAGGAGAAGCTTTTTCACCAAGAGGGTGATGGGGGTTTGGAACTCACTTCCTGAAAAGATGGTAAAGGCAGAAACCCTCATCGCATTTTAAAAATGCGCTTTAGCTGCTGCAACCTACAGGGCTATGGACCGCGAGCTGGAAAGTGGGATTAGGCTGGAAGCTCCTCTTCAGCCAGTACCGACAGAATGGTCTGAATGGCCTCCTGTGCTGTAAATTTTCTCTTTCTATGTGTAAAGTATTTAATGGTAAAAAAATAAGATGGACCCAGTAGGAATTTAAATTTAGACAATGCTAAAAATACTCAGCAGATCAGACAGCATCTGTGGAGAGAGAAGCAGAGTTAACGTTTCAGATTGATAACTTTTTGAGAGAGCCAGTTTTGACGAGTCATCTGAAAAGTCAATGACCTGAAACGACAACTGTTTCTTTCTACACAGATGGTACTGACCTGCTCTGTATGTCCAGCATTTTTTGTTTTTATTTCAGATTTACAGCATCTGCATTATTTTATTTTTTAAATTTACTTTTTTTTTATTCATTCATGGGATGTGAGCATCGCTAGCAAAGCCAGCATTTGTTCCTCATTCCTAATTGCCCTTGAGAAGGTAAATTTAAAACTGATGTCAATGAATTTCTTCCATCAAATATTTAGAAGAATTTGCCAGACAAGGCTGAAGGTAGAGAATTCAAAATGCAGTTGGATACTAGGCTGGGAGAGTTAGGGTGTGAGAGGAATGATCTTCAATGGACCAAATGTAGGAAATTTTTTCTGATGCAGTGCTTTTACAGATTCAACCCAGTACAGCTTTTTATTTGAAAACCACATTTATTTGACGGCTGCATTTACTGTTGATTCTTTTTGCGTAATGTGACCAATTACATCTATACTTTGCACTTCTGCAGATTAAGTGGTCGCAAATTAAGTGTATTGTATTTTAAAATTACTTTTTAAATGAAAATAGCTCAGAGCCCTTTCCAAAACTGATACTGAATTGAGATCTCTGTGAAAGTATTAAAATGAGGGATCAACCATAGGTCCCTCTCATTTTCAATCCATATCGAAGCACAAACTTTTCAGTCCTGTGTTCGTTTTGGATTTGAGTGACTAAATGGTCTTCACCTGTTTTTGTTTTCTCCTGAATTAAGTACTGTTCCTATAGATTTAAGTTCAACTGTGTTGCTGCACAGTCATAATTACGTAAACTTTTACTCAACCGGATTTCAGCATCTGCCTCCCTCCTCACAAATGCTAGTTGATTGCAAAAAGGTTAAAGTTAATTTGTTACTGAACCATCCTGTCCAGTGTAGTGAAAAACTCAGCATATTGATTATGGTTGTGATTCTGGTTTACAAAAATCTGCTAAAGTTACAATTTTTTTGAAAAGTGCATATTTCATATTTATATGATTTTGTCACAATATTGTGTTGATGGTGGTATTCAATCAGTAAGGGACTTACTGTGTTCTTTATGAGGTACTGAATTTCCACTTAATCATAAATTCAAGGAAGTGATCCATCAAGTAATTAGTGAGTGCGGTTAAAATTATGATTAAAATCTATTTCTTGTAACTGCATTTTTTAAAAGCTTTTTTGAAGCTGTCTGCT
Organism: Heterodontus francisci; assembly: GCF_036365525.1. NCBI lineage: Eukaryota > Metazoa > Chordata > Chondrichthyes > Heterodontiformes > Heterodontidae > Heterodontus > Heterodontus francisci. Next base: position 55,741,615 of record NC_090379.1, read on the forward strand.
TTTTATTTTTGCCAGAATCATAACTAAACAGCAATTTCCCTTGATATTGGAAACTCTATCACCTGAAATAGTTGACATTTATAACTGTTATCATCTTTTAGCTCTCTCTATTTAAGCTCCTCTCTGAAAAGTACATTGTCCTTAAACTCCTCTTATCTATTCTGTGGTACCTGGCATTTTCCTATCAGAGCTATTTAAGCTGTTGCAAACATCACAATGACTGCTGTAAAATTCATCAGAATGGCAGTGACAGACTGATAGGTATGCGAATAACTTAAAAGTAGATGCTTTCTCTAGTTTCCTGATTGATTTTCTCACATTAGAATCTTAGTAATAATTTTGGTTCTAGTTCATATTCGTTGAAGATAAGTAATTAGCTGTTACATTATATAATTATTGTGTAGAAGCTGAAATAACAAGCTGTTATGCAATTTACTTGGTTTATTATTTACCTTGAATGTGCAAACATTTCTGGCTACATTATCACTACTATATCTACAGTTGTCAAACTTAAAAATAGAATTCAGTTTGCCCCTACAATAACCTTGCCTCTTTCAAAGATAATCAACAGTTTATCTTAATATAATTGAAATTATTTTGTAGCCTGCTTTATCTAGAACTATTTCTCAAAGCAATCTGACAAGTGGGTAAGTGAAATCAGACTGTGGAAAATCTGATTTAAATATAATAAGCAAAAATTCATCAGGGTATCACTGAATATTTTGGGGTGAATTTCATGATCTGAAATAATGGTTGCACAAAAAAATAATTGGGGTTTGGAAATAAATGCTGGAGTTTGAAGAGATGGTAAAGCAGTTTAAGCTTCATAGTTTCAAGTTAGACAAATAAATGTTGTCAATCGTATTTGTTAGCAAGAATTCACAGCTGTGGTGTCTTACACCATTTTGTTTTACCTTTTAGGATTGGATGTATCCGATGAGACGAGCGATGCAGGTATTCTTAAATGTTATAATATGTCTATTTGCATGGTTGGGGCCTCTCTTCTGTTGTGCATTAATTTCCTCGTATCAACTTCATTCTTTTGCGAAAAGGAAACCAAGGGATGTTTTATGTACAGTGTGGGGGGAATCTGGCTTCCCTAGCATAACATGTTGCTGCTTAGGACAATATTCAGTATTTTCCCCCTATTTCGATGACTCATTTGTAAGTGGAGGTGAAACAACATTGAAGGGATGAAGTAATCCGTGTGATGATAGAACATAAGATAAATGCACTATGACCTGACACAATCTTTTTTTAAAGTTAGTTATATTTTACATATGTTTTTGCAATTGGAAGCCTGTGACCAGTGGTGTACCACAGGGAGCGGTGCTGGGACCATTGCTGTTTGTAGTGTACATTAATGATTTAGACATGAATATAGGAGGTATGATAAGTAAGTTTGCAGATGACATGAAAATTGGTGGTGTTGTAAAGAGGGAGGAGGAAAGCTTTAGATTACAGGGAGATATAGATGGGCTGGTAAGATGGGCTGAGCAGTGGCAAATGGAATTTAATCCTGAAAAGTGTGAGGTAATACATTTTGGGAGGACTAACGAGGCAAGGGAATATACAATGGATGATAGGACCCTAGGAAGTATAGAAGGTCAGAAGGACCTTGGTGTATTTGTTCATAGATCACTGAAGGCAGCAGCGCAGGTAGGTAAGGTGGTTAGGAAGGCATATGGGATACTTGCCTTTATTAGCCGAGGCATAGAATATAAGAGCAGGGAGGTTATAATGGAGTTATATAAAACGTTAGTTAGGCCACAGCTGGAGTACTGTGTACAGTTCTGGTCACCACACTATAGGAAGGATGTGATTGCACTGGAGAGGGTGCAGAGGAGATTCACCAGGATGTTGCCTGGGCTGGAGCATTTCAGTTATGAAGAGAGACTGAAAAGGCTAGGGTTGTTTTCCTTGGAGCAGAGAAGGCTGAGGGGGGGCATGATTGAGGTGTACAAGATTATGAGGGGCATTGATAGGTTAGATAGAGGAAGAAACTTTTTCCCTTAGCGGAGGGGTCAAGAACCAGGGGGCATAGATTTAGGGTAAGGGGCGGGAGGTTTAGGGGGATTTGAAAAAAATTTTCACCCAGAGGGTGGTTGGAATCTGGAACGCACTGCCTGAAGAGGTGGTGGAGGCGGGAACCCTCACAACAATTAAAAAGTATTTAGATGAGCACTTGAAACACCATAGCATACAAAGCTACGGACCAAGTGCAGGAATATGGGATTTGAATAGTTGGGTGAAGCAGGGTGCTGGATGGCCGGCGCAGACACGATGGCCTGAAGGGCCTGTTTCTGTGTGTATAACTCTATGACTCTATATATGATATAGATAGAGATATATATGTAGCAAATACTATTTGTGGTATATTATAGGTTTTATACTTAATGATTTTTTTTCTCTCTCCCTTTATCCTCTTTCTAAATAAATACTGTAGCTCCCTATCTCTTTCTGCACTCCTCTGTCCAAGAGGATCATTCTCCCACACAGCATCTATCTGATTACTCTTCAGCACACTGGGCACAGGCTTTGCTAAAATAAAGTTAGAAATTAGTTAATTGGAGTTGGATTACTTCAAGGTGCATGCTGCTATTCTTCAGCCTCTTCGCTTTCTGCTGCTTTTCTCCCATTCTTTTCATATTTCGCCCTTTTTTAAAAAAGCTTCTGCTTTTATCTCTGTTTTGACAAGACTTTTTACCCCTCCCCACCTTTACTGCAGCTATCATATTGTTGCATGGAGAGAGACTGAAGCAGGGACAGGCCTATCAGAAAACCCTGCAAAGATTGGGGGGCAATTGGATCACTAAAATGCAGAGAAACCAGGATGGTATGGCCACATCTGGCTTGTGTAGGGCATAAATGCTGGTATATACCCATTGGGCTGAATGGCCTGTTTCTGTGCTGTATGCAGTACTCTTGTTGGACAATGCTCCTGGGAATTGTACTCACTATCAGGGTTGGAATGCAGATGAGCAGACAGACTTCTGCACAAAGTTTGGGGTGCCAAGGAGTGGCAGATGATAACTGCGCAACTATATGTTATGTATTATGTGTCAAATTTTATTTTGGGGGGGTTTATAAATAGGGTAGTTACAAAACTCATGATGGCTGTGCTGTATCTCAGGTTTTCTTGCTTGAATGTGATTGGATAGACTATGTAGAGTTTTTTTGATATATAATAATTGTAGGACTTTTTGTAATGGAAAGCAGTGGAGTCAAAGTTTTGTGTAAAATGGATGAATAGTCAAGTTAGACAGACTATAAACAATTAGGAGCAAAATACAGACTTTAAACACATCTTCAATGAGCAAGAAAGAAATTGGCATGGCAATTAACAGACATAATAGACAACAGATACAAAATTTAATTTTAAGACATTTCAAATGCAGATCGTAAGGAAAGAAAATTAAAATGAAGAGCTGGGCTGGACTTGATGGGCTTAATGGCTGCCTGCTGTGCTGTAAATGACTCTATGACACTGACTCTAAAAGGTCTAGTATTTAAACTCAACCTTTCAAATCATTTCAAGATCCTAAGAAATAGGAGCAGGAGTAGGCCCCTCGGACCTGCTCTGGTATTCAACTAGATCATGGCTGATTGGATTGTGGCCTTTACTCCACCTTCCTACCTGCCACCCATAACCTTTGACTCCCTTGTAAATCAAAAATCTGTCTAACTCAGCCTTGATTATATTCAATGACCCAGCCTTCACTGCTATCTAGGGAAGAGAATTCCAAACATTAATGACCCTCAGAGAAAAAAATCCTCCCCATCTTAAAAGGGAGATCCCTTATTTTGAAACTGTGGCCCCTAGTTCTAGATTTCCCCCATGAGGGAAACATCCTCTCTCAGCATCTACTCTGTCATGCCCCCTCAGAATCTTATATGTTTCAATAAGATCACCCCTCATTTTTCTAAACCCCAACCTGCTCAATCTTTCCTCATAAGACAGCCCCTTCATCCCAGCCTAGTGAACGTTCTCTGAACTGCTTCCAATGTAAGTATATCCCTCCTTAAGTAAGGAGCCCAAAACTGTACGCAGTACTCTAGGTGCAATCTCACCAATGCCCTGTACAGCTGTAGCAAGTCTACTCTACTTTTATACGGGGCGGCACAGTGGCGCAGTGGTTAGCACCGCAGCCTCACAGCTCCAGCGACCCGGGTTCAATTCTGGGTACTGCCTGTGTGGAGTTTGCAAGTTCTCCCTGTGTCTGCGTGGGTTTCCTCCGGGTGCTCCGGTTTCCTCCCACATGCCAAAGACTTGCAGGTTGATAGGTAAAGTGGCCATTATAAATTGCCCCTAGTATAGGTAGGTGGTAGGGAAATATAGGGACAGATGGGGATGTGGTAGGAATATGGAATTAGTGTAGGATTAGTATAAATGGGTGGTTGATGGTCGACACAGACTCGGTGGGCCAAAGGGCCTGTTTCAGTGCTGTATCTCTAAACTAAACTACTCCATCCCCCTTGCAATAAATGCCAGCATTCTATCTGCATGCTAACACTTTTTGTGAGTCATGTACAAGGACACCCAGATCCCTCTATCGCTGCACTGTGCAATCTGTCTTCATGTAAATAATAATCTCCTTTTCTATTCTTCCCACCAAAGTAGACAACCTCACATTTTCCCATATTAGACTCCATCTGCCAAATATTTGCCTACTCACTTAACCTATCTATATCGCTTTGCAGACATTTTTTGTCCTCCTCAAAATGTGCTTTCCTACCTATCTTTGCATCGTTCGCAAATTTGACTACAATGCACTGGGTACCTTTGTCCAAGTCATTAATATAGATCATAAATGCAGATCCCTGTAGCTCCAGTAGATACAGTTTGCCAACCTGAAAGTGCCACATTTATCCTGACTCTGTTTCCTGGTAGTTAGCCAATCCTCTATGCATGCTAATATATTACCCCCAACATCATGAGCTCTTTATCTTGTGTGGTAACCTTTTATGTGGCATCTTATCGAATGCCTTTTGGAAATCCAAATACACTACATCTACAGGATTTCCTTTATTAACCCTGCTTCTTGCATCCTCAAAAAACTCTAGTAAATTTGTCAAGCACGATTTCCTTTCATAAAATCATGTTGACTGTGCCTGATTGAACATACGAATTAGGAGCAGGTCTAAGCCACTTGGCCCTTCGAGCCTGCTCTGCCATTCAATAAGTTCATGGCTGAACTGATCACTCCACATTTCCACCTACCCCCGATAACCTTCCATTCCCTTGCTTATCAAGAATCTATCTACCTCTGCCTTAAAAACATTGCGTTATGATTTTCTAAATGTTCTGCTACTACTTCTTTAATAATGAATTCTAGCATTTTCCCAATGACAGATGGTCGGCTAACTGGCCAATAGTTTCCTGCTTTCTGTCACTCTCCTTCCTTGAATAGAGATGTTACATTTGCGGTTTTCCGATCTGCTGGGACCTTTCCAGAATCTAGGGAATTTTGAATGATTACAACCAATGCATACATTATCTTTGCAGCCACATCTTTTAAGACCCTAGGATGCAGGCCATCAGGTCCAGTGAACTTGTCAGCCTTTAGTCCCATTAATTTTCCTAGTATTTTTTCCTCTAGTGATAGTGATTGTTTTAAGTTTCTTCCTTCCTTTTGCCTCTTGATTTTCTGCTATTCTTGGGATGCTTTTAGTGTCTCTACTGTGAAGACAGATTCAAAATACTTGTTCACAGTCTGTCATTTCTTTGTCTCCCATTATTAATTCCCCAGTCTCATACTGTAAGGGACCAATGCTTACTTTAACTACTCTCTTCCGTTTTATATATTTGTAGAAACTTTTACGGTCTGTTTTTATATTTCTTGCTAGTTTACTCTCATACTCTAATTTCTTCCTTTTTTTTTAAGTCATCCTTTGCTGGTTTCTAAAGATTTTCTAAACTTCTGGCCCACCACTATTACTTGCAGCTTCGTATGCCTATTTTTCACTTTGATACTATCCTTAGCTTCCTTACTTAGCCACGGATGGTACATCCTTCTCAGACATTTTTGTTACAAAGTATCTTTTTAAATGTTTGTCACTTTTCTACTGTCTAATCTTTTAACTTATTTTCCCGGTCCACTTTACCCAACTCTGTCTTCATACCCTTGTAATTGCCTATATTTAAGTTTAAGATGCTAGTTTCAGACCCAAATTTCTCATCCTCAAACTGAATGTGAAATGTTAGCAGTCCAATAAATTTTCAATCTGGAATTTATTTATCAATATATTGCATTAGTAATCTGCCGTATGCTTTATTTTGATTTCATCCACTGTGCTAATTATAACTTTCTTTCATAGGAGATACTGCCTGGCTTGTACTTGGGCCCATATTCTGCCGCTATGAAAAGTAAGGTATGAACTTTGAGAGTAATGTTCTTTTATTTTTTAATGAAAGGGAATAAAAGCTATGTTTGTGTTTTTTAAGATGGTAATATTTTACTGCTCCCTTTCAGGTAGCTTAAGACATTTCCTTAACATCTGTGTATTGGTCAAGGTGGAATGTCAGCTTGCATAGGTAGATTAATGATATTAATAAGGAGCATCTTTGTTTTTAAACCAGCATGTCTTTATTGCTATTATAATATGGGCTGCTAGGGAATTGTAAGATTTTATAAAATACAGTTCACTTACTATGGAAATAGAAAAACTGGAATACTGATAATTGAACATATTTGTAGGAGTAGAAGGGTCAGCTTAATCATATGAGATTCAATTGTACAAATTATTGAGAGGAGGGAAGTCTTGTAGCATCTCATGTCTTTATTAAATATGCACTATTTAGAGTGCAACATTGGGGATTGTTCTGAAATGTTGTTCTCTACCAATTTTTTTTGTGTATGACTTGAATGTTTGTTCCTGTACTAAATGAAATCTCCACTAAATATATGTCCAAGAAACATGGCATCCTTTTGTGTTGAGCATTTTCCTCCTTCAAGCCTCTTAATTCTCCATAAAGCTAGTCTGTGCAAGATTTGAATACTGCTACTATAAAGTGAGGCTAATTTAACACATGGCCCACTCTGCTGGATAGGCTACATCTCTAACAGAAAACAGTGGTTGCTGAACAATTATTTGAGTCTAGCATGGTGGTAGAAGGTCCGTTGAGATCAGTGATCATCCCACAACTGACTAAACATGGGTGGATCAAAAGAAAAGATGTACCATCTAACTAAACCTTGGTCCTGGTCTTCCACTCAAAAAAAAAAAGGCACACTACTTTAGTCCCAGTGGAATGCACTCATCAGGACTCAGAACTGGCACAGTGGTAAAATCCTGATGCACTCAGGTTCTTAAGCAGTGTCATAGGAGGTGCACAAGAGCTGTACAAGCATCAGCGTTATTGAAGTTATTTATCTTGACAGTTTGAAACAAGTTGGTGTGTGACTTGAGATCATGCAAAACTCTGCTGCCGATATCCTAACTTGCACAGTGTCTTATTCATCCGTTGTCCCTGTGCTTGCTGACCTGTGTTGGCTCCTGGTCCAGCAACGTCTAAATTTTAAAATTCTCATCCTTGTTTTCAAATTTCTCCATTGCTTCGCACCTCCCTATCTCTTTAACCTCCTGCATAAACCTCTGGTTCTCTGTTCTCCTTTATGATGCTCCTTAAAACCTACATCATTGACTAAGCTTTTGGTCACCTGTCCTGATATCTCCATTTGTGGCACGATGTCAAATTTTGTTTGATAACCCCTCCTGTGAAGTGCCTTCAGATGCTTTACTACATTAAAGGCACTGTATAAATGGAAGTTATTGTGATTGCTTAGTCAATGTAATGCCTGCATCAAAGTTTTCAAAACCTTAGTGCCTGAGCTGCTGACTAAAATGTTTATAGTCTTTAGAGGAATCTTGCCATTTAGATATGAGCTCTTGAAAGTAGTCACATTAGTGAAAGCTAGATAATATGTTTGCTTGCATGGCCTTGCAAGCGCCATTTAAAGATGAATTATTCTGTTCATTGCTTTCATTTCATCTTCTTTGGCCTTCTTGTCTCAAGACAATGGGTAAACGCCTAGAGGTGGTCAGTGGTTTGTGGAGCAGCACCTGGAGTGGCTATAAAGGCCAATTCTAGAGTGACAGACTGTTCCACAGGCGCTGCAGATAAAATTGGTTGTCGGGGCTGTTACACAGTTGGCTCTCTCCTTGCACTTCTGTCTTTTTTCCTGCCAACTGCTAAGTCTCTTCGACTCGCCACTTTTTAGCCCTGCCTTTATGGCTGTCCGCCAGCTCTGGCGATCACTGGCAACTGACTCCCACGACTCGTCATTGCTTTAAGGCAGTTGTATTTGACTGAAAATTGTTTTTAAAAGCATAGCAAAAGTTGATAAGTGAGAAATCTGCTGCCATGCATACAATTTCAGAACCAGTAACCATGTACCAGACTGCTAATCTGATTGGCAAGCTGTTAAAGTTATAATCTGCATTTTTTTTTAAAATCATCTTTTCCACCTTCATGCTGTTTGCAACTTGTTCAGTAAGGGTTTATAGATCAAAGGATCTAAAAGCAAATGTTTTTCTTTGGTAGCTTCCTATTCTTGAAGAAAATGGAATAACTCACATAATATGTGTACGGCAAGATATCGAGGCAAACTTCATCAAGGCAAATTTCCAAGAGAAATTTAGGTAAATCCTGTTTGAAGTTATGCTAATTATTAAATAGTCATACTTAAAATATCTGTTGCTATTGTTTGTGGTATGTAGTGCTTTTAGTATCAAACCAAATTCTTGACTCCAGCAATGATAGTCAGAGACAACTGCAACAGGAAGTGTCAGTTGAGAACAATATGCACTCCTGGGATTTATAGTGGTAAAGACTACGCTAAAAAAGCAACATATGTCCTGTATTTGAAATTTTCTTTGTTCTGCTTACAGGTATTTAGTTTTGGATATTGCTGATAATCCAGTGGAGAATATAATACGATATTTCCCTGTGGTAGGTATTTTATGCACATATGAACCACATATTTCTTACTTCCATGATCCATTACTTTTTAAAATTCCAAATTTTCAAACGCATTGTCCCCTAAATTAAACTAACAATTGTTCTGGATAAAAGGTAGCAATGCAATTATTAAGTGTTTTAAATGTCTTTGGTGTTATTTCATCATTGTGAATTTTGTGACTGTTTCTCATTTTCTTGTCCGAATAACTGTTTTCAGAAGCTGGTTGCTTCAGCTTTGAGCTAGTGACAGTCAAGTGCAAGGTGTAATACTTAATACTGGCTGGACTTTATGTATTCTAGTGAAATAGGGTAATGGAGTCAAAGTTGCCATATGTCCTGTATCATAGTTTTTAAAATGCCAAACATAATGTATCTTGAACACTAGTTTGGTCTAGATTGCATGGGGGAAAATAATGGAAAGTCACCTTGATCTATTGTATTTGGTGAGTAAGTTAATTATGAGGAGGTCCATATGGTAGCAGGGTCATTTGAGTCATGAAGGGGTGGTTGTCTCTGCCCTTTTACAAGTCGCCCCAGGCCCAGGTAAGGGCCCATGCTCAGGGTTATGAGCTTTGGCCAATTGTGGATCCTCCAAGGGGCAATAGCTGGTAACAGGGCGGCGCAGTGGTTAGCACCACAGCCTCACAACTCCAGCGACCCGGGTTCGATTCTGGGTACTGCCTGTGCGGAGTTTGCAAGTTCTCCCTGTGACCGCGTGGGTTTTCGCCGGGTGCTCCGGTTTCCTCCCACAGCCAAAGACTTGCAGGTTGATAGGTAAATTGGCCATTATAAATTGCCCCTAGTATAGGTAGGTGGTAGGGGAATTGAGGGAAGGTGGGGATGTGAGAGGGTAATGGGACTAATGTAGGATTAGTATAAATGGGTGGTTGATGGTCGGCACAGACTCGGTGGGCCGAAGGGCCTGTTTCAGTGCTGTATCTCTAAATAAAATAAATAACAGGTGGAGGATCCTTCTGGAAGAGGACTTGTGTTTCTTTTAAAGCACACATGAGGAAGGCAATCACGTTATGCATTTTTTCCCTGGTCATATTGCTTATTTCTCATGGAAGTTAAAAAATGGGAGGCTCTTAGGAGAAACTGAAGGGAAAAGCGCAGCACTGAGGTGTGGAGAAAGGAGCAGAGGACCTACCCTTGGGCAGATCACCACGACCACATTCTGATGTTTTTTTTTAATAAAACACTTTTTGTTGGACTTCTAAATACAGGATACCAATGCCTTTTCCAGAAACCCACTACCTTACTATTATAGATAGATGTTACCTTAAAGCCCCTCTGTTGGCCTAGATACCATGTGATATAATAAAAGATGCAGACCAGAAATTCCCAGGTATAGCTCTTAGTTTGTACTGAGTTAGCTAATCCTGGCTAGGATGGCTGAGCACAGCACTTAAGTTCATCCCTCTGGCACAGGGGAAGTGAAGGTTAGTCTGGGTTTCCTTTCCTGATGATTGTCCAGTGACCCTCTGTTGGCAACTGTAGGTGTTGACATTGGTTGAGAGCAAGATCAAACTTATTTTTGATGCCTCCCACTGCCTAGAACTTGCACAATGGACAGTTGAGTGAATAACTGAGGCTGCCTGTGCATGTGGAGCTGCACTCCAGTAAAAGTCATCTATTCACAATTAATAGATAAACTATCACAGCTAATAGAGGAGTCAGCAACCCCTTATAGAAAGTTAAAAGCATAGAACGGCATCATAGAATGGTTACACCACAGAAGGAGGCCATTCGGCCCATTGAGCCCATTTAGGTTTTCTGCAATGGCAGTTTAGTTAGTTCTACTCCCCCGAACTTTCCTTGTAGACCTACAAATTTTTCCCTCTTTTTTGAAAGCCACGATTGAATTGACTTCCACCACTCTTTCATGCAGTACATTCCAGATCGTAAGTACTCGCATTAAAACTTTTCCTCACTTCACCTATGGTTCTTTTGCCAATCACTTTAAATCTGGCTCCTCTGGTTTTCAATCGTTCTGCCAATGTAAACAGTTTCTCTCTGCCTAGACCCCTCATGATTTTGAACACCTGTATCAAATTTTCTCTCCCCCCTTCTCTAAGGAGAACAAGCCCAGCTTCTCCAATCTATCACATAACTTGAAGTCCCTTATTCCTGGAACCATTCTCTCTTAAGGCTTTCACATCCTTCACATAAAGTGCAGTGCCCAGAATACTCCAGTTGAGACTGAAGCATCATAATTTCCTTGCTTTTGTGCTGTGTGCCTCTGTTTATAAAGCGCAGGATCCCATATGCCTTTTTAGTCACTTTCTCTACCTGCTCTGCCACCTTCAATGATTTGTGCACATAATCCCCACCCCAGGTCTCTCTGTTCCTGCACCCCCTCTAGAATTGTACCCTTTAGTTTATATTGCCTCTCTTCATTCTTCCTACCAAAATGTATCACTTCCCATTTCTCTCTGTTTAAATTTCATCTACCATGTGTCCACCTGTTCCACTAGCCTGTCTTGTGTCCTCTTGAAGTTTATTGCTATCCACTATACTTCCAAGTTTTGTCATATGCAAATTTTGCAATTGTGCCCTGTACACCCAAGCCTAAGTCATTAATATACATCAAGAAAAGCAGTGGCTCTAGTACTGATCCCTGGGGAACACCACAGTATATCTTTCTCTAGTCAGAAAAGCGACTGTTTATCACTACTTTCTGGTTCCTGTCATTTAGCCAACTTTGTATCGCAATAACTTGTACATATTGGTGAGAATCCTTTTGTCATATTGTAAGAACTTAAGAAATCGGAGCAGATGTAAGCCATACAGCCCCTCGAACTTGCTCCATCATTCAGTAGAATCGTGGTTGATCTTTTACCTCAACTCCACTTTCCCACCCAATGCCCATTTCCTTGATTCCCTTAAAGTATAAAAATCTACTGATCCCAGTCTTAAATGTATTCGACAGCTGAGCATCCACTGCCCTCTTGCTGGAGAATTCCAACGTTCACAACCCTCTGAGTGAAGAAATTTATTTTCATCTCTTTCCTAAATGGACCCCTTATCCTGAGATGATGCCCCCTAGTTCGAGACTCTCCAGGCAGGGGAAACAACCTCTCTGCATCAACCCTGTCATAGAAACATAGAAAATAGGAGCAGGAGTAGGCCGTTCAGCTCTTCAAGCCTGCTCCGCCATTCATTATGATGATGGCTGATCATCCAACTCAGTAACCTGTTTCCACTTTTGCCCCATATCCTTTGATCCCTTTAAACCCAAGAGCTATATCTAACTCCTCCTTGAAAACATACAATGTTTTAGCCTCAACTGCTTTCTGTGGTAGCAATTTCCACAGGTTCACCACTCTCTGGGTGAAGAAATTTCTCCTCATCTCAGTCCTGAATGGTTTACCCCGTATCCTTAGACTATGACCCCTGGTTCTGGACTCCCCCACCATCAGGAACATCCTTCCTACATCTACCCTGACAAGTCCTGTTAGAATTTTATAGGTTTCTATGAGATCCCCCCCCTCACTCTTCTGAACTCCAGCGAATATAATCCTAACCGACTCAATCTCTCCTCATACGCCAATCCTGCCATTCCCAGGAATCAGTCTGGTAAACCTTCGCTGCACTGTCAAACCCTGTAAGCATCTCATATGTTTCATGATTACCTCTCATTCTTCTAAACTACAGAGAGTATAGGCCCATTCTACTAAATCTCTCCTCATAGGACATCCTCTCATCCCAAGAATAAATGTAGTATATTGTTACGGACAGGTGGTAAGGGGTGTGGGTGGCTCCCACTGTAAATCTCCCAACTGACCGCAGTCTTGTTTTGTTTGAAATGATGAGTTAGCCCCTGAATGTTTTACTTGCCAAATAAACAGTGATAGGTTTTCTTGTAAGTTTAAAACATAAAATTAACTATTTATTGAATAACATTCATTTCCTGAAATGTTGGCAACACCCCTCACACACTCATCACATCCACATGCACTCGAGAAGATAAATAGAAAGTAAAGGGTAAGAGCTCAAGGTGCAGTAGGTCTTCGTGGTTTACAGTAAACGTGATATATCTTCTAAGGACAGTCTCTTTTCAAGATGCAGGCCTGGGTGTTTGTAGTCTTGAACTTGTTGAGGTGTTGTAGATTTCAGACTAGAGGTAGCAGTCACTTTCAGTACTGTGCTGCACCAAGTTGAAGTGTAGAACTAACAGCAGGGCTGCTGCTTGTTTAAGCGGGATTTTTCCACAGTCCCTGGCTGAACTGCCTTTTCTGTGATGATGCTGCAATCTCTCCAGAGGGTAACCTTTTGGGGTCAAAAATCCATCAGAGTCTCTATTAGTTGACACATGACCTTCTCCCCTGGTGTGACCACACAATGGACCAGGATGTGGAATCCATGGCTATCTATTAATGTTTGACTGGGTACTATTTTGTTATGATGCTTCATACCTCCTTTGTCTCAGAAGAAAACCATTCAATTCAAGAATATCTCTTGATGGTTCCAGAATGGGTGTAGTTGACACCTATTAGTCTGGAATGTATCCTTTTGTCCTTTTGAGACAGTTTGAATACACAGACCAGGTCATCCGTCCTTCAATAGCCATCTTGCAGCACATTACCCACTTTTTTAAAGGAAAAGTCCATTTCAAAGTCCACATTGAATAAAGTTTGTATCTTAAAAATAGGAATGTATGACTACTGGGCATAATGATTTCATCATTATGTAAAGGATGTATTCTGTAATGAAGATGGATTACTGATACCAAACTTAGTTAATGACTAAAGTTATGCTTGTGGGCATTTTAAATTTTTCATATGTTCATGCGTTAATATACCTCAACTCTATTTGTTGCTATAAGCGCAGGCCCTGAAGTTATAATGTAGGATACTAATGTAATAATACCTAATGTATTCACCTGAAATTTTGCTCTTTTTTGAATAAGAAATGGTTTCTCACATCCATAAAAATAGAGAAAATTCAGACAAATGCATTGAATATTTTTATATTAATATCCCATGTCATATTTATGGACCTTAGCCTTACTCCTTATCTTTGTGACTGCTATACTAGTAACTTCATTTTTTCAGTAATTATCCAAATGTATGTTGAAAATAGTGACAATCTTATCCTCATTACGTACACAACAGTATCTTGCATAAAATGTATTTTTATTAAGAGTACAGATGAAAGTATTCCATCTAACATTAGTGCTGTTAGCATTGAATGGTTGCCTTTTGTTTTGGCAGCAGAAATCTGTTTCTGGGTTTAATAATTTTAAGTCCAGTGTATAAAGTAGCCTTTGCTATTCAGGTTTCTACAAACAAACAAAATGTGAGAATATTTCCTTTTATCTGTTCCTAATATTATGCAGTGAATATTTTGCTAGTGTTTTGTTGAAGCTGTTCTCACATTGTTACTTTAAGTATCTACAAAATGCCACACCAGATTTTGTGACTGTATGATAAGTAATAAAAAAAAACATTTAAGTGATGGCTGTGTTTCAAATCATAGATGATATTGTGACACTGATCAGTGTTATATTTTGGTTTTGTTAGCTTCACTGGTGAGATTGTCATGAATGTTTTGAATTTTATCTTTTCTTCAGTGACTTGAATAAGCTGAGCCAATAAACCAGTTATCTATTTCCCCCATATACATGGTTTTGTTAACAGTTGTCTGATAAAGTGTTACTATGTACAAAGCAGTACAGTAGAATGGCAGGATGTGGGTTTATGGCTGCAGTTTTGGCAACTTGTATATTTCTAATAACTGGTTTTTACAGAGTGTTGCTTGCCTTTCACATTCATGTAGCAGAAAACAGAGGAGAAAGATGTAAAATAGCAAAAGAAAATGTACCTATCAAAGTCCTGTTTACACATGATTTAATCTGGTATAGTGTGTTAATTATCACCAGACATCTTTTTCACATTTGTATACTATGTTCCAATATCTATTATATAAATGAAAGAGCAATATCAAGTACTTTACAGCAAATCTCCAAAAAAAAATCTTAAACTGATCTTAAGCTGGAGTTGATCTAATATTTGCCACATACATTCAGTTGTACGTATTTTGATTTATATTTATACTAACAGGTCTGTAATTTCCAGTTTTTTCTCTTTTTCACCTTTCTTAAGGGTGAGTTATTGCAGAGCTACTTGAGCTTCTGGAACTGTACTTTAGCAACAGGAGAATGGAATTAGACTAGGTGTTGCATGTGTCAAAAATACTGGCACAGGCATGATCGGCCAAATGATTTGCTGTACTGTAATATTTTGTGAATCAGCATATTAAAACAGGGAGAAAATTGAGAGAATGAAATACCTTAAATTCTGGACTAACTGGACCATTTAAAATGGAACATTCTCCCTTATCACTCTGTTCCCATTGGCCACCAGTTTAACAGCACATTGCAGTTAGGTGTCTGAGGTGCCAGCCAGATAAATGGGGGCCCCTATACTTTGGGATTTCCAATTACATTTTAACCCTGGCCTGAGCAAGGAAGCTGCGCAGGTTCCTCGCCAGGTAAAAGCAGGTTGGTAACAGTCGGGAGGACAGAGTCACCCTTCCCACCACTGACCTGCTTACTGACTAGCCTTCCTTTGTGCTGATTGGCCACACTTTCACTTCCGTCCTCTAGCCAACTGTTGCTTTCTACCCATTTCAGGCCAGTATTAGAAGAGACTTGAGAATAACATATTCTGAGCCTCAAACTTAGGCCTGCAAGCGCGTTTTGGCACTTGCCCTGTTCCTCACGTTGGGGTTAGAGTTGACACCATGGTGTCTGCTATTTCAGAAGCTGAATATAGTGTTAGCCTCCAGAGGAAGAGGTTGAGGATAGTATTTTCAACACTTTTTTTTGTTGCCAGTTCTCTCCCCTAATTCAACAGAGACCAGGAGGTCAAATCTGCAACCTTCTGATCTGCATGGGTCAGTGCCACACTGCATGGTACATTATTTTAGCTTTTATATTTTGTCAGACTTGATACTTTTGTGTGTTTGTTTGGACCCTGATATGAGCATGTTCTCAATCACAGAACATTGAAATTCTTTATTGATGACTAATTCTCTTTGGAAAGTATCTGTAATAATACTGCGATTATGTGACAAATATATACTGTAACTTTATTTTTGTTTCTTCAGACTAAAGAATTCATTGATGGATGCTTGGAAAATGGAGGTAAAGATCAGATTTAGATCAGGTTTCTTTTCATAATGTATTGCAGAAACATAGCCATGGTGATGTACCCTGGCTGCTTTGCTTTTACAGGAAAGGTGCTTTTACATGGAAATGCAGGTATTTCTCGAAGGTAAGAACATGATTTACTTTTGGAGTTATAATATTTTTCTTCCCCTTCTCTTTAGAGGAAGCTTACTGACTTATTCTTTTCCCTCCTGCAGTGCCGCTTTGGTGATAGCATATATTATGGAAACATTTGGTGTTAAGTATAGGTAAGCAATGAAGCGAAATACAAAAGTTAAGATGTTGCGTGCTATACTTTATTTGTTAACTGATTATTTTGAAGTCCAATTCAAGATTGAAATTAAAGAATTTCATACTAAGAATACTGATGGTAAATGGCATTGAAAAGCTGAATGTAGACAATTATTTTGAGTTAAATTGGAACAGTAGGACATGGCAACACGTTCAAACTAGAATTGGCTATTTAGGACTAATGTCAATAAGTAGACAGACACACACACACACACACACACAGACATACCTACCTACCTACCTACCTACCTAGATTGGCATTCTAGATGTAGTAGTAGAGGTGACAACCCCTTGCAGTCATTAAGGGCGAATTGCATACTGAAATGGGGGGGGGCTTCAGGATGAACTAAGATGGGTCAAATGGCCTAACGCATTCTTGTGATATTGTGATCATAGTCACTTTTTGTAAGAGCAATGAAGATTGGGTATGTAGTCTCCTAATGAAAAAATTATTCTGCTTTATTATGTTTCAGAAATTATAGAAAATACATTTGTATGCTGTTTGGTATTTACAATGACTGCATTGGTTCCATGTAAATATACTAAAGTCTAGGTCACTGCCACTTTACGTTCTTCACAAAATAGAAGAATTCATTTCCATGTTGTAGGAAAAGAGTAAGATAGTAGAGCCAACTGTGCAACAGCCCCGACAAACAAATTTCTCTGCAGCACCTGTGGAAGAGCCTGTCACTCCAGAATTGGCTTTTATAGTCACTCCAGGCGCTGCTTCACAAACCACTGACCACCTCCAGGCGCGTATCCATTGTCTCTCGAGATAAGGAGGCCCAAAAGAAGTAATACTATTTATTACAACCACTTTTAAAAAAGAATCAAACTCTCTATTCGCTAGACTGGAAAGTCTCCTTCCTGCTTACCACTTTCACTGGGATAGTGTAATAGAACCATAATAGTCCATTGCACAGGAGCGGGCTCTTTAGCATTGTGTCTGTGCCAGCCCTCTGATAGAGCTGTCCAAAATTAATCCCGCTACCTTGATTTCTCGCCATTGCTCTGTATCTTCCGTTCTTCAAAATATACATAATAATCCCTTAAAAGATGTGAGGTCAAACTCAACCACTCGCTATGGTAAAGGATTACATGCTCCAACAATTCTCTGTGTAAAGAAATTGCTCCTAACCCCACTCCTCAAATTCTTAGTGACAGTTTTAAACAGTCACTGATTCCGCAGCCAAACAAAAACTTTCCTTGTTTACCTTACGCAAACTTTTCATTTTAAAAACCTTTATTAAATCTTTACTTAACCTTCTCTGCTACAGTAAGTCTAGTCTTTCCTTGCAACTATAATTTGTCATGCCTGGCAGATTTGTGCTATATGCTCTACATGGCTTTAATGTCCTTTATATAATGCAGTGCCTAAAACTGCACAGTGCAGTACTCTGTAGACTGACCACTGCTTTGTATAGATTTACCGTTACTTCTTTGCTCTTGCATCCTATGCCCTTAATTATGAAGCAGATATCCTGTGGGCTGTTTTTATGCCATTATTAACCTATAGTTACACTTTCAGCGTATTGTATAATTGAACTCCTACATGTGTTGCTTCAATCACAATCTTGTTTTTACATTTCTTGCTTTTTCTCTCAATGTATATTACCTTACACTTGTACCCACATTAAACTACATATGCTATCTTTCTGCTCATTCCACTAGCTTATGTTTTCCTGGAGTCTTTTTTTCTTGCTGTCTGCCAACCTTCTCGCCTACTTTTATGTCATCAACAAACTTTGAGATTTTATTCCCTACAAATGAGATCAAATCATCTATATATAGCAGGAAGAAAGGTAGCCACACATTCATCTGTACTATCTTTCTATTTCTATACTCACTTGCGTGTGGTACTGCAAGTAACCTTCTCACCCAGAGGGTGGTGGGTGTCTGGAATTCACTGCCAGGGACGGTGGTGGAGGCAGAAACCCTCAACTCATTTAAAAGGTACCTGGATGTGCACCTGAAGTGCTGTAACCTGAAAGGCTATGGACTAGGTGCTGGAAGGTGGGATTAGATTGGGTGGCTAGTTTTTTTTCGACCGGCACAGCCACAATGGACTGAATGGCCTCCTTCTGTGCCGTAATTGTTCTACGGTTCTAATCCGGAGGTTACTACTTTTGAGGTCTCCGCAGCATAAGAGTATGCAGGGAGAGAGGGAATAGGTGATCGCCAGATAGTCAAGAAGAAACAGGCAGGTAGTGCAGGAGACCCCTGATTGCGTTCACTCTCCAACAGGTATTCAATTCTGAATACTGAGGAAGGTGATGGTTCATCTGGGGAGTGTAGCCAGAGCCAAGGCCATTGCACCACAGGTGGCTCAGCTGCACAGGGGGGCAACAAGGGAGACTGGAAGAGCGATCGTGATGGGAGATTCAATAGACGGGCGTTTCTGTGGCCGCAGACGTGAATCCAGGATGGTGTGTTGCCTCCCTGGTGCCAGGGTCAAGGATGTCACTGAACAGCGACAGAGCATTCTGCGTGGGGGAGATGAACAGCCAGCAGTTCTGGTCCACATTGTTACCAACGACATAGGTAGTAAGAGAGATGTGGTCCTGTAGAAAGTGTTTAGTGAGCTAGGTAAGAAATTAGCAAGCCTCAAGGACCTCAAAAGTAGTAATCTGTGGATTACTCCCAGTACTATGTGCAAATGAGTTTAGAAATAGGAGGATGGTGCAAATGAATGTGTGGCTGGAAAATGGTGCAGAAGGGAGGGCTTTAGCTTTCTGGGACACTGGGACCAGTTCTGGAGAAGGTCGGACCTGTACAGGCCGGACGGATTGCACCCGAACAGAGCTAGGACAAATTTCCTTACAGGGTGATTTGCTAGTGCCATTGGGGAGAGCTTAAACTAACTTGGCAGGGGTGTGGGAACCAGGAGGAAATATCAGAGAGGAATATCAAGGTGCATACAATACTGGGAGAAATAGGTAGCACTAGAGTCGAGAATAGTAAGTTATTAAATGGGGTCAGAGTTAGGGAGAAAGCAATAAAGTCTAAATCAGGCTTAATGTGCATGAATGTGAATGCATGGAGTGTTAATAAGATTGGTGAGTTACAGGCGCAGATTGACATGTGGAAATATGGTTCAAAGAAGGGCAAGACTGGGTATTGAATATTCCTGGATGTAAGGTGTTCAGGAAGGATAGGAAAGGGAAAAAAGGGGGGAGGGGAGTGGTATTGATTAAGGAGAGCATTGTAATGCTGAAGAAAAAGTATGTCCCAGAGGGGTCGAGGACAGAATCAATTTGGCTAGAGCGAAGAAACAAAAAAGGTGCAGCCACATTGCTCGGTGTTGTTTATAGGCCACCAACCTGTGGAAAGGACGTGGAGGAATAAATTTGCAAGGAAACCAGAGGTGCAAACATTTATAGGGTAGCTACAATAGGGGAATTTAATTATCCAAACATAAATTGGGGATAGTAGTAGTGTAAAGGGCAGTGAGGGGCAAGAGTTCCTAGAGTGTTCAGGAAAATTTTCTACAGTATGTTTGTACTCCGAGAAAGGCGCTCCTAGATCTGGTTCTTGGGAATGAAGTGGGCCAAGTGGATCAATTATCAGCAGTTACTCATTGTATCATAAGATTTAGGCTGACAATGGAAAAGGACAAAGAACAATCCAGAGTAAGAATAATTAGCTGGGGGAAAGCCAACTTCAGTGGAGTAAGAATGGAGCTGGGGCAAAGGTTGGCAGGAAAAATGGTAACTGAACAATGGGCTACCTTCAAAGAAGCGACAGTTTGGGCACTGTCAAGGTATGTTGCCTTGAAGGGGAAAGGTAGGGTAAACAAATCCAGAGCCATCTGGATGACAAAAGAAGTAGAGATTAATATAAAGAAGCAAAAGTGTGCTTATAGATACTATTGAGAACCAGACTGAATATAGAAGTTCCAGAGGGGAAGTGAAAAAGCAAATAAGAGAAGCAGAGAGAGAGCATGAAAAGATCCTGGCAGCTAATATTAAAGGGAATCCAAGTTTTCTATAAGCATATAAATAGTAAAACGGTGGTAAAAGGAGGAGTTGGGACGATTAGGGAACACAAAGGGGATTTACGCATGGAGGCAGAGGGCATAGCTGAGGCACTAAATGAATACTTTGCATGTGTCCTTACCAAGAAACCACATAATTGTTACTGTGTAGAAGAAGGCCATTCGGCCCATCATATCTGCACCAGCTCTCCGAAAGAGCAATTCACCTAGTGCCACTCACCAGCCTTCTCCCCGTAACCCTACTCATTCTTCCTTTTCATATAATAATCTAATTCCCTTTTGAATGCTTCAGTTGAACCTGCCACCACCACTCTCTCAGGCAGTGCACTCCAGATTCACAAGAATTATTCCAGGGATGAGTAACGTCAGTTATGAAGATAGATTGGAGAAGTTGGGACTGTTTTCCTTGAAGAGAAGGTTGAGAGGTGATTTGATAGAAGTATTCAAAATCATGAGTCTGGATAGAGTAGATCGGGGGAAATTTTTCCCACTCATGAAAGGATCGAGAACGAGAGGGTACGGATTTAAAGTAATGGGTAAGAGAAGCAAAAGTGACATGAGGAAAATCTTTTTCGCACAGTGAGTAGTTAACGTCTGGAATGCGGTGCCAGAGTGTGTGGGTGAGGCAGGTTCATTTGAAGCATTCAAAAGGGAATTAGACTGTTATATGAAAAGGAAGAATTTGCAGGGTTACGGGGAGAGGATGGAAGAATGGCACTAAATGAATTGCTCTTTTGGAGAGCTGGTCCAGACACGATGGACTGAATGGCCTCCTTCTGTGCTGTAACAACTCTGTGACTCTGAGATCCTCAGCACTGACCCCTGGAGTAGAGGACTATTTTTACCATTGTCCAGTCTGAGCAATAGACCTAACTCTGTTTCCTGTCTGGCAACCAACTTTCTATCCATGCTGCTATATTTTCCTTTACACCATGGGCTGAATTTTATTAGCACGCCACACATCGTGGCAGTGAGCTTTGAAGTCGACGGCCTTCAGGCGTGGATGCGCCGTCGCTGAGCCCCCACGATATTTCACACGGGGCTCATTTAAATGGAGGGGGCGGAGTGACTGCCTCTGATGATGTAGAGGCCACTGTGCAGGGGCCTGCGCCATTCTTAAAGGGCTTCAAGCCCTTAGGAAAAAAATGAATTCTTAAAGTTAAATTCATGCACATTCTCTTCAAAAAATTAAAAGGTGTTTTTGTTATTGGCCCATTATCTTGAAAATATTATCCCCAGCCCGAACTCCACCCCCCCAACCTCATCACATTTTGCCTTTCAACCCCTTCTCACCATCCCTATAGCCACTAAAAAGTGTTTTGCCTGCTCCCACCAGCCCTGATAATTTTACTCCTCCCCCTCCTCACCAGTCTCTCTTTTTTATTCATTCATGGGATGTGGGCGTCGCTGGCCAGGCCAGCATTTATTGCCCATCTCTAATTGCCCTTGAGAAGGTGGTGGTGAGTGGTGGTGATCCCAAAGGGATCGGAAGGCGCGGGACTTCCGACCACAGGCTGGAATATTGGCATGGGACTCCTGCCCAGGTAGGTTAATTAACATTTTTTTACATTAGTTTTACTGTCAGTTGAAGGCCCCACCGCTTAGCGGCGGGGCACACTGAGGCCGTGCTACCACCAGTAAAATGCGGCGGGACCTTCTCGGCATTGGAGGTCGTGGCGGGCCTCTCCCACAAGTATATTACCAGCCCCCCTGCCATAACCCCTGAAGTTGAGGGGCTGGTAAATTTCAGCCCCATAAGTCTGAATTTTTCTAAGATGCCTGTGATCACTCATCTATTTGAACACTTTCCAAAAATCCACATGCGCAATGTCTTTTGCATTTCCATTTCTAACCACTGGGTCACTTCTTCAGAAAGCTATTAACTTTTTATTTACACAACTTTTAAATAGGTTACAGAAAAAGGGATTTGAGTATGCAATTCCCCATACATTGAGCTACTGTGTGATCAGTGGCAGTTGTCAAGACAAAGCAATGTATTTCACCATGGAGAGCGGGAAAGTTGGCGGGTGAATCACTTAAACACCTAACGATCAGTTACAAAATCACCAATACCAAGGAGCAATTCACCTGCCTAATCTTTTAGTTGAGAAAGGGAGTAGGGAAAAGGGGAAGTAACTTAAAATGGCTGGGGTTTGAGTAAGTAAAGTGCATTTTTGAAAGATCTTCATGTTCTACACCTTTCCTTCATTTCTTTAGGGATGCCTTTACATATGTTCAGGAAAGGAGATTTTGTATTAATCCAAATGCTGGATTTGTCCATCAGTTGCAGGTAATTGGTTAGTCTTTTGTATTAATTAACATAAAATACAAACTTATGTTGCAAATGTAAAATTTATATAGTACTTTTTAATTGTTTTGACACAAGTTGCATATATAGATATGCTAGACTTAAAATGAATGGTGACAAATTATATTTCATGTAGTTTAACATTTATTTCCTTTTAAAAGATATCCATTTGCAAACCATAAAACATGGCTTTTCTCAGCTTATTTTTATTTTATTTATTTAGAGATACAGCATTGAAACAGGCCCTTCGGCCCATCGAGTCTGTGCCGACCATCAAACACCCATTTATACTAATCCTACACTAATTCCATATTCCTACCACATCCCCACCTGTCCCTATATTTCCCTACCACCTACCTATACTCGGGACAATTTATAATGGCCAATTTACCTATCAACCTGCAAGTCTTTGGCATGTGGGAGGAAACCGGAGCACCCGGAGAAAACCCACGCAGACACAGGGAGAACTTGCAAACTCCACACAGGCAGTACCCAGAATTGAACACGGGTCACTGGAGCTGTGAGGCTGCGGTGCTAACCACTGCGCCACTGTGCTGCCCGGGGGAGAGAGCAGACCTATTGCATTGTAACAAGTAACCAGAACATATGACTAAAGACAATTGCTTTATTAGCCTCCATTCTGTACTTTGCTTGTGTTGTTTATCAGGAACTTGCCCTGTGAGAAATTGTTAGTAAACTAAACGCTCCATTGCACCTATGTTGATGTATTAACTTACACATTACCACTTAACTATTTCAAGACTTAGTAGAGAATTGTAATTGATATGACTATAAAGTGACTCACCTTCGTTAAGGGAAATTGCATAGACACAATGGGCGGAATCTTCCCGGTCCCGCCAAGGTGAGCTTGGAGGCGGAACTGGGAGGAAAGTTGGAAAGGAGAGCAAGCAATGCGTTCCCACCTCTGGCTAATCTTGCTGGAGGCGGGCTGAAATCAGCAAGAGCTACCCGCTTGCCAGTGGTGAGTAGTTAGTTTGAATAATTAATTGCCTATTTTTGGGCATCTAGGGGACGCCACTGGAACTTCCCAATGACAGACGGACCTCCCCACTGAGGCTGAAGTCTGGCAAGTGGCTGAAGGTGGCTGGCCTGGGATGCGGGAGGTGGTGCCCACCTATGATTGGAGCTGCAGTGATCTGTGGGCTACAGCTGCTGCCGCAGGCCATCCTCTGGAGGGTATTTCCCTCCATAGAGGTGGCCTGGCAGCTGTGGCCGCCAACTACAAACTTCTTCAGAGGACGCTTCAAGATGGTGGCTCCCTCGTGGTCCCCATCCTGCAGCAACAGTGCCCATGTCTGCTGCTCAGACTGCTGCCCTTCCAAGGCTGCAGCCGGTGGGCATGTTGCTGTCAAATGCAGGATCAGAACACTGAAATGGTCCTGCCCCGCGATTATTTTTTTTAAAGGGCATAAGATTTCACCCAATATGTTCCAGAATTTGCTGGGGCAGCACATCTCACGACATATACTGTTAGTTCGACCTTGTTCCTGCACCCCTTAGCTCAGAATGCTTTCTCCAACAAAGTTGATGGAAGTGCAAGCTAATAACATGGTAAGACAACAGGGCATTTGGGACCTGGGCAAACAGTGTATCTTCTTTAACAATGAGATTTACAGATTGAGAAATAAACAGAGGAAGGATTAAGATGGCAGGTAAATTAGAGTGGGGGGCGTCAACATTAAAACAGGTACAGAAAGAGAAATAGAGAAAGGAAAATTGGATTAAAAGAGAGAACAGAGAAAGGAAAACTAAGAACAAATAGTAAAATTTTACATTTAACTCTCCCAATAATTCATAACCCGAAGGAATGAGATGCCACACTTTTAATTTTCACTTTCTGGGCTATAGAGGTTAACTGGCCGTCATTAACAATTATCACGTCTTTAAATGGGTACATGCACTTTTAGTTGAGAGAATTAACTTTCTGTGGTGAGTTTAATAGGCAATGTGCAAGTGCAGCAGCTTAATGAAACTCATGGAAGAAAAGGGCATAAGATTTGTGAAGCTAACGGTGGAGTAGCGCAGCTCATCCAGCAACATGTAATTGGCAATTCACAGGGTGTCTCTTCCTTGTCACAAGTTACTGGTTGATTTGCACATTAATAACATCTTGCATTGTTCACACACTTATTTATTTTGCAATTTCTGGGCCATATATGAATGAGGCCTTAAAGTTATTCTTAATAAATGCTTTATTTAAAAATTCAAGTCTTTTTTAAAAATAGCTAACACAAAAACTGTTCTATAAATAGGAGTATGAAGCCATTTATTTAGCAAAATTGACAATAAAGATGATGTCATCACCTCAACTGGGCAGATCAGTTTCTGCACAAGGTTAGTAATTGTTGAAAATGGTTGTTTGCTAAGATTTATTTTGTGCTATGTAATGCTACTGGTGGATATTAGATTATGTTTGGCTAATACAGCATTCTGAAATAGGCTGCAAACCACACCTTAATACAAAGCTTAAACCTTTTGAGGAATTGGAAAAGTTGCAGTAATTAATTAAGAATATCAGAGCCTGAAAATAAGCTTCTAGGAAAGCAGATGCTGAAATGTAATTGGAGAAATAACATCATGTTCTGAAACATGAGTAAATAAATAAGTTTGTTTATTCATATTTGATATAAGCGGTCAGTGCTACAGCAACTCCGATCAGAGAAGAACCTGGGAAAGCAAAAAGGCATGCAACCATGGCAATACTTTCTTGAATAGTTCTTATTAATTCTTCTTTTCAGTATTTTCCATGTACCACAGGACAGAACACAAGTTAGCAATGGGAAAATTGGAGAGAATTTAGTTTCCTTAATATATTGTTGGCAGCTTGCCATGATCTTTCTTTCCTGTGGCATATAAAAGCTTTTCTTGCTGTCATCAATAAGTTTGTTCTGTGAGCAGCAGTCAGTTCTGAGTATATTCCTTAAGTGCAAAGGACAGGGCAGTTTACTGTATTTGGGAGCAAATGTTCCTTTGTACATTCCCTCTGATTCCTAGAGTATTGCAGCAAAATTAAGCATGAAGCTGTGATTGTAATCATCTCATTCTGGCTGTCAAATTATTAGTTGTCAAATATTCTCACACTGAATAGTACAAATCCCATCATGCTGCTCTTTGGGAGGGCCAAGCTATCCCATTATTAGATTAGATTCTTCATTCAAAGTCCACAGGTTTCTGCTTTACTGTTTGTTTGGTTTTCATCATTTCCTTTCAATAGTCAAAAGACCTTTTTCTGTAGTGGATACTTTGATTTCCAGGAAGCCTTCCGTGATTAAAGCACATATAATGCAAAGTGGCAGTTGTTAATCATTTGGCGTTCGTCCTGGAACCTGTATCTGTTAAATTTGGTTTTGAAATGAAACACCAACATTGTTCATTTAAAGGTACTGCAGTACTCTGTTCATTCTTTGGTCTCTTGGTGAAAATCCTGTTGTATCCTGTTTAATGAAAGGGATATGGAAATCAAATCTCGCTCAATTTGGTTCATTTCCTGCTTGATATTTATACCTGGGCATTCCATACCCTGCCTTTAAACTAAATCTTCCACAAGATTTTATCATTGTACTATTTCCCTGGTAGCTCTGATTTCCGTTGGAAGGGTCCATGTATCTTAGTTGCTGTTAGTGGTATGATCACTGAGCTTTTTTTAGAACTGTTCTCATTCTGTTTTATGGGTGGTAAAAGATATATGATCTGTGTGTAAATGCAACACAATCTTTTCCTTTTTTTAGTTGTTCTCGGGATGTGGGCGACACTGGAAAGGCCTCATTTATCACCCATCCCTAGTTGCCCTGAGAAGGTGGTGGGCCTTCTCCTTTAACTGCAGCAGTCCTTCTGGTGATGGTGTTCCCACAGTGGTGTTAGGTAGGGAATTTCCTAGTTCTCAGTAGCTGTTGTCTTCTGCAGACCATGTATATCTGGCATGGTCATCTCAACACAAAGATTAGTAAAATGTTTTCTTGAATATATTCTAGATTTGTATCATTTGTGGGTAGCAAATGTCAGTTGCTCTACTGACATTGCTTGCCTGAATGTCATACTAGACAGTATCTGAGATTACCTGCAGTAATCTCTGCCCTTTAACCAAGCAATATTTCATGTGTATTAGCCTATTATTTAGTTGGGGCCGTTTATGGCTGCAAGCATTTTGTCTAGACTGAATCACCTGAAATTTCTGTGGGGGTTCTCCCAGTTGCGCACTGTAACATCAGTGGAAACCCCAGAGAAGTGTTGTAAATGGCGGACGGTTCAGAGAGCCCCGAGGATATTCTAGCCCCGTAAGATTTTCCCCTTCCTTCTTTAAGATGCTACTGAATCAACATCTGTGGTACATGGACGATGCTGTAATGAAGTGGATTTATTCACTTATAGGGTGGTCTTTCTTGGAATGCATATATCCTTCATTATTCAAGTGCTCAACCAGTCAGCCCCTGAAATCTTTCTCTATGATTTTATGTTGCTTCCTCTGAGGGCGGGGTGGGAGGAGAAGCTGATTTGTTGGCCTACTGGGTATTTTTTTTACAAGATGGGGGGGAAAAAATCATTAACAAATCTGGATATCATTGACATAGAAAACCTGGTTACGATGTGCATCTTCCCTGTCATCGGTCTGAAAATGCATCGTACATAATTACCCTAAAGGTGACCCTACAAACTGGAAAATCTTTAGGTATCCTCACTGTGCCCGCACAGTAAACTGGTGCAATTAATGTCCCAGCGGGGATACAAATGGTCTCTGTTGTCATTTCTACATGGGCACATCTTGCTTCCCTTCCTGTGCAGCAATTAGTAATGTGGTAAGTTCTCGAGTTTTCAACACTTCTCATGCTTTCATTTAATGTTTTCAAGATTTTCTCAAAAACTAAAGCCTTAGAGATTTCAACTGGCCCTCCACTTTGGGACACTGCAATTCTTCTTGCCTTGTGCCTGTCAGTGTAATATGTCAAGATACAAAGTATTCCTGAGTTTTTATTGGATTGGATTAGATTAGATTAGATCTTTTGTAGAGGTGAGACACAGGCCAGATTCAATACAGGAATGACCAACATAAATTGGAGATCAATTAACATCAGAATGGATTTTGTTTGAGAGAGCTTCCCTGTCACTGGCTAAAATAATGATTTGGGGTCAGTGCAGTACCAAAAGGCAGAGGGGGTGATCCAATTGTTCGCCAACATCCATGACAAAAATTTATTAAAATGCTACACCAAATGGCTACCATCCTTGAAAGCCTTTGTGTGACGGTAGATTCTGGAGAGCTCTAGCTCCTTTTTTTGTCATTCATGGGTTGTAGTCTTCAGTGGCAAAGCCAGAATTTATTGCACATCCCTAATTGCTCTTGGAAAGATGGCGGTGAACTGCTGTTTGATAGGGAATTCCAGGATTTTGACCCAGTGACGATGCAGGAATGGTGATCTAATTCCAAATTAGGATGGTGTATGACTTGGAGGGGAACTTGAAGGTGGTGGTGTTCCTACGCGTCTGTTCCCTTTGTCCTTCTAGATAGTAGAGGTTGCAGGTTTGGGAGGTGCTGTCGAAGAAGTCTTGGCGAGTTGCAGCACTGCATCTTGTAAATAGTACACACTGCAGCTGCATTGCACTGGTGATGGATGAAGTGCCAGTCAACTGGTTTGCATTGTCCTGGATGGTATCAAGCTTCTTGAGTTGCTGGAGCTGAATTGATCCAGATAAGTGGAGAGTACTCCATCACACTTTTGACTTGTGGATGGTGGATCTTTGAAACATTTATGTTGGTTGTAAGAGGTGCCTACCTGGGCTCTAGGGATGAAAACTGTTAAGAATTCTATTACCTCATTTCCACAGTGAGGGGCTATCCTTAATGAATGGCAGTTGAGAATATTGCTCATCCTGGAGAGGGTTAACTAAGATGGGTTTCTGGAGGCCACTGCTTCAATCTTTGGAAGATTTACCTTGCCACCCTCCTTATTGACCATCCTACGAGAATGTAACAATGGCTGGCCAACTGCTTTCACTAAGTAGGAAAGCAAGTTGCGAGGCGGACAGTGTCTGCATAGAGATATAGATAGGTTAAGTGAGTGGGCAAAAATTTGGCAGATGGAGTTTAATGTGAACAAATGTGGTGGTACACTTTGGCAGGAAGAATAGAAAAGCAGAATATTTACATGGAGAGCGATCTGGATGTCCTTGTACATCAGTTAGAATGCAGGTATAGCAAATAATTAGGAAGGCAAATAGAATGGTGATGTTTATTGCAAGGGGGATGAAAGTAGGGAAGTCTTGCTACAGCTGTACAGGGCATTGGTAAGACCTCACCTAGAGTATTGCGTATAGTTTTGATCTCCTTACTTGAGGGATATACTAGCATTGGAAGTTGTTCAGAGAAGGTTCACTGGGCTGATTCGTGGGTTAAAGGGGTTGAGTAGGCTGGACCTGTACTCATTGGAGTTTTGGAGAAGAGGTGATCTTATTGAAACATTATTAAAGATTCTGAGGGGGCTTGACAGGGTAGATGCTGAGAGGATGTTTCCCCTCGTGTGGGAACTCTAGAACTAGGAGGCATAGTTTCAAAATAAGGAGTCTCCCTTTTAAGATGAAGATTTTTTTCTGAGAGTCATTAATCTTTGGAATTCTCTTCCCCATTGAGTAGTGGAAGCTGAGTTATACAGATTTTTGATCTACAAGGGAGACCAGGGTTATTTGGGGCGGGGGTGGGAAAGAGAAGGTAGGAAAATGGAGTTAAGACCACAATCAGATCAGCCATGATCTTATTAAATGGTGGAGTAGGCTCGAGGGGCCAAATGGTCTACTACTGGTATTTATGTTCTTAGTGTGGACTACCCTTAGCAAATCTATAGAGTCTGGTTTGAAGAGTTTTCCTTTTCGCTACTGCAGCTCTTCAGATGTAACCATTCAACAAAAAAAACTAACACAAGGACCCTACATTTACTAAGAATGATGGGTGCTATCCCCATATTCTGTGATGTTTAGGATCATATCCAAGCACTTGCAGTTAAATACAGCAATCATAATTAGGTTCAGTTTGACAGGATATTTTTAAAAAGCAAAATACTGCAGATGCTGGAAATACTGAGCAAGTCAGACAGCATCTGTGGTGACGAGAAAAAAAGGACTGATGAAATGTCATGGACCCAGAAATGTTAATTCTGTTTCTCTCTACACAGCTGCTGCCTGACGCGAGAATAGTTCTGTATTACATGTTCTGTATTTATCGTTACCCTTCCAAGATTTAATGTAGGCCTTGTGGCATTTTAGTAATAACATTTTCTTCTGCTTAGGAACCTTGAAAAGAATGCTGGAAGATGATGATGATATTTCAAGTATGCAGGTGGCTGTAGCCCAAGATGGGTAACCTGCAACTACATTATGGACACGATTACTGTACTGTATTAAACAAAGTGTGAATAAAAGTATTTGATATTTAAGATTATGAATACTAAAACTTCCATACTACATGGCAAAATTTACTTTTTCCATTTCTCAGCTCTGTCTTGCTACTTCTGAGGAAGTGATGCTGGAACAGAAAACTTGCCCTTTCATGAGAGCAACCTGGAACACCTAGAATCTCTTATGAAAATATCCTGATTAAATTCTGACCAGGAACAGCACAACACAAATTTTTGATGGATTTACAAGTCTTCATATGCTAATTATTTTACATTTTTACCAATTGCAGTTTTGACAGTTAATAAGTATGCATGTGCTAAGACATTGATGCACTTTTGATACTTGAATTTTGATTGTATGAGAGTTTGATAGGGAAATAATGCACTGTGTGCTTGATGTCAGACCCATACATGCAATTTGTTAGAAAGTGTTAATCTGAGTGTAATTTATTAAAACTTTCAATAAAAGTTTTTCTGATTAATTCCTTAAGACCTCCATTTTATGTATATCCAGTCCTGTTTACAGCACTAGGGAGCATCAGACTTACTTTACATGAAACTGTTTAATACGTGTGTGTCGTACTTTTCTTTCCTTTGCACACCATCAGTGGTAAAAACTATTAAAGGCAAATAGTTTATTCTTCAATAATCTGTTCAGGTCTTAGCCTTTCCCAATTTAAGGTTAATGACTGCTTCATATACTCTACTGCAAATCAGTATAGGGGGGGATCCCTTACACAACATTATGACCATTTTTGTACACATACCAAATGCATTAATAGTGTAGAACTTTAGAAGACAACTATAGCTGGTCCGTGGCATACTCCATTCATGGAGGGTGTGCCAATTGAGTTGGCTTCAAGTCTTACTACAACCTAGTTAGCTGATTGGCCAGAAGATTAAAGAATACTGAAAGATAGCCTTACAAAAACTTGCGCAACATTCAATTAACTTTGTTCTTCTCTACACAAGCCTGCCATTTGGTTTGCCACATTAAATTTGTAAAAGATGCCTTTATCTAGATCAATGTAATTAGCTATTTTGCTGCTTTTGCACATACCAGCTACAACCTAGGTAGGTAAATATAACTAGAACAATTTGCTCACATGGAGGGTAAATACTGACATGGCCCAGTTGCTTCATTGTTGTAACTTATATGTGCTGAGACTGTTGTAATGTATTCACAACTACACACTTCAATTGTTTGATATTTTATTTGCCCTTTGCACAAAAATGGTACTTACAATTATAAATAAACACATTCATTAACCAATACTAAAATAAAATTACTGAAAAAATAACTAATTTGGATAACAAAAAAGATTCTCCAGATCAAAGACTGTACCAAAAAGCAGATGCTTTCTTGTATGGTTTATCCAATTCCTTTTTAACAAGCATATACTAAGAGTAATTTTTGGGTCCAATGATGGATGTCTTATGAAGTTTGCGACAAAAGTCAGTACAGTGACACAGAAGGTGACAATGTTGAATTTTGCCATCTTGGTCCCATAAATAGTGCCTAAACTACAAACTGACAAATTCAGTATATTTTACAGCATTTCTCACCACCCATCTAATAGATAAAACATGCCCACATTAACAGTAAACCAAGTTTCTACAAATATTAGCTTATGCAGTAGTATAAAACTAAAGCTCAATATTTCAGACAAAACTCTTAAAAAATTAACATGGGGTGAAAATATACAATCTTTCATAAAGCAAATTCCTTCAGAATATTACATTTTTACTTTAACTGCACCTTTTGCACTAGAATCTACCTTTCCGATAGGAAATATGAAAGTGCTTTCTCTAAGTTAAAAACTATATTCAATATATAGCCAAATCTACTTGTATGCACATCTCGTGTTCCAATTTTTACTTCAGTACTTTCATATAACTACTCGTTAAATTTATATTTTGTCCATGCAACAATATGCAATGGCGAATAGTCACTTCCCCATCATATATTGAATTTATACAATATATATTTTAAAAACCTAACTTGCAAAACTTACATTTGTTAATGAAAGTTGTCCCTCCCCCACCAGATGTGACTATACATAGTCGTAAAATCCAGTAGGGATACTATATTTAAATTTATGGAGCCCTCAAACAAAAATACTAATTTTACCAAGTCACAGATCAATAATATTTAATTCCAACTCCATAAGTGAAAAATGTGCTAACAAGACCGCTCCCATTAAGTACAGCAGTCAAGTGTAATGTTACTCCCATAAACTGGCTGAAAACAGTAGATTTATATTATGAGAGGAATAAGTTTTTGTATCTGCAGTGTTAATCATGTAGACTAAAATCTGATGAAATGAGAAATCAGTTAACACCTAGTGTATGATATTCCTTTGCATACAGATTTAGCAGTTCAGCTTCATTTATATATCTAAACAAATATTAAGATAGTCTTCTGTAAATTGGATAAAATGTGTGCTGTGGAATAATCAAATTCAATTTGCAAGATGAATTAAACAATCAGATGTTGCTGACAAAGTTATATTTGAGCTGGAGTTGTAATGCCTGGATTTACCTTGCAGGCTGCTTGAGGCTGTGAATACAATCCCGTCACTGCAAGAGAGGTCCATGAAGGCATGGTTACACATATACACAAAACGCTGCAAAAATTTTATTTTTAAATATCTCCACTTCAACTTGGAAAGTGCCAATAAGATCCATGCAGTGTCAATCTAAGATGCTAACACTATTCTACTTGGGACTGATCAGGATTTTGCTCCAAAGTTTCCTGCAACTTTTGAATTTATGCAAAGTGGACTTCTTCCAAGTACTGCAAAAGTGACAACATAACTGCATCCTTATTTCAACATGGCAGCCAGAACAGCATTACAGGCACAATTGCCAGTTAAGTCTCTCAAGAACCGAAACTGATGCATAAAAACATCCTGCCTCAAGTTCTAGATAAATCCAAGATGAAGGTTTTGGGGCGAAACAAAAATCCTTGAGTACAATTATTCCCATCTCCAGTTTCTAACTAAAACAATATCCCTTCACAGATATAGTGCTTTCAATTGGCCTCAAGCTAAAGTTTAATAATGTCAAGTGAACTATGCTGCAGTTTTCCCATCACCCACAAGCCTACTTAGTTTTGGAAAAACACATTATTAAATTTCAACTACATCTCATTACCACTAAAAAGGCAGAAAAAAAATGCCATTCGTACCAGAATATTACTGCAAGAATGCATGCAGTGTAGGTCAGAATAGCAATTTATAGCCAGATCTCCAACATATTTTTAGAAATAAAAATAAGCAATTCATTAAGCAAATTTCAGTCAAAAAATCTGCACTGCATGTACAGTTCTTCTGTAGCTTTATATCCAAATTTTTGATAGAAAGCTTCATTCTTTGGTAGGCACTCTAATGTAATTTTGTAACAGTCGAGTTTCTTGCTGAGAAGTGTGAGAGCTGCAACTAACCTGTATCAATAGGGCAGAAAAAATAGCTAGAGTTTAGTAACATTATTTATTTTCATGTGTATACAAAGGCAATATTTTTACAGTGGACCTCTTCAAGCAATATGAAGGCACAACAACGTGTAACATATAACCACAATATTACAGAAAATTCAAAATACAATGCAAATACTTAGGATAACTAAACAATGAACATTATTTTTCCAGTTGAAGCACAGTAAAATCTCATGTTTTCATCAGAAATCATACCATAAAGTGTGCACGTGGCTTAACAGGAATAAGATTTCTCCAATAATAAGGAAGTCATATACAAGAGGAATGATGAGAGCGAGGATTATCATGAGAAGCTAGTGTCTTGAGAAAAAGATGTCATAAGGTTGGGCAAGCAAAGCCTAATAGGACTGTGGTACTTTATGAAAGCAAGAGAATTCTGATGTGGTCATCACACTGCAATAATCTGTTGAGTTGTAGCCATCCTCATGTATTTCCTGGGGTGCAGTTCCAGAAGTACAAGCAGTCCTCTAGTATTGTCTACGACTGCCAATCCTTCATGGATAAAAGTAATCCGATGGGCTGTATGGTCTCCTTCTGTGTTGTAATGACTCTGACTGTATGGCCACGACTGGTAATCATCTTAGCCAAGTTCAATCCCGTCCTCATCTGTGCATATGTACTGGATAGCAATTAGGTGTGGCAACCCCGATTGATTCTTCCCCTAACTTAGGCTAAGGGCACACTGGTCAGTTATAGTACATGCACCATCACCCCAGCCAGAATCAGCTAACATATTACCTGGATCCTTCCTTGTCTCTATAGTTCAGTATCTCGCATACATTTACTCAGAGGCATCTTAGTAGCCAAAGAAGGGCTGGACCCAACACCTAAACTTCAATCTAAACGCTTTACAGAAGTGATGTCTCACTGTTTACATAACTAATTTTCCTGACATGACAATGTATATTTACTTATTTACCTCGACTATATGGCGAGACCATATAACAGACTTGAGCGAAGCATGGTGGGAAGCTCTGGAAAATCATGTGTGGAGGCTTGCAATACACCCAAGGTGCTCAATCTGCCCCAGTGTAAATAGAGTGCAGAGGAGGATGGAAACCTGTGCACAAGTTGTGTGCTTGCCTCTTTAGGCCCCAACTTTACGCTAATTTTAAGTAAACACTTTATAATATTGCTGGAGCACCTGACCAGCATTCCAGCCAAACAATGCCCACTCCAAATGGGCACTGAAGGGGAATCAAACAATAGGAGGTGAAAATAAAATCTGTTAAGTGCCAGAGGCAAAAATACCTACCCCATTGGTCTTCCCCTTATATCCCCACCCACCACCACCACCAATACTGGGAAAGTGCCAGCAACCCTTCACTAGCTGCAAGCACTCAAGTTAGCACTGCTGCTTCATGAATATGCCCACACATGCACTGTGCTGGTGATGCACCACTTGAGCCACATTATTGGCACCATGGTATCATAGAAAGAATTAGGCTTGCATTTATATAGCACCTTTCACAATCACAGAATTTCTCAAAGTGCTTTACAGCCAATGAAGTATTTTTGAAGTGTAATCGCTGTTGTAATGTAGGAAATGCGGCAGCCAATTTGCACACAGTAAGCTCCAACAAATAGCAATGTGATCATGACCAGATAATCTTTTCTTTGTGATGTTGATTGAGAAATAAATATTGGCCAGGACACAGGAATAACTCCCCTGCTCTTCTCCAAAACACTGCCATGGGATCTTTTACATCCACTTGAGGGGGCAGAGGGGCATTGGTTTAACGTCTCATCTGAAAGATGGCACCTCAGGCAATGCAGTACTCCTTCGGTGCTGCATTGGAGTGTCAGCCAAACTTTGTGTGCTCGAGTCCCAGAGTGGGACTTGATGCGAGAAAAACAAAATAATTCTGAGGATTCATGGGATGCAAACCTACCTTCTATTCGAATACTTGATAAAGAACAGTAAAGGACCAGCTGGTCTTTCAGATCTGTCCTAACCTGGCTTGGCATAATTTATGCACACCATTATAAACCTCCCATCCACTCGCACAATCAATCTGCTGGGAAAGGCAAGAAACCAGAGTGGGGAAAAATCGTAGATCATGTTGGGTGAAACAAAACTTGAAGTTTCTATCTGGCCCTCTCAGGCAAATCAAGCAAGCCCTGGAAACCATGCTGACTTTGCTGCTTGAAAATTATTGCATTTGATCTTAGACTGAATTGCATCCAACTCTGCATCAATGGTAGTTACCATGAGTATTCTTCTTCTACCATAAAGTGCAAGCAAATGCGATAAAATTACTACACCCGCAATAGCCAAGTAGATCAAGGAGTGAAAATCCCAAGCCAAAGGCGGGGAAGCATCACCAATGCTTTTAACAAACATTGTTCTTAACTATTTACACAAGCAGGATTGTAATTTTTTTAATTGAGAAACCAAGATGAACAGCCAACAGCTGTACTGCATGGTATCTCGGAAGACTGAAAGGAAAGACGAGATAAATCAGAACGTTTGGGTTTTAGAAGCCTATTGCTTGTAGGAATAAGAGGAGTTCCAATCTCAAGAGCCTAGGAAAGTTTGTTAGTCTGGGATATTGTGCTCATCAACTTGGTAAATGCTAGATGCTCGTACAAGGGGGGAGGTTTTAAACTCCTAATACAGGCAGGGGGGGTAGGGAGTTAAAATCTGAAACCCAGCATGAACTGTTTAACCAGGTTGGATTCGTGGAGGTGTGGGTGGTGGGGCAGGAGGAGAGGATACCTGCTCTAGAGAAGTGGGCCTGTAATTTAAATACGTTAAATCAGCCTACATCGCTCAGATTTTAACAGACCTTTTACATTTAACAACTGCAGGCCATGTTTAATTTTCCCAGGGTTCAGGAAACCTGGCAGCTGAAGGGAGGTTATAAAAGCCAAAACGAACAGGTTAGTGCTTTTCCAGCACTGCTTGTGGATGAGGAGGGGGGTGGGGGGGGGGCGGGTGGGGGGGGATAAGGAGGAGTGTTACCCCCCAGCCCCTCAAGAAAACCTGTGACCAGCCTACCCCCACCAATAGATGTGATGCCCCGCCAATCTCCAGATTACCTCACAATATCCCCTCCGCCCCCACCCCCGCATTCTCTCCCCAACCAAAGCCCCTTATTCATGAAATATGCATTTAAGCTGCACATAAATTTAAATCGGAGTGTATGTTAAATATTTCTAAACATCTGATTCATTAATTGAATCTGCTCAGCTGGAACTATGAATGAACAGCCACCACATTTCTTTCGATTCATATTCAAGCCCATATTGATGGGAATTCCTTGCTTGCATCTCAAAGATCTAGTAAGTGAATTCTCTAAAATTAGTACATTAGCTGGGATGTCTAGGAATGGCGAAAGGAGATGCTAAGACAGCGATGTGTGAGCAGCTTGCATAATGTGGAGCCTGCTGGAATTACAAGATAACCAGCAAGAGTCAGAAGACACAGCTGCTTCAGCAGAAAAACACTGAGCACAAGAATATAGAGTGTAAGAAAGGTCTGTGGAATGTTATTTTCCAGAAGTGGTTAACTTGCAGGGCAAGTGAAATAGGCAAGCCAAGGCATTAGTGGCCATCTGTGATGCAGGCAGTAAGAGACAGGAGTGATCAGTTGTCAAATAGGAATGCAGTGCATGATACTTATGAAGTGGAGAAATGCAGCAGTACAGTGGAGAGTGGCCATGAGTATGTGCAGTTGATGACTGGTCATGGGGAAAAATGCAACAAACAGGAAAAACAAACTCTTAGCAGCTTTGAAGTGTTTCCACAATTAGGGGGGGAAAAAAAAGACCTTTTTGGCTCCAATTGGACAGTGTCAAATTGTGTGCTACCTCTCTAGTGTCAGGGTGGGAGACATAATATTGTGAGTAGATAAGCTCCTGGGAAGGGAAAGAGAGCAGCTAGAAATCATAGCTCACTTAGGAACCAATGCCAAAGTAAAGAGTACAACAGAAGCCTTTAAAGGCCGGTTTCAGTAGTTAGATTAAGACTACAAGGATGGTTAGTTTTTTAGCTTTAGAGATACAGCACTGAAACAGGCCCTTCAGCCCACCGAGTCTGTGCCGACCATCAACCACCCATTTATACTCATCCTACACTAATTCCATATTCCTACCACATCCTCACCGGTCCCTATATTTCCCTACCACCTACCTATACTAGGAGCAATTTATAATGGCCAATTTACCTATCAACCTGCAAGTCTTTGGCATGTGGGAGGAAACCGGAGCACCCGGAGGAAACCCACGCAGACACAGGGAGAACTTGCAAACTCCGCACAGGCAGTACCCAGAATTGAACCCGGGTCGCTGCAGCTGTGAGGCTGCGGTGCTAACCACTGCGCCACTGCATTCACTATTATTCCTGATGTCGCACACTGGTCTGGTTAGGGGAGAAAAGATTACACACATCACTGTAGAAGGGAGGGGTTTCACGTTCTGGGTGAGGGATGCTGTACAGACAAGAAGGACCTTCCCTTGTACTGGACACAAAGCAATGTCTTTGTAGAATGAATAAGGCAGGCATTGGGGAGAATTTGAGCTAAAGCCAGAGGGTAGGGACAAACAGAGCAAACATGGAAACAGGAAAGTAAACAAATGGAGGCAGTAAAGATAAAGAAGCTGTATATCATGGTACAGAAGGCTCTTGTGAACAACGTATTAGAAGGAATCCTGAAAGTGGAGATAATTAACACCTAGATAGACTCATTCAAGGTCACTGCCAATACCAAAGTACATGTCAGATTTCAAAACTTTTAGACTTACAGTTTCCCAAGTTGCTTCCCTCTGCATTCGTCACTTACGACAACTTCTTCTATTCGCCCTCGCTAAATTTGAAAAAATATCATTACATCTAGGCTTCATTTAAATGTAAAAAGTTTAATGGTTAAATATTGACAAATGAATTATTCTTAACACTACTAATATATTTGCTCCAACAGTAAATGTTTCAGTCATAATTCATTCCCATTGCCAAACCTGTATCCTGTTTGGTTAGGCCAGCAGAACAGATTATATACGCAGAAGTTTTATTAACAGCTATCAGTTCCAGAACTAAATTGAAAACTCAGAACTACAGCAAAACAAAATTGTAATATTACAATTTCAGTTGAAGACCTACCTTTGCACAAACATGTATAAATTTATGTTCAATTATTAGTGTTGCTGTAGCAATGACCTGTCCAAGGTGAGTGTCTTCAACAACAATGACATAATAATCTCCAGTTTGTTTCATGTGCTCAAACTTTTCTGTGAAGTTTTAGAAAATGACAAAAAATAAGTGCTTCCGAAGTAAATGTGCTATTCTCTGTTTTACCTTTAATCATAATTTATTCATTCTAAAAGGACTTATGCAATTATATTCTTCCTTAGATATGAAGATCAAAATTGCACACAGTACTCCAGGTGCAGTCTCACCAAAGCCCTATACATATGTAGCAAGACTTCCTTATTTTTGTACTCCATTCGCCTTCATAATTGCTTGCTGTACTTGCATGCTAACTTCCTGTGTTCCTTGTATGAGTACACCCAAGTCTCTCTGATCAACATTTAGAAGTTTCACACCTTGGAAAAAATATTGTTTTTCTACTCTTACTACCAAAGTGAATAACTCCACATTACACTCCATCTGACACCTTGTTGCCCACTCATTTAACCTGTCTACATCTCTTGCAGCCTATTTGTGTCCTCCTCACAGCTTACATTCCCACCTCAATTGGATACATTACTCTCGGTCTCTTCGTCCAAGTCATTAATATAGATGGTAATAGCTGAGGCCCAGAACCAATCCTTGCGGCACTCCACCATTTATAGCCGGCCAACTTGAAAATGTTCCATTTATCCCTACTTTCTGCTTCCTGTATGGTAACCAATCCTTCATCCATGCTAATATATTATCCCCAACTACAAGCCCTTATCTTGCATATCAATCTTTTGTGTGGCACCTTATCAAATGCCTTTTGGAAATCCAAGTATACTACATCTACTGGTTCCTCTTTATCTACCTACTAGTTACATCCTCAAAAAACTTTAATAAATTTGTCAAACACAATTTCCTTTTAGTAAACTGGCCTATAGTTCCCTCTTTTCCTTCTCCCTCCTTCCTTATTGAGCTGTTACATTTTCTAACTTCCAATCCACTAGAGCTGTTCTAGAATCTAGGAAGTTTTGAAAAATCATAACCAATGCATTCACTATCTCTGCAGCTACCTCTTTTAGAATCCTAGGCTGTAGGACATCAGGTCCTAGGGATTTGTTGGCTTTTAGTCCCTTAAGTTTCTCCAATACCTTTTCTCTAATTATATTAATTGCCTTAAGTTCCTCACTCTTATCAGCTGCTTGGTTACCCTCTACTGCTGGTATGTAATTTGTGTCTTCTACTGCAAAGACAGACAATATTTGTTCAGTGTCTCTGCCATTTCCTCATTTCCATGATAATTTCTCCTGTCTCTGCTCCAAGAGACCTATGTTCACTTCAGCTACTCTCCCCTTTATATGCTTATAAAAGCTCTTACAATGTGTTTTTATATTTTTGACTAGTTTACTCTTGTTCTATTTTTTCCCCTTTTTAAATCAACTTTTGGTCACCCTTTGCTGGTTGCTAAAACTCTCCCAATCCTTAGGCTTACTACTATTCTTTGCAACTGTTTAATCTAATATTATCTTTAACTTCCCTAGTAAGCGACAGATGAATCTGTGTCGCTGAGTTTTTGTTTTTAAAAAAATTAAACTTACTTTTGTTGAACATTTTGAACCATTGCTTTACATGTTTCCCACTGTTATTTACTGACATACATTTTAATCTATTTACGTATATAAGGTTGAGGAAAAAGGGCACAGGCATAGCTCTGGAGGGATACAAGATGGCCAGGAAGGATCTGAAGAAAGGGATTAGGAGAGCTAAGAGAGGGCATGAAAAATGCTTGGCGGGTAGGATAAAAGAAAACCCCAAGGCCTTTTACGCGTATGTCAGAAATATGAAGATGACTAGGGGGACCGTAGGTCCGGTCAAGGACAATAGCGGGAGACTGTGTGTTGAGCCGGAAGAGATAAGTGAGGTTTTGAATGAGTACTTCTCTTCGGTATTTACGAATGAGAAGGGGTGCATTACTGAAGAGGACGTTGTGAAACAGACTGGTAAGCTCGAGGAAGTGCTCGTTAGGAGGGAAGATGTGTTGGGGTTTTTGAATAACTTGAAGATAGACAAGTCTCCCGGGCCTGACGGGGTATATCCAAGGATGTTATGGGAAGCAAGGGATGAAATTGCAGAGCCGCTGGCAATGATCTTTTCATCTTCTCTGTTGACGGGGGTGGTACCAGGTGATTGGAGGGTGGCAAATGTTGTGCCCCTGTTCAAGAAAGGGAATAGGAACAACCCTGGGAATTACAGGCCAGTTAGTCTTACTTCGGTGGTAGGCAAGTTGATGGAAAAGGTGCTGAGGGATAGGATTTCTGAGCATCTGGAAAGACACTGCTTGA
This sequence comes from Heterodontus francisci, assembly GCF_036365525.1. Taxonomy (NCBI): domain Eukaryota; kingdom Metazoa; phylum Chordata; class Chondrichthyes; order Heterodontiformes; family Heterodontidae; genus Heterodontus; species Heterodontus francisci. Next base: position 55,782,700 of record NC_090379.1, read on the forward strand.
TTCGGGACAGTCAGCACGGTTTTGTGAGGGGTAGGTCTTGCCTCACAAGCCTGATTGAATTCTTTGAGCAGGTGACCAAGCAAGTGGATGAGGGTAAACCAGTGGATGTGGTGTACATGGATTTTAGTAAGGCATTTGATAAGGTCCCCCATGGTAGACTTATGGAGAAAGTCAGGAGGCATGGGATAGTGGGGAATGTGGCCATTTGGATTAAGAATTGGCTAACTGATAGAAGGCAGAGAGTGGTCTTAGATGGTAAATACTCAGCCTGGAGCCCAGTTACCAGTGGCGTGCCACAGGGATCAGTTCTGGGTCCTCTCCTGTTTGTGATTTTTATTAACGACTTGGATGAGGAAGTCGAAGGGTGGGTCAGTAAATTTGCAGATGATACAAAGGTTGGTGGAGTTGTGGATACCGAGGAGGGCTATTGTCGTCTGCAAAGGGACTTGGATAGGTTGCAGTGCTGGGCTGAAAAGTGGCAGATGGAGTTTAACCCTGAAAAGTGTGAGGTCGTCCATTTTGGAAGGACAAACACGAATGCAAAATACTGGGTTAACGGTAGGGTTCTTGGGCATGTGGAGGAGCAGAGAGACCTTGGGGTCTATGTGCATAGATCGTTGAAAGTTGCAACTCAGGTGGATAGGGCTGTGAAGAAGGCATATGGGGTGTTAGCGTTCATTAGCAGAGGGATTGAATTTAAGAGCCGTGAGGTGATGATGCAGCTGTACAGGACCTTGGTAAGGCCTCATTTGGAGTACTGTGTGCAGTTCTGGTCGCCTCATTTTAGGAAGGATGTGGAAGCCTTGGAGAGGGTGCAGAGGAGATTTACCAGGATGTTGCCTGGAATGGAGAATAAGTCTTACGAGGAAAGGCTGAACATTCTAGGCCTCTTCTCATTAGAACGGAGAAGGATGAGGGGTGACATGATAGAGGTTTATAAGATGATCAGGGGAATAGATAGGGTAGACAGTCAGAAACTTTTTCCCCGGGTGGAGCAAAGCGTTACAAGGGGTCATAAATTTAAGGTGAAGGGTGGGAGATATAAGGGGGATGTCAGGGGAAGGTTCTTTACCCAGAGAGTGGTCGGGGCATGGAATGCCTTGCCTGGGGAAGTTGTTGAGTCAGAAACTTTAGGGACTTTCAAACGGCTTTTAGATAGGTATATGGATAAAGGAGAATGATGGGGTATAGATTAAATTGTCCTTGACAGAGGACAAAGGATCGGCACAACATCGTGGGCCGAAGGGCCTGTTCTGTGCTGTATTTTTCTATGTTCTATGTTCTACCTAAGCAATAATGGCCAACTCTCCCCTTATACCTATGTAATTAGTTTTAAGTTTAAAATTCTTGCTTCGCACTTGAGTATGTCACTCTCAAACTTCCTATGGAAGTCGACTGTATAATGATCACTTTTAGTCAGAGGATCTTTTACTATGAGATTAATCAACGCTGTCTCATTACATAATAATAGATCTAAAATAGCTTTATATAACTCACTGTGGAGCTGCTGGGACTAACAGCTGCCGGCCCGATGAGGCAGGATTTCCTTTCTCAAGCAGGTCGAAATCCCGCCTCAGAACAATTAAAGCCTAGGGCCCTGTAAAATGCAGGACGGATCCCCAGGCTAGGCGGAAGCGGTCTCACCACCAACTTTTATGTCAGTGGCCAGCTCTCGTCTGCCCGACGTAAAATCCAGCCCTATGTCTCTGTAATGGTGATTAGACCTAAATCATTTATCTCTATTTGTGCTGCTAATTTGTCTACCTCATTATGATTGCTTCATGTATTCAGACAAAGAACCTTGAATTTTATTCTTTTAACCGCTATTCTTTGCATGAACTTTATTCGCTGATGCACTATTACCATTAAACTCTGTCCCATGCTAATTGTCTTTACCCAAATCACTACACTGCTGTTGCCTCTTTATATTTCTAAATTTTTCTTCACCTGACCTCTCCCCACATTGTAGTTTAAAGCCCTATACAAAGCCCTAGTTATACAATTCACTAAGACACTGATCCCAGCCCAGTTTAAGTGAAGCCCATCACAAAGGAACGGGGTGGGAGGGGGATGGTGGATGAGGAGAGCTGGGGGAAGCAGGAAAGAGGAGAATACAAGAAATGCATCTTTCATTTGCCATGTGTTTACCTATTTCACCACTGTCCTCCTCAAGTCTGCTACTAGCCCTCTCGCTATTTGTTGCATTTCCAGACTTTGAAATTATGTTTTATTCGTTCATAGGTTGCTGACATCGCTGGCAAGGTCTGCATTTATTGCTCCTCGCTAATTCCCCTTGTGAAGGTGGTGTGAGACACCTCCTTGAATCGCTGCAGTCCTTGTGGTGCTTGTAATGCTTAGCCATAGTTGTTTGGTTCAACTGAGTGGCTGAGCCATTTCAGAAAGCAGTTCAGAGTTTCTTCACATTTTGAAATTAAACATACAGCTTTACAGTGCACTTAAAATAACTACATTAACTATTTAGGCAGGATAGTTCCTTAGCAGTTTGAAGAAAAATGCATAATAACTTTGAAAGTGCTAGTCCACTTACTCATAAATAGTTCAGGCGCAACTTGGCCAACTTTTGTTAACTGTGCAAGTACCTTAAAAAGACCTGTTTAAAGATTAGAATTAGTGAGTTACATCAGCATAGTCAAATGGTTTTGGTGCAGTAAGCATTAAATATAATGTGGTAGATCTTGACTTTGTGCAAAAGCGTTAAATGAAGTCAATAGAAATACAAATCAGGAGAGATGTAAAACGGGGGTGGGGGGGGGGTCAAATCGCTATCACTTATCTTACACTATCACACAAAGTCAAGATCTACACCAATTTGATTTAGACCGAATGTACAATATCCTTAAAAAGAGTGCTGTGCTTGGCTCGGTTTAGTTTACCTACATTTCCCCACTTAAAAAATAATTGTGTTGGAACAGCAAAGTACTTTATTGCTGTTTATTAGCAGCTAAGCTCTATTTAAGACATCCCTTCTACTAAACACCAGGTTGGATGTCAAGATAGAAGAGTTGGGAACATTCAGTAGAAGAGCTTAGATAATCATGATAACATTCCATGGTGCTGATATTTCTTATCCTCAAACAATAACTTATCAGTAACATACATGTTTAAAGTATCAGCACTGTTCCAGGCTGTCAAATAAAAAATAAAACCTAGAAAAGTCCTCCAGCACTGAGAGGGCCACTATTTTGGGCAGAGCAAGATCTCTTAAGCGGTAATGAGTTGGTTAACTAGTTAATATGCATACAGATATATAAATACTATTAACCTAGGCTTCACTATTAATACTTTTATATATATATTTTCTCCATTCAATTTTCATATTTTGAATACACAAGTTAATCTACAAATTTGCACATCACAATTGTCTTTTCTTAACCTCAGAATTGCATTTGAATACAAAGACTGAAGGAATGAAAGATATATTTGCAAGGATCTTAAGTGCATAGAGTATCCATAACAGAAAACTACCCATCCCTTAATCTGGCATTAGATTGAAAGAAATCGTTTATGTGCAAAGACAAGTGCTGTATAAGTTGAAGAATAATGGGTGGCTGGGAAGAAGTACAGGAAAATAAAGATGGATGGATAAATAACAGAACCAATTATCGCCCTGAAATTTTCATGATCTCATGAACATTAAAAATAGAAAGTACATGCTTTGGACTGAAACTGTACCAGTCCCTTCGCTGTATGTTCCTAAACTGTATACATTATACTAGAATTGAAACAAGAACCAACGGAACCATGTGGATTGGAAGTTCAAAATAGCTACTGGGAGTTAGAGGAGACAGGTTTCTTTTGATTACTACATAGACATTGTATCATGATTCAACTACGAGTGAAGCATATAAACATGACACAATAAATCTAGACAAAGCAAAGCGAGAATCAGAAAATAAACTGCAAGTTTAACAGAAAAATTTGCTTACTCACCAAAAAGCAAATGTCTGCTATCCAAAGTGATTCCAAAAATTAATTAGACTGAAATGGAGTGAAAATTGTTCAACGGTAATTGTCAATTTTAATTTCTTCCATAGATGCTTTGTTTAAAAGTCGAACATTTCAGTAACAGTTAAATTCATAAACTTAGTCAGTATTGACATATATCTGTTTATAACACAGATTACAGTTCAAAAAGTACCTCTGTTGAAGTCAGCAGTACAGAGAGGCCTCATAACTAGCCCATCCCCAGGGTTCAAAGGGGAAATTTCAGGAGAGAATTTCACCATATTCTGGCTCCAATCCAGTTCACTTAACATGACGGGATCAAACAAGGGTGTATCATCAAGAATCATGGCAGGAGGAGCACACAATCAATACACTGTTTAAGAAAAATGTAAAACACTTTAAAATCTCTAATCAAAGATACATTTTTACTTACTTTAGATTAATGTAACTCCTAAAAATAGTCAAGAGAAACATATGACTGAATTTAAATTCAGTTTCCTCTTCTCATATTGCTCCACATTACTGCAAGTTAGATCAAATTGTGCATTAATAAATTCTCAAACTATCTTTCAGGAGTGACGATTACTGTAAACTAGCACATTACTAGTCAGTCATATTTTGGAACATTGCAGCAACATTGTTTAAGGGAATTATGGAAAGAGACTAGAAAATATTGAAGGAAAAATGCTCAACTGGAGAAGAGTTCATTTCAGTGATTTGAGAGAGGACTTAGCACAGGTATCTTGACAAAGGCAAAAGCAGTAACGGAGCAATGGAAGGCATTCAGGGAAGAGATAGTTCAGGTGCAAGCTAAGCATATGCCTTTTGAAGGGAAAAGGTAGAGCATCCAAAGCTAATGCAGCCTGGATGACAAAGGAAATCAAAGTTAAAATAAAACAGGAAAAGGAGGCTTAATACAAATGATTCAATTAATAACCAGGAAGATTATGAAATTAAATGAGAATTGAAAAAGTTAATACAAGAGACAAAGAAAGGTTACAAGAAAACATTAGGAGGCAACATTAAATTGAACCTTAAAAAATGTTATATTTATAAAAAGTGTAAGCTGTTAGCTAAGGAAGAAGTTAGGCCTATTAAAAACTCAAAGGAAAATGTTCTTGTAGAGGAAGGAGACATGGCTAAAGTATTAAAATGAGTACTTTACATCTTTCTTCACAATGGAAACAAAGGTGAAGGTTACACTAAAAGTTCTGTCAGTATAGTAACAGAGAAAATATCCTAAAAAGATTAGAATTACCGAAAGTTGGTGTGTCACTTGGTCCAGTTGGAATGCATCCTAGGTTGCTTAAAAAAAACAAAAAGGTAGAAAGAAATTGCAGAGGCATTGGTCACCTCTCTATGCCCCTAACTACAAAATTCCATATGATTACTGCATTTCTACTTTTCCCCCCTGCATGCAATCAAATCTCCTGTGGTGCCAAAGTATGATTCTCACTGCTGGTGCTAGATGTATTGTTAAAAAAAATATATTGCTATCGCTCCTCTTTGCTTGTTCTTTAACAGTTTAATAAATTTGTTTGGCTACTTTAGTTGAAGTTTAGTGCAGTATCAACCTGCCACCTTCCTTTGGTTACTTACTGGCAAGGCACAATTGATCTCATCTCACAAACTAGAAATCTGAATACCAAGCAACACAACAGCTGGTATACAGGGTTATGTCAATGTTATATAATTGTGTAACTCAAAATACAAGAGCCATGTAACTAAATATATTTCACATTCTTCTTCATATTTAGATGTTTAAAGTTTGCTATACATAAAAGACTTATAATACCACCAGTATATAACAACTAACTCCTTTTTGGAGATAATGTATTATTGCATAGTTGGAATAGATTTGAGCTGCTGGTTAGTGCTTGACACTGACATCAGGTGCAAAGAGAAAATTTTCAATTCCCCAACAAAAAAGCCCTTTAAAATTTGTTTCTAGAAATGTGGTTCACGTAGATTTCTAAATGACAGCTCTTGGCACATCCTAAGGAGCAACTACAGTTATAAACACAATAAAAATGGTTTTGAAATGTAATACTATATCTTATTGACTTGACACCTTAACTTCACATATCTATTTCGCATGGTTGAAAAGTGGACTAATAGGGGAATGTGGAAATGAGACCACACAACTCACACTCATATTCACACCAACAAAAGTGGGATAAAGCCACCAGTGGCTGATTTTCAAGTTTTTGGCCTCTTCCAATTTTCTTCACTTGTACACACTCTCTTTTGCACTGAAGGTTTTGATTCCACAGGTGAAAGCAATTTTCCATGGCTGTTTCCAAGCAGCTGTTTAATGTGCAAACCCACATAATGAGTGCCTGTGGACTATTCCAGTGAGATGCATGTCTCACCTTTGCCCAATGCTGTCCTGTCCCAAAGTCAATGCCTGCACATTAGGAGTTAATGAACTTGATCAGGAATGAGAACTGCGGCTTATTTTTCCTCCTTCTCTGCCTTATTTTGGCCCATAGGTAGTAACCCGCAGCACTTTCATTCTCTACGTCTAATAGCCTTCAGTGAATCACAAAGAAATCTGATTACCGAGCTCTTTTTTTAAAAAAGTGATATTAAAAATATGCAAGCAAAAATGAATCACAATTTACTAGATGCCATTAATCATGCTCTAAAGATTTTCTTTTTGCTTTACTAATGATAGTTTATTTTAAAATGCAAATATACTAAAGCCCTGTCTGAGATAGATTCCCATTCCCATGTATAATGACCATTAGGAATCAATATTGTGTCTAAAAAATCAAATGACAGATGCTGTTACATTAAATGCAAATTCATGTTCAGCAGCAGTAGCAAGCCAGAATTCACAAAGCTAACGTAACTGTCAAAAAAATAATTCTTGCCACAACTGGTTCAAAATAAATTGCAACTTTCAAAGTTCCAACAGAGCTCTAATATAATATAGTATGTACTATAATTTCACAGAAGTGTAGATCATTGCATAATTACAACAACTGTTAATCCTTCAATGTGAACATTATTGTACACTAGATAAACAAAGCACATTGCTGTAAATGCTGACAAAATACCTTTCAAACCATGAGCCATACTAGCTATGGAGTAATCTCTAAAGTGAATGAGTGGGTGTGGAAGGGATTTTGCAATACTGTAGTAAATCAATACATGAATATGACTATACCATGAGCTCAAGCTATACAATATCCACAAGCTTACCAGGGACCAATCACAAGCATTTCTTTACCTGAGCAAAGTAGCAATTAATTCATACCTACAACAATCAATTTTTATTTTAACACTTACTAGAGGAGATTTCCACAAACTACAGACTGTCCACTTACACTACAATGAGCTAAGTGGGCAGCAATCCTACTCTGGGATCTAACACTTTCAGATGGGGCACTATCTACTGGTTGTTCCACACGCACTCTGCGACGTGGTACTATCTGTTGGTTGATTCACATACTACAAGATGCGGTAAAATGCCTACTGCCCAATCACACCATGAGATGGAGTAACGCCTGGAGGTGGCACACAGTGGGACGGGACACCGTCTGCTGGTCGCACACGCAGTGGGACGGGACACCGTCTGCTGGTCGCACACGCAGTGGGACGGGACACCGTCTGCTGGTCGCACACGCAGTGGGACGGGACACCGTCTGCTGGTCGCACACGCAGTGGGACGGGACACCGTCTGCTGGTCGCACACGCAGTGGGACGGGACACCGTCTGCGGGTCGCACACGCAGTGGGACGGGACACCGTCTGCGGGTCGCACACGCAGTGGGACGGGACACCGTCTGCGGGTCGCACACGCAGTGGGACGGGACACCGTCTGCGGGTCGCACACACAGTGGGACGGGACACCGTCTGCGGGTCGCACACACAGTGGGACGGGACACCGTCTGCTGGTCGCACACACAGTGGGACGGGACACCGTCTGCTGGTCGCACACACAGTGGGACGGGACACCGTCTGCTGGTCGCACACACAGTGGGACGGGACACCGTCTGCTGGTCGCACACACAGTGGGACGGGACACCGTCTGCTGGTCGCACACACAGTGGGACGGGACACCGTCTGCTGGTCGCACACACAGTGGGACGGGACACCGTCTGCTGGTCGCACACACAGTGGGACGGGACACCGTCTGCTGGTCGCACACACAGTGGGACGGGACACCGTCTGCTGGTCGCACACACAGTGGGACGGGACACCGTCTGCTGGTCGCACACGCACACACAGTGGGACGGGACACCGTCTGCTGGTCACACACGCACACACAGTGGGACGGGACACCGTCTGCTGGTCACACACGCACACACAGTGGGACGGGACACCGTCTGCTGGTCACACACGCACACACACACACACACAGTGGGACGGGACACCGTCTGCTGGTCACACACACACACACACAGTGGGACGGGACACCGTCTGCTGGTCACACACACACACAGTGGGACGGGACACCGTCTGCTGGTCACACACGCACACACAGTGGGACGGGGCACCGTCTGCTGGTCACACACGCACACACAGTGGGACGGGACACCGTCTGCTGGTCACACACGCACACACAGTGGGACGGGACACCGTCTGCTGGTCACACACGCACACACAGTGGGACGGGACACCGTCTGCTGGTCACACGCGCACACACAGTGGGACGGGACACCGTCTGCTGGTCACACGCACACACACACACACAGTGGGACGGGACACCGTCTGCTGGTCACACACACACACACACAGTGGGACGGGACACCGTCTGCTGGTCACACACACACACACACACAGTGGGACGGGACACCGTCTGCTGGTCGCACACACACACACACACAGTGGGACGGGACACCGCCTGCTGGTCACACACACACACACAGTGGGACGGGACACCGCCTGCTGGTCACACACACACACACAGTGGGACGGGACACCGCCTGCTGGTCACACACACACACACACACAGTGGGACGGGACACCGCCTGCTGGTCACACACACACACACAGTGGGACGGGACACCGCCTGCTGGTCACACACACACAGTGGGACGGGACACCGTCTGCTGGTCACGCACACACACAGTGGGACGGGACACCGTCTGCTGGTCACACGCGCACACACAGTGGGACGGGACACCGTCTGCTGGTCACACGCGCACACACAGTGGGACGGGACACCGTCTGCTGGTCACACGCGCACACACAGTGGGACGGGACACCGTCTGCTGGTCACACGCGCACACACAGTGGGACGGGACACCGTCTGCTGGTCACACGCGCACACACAGTGGGACGGGACACCGTCTGCTGGTCACACGCGCACACACAGTGGGACGGGACACCGTCTGCTGGTCACACGCGCACACACAGTGGGACGGGACACCGTCTGCTGGTCACACGCGCACACACAGTGGGACGGGACACCGTCTGCTGGTCACACGCGCACACACAGTGGGACGGGACACCGTCTGCTGGTCACACGCGCACACACAGTGGGACGGGACACCGTCTGCTGGTCACACGCGCACACACAGTGGGACGGGACACCGTCTGCTGGTCACACGCGCACACACAGTGGGACGGGACACCGTCTGCTGGTCACACGCGCACACACAGTGGGACGGGACACCGTCTGCTGGTCACACGCGCACACACAGTGGGACGGGACACCGTCTGCTGGTCACACGCGCACACACAGTGGGACGGGACACCGTCTGCTGGTCACACGCGCACACACAGTGGGACGGGACACCGTCTGCTGGTCACACGCGCACACACAGTGGGACGGGACACCGTCTGCTGGTCACACGCGCACACACAGTGGGACGGGACACCGTCTGCTGGTCACACGCGCACACACAGTGGGACGGGACACCGTCTGCTGGTCACACGCGCACACACAGTGGGACGGGACACCGTCTGCTGGTCACACGCGCACACACAGTGGGACGGGACACCGTCTGCTGGTCACACGCGCACACACAGTGGGACGGGACACCGTCTGCTGGTCACACGCGCACACACAGTGGGACGGGACACCGTCTGCTGGTCACACGCGCACACACAGTGGGACGGGACACCGTCTGCGGGTCACACGCGCACACACAGTGGGACGGGACACCGTCTGCGGGTCACACGCGCACACACAGTGGGACGGGACACCGTCTGCGGGTCACACGCGCACACACAGTGGGACGGGACACCGTCTGCGGGTCACACGCGCACACACAGTGGGACGGGACACCGTCTGCGGGTCACACGCGCACACACAGTGGGACGGGACACCGTCTGCGGGTCACACGCGCACACACAGTGGGACGGGACACCGTCTGCGGGTCACACGCGCACACACAGTGGGACGGGACACCGTCTGCGGGTCACACGCGCACACACAGTGGGACGGGACACCGTCTGCTGGTCACACGCGCACACACAGTGGGACGGGACACCGTCTGCTGGTCACACGCGCACACACAGTGGGACGGGACACCGTCTGCTGGTCACACGCGCACACACAGTGGGACGGGACACCGTCTGCTGGTCACACGCGCACACACAGTGGGACGGGACACCGTCTGCTGGTCACACGCGCACACACAGTGGGACGGGACACCGTCTGCTGGTCACACGCGCACACACAGTGGGACGGGACACCGTCTGCTGGTCACACGCGCACACACAGTGGGACGGGACACCGTCTGCTGGTCACACGCGCACACACAGTGGGACGGGACACCGTCTGCTGGTCACACGCGCACACACAGTGGGACGGGACACCGTCTGCTGGTCACACGCGCACACACAGTGGGACGGGACACCGTCTGCTGGTCACACGCGCACACACAGTGGGACGGGACACCGTCTGCGGGTCACACGCGCACACACAGTGGGACGGGACACCGTCTGCGGGTCACACGCGCACACACAGTGGGACGGGACACCGTCTGCGGGTCACACGCGCACACACAGTGGGACGGGACACCGTCTGCGGGTCACACGCGCACACACAGTGGGACGGGACACCGTCTGCGGGTCACACGCGCACACACAGTGGGACGGGACACCGTCTGCGGGTCACACGCGCACACACAGTGGGACGGGACACCGTCTGCGGGTCACACGCGCGCACACAGTGGGACGGGACACCGTCTGCGGGTCACACGCGCGCACACAGTGGGACGGGACACCGTCTGCGGGTCACACGCGCGCACACAGTGGGACGGGACACCGTCTGCGGGTCACACGCGCGCACACAGTGGGACGGGACACCGTCTGCGGGTCACACGCGCACACACAGTGGGACGGGACACCGTCTGCTGGTCACACGCGCACACACAGTGGGACGGGACACCGTCTGCTGGTCACACGCGCACACACAGTGGGACGGGACACCGTCTGCTGGTCACACGCGCACACACAGTGGGACGGGACACCGTCTGCTGGTCACACGCGCACACACAGTGGGACGGGACACCGTCTGCTGGTCACACGCGCACACACAGTGGGACGGGACACCGTCTGCTGGTCACACGCGCACACACAGTGGGACGGGACACCGTCTGCTGGTCACACGCGCACACACAGTGGGACGGGACACCGTCTGCTGGTCACACGCGCACACACAGTGGGACGGGACACCGTCTGCTGGTCACACGCGCACACACAGTGGGACGGGACACCGTCTGCTGGTCACACGCGCACACACAGTGGGACGGGACACCGTCTGCTGGTCACACGCGCACACACAGTGGGACGGGACACCGTCTGCTGGTCACACGCGCACACACAGTGGGACGGGACACCGTCTGCTGGTCACACGCGCACACACAGTGGGACGGGACACCGTCTGCTGGTCACACGCGCACACACAGTGGGACGGGACACCGTCTGCTGGTCACACGCGCACACACAGTGGGACGGGACACCGTCTGCTGGTCACACGCGCACACACAGTGGGACGGGACACCGTCTGCTGGTCACACGCGCACACACAGTGGGACGGGACACCGTCTGCTGGTCACACGCGCACACACAGTGGGACGGGACACCGTCTGCTGGTCACACGCGCACACACAGTGGGACGGGACACCGTCTGCTGGTCACACGCGCACACACAGTGGGACGGGACACCGTCTGCTGGTCACACGCGCACACACAGTGGGACGGGACACCGTCTGCTGGTCACACGCGCACACACAGTGGGACGGGACACCGTCTGCTGGTCACACGCGCACACACAGTGGGACGGGACACCGTCTGCTGGTCACACGCGCACACACAGTGGGACGGGACACCGTCTGCTGGTCACACGCGCACACACAGTGGGACGGGACACCGTCTGCTGGTCACACGCGCACACACAGTGGGACGGGACACCGTCTGCTGGTCACACGCGCACACACAGTGGGACGGGACACCGTCTGCTGGTCACACGCGCACACACAGTGGGACGGGACACCGTCTGCTGGTCACACGCGCACACACAGTGGGACGGGACACCGTCTGCTGGTCACACGCGCACACACAGTGGGACGGGACACCGTCTGCTGGTCACACGCGCACACACAGTGGGACGGGACACCGTCTGCTGGTCACACGCGCACACACAGTGGGACGGGACACCGTCTGCTGGTCACACGCGCACACACAGTGGGACGGGACACCGTCTGCTGGTCACACGCGCACACACAGTGGGACGGGACACCGTCTGCTGGTCACACGCGCACACACAGTGGGACGGGACACCGTCTGCTGGTCACACGCGCACACACAGTGGGACGGGACACCGTCTGCTGGTCACACGCGCACACACAGTGGGACGGGACACCGTCTGCTGGTCACACGCGCACACACAGTGGGACGGGACACCGTCTGCTGGTCACACGCGCACACACAGTGGGACGGGACACCGTCTGCTGGTCACACGCGCACACACAGCGGGACGGGACACCGTCTGCTGGTCACACGCGCACACACAGCGGGACGGGACACCGTCTGCTGGTCACACGCGCACACACAGCGGGACGGGACACCGTCTGCTGGTCACACGCGCACACACAGCGGGACGGGACACCGTCTGCTGGTCACACGCGCACACACAGCGGGACGGGACACCGTCTGCTGGTCACACGCGCACACACAGCGGGACGGGACACCGTCTGCTGGTCACACGCGCACACACAGCGGGACGGGACACCGTCTGCTGGTCACACGCGCACACACAGCGGGACGGGACACCGTCTGCTGGTCACACGCGCACACACAGCGGGACGGGACACCGTCTGCTGGTCACACGCGCACACACAGCGGGACGGGACACCGTCTGCTGGTCACACGCGCACACACAGCGGGACGGGACACCGTCTGCTGGTCACACGCGCACACACAGCGGGACGGGACACCGTCTGCTGGTCACACGCGCACACACAGCGGGACGGGACACCGTCTGCTGGTCACACGCGCACACACAGCGGGACGGGACACCGTCTGCTGGTCACACGCGCACACACAGCGGGACGGGACACCGTCTGCGGGTCACACGCGCACACACAGCGGGACGGGACACCGTCTGCGGGTCACACGCGCACACACAGCGGGACGGGACACCGTCTGCGGGTCACACGCGCACACACAGCGGGACGGGACACCGTCTGCTGGTCACACGCGCACACACAGCGGGACGGGACACCGTCTGCTGGTCACACGCGCACACACAGCGGGACGGGACACCGTCTGCTGGTCACACGCGCACACACAGCGGGACGGGACACCGTCTGCTGGTCACACGCGCACACACAGCGGGACGGGACACCGTCTGCGGGTCACACGCGCACACACAGCGGGACGGGACACCGTCTGCTGGTCACACGCGCACACACAGCGGGACGGGACACCGTCTGCTGGTCACACGCGCACACACAGTGGGACGGGACACCGTCTGCTGGTCACACGCGCACACACAGTGGGACGGGACACCGTCTGCTGGTCACACGCGCACACACAGTGGGACGGGACACCGTCTGCTGGTCACACGCGCACACACAGTGGGACGGGACACCGTCTGCTGGTCACACGCGCACACACAGTGGGACGGGACACCGTCTGCTGGTCACACGCGCACACACAGTGGGACGGGACACCGTCTGCTGGTCACACGCGCACACACAGTGGGACGGGACACCGTCTGCTGGTCACACGCGCACACACAGTGGGACGGGACACCGTCTGCTGGTCACACGCGCACACACAGTGGGACGGGACACCGCCTGCTGGTCACACGCGCACACACAGTGGGACGGGACACCGCCTGCTGGTCACACGCGCACACACAGTGGGACGGGACACCGCCTGCTGGTCACACGCGCACACACAGTGGGACGGGACACCGCCTGCTGGTCACACGCGCACACACAGTGGGACGGGACACCGCCTGCTGGTCACACACGCACACACAGTGGGACGGGACACCGTCTGCTGGTCACACACGCACACACAGTGGGACGGGACACCGTCTGCTGGTCAGACACACACACACAGTGGGACGGGACACCGTCTGCTGGTCACACACACACAGTGGGACGGGACACCGTCTGCTGGTCACACACACACAGTGGGACGGGACACCGTCTGCTGGTCACACACACACACACAGTGTGACGGGACACCGTCTGCTGGTCACACACGCACACACAGTGGGACGGGACACCGTCTGCTGGTCAGACACACACACACAGTGGGACGGGACACCGTCTGCTGGTCACACACACACAGTGGGACGGGACACCGTCTGCTGGTCACACACACACAGTGGGACGGGACACCGTCTGCTGGTCACACACACACAGTGGGACGGGACACCGTCTGCTGGTCACACACACACAGTGGGACGGGACACCGTCTGCTGGTCACACACACACACATGCGGCATCAGATGGATTTTGTTCAAACATTAAACATTTTGCTGAAGTTTTGCGTTCTCGTCGCTGCTGCTGGAATTATGAGACGGACCAACTGTAAATGGGATTGGTGCGAGCCGCTTTCGAACGGGAGGCTCCCTACGCCCGAAGTCAGTGGCCGGAGTGGCGAACAGCCGCGGCCTAGTACTGACCAGCCCAAGACAGGTGGCCACCGGCCCCTTAAATAGAGTGACAGAAAGGTCGAGCAGAGAGCGGGTAATTCGCCATACTCACCACACAAGGAAACTATCTTGCCGGTTGTCGTTTCCGGATGAAGCCGCACGGGAGGAGTTTAACCGTCCTCCACTGACGTGGCAGACGACGGCAGCACGCAGCGGCGCGATGACGTTGGGCAGCTTGCGCGAGCCCGGGCTCCACGGCAGGTGGAGGAGGAAGAGGCTGCAGAACAGCAGGAGGAGGTGGTGGAGGCTGGCACAGCAGAAGGAAGAGGTGGAGGCTGGCACAGCAGCAGGAGGAGGCTGACAGAGCTGGAGGAGGTGGAGGCTGGCAGAGCTGGAGGAGCAGGCTGACAGAGCAGATCCAGGTCCGCCACTGACTGCTGCTGCTCTGGTCTGAGATAGGTGAGGGCCTTAAGCCCCGCTCTTTATTTCCACTGGTCATAGCTGTATGAAAGCTGTCTTTGTTGGAAGGTGAGTTATGGGGTCATCAGAGCCTGAGGGTGATCGTGTGAAGCTCTGCTGAATCAGCATGATCCTTGCTACCATGCCTGTCTGTAGTCCACCCTAAGGTGGGCCAGCATCACCGG
Organism: Heterodontus francisci; assembly: GCF_036365525.1. NCBI lineage: Eukaryota > Metazoa > Chordata > Chondrichthyes > Heterodontiformes > Heterodontidae > Heterodontus > Heterodontus francisci. The sequence goes on from NC_090379.1 coordinate 55,798,383, forward strand.
GCGTCCTCTGCTGCCTGGTCGCCGGCACTTCTTAAGCATGTCCTTCTTTCCCTTCTTCCTCCTCCCAGTCCTCCTCCGAGGTGGAGTGACAATCCAGCTGCTCCTTTTCATTCATCTCCAGGCCTCTTTGCATTGTCATATTGTGCTGGGCACAGCAGACGACCACGATATGGACACTCTGGCTGGATTGTATTGGAAGGCGCCAACTGAGCAGTCAAGGCAATGGAAGCGCATCACCAAGATGCCAATGGTCTGTTCAATGCAGGTCTGTCTAGGTATCAAATGGGCATTAGGAGCCATCTCTTTAGGGGATAACCCTCATCTCCCAGCAGCCGCCCATGGAGTCTGGATGTGGGCCTGAAGAGGTGCAGCACCTGGGACTCTCACAGCATAAAAGAATCCAGCTGCCCAAGAAGAGGGTGCACACCTGTAAGATTTACTTCCTGTGATCAGAGACCAGTTGAATAGTCAATGAATGGTAATCCTTTCTGTTCAGGAATCTGGCTGGTCTGTCAGTGCCTTGGTAGCTATCTGGGTGCAATCGATGATGCCCTAGACCTGAGGGAATCCACCGATGGCTGAAAAGCACAAAGCCCTCTGTGTCTGCACTGGCCCATCTGTGTCAATGTGTATGCAGACCCCGCCCTCTGGAATACGGCATCCATGACCTGCCTGATGGCGTGATGAGCTGCCAATTGTGAGATGCACCTAGGCCCACTGCTGATCCCTGGAATGATCCAATTGCATAGAAATTTAGGGCGGTGGTGACCTTGTCAGCTGCAGGGAAGGGACTCCCATGGGGCCATGAGACCTCAGGTCATTGTGGATCAGAGCAGAAATGTCTGCAACCATCTGCTTGAATAGATTAGATTAGATTAGAGATACAGCACTGAAACAGGCCCTTCGGCCCACCGAGTCTGTGCCGACCATCAACCACCCATTTATACTAATCCTACACTAATCCCATATTCCTACCAAACATCCCCACCTGTCCCTATATTTCCCTACCACCTACCTATACTAGTGACAATTTATAATGGCCAATTTACCTACCAACCTGCAAGTCTTTGGCTTGTGGGAGGAAACCGGAGCACCCGGAGAAAACCCACGCAGACACAGGGAGAACTTGCAAACTCCACACAGGCAGTACCCAGAATCGAACCCGGGTCCCTGCAGCTGTGAGGCTGCAGCGCTAACCACTGCGCCACTGTGCCGCCCCAAAGTGCAGCCTCCTACGGCACTGGCGCTCTGTCATTTGTAGGTAGCTGACTCTTGGCTGGTACACATGATGTGCTGGGTAGTGCCTTCTTCCCCTTGCAGCCCCCTGCTGTGCTCCTTGGGCCTCTTCCTGTCCAGGAGTTTGCATCTGCTGAAGTTTTTCCAGGCTGCTCTATCCAACGTCAGAGTAGCCTGTTCCCATCTGACCTCATTCAGCTGGTGCACATTCACTCGCGAGGCCTTCTCCTGCCAGCCCCAGCTGCCCAAGTGTTGGCAGCAGCCTCACTATCCTCTCCAGATTCCTACCACTCACCACTGACAAATGCAAGTCTTTCTGTTCCACCAATGGCTACTCTGTGGCACTTTTGGAGCAGCTGACCTTTAAATTGGGCTTCTGCAGTATGTTAGTCAGTCCTTCCAATCGCCCTTAAGGCCCCCCACAGTGTTCACGACTTGTACACCCTTCTGTATTCCAGACATGGCATTTTCCTCATGCCCTTCTATTGAAAATTACAAACTGCTGCTGACAAGCCTTTCAAGAGCTCAACAGGCAATTAATTGGAGGTGTTCACACTTCCTGTTCCCTCCCGGTGTCTTTTTAAAAATTGTTTTGCGTTCCAGAGGCAGCTGGACCCAATGGCTGTTGTGGGACCTTCTTAAGAGAGGACCACATTAAGAGGCTGTAAGTGAATGTCACTGGAGGAAGTGATGTTGTGTCACACATGGCTAGGGAGTTGTGGGTGTAGCACAAAAGAGTGAGACGTGTGTGTAGATGTGGCTCCTGTAGTAGCTGTGCATATACCTGTTCGAGTTTAAGTTATAATAAAAACTCACATATACTTTGGATATTATTTGTAGTCCTGTGAGCCTTACAATAGTTCATGTACCAAAAAAACAAGGAATATTATATGGTGGCAGCAATGGGATTTATTTTTCTGAAGACCACCAAATATTACATTGTGACAATGTTTTTTTTTCTGAAGAACACCCTGAGAACGAGGAACAGCCAATTGCCTACCTGGAATGGCTGAAGATTCAGGCAGAGAGCAAATTGTACATGCACTTACTCCTGCTCCCACTGGAAATCAAAATCCAGCCCCTGCCAACTGTGGGTTCTCCCCCATCCCCACCCCCATTGTATCTAGGTCTGCCTTGCCCTATTTATTTCTTCTACGTTCCTAACTCCCATGTCAGAACTAAACTTTAAAATTGTTCCCTCGATATCTTCATCCAAACCATTGATATAGATGGTGAAGAGCAAGCATCCCAACACAGATTCCTATGGGACTTTATTAGTGACCCATGCAGACCTACTTCCATTAATTACTACCTTCAGCCAATACGAATGAAACGAATTCACTGTTACACCAATGTGCTTTGTTGAATGATAATTTTCTTTAATGCACTGACTGGAGATTTGAATTTATATATTTTTTAAAAGACATTTGAAAAAGATGACTTTGCCATCAGCTTAGGATGGTCACCTAATTTGCAACATTGTAACCTACGTGCAAGGACCTTGAGGATGGAGACGAAATGTCTGTTCGTATCCTAGCAAGAACCAAGACCCAGGAAGTTTAAAGGAACTGCTTTTTCTTTTTCTTTTAGCCAGAAGAAATACTGCTAACTGCTATGTTTGAATCACTGAGTGACTGTCATGTGACAAGCCCCTCCCCATCTGTGGTTTTAAGCTTGTCTCTTTCGCAGCAGAGAAAGGAAAAGCTGGACTTGACACGTGCAGTCCCTAAGTGGTGTTCCCTCTCTCTCTCTCTCCCTTTCAGTTTACAAGCTTCGAACTCTGCCAGTTGACTGACCACCTTTGCACACTCCGGCTACAATCAGAAACCCCATTGGAGAAAATCAGCCGCATCACTGTCTTCAAGAGACCCACCAAATCAGTCATCTACCTCTTCAAACTAAAAGCCTCAGGACCACCGAATTCAGCTAGAAGCCAGCCGAATCACCGAACGCCACAGACTCTATACCCCTTTTTTCTATGGATTCTAACTCAATCAATCTACTTTTCCCCACTCTGTAACCTATTTGTGTGTATGTAAACCTGTAGTGTGTGTGTGGGATTGAAAGTTGACATGCTGTTTATTATTTACATTAGTTCAGATTAGGTACAATAAAGTTATCCTCTTTGTTAAACTCAAGAAAACCTGTCTGTTTGGTTCTTGTTATGATCATAGCAAGTAAGTAATCGAACATCATCTGAATTGGCCAATACATCCACTTTAAAAAAGAATTAAACCTGTTGTGGCTAAATAGGGAGAGGGTAAAAAGGGAAGCCCTTCAACCCCTCCTCACCTAACCGTAACATTCACTATCAAGCATAAAAACTGCCCAACAGTCCTACAGCATGAAACCTCACTTAATGTGCAGCACTTTATCAGAAGCTTTTTTGGAAATTAATGCACCATATCTACTGGGCTATCATCATCCATCAAAGTTGCCACCACTTCAAAAGCTCCAATCAACTTCGTGAGAAAGCACATCTATTTCCAAAAGTCATCCTAACATTCCTTAATAACTGCTACACTTTCCAAATAAGCATACAGCCCAACTCCAATAATGCTTTTCAACAATTTAACTACAAATTAAGTCAAATTAGCTGGCCTATTAATTTCCAGTTTCTGACTTTCCCCCCTACTTAAATATTGACATTTCGTGGACACCTCGCCTGTCTAGGTAAGGAATTCCAGACTTCAGCAAGCTGATAAATATATAAGCCAATGGTGCACATAATACGATTCACATTTCGTTTAGCATTCTAGGATGAACGCATCAAGTTCAGTAGCCTGACTTGCCTTAATCATAGACAAGACTATTGCTGCATTGACTACCATGGATTCAATTTTGGAAGCACTGTTAATTGGAAACTTAGCATTATATTCAGTAATGAAACCAAAGGAAAATAAGCATTTAAAAATCTCAACCGTGTCTTTTTTTCCACTCGATTCTTCTCTGCAAATTCTCTCAAAGGCACTCTCTGATCCCTTAAATAACCTTCTGATCACAATCATACTTTCCCACTATCATGACGTTCTGATGAAAAGTCACAGACCTGAAATGTTAACTCGATTTCTCTTTCCACAGATGTTGCCAGACCTGTTGAGTATTTCCGGTATTTGCTGTTTTTAATTCCGATTTCCAGCATCAGCAGTATTTTGATTTTGTATTAGTATTCCTGGCCATAAATGCAGCTTTAAAGGAACTCCATTTTCGTCTGTACTACAGTTGTTCCCATCTAGCAGCAATCCCCGATTTACTTTCTCCAAACCCTCTCTAGTTCAGGAAAATATAACCTTCCTGAAATCTAGTTCGAGCATTAAATTATTGGCAGCAATAATTTACCTAATCCAATTGAAATCTGATGATTCTTTGATCACTGTTACCCAAATATTCCCTGCATGTGGATCATATTGCATTGAAGAATCACTGCTAAGGACTAAATCCAGTAAATGATTTTTCTTTGTACTCTTCCTGACATGCTGACATGAAGATGTTTCCTGTACTTCTCTATATCTTAGTGTTGGAAGTTTTAATTTTTTGGCCAATTTTCACTTGGATGTTTCTTTTCCCTCTTCTTTTTCCACCTAGAACTAATATTCTGAGTTGACCTCATCCTGAGCTATCAGCAGTGTCTAAAGTAAAACTATTTTGCTAACAGTATATGGAAATGTGAGAGAAAATGAACTGCATAGCTAGGATTTTAGTAATAGAATGATAGTAAAATAAAGTGTTAAAAAATATTCTTGTAAAACCTCTATTTGAGCACCTCAAATGGAAAAGCTAGAAGTTATTTTCCATTTGCTATGATAAAGGTCCAAGCGTACAAATAATGATGAAGTCAGGAACAGGAATCTTGTGGAGGATGTACATTACCAAGCACTAGTTAAATTCCTGGCTCACAATAATTCTTTACATAAGCACATTTAATGGCAAAAAAAGGCTACTCAATCCACTGAAACCCATTCCTCCGTATTGTTAACACTCTCAGCCATGCATCCAACTGCACATTAAATGCCCCAGCGTTTATGACTATCCCTTTCTCCTTCCAATCTGCTGTCATCATTCATCTCATCAAAAGAAAACGCACCCTTGGCCCCTCTGTACTTACAAAGTAAGACTCCTGCTATGATCTCCCTTTCCTTTCCAAAATCCTTGAATGTGTTGTTACCTCACAAACCATGCCTATCTATCCTGTTTGAATTCATAGAAACATAGAAAATAGGAGCAGGAGTAGGCCATTCAGCCCTTCGAGCCTGCTCCACCATTCATTATGATCATGGCTGATCATCCAACTCAGTAACCTGTTCCCACTTTCGCCCCATATCCTTTGATCCCTTTAAACCCCAGAGCTATATTGAACTCCTTCTTGAAAACATACAATGTTTTGGCTTCAACTGCTTTCTGTGGTAGTGAATTCCACAGGTTCACCACTCTCTGGGTGAAGAAATTTCTCCTCATCTCAGTCCTGAATGGTTTACCCCATATCCTTAGACTATGACCCCTGGTTCTGGACTCCCCCACCATCGGGAACATCCTTCCTGCATCTACCCTGTCAAGTCCTGTTAGAATTTTATAGGCTCCAAGAGATCCCCCCTCACTCTTCTGAACTCCAGCAAATATAATCCTAACCGACTCAATCTCTCCTCAAACGTCAGTCCCGCACCCCAGGAATCAGTCTGGTAAACTTTCACTGCACTCCCTCTATAGCAAGAACATCCTTCCTCAGATAAGGAGACCAAAACTGCACACAATATTCCAGGTGTGGCCTCACCAAGGCCCTGTATAATTGCAGCAAGACATCCCTGCTCCTGTACTCAAATCCTCTCGCTATGAAGGCCAACATACCATTTGCCTTTTTTACCGCCTGTTGCACCTGCATGCTTACCTTCAGCGACTGGTGTACGAGAACACCCAGATCTCGTTGCATATTCCCCTCTCTCAGTTTATAGCCGTTCAGATAATAATCTGCCTTCCTGTTTTTGCTACCAAAGTGGATAACCTCACACTTATCCACATTATGTTGCATCTGCCATGCATTTGCCCACTCACTCAACTTGTCCAAATCACCCTGAAGCCTCTCTGCATCCTCCTCACAACTCACCCTTCCACCCAGTTCTGTGTCATCTGCAAATTCAGAGATATTACATTTAGTCCCTTATCTAAATCATGACTATAAATTGCGAATAATAGCTGGGGTCCTAGCACTGATCCCTGCGGTACCCCACTAGTCACTGCCTGCCATTTGGAAAAAGACCCATTTATCCCTACCCTTTGTTTCCCGTCTGCCAACCAATTTTCTATTCATCGCAATGCACTACCCCCAATCCCATGCACTTTAATTTTATATGCTAATCTTCGTCGAAAGCCTTCTGAAAGTCCAAATAAACCACATCCACTGGCTCCCCCAGTCCTCCAATCAAGTTTCCATCTTAGCTACAGCACAAATGACATTGTATGCAACTGTGACTTTGGTAAACTATCCCTCCTTGTCCTTCTCGACCTGCCTGGAGCCTTTGATATGGTTGTCCACACCATCCTACTCCAACACCTCTTCTCTGTCATTCAGTTTGGTGGGACTTTCCTCGCCTGGTTTCTGCTTAGCTATTTAGTTGTAGCCAAAGAATCACCTGCAATGGTCTCTCTTCCTGCCATTGCACCATTACGTCAGAAGTCCCCCCAACGAACTATCCTTCGCCTCTCCTATTTCTTATCTACATGTTGCCCCTCGGTGGCATCTTTTGAAAACACAACATCAGGCTCCACATATACACTGACTACACCAAGCTGTACCTCACCACCATGTCTCTTAACCCCTCCACTGTCTCTGATTTGTCACGCTACTTGTCCAATATCCAGTCCTGGATGAGAAGAAATTTCCTACGGCTAAATATTGGGAAGACTAAACCCATTGTCTTTGATTGTTGCCACAAACTCTTCCTTAGTCAATGATTCTGTTCCTCTCCCTGACAACTGTCTGTGGCTGAGTCAGGCAGTTCGCAATGTTGGTGTCCTATTTGACCCCAAGATGAACTTCCAACCACATATGCACTCCATCACCAAGACCATCTACTTCCACCTTTGTAACATCACCTAACTCTGCCCCTGCCTCAGCTCATCCATGCCTTTTATACCTCTAGACTTGACTAATCCAATGCTCTCCTAGTTGGCCTCCCACCTTTTACCCTCCATAAACTTCAGCTTATCCAAAGATATGCTGCCCATATCCTAACTCGTGCCAAGTCTCATTCACCCATCAGGCCTGTGCTCGCAGACTTAGGTTTTGTCCCGGTCTGGCAACTGTTCAATTTTAAAATTCTCATCCTTGTTTTCAAATCTCTCCATGGTATTCTCCCTCACTAACTCTGTAACCTCCTCAAGCCCTACAATGCTCTGAGTTCTCTGCACTCCTTCCCTATTTGCGCATCTCCCATTTTAATAGCTCCATAATTGAAGGCTGTGCCTTCAGCTGCATAAGCCCTAAGCTCTAGAATTTCCTCCCTATTACCTTACCATCTCTCTACCTTGCTCTCCTCCTTTAAGATGCCCCTTAAAACCTACCCCTTTGACCAAGCATTTGGTCATCTGTCCTGATATCTTTTTATGTCGCTTGGTGTCAAACTTTGTTTGATAATGCTCCTGTGAAGTGCCTTGAGACATGTTACTATGTTCACAGTGCTGTATAAATGTGATATGTTTATTCCAAATATTTGTTACACATACAGTGTTATCTGTTTAAAATTTACTTTTCAATAAATTAAATTTAGGTGCTTATCCCTGACTTATTTTGGACTAATATTATGCGTTGACTTTATCTATAATATTGATTACATTTTACATAGTGTATCTTGAAGACTTGTTGAAATCTTGTTCGCCACCCCCTGCACCCCGCTCCACAAATATTCTCTCAACACTATAGAGTTCAAGCTTTCAGTACAGCCTAATCTGTGCCCACAGCTCATCCCTTCATGTATGTGATCATTTTTGGGTTCCAGAGATGGACACAAAGAAGCAAAGTTGTAAGGAGATGGGGGCATGTGGATAATGAGGCATACAAGGAAGTTGTTAGAGGTAGCCTGGTTTGTGATCAAGACCATGAGAGTAGAGAGGCCACATGAGGTGGCAATGTTGAAGGAAAAGGGTGTCAATGTGGGTAAGAGAGATTATATGGATGGAAAGGTTCAATAAGGACAGAAGGGCAATGAATTCAGATGAGATAGGGCAGGGGAGCTGGGATGGAGTTTGAAATCACCAAGGATAAGGGGTGTTTGTTGGAGAGGCCTAGCCAGGAAAAGAGGGAGAATGAAAAACTCAAGAGTTGACGTTGGGGTCGGTAGATAATGCAGATTTTACAGGAGACACGAGTCAGGTGGATTTTAAAGCCCCTCTGCCATCGGGAACGTTGGCGGGCGGGCGATGAAGATTGGTGCGGCGGAAGCCCGCCACTGACTTCGACGGTATTATGATCAGGTGAGAAAGGTGTCTAGGGGTCTCTTTCAGCCTTCACCTGGTCTTATTATAACAGGATTTAATTTTTAAACACACTGTGTTTTGAGCTCCCCCTTGGTGAATCCTTGTTCACCACTTTCCAATTATCAGGTAAAGAAATGAGCACAAACAGGCCTTCTTAGGTTTAAAGAAGAAAAGTGAAATTTATTAAAACTTAAACCCTAATTTGGTTAACACCTATGGATGCACGCCGCGCCCCACGCTAGCATGCATATGCGATACGCACATGCAAATAAAGACAGAAAAGAGCAGAAGAAAAATAAAGTAGAGCGGTTTGAGGCAATATCAGAAGAGTTTCTTGTTACTGGGCTTCAAGCTCACTGTAGTCCTTTTGCAGATAGTTCTTGCTTGTAGGTAATTCTTACCTTTCGTTGGGGCCCAATGTTCTTCTTAAACCTTGTTCACTGTCGGAAACTTTTCTCTCTTGGGGTTCATGTGTCTTCAATGGTTTCCGAAGCTGGTGAGAGTGAGATGAGAGCAGACAGGAGAGAGGTCTTTTCAGTCCAGGAACAAACAGCTTTCTGAGTTCAAATTCTCAGTGGCAAGTTCAAATTCAAAAAACTCCAACAGCCAGTTAGTCATGTGACTAAACTGGTCTGACCACGTCTGTTTGTGTATTGGGGGAGCAGGGACTGGTTCCTTTGTTCCAACACTGTCTGCTGGTATGCAAAAAAAAATCTTTCTGGCGAGGGGCCTGGCAATTCCTTGTGCTAGGCTCTCTTTTCCCAGTAACAATTTTAAGTTTAATGTTCATGTGGCGAAATTAAAGTGCCTCATTCTTGGCAGGTGCGGGCCTGCATGACAATGGCGACAGGCCATGTGCCAATCTTGGTGGCGACAGCGAGGTCTCGTGACGGCTGTCCCGCCACTTGGCGATGGGACTGCCATTTAAATATGTAAATTAATTTATATACCTGATTTAATGAGGATCCCGTCACCTCCTTAATTGCCGCACCAATCTTCATTCGGGCAGCCGATAAGGCTGCGCCTTCGAATCCCCGTTCGGGGAAACGCGACACCTGTGGGGAGGGGGGAGTAGGATTGTTTCTCTATGCAGGAAGGTGGGAGTGGGGTAATATAACTGCGGAGTTGTCAGGGGGGTGATGGGAAGGGGTAAAAGGCAAAGGTGCCAAACTTTGGGGGCAGGGGATAGGTCAAATTCTTAATAAACAAATTCCGGAGGGGAAAAGGGCAGGAATGTTTTGAAATGGCATTGGGGGTGGTGGGAAAATGAATCTAATGGTAATTTAATTCCTTTTTTTTGGTCATTGAACTGACTTGGCTCTTTAATTTTAAAATTTCCATTAAGGGCAGTAAGCCCTTTAAAAATGGTGCCGGTGCCTGGGCATTGGCACTGGATGCCGTTGCCTGTGACTGCTCACCCACCCACTGCTCGTGATCGCGGGAGGCGGGTGCCACGACCATGCAATTGAGCTGCCACGTTTGAAATTGTGGCGGCTCCGTGACACGGTACCTGTCTGGGTGGGGCACATTTTTTTTACGTCCACCACCTACTTCGGCGGCAGACTCTTAAAATGCAGCCCAAAGTGTTTGAAGGAGAAGAAGGTACCAAAGGAGCAGTGAGAGAGACCAAGGTATGATTTGGTGATAAGGGTCACACCACCATAGTAGGTGTTTAGATAGATCAGGTGGTAGAAACTGGGTGGGGAGGGTCTGAGAGCAGCCAAGAGAAAAAAAGGGCTTGGGTCCATAGCAGCAGCGAAAATATGCACCCGAATGGATGGAGGGAATTCAAGTCACATAGCCGTGGCAGATATTAGGAGAGATGATAAATAACTGGTATTTCACATGTGTGAAATTTATCTCATGTATGTGCAATAATATCCTGCCAGGTAGGTTGAAAAAAATGAATACACTCATATACTAGCTTTCAGCACCAGCAGGCATGATCCAAAATAATTCTGTACCATAGTATCAGTGCACTCCATGACTAAAGTAACCTTTCAAAAATTCTAATAAGAAACTGGGCATATGCATCATATAATTAGAATTATGACAAAGGAAATTGTTGAATACAATGTTCCTCTCATGGAGACATCTGTATAATAATTCACTTGACTTTGTTATCAATCTCCTTTGCAGATGGAATAAATATAATTTTAACAACTTCCTTTGCAGCAATTTCTGTGTCCTATACTGAGCCTTAAAATTGGCTGGATCTTTGACAAAAAGGACTGAGTCAATACAGTTAGTGAAATGCCCAATTGTATCTTTGCTGATGAATGGATGCCAAATGACCATGAATGTTATCTGTGTAAACTAATTTTGATGTGGAAATGTTGATCATGAACTGGAGTCATTGAGAGACAAGCATCTGCTGCTTGTCACCTATATTTGAGCTGAGATGAAATCAAAATTTATTGCACTGTCTCTTAATCTGACTGAACAATTATATCGCATCTTTAGCATAGAAAAACAGCCCAAGGGGCTTTATAGAAATGTAATCAAGAACAAATAGACACCGAACTAAAGGATATATTTGCAGGGATAACTAGAAGCTTTCTCAAAGAAATGGATTTTAAGAAGTATAAGGGGGTATGAGTTGCATAGGCAAGGAATTCCAACATTTGGGCTCTGTGCAGCTGAAGACACAACTGTAATGGTGAGACAAAGCAAGGTGGAAGGCACATAAGACCAGAGATGCAGAGAAGGCAGAGTTCTGGGGGGTTGTTGGACTGGAGGAGTTACAAATTCTTATTGAGAGGATTGAGTCCATGAAGGGTTTTGAATACAAAGTTTAGAATTTTAAATCGGAAACATTGAGGATCGGGGAACAAATGTATGTCAGTAAGGGCAGGGGTAATGGGTGAATAGGATTTAGTGTGGAATAGGATATGAGCAACATAGGATATTAGCAACAGAGTTTGGATGAGCTGTAGTTTATGGAGCGTGGAAGGTGGAAGGTTGGCCAGGAGAGCATTGGAATAGTCAAGTGACTTGTGGAGGGTTTCAACAGTAGATAGGCTGAAGTAGGGGTAAACCCGAGTCATGTAGATGGGGTTTGGAGACAGATTTGAGTTCAGATGCTCAGTTTGAGAACCTACATTTTCCTGGCTGAATCAACTTCCAGGCTGCTTGATATTAAGCCAGTCTGGAACTGGCAAACTACATTGGAACACCTGTTTGAGGGGTACGACTATCCACATATAGATCAATGAGATTAGGCCTCCTACCAGCACTATTGAGTAAGGCATTGTATGTTCCAATAAACATATGAAAAATTCTTCTAAATTCCCGATTGTTCTCCTGATGATAATCCAGCAGCTATATCCCCTGGTTACAGATTTGACAACCAGTGGAAACAATCTTTCACTATTAAAACCTTTTTGACCAACTTCTGGGGAATGATTTGGCCAGAGCGAAAGTAGTAGCTTCTCCAGTAGTCATGGAGAGACCAAGTGAAGTCAAAGAGACAGAACAGTTGCAGGAAAAGGTTCCAGGAATTTTTCCTTCATGTGTAGTGACCCAAGCAATGGCTAAACAAGTTCCATTGTCGGAGGTCAGAACGGCACCACAGACAGATAACCGAATATCTGAAACTTTCTTTGGGGATCTGGATAATCCAAAGGAAATGTTCAGTAAGTCTTCTCTGATCATGGCTCAGCAAGCCGATCCAGAGTTAAATAAAGTGGCACAATCAGCTCTAACAGAAGCTGAGGCAAGGGAGTTCCGGAAGGCTTCGATATTAAAAATGGGATTTTGATGAGGAAGTGGAGGCCTCTTCACAGACCTGCGGACAAAGAATGGACGGTTGTTCAGCAGATAATGGTACTGTCCAAGTATCGTCGGGAAATATTAAGGATAGTCCACGAAATTCCTATGGTGGGACATGTGGGGTTCCCGGAAGACCCAATAACGTGTAGGTTGACATTTTTACTGGCCAGGTCTTTCCAAGGATGTGGTGCAGTTTTGTAAAATGTGCCATATGTGCCAGATTGTGGGAATACCGCAACCTGACATACAATCGGCACCTCTAATTCCCATACCAGTTTTTGGGGAACCATTTCGTAGGGTGTTGGTAGACTGTGTAGAACATTTACCAAAAACAAAAGCGGGACACTCACTATCACGGATATGGCGACTCGGTTGCCAGAGGCCATTCCCTTGAGAACAATTTCTGCGAAGGTAGTGGTAGAGAAGTTAACCCAGTTCTTCATTAGATATGGATTACCAATTGAGATTCAGTCAGATCAAGGTTCAATTTTATGTCTAAAATTTTTCAGGAGTTAAGGGTAATTTGGGTATAACACAGTTAAAGTCTTCAGCGTGCCACCCACAGACACAAGGGGCTTTAGAAAGGTACTATCAGACCCTCAAAACGATGATCAGGGCATACTGTCATGAATATCCCCATGATTGGGATAAAGGGTTAGAATTTCTTTTGTTTGCCACTAGGGATTCACCTAATGAGTCTACTGGTTTTAGTCCTTTTGAATTAGTTTACGGACATGAGGTGACAGGTCCTCTAAAACTAATCAAAGAAAAGTTTTTAGAACAAAGGGATGAATCTTCCATGTTAAATTATGTATCCATGTTCCGGGATTGGCTCACGAGAGCCTGCAAAGTGGCTCAGGAACATCTGAAAGTTTCCCAAACAACCATGAAGAAATGGGCAGGCAAACATGCCAAGACCTGACCATTTCAACCAGGGGATGAGGTGTTAGTCTTCTTTGGCCTCCTTGTCTCGAGAGACAATGGGTAAGCGCCTAGGGGTGGTCAGTGGTTTGTGAAGCAGTGGAGTGGCTATAAAGGCCAATTCTAGAGTGACAGAGTCTTCCACAGGTGCTGCAGATAAAATTGGTTGTCGGGGCTGTTACATAGTTGGCTCTCTCCTTACGCTTCTGTCTTTTTTCCTGCCAACTGCTTTCTCTTTGACTCACCACTCTTTAGCCCCGCCTTTATGGCTGTCCGCCAGCTCTGGTGATCACTGGCAACTGACTCCCACAACTTGTGGTCAGTATCACAGGACTTCATGTCGCGTTTGCAGACATCTTTAAAAAGGAGACATGGATGGCCGATGGGTCTGATCCAGTGACGAGCGCGCCTTACAATGTGCCCTTGGGGATCCTGCCATCTTCCATGCGGCTCACATGGCCAAGCCATCTCAAGGGCCGCTGGCTCAGTAGGGTGTATATGCTGGGGATGTTGGCCACCTCGAGGACTTCTGTGTTGGAGATACGGTCCTGCCACCTGATGCCAAGGATTCTCCGGAGGCAGCGAAGATGGAATGAGTTGAGATGTTGCTCTTGGCTGACATACGTTGTCCAGGCCTTGCTGCCATAGAGCAAGGTGCTGAGGACACAGGCTTGAAACACTCAGACTTTTGTGCTCCGTGTCAGTGTGCCATTTTCCCACACTCTCTTGGCCAGTCTGGACCTAGCAGTGGACGCCTTTCCCATGCGCTTGTTGATTTCTGCATCGAGAGACAGGTTACTGGTGATAGTTGAGCCTAGGTAGATGAACTCTTGAACCACTTCCAGAGCGTAGTCGTCGATATTGATGGATGGAGCATTTCTGATGTCCTGTCCCATGATGTTTGTTTTCTTGAGGCTGATGGTTAGGCCAAATTCATTGCAGGCAGCCGCAATCCTGTTGATGAGTCTCTGCAGACACTCTTCTGTGTGGGATGTTAATGCAGCATCGTCAGCAAAGAGGAGTTCCCTGATGAGGACCTTCCGTACTTTGGTCTTCGCTCTAAGACAGGCAAGGTTGAACAACCTGCCATCTGATCTTGTGTGGAGGAAAATTCCTTCTTCTGAAGACTTGAACGCATGTGAGAGCAGCAGTGAGAAGAAGATCCCAAGCAGTGTAGGTGCGAGAACAGCCCTGTTTCATGCCACTCAGGATAGGAAAGGAGTCTGATGAGGCACCGCTATGCTGAATTGTGCCTTTCATATTGTCATGGAATGAGGTGATGATACTTAGCAGCTTTGGTAGACATCCGATCTTTTCTAGTAGTCTGAAGAAACCACGTCTGCTGATGAGGTCAAAGGCTTTGGTGAGATCTATGAAAGCAACGTAGAGGGGCATCTGTTGTTCATGGCATTTCTCCTGTAGCTTACTGCCTTTACAGGGTGAACCGCTGAAAGCACCATTCAGTGGTCCATATAAAGTGGTCAAAAGAATTGGTAAAGTAAATTATTTGATTGACATCCCAGATCGCCGGAAAAAGAATCGGCTGTGTCATATCAATATGTTGAAACAATATCATCGCCGGAAGGAGGATAAGCAAGCACAGGTATGTCAGGTAGTAGGGACAGTGAAGGATAAAAGGGATAGTGAGGATGAGGCAGAAGGAGGCCTAGACAATTCCCAAATTGAACCTCTTACTATCCGGTTAGTTAATATTGAATTGTTAGGGAGATTGGACACTATGCTTTCATATTTAGATGCAGAACAATGAGAAGACCTAACAAGGCTACTCACAACATTTAAAGGAGTCTGTAGGAACAAACCAGGATGTACAACCTTAGTCATGCATGATGGGGATGTTGGGGAATCCTTTCTTATAAAACAGCATCCTTATTGCTTAAGTCCAGAGAAACAGAACCTGTCAGTATCCCTGCCAATGTCCCTGCCAGGCCCAGGTAAAAGCAGAAATCCAATACATGTTGGAAAACCACCTAATTGACCCCAGTCAAAGCAGCTGGAGATCCCCAGTGGTGTTAATGCCTAAACCTGACAGTTCAACTAGATTCTGCATAGACTACAGAAAGGTTAATGCAGTAACAAGGCAGACTGTTACCCAATTCCTCGCTTGGAGGACTGTATTGGCAGAGTGGGCATTTCTCACAAAAATAGATTTGTTAAAGGGATACTGGCAGGTTCCTTTAACACCCCAAGCTAAAGAAATGTTGGCCTTTGTCACACCAGACGATCTTTTCCAATGCCCGAGTGATGCCATTCGAGCTAAAAAAAAAATGCCCCAGCCATTTTTCAGAGATTAATGAATCAAGTGGTAGCCAGTGTTCCTAACTGTGTGGTTTATCTTGATGATGTACTAGTATACAGTGACACATGGAAGGACTACTTGGAACAACTAGAAATCCTGTCTAGATTTAGTGATAAACCTTGCCAAAAGTGAATTTGCAAAAGCAAGGGTAACCTACCTTGGGCATGTAGTCGGGCAAGGACAAGTGTTACCAAGAACAGCAAAAGTACAAACATTGGTGGAGTTCCCTACCCCCATGACTAAATGAGAAATCATGAGGTTTTTGGGGATGTATGGTTCCTACCGCAAATTTCAGTACTATAGCTGCTCCACTGACGGATTTGCTTCAAAAAAAGAAAACCAAGGTAGTGTGGTCAGGAGAGTGCCAAGCATCTTTTGAGAGGCTGAAAGCCATTTTGATTAATGAATCCATGTTGACTGCCCCAAATTTCACTAAGCCCTTCAAGGTAGCAATTGATGCTAGTGATCTGAGGGTCAGTGCAGTCCTGTTACAAGACGATGAATCGGCTATAGAAAGGCTAGTGGGATACTTTCCCAAAAAGCTAAATCGACACCAAAAGAGATACTCAACAGTGGAAAAAGAAACCCTGGGCTTATTACTAGTTCTTAAGCATTTTGAAGTATATGTCTGCCACGACTTCAGAGAGACATTGGTATATACTGATCACAACCCCCTAGCCTTTGTGGAAAAATTCATAAGCCTGAATGACAGAGTATTCCGATGGAGTTTACTATTGCAACCTTATCACTTAAAGATTATCCACATTGCAGGGCATCATAAAGTAATTGTGGATGTTTTGTCAAAGATTTAACTTTGCTTTGAGTTATCTGAGTGCAAAGATGCTACAAAACAGAACTGTATTAGTTACAGGTAAAGAGTGAATGAGAATAAATGTATAAATATGTTTCAATATTTTTTTCTTCTTCTGTTATTCCATACTTTGTAATGAAATGCATTTAAAAATGGTGTTTCATTCCTTCAAGGATGGAGGTGTTATGAAAGTGCTTCTATTTTAAAAAAATTTTGAGTATTCGTGTTTTAGAACCATGGACATTGGTTTATTTGGGAAAACTGAAAAGATTATATGGATGTGTTTTATTTAACAAGGGTCACTGAGATCTTTACTGGCTGTCACATGCATTAAGCTCAATAAACAACAGAAACCTTGGTGACTTCAGGAGATGTTTATGGAGAAGTGGACATGTCAAGATTTATGAGGGAGCAGTTGGTTTTACTTCTGAGATATTGTTTTGACTTTCTGGTTGGGTTGTGGACTGTATTAAAAAGCAGTTGGAGATCAACCTACCAAGGAGAAACACCCAGCTCATCTTTCCTGCACCTCTCTAAGAGACCCAGAGAAATACAGTGTGTCAGCTCCTCTGTCCCTACCTCTTTGAAAAACCTGCGAGTCCAGAGTGGGATAACTGAAGCCCTTGATGCCACATTTCTCCTGGAAAGCCTACCAGGCTACTTCTCAACATTTCCAGAATGAACTGCTCCAGAAAAGATCCCAGTGATCCATCTCCATATACCTGGAACCAGACCAAAAGGGACAACTGACATCCTTCCATATCTCTTTTTCCTTCAAGAATTAACAACTACTTGGCCAAAGTAGTCCCTTTTTTTTTGGTAAAAGATCTCTGCTGAGAAAATCTCTTTATTTTTCAGTTAACTGGTGTGTGGGTTGGTTTGGGGGTGGGGTGGGGGGTGGGGTTGGGGGTGGTATTTAAAAAGGGAATTTTCATATTTCAATCTGTGTGTTGATGCTTTGCTTCGTTACTGGATAAGTCTTGTTTTATAATAAACTGATAGCTTTGTTATTTATTGAAGAAACCTGGTTGGTGTATTTTATTCAGGGATAAAGAGTAAAGTATATGATTGACCATCTCGGTAACTGGGTAAACATTTTAATATATGTGACCCGTGGAGAAGTAGAACTGGAAAAGACAGTGCATTCCTCCCACCTCGTTCGTAACACTGACCAATGTCCTGCAGAACTTCAACAACATTTTCTTGCTTTATATTCAAATTCCCTATATAAAACCCAGAATTACATACTTTTTTACAGTCTTATCGAGCTGCGCACACATCCTTGAAGATCTATATATCCCAAAACGTAATAACATTTCTTTACATTGAACTGTATCTATTTGACAATCTGCTAACCTGTCCATGTCCTTCTTCAGCCTTCAGTTTGCCATGCTCCTAAATTTGGTATAATAACAACCTTTAATTCCCCTTGTACTTACATCAAAGTAATTTATTTAAATAGAAAAAGAACAGCGGTTCTAGAATAAATCCCAAGAAGACGGAACTACCCAAATCCAAAAACATTCTTTCTTTTATTCTTTCACAGGATGTGGGTATTGCTGGCTAGGCCAGCATTTATTGCCCATCCCTAATTGCCCTCGAGAAGGTGGTGGTGAGCCATTTGCTCAGACTTCGTGTGCCACTATGCATGCACCCTCATTTCCTTTAATAGCTTATTAAATTTCTTATCTCACATTTTACCAAACAATTTAGTTTAAGTTTTGTGAGACCCAGGGACATAAGCAGGACCTTAGATGCAATCAGCATAAATTGTAAACTCATAGGAGGGCTCTCTGTAATTTTCCATCTGTTTGAAATCTCCTGCAATGGCTTCTCTTCCTGCTGCTACATGGTTACCCCTGGAGTTATCCAAGGATCGATCCTTGACCCCTTCCTATTTCTCAGCTGCCTGCTGCCCCTCACCGACAATCATCCGAAACCCACAATGTCAGGTTCCACATGTACGCCAGCGACACATAACTCGACCTCACCACCTCCTCCCTGACCCCTCCACTGTCTTTGATTTTTCATGCTGCTTGTCCAACATCCAATATTAGATGACAGTTCTTCTAATTAAATATTGGGGAGCCTAAAGCCATTGTCTACGGTCAATGCCACAAAATCCATTTCCTAGCCACTGACTCAATCCCCCTCACTGATCACTGAGGCAGCAGCAGACTGTTTGCAGCTTTGACATCCGATTTTACCTGAGCTGAGCTTCCGACCCCATATCCTCTAACATCACCACTACTTCAATCTCCATAATATTGCCCATCGCAACCCCTGCTTCAGCCCAACAGCTGCTGAGAAACCATCACGCTTTTGTTACTTCCAGATTCAATATGACTCAAGATCAAGTGTGGTCCTCAGGTGAAGAGTGTTTGGGGGAGGAGGGGGGGTGGGGGGGTGGATAATTTTACCAGTTGTAATTAAGTCCCCATTTTAAAATACAAGTTCCTACATCCACATTTATAATGGGAAATGTTCATATAAATTTGGCTGGCTATTATTACACTTTCTTGATAGTGGTTGTGCTATGGGATCTCTACTAGCAGAAAGGTGGTAAGTTTACATGGCCAGCTGTCATTAATACTTGTAGAAATTTATAACATTAAAATTTGACTGGAAGTGCATGCAGACCGAAGATTTTTGATATATTATAGATTTAATCTCCACTGAATTCTCTTTGTCCATAACCTTTACAAATCCATTCTTTATTAGCCCATGTCTTTCTCAACGTTCACTAATGTATTCACGTATTACAGGCTCTAAAAGTTAATCAACAACTGGGATAAAACAACTGATTTACAATTTTGTGGCATATTCCTTTCTTGTTTAACATTGTTATGCGCAACTCCTGTTTCCAAAAGTTTTGAAAATTATGATCGTTGCCTCTGGGATCTCCTCCCCAACCTCCTTTAGTATTCTGGGAGCCATACCATCTGAGCCTGGGGACATTTCCACTTTTCATCCACTAGCTTGCACAACATTTCCAGAAGCTTAGAAGCCAATTGCATTCTGTATTCAGAAAATGACATTCGGTGTACAGCATAGTAAGAGTGTTACATGCCAATTGGATCATGACTTAATCTGGGATCAAGTTCTCTTGCAGTCTACTGTAGATGTTGTATAGCATCTGAATTGGTTCTTCATGAAACCTTCCAGTGAGGTACATCTCAATAGAATTTGCACTGGTGTACTAGTTATGAATTGGGTGGAAAAATAAATTAATAAACTTTCAATTTTAATTTAGTTTGATATAGCTATCGCATCAATTCGTTTGTGAAATAAACAGAACTATTTATTTGGGGAGCTATTCTGGTGCAGACCACAAGGAGACAGTATGTATTAACAGTCCAGGAACAGAAACAAACAACTTGAAATGCTGACAGTGTTCCAAGATTTACTTATGTAATTGTATTGGCAGGATAGGAGCTGAATGTATATGATGTGTTTCAGTGGCCCTACACTCACTACAAAAAATGCATGCAAGCATTAAACCTTTTTATTGCCTAAACAATTTAAACACATAGAAACACATAGAACATAAACATAGAGAGCAAAAATCCACTCCCGCTGAAACTTACAGTACATAGACACCACATGAGCTATATTACATGAGAGTAATACACATAGGAGCTTTGGATAATCTGATAAATTACAATGTCAGGGGATAGCAAGCAGATGTACATTTGGGTTAGAGATAAAAAGAAAGACTTGCATTTATATAGCTCCTGCCACAAGTACGGAACATCCCAAAATGCTTTACGGTCAAAAAGTACTCTTGAAGTATAGTCACTGTTTTAAGAAAGGTGGCAGCCAATTTGCACGCAGCAAGTTCCTGCAAACAGCAATGTGATAATGACTAATCTGTTTTTGGTGATGTTTGTTGAAGAATAAATATTGACCAGAACACTGGGGATAACACTCCATGCCCTTTTTAAAATAGTGCCAAGGGATCTTTCCCATCCACCTGAGAGGGTAGGTGGGGGTGGTGGGGGTGGTTGGTCACAGTTTAATGTCTCATCTGACAGTGTAGCACTCCCTCAGGACTGCTCTAGACATCAGCCTAAATGTTTGTGCTCAAGTCCCTGGACTGGGTCTTGAACCCCACAACCTTCTGATGTGGAGGTGAGTACTACTAACTAAACCATAGCTGACGGAGACCCTTTGTCAGGGCACAGTGCTATTCTGTTTCTTTTCTCATGACTGGCAACTCCACTGTGTTTTCTGTTTTAAATTCATTTCCATTGCAACCACAGCATTTTTTTTTAAAGCTTAGAAAAAATTACTTCTAATATTTTTTGTGTATATTGACCTCATTTGTGCCTTGTATTGCACCATACTTGTTGCACATTCTTTTGGTCTTTCTATGTGTTATTTCATCTAAGATCTTTTATCACCTCACAGTTTTCTGTTAAGCAGTTTGCAGGTCATTTAACACATTAATCCCTCTCTCTCTCTGATTGGAGTTACTTCTTGGTTCTCTTCCCTTGTCACTTTTTTTTTCTCTTTATTTTTCCAACCTTACTAAAATGCCTAAGTATCTTTTGGACATTAATCTGATGAATGGCATTTAAAACATCATAACCTGCCTTTTGGCTTTGTACCTGCTTTGCTGACCTTCTGTGTATTTCAGAATTTACTGTTATTATTTCAAATCTCTCTACTGTTGTCAAAGGTGAAACTTGGCAAGGAGTAAGCAATGCTGATGCAATCTAATGATCCATTTTGACAATGAATCCTGAAGCAAAAAATGGTTCAAAAGCAAAATCCTGCGAATGTTAGAAATCTGAAATAAAAACAGTAAATGCTGGAAATACTCAGCAGATCTGGCAGAATCTGTGGAGAGAGAAAAACAGAGGTAATATTTCAGGTTGATTACCTTTCATCTGAATAGATTGTTCTCTGGGCTCGACCATTCCACCATTGGGCATATACAGAATTTGTGAAGCAATGAAGTTGCTAACAGTAAGAGGTAAGGCTAAACTTTCTTAAAGATTCCAACTCTAACAGGTTTTCCATCCATTCACTTTCTGCATCTCCCAGTATAATCTTATTATTATTAGCAAGACAAGAAACTCTAAATCTCAGGGGTGTTACAGCTTTGAATACATGACAAAATATTGCTTTTTTATATCAAATGTCGAGTTTTGTCTTGGGTATCTCTCCAACACTTCTTTGGGTTTTATTATTGCAGTATACATCTTCTGTTATGGCCCCAGATGCTTCCAAGTTCTTCGTATCATGATGGAAAGTTTGGGTGATTTGTGCCACCATAAAACCAGTCTAGAGGCAGAATGTGATCAGGCTGTGAAAGAATTTGTACACATTCTTTTATGCAAGTATACCATTTTCTATATGTTGTGAGAAAATAAATGTTCCTTCACCTTTAAAAAATGTTGTCAAGAACAGATTCATCAAAGAATTATTTTTCTCACTAACGCAGCACAGCACCACCTTCTAGTCCTTCCAATGATGCTTTGTAAGATGGAAACAATGTTGTGTGAAGGTATTGCTCCGACCGACCACTCCTGTCAAAGCCCCCAATCAAAATATACGATTCTGATTGTGGTGGGAGAAATGCACTGTTAATTCAATCCTGTCTCTCCACAGATCACCTAACATATCATTTTAAACTTTCCAAATTAAAGAAGACCCAGCCAAATTGTACTGTATATTACCTTCCGAATGAGGCTAACCAAACCAGGTGTCTTTAAATCAACAAATTAACTATTTAATTTAAAAAACTAAATTCTTAAACACAATGAGATATAAACAACATTTAAAATAGAAAAAATTAGAGTCCTTGCAAATTTACAGTCCAGGGTTGCTTGAAGTCCTCTCAGCCGTCCAATGGGGAGAAAAGGTTCTTCCACAATAGAACAGTCCGTAGTCTAATTCCAGCAGTAAGTGATGCTTTCCTTCCTTCAGCGAATTTCAACAATTAACGACTTCCAAACACTTTTTAAATGAATCAATCTCACTTTAGAGGTTTTGAGGGATAAAAGATTTTCACAGTCTAACTTCCCTTCCTTCATTTTAAATTATCAGAGATCACTGTTTTGTCTTGACTTTTTTTAGAATTTTGAGAGATAATAATAACTAAACAGACTAAAATTCTCTTCCTTCAGTTTAAATGTCTGAGAGCTCGTTTTGCAGGTGCTGACACCAGCTGTCTGTTTGTGTTAGAACAAACTGTCTTCAACAAAAAGCCAGTTCAAAATTGAATTGTAACAAATGTATCGTATGATGCTCAATCCAAGTGGCTGTATCCATGGTAACAAGAATGCAGCCTTTGAATCGCAGTCTCTGAATGGCTGTATTCAAGGCAATGAAAATGCACCTTCTCGGTAACTCCGGAGGCCTGCTGGTTCTTAAAGCAGTACGTCTCCTTTTCTAGCCTTAAAGACAAACTGCATATTCCCCGGAGAAAAAAAAACTACTGGACCATGGCAGTATGTTATTATTTCACCTTATTTTTCACACATTTATTGTCCCAATTCTGAATCTATGGAATCTTTATCATTTAAAATGACATCTCTTTAACAATAATCACTTTAATTAGTCCTTAGAAGTCCACAAGTAAGATTATCTTATTCTTTTGGAAAAAGCCTCCATTTCAAACACAGCTTTGCTCAGCTGGAGGCCAGTGTAGGTCATTGGCGAGCCAGTGAGCACAGGGTGATGGATAAAAGGGACTTGGTGCAAAGTTGGATAGTGGCGCTGTTTTAGATGTCCTTTGGATTATGGAGGTTGGAACATCTAGAACATGCAATGGGTGGGCCTGTTGGAAGACACGCGATGGGTCTGCTAGTAGAAGGCTTTACCTAGACCACAGTGTCTATCGGCCAAGAGTCACTTTTCTGGATATGACTGAAGAGCACTAAATCAGAAGACCGTGCTTCATACAGCAGGATGTCGCTGATCCCTGCAGCCTCCTTCAAAAGGACCTGCTGCTTGCTGGACCACCGCCACTTCTCTCTAGGGCCAGGGATTGAGTTGTGGGAGCCAGTAGTTTAGTTTAGTTTAGTTTAGAGATACAGCACTGAAACAGGCCCTTCGGCCCACCGAGTCTGTGCCGACCATCAACCACCCATTTGTTCTAATCCTACACTTAATTCCATATTCCTACCACATCCCCACCCTGTCCCTATATTTCCCTACCACCTACCTATACTAGGGGCAATTTATAATGGCCAATTAACCTATCAACCTGCAAGTCTTTGGCATGTGGGAGGAAACCGGAGCACCCGGAGGAAACCCACGCAGACACAGGGAGAACTTGCAAACTCCACACAGGCAGTACCCAGAATTGAACCTGGGTCGCTGGAGCTGTGAGGCTGTGGTGCTAACCACTGCGCCACTGTGCCGCCCACTCCGGGGCTGTTTCCAAACACTGCCTACGAAAGATTTATTGGTGAAGTTCTGCTACACTCCGAAACACTGCTTTCACATCCGCATTGCTGGTTAGACAGTGCTGGATTTATGTATCGCAGTAAACCACAGCCATTACTTTAATATTTCTGCTCACAGTCCACCTTTTTAATGTATTAGTGGCACTATTGCCTCTTCTGCTTAAAATGGTAATTTAAGTTTTAAAATGTTCTTCCTCTAAATATTGCAGAAATCCTGGCGGAGGACGTGGGTATGCTTCTTAATGAATACTTTGCATCTGTTTTCACAAAAGTGGGGGACAAAACAGACATTGCAATCAGGGAGGAGGAGAGTGAAATATCAGATTAAATCAACAAATTGAGAGGGGAAGTATTAAGGGGTTTAAAGTCTTTAAAATGGGTAAATCCCCAGGCACGGATGAAATGTATCAGACTAAGATAAGCAAGAGAGGAAATTGCAGAAGCTCTGACCATCACTTTCCAATCTTCTCTGGCTACAGGCATGGTGGCAGAGAACTGGAGGACAACTAATGTTGTACCATTGTTTAATCCCCATACAGATTTTTGGTGTAGTCAGGTTTTGGATTGTTTGGTTTCAGTTCAGTACTTAAAGAAGATCTTGTTTCTTTGTCAGAAATTGGTACTTCAGACACTGAAGTCTGAACTAGTTCAAACTCCGGCATGAGCTCATGGTAAACGGATCGCGCTCATGTTTTAGTTCATCCCTTGCTGGGATCATGTGATCTATATGAAAGTTTCTCACCTTTCCATCAATTTCAACCATGTATTTTTTGGTTTCACACACTTCTACTACATTTCCCACATCCCACTTGTGTGAGAACTACTCATCTACTTGACCCTCCAAGCACCACCTGCCCTTCATGTGGCAGAGTCTGCAGATCATGCATTGGACTTATCAGCCTTCTCAGAACCCATCGAACTAGAGTGGAAGCACCGCCTCAATCCTCAATCCCAAGGAACTGCCTAAGAAGAGACTCAAAACACGAAGATACTCATATTGCCTGAAACTGCGTTCTCTCTTGCTTGTGTCATATGAACATTTTTGACTGAACCGTTTGTGTTCAACTTTAGCAGTAAAGTTTGGTAGGACCAGACTCAAAAACGTGTCCATAACCTTCTCTTCATCAAATGCTCAGTGAGCATATACCCTGTGGGGTTGTTCTATACTTCAGCAGAAAATTAGCCAACAGTGGTTTCATACTTAAATTTGAACACCCCTGCAGCATTTGTTTCTTGAGTGCTTCTTTAACTATCCTCACGGATCTTTCATCTGCTCCATTTGATGCCGGATGATAAGGACGAGCGAGGGTATGTTTGTTACCGTTCTGCTTCATGAAATTTGAAACAGAGCAGAACAAAATTAAGGACCATTATCTGACACAAGCTCCTCTGGTAAACCATGACAAGCAAAAATAGACCTTAACTCGTCTATTGTCCATTCAGCATTGGTGCTTTGACCCATGTGCTTAGCTTCAGTTCCCTTCGAGTGGCTGTCGATGAGTACTAGAAATTGTCATTTTCCTTCTCACAAAGGTCTACATGAGCTCTTTGAAATGGTTGAGTCGGCCATGGCCACATTGCAAAAGAGTATTAGGTGGCTAATTGCTATAGTTTTGGCAGATTGTACATTTGCTAACCGATGAATCTAGGGCTCTGTCTAGACTAGGCCAATAAACAAAACCTTTTGCTATGAATTTCATACAGAGTTGCTTTCAAGACCACTGGATGTCTCAAAGCACTTTATATTCAATGAAGTACTTTTGAAGTACTGTTGTAATGTAGGAAACGTGGCAGCCAATTTACGCACAGCAAACTCCCATAAACGGCAATGTGATAATGACCAGATCATGGGCTGAATTTTACAGACCCCCTGAAGCCGGGGATCATGGTGGGTGGGGGGGGGGGAGGGAAGGGGGGCGGAAAATGCCTCTGGGAGAGAGCCACCATGCACCCCGATGTCGGGAAGGCCCGACCTGATATTGCCAGCGGTGGCGAGGCCTTGTGGAGGCCCTCCCACCGCTCAGCCACAGGGCTGCCATTTAAATATGTAAAGAGATACTTGCCACGCTGCATTATATATTCCACTGCGAGTAATCAAACAGTTTAGAATATTGAGCTGAATGGACGTCTCTCATGTACCTTCCCATTCCCAACTGATAAAAGCCGGCAGAACAAAGGTTGCAGTGCTCAGAGTCTGTGAAGATGAGGCACGACGGGTCATAACACTGCATTCGTGTACGGAGTGGGTGGGGGAGGGCATTAAAGGGGGGACAACTCTGCATGCATGTACAGAGGCACCGCACACCATCCCTCTGTAAAGCGGGCCACTGTGTGCCCTTGAATGCATGGGGGAAGTGAAGGAACAATGGCATTCCAGGAACCCATTGTGTGGGGTGGGGGCCACAAATGGTAGGCGGTTAAAGATAATGTCACTGCTGGGCCAATCCATGCAACTGCAACAATCTGAATGTGGTCAAGCTGCCCCACTCTTAGTGAAAGCCACACCATATAGTTGATGCATGAATGCACCTGAAGTACTAATCAACATCAATTTTTGCCCTGTTAGGTGCCTTTGAAGTACTGAAGGAACTGAGTATAACAGCAACTTTGAGATGAGGAGGGACCACCCTGTCTTCATTGATCTACGTTCCATAAGGTGCCATATCCGCCGAAGGTAGAACCAAGAGGTAGGTGCAGCCCATGTGGAAGCCCCCTGTTGTGAGCAGCAGCAGCCCCCAAAGCAAACTCAGCACTATAGAATGCTGTGCATCTAAAGATCCCGTGTGACATACCTGCAGATGTCTGAGCGCCAGAGTCAGAGGCAACTGCGGATGTTGAGAGAGGCAGTGACACATATCTGTGCACTGCTGAATGATGACCTGCAGCTGATGGGCTTCCAGTGCACATCTTATGCCTGTGGCCCTCAAGTTGATAGCAGCTCTTAACTTCTATGCCTCTGCATCATTTCAGGGATCCACCGGCGACCTTTGTGGGGTGACACAGTCAGCAGTGCACCGCTTTATCAGGGAGGTCACCAATGCTCTGTACCAGAAGGCCGGTAACTATATGCACTTCAGGACGGACCCTGAGAGCCAAGCTCAGAGGGCCGTCAGATTTGCCGCCACTGTGGGATTCCCACAGGTGCAAGGTGTCATAGACTGCATGCATGTGACTATCAAGGCTCCCACCGGGCGATCAGCTGCAAACCTCAACTGAACGGGCTTCCATTTGCTTAACAGGCTGCTAATATGTGATCACTGTAAGTGCTTTATACAAATCTCTGCCTGCTTTCCAGGCAGCTGCCATGATGCCTTCATCCTGCATCAGTCCCTGGTGCCGCTACTCTTCACTGAACTGGCTCAGATCAAGGGTGGATTCTTGGAGACAAGGGCTACCCCTTGCGGACGTGGCTCCTGACACCAGTGAGAAACCCCACCACTGCTGCAGAGGAGAGATACAACGCCTGCCACAGAGCTACAATAGCCACCATTGAGCAGGCGATCGGCATGCTGAAGATACGCTTCCACTGCCTGGATAAATAGGGTGAGGCCCTGCAGTACGAGCCGGAAAGGATAGCTCACATCGTTGCTGTTTGCTGTGCTCTGCACGACTACGCACTCAATAGGGGGGAGGCCTTGCAGGATGAGGAGAGACGTGAGAAGGACTCCTCCTCAGATGATGAGGACTCAGAAGACTGGCAACAGGAAATGGGCATGGGAGGACGGACGGCATCCAGGCGGCGCATGCAGGGCAAGCAGCGAGCAAGGGATGAACGACAACGCCTCATTGATCAACCCTTCTCCAGGCCCCGAGGTGCACTATATGCTCTACACGCCACACACCACTGTCGATCACCTGTTATGCAGACATCCACATCTGTAACATCTTTATCTCCACCATTACTGGCAGTAGCAGACTGAGCCATTGTCCATGTGAGTGTATCTGTGGAGGGGCACATGACGAATACTAGCATGGCAATGATGTTATACTATACATTGGCAGTTCTGTCAGACCAATGACGTAATGGGAGGAGACACAATAGGTACATGCTGCCACATGTCATTCACACAGTAAAAACAATACACGTTAGTGAAACACATTTAGTGAGAGTAAATTATATATTGCTGTGCCAGATCCATTTGTGTCATGGTATTTTTTTGAGACATTTGCAGGTGCTCCTTCACGGTGCCAATTCTGCGCTAGCAGCTTGACTGGAGGCAGGCTGCTGAACAGGGTGCCCTTTGGCTTTGGATGACTTTGGCAATTGTCCTCTGTACGCATGAGGCCTAGAGGGCCCCAGCCGGCTGAACTCTCCTCATACGTCATGACAGCTGGAGCTTGCTGCACCGGTGGAGGGGCTGAGGGCTAGTGTCCACATTGGAATCACCTTGAGGGAGGACCCCAGATATGGCACGCAGGCTCACCTCCTCCCTTTCAAGGCTCATAAGAACCTTGCTGCTCTCCCAGGAAGGACCAGTAGCAAAGGCACTGTGCTCTATGGGCTGTTCCCAGGGACGCACAT
The DNA here is from genome assembly GCF_036365525.1 of Heterodontus francisci. NCBI lineage: Eukaryota > Metazoa > Chordata > Chondrichthyes > Heterodontiformes > Heterodontidae > Heterodontus > Heterodontus francisci. The sequence continues at coordinate 55,826,846 of NC_090379.1, forward strand.
CGAGATAAACATCAACTGCTGCTGCAGGACTATCAATTCGATGAAAGACGCTCCTTTGTCTGCCCGAAACTTGCTGGTCTTCCACTGCAAAGAGTTGTCCATGACCAAGTGTTGCAGACTGGCACATTCTAAGGTCAAAGACTACATGCTGAGGGACGCACTAAAGCTTGGGGCAGCTGCTGCAAAGGCTCAATGGGGAAAGACCACAGTGTAAGGCCCTCCCACCAAGTGAACAGGGGCTGGACCCTTGGGAAACCCCTCGGACTGTATACACCAAATATGGTTTTGCTGTAAAATGTACCTGGCAGGTAAAATGGAATGGAAGGGTTGTGAGGCAACTTACTCCTGTATTGAAGAAAACTGATTTCCTTTGCACTTTTTGGAATGTCAACATGGTGCTGTTTTGAACTCTTTTGTGATATGTTTTTTTACAGATTTTTATGAATAATGTATATTTTGGGGGGAAAAAAAGTATCAGAGACACTCTCCAGGCCCCTGGTCCCTGTTTCACCTAGCCACTGCTTCATCCAGCTCATGGCTGCGCCGAGGGTTTTCAGGTTAGTGCGGAGCGTTGGAATCTCGCTCTGCAAGAGGGCTGCTGTCCCTTCCATGGATGAAGCCATGTGCTCAAATTCCTGGGACACGGCAGCTGTCATGGCCTGAATGGACTCCCCCATTGTCAGCTCAAGGCTGTGCACAGCCTGTGGCATCTCCACCAGATGTTGCCATGATTGTAGTTTCAGCTCCAGCATGCCTTATGCTGTCGACAACAGAGGGTCATCATTAGCCTGGAGCTCAGCATGGGCCTGGACACCCACAGGCCTCCAACTGTCAGGGGCCTCAGCTGTCACAGCCTCGTTCAGCTGCTCGGACGCGTGTGCAGTACTTTCACCAGCTTGTGACCCAGATCTATGGCCGATCGCATTCCCACTGAGGTGACTGTATCTGTGCTGGTGGAAGGTGCAGCAGTGTCATAGGATGCTGCGTCCTCTGAGGATGTCTCTTCCCCTGAGGTGCAGGAGGACTCCAGGGCCTGAAGGATGAATCTGGAGCATGGACCTGCAAGATACAATGTGAAGAGCACACTGTCAATCTTTATGGTGCACATGTAATGATTATGACAGCATTGTCTCAAAATGTTCTAAGTTAATATTGTGTATATCAATTGGCTGTCTGTTCACCCAGGACCCTGAGCTCCATTCCGCAATGGCACGTTCTACATGGATGGCTGCTAGTTCCAGGGCCTCCTTCTCGGACGTATGTCTGCAACACCTCCACCAGTCCTGGTTGCCTCACGCGCATTGTGGGCCCTCTTAACCTGGAGGAGCAAGAAGGCAGATATTGAGCATTGCAAAGCAGCCACACGACACATGTCACAACAAGGGTGCTGGACCCAAAGGTGGGGGAAGCTCAGTCTGTACTGCTGTCATGTAGGTGTCATGTCATGTAGGTGTCATGCTCTGAACAGCAAACAAGAGGGAGTTCTTTCAAACATGCAGCACCATTCCTCCCTGCCCGACCTCCCTGTCTTTGGCATGGCAGTGGCACACATGTGCCACTCTGTGTGTGGAAACCCAGGTTCAGCGGAGCCATGCAACAAAGTGCCACTTAAATTTGCAGAGCACAAGAGATCATTCAGCCTCTTGCGGCACTGGACCCAGTCCTAGCGGATGGCCCCACGGCTACTAACCTTCTCTGCTATCTCTATCCAGGCTTGCTTGATCAGGCGGGAGGGTCTCTTCTTACCATCGTGGGGGAAAAGGACTTCCCACCTTGCCCGCACAGCCTGGAGGAGAGTGAACAGGGAGGCATCGCTGAACCATGGGGCCACCCTGCCTCGCTCCTCTGCCATCTTGTTTGCCTTGCAGGGGGCTTGGTTTGAAGAAGCACCTGCACAGATTCCTCTGTGCTCAGCTCCAGCAGTGTGGTTTAAATGGAGAATTCGAATGAATGCAGGGCTGGCTGCTGTTTAAATATGGCGCCAGCACCTACTGACCTCTCAGCTGACACTGTTCACAGCGGCATCAAGCCTGCCCCCTCCACTTCATTTAAGGGGGTGGTGGCACGATCCGGACATGCTAATGAGCTGCTGCACTTAATATTGTGGAGGCTCTGTGACATGTGGCCCATGTGGGTGGGCCGCCATTGTTTTTGCCTACCACTGATTTCGATGGTGGGATTATAAATTTCAGCCCAATCTGTTCTGGTGATGTTGATTGAGGAATGAATATTGGCCAAGACACCTGAGCTAACTCTCCTACTCTTCTTCAAAATAGTGCCATGGGTTCTTTTGCATTCACCCAAGTGTCATAGAGTCATACTTTTGTGCTCAAACCCTGGAGTGGGACTTGAACGTAGAACTTTATGACGCAAAGGTGAGAGTGCTACCAACTGAGTCACAGCTGATTATTCCTGTGTATGCAGTATGGAGTTCTGCCAGAATCCTTGCAGTCATGAACTGGGTACCACCACTCTATGCAGCCTGTTCACATGACAACTCATTGCAACAATTGTGTTATGGTTTCAGTTCCTTGTCTGTGCACTGGTCAAATTCTGTCCATCCATTCAATGTCTGTTCATAGACTCTTTACAATACTGAGTCTTTCTGAGTTTCAGCTGCAATTTCAGTTGCAGTGATTCATCTACTAATCCTATTCTGAAGACTGCACTTTCACAGCTGACTTCGGAGTCCTCATGCATCCTCATCCTTGACATTGCCAGAGTCAGTATTGCAGACTTTGATCCCAGAATAGCTGTTGGGAGTTTATGATCTGTCACTAGTGTGAAGTTTCGACCCAAAAAAAAATGGTGAAACGTTTTGATTCTGAAGATGATTCCAAGCGCTTCCTTTTCTATCTGCGCGTAGATGCATTCACACTTGGGCAGGGTACGTGATACAAATGCTATGGACTTCTCTTGACCATCCTCCATGACATGACTGATCACTGCTCCAACTCCATAGCTTGAAATATCACATGATAGCTTCAGGACACGATTTATGTCGTAATGAACGAGTAATGCATCACTGGTCAAGCTTCTCTTACATACATCATAAGCATCTTATGCTTTAGACCATTCCCAATTCACATCTTTCTTCAACAACTCATGTAGTGGAGCTAACACTGTTGCAAGCTCAGGCAGAAATCGCAAGTATTATTGGACCATGCCTAGAAAAGATCTAAGCTCAGACACATCTTTTGGCTTTGGAGCATTGCCTATAGCCTCTATCTTCTTTTTCACTGTCTGTAGTCCTTTGTCATTGATTTTCAGGCCAAGGTACACTACCGAAGATTGCACAAAAGCACACTTGCTCTTTTTCAACTTCACATTGTGATCATTGAGCCTTTTAACACTTCAGCCACTTGAAGATTCTTTTCCTCTGTTATGGTTGTGATCAACACATTATTCTAATTGCACAAGCAATGTGGCACACCTTGCAAAATCTTATCCATTATAGCTTGGAAGATTTTTGGAGAAGACTTCACACCATAGGGCAGCTTCATGTAGGAGTATAAACCCCATACTATCATAAGATGCTGCTGCTGGTTGGTCCCTATATTTATAGATTTTAATCCTATCCTCATTGTCATTTTCTGTAATTATATTCTGGTGGCGCTAGCAGAGAAAATGGACACCAAACATGGCCAGTTCAAGGAATTGTTTATTTATGTCATTACATCATCATATCATTAGCATAATACACAAATACATTACATTGAGAAAAGAAAACAAATCAACAAAGGTTCCTGCTCCAGATTGGTATGTGTCAGTATAGATGAGAAAAGAATTGGGCTCAGTCCTCATGTCTCTGTGCTTGCAAAGCCTGTCCTCCCTCCCTGTGTATATTCATTCATGAAGAATGTTTGTCTGGGTAAAGTAGTGGAAAATACCTGAGGCCTCTAAAATCAACCTCAGTAATTCAATGCCTTCAGGAAATATGAGAAACAATTGGTGGAAAGCTGACAACTTCCCCCTCCCAACACATCAACCCCTTAACTGGTCACACTCAAGTTACATATCTAAAGGCAAAATGTAAAACTTTAAAAGGCGTATGAGCTTTTAGATACTTATTCTCACAAATAAAGTTCAGTGAGATGGTTTCCCAAAGTGGAGTTGCCCTTTAAAAATGCACTGTCATAACTGACAGTGCGACTATATTTAACCAGGATCGTTTTCACATCATCTTCACGTCTGAGTTCAGATGGCCATGTGAATAGTGCCAACACTCATTTGCATACTTCTAATTCTATGAAAAATGTGTGTGTTGGGGAGAGTGGCTCCCACCACATTGTTCAATAAATTCTTCAAATCAGTGTTGCACCAGTGAAGATTTTGTATTTCACGTGCAATGCAGCGTAGAAGTAAAAGATATCCACAGAGGCTGAACGAATGCTGTAGTGTTTTCTTTATGTATTGGTTTGTCACAATACTGACTCATGTTTCATTTTTGAGCTTTTATCTATGCCCATAAACTTCAAACATGGCTTAAGGCAAAATGATGCTTTTGTAATTGCAGGCAGGTAGACCATGATTGGCAGAGCTGTAGATAATGGATACAATTAGAAACTGCATGTCAAGGAGGTAGTGCTGTGAGGCTATAAAAGGTTATTTAAACAATAGTGAATTGTGAACATTTCTCTTATTTATTCAAGGTTTAAATCAGGAATGAGTCAAACACCTAATATGTTAGAGTTAAAGAGAAACTCTATTTGTTTAAAATGCTTAATTTCAATGGATCACTCATCAGCACAATCTCTGCCAAATGTTCTGTACCATATACTAATTTCTCCCCCTTCGCACTGTGACTGTGGAAAAAAGAACTCAATAATGCTCAGATTTCCCAGTAGGTGGGACACTTTCAAAGCAGTTGTCTGCAAATGTCAGTGGAACCAATGTGCAGTGAAATATTTAGCCAGTGCTTCACCATAAAAACTGATTATAACAGGAGCCAGCTGGCTGAACAATATTGAAAAATCTGACCAAACCTAAAACTATTAAGTTACAGTAAAGAGTCATTTCACACAAATCACTATATTGTGCATATTGACTCAAATAATGATTCAACGATTCCAGCCTTTTGAAATGTATGGCAGAACATTGTCCTGGGAACTGATTTTAAATCTAGGCCAGATTGATGGGATGAAAGACTAACTTGGTTGATGGTTTTTTTGGATGCAGTACGAAATGAAATTGAGGCCATCTCAATTTAGCTCCTTGTTGGCATGAACACATAGCACAAAACTGCTGCTAATTTTGGCAAGAATTGGCAATATTATTCACAAGCCAAAATGATGGATGATGCAGGAAACTAAAGGTTGGTGAAGCAGTATGGGGTGCTTCTCTGAGGACAGGTTAAGCTGCATTTTACTTTGTAGATGGCAGTGCTATGCCTATTCTGGTAGTGCAGGATGCTGACATTAAGTGCCAAAAAGTATTCCATTCATCCTCCCTTTGATGGCCACAATTCTCTGCCCTCCAAAAATTCAAACCAGATGTTACATTCCCCTTTTTTTTTGTTAAGATTCTAGACTGGATCCATTCTTTGTAAAAAAAGATTACAAGCTTCAGGTCTAACATTTCAGTAAGTCAGTGATCAAAAAGACCAGAGGAGGCCCAGTTTCTAAAAAAGAAAATTCCACGGTTGTTGAGAGCTATACTGACGGATTTTCAGACAGGATTAGAAGGAATTGACCAATAGGAGAAAGGAAAAAATACCAAAAACTTACATTTATATAGCATCTTTAATGTAGTAAACCATCTCAAGGCACTTCAAAGGAGCATTATCAGACAAAACTTGACACCGAGTCATGTAAGGAGAAAATAGGACAGGTGACCAAACACTTGGTCAAAGACACGGTTTAAAGAAGGAGAGAGAAGTGGCGAGTTTTAGGGGAAGTATTCCAGACTTTAGGATCCAAACAGATGAAGGCACAGCCAGAATGATGGGCAAAGAAAATTGGGGATGCACAAGAGGCCAAGATTTGAGAAACACGAAAAAAAGGAAGTAAAATGTGCAAACTTCATTGAAAGCTGTGGGTAAATGGTAAATGTTTCCATTACCAAATCATTATAAGTCTGTTTCATTAAATTGGGTATCTATTTGGGTCTATTACACACCATTATATTCGAAGAAGCTATCCCAGTTGCATTCCAATATAAGCCAGCAGATACAAAATGTAAGAGAAAGTGTAGTCACAGTGTAGAGACAAACTGCAATGTTACAAGCTGTATATCTCTACAACATAACAGCACATGGTTGAGAATACTTAGCAGATGTGTGGAACATACGAGCATACGAATTAGGAGCAGGAGTAGCTTCGAGCCTGCTCCACCATTCAATAAGTTCATGGATAAACTGATTACTCCACATTTCCACCTACCCCCGATGACCTTCCACCCCCTTGCTTATCTAGAATCTATCTACCTCTGCCTTAAAAATATTCAAAGACTCTGCTTCCACTGCCTTTTGAGGAAGAAAATTCCAAAGACTCACAACCCTCTGAGAGAAACAAATTCTCCTCATCTCTGTTTGAAATGGGCGACCCCTTATTTTTAAATGGTTACCCCCTAGTTCTAGATTCTCCCACAAGGGGAAACATCCTTTCCACATCCACCCTGTCAAGACCCCTCAGAATCTTATATGTTGCAATTAAGTCGCCTCTTACTCTTCTAAATTCCAGCAGATACAAGCCTAGCCTATCCAATCTTTCCTCGTAAGGCAGCCCGTCCATTCCAGGTATTAGTCTAGTAAACCTTCTCTGTACTGCCTCCAACGCATTTACATCCTTCCTTAAATAAGGAGACTAATACTGTACACAGTACTCCAGATGTGGTCTCAACAATGCCCTGTATAGCTGAAGCATAACCTCCCTACTTTTGTATTCCATTCCCCTCGCAATAAACGATAACATTCTATTAGCTTTCCTAATTATGTGCTGTACCTGCATACTAACCTTTTGCCTTCATGTACTAGGACACCCAGATCCCTCTGCACCTCAGACCACTGCAAATTCTCACCATTTAGATAATATCATTCTTTTTATTCTTCCTGTCAAAGTGGACAATTTCCCACTTTCCCACATTATACTCCATTTGCCAGGTCTTTGCCCACTCACTTAACCTATCCATACCCCTTCGTAGCCCCCTTATGTCCTCTTCACAAGTTACTTTCCTACCTATCTTTGTGTCATCAGCAAATTTAGCAACCATACCTTCAGTCCCTTCCTCTAAGTCATTTATATAAATTGCAAGATGTTGAGGCCCCAGCACAGATCCCTGTGGCACATCACTCATTACATCTTGCCAACCAGAAAATGACCCATTTATGCCTACTCTGTTACCTGTTAGCTAGCCAATCTTCTATCCATGCCAATATGTTACCCCCTACACTATGAGCTTTTATTTTCCGCAATAACCTTTGATGTGGCACCTTATCAAAAGCCTCCTGGAAATCTAAGTACAATACATCCACCGCCACAGCACATGCAACTCCCTCAAAAAACTCCAATAAATTGGTTAAACATGAGTTCCCTTTCACAAAACCATGTTGACTCTGCCTGATTACCTTGAATTTTTCTAAATGCCCTGCTATAACGTCTTTAATAATAGCTTCTAACATTTTCCCTAAGGCAGATGTCAAGCTAACTGGCCTGTAGTTTCCTGCTTTGTGGCTCCCTCCCTTTCTGAATAAAGGAGTTACATTTGCTATTTTCCAATCTAACGGAACCTTCCCCGAATCTAGGGAATTTTGAAAAATTAAAACTAACGCATCAACTATCTCACTAGCCACTTCTTTTAACACCCTAGGATGAAGTCCATCAGGACCTGGGGATTTGTCAGCCCGCAGCTCCAACAATTTGTTCAGTACCACTTCCCTGGTGATTGTAATTTTCTTGAGTTCCTCCCTCCCTTCCATTTCTTGACTTACAGCTAATACTGTGAAGTTACTTGTATCCTCAATAGTGAAGACCGATGCAAAATACCTGTTCAATTCATCTACCATCTCCTTATTATCCATTATTAATTCCCCAGACTCACTTTCTATAGGACCAACGCTCACCTTGTTAACTCTTTTCTTTTTAAAATATCTATAGAAACTCTTACTATCTGTATTTATATTTCTAGCTAACTTTCTCTCGTACACCTTCCTTATCAATCTTTTAGTCATTCTTTGCTGTTTTTTATACCCTGTCCAATCTTCTGACCTGCCTCCCATCTTTGCACAATTGATACTACCGTTAACTGTTTTAGTTAACCATGGAAGGCAGGTCCCACCCTTGGAATTTTTCTTTCTCGTTGAAATGTATCAATTATGTGTACTCTGAAATATCCCCTTAGATGTCTGCCACTGCATCTCTAAAGACCTATCCCTTAACCTGATTTGCCAGTTCACTTTAGCTAGCTCTGTTTTCATGCCCTCATAATTGCCCTTATTTAAGTTTGAAATACTAGTCTTGGACCCATTCTTCTTTCTCTCAAACTGAATGTAAAATTCAATGACATGATTGCTGCTACCTAGGAGCACCTTAACTATGAGGTCATTAATTAATCCTATCTCGTTGCACAATACCAGGTCTAGTATAGCCTGCTCTCTGGTTGGCTCCAGAATGTATTGTTCCAAGAAATTATCCTAAAAACATTCTATGTACTCCTTGTCTAGGCTACCTCTGCCCATCTGATTTTTCCGGTCTATATGTAGTTTAAAATTCCCCATAATTATCGCTGTACCTTTCTGACAAGCTGCCATTATTTCTTCCTTTATACCCCATCCTGCAGTGTGGTTAATGTTAGGTGGCCTGTACACAACTCCCACTTTTTGCCTTTATGATTTCTCATCTCTACCCAAATTGCTTCTACATCCTGGTCTCCTGAACTTAGGTCATCCCTCACTATTGTGCTAATAGCATCATTAATTAACAGAGCTACCGTTCCACCTTTTCCTAGCTTCCTGTCCTTCCTAAATGCCATGTACCCTTCAACATTCAGGTCCCAATCTATGTCATCCTGCAGCCATGTCTCTGTAATGGATATCAGATTGAACTTATTTATTTCTATTTGCACTCTCAGTTCATCTGTTCTGTTTCAAATGTTATGTGCATTCAGCTACAGAGCCTTTAGTTTTGTCCCTTTATTATTTTTGTAACCTATAGCCTTATCTGTTGATTGACTCTTAGATTTACACAGTCTATCCCTTCCTGTCAAAGTCTGTTTATCAATTCCCATATTAATACCTTTCTCTCTTGCCTTGTTTCTACTCCCTGATTTACCATATCTTCCTGGATGATGGCATAGTAAGTCATATATCCAAATTTGCTGATGATACAAAGTTAGGCGGCATTGTAGACAGTCTAGATGATAGCATAAAAGTGCAAAGAGATATTGATAGGCTAGGTGAGTGGGCAAAACTGTGGCAGATGGATTTCAATGCGGGCAAGTGTGAGATTATCCATTTTGGACCAAAAAAGGACAGAGCAGGGCACTTTCTAAATGGGAAGAGGTTAAGTGCAGTGGATGTCCAAAGAGATTTGGGGGTTCAGGTGCATAGATCTTTAAAATGCCACGAGCAAGTGAAGAAAATAATCAAAAGATCTAATGGAATGCTAGCCTTTATATCTAGAGGATTGGAGTATAAAGACACAGAGGTTATGCTGCAGCTGTACAAAACCTTGGTTAAACCCCACTTGAAGTACTGTGAGAAGTTCTGGGCACACACCTTAGGAAGGATATATTGGCCTTAGAAGGAGTGCAACGTAGATTTACAAGAATGATACCTGGACTACAGGGATTAAGTTACGAGGAGAGATTACACAAATTAGGCCTGTTTTCGCTAGAATTTAGAAGGTTAAGGGGTGATCTGATTGAAGTCTTCAAGATATTAACAGGAAAAGACAGGCTAGATAAAGATAAACTATTTCCACTGGTTGGAGATTCTAAAACTAGGGGGCATAGTCTAAAAATTAGGACCGGACCGTACAGGAGAGATATTAGGAAGCATTTCTTCACGCAAAGGGTGGTAGAGGTTTGGAACTCTCTTCCACAAACAGCAGTTGAAGCTAGAATAGTTGATAATTTTAAATCTGAGATAGATAGATATTTGTTAAGCAAAGGCAGGTATATGGAGTTAGGCCACGGATCAGCCATGATCTCATTGAATGGCAGGACAGGCTTGAGGGGTTGAATGGCCTACTCCTGTTCCTATGTTCCCATGTTTCCAAATTTGATCCCTTGTCTCTCTATTCAGTTTAAAACCCTCTCTACTTCCCTAGTTATGCAGCTCGCTATATAATACCAGCCCCAGCATGGTTCAGGTGTAGACCATCCCAACGGTACAGCCACCACTTTCCCCAGTGCTGGTGCCAATGCCCCATGAACCAAAACCCACCTACCGCACCAGTCTTTGAGCCACACATTAATTTCTCTAATCTTATTTGCCCTATGCCAATTTGCATGTGGCTCAGGTAATAATCCAGAGAATATTATCTTTGAGGTTCTGCTTCTTAATTTGGCACCTAGTTCTTCATACTGACTATGCAGAACCTCTTTCCTTGTCCTGCCTATATCGCTGGTACCTACATGGAGCATGACGATTGGAACCTCCCCGTCCCACTGTAAGTTCCTCTCCAGTCCTGAGCAGATGTCCTGAGCCCTGCACCAGCCAGGCAACACAGCCGTCTGGACTCTTGCTCTTTGCTGCAGTGAACAATGTCAATCCCCCTAACTATACTGTCCCCTACTACCACTACATTCCATTTTACTCCCTCCACTTGAATGGCTTCCTGTACCATGGTGCCATGGTCAGGTTGCTCATCCGCCCTGCAGTCCCCACTCTCATCCAAACAAGCTGAAAGAACTTCAAACCTGTTGGACAATCGCAAAGGCTGAGGCTCCTGCACTCCTGCCCTCTGGGTCCCCTTTCCTGCCTCAGCTGCAGCCACACTCTCCTGTACCTGACCACTGACCAAATCAGAAGACCCTATCCTAAGGGGTGTGACCACCTCCTGGTACAAAATATCCAGGTAACTTTCCTCCTCCCTGATGTGTCGCAGTGTCTGCAGCTCCGACTCCAGTTCAATGACTCTGAGCCGAAGCTCTTCGAGCCTCAAACACTTACTGCAGATGTGTTTGCCCTGGATCACACTGGCATCCAGGAGCTCCCACATGCTGCAGCTGTGACACAGCACCTGTCCAGGCATCCTTAATGTGTTTTAATTAACTACTTAATTATTCTGTTCAATTATTTTTTTTTTCCTTTTTTTATATATTTTATGAAGCTTACCACCAGTTCCTTGATTATTTTAAATGTTAGGATTAGAATGGACCTTAATCACTTACCAGGTACTCACCAAACAAGTAGCTTCTTCCCAAACCAATCACCTACCTGTTTGCCTGTGATGTTTGATTTAAATGAAATTCAATTAAATTAAAAGCTTACCTGTTTACTCACTTCGGCAACTCTCTGTTTCCCTGCTCTCACTGTTGATTGTGATGTCACTCTGATGTCACTTTTCAATTTTTCCCTGCTCCTCTCTCTCTCTCCACTTCTGCCGTGCTCAGTTAAATATACTTTTTAATATCAAAATGTAACAAATAACATGTTAAAGGAAATACACCATAAACTTTGAAATCTGGCAGAACTGTAAATCAAGGTAAACAGATTGTCCTTTTGGGTCAAAGGTGAAGTCCTATCATGGTATTGGTAGGGAGGAGAAGAGATGAGGGCAGAAGTGTGGGAAATAGGACGGACACGGTTGAGGGCCCTGTCAACCACTGCATTGAAATTTTAGGGCATCGGATCCTTTCAAGTCACCACATTTGCTATAGTTGTCAGACTTTCGTCTGTTGTGTTTCTCTTTTTTTAACACAAACACACCAAACACATGAGGAGCATTGGTAACTACAATAAGTGTGTTCTTTATTTGAAGATATGAAACTATATACAACAATAACAGTGCTTACCCACTGTTTTTTTCAGGTTTGCACTTGCTGCTGTTCAATATTCAGTGCATTTACACCTAATCTGTACTAAAGCTTTGTCTTTCAACACACCATTAACATATTGTTTGCCTTTGCTCCGTGACCTTTTGGTCAGCTATGTGGCCTGGTCCAATCTACACCTTCTCCTTTGTTATCTCTTGCCCCACCCCCACCTCACTTGTTTATAATCTGTGACTTTTCTTATATTTGTCAGTTCCGAAGAAGGGTCACTGACCCGAAACGTTAACTCTGCTTCTCTTTCCACAGATGCTGCCAGACCTGCTGAGTGATTCCAGCATTTCTTGTTTTTACAACAATAACTGGGAGGTTCACTAACACGTCTGGTCACTTTGACTGCTCCTAACCTCTGCCCCACGATTACATGAGTATATACATTGTTACCATCACCTGGTTCCTGGTTTGTATTAATATTTTAGAAGTCAATTTTAGTTTTGGGGAATTAAATGTGTAGCTGTAGAATTTCAAAAGATTGCAGACCACCTAAGAGCTGGTTCGGTCCATCCCCACATGTGTTTGTGCAAGTGTTGTCGAATGTCAGGTCGAAGAGATTCTGACCGACGGACTTGCCTGTCCCTGAAGATAACACCTTGGGATATCCTGAGCTTATCTCTGCATGGCCAAAATGGTCTTATAACTGCTGGAATAACCTGAAAAGATTCTGGCCATCCAGGACAGATCAGGGTCATCCACAACTGTTGCAAAATAGGGTTGTCAGACGTTTCCTATTGCAGCTGTTGGCGCTTACTGAAACTCATAAGATCAACATGTAGGACATCTTTAATTTCGGACTCAATGAGGTCAACCTGACGATCCAATGAAATGTTTTGGACTGGTTGGGTAACTGACTCAATGTATCAAATGTGACCATGGAACTACCTGGCTTGTAGCATATGTCACGGTTGTAGCCTTCTATTTTGACAAGCAAATGTTGTAATCTGGTTGGCGCGCTAGTTAATGGTTTTCGCCAGATCATCTCAAGCAGTTTGTGGTCAGCCTCAAAGAGAAATCTTTACCAAAGAAGTATGTGTGGAATTGTTGGATTCCGAAAACAAAGGCTAATGTTTCCAGTTCGATGTTGGAGTAATTAATTTGGACGTTTGAAAGACTCTTGAACGCGAATGCAATAGGGTTTCCTTTCTGTAGGATACATGCTCCAAAGCCTTTTGCATCAAAATGGTTTCCTCTGCAGGGTCATAGAATTGGAGAGTTGCTGGTCCTTCGGTCAAGACTTTTGAAGCTCATCAAACATGTGTTAATAATCTTCCTGCCGGACAAATGGAACTTTTTTCTTCAGGAGATCTCGCAGAAACAGCTTTCTGTGCAATGTATGGTGAAAGAAAGTTGAATGAGCGTCGGCAACGTTGCATATCTTGCTTGTCCTGGGGGGTTGGCATTGCAATGATGTCGTCCAGTTTGGTAGGATCAAGTCAGATGCCAGCAGTTGAGTAGATGGACCCAAAGAATTTGATCTGTTGCACATTGATGCTGCATTTCTGGCTGTTAAAAACAAGTCCCTCTCGGCATGCTGCTTCCATAAGGAGATATAAATTTTGGTCATGCTCTTGTTTCATTTAGCCAACAACAGCAATGTCATCTGCAATACAGATGCATCCTGGAATTTCACATGTAACACAGTCCATATGTTGTTGGAAGAGATCCTGGCTTTTGGACAGCCCGAATGGTAGTCATTGGAAACAGTATCACCGAATGGAGTGCGGAACATGGTTAGCTCTTGAGAGTTCTTTACCAAATGTACTGACCAATATCCATTTTTTGTGTAAAGTTTGGAGAAAAATTTAGCATTCGCAAACTTGGGGTTTAATTCCTCTAGGGTGGGAATCCTATGTGCGCATCATTTCAGTGCCACATTCAGATGCCTTTGGTCTAGACTAGGGGTGTCCAACCTTTTCGCATGAGGTGCCATATTACAATTTTGGTCCTACATAGGGACCTGTGAGCACATTTCAAAAAGATAAAGGCATTAGAAATAGGGCACACTGGGTAAAAAAATTACAAAGCACTTTTCTCCAACAATTCCTCCCTTCACCCATCATGCACCAGGAGCAGAAACACACTGCCGCTCGGCACGGCCCCACACTCTGAATCGCGCATCACCTCCCTCCACTAGTACAACCCCTGTCTCCGTGTGCTCATCTCCAGCGTCTCTGCGTGCTCCCCCCCAACTGTCTGTCTGCTCACCCCCTGCCCACTGTCTCTGTGCGCTCATCCACCTCCAATTGTTTCTGTGTGCTCACCTACTCCCCCACTATCTGTGTGTTCACATCCCCCACTGTTTCTGCATGCCCACCACCCTTCCAGACTGACGACACCAGTCTTCCCAGCAAGTCCCTCCACCCCCATGCTCCCATTCGACGAAGGTCCGTGCGAAGGCAAGCTGTCTGCGCTTTTGATTGGTGAGCTTCCACATCAATCACACGAGCATCATTCCTCCCCCCCCCCCCTTACTGGTGACTGCTCAGGTACAGGCTGAACTGCACCAACTCTCCACTCACTTACTGCTAACAACTGGGGGATACAAATGGAACCAAATCAATCTCGCCCCTTTCTGTTCACAAGTTATGAAGGATTGGTGGGCTGGATTGAAAACTTTGGCGGGCCTATTCTGGCCCGTGGGCTGTAGGTTGGATATCCCTGGTGTAGACAATCTCAGATAGAGCCATCTTTCTTGACAACGCTTGTGATGGAGCTACACCAATCGGTGTGATGCTGTACCTTTCTTATGATGCCATCTTTCTCCAGTTCAATCTTTAGTTTAGCCTGAATGTGGATGCTACACTTATGCAGGGGATCGATAGAAGGAATGGCGTCGAGGTTAGGTCAGCCACAAAGGTAATTGGTTTGTTCTTGTGGTCTGTAGGCTTCGCCATTGTGTCGATGCTGTGAATTGTTACCAATGTCAGGTCTCTGCAGCCCAGTAGGATCTGTGGTGCCCATGATTTAAAAAGTTTGGGGTGACCATGGTGAGCTGTTGTATCGACATTTGAGTGTAATGGATTCCAGGGATGGAAAGTCTGAGCCTTTGCATGCTGTGAGCTTGGCAGTGGTTGGTTGAGTCATTATTTGCCATTTGTGTGGGTACATGTCCTTCAGAATGCAACGCGGTAGAATGTTGGCACTTGCACCTGTGTCAATTCTGGTCGACAGTGTATGTTTCCCAGGTTTTTATGGGAATATAATGTGGATGGTGGCAAAGGTTTCAGAAGATACGACTGGTTGAGCAGATTAGGATTATTTTCATTAAAAAGACGGAGGTTGAGGGGGGACCTGATTGAGGTGTACAAAATCATGAGAGGTATAGACAGGGTGGATAGCAAGAAGCTTTTTCCCAGAGTGGGGGATTCAATTACTCGGGGTCACGAGTTCAAAGTGAGAGGGGAAAAGTTTAGGGGGGATATGCGTGGAAAGTTCTTTACGCAGAGGGTGGTGGGTGCCTGGAACGCGTTGCCAGCGGAGGTGGTAGACGCGGGCACGATAGCGTCTTTTAAGATGTATCTAGACAGATACATGAATGGGCAGGAAGCAAAGAGATACAGACCCTTAGAAAATAGGCGACATGTTTAGATAGAGGATCTGGATCGGCGCAGGCTTGGAGGGCCGAAGGGCCTGTTCCTGTGCTGTAATTTTCTTTGTTCTTTGTTCTTTGCATCAATACACACTACAGACAGTACGGAATGCCTGCTCACTGTGTGTGTCAGTGCTTTGGACATCCTCACCTTCTGACCTTCCAGTCTGGCTGGTCATCTCGCGGATTTTCTGCTTGTAGAATTTGGAATGCTCCCTCTGTCTGTTGGAATGCTGTACCTGTCGTGCATCCGACTACGGCTGGTCCTGATACTGAGCCACCTGTTCTGGCTTTGGTTTCTTGCATTGGTGCTTCCAGACTCCTCTGGTGCCATATGCTTTGCAAATGTCATGGAAGGCCGGTCAATTTCTTGGTGAATGTATTAGGCTGCACCACCTACATGGCTTACCAGGTTTGGTTGCACTGGCAACCATGGCAATGGTGGAGGTAGTGCACAGAGCTTGTAAACTCTGCCTACCCAGAAGGATGGTTTCAAATTTGCACCTGCTTTAATGCAAAACTTCCAAGCTATAGCCTTTCGGTTGGTTGAGAAGATCCTTGGCTTCGATAGGGGTAGAAGTTATCATGAGCGTAATAATTCTGTCAGCTCGTTCAGCCTCTGAAAAGTCACAATCACGCCCTTTCTCTCTACAGCGACCAACAAACTGATCTATCGTGTCCTTGGGTTGCTGCCTGAATGACATAAATTTGAGATGGTGCATTCAGAAGTTAAGTTTGACTTTCAACTGGTTTTCCAGTGTAGACCATATCTTACTTGGGTCTTTTAGGTCATCTTCAGAAAGTCTGGCTGTGGTTAACCTGTGGAGGCTTTCATTCTCAATAGAAATATTTACCTTTCTATGGCTTGTCTGTCTGATTCGGAGACAGCCAGATCAAGAAAACATAATTTCATTCTCTGCCTGAATAAATATAATTCAATGAGGAGGTCTTCTGCCTTCCAGTTTAGGGAAGGAAACTTTGTGGTCATTTTGTCCTGAACAGTATCAGTGGCAGGAATAAAAACTTAAACATGCACAGCCCTTAAGGAGTTAAGTTCTGTGGCTCCACTGGCTTGCAGTACCTTGGATGGCCACATCTAATTGTTGGACATGGGATTAACGGCGCTGTTGCTGCTGTCCCGCTGTTTTGCTAGGCCACACCCACAAAGCTGAGTTTTGGAGCCAAAAATTTTAATGGCAATGAAGGTCTTTTGCAGCCTTCTCAAAGCTGTTGGAGGCTGTTCCTTATTTTTTGTTTTCTGGTTCTGTCTCAGACGTTTGGTCACACCATCAACCACCCCCCCCCCCCCCCACCACACCCCGGTACTCCCGATCTGGTGCAACAATGCCCAGTGTCGCACCTCATGGAGTCAGTTATATAAATTTTTTTTCTGGGCCAGCTGTTAGCAGCAGTTGGACCTAGTCTGACGCTTCCCCAATCGGCAGTTGTTTTACGAGGACTGTGTGACTCTGCTGTGTACTGGATACCTACGTTGATGCAGAACTACTCACACAGAGACTTTCAAGCTGCTGTAAGTATTGCAGATGAACTTGCAACATCTTCAAACTTCCACACACTGGAATTCTGCTGCATGTAGAGGGGTTCAGTATTGCAGATCCTGCAAAATCTTTGACTCAAATCTTCAAACACTGCCAGCTGCCACCATATTATGTTTCTCTTTCTTTAACACAAACACACGAGGAGATCTACAACTAAAATAAGTGGGTTCTTTATTTGAAGATATGCAACTATGTTCAACAATAACTGGGAGGTTCAGTAACACATCTGGTCACTTTGACTGCTCCTAACTTCTGTCCCCTGAAGACGAGTATATAGATCATATCCTGTCTGGTGAAGGACAGCAGATTTAGACACGCCCCTTAAAGGCATGCCACAACATGTCTACTGATGAATCAAGCAGGCAACAGAAGCTATAACTTTTGTCACTCTTCCCATTGTAAGGAAGCAATGGCTCAAGAGAACACAGCACTTTTACCAGGTGGCCAGCTTGCTTAAGTTGCAGGGCCTCATTGATGGCACGTAGCCAATTGTCAAGGCTCCTAACAACCTCCTCTGGGCATACACAAATAGGAAGGGCTTTCATTATATAAACGTAAGCTGATGTCAGACCAACGGAACAGAATACTGCAAGTGAATGGATAATATCCTGGCCGATGCCACCAAGGTTTTCCTTATTGAATTGCTCTACAGCCTCTATCTCAATAACTTGGAATGTAAGTTGATCATTGTGAGTGAGGCCCTGCAGGTTGGCAGGTCTGCCACCAGTGTAGTTTCTCTCTCAATGGTTGTGTCTTCCTCCTTTAAAACCAGTCAAAACATTTTCTTTCAGCATTAGAGCGCAACATGAGTTGTATCCCAATGACCAGTCAGTATTCTAATGGGTATGAAAAAAATGACTACTGAGCATTCAACCAGTTTGGAGAGGCACAGGGACTCAGTGACAGAACATGTAATCATTTTGTGAGGTGAAGGAAGTCTATATCCCAGGTTGTTGTTGAGCTACAGCTTTACAGACATGAAAGTTAGTGCTGTATGAGGATTGGGCCAACGTTTCCCAAGCTGCATCACTGAGGTGGCATCATGCTTTGGACTCAGTGATTGATACAGTCACTCATAGAAATACATAGAAGTTACAACACAGAAACAGGGCATTGAGCCCAATTAGTTCATGTCAGTGTTTACCATCCACGTAAGCAAACAGGTCTAATCATATTTACCTGCCCTGTTCCCATACCCCTTCACCCCTTTCTTTCATCCACCTATCCAATCTAATCTTGAATGCTGACATAGTTTCTGTCACTACTAAAACTGGATGTGAATTCCACAAATTCACAAATTTGTGTGTGAGCATTTTATACTTGTCCTCTGTTCTAAATCTCTTAAATTCGCTAAACCTTGTATCTATGGCCCCTCATTCTAGACCATTCAACTAGTCATAGAGTTATTATGGCACAGGAGGAGGCCATTCAGCCCATCAAATCCATGCCAACTCTCTGTAGAGCAATCCAATCATCCCATTCCCCCATTCTATCCCCGTAGCCCTGCAAGTTTCTTTCCCACAAGTGCCCAGCCTTTTAATTGCCACAGTCCTTCAAGTACTGCTGCACTCCTCATTCTTCACTGAACTATTGCCTTCCCAAGTACGATAAAAATGTTATCACTGAGATATCTTCACTGATTTCCTCCCTTAGCCTCCACACCGAACGACTTCTCAACCCCTCCATCTCAACTCATGATGCTTTCTCTCCTGAGTTCACTGCTCTCTTATCCTACCTAAATCTCTCCCTCCATGTAAACTCCCCCAATCCATATTCACAGCCACCCACTTGTCCTTGCCATCTGACATGGTCTTGCTAGTCCCATCATATCAATTACAGATGAGGTCATCTCTGATCCCTTCCTGGTATCACTCATCACCAACGTCCCCCTTCCATGTCCCAACCCTACTTCTTTCTGTACCTGCCCCTGGAAAAAAAACTATCCCTCACTTCAAGAAGGCATACGGCATGCTTTCCTTCATCGGATGGGGTATTGAGTATAAGAGTTGGCAGGTCATGTTACAGTTGTATAAGACTTTGGTTCGGCCACATTTGGAATACTGCGTGCAGTTCTGGTCGCCACATTACCAAAAGGATGTAGATGCTTTGGAGAGGGTGCAGAGGAGGTTCACCAGGATGTTGCCTGGTATGGAGGGCGCTAGCTATGAAGAGAGGTTGAGTAGATTAGGATTATTTTCATTAGAAAGACAGAGGTTGAGGGGGGACCTGATTGAGGTGTACAAAATCATGAGAGGTATAGACAGGGTGGATAGCAAGAAGCTTTTTCCCAGAGTGGGGGATTCAATTTCTAGGGGTCACGAGTTCAAAGTGAGAGGGGAAAAGTTTAGGGGGGGATATGCGTGGAAAGTTCTTTACGCAGAGGGTGGTGGGTGCCTGGAACGCGTTGCCAGCGGAGGTGGTAGACGCGGGCACGATAGCGTCTTTTAAGTTGTATCTAGACAGATACATGAATGGGCAGGAAGCAAAGAGATACAGACCCTTAGAAAATAGGCGACATGTTTAGATAGAGGATCTGGATCGGCGCAGGCTTGGAGGGCCGAAGGGCCTGTTCCTGTGTTGTAATTTTCTTTGTTCTTTGTTCACTGATGACCGTAATTTCAAAATCCCAACTGTCTATCCTTTGGCCCTCTGTTGACCATAATATTTCTGTAGCTACTGATTTGCTCAATCGCCCCCTCACCTTTGCCCTAGTCCCCATAAAACCATTACTCTCTCTCATGCTGGCTGTTCCTCCTGGTACAGACATCATCTCTGTTCTCTTAAGTCCAAGGGATGCAGACTTGAAAGGATATGGTGGATGACTGGTTTAGACATCCACTGCCAGATCTGGCTGGACCACTTAAAACACTATCGGGTCCTGCTCTCATTTGCTAAAACTGTTTACCATTCCAGGATCATCCAGGACTGCAAAGATAATCCCCAGCTTCTTTTCTCTACTGCAAACCATCTTCTTAAACCCCTCTCCCCTCCACCCTTAGCTCCAACAACAGTGCTAGGACCTCATGGACTTCTTTGCCACTAAGATTGAGACCATCCAATCAGCTGCCTCTGCCGCATCCCTTCCTTCCACTAGCCCACCGGGCCAAAATTCCTCTAAAGATTCGTCCTGCCCTAGTCCTAAACTCACATTTTTCTCTAGTTTCTCTCCTATCTCCATTCATTTCCTCTCGGAACTCATCTTGTCCATGAGATCCACCTCCTCCTCCTTTGATCCTATTCCCACTAAGTTGATCACCCAAATTCCCCTCCTGGTCACCATGCTAGCAGGTATTGTTAACGGTTTGCTCTCTTCAGGTGTTGTCCCTCTCTCCTCTGCCGTCATCACACCCTACAAAAAAAACAACCTTTGACCCCACCATCCTTGCAAACTACCGTCCCATCTCCAACCTCCCTTTCCTCTTGAAAGTTCTTAATGGAACTGCATGTTTGAATGCCTCCAATCAGGTTTCCGCCCCGCCACAGTACCAAAACGGCTCTTTATCAAAGTCAAAAATGACATCTTCTGAGACTGCGACACAGGTAAACTTTCCCTCCTTGTCCTTCTTGACCTGTCTGTAGCTTTTGACAAAGTAAATCGTACCATCTTCCTCCAACGCCTCTCCACTGTTGTCCAACTGGGTGGGACTGCTGTCACCTGGTTCCATTCTTATCTATCTAATCATAACCAGAATATCACTTACAATGGCTTCTCTTTCTGCTCCCACAACATTACCTCTGGTGTCCCCAAGGATCTATCCTTGGGGCCATCCCCCATCCCCCATTTCTCATCTATATGCTGCTCCTTGACGACATCATCCAAAAACACAGTATTAGTTTTCACATGTATGCTGACCACCACTTCTCTGGACTCCTCTACTGTTGTTAAAACTGCTTTTCTGACATTCAGTACCAGATGAGCAGAAATTTCCTCCAATTAAATATTGGAAAGACTGAAGCCATTGTTTTTGTTTCCCACTCCAAACTCTGTTCCTTAGCTACTGACTCCTTTCCTCCCCCTGGCAACAGTCTGAGACTAAACCAGCATGTTCACAATGTTGGTGTCATATTTGACCCCGAGATGACCTTCCGTCCTCATATTTACTAAGACTGCCTTTAACCTCTGTAACATTGCCTGACTTCACCCCTGTCTTAGCTCATCTGCTGCTGGATCACTCATTCATGCTTTTGTTACCTCGAGACTTGACTATTGCAATGCACTCCTGGCTGGTCTCCCACATTCTACCCTCCATAAACTTGAGGTCATCCAAAACTCTGTTGCCTGTGACTTAACTCGCATCAAGTCCTGTTCACCCATCATCCCTGTACTTGATGACTTACATAGGTTTTAAATTCTCATCCTTGTTTTCAAATCCCTCCGTGGCTTCACCCCTCCCTATCTCGAATGCCCTCCAGCCCCACAACCCTCCCAGATACCTGCATTTGTCTAATTTCTGCCTCTTGAGCATCCCTGATTTTTAATCACTCCACCTTTTTAAAAAAAAAAACTTTATTCATAAAGTTTTTACATAACAATTCAAATTTGACGTTATACAAAGTGCAATACAGATCAATTTCTTTCATTACAGCATGTGGCACTCTAAGTATAGTGAGGCACCTCAATTTCAGGTTATATTTACAATAGATTTCAGGTCAAATGTCCAGCCCGAGGGGTTTTACACAGGTTCCAGCTCCACCATTGGTGGCTGTGCCTTCAGCTGCCTCAGCCCTAAGCTCTGGAATTCCCTCCCTACACCTCTCCACCTCATTTTCCTCCTTTAAGATGTTCCTTAAAACATACCTCTTTGACCAAGTTCTTGGTAATCTGCCCTAATATCTCCTTATGTGGCTCGGTGTTATATTTTGTTTTATAATGCTCCTGTGGGAGCTTTGGGAACTTTTATTATGTTAAAGGCCCTATATAAATGTAAGTTGCTGTTGTACTGTGCACATCATAAATGAACAGGAAGTATATTTTATTTTTTTTTAATTTAGGTGACCAGCCTGTATGCCCCATATGTGCAGGTGAGCAATGCAAATGTAGCTGATTTCACCCCCCCACCCCCCACCCCACCCTGCCCAGAATCAGAGAATAGCTTCTATGTACCTTGATAACATTTATTTTAAACAACAAAAATAGTATAAATATGGTGCCAATTTACTACACAATATTGTCTTCACAGCAGTTATCTGCCTGTTTGAATACTATTGTGATTTGTGACTGTTTAGGAACATAGGAGCAGGAGTAGGCCAATCAGCCCATTGAGTTTGCTCTGCCAAACAATACGATTATGGCTGATCATCCACTTCAATGCCTTTTTCCCACACTATCCTCATATCCCTTTTATTTCATTGGTATTTGGAACTCTGTCAATCTCTGCTTTAAATATACTCAATGACTGAGCTTCCACAGCTCTGGGGTAGAGAATTCCAAAGATTCACAACCCTCTGAGTAAAGAAATTTCTCCTCATCTCGGTCCTAAGTGGCTTCCCCCTTATTTTGAAATTGTGTCCTCTGGTTCCAGACTCCCCAGCCAGGGGAAACATCTTACCAACATCAACGCAAGCTCGAGGAACAGCATCTCATCTACCGATTAGGCACACTACAGCCTGCCGGACTGAACATTGAGTTCAATAATTTCAGAGCATGACAGCCCCCCACTTTACTTTCATTTTTAGTCATTTTTTCTTCCTTTTTTTTTGCATTCCTTTTTACATTTTTTGCATTTATTTCATTTCATCTTAGTTTGTTCAGTTTGCTTACCCACTGTTTTTTTCAGGTTGTTTTTCTTCAGGTTTGCACTTGCTGATGTTCTATATTCAGTATATTCACACCTAATCTGTACTAATGCTTTGTCTTTCAAAACACCATTAACATATTGTTTGCCTTTGCTCTGTGACCTTTTGGTCAGCTATGTGGCCTGGTCCAATCTGCACCTTCTCCTTTGTTATCTCTTGCCCAACCCCCACCTCACTTGTTTATAATCTGTGACTTTTCTAATATTTGTCAGTTCCGAAGAAGGGTCACTGACCCGAAACGTTAACTCTGCTTCTCTTTCCACAGATGCTGCCAGACCTGCTGAGTGAATCCAGCATTTCTTGTTTTTGTTACCTGCATCTACCCTGTCTATTCCTTTAAATATTTTGTTGGTTTCAATGAGACCACCTCTCATTCTTTGAAACTCTAGAGAATACAGGCCCAGTTTCCCCAATCTCTCTTCATAGGACAGTCTCGCCATCCCGGGAACAAGTCTGGTGAACCTTCGTTGCACTCCCTCTATGGCAATAATATCCTTCCTAAGGTAAGGGGACCAAAACTGCACACAGTACTCAAGGTGCAGTCTAACCAAGGTTTGATACAATTGAAGCAAGACTTCACTGCTCCTGTACTCCTATACTCAAAACCACTTGCGAAAAAGGCTAAAAAGCCTTCCTAATTGCTTGCTGCACTTGCATATTAGCTTTCAGTAACTTATTGACAAGGACACCCAGGTCCCTTTGTACATCTACACTTTCTAATCTGTTACCATTTAAGAAATACTCTGCACATCTCTTCCACCTACCAAAGTGGATAACCTCATATTTTTCCACATTATATTCCATCTGCCATGTTCTTGCCCACTCACTAAGTCTGTCCAAATCCCCTTGAAACCGCTTTGCATCTTCCTCACAACACACATTTCCACCTAGTTCTGTGTCATCTGCAAACTTGGAAATATTACATTTGGTCCCCACATCCAAATCATTGATATATATTGTGAACATCTGGGCCCAAGTACTGATCCTTGCAGTACCCCACTAGTCACAGCCTGCCAATGTGAGAATGACCTGTTTATTCCAACTTTCTGCTTACTACCTTTAACCAATCCTTAATCCATGCCAGTATATTACCTCCTATCCCATATGCTTTAATTTTGCTAACCAACCTCCTGTGGGGGCCTTTATCAAAAGCCTTCTGAAAATCCAAGTATACTTGGGTGTCCACCAACTCCCCTTTATCAATTCTGTTAGTAACATCCTCAAAAACTCCAACAAAATCATCAAACATGATTTCCCATTCATAAATCCATGTTGACTATGCCCAATCAGATCATTATTATCCAATTGCCCATTTATCAGATCGTTTTGATTCTAGCATTTTCCCTACAACTGATGTAAGGCTAACAGGTCTATTGTTCTCTGTTTTCTATCTCCCTCCCTTCTTAAATAGTGCGGGTGACATTTGCCACCTTCCCACATTTGAATGCGGTGGTGATTCACTGTGGAATATTTCAGGTATCACAGTATTGGAAAAACTCATGATCTATTCACCGTGTCTGAGTTACTGTTATTATTCCCAAAGTACGCATAAACTAGAGTGATCAGTGCTTTTGAGTTGTGGTTAGGAATGTCTGCAGCATAATTACACATTAAGTATTATGTACAATGAGTCATCTCTTGTGTAATTTAAGTTACCAAACATTAACAGCTACTATTAGAGATTTGCTCACAATTTTGGCATTGTAGCTCTCCCAACAAACTACTGGGTCTGAGTTCAATAATTTCAGAGCATGATGGGGTCACCCTTTTTATTTTTAGTTATTTTTTTCTTTTTATTATTTATTTTTTATTTGTTTATTGTATTTTAGTTTGTTTCATCATTCATTTTTTTGACCATGTGCCTACCCACTGTTCTTTTCATATTTGTGCTTTGGGCCAGGGCTGTTCATTTTTCTGTCAATTAACACCTTCTCTGCACTAGCGCTTTGTCTTTCAACACTCCATTCACATACCGTTTGCCTATGCTCCATGACCCCCTGTCCTGTGAACACCTTGCCTTTTGTTTTCTCTTGCCCCACCCCCGCATTATTTGCTTAAAACCTATTACATTTCTAACATTTGCCAATTCTGATGAAGGGTCACTGACCTGAAAAGTTAATTCTGCTTCTCTCTCTCCACAGACGCTGCCAGACCTGCTGAGTATTTCCAGCATTTCTTGTTTTTATTATACTAGCTCTGGTCTGTTGCTGTGCAAAGCCATAAAGGGCAGGAATTGACAGGGTCCTTTTGCTGGCAAGTATGCTGCACTGGATAATTTGTGAGCACTGCAGGCAGTCAAGTTGCCAAATAACAGCAGTTTGTATTCTGGCTGTAGCAATAGCCATTTATTTAAGTACTTGTGGTAAGTTTTTTTAAAAGTATAATCAGTTCCTTTTTCTATTTCCCATCCCCCTTGCTTTCTCTCAAAGCACAGCAAATAGCCAGATAAACCAAGCACAAAGATTCATAGTAGGTTGTCAAGGTTAGGGAATAAAAGTTATGTGAAGAGCTGGACAGTTACTATGTTACAATTCCACTGGCGCCAGCATGAGTCAATACCTTCAAGAGATGGGAGAACAATGGGGAAACAATTGCATTTTAAATCCTGTGATGATAACACGCTGAAATTATGCATCAAGACCATCAGCATCTGAAAAGAAAAAAAGGCAGGTCAATGTCTAGGGTAGAGACCCTTTGTCAGAACTGAAACACTAAGGAGCAAGAATCCTTTTTACAGGAGTGACCAAAAGATAGACTGGAGAAGAAAACAATAGGTGAAGATCCTGGAGCAGATATGCTGACTATTATTACAAAGCGGATTTAATATCATTTGGGCAGATTTTTTTTAAATCTTGAAGATTATCTCAGTCAAGGTATAGAAAGTCATGAGGCAAAAAGTGAATAAAATAGTTCCAAAATAGAAGAGAGAAATGATGATTTTGCAGAAGAGAGCATGTCAGCAAAATAGGCCGAGACAGTTCAGGCCTAAAGATGCTAAAGCCGCGCATTTACCTGCTGTTTTCCCTTGACCTTCGTGTTTTCGTCAGCCCTATGAAATTTATCAGTTCATTCTCACAAATGGTCTCCATCCAGAAAATTAACCTGTCTTCTCTTTTCAGATGCTGGAGTGTTAAAAGGAGTTTCTGTGTTTATTACAGATTTCCAGTATTCCCAGATTTTTTCATCATCGCTGTTTTAAATCCGTCATGAGTTTGTGACAGACAGTAGCTCTGCATTTTACTCCAAATGGGGAAAGTTCAATGACAGGCCAGAATTAAAGCTATTTCTTTCTGGCTCATTATATCCCATGTGAAATATTAAATTTCATTAAGAACTCAGATGATTCCAGAACTATATTGAAAAGTGTTTTGAATAATTGTTGTTTCTGACGATTTTCAGTGCCTAAGGTGCTCTCAGTTACAAATGACTTATTTCACCATTTACTGTATTTGCTTAAGGTGCCCAGAAAGGTTAACCTGCTGTTAGAGATTAGACCTTTGATAAATGAAAATGGTCATGGAAAACAAACACGTTGATGATTGTATCATTATTTACATAACTCTGTAAAGCACAACTGTGTGAATAGTACTTCTGTTTTCACAAGCGAGACTGGTACGAACCCATGGGGAATCCTGCTCTGTGGGTCACCTCTCAGTCTGTCACTCTGGCTCTTTTGTTCTTTTTCATAGAATCATCTAGTCTGCACTGGCTCCTTCAAAGAACAATCCAGTTAGTCCCACTCCTCCGCTATTTCCCCATATTCCTGCAACCCTGTCTCCTTCAAGTATATCCAATTCCCTTTTGAAGGTGATGATGGAATCTGTATCCACTATCCTATTAGGCAGTACATTCCAAATACTAGCCACTCATTGCATAAAAAAGGTTTCCCTCATGTCTCTTTGTTTTGCCTTAAATCTGTGTCCTCTGGTTATTGGCCCTTCAGCCTTTCTCTTTATTTACTCTATCTAAACCCTTCATGATTTTAAACACTCTATCAAATCTACTCTTAGCCTTCTCTGCTGTAAGGAGAACAGCCCCAGCTTTTCCAGTCTATCCACGTAACCGTAATCCCTCATTCCTGGAACCATTTCAGTTACTACTTGATATGGCTGACAGACAAAAAAAATTAAACAAAGAATGTGTCTCATACCATAAATGTTCTTTTGCTTTATTCCCTATTCTCTAATCCTTTCTATCTTTGATTACTTTCCACTCTTCTTTCGGTTTCTCGGCATCTGCCTTGCAATCCATCTATCTCCAAATCTTATTCTCAATCTTTCCTCTTTTTTTCTGCAAGTCTTTTAACTTTCCATCACCTTTTTATTTTATATGTTTCCTACTTTCACTGTCCATCTCTCTTTTCGTCTGCGTCCCTCTCTCCCTTTTCCTCTTATTTCCCTGGGAAGCTAGGAGTCAGGCCCTCTGCTGCCAAGTAAATGATCTCTTTATAGACCCCTAACTCATACCCAAACTCTATACCACAAAGTTCCTGGCCAAGGAAGATTGGGCAGAAAGGGTGGACCAAGGAGGGGAGGGAGGGGCAAAGGCTGGGAAGGAGTGAGAAGGAATTTGAGAGTGGAAGTTTGAGCCCTGCCCTGAAGTTTGGAGAGAGTTAGCAGGGAGTCAAGAAAAGACCAGGAAGATGAAAAAGATTGGACCTGCATTAAAATTTGAATATAGACTGAAGCTCAAATATTTATAATATCCAAAATAACTATAGAATTTTTATCTGTCAGGTCAGCTGTGGCTCAATTGGTAACACTCTCGCTTCTGAGTCCCACTCCAGGACTTGAGCACAAAAATCAAGGCTGACACTCCAGTGCTGCACTGCTGGAGGTGCAGTCTTTCAGATGCAACATTAAACTGAGGCCCTGTCTGCTTGCTCAGGTGGATGTAAAAGATCCCATGGCACTATTTCAAAGAGGAGCAGGGAATTATCCCCGGTGTCCTGACCAATATTTATCTCTCAATTAAGATCACTAAAACAGATTATCTGGTCATTATCATGTTGCTGTTTGTGGGAACTTGCTGTGTGCAAATTGGCTGCTGCATTTCCTACATTATAACAGCTACTACACTTTAAAAGTACTTCATTGGCTGTAAAGCACTTTGGGGTATTTGGTGGTCATGAAAGGTGTTATATAAATGCAAGTATTTGTTTTTGAATATAAGTTGTTGCTACCTCCAGGCCCATGTATGCTTTATCAAATTATTATAAACATAAGGTTGCAATTGCAGACAGTGTACATCCTTTCAGCTGTAACAAAAAAAAACTTTGTGTACTTCACATTAAAAAGTCATTGCTAATTCAATGAATAGTCAATCACTGTAGTGAGGCTGGTATTTAGTATCTCTATGACATACATATATGTCATTGGCAAGCAAAATCAAGATGAACTCAAAGATGTTTTATCAATCTTTGGCCTCCTTGTCTCGAGAGGCAATGGGTAAGCGCCTGGAGGTGGTCAGTGGTACATTAAGAGTAAGAAGAGAACTAAGGAAATAGTAGGGCCTGAAGTGGAACCAGAAGGGCAACATTAGTAGAATTGGTATTAGAATGTATTAATATGTTTAGAAGAATCACTGTAGTTGTAAGGGACCATGGAATGATGGGATATATGACCACTATGCTGGAACTGTACAACTCTGTACTTAATTGTCTTCACAGTCTGTGTAAACATGCTGTCCTTGCTTCACTAATCAAAGGGTGAGACCGGAGACGAGGCAGGATGCCATAAACTATGGGAGCTGGCAGCTTCAAGGTTTGGGAGGAGGTGGCAGGAGAATGTTTCTGGGGCAATACAATCCAGGTTATTGATCAAGCTGCAGATCTGGAATGTATTGGGGTAGTGTGAACAATAAGTAATGGTTATTGTATTCTATAAATGTGTGCTACAGCCTCTGTTTCACTGAGAAGCTATTTGGGTGACCAGAGAGCTTCTCCCTTGCACGTGCTTGAGAAATAAAGTCCTTATTTGATTTAATCCTGTGGACTCGAGAGTGGTTATATTTTCCCCATAACAGACCCATAAAAGACCAAAAAGGTAACCTATGTGCAGGGGCGGAAGATGTTAGTATAGTTCTTAATGGATGCTTTGTGTCTGTCTTCACAAAAGAGGGGGACGATGCAGACATTGTAGTTAAGGAGGAGGAGATTGGATGTGATAAACATAGGGAGAGAGGAAGTATTAATGGGATTAGCATCCTTGAAAGTGGATAAATCACCAGGGCCGGTGAAATGTACCCCAGGCTGTTAAAAGAAGTCAGGGAGGAAATAGCGGAGGGTCTAACCATCATTTTCCAGTCCTCACTGGATACAGGTGTGGTGCTGGAGGATTGGAGGGCTTCTAATGTTGTAACTTTGTTTAAAAAGGGAGCAAGGGATAGACCGAAATATTACAGGCCAGTCAGTCTAACCTTAGTGGGCAAATTATTGGAATCAGTTCCGAGAGACAGGATAAACTGTCACTTGGAAGGGCACGGATTAATAAAGGATAGTCAGCATGGATTTGTTAAGGGAAGATCTTGTCTGATTAACTTGATAGAAGTTTTTGCAGAAGTAACAAGGAGGATTGATGTGGGGAGTGCAGTTGATGTGGTCTACATGGCTTTTAGCAAAGCTTTTGACAAGGTCCCAAATGGCAGACTGGTTAAAAAAAGGCCATGGGATCCAGGGAAATGTTGCAAGGTGGATACAAAATTGGCTCAGTGGCAGGAAACAAAGGGTAATTGTTGATGGGTGTTTTTGCGACTGGAAGGCTGTTTCCATTGATGTTCCACAGAGCTCAATACTAGGTCCTCTGCTTTTTGGACTATATAATAACAATTTGGATGTAAATGTAGGGGGCATGATCAAGAAATTTGCAGACGGCACAAAAGTTGGCCGTGCAGTTGATAGCGAGGAGGATAGCTCAAGGCTGCAGGAAGATATCAATGGACAGGTCAGGTGGGCAGAAAAATGGCAAATGGAATTCAACCCAGAGAAGTGTGAGGTAGTGCATTTGGGGAGGTCAAACAAGGCAAATCAATACACAATTAATGGGAGACTACTGAGAGGTGTAGAGGAACTGAGGGACCTTGGAGTGAATGTCCACAGATCCATGAAGGTAACAGGACAGGTCAATAAGATGGTTAAGAAGGCATAGAAACATAGAAATTAGGAGCAGGAGTAGGTCATTCGGCCCTTCGAGCCTGCACCGCCATTCAATATGATCATGGCTGATCATCCAAACTCAGTACCCTGTTCCCGCTTTCTCCCCATATCCCTTGATTCCTTTAGCCCTAAGAACTATATCTAACTTTTTCTTGAATATATTTAATGACGTGGCCTCAACTGCTTTCTGTGGTGGAGAATTCTGCAGATTCGCCACTCTCTGGATGAAGAAATCCCTCCTCATCTCAGTCCTAAATGGCTTACCCCTTATCCTTAGATTGTGACCCCTGGTCCTGGACTGCCCTGCCATCGGGAGCATCCTTCCTGCATCTAGTCTGTCCAGTCCTGTTAGAATTTTGTAGGTTTCTATGAGATCCCCTTTCATTCTTCTAAACTCTAGTGAACACAAGCCTAATTGACCCAATCTCTCTTCATACGTCAGTCCTGCCATCCCAGGAATCAGTCTGTTGAACCTTCGCTGCACTCCCTCCATAGCAAGATCATCCTTCCTCAGATAAGGAGACCAAAACTGCACACAATACTCCAGATATGGTCTCACCAAGGCCTTGTATAATTGCAGCAAGACATCCTTGCTCCTGTACTCAAATCCTCTCGCTATGAAGGCCAACATACCATTTGTCTTCTTAACTGCCTGCTGCACCTGCATGCTTACTTTCAGCGACTGGTGCACAAGGACTCCCAGGTCTCGCTGCACCTCCCCCTTTCCCAATCTATCGCCGTTCAGATAATAATCTGCCTTTCTGTTTTTGCCACCAAAGTGGATAACCTCACATTTATCCACATTATACTGCATCTGCCATGTATTTGCCCACTCACTCAACCTGTCCAAATCACACTGGAGCTTCTTTGCATCCTCCTCACAACTCCCACTCCCACCCAGCTTTCTGTCATCTGCAACATTGGGTACACTACAGTAAATTCCCTCATCAATATCATGACTATATATTGCGAATAATAGCTGGGGTCCTAGCACCGATTCCTGCGGTACCCCCTAGTCACTGCCTGCCACTCGGAAAAAGACCCGTTTATTCGCCAACCAGTTCTCTATGCATTTCAGTACCTTACCCCCAATCCCATGTGCTTTAATTTTGCACGCTAATCTCTTATGTGGGACCTTATCAAAAGCTTTCTGAAAATCCAAATACACCACATCCACTGGTTCTCCCTTATCTATTCTATTAGTTACATCCTCAAAAAATTCCAGTAGATTTGTCAAGCATGATTTCCCTTTCGTAAATCCATGTTGACTTTGTCCGATCATGTCATTGTTTTCTAAGTGCTCTGCTATTACATCTTTTATAATGGACTCTAGCATTTTCTCCACTACTGATGTCAGGCTAACCAGTCTATAATTCCCTGTTTTCTCTGTGCCTCCTTTTTTAAGTAGTGGGGTTACATTAGCTACCCTCCAATCCGTTGGAACTGTTCCAGAGACTTTAGAATTTTGAAAAATGACCAGCAAGGCATATGGAATCCTTTCCTTTATTTGTGAGGTATAGAATATAAGAGCAGGGAGGTTATGCTGGAACTGTATAAATCATTGGTTCGGCCACAACTTGAGTTCTGTGTGCAGTTCTGGTCACCTCATTACAGAAAGGATGTAATTGCACTAGAGAGGGTACAGAGGAGAATTGCGAGAATATTGCCAGGACTGGAAAAATGCAGCTATGAGGAAAGATTGGATAGGCTGGGGTTGTTCTCCTTGGAACAGAGGAGGCTGAGGGGAGATTTGATTGAAATGTACAAAATTGTGAGGGGTCTGGAGAGAGTGGATGTGAAGGGCCTTAGCAGAGAGGTCAGTGACTAGGGGGCATAGATTTAAAGTGATTGGTAGAAAGGTTAGAGGGGAGATAAGGAAAAATGTCTTCACCCAGAGGGTGGTGGGAGTCTGGAACTAACTGCCTGAAAGGGTAGTAGAGGTAGAAACCCTCAATTCATTTAAAAGGTATCTGGATATGCACCTCAAGTGCAGTAATCTGCAGGGCTACGGACCAAATGCTGGAAGGTAGCATCAGGCTGGATGGCTCATTTTTTGGCCGGCGCAGACATGATGGGCCAATTGGCCTCTTGCTGTGCTGTAAACTTTCTATGATTCTATGTCAAAGTGCCTTCTATACTAAATCTTTCTTGTTCATTAATACATTAACACAAAATTTTGTTTGCAAGTTCTGCCCTGCTGACTGGAAGATGCCTTCCTATGGACCCTTTTTGAAGGATGTCCTCCACCCATTTTTATGTCTACTTACAATTGACATTGACCAGATCTGATGTTGATGTTTTAAGGTAATGGGAACAAATCCTTGCCTTCAAACCTAATTACTATTCAGTGGTAGTGATTTTAAGATTGTAATAGCAAAGCATTTGGGTCTAGATTTGACTATCAGTGAAGAAAATCTCTCGGTGCTTGTTAAGTTGAAGATGAATCTGAATGGTGGAATTTTAAATGGAAAAATGTTCATTCTTGACATTGCACAGACCCAAGCCAGGCAATGAATGAAACCCTGAGGATATCAATGGAAATAACAAGGTGGGGCTGTGCATTCTTTGAACAGAATGTGAATATTTGTCTGAGGATTAGGAAGCATCCTCAAAAGTGTTCAGTTGCATCAATGCTCACCAACAAAGGTGGCAATTTATACTTCAGCAGGATGGTAATACTCATTAGGAAATCGAGTTTGATAGCAAATCCACAAATACTGAAACATTTACTTAGCAAATGGTTGCTACCAATTTGTTTTTCATATTATTCTCACTTCTTCCTTGAAGGTTTATGCTGGAATATAGTACCTCTTCAAATGATCATTTTTTACGTGAGGTTTAGATGATGAGAGTTTGCAGGCTATTCAACCATGAAGGGTGTTACAGCCTCATTCAATGTCCAAATACAAGCACTTTCCAACAGGAATCACTGGATAGCAATCAAGAGCACACCCATGCTGATCTTTTCCCTTGCACTACACTCAGATCAACTGTAGCATCCTTACTACCATGACAGTTAAGGTCGACTAGCAATGCAAATGAAAAATTAAATGTGGGACCATCCTTCCACCAAATCCAAAGATTTTGCCTCCACTCCTCAAGACAGAACACTATTTCAAGTATT
This sequence comes from Heterodontus francisci, assembly GCF_036365525.1. Taxonomy (NCBI): domain Eukaryota; kingdom Metazoa; phylum Chordata; class Chondrichthyes; order Heterodontiformes; family Heterodontidae; genus Heterodontus; species Heterodontus francisci. Next base: position 55,860,055 of record NC_090379.1, read on the forward strand.
GAGCACTCTGAATAAAGGACTTCCTGACATCAGTTCAACATTTACCTTTCACCCATTTGAACCTATACTCCATTGTTCCACCAATAGGATTAACCTTGGGAGTAGAGCTTGAATTTATCATTCCTATAATGTTTAATTTCTTATTTCTGTTATTCCACATGTTGAATCATGCCAGACTGTTAGAGCTAGTTTCCATTGGATTTTTACTGCTCTGCAGCAACTCTGCAGATATCACTTATCTGGAAAGAGCTGAGTGTGGGGGTTGGGGGGTGGTTGTGGGGGTGATGGACTTTAATCCCAAGAATGGAAGTGGATGGGAGGTAAACGTTTTAGCTTTTTGAAGTGGAAGAGCAACCCACCTCCAATGCACCCAGTTTTGGGTTCAACGGAGGCACGTTTGGATGCCGACAGGATTGTCTAATTGGATGTCGGCAGGTACTTATTGGTACAATTAATGGCCTTGGGAGAAGTTAATGATGGTTTTAGATGGTTTTTAACTTGGCTCCCTGATCATTTCTCCAGGCCTGAGGTGTTTGACCACAATGCATCAGCTTCGCCAAAGCCTAAATTTGTAAGACAGAAGACAAGTGTCTAAAGCCTGGATACTTACTGCAAGGATAGCTTTCCTGTATTGTCAACGATGCTGATGAACCTGATCTTGACTTGGACTCAAAGATGTTTCACATTGTCATGGTATTTGTTGAATCAACTTTAACCCCTGCAGCTCCAAACCCAAATGACTATTTCAAAAAAATGAGTTTACAACTTCTTTGAATATTTTCTTATTGCAAAGCAACCAACAAAAAGTTAAATTTGATTCTTGCATATCTGCCTAGGAAGTAAAACCAGGGCTCCAAACTTTTAAAGATATCATAGAGTAATACAAATGTGCATTGAGAAAATATGTGAGAAAGATAACATTAATATAAATTTATAAAATCAGATTAAAATCATCCTAGCAGAAAAAGCAGCATTTAAGTCTGACATTTTAATGTTATTGTATATTTTATTTGGATGAAATGTTTACTAATATCCCAATGTTTCAAATCAGGCAAGTGCTGTACAGTAAAAATAGTTAAACCAAAATGTACATAGAAATACTCAAATCACACACATTGTTTAGCATCAGCTGTATTTTAAGAACATTCATTTAAATAAATAGTCATTGACTCAAAATTCAAAAATTGGAAAAAAGAATTGGCTCACCCATTTCAGCTAGCACAAGAGTCATATCTAATGCACCACTACTAACAGGCAAAATTCAATTTAAATTTGATGATTTTAAATAATTGGAATTGGTATTGTGCCAAATAACCCTGTGGAATATATTTTATCATAATGTCATGCAGACCCCACCTGCCATGATTTTGAACTGTTGCTGGAGTGAGGAAATGACTTGTTGAACAGATCAGCCATGTAGCCTTGTGTAGGCAAAGGACCATTCTCTGACACATTCAACCCACAATGGATGTTGATTACCGGACAGTGAGGGGATGGGGAAGCACATTCCAGAGACTGTTGGGGTAATGCAAACCACAGGGGCTAGGACTGGTTGGACCAGCTGGTCACATGACCAACTGGCTGTTCCAGGGTTTTTTGAACTAGCCACAGAGAGTTTGAGTCAGAAAGACTGTTTGCTCCTGGACTGAGAAGATCTCTCCTGTCTGCTCCCATCTCTTCTTCACAAGCCTCTAAATCCACTGAAGACACATAAACCCCAAGACTGAAAAGTCTTCTACAGCAAACAAGGTTTAAGAAGAATACTGGGCCCCAATGAAAAGCAAGATCTAGCTATAATCAAGGACTCTACAGTGAGCTCGAAGAACCATAACAAAAACTCTTTAACTTTTCCACTTTATTTTTCTTCTGCTCTTTTCTGCCTCTATTTGCATGTATATTGCATATGCATGCTAGCGTAGGCGCGTTGTGTATCCGTAGGTGTCAACCAAATTAGAATTTAAGTTCAAGTTTAATAAATTTCAACTTTTCTTCTTTAAACCTAAGAAAACCTGTTTGTGCTGGTTTCTTTGCCTTATAATTGAAAATCGGTGAACCAAGGGGAAGCTAAAAACAGTGTGTTTAAAAATAAAACCCTGTTATGTTCAGACCAGATGAAGGCTGAGAGGGACCCCTAGACACCTTTCTCACCTAGTCGTAACAGTATTTTTAATGGATTAGAAGTGTGACTTCAAATTGAATTGAGGTTTGAGCACATATGGGGGATTCTCCTTTTTCATTCCACCAGCCCGTGTACATAATTGAATTAATTATTTTAAATGTTTTTAAGTCCAGAGGGAATCAAATGGGGCTGATGCATTATATGAAATTGTATATGTTCCAACATGTATCTATGCAAACCTCATGGGCATTAATCCAGGTCAATCCTCAAGCTATCTCATCAATAGCACAACCTGACTTGTCTGTCTGTTTGTCTTCAATAAATACAGATATTTAGTGCATGAAGATAATAACGAGATATACATAGAGGAAAAGGGCATTTTTTCAGTGTTTTTACTTGCAGCATGCAAGAAATATTTTCAAGGCAAAATAAATAATTGGACTACAGTCACTGCCCAATGTGCACAATATTTTAAACTGTGAAACCTAACACAGCCACTGACCAGTCTGCTGCAATAAACAACCAAGTGTTTTTAAAGCAAAATAGCAGTCTGCTAATGTAACTAACTTTGCTGCATTCAACTTCCTGCTGTTGCAAATGCCTTTGGTCACTTTTAATGGCCATTTTGGATGGAATTCTGAGATTACAGTCTGAGTTTCCTCACATGTGCTGCCTGCTTTCAGGAAGTGCTGGGATGATAAGAAGGAAGTTGGCCATGATGGCCTAGTGCCAAATTCCTTCTCCTAAAAAGGCTGTTGGAAATTTCCTCTAGGCACAGTGTGGAAGACTTGTAGTACCTGCTGTCAGCCTGTCATAAGCTTATTTCATTTAAATGACATTGTGTTGGGCACTATTGCATGCTCAAAGTGGCTACGCTGTATCTGAGCTTCCCTACCTCCTATTGCTTCTCTATCTACCCTGTTTATGATGCAGTCATATTCAGCTGGTCTCCGACACTAGAAACATCAGAGGAATGTATGATGGCATCAAGAGAGCTTTTGGGCCAACCATCAAGAAGATCGCCCCTCTCAAGTCTAAATCAGGGGACACAATCATGACCAACGCAAGCAAATGGACCACTGGGTGGAGCACTATCTAGAACTGTACTCCAGGAAAAATGTTGTCACTGAGACCGCCCTCAATGCAGCCCAGTCTCTGCCAGCCATGGATGAGCTGGACGAACAGCCAACAAAATCCGAACTCAGTGATGCCATTGATTCTCTAGCCAGTGGAAAAGCCCCTGGGAAGGACAGCATTACCCCTGAAATAATCAAGAGTGCCAAGCCCGCTCTACTTTCAGCACTCCACGAACTGCTTTGCCTGTGCTGGGATGAGGGAGCAGTACCACAGGACATGCGCGATACCAATATCATCACCCTCTATAAGAACAAGGGTGACCGCGGTGACTGCAACAACTACCATGGAATCTCCCTGCTCAGCACAGTGGGGAAAGTCTTCGCTCGAGTCGCTTTAAACAGGCTCCAGAAGCTGGCTTAGCGTGTCTACCTTGAGGCACAGTGTGGCTTTCGAGCAGGGAGATCCACCATTGACATGCTGTTCTCCCTTTGCCAGCTACAGGAGAAATGCCGCGAACAACAGATGCCCCTCTACATTGCTTTCATTGATCTCACCAAAGCCTTTGACCTCGTCAGCAGACGTGGTCTCTTCAGACTACTAGAAAAGATCGGATGTCCACCAAAGCTACTAAGTATCATCACCTCATTCCATGACAATATGAAAGGCACAATTCAGCATAGCGGTGCCTCATCAGACCCCTTTCCTATCCCGAGTGGCGTGAAACAGGGCTGTGTTCTCGCACCTACACTGTTTGGGATCTTGAATGAAAGAAATGGCAACAAATCTTATACTTAGAAGTTAGAGGAACCAAAGGAAGTATAAAGCAGGTCTTCCTTGCTTGAAGCTCAACAAGCCGACCCAGTGTTTCAAACAAACGTTAGCACAGACTGCCCAAACTGAAGCTGAAGCAGAGGGAGTTCCAGAGTGCTCCTATTTAAAGGATGAGGTGCTAATGAGGAAGTAGAGACTTCCGCACGGACCTGCGGATGAAAGGCGGACAGTGGTTCACCAGATAGTGGTGCCACTGCGGTGCCGTAGGGAAAGGCTCCTTAGACAGCATCTTCCAAACCCACGACCTCTACCATCTGAAACTCTCTGTATTTAAAAATTAACTATAATGGGTCCAAAAAATTAACTTGAAATTTTTATTCTTAAATCAGTAGTTAAATGACGATTCAGCGTGGTTAAACAATGCTTAAATTTTTCAAGTAAAATAGAGAGAATACAGGTGTTGTTGGAAATCATGTTATTATGGTCCATGCTTACATACCATTCTAACTTTTTACTTGTTAGTTGCTGCTCCGTTCGCATGCTCAAGGTGACTACCCTGTACCCGAGCTTCCCTACCTCCTTATTGCTTCTCCATCCATCCTGTTTCCCTTGCTATCTCTATGTCGCTAAACGTCTGCCCCAAACTTGGCTCTTGGTCCCATATATCATCTCTCCTTTACTTTTCTCTGTCCTTCCTGGATGAGCCAATACAGCTCTTTGATATTACAGTTTCAGCATTCTCTGCCACGCTCAGTTGGACAATAACCACCAATCTTGTCCTATTCTTAAACCATTATACTCCTCAAGGACGAGGGCAGCAGATACATGGGAAAACCAACACCTGCAAGTTCCCCTCCAAGCCACACACCATCCTGACATGGAACTATATTGCTGGAAATAGCCAGCAGGTCCGGCAGCATCAGTGGAGAGAGAGAAACAGAGTTAATGTTTCAGGTTGAAGACTTTTTATCAGAATTCAATCTTGATTTATTAGATCAAAGATCTTACCTTTGTGTTCATTCTCTCACCAGATATCTTTGTCATTTGGATTTTCCTTTAACTGAGACATTGCAAAAATAGACAGACAATGCTGAGTGAAGATGAATACTGAGAATGGTATCAAAAGATAAATGGAAAGCTGTCAAGTTGAAGAATACAGTGAAAGCTGAGACTGACAGCTGAACCTTGTGGGAAACACACAGTGCAAAAGAAGACCCATTTCCATTTGATTTAGATACAGGTTACCGTGCCAAGATCACACACACACACATATTATGTATATATATATATATATACAGCCATAAAGACAGGGCTAAATTGTGGCGAGTCGAAGAGACTTAGTAGTTGGCAGGAAAAAAGACAGAGGCGCAAGGGGAGAGCCAACTGTGCAACAGCCCCAACAAACAAATTTCTCTGCAGCACCTGTGGAAGAGCCTGTCACTCCAGAATTGGCCTTTATAGCCACTCCAGGCGCTGCTTCACAAACCACTGACCACCTCCAGGCGCGTATCCATTGTCTCTCGAGATAAGGAGGCCCAAAAGAATATATATATATATATATATATATACGCACACATACACACACGCAAGAGAAAAGCTTACCCACCCAACTTTCTTGCTTTGATGAGTCATGAGACTGAATCACTGCATTTTTTCCCCAAGAGTCTGCCAAAAAATGCAATAAAATATGGTTGTGGAAATAGGATGACTATTATAATGAACAGTGAGAGAAAATTGTTGTGATGAGAATACTATTTTTAACAAATACTCTGCATTTAAAATCTGCTCTGACAAAACAAGGCTTTTCTGCAGCTTATTCTGTAGCAGCGCAAGAAGAACTCTACAATCAGTAAAATGCTCCACCAATAGCCTAGAGGCCAAAGACACCAACTGGTGTAAACTCCAGATGCTAACTTCAATTGCTGCTCTAAGCTCAGTTGGCTATCAGCTGGGGCAGGATTTTTTGATTTCCTCTCTCCCCAACAAAAAAAAGCACAATAAACTTGGATACCAAAAGACAGCCTGATTCTTCACCTTCAAGTGGTGTGCTTTTAAGCAATGCCCAGCTTAACCTCAGCTGAGACACACTGCAATTCAAGGTGATATATAAATGTACGTTCTTTCTTTTATTTATTTAAGTGGCCCGTCAATCTGTCGGGTGGGAGTATAACCTAGGATGTAATTCTCACTTCAAGTTAGGGGAGGGAGGTTCAGTGCACTTCTGCAAGTTTAAAAGTGTTTAGACCAGACACAGTAGCCAAAGGAAGAGGACTTCCCTGCTTCACAGAAGATCTGAGAAAAATATCACTCCCATGTAACTTCTGCACTATTTATGTACTGATACCCATTTCAGATGGAAGCTTCCTGTTCAGTATGGGAAAAATATTTATCATTACCACATTTGCTTGTTAATTATTATAAATATTATCACATATTTAGGAATTTTATTAAATCTAATTGGTCATGAATTTGTAGATTTTGTAAGTTTGTTTTGTGATGTATGAAAACATAATACATAGAAATACATATAAGTTACATTATAAAATAGGCCAATCAGCCCAACTCGTCTGCATTTACCCTCCACACAAACAGATCGGCCTAATCCCATTTATCAGCCCTATTCCCTTCAACACCTTTTAATTCATCCACCAATTGAATCCAGTCTTGAATGTTGAAAGTTTCTGCTCAACCACTAAACTTGGAAGTGAATTCCACAGCCGCACAACTCTGAAAAAAGCCTCTCCTGCCCTCTGCCCAAAATCTCTTCCATTTAATCTTGTATCTACAGCCCCTTGTTCTTGATCCCTCAATTACTGGAAACAGTCTGCTTCTATTTACCTTGTTTCATCTATCCTGCATTGTTCTAAGGATAAAAGACCCAATTTTTCAAGTCTTTCCTCATTGTTAACATTTCCACAAACCAGGAAAACACGATAGGCCAAATGAGAATTATTAATTAATAGGCTGGAAAATTACATTAGACTTTTACTGGAAAAAATCCTACAGCTAACTTTTTCATAAGCTGGCAGCCAAGATGGCCACCACAATTTGCATCTGAAATACCAGGAGATCGAACTGGAGACAAAAGTCTAACAAGAAGCCCAGCCAGAACAATGCTTTGGCTAACCGAGTGGATTATACAGATCATCCTCGTTAGTGGGACAGTCAAAGCTATCTTGAGGTATTCATAAGTGGAGATGTCCCTCCAGGAAAACACACTGACAACCCCACCTAAGGCAGGCTTTGGATTTTAGACTTTTGACCTCATTAAAAACAAAGGGGATTGAGAGAACCATGTGACCATCTGTCCACCTCTGAAAAAGTTCGGAGTTTTGTTACTCTCATAAGAGACAAGCTGTAAGTGAGACTGCAGCAACAGAGAAAGCTGTATGCTGCCCTTTCTTTCTCCCTCTCTCTCTCTCTCTCCAGAAAACATTGTCTAAAAATCGTCTGCAACTGTGCACCCTCCAAGCCTACAGCCAGAGACCAGGGGAAGAAAACCACCTACCAGTCTGCCTTCAAGAAAACTCTGAGCAAAGCGGGCCAGCCACAAAGTGCACTTTGACCAACCAATGACTTCAAGAGTACTACTCCAGCCGGACAACCACCGCATCATCCAACCTCAAACTGCGTATTTAACTTTTATTTATTCTGGACTTTAATCCAACCAAAACCCTACACTTTGTAAACTATTTGTGTGCGTGTGATTTTCATGTGAATGTATGTATGAACATGCATTATATTTTTTATTATTTTTAAATCGGGGTTAGATTGTTAAGTATAATAAACTTACCTATTTCTTGTTTAAACTCAAGAAAGGATGCCAGGGAATCCAACTGGCAAGTCGTTGGCTGGGCACCCACAGAGGCAGCCAGGCATAGATCGGGCACAACACCCACTGTCCAATTCGTTCTTTCAAGATCACAGCAAAGGACAAAGGTAAAACGCTCAGAGCTGTTAAGCACAACCACTGTCTAAAATGAATAAATCCTGTTGTGGTCAAATAAGAGGAAGGGCAAGAGGGGAGCCTGAGACCTCCTCCTCACCTGGCCGTAACAATCTTAGTAAATCTGTGTCCTACCCTCTCCAACGCCTCAGTATCCTTCCTATAGTGTGGAGCCCAATACTACACACAGTGTTCTAAACTGAGGCTCTGGGCTTTTATACTGTATAACTCTTGTGATAGAACCTAGAATTCCATTAGCTTTTATAATGATCTTATTCATCTAAGATGCTGCATTGAATGTCCTGTGAACCTATACTCTCAAGTCTGTTTTCTATTTCCATTCGGGTTATTGCTGCTTTTTAAAAAAAAAACAAAATGCCTCACTTCACACTGACATTGATTTCCAGCATCCGCAGTATTTTGCTTTTATTTATTTATTTAGAGGTACAGCACTGAAACAGGCCCTTCGGCCCACCGAGTCTGTGCCGACCATCAACCACCCATTTATAATAATCCTACATTAATAAGACCATGCTCTGGAAGTGGTTCAAGGGTTCACCTACCTCAACTATCACCAGTAACCTGTCTCTAGACGCAGAAATCAACAAGTGCATGGGAAAAGCTTTAACTGCTATGTCCAGACTGGCCAAGAGAGTGTGGGAAAATGGCGCACTGACACGGAACACAAAAGTCCGAGTGTATCAAGCCTGTGTCCTCAGTACCTTGCTCTATGGCAGCGAGGCCTGGACAACGTATGTCAGCCAAGAGCGACGTCTCAATTCATTCCATCTTCGCTGCCTCCAGAGAATACTTGGCATCAGGTGGCAGGACCGTATCTCCAACACAGAAGTCCTCCAGGCGGCCAACATCCCCAGCTTGTACACACTACTGAGTCAGCGGCGCTTGGGACGGCTTGGCCATGTGAGCCGCATGGAAGATGGCAGGATCCCCAAAGACACATTGTACAGCGAGCTCGCCACTGGTATCAGACCCACCGGCCGTCCATGTCTCCGCTTTAAAGACGTCTGCGAACGCGACATGAAATCCTGTGACATTGATCACAAGTCGTGGGAGTCAGTTGCCAGCGTTCGCCAGAGCTGGCGGGCAGCCATAAAGGTGGGGCTAAAGTGTGGCGAGTCGAAGAGACTTAGTAGATGGCAGGAAAAAAGACAGAGGCGCAAGGGGAGAGCCAACTGTGTAACAGTCCCGACAAACAAATTTTTCTGCAGCACCTGTGGAAGAGCCTGTCACTCTAGAATTGGCCTTTATAGCCACTCCAGGCGCTGCTCCACACACCACTGACCACCTCCAGGCGCTTACCCATTGTCTCTCGAGATAAGGAGGCCAAAGAGACATTAATCCCATATTCCTACCACATCCCCACCTTCCCTCAAATCCCCTACCACCTACCTATTCTAGGGGCAATTTATAATGGCCAATTTACCTATCAACCTGCAAGTCTTTGGCTGTGGGAGGAAACTGGAGCACCCGGCGAAAACCCACGCGGTCACAGGGAGAACTTGCAAACTCCACACAGGCAGTACCCAGAATTGAACCCAGGTCGCTGGAGCTGTGAGGCTGCGGTGCTAATCACTGCGCCACTGTGCCGCCCACCTACCATTTTTTTAGCCCATTCCTTCATCTTATCACTTACTGTCAATTAGCAATTGTGCCACTTTTGTCACATTGATGCAGCAGGAAATTGACTCATTGATGTAAATTGCCACAAAATTCATCAATGAATGTACTTTTCTAAACAAATGTTTGAAGATTCACAAACTCTTTCAGAAAAACAGTGTTATTGTTCTTTACTAGTCAGAGCCAGTGACCAATGGTAAAAGTGAATTATCAAAATGAATGGATTTCCATTGGCTGTCAGAAAATTGAGGATAGAATGTCCAGAAAAATGTGCAACCATAGACTGCTTTTAAAAAGAAACGATTAATCCACTCATTGGAACGGTTTATGTAAAATGCTACCACAGGGAGTAGTTGTGGCGAATAATATGGATGAATTTAAAGGGAAGCTAGATAAGCACATGAGGTAGAAGGGAATAGAGTGTTCTGCAGACAGGGTCAGAATGACACTTGTACGATGATGTGGAAGCTCACCAATCAAAAGTGCAAACAGTTTGCTTGCTCGCGGACCTTCGTCGAATAGGAGCGCGGGGGAGGCAGGACTTGCTGGGAAGACTGGTGCTGTCAGCCGGGTGGGAGTGGCAGTGAGCAAACAGCAACAGAGGGTGGGTGAGTACACAGAGACAGGGGAGAGGGGTGAGCACGCAGAGGGGAGGTGATGCGGGATTCAGAGTGCAGGGCCGTGCCAAGCAGCAGTGCATTTCCGCTCCTAGTGCATGGTGGACAAAGGGAGGAATTGTTGGAAAAAAAGAAATTAGTAAGTTTTTTTTACCCAGTATGCCCTATTTCTAATGCCTTTATCTTTCTGAAATTTGTTCACTGGCCCCCTATGTAGGACAAAAATTGTAATGAGGCCCCTCAAATTGTAACCCTTTTTTTGGGTTGGACACCTCTAATATACACAGTGACCAGAAGTGGCCCCAGAAATGAACCCAAGGGAACTCCACAATTCACTTTCATCATTCTGAAAAATAACCTGCAACAACTCCTCTCCGTTTTTCCCCTCCTAACCAATTTTTAATCCAGTTTGTCAGCCTCCTCTGTATTCTATACCCCTTAATCTTCTTTCTGGCAATCCCCTGCGTGGTACCTTGGTACATTACTATGAATTTTGAGGTGTTGACACCCATAGTTAATTATAAACACAATATCTACTGCAATGCAAATGAATTCCATTCAAATATTCAAAAAGTGAAAAATAATAAAAAGCAGAAACAAACAAAAAGCAGAAAAAACACCTATTTACGCTGTTGAAAATGTCAAATGAGTCAGAAACACCCACAAAATAACCAAGCCACTAAAAAATTAAAATACAAACACATACAAGCATTTCAGAATAAGTCCAAACCCCATCTGCCCTCCTCCGTGACTAAATATTTAATTATAGAAAGAGATCAGCTTATCCTGAGAAAGTTGCACTTCTCTCAGTTGCCTCAGTATATGTAACTGATATTTAGCCTGCACTGTTCTTTCACCCAAATGTATTGATTTTTCCATGACAGGTACAAATGACTGCCTTGGGAACATGGCATAAAATTAAGCATTATGCTTGACAACAGCTGTGCCTGGTTCAAGGTTTATAAATAAAGCCAACAAGATTATTGCTCAATGCCACAAAAACAAAGATTTTCACAGGCTGTATCTGTTTATATAGCCTTGAGTTGGATGGTGAACAGTCTTTAGAAAAAAAAGCTGACTTTTGAAATCTAACCTGTTTATATTCTGGTGGTTTAACACCTGACTTCATTGCACTGTTTGTGATTTATGCCTTTTGTGTTCCAATGTAAACCTAGCCTAGCGCCCACAGGAGAAGCACAGCCAAACAGAAATGTGGGTGGAGTTCCAATACATGGGTCTTCATTTTACCAGCATGTACTACAAATTTGCTGCCTTGACAGATGAGGTCGTCCCCAAAGTACTGCTTCTCAAGCAAGTGCACAGATACACAAACCAAAAGCCTCAGTGTAAAATTTCACACGATTTTGGGTTCAGCATCTCATAGGCAAACTGCCTTCATAAAAAGGGGTTACTAACACCAGTTAGAGCTGTTAGGGTGCTGTGAGTCTCATATTTGGTAAGGTAAATCCAGCAATCTGATAATAAGAGCTTCCAGCTAATTCTGGAAGAGCTGACAAAGGCCGAGATTTGCAAAACACCCAGAAGCACAGCTTACCAGTCGACTATTATTCGACTCTGTGGGACTGGATCGGCCCAGTTCTACTTGAAGTGTATGAGAGTATGCTTCTGGCCGGCAGCGTGTCAGAATTCATGAGGAAAGACATCATCAACCTCATCTACAAGCAGAAGGGGGAGAGGGCGGAAATCAAAAATTAGTGGCCCATTTCACTGCTTAATGTGGACTACAAAATTCTGTCTAATGTCATTGCCAGTAAAATCAAGTCAAGTTTGATTTGGAGTTGGTGATTCTCCCAGGTCAGACCTGTACTGTAACCGCAGGAAAATCTGAGATAGCCTTGTGCTATTCAGGGATATGATCACCACAGTACGGGATAGGGAGGGGGGTGGTGGTGGTGGATACCTGCCTCATCAGCTTGGACCAAGAGAAAGCCTTTGACAGGATATCACACATGTACATGATGGACGGGCTCTCCAAAATGGGGTTTGGGGAGGGAATCCGCAATTAGATCTAACTGCTCTACACAAACATCATTCGCACAGTCTCGATCAATGGGTGGGAATTGGAGAGTTTGGAATCTGGAGTCATTTCTCTCTCCCCTGTCTTGTTTGTTTGCTGTACTGAACCTTTTTCTAAGTCCATCAGGCATATGAGGGGTGACAATCCCAGGCAGCGGAGGCATTCAAGTCAAAGCCTCCCTGTACATGGACGACGTTGCCATCTTCCACTCGAATCTACTCAGTTCACAGGCTGATGAACATCTGCGACCAGTTCAAACTGGCCTCGGGAGTCAAAGTGAACCGTGGCAAGAGCGAAGCCATGTTCTTTGGGAACTGGGCCGACTGATCCAGACTACCTGAAGGTGCTGGGGATGTGGCTTGGATGTGGCATGCGCCAAAATCTGAAAGGAACGAGCAGCTATGGTTAAACAGAAACTGGGCATGTAGGAGCAACGCTCCTTCTCCATTGTAGTTGAGATCCTGGTCATCAGGTGCGAGGTGCTCTCCATGGTGCAGGTCCGGCCCATACCCCACTCCTGTGCCGTGGTGGTTACCTGAGTCATCTTCTGCTTTATTTGGATATCGAAAATGGACTGTGTCTACAGGGACATGATGGTCAAACCTCTAGATAAAGGGGAAAAAAAAACGTACCCAACGTTGCCCTCATCCTGATGGCAACCTTTGTCTGTGGCTGCATCAAGGGAAAAATGGTTGGCCACAAGTCTTAGGAGTTCCAATTTCCTAGCTTTGGCATGGAACGTGATCCCACACTGCTCAGCATTATTTCTCAACTCTTCCATAGACAGTGCCTTTAACTTATCCCAAGTTACTTCACCCTGGCTTGGGTAGTTACTGGCTTTGGTCATGGACATGTTAGTATTCTAGCACACACAACCACAAGAAAACCTGTATTGAAGTCTTTTCTCTTTTTGATTGTGATCAATTTGATTTCCCACTTCCAATTTCTCATTATCTGTGGGTTCAATCCCAGATGAGCCCCCAAATTTCTGTTATGACCAGGTGAGGTAGGGGTCTCAAGCTCCACTCTGGCCCCTTTCCTGGTTTGGCTGTAACAAGGTTTAACTTTTAAAACACAGTGTTTTTAGCTCCTTCTCAGTGGCTCCTTGCTCACTGCTCTCTAATTGTAATTGTAAATGAACCGGACAAGCTTTCTTAGGTTTAAACAAGAAAGAGGAAAGTTTATTAACCTTAAAACTCTAACGCAGCCATAAAGGTGGAGCTAAAGTGTGGCGAGTCGAAGAGACTTAGCAGTTGGCAGGAAAAAAGACAGAGGCGCAAGGAGAGAGCCAACTGTGAAACAGCCCCGACAAACAAATTTTTCTGCAGCACCTGTGGAAGAGTCTGTCACTCTAGAATTGGCCTTTATAGCCACTCCAGGCACTGCTCCACACACCACTGACCACCTCCAGGCGCTTACCCATTGTCTCTCGAGACAAGGAGGCCAAAGAAGTTGAAATTACTAAAAATACGCGATGCAACCACGCTAACATGCATACAAGATTAACACACACAAAAATAGATACAGAGGAGGAGAAAGAATTAAAGGGAGAGGGTTTGGAGTAGTAGATGGAATTCAATTACTGTTTTTAGTTTGGATGTAAAGTCCTTGATTGGAGTTAAGTCTTGCAGTTCTCGTTGGAGCCTAGTGCACACTTTTAAACTTGTTTTGCTGGTACCAGAAGGCTGAAGAGGTCCTCTGTCTTGAGGCTTAAGCTGCTTTTGTGGGTCCTTTGCTTGAACTTTGCTTGAGAGAGAGAAATAGGGAGAGAGCGGTGCTTTCTTCATGAGGTTCAATTGCAGTCTGTCCCAAACCTTTCTGTGAGGCACAGTTCAAGCAGCTCCCAGGTAGGCCAGCAGGCTAGTCATGTGACCAGCTCTTCGTTTGAAACAGCATCATCTGCAAGGATTGTTGATTTCAAACGTTCTCCAGTCACACTCAATGGGTGAGGTGGAGGTTTTTCTCTTACAAAGACAGTGGCTCTCAATGTCTTTTGATCACCATTATTGACAAAATCCATCTCGCTATGTGCTGAGATTCTATCTGTCCCCAGTGTTACAAAGGATAGGTCTGGCCACCTTGTAGTGGAACGCTCCATTCAGTTGGACCATGCTGTACCCCTGTCCCTCATGGAAATGTTTTTACAGAAAAACACCTTTGACTACAAGTTCATCAGGCAGTGGTCCACACGCAACGTTCTCGAGGCCCTGCAGGAAAAAGAGATGGGGTGATCCTGTTGGATGGTTCTCTGAGCAGACTGTCAAACGTATTTGGAAGAATGCCTCATCGTTAGAACTTTCAAACATGCACCAAGACTTGGCTTGATTGGCGGTGAGAAGGGCCCTCCCCATCGAATCCTTCCTGCACACCCAGAGTGTCACCCCCTCCACACACTGCCCTCGAGACTGCTGTGGTGGGGAAGAGACTGTTGTCCACCTCCTTCTGGAATGTGCCTTTGCAAAGCAAGTCTGGAAAGAGATGCAGTAGTGTTTGTCCTGGTTCATCCAGAGCAGCTCCGTAATGCAGACTCAGTACTCTAGGGGCTGTTCCCAGGGACGCACATCGAGATAAATATCAATTGCTGCAGGAGGACCATCAACTCAGGTGCATTGGGCCGAAGGGCCTGTTTCTGTGCTGTAAAACTCTATGACTCTAACTCGGTGAATGACTCTCTTTGGTCTGCCTGAAACTGCTGGTCTTCCAGTGCAAAGAGCTGGCCACAACTGAATGTTGCAGACTGGCACATTCTAAGGTCCAGGACTACTTGCTGAGGGATGCACTAATGCTTGGGGCAGTCACCACTCCATAAGGCCCTCCCACCATAGTATACTGAGATACTGCAACCCATGTAAAAACACTCAGGCTGTATGCACCAGAGAATGTTTTTCTCCATGTAATGTAAATGTACAGTGTAAGTATAAGTAGTGAGGCACCTCATGTACTGTACTGAAAAAAACTGATCTGTATTGCACTTTATGAAATGTCCAATTTGAACTGTTTTGTAATGCATTTTTAAAAAGAATTTTATGCATAAAGTATATTTTTGGAAAAAAATAAGAGTTTCCAGGATATTTTAATATTTGTGAGGAAATTTGCTGAGAGGAAACTAATGCTTGGCTAACAAATTTGAGATTCATCTAAATGAAGCATGTCAAGGACAGGATGGCAGTGGTATCACTGTCAAGCTTCAGAACTGAGCTGGTCTTCTCTGTTGATCACTAAGCTGGTCCACCCACAGTAATTTACCAGCATTTTGCATTTTCACATCAAACCCGATTTTCCCATTTTTTGTTTTCCATCTTTCTATATTCTTGCCTTTTTCTTAGGCCTCCCACTGCCCTAGCTATTCACAAGTTCTTTGTTCCTTTAGAAGCAAAAAGCAAAAAAAAACCTGGATGTGCTGGAAATCTGAAACAAAGGACAGGAAATGCTGGAAACACTCAGTGAGTCAGGCACAAAATCTGTGGAGAAAACAGAGCAGCTCGCGACTTCAGGATGTCCCAAAGCACTTTACAGCCAATTTTGAAGTGTAGTCACTGGTGTAATGTAGGAAACGCAGCAACCAATTTGCTGCAAGCTCCCACAAACAGCACTGTGATAATGACCAGATAATCTATTTTAGTGATGTTGATTGAGGGATAAATATTAACCGGGACACTTGGGGAGAATTTCCCTGCTCTTCTTCAAAATAGAGCAATGGGATCTTTTGCGTCCACCTATGAGAGCAGACAGGACCTCGGTTTACGGTCTTATCCAAATGACAGCACCTCTGACAGTGCAGCACTCCCTTAGTACTACACTGGAGTATCAGCCTAGACTTTTTTTGTGTGCTCAAATCTCTGGAGTGTAACTTGAACCTGCAACCTTCCTACTCAGAGTCAAGAGTGCTACCAACTGAGCTACTGCTGACGCATTAACTGTTTGTTCTCTCCGCAGACTTTGAATGGTTTGATTACTTGATTAACAAGAAGAATTTGAAGTCTGCCGGTAATCAGTTTAAGTATGCTATTTAAGTTGAAAAATATAATACATTCTTTTCTTTTAAAATGCATCTCTTTATCATGCAATATGTCGAATGAGAGCTTAGATAGGAGCATGAGGAAAGTTTTGTGTGGAACATACAAAAACGATGGACAGGAAGAGACATGCTGCTCCCTTGAGTCCATCCCATTCAGCTGTGTTTCAACACAGCAACATAAACCTCAATGATCCCCAACCACCAACAGCAACGTAATCTCCTGGGAGAGGCAAAAAAAAAACACAAGTTTCTAAAAACTCGAAGCCAATTCAAAGGAAATACAATAATGGAAAATTCCTCCCTGAAGATGATCAAAAAAGAGTTGACTTTTGGTTAATTAGCAATCATTTGACTATTACAATTGTGATTCCGTCATGACAATGCTGTTTTTCTCAGTGATGGCTTTACAATTAAGAGATCTTGATTAAATTGGGACAGTTGAGTTTTTAAGAGTTGAATTTGCTCTTTTTCAAACAGCACAATGGTCTTTCTCATTGGGACATCTAGGCAGTATTTCCCATCCCAAGAAAGCTGCCTTTTGACCTCAAGTTAGGGTCATGTGCTCACTGCATATAATCTTTCTCAATGTGATCCGCATGTTGATCCGTTCAGCCCCACCAGTCCATGCTCTACATGAGCCTCCTCCCAGGCCTCCTCCTCTAATTCTATCAGCATACAATCAGTATGGCTGGAGTATCAGCATTCTGAGCTTATGAAATTTTGAGTAATTAGCTAGAAAAGCATTTATCTGTTTGTTACTTCCACATGTGTATGAAATACCATTACAAATGTTCGATTTCTAGTGATTATGCAGTGAATTCCAATTCATGCAGCAAATTGCATCTCATGGATGAGACACTGTTGGACCTAGATTGTATGACTTTATTAGCTCAAGTAAATCAGCAGTGACTAGGTACTAAAAATGATTTATGCAGCTAATGGCTTAACATGAATAACTTGCTTATGAAACTAATACTACTTGAGTGGATCCTTGTGTATATGTATAGTGTGTTTTGCTGACTCTCATGCACCCATTTTAGGCAGTTACATATCTCTTTCCCTGCTTCTTTGGGTTTATGTGCTAGCTCCTGTTACAGCTGTGAGTTCCAAGCATGATATAAACATGTTTTCATATTTTAGTTATTTACAGTTGAACTGATATTGTGCTGTTATTATAACTATGATCACATTGCTCATGTTTCATATAGATTTCTTTCATGAAACTGATTGCTCAGGAAAGGATTGGGAACTAATATGCAGACTGAGGTCATCCAAAGGACATTCTGTTAAAAACTAAATATAGGTTTGTTCTGGTAAATGGATTCAATACTGTTCAATTAAATGAGGTCTCTGTATCGCTCAGTTAAAAAGTAATTGACAAGTGAATTATTACAAATATTTTGGCCCCAATATTTATGGGAGGTGGAGTGGGAGAGGTGTAATGGGTTTCCTGGAGGTTCTGTCGAATTTAACTGCAGGACCTGATTTGAATTTTTGGGCTGTTTCTTGGCCTGCAGCTGGAAAGATTAAAAAGCTGGCGGGTAGGAAAACCTGTGGCACCAGGTAGCAGCTGGGGAGTGGAGAGGAGGGGAGGAGGGAGGGAGAGATTAGGAGGGGTGACATCGGCGGGGGGAGTGGGGATAGGGAGGGGTGGGAGCTGGATGTCATGGACAGATCAGGTAGGGGAGACATAGCGATCAGTCATAGGCCAGATAGATCAGAGTGGGAAGCATGTACATGGATAGATTGCAGGGGTCTGATGGTGGGGAGAGGGATCTGATTGTAGGGAGGGATTTCCAATCACAGGGGTCTGATTACATGGAGTGGGAAACAAATTTGCTTGGGGTGGGGGATACTGGGGGAAGCACTCCTGCTCCTCCTGGCCCACAAGCAGTGCTGGAAAGGTACTTACTACTGAATCTGGCCATTTGTGTCTCCCTTCAGCTGACTGGTTTCCCAATGCCTGGGAAACCTGGCCCATCGGCTTTAAATTTAAAACACAGCTAAAATTTGAGGCAAGCAACCTCACTAAAATATTTAAATTAGGCACCCACCTCTAGAGAGCAGGTTAGTGGTCCAACCCCAAACCGCCTCTGTTAAAACTGAAAGTGGTTTACCGGGTGGTGGTGGCACCCATCCACCGCCTTTGTTCGGCGGAGAGTTTCATCTGTTGCCTTTTTTTATTAAAATAAAACCACCCAGTTTGATAAAAAGGCCTCTAAGTGTGTGTCCTTGGTCCTCCAAATTGGGTTCACCATTTTTCAATTTTGAACCAACCCTCCATACTGGTCCTAGGGAGTTAAAGTTCCCCTCATTTACATTCATTTTTTCATTGGTGCCTTTTATTGTCTACTTGAAAGCTATAGTTTGAAAAATGCATTCAATTATGTGGGATTGTGAATGTGACATACATGAGGCAGACATCCTTTGTTCCAGAAACAAAATAGTTTCTATAGGAATGTTAATAAAATGGCAATTCTTGTCATCAAAAGCTTAAAATAAAAATACATTTGTTGACATGATCTTCAAAGATCTATGTACATGAACCTCCAGGTCCTTCTGTCCATGTACAACCTTCACCACAGTGCTGGTTAGTCTATATTGCCTCTCCCTATGCCTTCTGCCAAACTGCATCATCTCACACTTCTCTGCATTAAATTCCATCTGTCACTTGTCTGCCCATTCTGCTAGCCAATCTATGTCATACTGCAGTCGATTGGTATCAACCTCACTGTCTGCCACTCCTCCAAGTTTGGTATCATCAGCAAATTTTGAAATTTTACTTTGCATTCCAAAATCCAAGTCCTGGGCTCAAACTTAAGCAGCTGGAGACACTTCCTACATGCCCCTCAAGTGCTCTGAAGTTCCCACATGTCACAGGAATTGCGAGCAATGGGTCTTAGCTGCCCATCCATGATCTTAAAAAATAAAATCTATTCCCTCTTTTAGAATTTAGCTAATAACTTGTAATTCTAATTAATGCCTCTAGACCTGCTCTATGCTAATAGGAAAATATGAATATAGGTGCAGGAATAGGCCCTTCAGCCAGTCAAGCCTGCTCCACCATTCAATTAGATCATGGCTGATCATCTACTTCAATGCCAATTTCCCATACTATCCCTATAACCCTTGATATCATTAGTAACCAGAAATCCATTGATTTCTGTCTCTGAGTGAAGAAATTCATCATCTCAGTCTTAAATGGCCTACCCCTTATTCTGAGACTATGTCCCCTGGTTCTAGACTCACCAGCCGGGGGAAACATCCTATCCACATTTACCCTGTCACACCTTGTAAGAATTTTGTAAGTTTCAATGAGATCACCTCTCATTCTTCGAAACTCTAGAGAATACAGCCCCAGTTTCCTCAATCTCTCCTCATAAGACAATCCCGCCATCCCAGGAATTAGTCTGAAGGACCTCTGTTGCACTCCCTCTATGGCAAGTATATCCTTCCTTAGATGAGGAGACCAAAACTGTACACAATACTGCGGGTGTGGTCTCACCAAGGCTCTATACAATTGCAGCAAGACATCTTTACTCCTGTACTCAAAACCCCTTGCAATGAAGGCCAACATACCATTTGCCTTCCTAATTGCTTGCTGCACCTGCATACTGGCTTTTAGTGACTCATGAACAAGGACACCCAGGAGCCTTTGGACAGCAACAGTTCCCAACCTCTCACCATTTAGGAAATAGTCTTGTTTTTCTGCTTTTTCTACAAAGTGGATAACCACACTTATTCACAGTAATACTTTTATTAATTCCCTTACTGTTATACTTACCCCGATTGAAATTTTATTAATTAGTTTAACTAGCTAAGATATAAATTCAATACAGTACTTTACAGTTTCCCAGTCCTAGTTAAAATCACTGTCCTAGTTTAAAAAAAAACTAATAATCACCAACCAATCACTTACCTGCTGTCTTCTGACATAATTCCTTGCTTTTTTGGAAATACACCAATCAGGTCCGTG
This sequence comes from Heterodontus francisci, assembly GCF_036365525.1. NCBI lineage: Eukaryota > Metazoa > Chordata > Chondrichthyes > Heterodontiformes > Heterodontidae > Heterodontus > Heterodontus francisci. The sequence goes on from NC_090379.1 coordinate 55,880,255, forward strand.
CTGTTTCCCCCGCTCTCTCTCTCTCTCTTTAAATCCTCTGCTGCCGCTGCTGGTGTCTCTGATCAAGTCCACCCTGTTCCACTGCGCGCTCTCTCTCTTTTATTCTCCACTGTTGCTGCTGGTATTTCTGATCAGGTCCTGAAGAACATCCCAATTTGGTTCACAGGAGCATAATCATAAATTGACAAGGAGCCAAAGAGGCAGATATTAGGAAGGGTGACTAAAAGGTTAACCAAAGAGATGGCTTTTACAGAGGGTCTTAAAAGAGGAGGAAGAGGTGGAGAGGTTTGGGGAGGGGATTGCACAGCTTAGATGTTCATAAATATGCCCTTTGGTCTGCCCGAAACTTGCTGGTCTTCCAGCGCAAAGAGTTGTCCACGACCGAATGTTGCAGACTGGACATTCCAAGGTCCAGGAATACGTGCTGAGGGACGCACTAAAGCTTGGGGCAGCCGCAGCAAAGATTCAATGGGGAAAGACCACAGTGTAAGGTCCCCCCCACCAAGCTGAACCGAGGGGCTGGATCCATGGGAAACCCCTCGAACTGTATCGGAGAAATTTTGTGTGCTGTAAATGTAAAAATGTATATGGCATGACAATGAAATGGAAGAGTTGTGAGGCAACTCATGATTGTATAGAAGGAAACTGATCACCTTTGCACTGTTTGTATTTTTTGACTTGATGCTGTTTTAAACTGTTTGGGAATGTAATTTTTACAGATTTTTATGAATAAAGTATATTTTGGAAATAAAAAAAATGTTCATAAATACTGAATCGTAAATAACCTGCTACGTAATGTAGAATGCTGGAACACAATTGAAAGTCACTGTGGCTTAAACAGCTCTTCCCCCGCCCCCACCTCTTCACCCTCCCCCAGGCTAGAGGAGGATGCATGATATGAGCAGTCTGAAAGTTAAAAATGCAAGTCAAAGAAGCAGTGAAGACAATTACTAAGCACCTGTCGCCTGCAGTTAATATATTCACAAGGAGGTTATACTGACATATTCTATAAATGTACTTGCTTCCAAACATAAAGGGCTGGATTTTCTTCTCCTGCCGCCTGGAGCAGTGGTGGGCAAGAAAAGTGGTGGTCTGCATGTGTGGGCTGTGCGCCGCCATGGGCCCAGGATAATGAGCTAGTCGGGCTGCCCCCCACCCCCCAATCACACAGAGGGGGCGGGATCTCCAACAACATCAATGGCATTGGCTGCCTGTGCGCAGGCGTGGCGCCATTTTTAAAGGGCAACAGCCCCGCCGGCTCATTTAAATTTTTAAAGGGCTAACCCCCACAATTTTACTGCTGATAAATCTGTTGCCCCTTCCCCCCTCATAACAATTAAATTCAACATTTGTCCTCTCCCCTGCCAAAACACTTACCTTCAACACATGACCTTCCCCCCACTCCCCCAAACCGATCAAAGTACAGAATTCTCCCCTTCCCATTCCCCCGTACACTAGCAATTTGAATTACAGCCTGTTTCCACCCCCCGCCCCCCACCGCCCACTGCACTAAAAATCATAAGTTATCCCCTTCCCCACCTCGGTGGTGCCTGCTTTCCTTGGATAGGAAAGTGAAGGTGCATGAGTGTCGCCCGTCATTCAGAAGATCGCGGACCGAAGGTAAGATCGCTGTTGATTTTATTTAAATATATTCATTTCATTAAATTAAATATTTTAATCCAGGTCCCGTCACCCAGCGGCGGTGGGGGTTGCCATGGTGCCGCGCCACCGTGGGAAGATCGGGCCCGGCACTCCAGGCATCTGGCTCTATGGTGGGCTGCTGCCAGAACGATCTTGCAGCCCCCTCCCGCCATAGAGCCCAACGTCACAATGTGGTCTCCTTTACATTGGGGAGACCAAATGCAGATTGGGTCAGTCTGAAAACATGACCCCGACCTTCCTGTCACTTGTCATTTCAACACTCCCCCCTGCTCTCATGCCCACATCTCTGTCCTGGGCTTGCTGCAGTGTTCCAGTGAACATCAACGCAAGCTCGAGGAACAGCATCTCATTTACTGATTAGGCACACTACAGCCTACTGGACTGAACATTGAGTTCAATAATTTCAGAGCATGACCGGCCCCCCTTTTTTACTTTTAGTTTTATTTTTTATTTTTATTTTATTTTAGTTTGTTTCATTATTAATTTTTTTCACCATGTGCCTGCCCACTGTTTTTTTTTCATGTTTGTGCTTTTGGCCAGGGCTGTTCATCATTGGCCAGGGCAACACAGTGGCGCAGTGGTTAGCACCGCAGCCTCACAGCTCCAGTGACCCGGGTTCAATTCTGGGTACTGCCTGTGCGGAGTTTGCAAGTTCTCCCTGTGACTGCATGGGTTTTTGCCGGGTGCTCCAGTTTCCTCCCACAGCCAAAGACTTGCAGGTTGATAGGTAAATTGGCCATTATAAATTGCCCCTAGAATAGGTAGGTGGTAGGGGAATTGAGGGAAGGTGGGGATGTGGTAGGAATATGGGATTAATGTAGGATTAGTATAAATGGGTGGTTGATGGTCGGCACAGACTCGGTGGGCCGAAGGGCCTGTTTCAGTGCTGTATCTCTAAATAAAAAATAAAAAAAATTATTCTGTCACTTAATACCCTCTCTGCACTAACGCTTTGTTTTTCACTACACCATTAACATACCCTTTGCCTTTGCTCCATGACCTTCTTGTCAGTTATTCTCTGTGACCATCTGTCCTGTCAACACCTTCCCTTTTGTTATCTTTTGCCCCACCCCACTTTATTTGCTTAAAACCTATTACATTTCTAACCTTTGCCAGTTCTGATGAAAGGTCACTGACCTGAAACGTTAACTCTGCTTCAATCTCCACAGATGCTGCCAGACCTGCTGAGTATTTCCAGCATTTTTTATTTCAACACACTTTTTTTATTTCAGATTTCCAGCATCTGTGGTATTTTGCTTTTATATAAGCAAGTTATTATTTTGGTTTGCACAAGCAACAGTAATTGTGATCAGTTATTCTAACAAGATATTTTGCGAAAAGGACTAACGCATCAGATTTTCAAACGACTGCCCAACAGTAAAGATGCACAATTCATATTTCAAAGATATTCCTCACCCTCATAGTTCAGGGTCTTGTATCTTCAAAAATATGGTGGCAATTCCATAGATGCGGAATCAGTAGTGCACAATGAATATCTTAGTATATGACATGCATATACATTTTGTCTACAAAACTGAAGCTGAATTTTAATAATAAAAACAAAGTGCTGGAAATACTCAGCAGGTAAGGCTGCATCTATGGCGAGAGAAGCGGTGTTAATGTTTTAGGTCTGTGACCTTTCATCAGAACCTTGTAATGGTCATCCCTAGGACTGTAAAGAAAACATTATTGAAATATGGTGATTAATAAATTAACACGAACAATAAATGGAAGGGTTAGTAGCATCTGTAGAGTCAATCTTAATCAGATCAACCTCCCATTGGTTATTTTTCAATATCCAACTGGTTTAATGAGCTCAGGCCTCTCATTCTGTCTCTTTACAGCTACTGACCTTTCCCAGGAACTGTGTACATTGTACTGGGATTTCCAGCGTGTGGCTTTCCCACTTCTTCTGAAACTTTCGCCGACATTCTGTATCAGCCACCTGCAACCTTTCATAACTTCTCACTCCTCCGCTGATTTAAACAAAAGAAAATTTATGAGCATACTTAATACACTGTAGCACTAGCACCACTTCTTTATTTGGAGAATGCATGTGCACTGTGTGATTGGACAGCATTGGTGGAAGAAAAGACTGAGGGTGACCTGATAGAAGCCTTTGATAGAGCAGACACCAATACAGCCTTGATCCAAACATGGACAAAAGAGCTGAACTCCGGAGGTGAGGTGAGAGTGACTGCCCTCGATATCAAGGCAGCATTTGACTGAGTATGGTATCAAGGAGCCCTAACAAAACTGAAGTCAATGGGAATCAGGGGGAAAACTCTCCACTGGTTGGGGTCATACCTAGCGCAAAGGAAGATGGTTGTAGTTGTTGGAGGTCAATCATCTCAGTCCCAGGACATCACTGCAGGACTTCCTCAGGGTAGTATCCTAGGCCCAACCATCTGTAGCTGCTTTATCAATGACCTTCCCTCCATCATAAGGTCAGAAGTGGAGATGTTTGCTGATGATTGTGCAATCTTCAGCACCATTTGCAATTCCTCAGATACTGAAGCAGCCCATGTCCCGATGCAGCATGACCTGGACAACATCCAGGCTTGGGCAGATAGGTGGCAAGTAACATTTGCATCACACAAGTGCCAGGAAATGACCATCTCAAACAGAGAGAATCTAACCATCTCTCCCTGACGTTCAATGGCATTACCATCGCTGAATCCCCCACTACCAACATCCTGGGTCACTATTGACCAGAAACTGAACTGGACCAACCACATAAATGCTGTGGTTACAAGAGCAGGTCAGAGGCTGGGAATTCTGCTGTGAGTAACTCACCTCCCGTCTCCCCAGTGCCTGTCCACCATCTACAAGGCACAAGTCAGGAGTGTGATGGAATGCGCTGAGGGTGACCTGATAGAAGCCTTTGATAGAGCAGACACCAATACAGCCTTGATCCAAACATGGACAAAAGAGCTGAACTCCGGAGGTGAGGTGAGAGTGACTGCCCTCGATATCAAGGCAGCATTTGACTGAGTATGGTATCAAGGAGCCCTAACAAAACTGAAGTCAATGGGAATCAGGGGGAAAACTCTCCACTGGTTGGGGTCATACCTAGCGCAAAGGAAGATGGTTGTAGTTGTTGGAGGTCAATCATCTCAGTCCCAGGACATCACTGCAGGACTTCCTCAGGGTAGTATCCTAGGCCCAACCATCTGTAGCTGCTTTATCAATGACCTTCCCTCCATCATAAGGTCAGAAGTGGAGATGTTTGCTGATGATTGTGCAATCTTCAGCACCATTTGCAATTCCTCAGATACTGAAGCAGCCCATGTCCCGATGCAGCATGACCTGGACAACATCCAGGCTTGGGCAGATAGGTGGCAAGTAACATTTGCATCACACAAGTGCCAGGAAATGACCATCTCAAACAGAGAGAATCTAACCATCTCTCCCTGACGTTCAATGGCATTACCATCGCTGAATCCCCCACTACCAACATCCTGGGTCACTATTGACCAGAAACTGAACTGGACCAACCACATAAATGCTGTGGTTACAAGAGCAGGTCAGAGGCTGGGAATTCTGCTGTGAGTAACTCACCTCCCGTCTCCCCAGTGCCTGTCCACCATCTACAAGGCACAAGTCAGGAGTGTGATGGAATGCTCTCCACTTGCCTGGATGGGTGCAGCTCCAACAACACTCAAGCAGCTCGACACCATCCAGGACAAAGCAGCCTGCTTGATTGGCACCCCATCCACCACCTTCAACATTCAGTCCCTCCACCGTTGATGCACAGTGGTAGCAGTGTGTACCATATAAAAGATGCACTGCAGCAACTCACCATGCCTCCTTTGACGGCACCTTCCAAACCCGCAACCTCTACCACCTAGAAGGACAAGGACAGCAGATGCATGGGAACATCACCACCTGCAAGTTCCCCTCCAAACTACACACCATCCTGACTTGGAACTATATTGCCGTTCCTTCACTGTCGCAGGGTCAAAATCCTGGAACTCCCTTCCTAACAGCACTGTTGGTATAGCTACAGCCCTAGGGCTGTTGTGGTTTAAGAAGTCAGCTCACCATCACCTTCTCAAGGGCAATTAGGGATGGGCAATAAATACTGGCCTAGCCAGCACTGCCCACATCCCACAAACAAAAATAAAAGAGGTGTTTCCAGTTGCAGAGAAGACCAGGATTAAGCGACATAAATTAGGATAGTCACTAATAAATCCAATAGGAAATTCAGGAGTAACTGCTATACCCAGAAATATGGAACTCTTTACCACAAGGAGTAGTTGAGGCGACTAGCATAGATGCATTTAAGGGAAATTTAGATAAACATGTGAGAAAGAAAGAGGGTATGTTGATGGGGTTAGTTGAAGAAGAATGGGAGAAGGATTGTGCGGAGCATGGATCTGTCGGACCAAATGGCCTGTTTCTGTGTTGTAAATATTATGCAATACGATATACTTTGTAAATATGATATAATGCTTCTAATTTCTATTTGTTTATAAGGTGATATACACATGTTGACACTCATGTATTTATACACATACACATGTGTGTTTATATATATATATACACACACATACACACAATACATACATATACACACACACTCACGAATAAAGTGAAATAGTAACACTTTAATTAAATCTGAATAACTTTATAAAATCTTAATGGGGACCAGCAGCTTTACATTAGTTCCAGAACATAGAACACAGCTGTACATTGTTAGGAGATTATTCTCCCATCTGCGTTGTGCTTCATTCCTCTCTCCTCAATGGACTGCATATATTAAGTCAATGTAACTACTGTTCCCTTATTGTAACACTCTGACATGGGCTTGATTCCTGCAGAGCACTGTAGCAATTGAAAAGTAATCCTTTTACCAACTGTGCTAATTTTGGTAGGTCAGTTTTGGAAACACTAGTACAAAGCGAGCTCTCAGTTATTCAATTTTTTATCAGCTATAAAATGCGAAAGAAAAATGTTGTATGTTTGGTTAGTCTGCCACCATTTGTGTATTGGGTTAATCGGGCTAGGAGAGATTACTGAGTCTTCAGTAATTTTAACATTAACTCATTTATTACATTTTAACTATATACAGCTTTGCATAGGTCTGTATGACCTCTCTGAAGCCATGCTGCTTCTCCCTACAGTCTCTCTCACATGTGATCTCTTACATCATCATGGTGGGAGGTATTCCCCTCACAGTCTCAAACATTAACCCTTTCAAACCCTTATACTACAAGAATATAGAAAAAAAACAAGTTATACTTCAGAGCTGAAAAAAGTTGCCAATTTAAACAAAACTAAATTGTGACAGAGATGAGGAAAAATTTCTTTACTCAGGGGGTTGTGAATCTTTGGAATTCTCTACCCCAGAGGGTTGTGAAAACTCAGTCATCGAGTATGTTTAAAGTAGAGATTGACATAGTTCTAAATACCAATGACATTAAGGGATATGGGGATAGCGTGGGAAAAAGACATTGAAGTGGATCATCAGCCATGATCATATTGAATGACGGAACAGGCTCGATGGGCTGAATGGCCTACTCCTACTCCTATGTTCCTATGTGATACATACTGTGAATAGCTTGTAAATTGTAAAAATCTATAAAATACTTTCTCTAAACAAAGACGCAGAAAATATTAATATAATGTGAATGAAAAGGGCACACATTTTAAAAGGAGCTACACGTTATGGTTAAATCATTACATTTTAAGTGATGCAGGGCTGGATTTCACCAGGCCCTTGATGTTGGGCTCTGTGGTTCAAGGGGGGGTGGTGGGGGCAGCAAAGATGGGGCTGGCAGCGTTCCACCATGGAGGCCGACGCCAGGCGGGCACAGCCCGATCCTAATGGTGGCGGCGAGGTCCCGTAGCGGTGCCTACGCCACTGGACGACGGGACCTGGATTTCAATACTTATATTAATGATATGCATAAATTTAAATGAACTTACCTTCAATCTTCCAGGTCTGCCACAATCTTCGGCACAGTGGCCTGCACTCCCGCGCCTTCAATTCTCTGTCTGGGGAAAGCCGGCGTGACACTGGTGGGGAGGGGTGAGGGGGGAGGAGTTAAGATTTTCAGTGTTGGGAGGTTGGGGGGGGGGGTGGTGGGGAGGAGAACGGGGTCAAATAAATATAATGGTGTAGAGGACCATGGGAAGGAGTGAACTTCAAACTTTGTAGTCTGGGGTGGGTGGGGAAGGTCAGATTTAAAAGGTAAGTGTTTTGGGGGAAGGGCAAATAGTCAATGTAATTGTTATTGGGGGGTGGGAAAGGCATGCTTGAAATGTATTTAATAAATTTTGGGGGGGGTGTATCTTTAAAAATACAAATTGATTGGCAGGGCTAGCTGCCCTTTAAAAATGATGCCAAAGCCTGCACACGGGCAACTGACACCATTGCCGGGGATGGACAGCCCGCCATATGCATGGTTAAAATAACAGATTCAAAAATCAAGTTTAATATGCCTTAACATAATAGTATGGAGATTTGAACCACAAGGAAGATCCCAAAATACATCAAAACACATTACTAAAACATTATGCAGACAGTTTGTCTAATAAAAAATGAAAGCCTGATATTTATATTTCCATCATTATTACATTGGCCATTTTCAGTGACAGCTTTGAATTAATGGCCATTGTGCCAATTTGAGGGCAGTTTGGCACTGTAGGGATTTGTACATTAGGAACTTGATAGTAGCTGTTCAAACAAATTTCAGTTAGAGGGGGAAGGAGAAACAGCGATCTCATCGGTCTGGGATTGATTTGAACAAAAGTCCCAGATGTGGCAGGATGACGTTTGAATCAGCTACACCACCCAGTCCTTCTGAACAGTTACTTTATCCAGAAAAATGATTTTTGACTGCAGTCAAACTAGAAATTTTGAATCAACTTCCTATACACAATGTAATGGTTTAGATCTGTAAGTTTCCACAATGCTTCCATGGAAACCAGAATTGAAATAGCCACATTAATACCATATTTGGGACCTATTTGTGTTGTGGAATTTCATCTTATGGGGAGTAGATTAAAGTTGCCAAACCTCAATTCATGTCTAACTTATAACAGCTGTTAGGGAGTGAAGGCAGTTAACCCCGTTTATAGAATGAATTCAATGTCCTGGTGTTACAGAACTAACTAAATATATATCTGGAATCAAATACTGTAATAAAAATGTTATTTTCCAATTAATTTGCAAACTGTGCCAATGATATCTTTTCTAAAATAAATCACAAAGCAAAGTAGAAGCCATTATAGAAAATAATCTCATTCTGAGATTTGATGCTACTGTGCTAACATTATTGCATATTTAGTCAATACTGCACAGGAAGCCTCCATTCAGCCAATCAAATCCATGCTGGCTTTCTGTCGAGCAATCCAGTCAGTCCCATTCCCTGTAGTCCTGTAAGTGCCTATCCAATTTCCTTTTAAAATCAATCATCTCCCCTTCTACCACTCTCATAGACACGGAGTTCCAAATCATTACCACTTGCTGTGTAAAAAAAGTTCTTCCTCACATACTCCTGCATTTCTTGCCCAAAATCCTAAATCTGTGTCCCCTAGTCCTTGTACCATCAGCTAATGGGAACAGCTTTTCTTTGTCTACCTTACCTAAACCTGTCATAATCTTGTACACCTCTATCAAATCTCCCCTCAATCTCCTTTGCTCCAGAAAGAACAACCCCAGCTTCTTCAACCTAACCTTGTAGCTAAAATCCCTCATCCCTGGAACTATTGTGGTAAATCTCCTCTGCACCCTCTTAAGGACCCTCACATCCTTCCTGAAGTACAGTGACCAGAACTGGATGCCATACTCTAGTTGGCCTAACCAGAGCTTTATAAAAGGTTCAGCATAACTTCCCTGTTTTTGTACTCAACTCTTCTATTTATGAAGCCCAAGATTCTACATGCTTTGCGAATTACTCTCTCAATATGTTCTGCCACCTTCAAAGATCTATGCACATAAATATTGGCAATATAACCACTTAGAACTTTCTTGGCCTTAGGCAAGACATTGAAATAAACATACAAAAATTCAGCTAAATTAAAACTGAGTGTGAATGAAGAAATTCTGCTTTTAATAGAAGATTGGTATCTCTGGAGCAGCCTAACCATTGTCTGTAGGATATCGAACTTTCGGAATTCAAATTTGAGCCTTGATCAGCATTCAAATTTGGTAGTACATGGATAGGTGAATTTTGATTATTCTCCAATCTGGCTGACAGTGATCAATCTGTCAGAGGCAAGAGAAAACAGAAGGTCAGTTTCACCCAAGAGAGATGCACATCTTACTAGTTGATTATGCAGGCTATTAGCAGTAGCCATGAAGGAAATTTACACTCAAGACCAATCTGTTCTCCAGCTGAAAGAGACGTGAAAGCAACTCAACAGACCAATTAGTTTCACAGCAGTAACTGGTAATAATGAAATAGGTCATCAGAAACAAACTAATTGCATTATTATAGGGAATTTTATAATACATTATATTCGGGCCGTCAATATGATTTTGAATAGGGATGGTGGTGGTGGAGGAGGGCGGGGTGGGAGGTTGCGGTGGTGAGAGAGAGTCTGCTTGACCAAGTTGACAAGTATTTTATCAAACTGCAGTCTTGAGTCTTCTAGTTGGGGTAAGAGGCTGGGAGAGGATAGGAAGTGAGTCACGTCACAGAGTAGTCAGCCTCTTCCCAGCTCTTGTAGCTATGATGTTAATATGGCTGATCCAGTTAAGCTTCAAATCAATGACGAACTCCTCAGATGGTTAAGAAGGCATACAGGTACTTTCCTTCATTCACCAAAGTATAAAATGTAAGAACAGGGAGGTTATGCTAGAATGACATAAAACACTAGTTAGAGCTAGAGTACTGCGTACAGTTCTGGTCACTACAGGAGGATGTGATTATACTAGAGAGGGTAGAGAGGAGATTCACAAGGATGTTGCCAGGAATAGATAACTTTAGTATGAGGTTAGATTGGATAGGCTGGGGCTGTTTTCTTTGGAACACAGGAGAGTGAGGGGAGATTTAATTGAGATGTATAAAATTATGAAGGGCCTAGAGTGGATAGGAAGGACCTATTTCAGTTAGCAGAGAGGTCAATAATGAGGAGTCACAGACTTAAAGTAATTGGTGGAAGGATTAGAGGGGCGGTGAGGAGAAATGTTTTCACCCAGAGGGTGATGGATCTGGAACTGACTTACTGCATGGGTGGTAGAAGCAGAAACCCTCGTTACATCACCTGAAGAGTAATTCTGTCCTTTCCTTTTACAAACAATGCTGTGTATTTCCAGCATTTCTGATTTTATTTCAGATTTTCAGCATGTGAAGGTCACTGCTTTTTTTTCAGCTGTCTGGTTTTACATTTTAACCACTTGACAATCAAGTCCATATATACATTAAAAAAGCTGAATAAAAATGCAGAAATTTTAAAAAATATCCTTGTAGCTTAATACACTGCTCATCATGAAGAAATATAAAAGGAACTAGCATAAATATCTTGGTGGGTAAACGTGTGCTATTGAGTCATATAGACGAGGAAGATTTAATTTGCGACAAAGAAATTGATTTCAGTGGGAACATTTGGCCTCAGTGCTACGGGATTATGAAGGCAGAGGCATGGGGACAGTACCATAGAGGTAATGTTACTGGACTAGTAATCCAGAGTCCTGGATTAATGCTCCAGAGACAGCAGTTCATATCCCACCACTGCAGCTGAGCGAATTTAAATTCAATAAATTAACAAATAGTACAAAACGCTAGTCTAACAATCATGAAACTACTGACTGTCGTAAAAACCTATCTGGCTTACTAATTTAGAGATACAGCACTGAAACAGGCCCTTCGGCCCACCGAGTCTGTGCCGACCAACAACCACCCATTTATACTAACCCTACAGTAATCCCTTATTCCCGATCACCTACCTACACTAGGGGCAATTTACAATGGCCAATTTACCTATCACCTGCAAGTCTTTGGCTGTGGGAGGAAACCGGAGCACCCGGGGAAAACCCACGCAGACACAGGGAGAACTTGCAAACTCCACACAGGCAGTACCCAGAATCGAACCCGGGTCCCTGGAGCTGTGAGGCTGCGGTGCTAACCACTGCGCCACCCAAACCAGAGCACCCACACAGTCACAGGGAGAAGTTGCAAACTCTGCACAGGCAGCACCCAGAATCGAACCCGGGTCCCTGGAGCTGTGAGGCTGCAGTGCTACCCACTGCGCCACTGTGCCGCCCAAAATTTTACCCTTACTGCCCCCAGCAACACTCACGCCTCCCCGTCGGGGAATTGAACCCCAGTCACCCGCGTGACAGGCAAAGACACTCACCGCTATACTAACGAGGAAGCACTAATGTTCTTCAGGGGAGGAAATCTGCTGTCCCTATCCAGTCTGGCCTACAAGTGTATCCAGACCTACAGCAATGTGGTTGACTTTTAACAGCATTCTGAAACGGTATAGCAAGGCAAATTAGGGATAGGCAACATGCCCTCAGCTTGGGCTGATAAATGGCAAGTAATTTTCACACCACACAAGTGCCAGGCAATGACCATCTCCAACAAGAGAGAAGCTAACGATCTGCCCTTGACATTCAATGGCATCATCATTGCTGAAACCCCCACTATCAACATCCTGGGGGGTTACTATTGAGCAGAAACTGAACAGGAGCAGCCATATAAATAGTGTGGCTACAAGAGCAGATCAGAGGATGGGAATTCTAGGGTGAGTAACCCACCTCCTGATTCCGGAAAGCCTGCCCACCAGCTACAAGGCACAAGTCAGGAGTGTGATGGAATACTCTCCACTTGCCTGGATGAGTGCGACTCCAATAACACTCAGGAAGCTCAACACCATCCAGGTCAAAACAGCCCGCTTGATCAGCACCCCATCATTCAACATTCACTCCCTCCACCACCAATGCACAGTGTGTACCATATACAAGATACACTGCAGCAAATCACCAAGGCTCCTTCGACAGCACGTTCCAAACTCATGACCTGTACCACCTAGAAGAACAAGGGCAGCAGACACGTGGGTGGGAACACCATCACCTGCAAGTTCCCCTCCAAGTCACACATCATCCTGACTTGGAAATGTAACTGCCGTTCCTTCACTGTCACTGAATCAAATTCCTGGAACTCCCTCCCTAACAGCACTGTTGGTGTACCTGCATCAGATGGACTGCAGCAGGTCAAGGCAGCAGTTCAGCACCAGTCTTTCAACTGCAATTAGGGATGGGCAACAAATGCTGGCCTTGCCAGCGACGCCCACATCCCATGAATGAATAAAAAAAAGTCAGAGTTTCTGTTTCTGATAGAGGGCTTTAAGATTATGAACAATCAAATGGGATGCATGTGTGCTGTGTGATCGGACAGCATTGGTGAAAGAGAAGGCTGAAGGTTGATCTGATAGAGGTCTTTAAGATTATGAAAGGCTTTGATAGGGTAGATGTAGAGATGTTTCCTTTTGTGGGGGAGTCCAAATCTAGGGGCCATGAATGTGAGAAATTCTCTAATAAATCCAATAAGGAATTCAGGAGAAACTTCTTTATCCAAAGAGTGGTTAGAATGTGGAACTCACTAACTCATGAAGTAGTTGAGGCGAATAGTATGGATGCATTTAGGGGGAAGCTAGATCAACATATGAGGGAGGAAGAAATAGTTGGTTATGCTGACAGGGTTAGATAAAGAGGGGTGGAAGGACACTCATGTGGAGCATAAACTTCAGCATGGACCAATTGAGGAAAATCTTCTATTTCTGTGCTGTACATTCTATATAATTGCTGTCCAATGACTTATTTTGGAAGTGAGCATGACTGGTTGGCTGTAATTTTGCCCATAGCTGAAGCAGCCTCCTGATATTCACATATAAAAACAAGAAATGCTGGAAATACTCAGCAGGTTTGGCAGCATCTGTGGAGAGAGAAGCAAAGTTAACATTTCAGATCAGTGACCCTTCATCAGAGCCATGCATCATAGTTCTGATGAAGGATCACTGACATGAAAGGTTAACTCTGCTTCTCTCTCCACAGATGCTGCCAGACCTGCTGAGTATTTCCAGAACTTGTTTTTATTTCAGATTTCCAGCATCTGCAGTAATTTGCTTTTATTATCCTGATATTCACATGTGGGCTCACTCATTGGCTAGGCACCCTTATAGAAAATATACCTTAAGATGAGTCACTGCTTCAGCACATGGATGAGAGTGAAGGAAAGACATCATATTATACTTCCTAATGTAATTATAAATAAATCTGCAGCATATTCTTGAAACCCTCTGATTTATAATTGCACCATAAACTGGTGGAACCACTATTCAATGGGTTATGGTGTATCTCCATGCTGTGGTCATGAGAATAATAGCAAAGCACTTGCACATTTTATAATGAATTATATCTGCTGTTCACCAAGTAAGAGCTCAAGTCCACAGTCATCAGTAATCTAATTACCTATTTGTGACTAATTTGTGACTCTGCTTCTTTGGAAGACAGGGGTAAGCAGGGTCTCATTTGGCTCAACTTAGCTCCAAGATGACACATTTGGTAATGGAAAACTGGAATTAAGTCAACACACCATATAACTTAATTTCCAGTACCCAACACCACCGCCCCCACCCCCCGGTAACTGGTCTACACTGCCATGTCCTATTATTAAGGCAGACTGACTGACCAGTCATCAATAGCGCACTGCTGTATCACAAACTTGTTTGGCTGCAAATCTTTGCATTGAACCACAGATAACCCTGAAAGCCAACGTTGGCTGCATGAACTGTTGCTAGCAGCAGGAAGATTACTAGTGTGCTGTTAAGCTGCATAGTATAAGCTGTTCAAAATTCAGTGATGCCACTGTGCACACTTGGAGTGGGGGTGGGGTGAGGATTACATGGGGATGGGCAGTCCACACCTTGGCTTAGTCTTATTTCTTTCTAATCTGCATCTCTGCTCTTTAGTTAGGCAGTTGGAGTGTGCATGTACATGTGCATGCACAATCAGGCAAGGTGAAACTCAAGCTATACGATTTTTCAGTTGCCTCCTTTGAAGACTCAAGCTTGAAGATGGTTTCCCAATTAACCAAAAACAATATTTAAGCTCTCAATATGCCTACTTAGTGATGCTTTCACAATGAATAATGCTCCTCACTTGGGTACTATATACTCCTGTACAAAGTCTTAAAAACCAAATCAAATGGCCATTCAGTCCATCAAACACAATCCTTGAGCGCAGACTCACTGGGGCTTGCATGATGCTAGAAAAAGTACAGTCCAATGGTATAACATTTTGGTACACGAGGCTCTAGCCACATAATTTGCTGCTCCCTGTCTTATGAATTCTAAGCATCTTGATGAACTACTGTTGTCCTATGGAATGTAAAGCAGCAAATATCATGGCTTCCTACAAGGAATTAAGTCAGATCTTGATAACTATAAACTAGTACACCACAGATCTTAGAGGAGATGAAGGCTGCTGCTTAGCCCATCTATCTTCAAGAAAGTCTAGTCTCCTCATTGCATGCCTTTGGTTCCAATCTTACCTGAAAGTTGATTCCAAGTGTTGATTATTCTTTGTATGAAGGACTTCTAGAAATCAATTCCAAAAGATACAGCTTCCAACTTTACCTGGAAATTAATGCCAAACATGCAGCACTGCCAAGGTTCCAATATAAGGGATAGAAGTAGATCATTCGGGTATTCTTGAGGTGGCTAATACTGGAGTGGGAGGAGAAGCCAGTGCAGGAAATGTGCTGAGAGTTGCTTCATGATACATTTTAAGGCTTTTAACTCTTTCACGGTGTGGGATGTCATTCCAAAAAAATACATCAAATAAATGTTGTCTCTAATTCTAAACTCTTCTTTGCTTAATTAAGATTGTTTTCTTTTGAAAAGATTGCATTGTAGATGAAAAGGTCAAAGCTGTGGTAACACCTGAAAATTATAGCTGTGTTAGCATTCAAAGCATGGGGCCAAAAGTAAACGCATACAGCAAATCCATCACTTGATTACAGGACGAGATTAAAAGGACAAGCTCAGAGTAATTGCTTCTCTGCCTTGATAGATACAATTATACTACGATGTCTTCTGGAGGCTGGTCAAAGCACAAAGCACTTTCTATATGATGCACAGTAACCATGAGGTCTAAAGGGCTATTTTACATGAAAAATTCAAAAGAGCTTCTTCACTGCTCTTTATATTTTAATTCTCATCAGTCTGTCATTTTCAGTTTAATTCTGGCGTAATGGAGGGAACCAAATGCCTATGCAACAAGACCCAACATGGTCAGCACTTTCAGGAGGAAATGGGAGAAAACTGGGGTCTCAAAAGAAAAATTTCCACGGGTAATTAAAATATAAAAATTGCATACATATAGCTTAGAGTTCAGCATACAGAATATCAGTCCTGTTGCACCAGGATCTGGAAAGGATGTGTGTGATACACACACCCCTCCTCGCACCACCCCCAACACACACACACACAAAGAGCTATTATGGTATATAAAAAGATTCATTTGGTTTGAATAACCAAGGCTTCTATAGTAAAGGTGAGAATTTACTTAATTTATATTCTCCACATACTGTAAAAGTGGTAATCTTTTGAGGGGAAAGAGTCTATCTATTTGGGATCTAAAGTAGGGGATAGCATAGCTTTGCCAAACAGTCCTTATTTTCATCTATTGAAGTAACTATTTTCAATGAAATCATAGTCCTTTATGGTTTCCTTTCAAATATTCTCCAGTCTTGAAACAGCCACACACACTACTATCTGTTTTTCTTTTGGAACAACTGTCATAAATACCAGCCTATATGACTGTAACAAAGGTAAACCTTGCCTCCTTGCCCTTCATGGCCTGACTATAGTCTTTGATACAGTTGACCACACCATTCTCCTCTATCGCTTCTCTATCACCCAGCTGGGTTGGACTGCACTCACCTAATTCCATTATTATCTATACAGTCATAGCCAGAAGGAATGGCTTCTTTCCACTCCTGCACCAGTATCTCTGGTATACCCCAAGGATCTATCCTTGGCCCCATCCTATTTCTCATCTACATGCTGCCCCTCATCCAGAAACGCAAGTTTCCACATATACAGCGATGACGCCCATCTCTACCTCATGACCACCTCTCTCGATCCTTCCTCTGTCTCTAAATTGTCATACGGCTTGTTTGACATCTAGTACTGGATGAGCAAAAATTTCCTCCAATTAAATATTGGGAAGACCAAAGCCATTGTCTTCAGTCCCCACTACAAACTCTATTCCCCAACCATCCACTCCATCCCTCTCCCTGGCAACTGTCTGAGGCTGAACTAGACTGTTTTCAACCTTGGTGTCATGTTTGATCCTGAGATGAGCTTCCGACCACATGTTTACCACCATTGTGACTGCCTATCCCCACCTCCCCACTCCCACCCAGTGACCGGGGCCCTCCCACCTCAGTAACATTGCCTGACACGGCCCCTGCCTCAGCTTATCTGTGCCTTCATTATCTCTAGACTTGACTATCCCATGCCCTATGCTCCGTAGACTTGAGGTCATCCAAAACTTTGCTGCCCATGGTCCTAACTCTCATCGTCCTGTTCATCTGTGCGTGCTAACCTGCATTGACTCCCAGTCGAGCAATGCCTCGATTTTAAAATTCTCTTCTTTGTTGTCAAATCCCTCCATGGCTTCGCCCCTCCCTCTTTCTAATCTTTTTCAGCTCCACAACCCTCAGATATCTGCACTCCTTTAATTCTGGCCTCTTGAGCATCCTCAATTATAATTGCTCCATCATTGGCGGCTATGTCCAGGTGCCAACGCCCTAAATTCTGGAATTTTCGCCCTAAATCTCTCTACCTCTCAACCTTCCTTTAAGTCTCTCCTTAAAACCTACCTCTTTGACCAAACTTTTAGCCATTTGCCCTAATAGCGCCTTCTATGGCTCAGTGTCAAATTTTGCTTTATAATGCTCTTGTGAAACACCTGTCCCTTTATTACACCAAGGGCACGATATAGATACAAGTAATTGTTGGTATACTAAGGCCCACCCACCTTGCAGAAATAGCTGTTCTATGTCTATTGACACCACTGCACGGGTCAATGAGTTAGGGCTGGGGCAGGATTAACTGCCAAAGTCACAACAAAGTCTACCTTACCGAAAACAAAGTTTATCTACTCAGCAAAACGAGAGTCTATTTAAATAGTGCACTACAGCAAAGAATCTACAGACTCAGAGGCTTGGATATTTACTAGGGCAGGTTAAGTAAGAGAAGAGGGTGGAGTTCTGGAAGGGAAACTCCAGATCTGGGTTTCACCGTGTGTTGTGGAGATTTATTTCCATAGCCTGCATCTTTTTGCCCTTTCAGGTTCCCTACTGGAAGTCAGACTGATTGACAGAGTTGACTTCCAGTTGGATGGGGAGCACTTCAGAGCTTTACAGGACCAGGTAGCTCTGATCCCTGACCTGGGGTGGAGAGGGTGCATGGGGATCCGATCTCCAAACCCAGGGGCCTTTGCATTGGGGGTGGGGAAGCAATGTACCCTCTGCACAGGCGATTTGTTTAAGCGCGCAGGCCCTTTAAATTTTTTTTGCGCAGCCGGGCCCACGTGGTAAGTTAAAAGACTTGTGTGCAGCCTGTGCGGGAACTTTGGGATTGCTGCACTTACTAGAGGGAGCATTGGTGCGCAGAGGGCTGGAGCAAAGCACTCCTGCTCCTCCTCGCCTACAAGCAGCGCTGTACTTACCTTCGCACTGAAGCATTCCGCACCTTGCTTCAGTTGCTGGGTTTCCCCAAGCCTGGGAGCATCCGCTATAAAAACTGCTAAACAGGTTAAATCAGAGCTGCCAGCCTTATTAACATATTTAAAATGCCAAACCACCTCCTGGGAATGGATTAGCTGCCAACCCCTTGTTCCGCCTCGGTTAAACTCAGAGGTTGGAGCCAGCTACCCGACGTGCTTGGAATTTCCCCCCATTTAATCCTCTATCTGCAGCCAATCCCGCATTCTCACCCATGTTAAAATTTCTCCCAACGTCTTTCCGAACTAGAAGAAACAGAAATCATGACCAAAACTACAGCGACATCTCCTGATAAAGGCAGCAGGATTTCTCCAGCAAAATAAAGGAGGATAGTTATGGTGTACAAATTATGTGGAATAATCAATCGCAGTCACTGGAGGCATGATTGACAGAGGAACTATCCAATAACCTATTCTGGCTAGGTTTGAGGTGTCACCAAATGCAGCCGTTATTTGCGTTTTATAACTATGCTAGCAGTGTAATCCAATATTAATTAGATAACACTGACAGTTCAAGCTGTATATGCATTAATAGATCCTAAGCTATTATGGGTTCTCAACACAGTTCTAAATATACTTGTGGCTCCAGTTATCCATAAATTCCAGATTTGAAAGTGGTATTTCTTTATTGAACAATTTTAAAACTGAAGCTCTTTATCAAAGGCTCTTTCAATTTGCATTTATACAATGATGGACCCTACTTCTGATTTCCTCTGGTCAGATCAATTTCACTTAACTGCTTAACTTTTCCTCATCACTGTCCAAAAATTGAGTGAAGAGATTGACTAGAATGCAACAATAGTTGGACTAGTCTTATAATAATTAAATACAAATAACAAAATAAATGTAATCTTCAGCATGGATGAAGAATGTACAATATTGGTGCATTCCTCTGGTGTTAATACTCTGGAACGGCTGATCTGCTTCCTGGGTGGTTTATTGTGAGGTGTCAGGTTGAACTTCTGCAGATACAACCCTTAACGAAATAGACAATACCTACTCAATCACCATCTTAAGGGCTGCTCTTCTTAGGTTAAAGTAATGGCAAATTAATGGGGGATTGAAGTGCTCACTCTGCTTTTGAGCCACAATGTACTGGAGCTGGAAGTGCTTGATTTGCCATTCACCCTTGTTCATATTCTTCACTTTGACGAGCAGAAAACATCTGCAGAAAGTTGTGTAGTGGGTTTGGGCAATAAAATTAATGTAGGGGAGGATTCAGAGTGTTGCACTAACTCCTTTTGCCCTTTCGTGGAACTAGAGTTCAATAATCATTTAATTCTTAGCTAGCTAGGAGAGTTTACACATCAATAGTCAAGTACTATTTTAGAAGTTGTAACTGGCAGATGACAATGGTGCAAAGGCCCACTGAAATCCTATTAATGAATGCATGAAAAAAGTTCAACAGTCCATTTTCCTGCTAAATAGTGTTGCAGTCACCAGTCCATCCTTTAAGCGAAACAGTTCCAATTCTGCTTCACTATTTCAAATGCTTGGCAAAGGCTTCCCTTCCCCCACCACACCCAACATTGTTGCAGCTGTTCAATGTGGACAGATGCAGAACAATGAAGTAATGGTGAAAGTTTGATCTCCCCAGATACTTTTAAGATGAATAAAACTTATACTAATTTTTATTAATTGAGTATACAGGTATAATGTTCCAATTTGTCAGCTGTGGACAGTTGGCAGCATCTCACTGCTGAATCACAAGGTTCCGGGTTCAAGTCCCACTTCAGAGCTTGAGCACAAAAATCAAGGCTGATGCTCGAGTGCAATACAGAGGGAGTACTGCAGTGTTGGAGGTACCGTCTTTTGAATGAGTCTTTAAACAGAGGCCCCATCTGATTACTCGAGTGGATATAAAAGAGCACATGGCATTGTTTCGCAGAAGAGCGGGGGTGTTATCCCCTGTGTCTTGGCTAATATGTATCCCTCAATTTGACTGCGTGTGAAAGCTTTATCAGAATAGCTTGCACAAGAGAATGTAATTTTGCACTGAAAATATCAGGGCAGATTAAATGACGTCACTCGGTCATTTTCTTAACATTAAGGATGGAAATTTCAACCCTTCCCTGTAAGATGGAACCAGAAAAACAGTTAAAACTACCAATTCTCCCTTTTAATGCTGCATGTTTAGAGGTACATATTGGCAATTGACACCCCTTTCACCATGTAATCATTTGAAGGTCATGGGTAAAGCACATTCATTTACCATTCATAAAATTTGTTCTAATTTACTGCATGGGTGCTCAAAACCTTATCAAATTGTCCACATCAACAGCAAATTCACACCAGCAAGATCACGCTTGTTCAGAAGGAAGGAACATAGATCTCAGTAACTACTGATTAAATTATTCCTGTTTAAAGTTCTCAGAGCTCATAGAAGTCACAGCAATCAAGAGGTTTGCAACATTTCATTTACATCAACCATTGTCTGGTTAACCATTCCGATTTTGGAAACTATTACCTTTCATCATTCTCAATATTATGATTTATGAATTGAGCAATTCTCATGAAGACCAGTATAAACTCAGTCTGATACTTCGACAACCTTCAACAGGGTACAGTAGTCCAGCTACACTGCCAAGCTGACCTGGTACGATGCCTCTGACAATCTGTTCTGCTGGAAACAACTTCCTGACAGTGGCCAAACATCAGGCAATAAATAATGTACCTTTCTTGTTGCTTGATCACACCGTTTTTAATGGGTATCTTTTAAAAAAAAAGACAGCCCTTTGTGCAAAGTGCATAAAATGTGATAAAATCAGCAAAGTTAGAAATGATCCCATAGCCTGACCAAGCAACAACCTGACGGTCATGCTCTCAGAATCATACCCATCATCATGCCAGACTCCTTTATCAGCACTGACTCCATTAAGTTCCATAGTCAACTGTATCATTGTTAGTTTGTCAGTTATTTTCAATAGATTTGACTTTATATTACAGATTTTCATGCCATCCACTATCCCAGAGTGAGATGGCAGCCTACATTCAAACCGCTGATGCTACGTTCTATGAAGTGAGCAAGAATAATTTGGCAAGCAGCACTTTTCTTCTGGCAATGTGCCAGGCCTATGCCACTGTCCAGTTATGGCCAGGATCTCTCAGGTGTAGCGCTGCTTCCTAACACAGCAGAGTATTTCAAAGCACCAATGACCCAATCTGATGTAAAGAAAGAAAAATCTGCAAAGCAACTTTATCTAAACAGCCAAACCGTAAAACTGATCCAGTAATCTCCTGTAAAAATGGAATCTTCCGAGGTTCAAGAAACAAGATTATAAACAAAACAAAAACAGAAAATCCTGGAAATAGTCAGCAGGCCAGGCAGCATCTGTGGAGAGAGCGCTAATAATTAAGATAGAAACCTTTGAATTCTGGCCAAAGGTTTACCAACCTGAAACATTGAGAGCGCGTTTGGAGGAGAGTGGGTGACCCGCATGAAAATGTCGGGTTAGTCATTTAAATACTTGAATAATCAATTAATCGAGTCTTTAACCCTGAATTCTTGCTTTAACAGCAAGCAAACAGGTTTCCCAGAGTTGTATGGAACTCGCCAGGGTCAACAAGGCAAGAATGCAGTGGGGACGCATTCATCAAATGAAATGGACAAGCTGGAAAGCCTTTAAACAGCAAAGCTGCATATGTGAAAAGCTTCTGCTCACAATGCTTGTTCTGAGAGGATGGGCGGAATCTTACCAACATAGAAACTTCTTAGGCGTCGGGACCACATGTAGGTCCCGACTCCATAGGCGTCTGAGTCCTACCTGCATGAGTGATATTCCCGGAGGTGGCTGCCTGCGGGAGCCACATCCAATTAGAGATAATGGGCAGGTTTCACAGATGGGAGGGCCAATGGGATTGCCCAAGGCGATGGGCGGCCGGCAGCGGCACCGGGAAAGGTGGGCGCTGTTGATATAGGCAGGGGAATGCGAGGGCATTTAAGGTGGAGGTGCCCTCTGAAGACTTCAGAGAATGGTTAAAAATAAGTGAGGCCACAGCTGCGGGGACATCATCGTGGAGGGCCCTCTGGCATGCATGACTCCAGATGTGGGTGGTGGGGGGGTGGGACGCATTGGGAAAAGTTAGCCCCTTATCTGCCGCTGGGAAGCCGTCTCCAGGCACTTTTTATTTATTTTATTTTATTTAGAGATACAGTACTGAAACAGGCCCTTCGGCCCACCGAGTCTGTGCCGACCATCAACCACCCATTTATACTAATCCTACACTAATCCCATATTCCTACCATATCCCCACCTTCCCTATATTCCCCTACCACCTACCTATACTAGGGGCAATTTATAATGGCCAATTTACCCATCAACCTGCAAGTCTTTGGCTGTGGGAGGAAACCGGAGCACCCGGCGAAAACCCACATGGTCACAGGGAGAACTTGCAAACTCCGCACAGGTTGTACCCAGAATTGAACCCGGGTCACTGGAGCTGTGAGGCTGCGGTGCTAACCACTGCGCCGGGCTTCGGCCTCAACGGAGGACAGATCTGCCATCGGGAAGATCCCGGTGCCATCACTAATTTACCCCCAAGTGGGCAGTTAATTGCCACTAGTTGGCTATTCCCACCACTGCTGAGGCAATAGCTAGTGTGGTCTAACCCTGCCTCCAGCAACAGCACTCTGAGGCGGAACACGTCAAGTAGCAACTTTCAAAAGTTCCCCACCCTCCCGCCTCCAAACAGCTGATAGGATTCCGTCTTGTGCTTTCACTGCTTCACTGTTGATTTCCTATGTTTTGGAAGTCATTCACCTACCTTGGACTTTGCTCAATTTGACTTGATACAGTGCCACACAACAGACTTATGAGCAAACTTGTAGCTTATGGAATAAAAGGGACGGTAGCAACATGGATACGGAACTGACTGAGTGACAGGAAGCAAACAGTAGCGGTTAATGGATGTTTTTCAGGCTGGAGGAAGGTTTGTAGTGGAGTTCCCCAGGGATCAGTATTGGGACTCTTGCTTTTCCTGATATATATTAATGACTAGACCTGGTGTACAGGGCACAATTTCAAAGGTTGCAGATGATATGAAACTTGGAAGCAGTGTGAACTGTGATGAGGATGGTGTAGAACTTCAAAAGACAAGTTGGTGGAATGGACAGACAGGTGGCAAATGAAGTTCAAATCAGAGAAATGTGAAGGTGATTCATTTTGGTAGAAAGAACATGGAGACACAATATAGAACAAAGGGTACAATTCTAAATGGGGTGCAGGAGCAGAGGGACCTGGGTGTATACGTGCATAAGTCAATGAAGGCGGCAGGACAGGTTGGGAGAGTGGTCAATAAAGCATAGAGTATCCTAGGCTTTATTAATAGGGGCATAGAATACAAGAGCAAGGAATTTATGTTGAACTTGTATAAGACACTAGTTCGGCCTCAACTGGAGTATTGTGTCCAATTCTGGGCGCGCACTTTAGGAAAGACATGAGGACATTGGAAAGAGTACAGAAAAGATTCACGAGAATGTCGGTGCAGGCTTGGAGGGCCGAAGGGCCTGTTCCTGTGCTGTAATTTTCTTTGTTCTTTGTTCAATGGTTCCAGGGATGAGCAATTTCAGCTATGAAGATAGATTGGGGAAGTTAGGACTGCTTTCCTTGGAGAAGAGAAGGCTGAGAGGTGATTTGATTGACAAACATGAGGGGTCTGGGCAGAGAAAGGATCGAGAACAAGGGCACAGATTTGAAGTATTTGGTAAGAGAAGCAAAAGTAACATGAAGAAAAACTTTTTCATGCAGAGAGTGGTTAATGTCTGGAATGCGCTGCCTAAGAACATGGTGGAGGCAGGTTCAATTGAAGCATTCAAAAGGGAATTAGAGTTATATGAAAAGGAAGAATGCAGGGTTATGGGGAGAAGGCAGGGGAATGGAACAGAGGGAATGGCTCTTTCAGAGAGCCAGTGCAGACACGATGGGCTGAATAGCCTCCTTCTGCACTGTAATGATTCTGTGATCTTCCCTGTTGTTAACCTCACTGCAACATGGGAGCAGCTTGTAGCACGAGCCTCTGCTGAGGAACAAGAGGGACAGCACCAGCGACACCAATAGCGGCAGGAGCAACAGCAGCACTAGCTGCCTTTTCAGCCATGTCATTCCACTCCACAGAACAGAGGAGGTGGACATCACTGCAGGAGTTCCTCAGGGTAGTGTCCTAGTCCCAACCATCTTCAGCTGATTTAATGACCTCCCCATCATAATGTCAGAAATGGGAATGGTTGCTGATGATTGCACAATGTTCAGCACCATTCACCACTCCTCAGATACTGAAGCAGCCAGTGTTCATATATGCGGCAAGATCTGGACAACATCCAGGCTTGGGCTGATAAGTGGCAAGTAACATTTGCACCACACAAATGCCAGGCAATGACCATCTGAAACAAGAATCTAACCATCACCCCTTGATGTTCAATGGCATTACGATTGCTGAATCATCATCATCCTGGGGGCTAACAGTGATCAGAAACTGAACTGGACCAGCCACATAAATGCTGTGACTACAAGAGCAGGTCAGAGGCTGGGAAATCCGCAGCAAGTAACTCACCCTCTTACTCCCCAAAGCCTGTCCACCATCTACAAGGCACAAGTCAGCAGTGTGATGGAATACTTGCCACTTGCCTGGATGGGTGCAGCTCCAACAACACTCAAGAAGATCGACACCATCCAGGACAAAGCAGCCTGCTTGACTGGCACCCCACCCACCATTTTCAAGTCATTCCCTTCACGACCTACGCACAGTGGCAGCAGTGTGTACGATATGCAAGATGCACTGTAGCAATACACCAAGGCTCCTTTGACAGCACTTCCCAAACACCCGACCTCTACCACCTAGAAGGACAAGGGGAGCAGATGCATGGGAACACTACCACCTGCAAGTTCCCCCTCCACATCACACAGCATCCTGACTTGGAACTATATCACTGTTCCTTCACCATTGCTGGGTCAAAATCCTGGAACTCCCTTCCTAACAGCATTGTTGGTATACTTATACCCCAAGCACTGCAGCGCTTCAAGGGCGATTAGGGACAGGCAATAAATGCTGGCCTAGCCAGTGACACCAATATTCCACAAATGAATTAAAAATAAAAAAAAGAGATCCATCTCTAAGGAGGTGATACCAACAGGCAGAGGATCAGCTTTCTTGGACATACCTCGAGCACCAGAATCTCAAGGGTCTCAGGCTTTGATAGCAGGTTATTTCAGACTTCTGCAGCCTGCTGGAGCAAAACCTCCTTCACTGTGGACCAAGTGGGCATACATTGCCATTGGCCATCAAGGTGGCGATTACTGGTTGGCCACCCCAATCCCCGACTCTCTGGAATCGTTAGGAGTGAGAGAAATGGAACATATGGAGAGGATGCAACATCAACATTTTTGAAGGGTGACTGTAAAAAGGTGAGGCTGAGTGCAAGTATTGGCTGTTCAGATGGGGATGTGATGACATGCATGGAGAGAGAGGAATGAGGGAGTTGCAAGGGGTGCTGGTTTGAAGGGCGCTGTGCAAGAGAATTCTGGGTAAGTCAAAAATGTGGAAGTTGGCGACTGAAAGTGGGATGTGGCTCATCCTTCCTGCCCTTCTAGGTCCTTGAACCTCTTGGGGTACTGTATCCAGGTTCTGATGAAAGGTCATAGACCTGAAACGTTACCTTTTTTCCCTCCACAGGTGTTGCCAGACGTGATTATTTCCACCATTTTCTGTTTGTTTCAGGAGACCACACTCCTGCTGCTCACTTCCTCAGCCACTTCCATCTTTGCCTTCTTGATTCGAGAGGCTGGCCTCTTCCTGTTATCTGTAGGAAACAACACTTCATTGCAGTCCCTCAGATCCTGCAGCAGAACCTCCAGGGCAAGAGTCAGAGAGCTGGGGTGGGGCAGCATTCCTACATCTTTCCATTCGTATGGCTGCTGAAGCCTCAGGAAGCAATGTACAGTTCAGCCACTCTGACCCCTACCGGGTCCCTTTAACTAGAGATCTTTCCTTTGACAGGTCATTGTCAGGCTCGCATTCTGATTGGTCAGGGAAACCCGGAAGCAAGATACTAACGTGATGGCTGAGTTCAAGAACCACAGCAAAGCCCCCTTCTCTGACAAATGGGTTCCTGACCTGCTGCCAGGAGCGGGTCTATTTCAATAAAATTTTGTTAATTAACA
This sequence comes from Heterodontus francisci, assembly GCF_036365525.1. Lineage (NCBI taxonomy): Eukaryota > Metazoa > Chordata > Chondrichthyes > Heterodontiformes > Heterodontidae > Heterodontus > Heterodontus francisci. The sequence goes on from NC_090379.1 coordinate 55,906,823, forward strand.
GTTTCTTGCTTGACAGGTGCTGCCTGCCTTGCTGAGTATTTACAGCATTTTTTAAAAAAAATTAGATCAGATTTCCAGCATCTGCAGTATTTTGCTTTTATATTTGGTTTATAAACATGTTAGATATATGTCCTTCTCTCCTGTCACTTGTTTGGATTGCCAAGATCTGCTGTGCTTCCGTTACATTCAGCCTTTTTTTGCTATTAGAGTTTGAGGTTCTTCATATTTCCCCCTTCATCTAGAAAAGATGGTCTGAAAGCAAACTCTTTCATATCAGGTGATCAACATTGCTCAGTTACTTGCCATTAGTAAGGATTCTTGTCTGCAGAGGGGGCTGATCTGGACAGTTTTCCTGCTACATTGATATTCTACCAGATAGCTCAGCTGTAAAATAGTTACATTCTCCCAGTCAGTCACCTGTGCAAGACTAACATGTCACTGCTTGTCTACCATGTCGATCACAAAACAAATTTTATTTTTTTTTAAATAAAAAAAAAGAGAGTGAAAGGGGCATTTTAAATAAAAGATTGAACTTTTATTTAAAATAAATGCATTTATACACGTTTTCAAAAACAATGTTATGCTCCACTGTGTAGGAGTTTGTGGCACAATTTTTTGCTAGCTGTTACAATGAAACAGGATATATTTAAGCAAGGCTCAAAAAATTAATTTTCTTCTATCTACTGAAATAAATTTTTACTTTACCTATGCCTGCAAAAGCACAAAACTTAATACATTGTAAGCACAAACTGTAACTGATTTGTGATGCTATAGTTTAAAAACTGTACAATTATATAAAACTTGTGTTTTTACATTAGTTACATGAAAAAACAAATACTTCATATAGCATTACTTCATAATGTACTGGAAAGATTTCCTATCTTGAGAAACAAAGAGGTAACTAATGCTGGTGATTAAAACGGCTTCACATAATACTATAAGGTGTAAAAAAGGTTGGCAATATAAAGTACAGTATGTAAATTAAAATAACCAGATATTTGGGTAAGCAAGCAAAAATAATGAGCTGTGTTGTTTGATTGCCAAACAAAACTACCTTCATTTTCCAAATATCTGTAGTAGTCCTGATTTATGTAGGGGATTTTTTATTTTGAAAAGGTTTTAAAAAGTTACAAACACTCATGCAAAAGTTTGATAAATAGTCGTATTTTTTCTGCCATCGACATTATGCTTTGTGGATAGCTTTCGGATCATACTGTTAGGCTTGTTTCAAGGCTTTAATTTTGAAACAGATTTCTAACGAGGGATCTTTCAAGTTTGCTGTGTCAGATGGGGAGAACATGCCATTTCCAAAACTGCAGTAGGCTGTTTGGTAGCTAGTTGCTGTTAGTGCACATACAGTGTTAACTGATCTGGTAACTAAAACAAAAAAAAAGTCCATGGTAAAAGATTACAGTACGAGGCGCTTGCTGGAATAAGCAGCATATGTTGAGTAACAGCACTCATATCTAACAAAGGTGTTTTAATGGCTGAATGTATCTGTCAATGTAATTGCTGTCACATCCAACCACTGGTAAGCTTAAAGAACATATCTTCATCCAAGCTTTCATTCTGATCTTTAGCCCGCGTCGACAGGAAGATGTAACCACCAATAAACTCGTGAACTACCTTGCAGTCGATATCTCCACAGATAAAAGAAAGCCGAACTTCATCTGCAAACTCAACAGTCACCTAAACATAGGTACACAAAATGTAATGGATTTATAAAGTCACAGGCATAGTAGTGTCTCCTCTCTCCAACAGCTCAGGCAGAATACATGCTCTTAATACAAAATATGAATTCTCACCTTTATTAGCCCTTAAAGAAAAATCACTCAAGCTAAAGATGCCTACTTTACAATCTGTCTTGTTGCTCGTTTCCGATCAAAAATGTTAAGGTATGATAAACGTGCATTGTAACTTTTATTTAATATTAATGCTAATATGCTGCTTTTCTAAAAGTATTTTTCTTTTAAAAAAAAGTTTTATTTAGTCAAAAGGTGCATTAAGAAATTAATCAGTCTAATTAAAAGTGTGCTTTTTAAAAAAAAAACATCTGTTTGTTCCAAGACCATATGTACATTCTATTTTGGAAAATTAGCTAAAATGAGTTGTGCATAATGGAAGCATGTTTAAGAACAATGACAGGAGAGAAAAACTGAAATCATTAGTTTGTTCCCTTTTTCACGTTTTCTATTTTCTGCACCTCAAAAGTAGGGTGGCAACATTAGTTATGCTGTTTGTAAATAAAATTGTTTCTGACCTAGACATATGCTCTATAATGTGTCTAATAATGGAATATAGTTTATAACAATTTGCGCTTTCCAATGTGTTTTATCTGCAACTAGAACTGATGCACTGAAATATTCCAACCTGATTTTGTTATTTCTACACAGGAATTCTGATTCACTTGGATGTATCATATAACAAACCACTAAACAAATTTAACTATTCTACATAGTGATAATATCCAAATTATAATAACTTAATTTGCCAAGTTTCTTTAAAATGTAAAGGATTCAGTACAGTTCTAATTAATCATACCATTTTGATCTCCCAATTTACATTCCACTGTTTCATGTTGCTGAACCTCCATGTCTTGATTGCATCTCCTGTGCTTGAATCCATCCTGATCAACCTATTGTAGGCTATGCCAATCAGATCATCTTTCTTACTTCCTTGAAATCTAAATTGCAACATATTGCATAATATTTTTATAGCAAAATGCAGTTGGATGGTAGCAAACATTACAATTTTTTCAACAAAGAATTCAACTGGTTCTTCATGAATACCCGTATTTGGCAACCATCTAAAATACAAGAACCTACTGAACAGACATTAAATTTATTCTTCAAAAAAAAAAAAAAAATTGTTTTCTTGCATTGAATATTGCAGCAAAATACCAGGCCTATAAAAGAAAAGGAACTGAACTATGAGTGTCCAAAATTAAATGATAGGCATAGTACATGACCTTTAAATCAATGTTTAAATATTTGGTCTGCTCAAGAAAACAGCCTGAAAGACAAAATATGAAATGAAATGTACAGTTTTGAAGCTACCATAATAGATGTATAATAGAAAGGATATAAACACATTAGAATTGCCGATTCAAGATCAAAATTTAACCTAGGTATCCACTTTAAACAGAAAGGCTGCCTTGGTGCTATTTTCTGATAGAAATGAGCAATTACTTTTTTTAAAAATTGAAACAACTGATCCAGAGTAGTAAAAGCAGTACATTCACTACCACAAACATTTATTTTTGCTGCTGAATTTATGAATTATTTTAAATAGAGAATTTGCTGGAAATCTTTTCTTTGAACAGATTTCTTTATGTTGAAAAAAGGCCCATTTGGTAGTCAGTGCTGAAGTTTTAAATAGTCGCTTGGTAGTACAGAACTTGAATATTGCTGACAAAAAGACATGCAGTCGAAGCTTTATGTCTGGCACTCTTCAGGACAGAAGCAAGAATGCCAAATTTCAAAGGGAGCAACAATTTATACTGCAGGCGAAAAAGGTGTTAATTGGTTGGCAAGTCAACCCAGACTGGTCAAAGTATTGCCATGGAGAATGCACCAGGGAACTGCTGTTCCCCCAAGCTTTTGTTAAATTCAAAAAAAGTGCAACATCTGGACATGTTCCAGAAATAGTAGCAAACCTGAGGATTGGGAGGATTTTAGAATATAGCAAAGGAGGACCAAGAAACTGATAAAGAAAGGGAGAATAGAATATGAATGTAAACTAGCAAAAAACATAAAAACGGACTGTAAAAGCTTCTATAGGTACGTAAAAAGGAAACATTTGGCTAAGACAAATGCGAATCCATTGCAGGCAGAGTCAGGGAAATTTATATTGGGGAATAGAGAAATGGCAGAGAAGCTAAATGATTACCTTGTGTCATTGAAGATACAAGAAATCTCCCAGAATTAGTGATCCAAGGAACTAGGGAGAATGATGAATTGAAGGAAATTAGTATTAGTAAAAAGGTTGTATTGGAGAAATTAGTGAGGCTGAATGTTGGTAAGTCCTCGGGATTTGATATCCTACATCCCAGAGTGTTGGAAGAGGTAGCTATGGAGATAGTGGAGACATTGATCATCTTCCAAAATTCTATAGATTCTTGAACAGTTTCTGCAGATTGGAAGGTAGCAAATGTCACCCCCCTCCTCCCCACTATTTCAAACGGGAGGGAGAAAACAGGGAACTACAGACTTGTTAGCCTTACATCAGTAGTAGGGAAAATGCTAGAATCTATTCTAAAGGATGTGATAAATAGACACCTGGATAATAATGATCTGATTGGACATAGTCAACATGGATTTATGAATGGGAAATCATGTTTGATGAACCTGTTGGAGCACTTTGAGAACGTTACTAACAGAATTGATAAAGGGGAGTTGGTGGGTGTGGTATACTTGGATTTTCAGAAGGCTTCTGATAAAGTCCCCCACAGGATTGGTTAACAGGCAGAAAACAGGGAGTAGGAATAAATGGGTCATTCTAGCGTTGGCAGCTGTGACCAGTGGGGTACCGCACGCTGTTCACAATATAGATCAATGATTTGGATGTGGGGACCAAATGTAATATTTTCAAGCTTGCAGAAGACACAAAACTAGGTGGGAATGTGTGTTGAGGAAAATGCAAAGCAGCTTCAAGGGGATTTGGACAGGCGAAGTGAATGGGCAAGAACATGGCAGATGTAATATAATGTGGAAAAATGTGAGGTTATCCACTTTGGTAGGTGGAACAGATGTGCAGAGTATTTCTTAAATGGTAAAAGAGATTAGAAAGTGTAGATGTACAAATGGACCTGGGTATCCTGGTCAATGGCTGAAATTTTACTGTTGAAAAATGGGATTATTACGAGGCACCCGAGCCGTTAAATGGCAGTCGATGACATCGGGTTGGGTTCCCGATGTCATGACGCACGAACGCCATTTTACGATGGTCAGACGGCAGGCAAGATCGAGGCGCTGCTTGCTGCCCATTTACAATCAATTAAAGGGAAATTAAGGTCTTTAAAACACTAATTGACAGCCATTTCTCGGTAGCTGTCAGATTTTACAGCCATAAACCGAGTCGAGGGGTGTCTCGGGAACCCGGCAGGTTTGAGTGTGTGTGGCAGGCAGTGAATTGGTGAGGGACTTGGAGGTACTGTTATGTTGGCTGGTAGTTCAATGTTATATCTTTGTGTGACTTTACAGTTTGTGCTACTTTCAGATTGTTCATCAGGGTTCATCTGATCGGGCCCCAGAGGTATTGATTTATTGGTCGAGAGGGAGGGGGTTGTGTGTGCCTTTACTCACAGCAGGTTGATAAGACCTGAAGTAATAGCATCTGTGGAAAACAGCAGCAATGGGAATTGTCCACTCTGGAGGCGGCTCATCTAATGAGGATGACTACGCCCCAAGGAGGGACAGGAGGACAACTGGACAGGGGAACATGCAAGCTGCTGTCCCAGTGCGGCCTTGTAATCGAGTAGGCGAAGAAAGTGACAGAGTGGCCCAGGTGCAGCCACCTGTCAGGAGACGGGCCTACCCAGCAGGCAGGGTCTACCGCCCACGTTTGAGCTTCTTGCAACTGTCAGAACGCCAGTGTCGAAGACGACTGTGGGAGACAGTCACATCTTGATGGGAGATGCTGGAAGCGGAGGTCGCTTCAAACTGCATGGGTGGCCATCCAATGCTGGTTGCACTGAAGGTAACAGTAGCGCTGAATTTCGATATATCCAGCTCATTCCAGGCTTCATCGGCAGACATGTGCGGAGTCACACAGGCATCAGCACATCACTGCATAAAAAAGTTGTTACTATAGCCATTTTCAGGCATGTCAACCATTTTATCAACTTCACGACGGACACCACCAGTCAGGCTGAGAGCCAGAGGCTTCAGCACCATTGCTGGGTTCCCGATGGTCCAGGGCGTAATAGACTGTATGCGAGTGGCCATTACAGCACGTACAGACCAATCGGGAGCCTTCATTAATCGCAAGGGATTCCACTCAATGAATATTCAGCTCGTACGTGACCATCGTAAGAGAATCATGCAGGTATGTGCACGCTACCCTGGGAGCAGTCATGATGCTTTCCATTCTCCGGAACTCCCAGGTGCTAGCACTATTCAGCCCACCTGCAAGGATGGATACTTGGCGACAGGGGTTATCCGCTGAAGACATGGCTGATGACACCAGTGAGGAACCCAATGAACGATGGAGAGGAACATTACAATGCGAGCCAGGCGGCCACCAGAGTGACCACAGAACAGACTTCTCAAAATGAGATTTAGGTGTCGCGATCACTCAGGTGGAGCCCTGCAGTACTCGCCATCAAGGGTCTCCAGAATTATTGTTGCATGCTGTGCCTTACATAACCTGGCGATGAAGAGGGGAGAGGCCTTGGAGGATGATCAAGGTCAACGCCAATGCCAGGCTTCCTCAGACACAAATGTTGATACGGATGAGGAAGAGAGGCCGGAGACACCTGACCAGCGGGGAGATGGAGCTGAAGGTCAGGTGGAGTTAAGTGCAAGGGAGACCTGGGAGGCTCTAATACTCAGACATTTCTCCTGCACAGAGCCCCATCAAACATAAACCGACATGGCAATCTAGAGAGCAGTCAATGACAGGAGCTGGAAGGGCAGAAGCACTCACCCTTGGGGGAGACATCTGAAATGAACCGGGACACCATTCCATCAAACATCATCCAGCACAAATGTAGTACATCTCAAATAACCAATCTTATAGTGGTGGAGCTGTAGGAACCTCAACGCGTCTGTTGAACAGTAAAAGTAGGCTGTGGTAGTCAGTAATAAAGAACCCATTAGCGGATTTCTCAACAAGCATGTTCAAGGAAAGGGAGCTCACTAGACTGCTGCATTTCAAAGGTGAATTTGAGCCTGGAAACCAACAAAAATATGAGTGAGAGCTGGGCCGAGAGGGCATCCCATGTCAACACCATCTATTTGGGCATACATGGTGTTATTAAAGCTGAACTCAACTGCGCAAGTTGCTAAGTTCAGAAGTTCAATATATATATGCGTTGGGATTCCTACAGCTCCACACGCTACAAGATTGGCCTTATCGGCAATCTCGTAAATAGGGCCCGAGCCATTTGCTCACTGTCCAAGCTTGACGCTGAAATGGGGCGCATCAAAGCTATCCTGCGGGATAATGGCTACCTGGATCAGATCATTGCTCGTTGTGTACGTCACACACTCACGAATGGGCCTTAGGCCGCCACTTTCGGACTTGAAAAGTGCTCAGTCTATCTCAAGGGTAAAGTATCTCAAAAATGTGAGCAACAGGTGAAACTATCCATTTCACACTGCTACTATGCAGTCGCAATACAAGTGGTATTTTCCACCAACAGGATGCTGCCATCAAGCCAAAAAGATGTTTTGCCTAGCACACAAATGAGTAATGTGGTATATGAATTCCAGTGCCAGTGCGATGCCAGGTGTTTAGGCCATACGTCACAACTTATGCACCCTATCCAACAGTATGTCCTTTCGGCTGTTTGCAATATGTGGAGTAGTGACAGGGTATAAAAGGAGCGGAGAGCGAGCCTGATACCAGAAGCAGCAGCGGTGAGAGCGCTTTGTACTGTTCAGTGGAACTACTTGACCAGCAAAAATCGAAGTGTAACGTCACAGGAGGGCTGGTAAGTGATTGGTGGGTATTTCTTTACTTCTTCCGTGTCTCGTGGTGTTTTTTCTTTTTTTGGGGGTTTTGGCCAAATAATTTAAATCAGGCGACGTCATTACAGGTGAAGAGTACACTCAAATAGTTTTTTTTTTCTTAAATACTGTGATCCAAATTAATTAATTAAAATCGAATAGAGATGGCTAGGCAGGCGATGTGTTGCAGCTGTAGTGTGGGAGCTGTTAGACGCCGGTGCAATCCACGGTGACCACATCTGCAGCAAGTGTTGGCTGCTCGAGGAACTTCGGCGCAGAGTTGATGAGCTGGAGTCCGAGCTGCAGACACTGCGACACATCAGGGAGGGGGAAGAGTTACTGGAACACTATTTCAGAAGACAGTCACGCCCCTTAGATTAATTACATCCAATTTGGACCGTGGTCAGGGACAGGAGGGTGTGACTGCAAGTGAGGCAGGTATGGAGATCCAGAATTTAGCTTTGGAGGAGCCTCAGCCAGTGCCCTTATCCAATAGGTACGAGGTTCTTGCTCCCAGTGTGGACAAGTGCACAGGCTGCAGGGAGGATGAGCAAACTGACCACCATTCAAGTGGTGGGGGGAGAAAAGAGAAATGTAGTTGTAGTAGGGAATAACAGAGTTAGGGGAATAGATACTGTTCTCCGCAGCAAAGATAGAGAACCCCAAAGGCTGTGTTGTCTACCTGGTGCCAAGGTTGAGGACATCTCTTCTGGGCTAGAGAGGAACTTAGAGTGGGAGCGAAAAGATCCAGTTGTCGTGGTCCATGTAGGTACCAATGATATAGGCAGGACTAGAAGAGAGGTTCTGCTGAGGGATGATGAGCAGCTCGGGGCCAAATTAAAAAGCAGAACCACAAAAGGTAATAATCTTCGGATTACTACCTGAGACACGTGCTAATTCGCATAGGGTAAATAAGATGAGAGAGGTAAATGTGTGGCTCAAAGATTGGTGTGCGAGAAATGGGTTCCGATTCATGGGACACTGGCACCAGTACTGGGGAAAGAGAGAGCTGGTCCGTTAGGATGGGCTTCACTTGAACCATACTGGGACCAGTGTCCTGGCGAATCGTATAACTAGGGTTGTAAATAAGGCTTTAAACCAAATAGTTGGGGGGGGGTGGTAGGGTGGAGGGTTCAATTGAAGGGAAGTTTAAAAAGTTGAAAAGTAACGAGAGAGCAGAGATGCAGGGTAGTGAAGGAACATACATTAATCAGAGTGTGACAGGAAGGGACAGAGAATATAAACACAAGAGTACAGCAGCAATTAGAACCAGAGTAGGTAAGAATGGTAAAAAGTCAAAGCTTAAGGCTCTTTATCTGAATGCACGTAGCATTTGTAACAAGACAGATGAGATGACAGCACAGATAGAAACAAATGAATATGAATCGATAGCTATCACAGAGATGTGGTTGCAGGATGACCAGGACTGGAATCTAAATGTTCAAGGATATTAAACGTTCCGGAAGAATAGGCAGAAAGGAAAAGGTGGTGGGGTAGCTATGCTATTAAAGGAAGGGATCAGAGCAGTTGTGAGTAAGGATATAGGTGCAATAGATCATGATGTCGAGTCAGTTTGGGTGGAAATAAGGAATAGCAAGGGAAAGAAATCACGGGTGGGAGTGGTCTATAGGCCCCCCGAAGAGTTGCCTCTCTGTAGGACAACATATCAGGAAATAATGGAGATGTGTAAGAAGGGCACTGCAATTTAGATGGGTGATTTTAACCTGCATATAGACTGGACAAATCAAATTGGCAAGGGTAGCATGGAAGACAAATTTGTAGAGTGCCTCAGGGATTGTTACTTAGGGCAATATGTTGCCGAACTTACCAGGGAACATGCTACTTTAGATTTGGTACTGTGTAATGAGGTAGGATTAATAAGAGATCTCATATTTAAGGATCCTTTAGGGGGAAGCGATCATAACATGGTAGAATTGCAAATTCAGTTTGAGGGTGAGCAACTCGGGTCTCAAACCAGTGTCTTCAACTTAAACAAGGGCAATTACAGAGGTATGAAGAAAGAGTTGTCTAAAGCAAGCTGGGAAGGTAGACTACAGGGGAAGTCAGTACATAAGCAGTGGCAAATTTTTAAGCAGATATTTCATAACACTCAGCAAACATTTATTCCAGTCAGAAGGAAGGACTCGAAGAGAATGATGAACCACCCGTGGATAACAAAGGAAGTTAAGGAGAGTATCAAATCAAAAGCACAGGTGTACAATGCAGTGAAAACGAGTGGTAGGCCAGAGGATTGGGAATTTTAGAAACCAGCAGTGGATGATTAAAAAACTAATAAAAGAGGGAGAAAATTGATTGAGAGAGTAAATTGGCAAGAAATATAAAAACAGTAAGAGCTTCTATGGGTATATTAAAAGGAAGAGAGAGTAGCTAAAGTAAGCGTGGGGCCCTTAGAGGATGAGAATGGGAAATTAATAACAGGGAACAGGGAAATGGCAGATAATTTAAACCAATATTTTGCATCGGTCTTCACGGTGGAGGACACTATAAACATCCCAACAATAATAGATGAACAAGGTGTAAATGGGAGGGAGGAACTTGTAACAATCTCTATCACGAGGGAAAAAAGGTGCTGGACAAACTGATGGGGCTAAAGGCAGACAAGTCGCCAGGACCTGATGGCCTGCATCCAAGGGTTTTAAAAGAAGTGTCTGCAGAGATAGTGGAGGCATTGGTCAGGATATACCAAAACTCATTGGATTCTGGTAGGGTACCAGCAGATTGGAAAACCGCTAATGTGACCCCTATTCAAGAAAGGAGGGAGACAGAAAGCAGGAAGCTATAGATCAGTTAGCTTAACGTCTGTCATTGGAAAAATGCTTGAGTCGACTATTAAGAAATAGCAGGATATTTAGAAAAACATAATGCAATCAAACAGAGTCAACATGGTTTTATGAAAGGGAAATCATGTTTGACAAATTTGTTAGAGTTCTTTGAGGATAGAACAAGCAGAGTGAATAAAGGTGCACCAGTAGATGTAGTGTATTTGGATTTTCAGAAGGTGTTTGATAAAGGTGCCACATAAAAGGTTATTGCACAAAATAGGAGCTCGGGTATTGGGGGTAATGTGTTGGCATGGATTGAGGATTGGCTAACACACAGAAGGCAGAGAGTCGGGATCAATGGGTCTTTTTCAGGTTGGAAAGCCGTAACTAGTGGGGTGCCACAAGGATCGGACCTAGGGCCTCAGCTATTTACTATCTATATTAATGACTTGCAGGAAGGGACAGAGTGTTGTGTATCCAAATTTGTTGACGATACAAAAATAGGTGGGAAGGCATATTGTGATGGGGACACAGAATCTGCAAAGGGATATAGATAGGTTAAGTAAGTGGACAAAAATCTGGCAGATGGTTTTCAATGTGGGAAAGTGTGAGGTAATCCACTTTGGTAGGAAGAATAAAAAGGCAGAATATTTAAATGGAGAAATACTACAAAATACTGCAGTACAGAGGGATCTTGGTATTCTTGTGCATGAAACACAAAAGGTTAGCATGCAGGTGCAGCAAGTAATTAGGAAGACAAATGGAATTTTGGCCTTTATTGCTAGGGGGTTAGAGTTTAAAAATAGGGAAGTCCTGTTACAACTGCACAGGGTGTTGGTGAGGCCACACCTGGAGTACTGCGTACAGTTTTGGTCCCCGTATTTAAGGAAGGATATACTAGCATTGGAGGCAGTTCAGAAAAGGTTCACTAGACTGATTCCTGGGATGAAGGGGTTGTCTCATCAAGAATGGCTGAACAGGTTAGGCTTTTATTCATTGGAGTTTAGAAGAATGAGAGGTGATCTTATAGAAACATATAAAGATTTTAAGGGGGCTTGACAGGGCAGATGTTGAGCAGATGTTTCCACTAGTGGGGGAATCTCAAACTAGGGGACATAATTAAAGAATAAGGGGGCACACATTTAAAACTGAGATGCAAAGGAATTTCTTCTGAGGGTGGCGAATCTCTGGAATTCTTTGCCTGAGAGAGCTGTGGAGGCTAGGTCACTAAATGTATTTAAGGAGATAGATAGGTTTTTGAAATCTCGGGGAGTCGAGGGTTAGGCAGAACAGGCCCGAAAGAGAAGTTGAGGACTGGGACAGATCAGCCATGATCTTATTGAATGGCGGGGCAGGCTTGAGGGGCTGAATGGCCTACTCCTGCTCCTATTTCTTATGTTCTTATGTTTATACTCAACCAGCCCGTACTTGCAAAACTCAGAACACAATGTCTGGTGTTAGATGTGATTCTGTGATTGGATAGCACTTACTAAACAATCCTGAGTGCGCCCAAGATTACACTAAAACCAATTAAGATCAGTCAGGCTCACAATGTGGCACACTTACCCTTGCTGGAAGCTATGTATATTCATACACAGGGACCTGACCTCTACAGACAAAAAGGGATATGTCCAGGCATTGTGCCTTTTTTGAATTAAACAAAAGCATGGGGACAATAGTTCCCTGGTGGATTCTCCATGGTAATGCCTCGACCCGAGTCTACTTGCCAACCAATCACCACCCTTCCACCCTTTTCTCATGCAGTAGAAATTATTGCTCCCTTTGAAATTTGGCATTCTTGCACCTGTCCTGATGAGTGCAAGAAGAAAAGTTTTGACAGCGTGTCTTTTTTCAGTAATAATCAAATTTTTAAATATTTCCATCACGTCAGTACAGGAAAGCGATTCAGCAGCAACTTCCAGGATGCAATATTGCAATCATTTACAAAAAACTCCCACGATTCATCTTACTGCCTACAGTAAAATAATGATTGATGGTAAGTACTGTATTCAAGCTGGTAAGTGATATCCAAGGGAATTTCCAGAGGATGTATTTCTCAAAAATGTATTTAAATACTTCATTTTTGCTTTGTGACCCCATTGCTGACCTTCCTAATGCAATTACTTGGAGTGCCAGTATTTTGTGCTCTTCAAAGATAATCTGCTTTTGATGTATTTTTAATGGAGGGAGGGGCAACATCTTGGTTAACTGCATCAGCCAAGAAGCAAGATTATACATTTATCAATAATTAAAGCAATGTTCAATCTCAAACACTCCATTTATTGATGACCCAAATGCTAAAAAGAGGCAGAAATCCTGCAAGTTCTCAAAATTCTGTTCCATGCATCCAGGGATTGGCCAATGCAACTCAAACAAGCCAATAGGAGATGCATAACAGATGCCAAGGACAGATATTTCTTTCATTTCTCCCACATGGGGAAGGAACTTGGCTTCATAGCAGATTAGAAACTGCAAGGAATATAGCCACATCCAACACCCTGCCAGTGTTCTGCCCAAAGGAACAAAATGCCCATTAAGAGTAAGGGATTGTTTTAACTTGTCATATGCCATCAGTTTATCACCATCTTGTGACAGGTTGGGATGTAGAAAATGTCATGAAGTTTATTTAGAACTACTCCCAGCAACTCAGTAGTGGGTATGTGTTGGTCAGGATGGGAGATTATATAAAATAATTTTTGATGTAATCGGTGAAAATGTGGCCTCAAAGCAGCTACATACTCATGATCTGCAGAAGACAGGAGAGATGATGTTCATTCCTAATAAATCGGATATTGTTTTAATTTTGTTTGTTGAAATCGAGCTAAATATGTTTGAAACAGAGCTGGTCAAGATCAAAATCTCTAGAGTAGGAAATGTTCAAGATACACTACAGCCCTGGTCCCAGGGAAAATAAATATTTGGTTAAACATAAAATTAATCATAAAAGCAAAATACTGCAGATGCTGGAAATCTGAAATAAAAACAGAAAGTGCTGGAAATACTCAGCAGGTCAACAGCGTCTGTGGAGAGAGAAGCAGAGTTAACGCTTCAGGTCAGCGACTCTATCAGAACAGGCAAAGGTTAGAAGAGTATTAGGTTTTAAGCAAGTGAAGAGGTGGGGGGGGGGGGGGGCAGGGTGTGGTGGTGGGGAAGAAAACAAAAGGGAAGGGGTGTGTGATAGGGCAGAGGGGCAGGAGAGATTAAACAACAAAGATGTCATGGGACAAAGGCAAAGAGAGCGTTAATGGCTGTGGTGAAAGACAAAACATTAGTTCAGAGACAGTTAATGGCAGAATAATGAGCAACTCTGTCCAAAAGCACATGAACACAGGCACATGGTTAAAAGAAAATTATTGTAAAAATAAAATTAAAAACAGCTAGTCATGCCCTAAAATTGTTGAACTCAATGTTGAGTCCACAAAGCTGTAGAGTGTCTAATCGAAAGATGAGGTGCTGCTCCTCGAGCTTATGTTGATGTTCATTGGTACACAGCAGCAGGCCAAGGACAGAAGTATAGGTATGAAAGCAGGGCGATGTGTTGAAATGACAAGCAACTGGAAGCTCAGGATCATACTTTCGGACTGAGCGGAGGTGTTCCACAAAGCGGTCACCCAATCTATGTTTGGTCTCCCCAGTGTAGAGGCAGCTATATTGTGAGTAATGAGTACAGTATACTAAATTGAAGGAAGGACAAGTAAATAGCTGCTTCACTTGGAAGGAGTGTTTGGGGCTTTGAATGGTGAGGAGAGAGGAGGTAAAAGGGTCAGTATTACACCTCCTACGACTGCATGGGCAGGTGCCGTGGTATCTGAGGTTTTGGGTGTTAAGGAGGAGAGGTCTAGGGCGTTGCAGAGGGAACGATCCCTTCGGAATGCTGACAGGGGAGGGGAAGGGAAGATGTGTCTGGTGGTGGCATCACACTAAGTGGCAGAACTGGCAGATGATCCTTTGGATGTGGAAGCAGGTGGTGGGGGGGGGTTGGGAAGTGAGGACAAGTGGAACCTTGTCATGGTTCTGGGAGGGTGGGGAATCCTCAGTTGAGGAAAAGGGAAGACAGGTCAGAAGCGCTGTTGTGGAAGGTTGCATCACCAGAACAGATTCATTATAAGCCCATCGACTCACATGGCTACCTTGACTACACTTCCTCACACCCTGTTTCCCGTAAGGACTCCATCCCATTCTCCTAGTTTCTCAGTTTCTGACGCATCTGTTCTGATCCAAATGGTAATTTCAACAGCCGCCAGGGAAGATCGGGTGCAGGTCTTTGCATTCAAAAACTGGGGAACATTGCACCCATTTAAAGCTTGAAAAATGTGCAAGAGCATTCAGATTTCTACCTCGCTATTTTTAATTTTTTATAGATTTAACAATGTTACCTTGCAATGAAGTGGGTGATACCAAATTCAGGTAGAGACTGCCAGGCCTGAATAAATCTCATCTTTGCTTCAATGAGACTCATCTGAGCTACATTCTGATGTGCCTCAAGAATTCTGGCAGAGATCTGAAAAGAAATACAAGATCATAATCTTTACTCGCCTTAGCTATGGATATCAAAACAGCGCGGAACATAGAAAAAGTGGAATGGCAAAAACCTGAGTAATAAAGGTTAAAAACATAGACATATCTAAGTCTATAAAAAGTTAGTTTTCTTTCTTTAAAAAAAAAGAACATTCAGCACCAGAAAAAACTTCCACTGTCACATGATTAAACAGGTCAACCAAACAGGTAACCGTGCATTCATGTAAACAGTCTTGCATTTCTGTTAAATACCTTTAATCTCAGGATTCATTTCCCAGGACATTTTTTAATGTCAAGAAAGGAAACATTTTATTAATTCTATAGTGTCAGATTTTATTAAAATTGCAATATTCTCATTTACTAATTGTCCTTTGTCTCCAAGTTTGGATCCAGTGGAGGTTTTCACTTCATTAACATTTAACAATTCTGACACACAAAGAAGCCCACACACACACAAAAAAAATCATCCCATCAGTGACTGAACTGTCCACTTACCAAGTCCCTTACATAGCCTGGCTGAAGAGGGCAGCATGAAGAGGGAAAAGGAAGTTGAAAGAAAATGCAGTGAGAATAAAGGTAACAAAAGCACAAAAACAGCTTTTCACACCCAACCATCTGCCTCCCACTACTAATGAAACAAAACACTGAACAGATGAAATGAATTACTGAAATCCAACAGGTCATTTAAGCAATTTCAATAAAGACTGAATGTTAAAAATGCAAAGTAAAAATATCTCCAACATAAATCTTATGTGCTGTGAATACTATTCAATTCCCCAAGTGGTTGACACATTTTGTTTTTGGGGAAAATGCACCATAAACTGGCCACTTATAAAAGGAATCTTCAACTAAAAAATATGCATTACTTTGAAATTATATAACCCATAACTTAAGCACACTGAAACATTAATAACTAAATGACGATTAGAAAACTATAACTGGAATGAGATGGGTCGACTCAAACACTTTACGCATAAGAGCAATATCTAATGTTTGCCATATCCTTTTCGAATCTATTCCCGAGTCATGGACTTTAGGGAATACAACAAAAGTAATTTCATTGCAAATACAGTTTTGCCTAAAATTTCTATGCACTCATGTGATCCACAACTTAATATTCTGTAAATGCAAACATTTAACTTGAGATGCAATTTTGACAAAATAAAACATTTGTTTTGTACACTTTCGCTCCCCCCAATACATCTCTGCAAAGCATCGAGACATTTTCTATGTTAAAGGCACCATATAAATACATGTTTTCACTGTTCAATATAAATAGTCAGAAAATGTTTGAACTATGGATGTTAAAAAAAAGACTGAATGCTCACCATGAGAGGATAGGGCAACTCGGGGATGAAAAAGGGATTATAATTATGAAAATTGAAAGCGCGACAGATATTAAATATATATTTTGCATTGGGATTTTACAAATGATACTAGTAGCGTCAATAGACGTATACTAGAGAAAGATATGGAACAATTGAGCTAAGTATAGAAAAGGAATGGACTTTGAAAAAAATTAGCAGAACTCAAAAGGTGGATATGTCACTGGGCCTGGAGGGTGTGCATGTTCGCTACTCTTTTGAAAAAGGTTAAAAAGAGATAGCACAGAATTGGCCATAATTGTTCAATTCTCCTTAAATAAGCAAATTGTGCCATTGGACTGGAGTAGCCAACTTAACAGCTTTTCAGGAGGAAATTAGTCGAATATCACTTGTTGGCAAACTTCTAGATTCCCCAATTGGAGATAAAATTAGTGACCATTTAAAAACCCTGTATAAGGGTTAATAAAAAGGATAGTCAGCAAGGATTTATTGAAGGCATGTCATACTTAACACATTTAAGAGAGTTTTTTTTTGAAGAGGTAAATGGGTAAAGGGAAAGCAACAGCTATATAGTGCATATAGGCTTTAGATAAAGGTGCTTCACAAGAGGTTTGTTAGAAAAATTCAGGTGTATGCATGAGGAAATGCACAAAATGGATAGAAAGTTAGTGGACAGATATGAAACAAAAGTTGGGGTAAAGGGCCTACCTCAGGATCAATGCTGGGTTCACTTTTGTTCTGAGTTTACATAGAACTTACGAGTTTAGATAAAGGGAACACCAACTCAAAAATCTGCAGATAGCACAGAAGTAGGTGGTTTGACCAACAGTGCTGAGGACTGAAAACTTTAAGACGACAGACTGGTGTTAGTGGAATTTGTAGAACGAATGCGTATGCAGTTTGAGGATATAAATGTGAGGCAATATATTTTGGGAATAACATGGATTGGGACTATTCAAGAATATTGTACATGATCAATTAGATTATTTCTTAAAAATGCAAGTAAAGTGTGCCCAATAGAATTTTGGGTTTAAAAAAAGGGCATTGCCAAAAAAAAGTAATGAAATATTTCTGCATAACATTGGTTAGAACCTATGTAGAGTGCTGTGTGCAGTTTTGGGCATCTTATTAAGAAAGGGCATTAAAGCCATAGAGCACAGAACATAGATTCATCATGATGATACCAGGAATGGGAAACATTAATATAGCAAAGCAAAATACCAAGGATGCTGGAAATATGAAATAAAAACAAAAAATGCAGGAAATACTCAGGTCTGGCAGCATCTGTGGAGAGAGAAACAGAGTTAATGTTTCAGGTCATTGATTTGAAACATTAATGTAGAGCAGACACTCAAGGTACTGAGACTGTTTCTATCTGAAGGAGGATCAGCAAAAAAGGACATTTAACAGAAGTTGCTTTTTAGTTTTGAAGAGTTTGATAGCATGAATTGGGAGAGACTATTTCCTCTGTTTAGGGGATGGGGTGGGGAAGGGGGGGGGGGTGGGGGGGCCGGGCGGGGAGAAACGTGAGAGGCCGGGGGCAAGGGCCAATGGTCATAAATTTATCGTGGTCGCTGCAAGCGAAGAGAAAAGCTTCATCATGCAGAGGATAATTACAGCATTGTTTTCTGCAGGGTTGAGGCAGAGACTATTCATAGGAAATATTGGATAACTATTTGAAGCAGAAAAAGATCATTGCCCATTTTCACCCCGCCTCAGCTGATTGGAGGCCCTCATCTATGCCCTTATTACCTTTAGACTTTGTTATTCCATTGCCGTCCTGGCCAACCTTCTACCTTGCACCCTCAAAACTCAGCTACTTGCACCCTAACTTGTACCAAATACTGTTCACTCATCACTCCTGTGCTGGCTGACCTCCACTGGCACCCATTCCAGTAAGGCATCGATTTTTAAATTTCCTCATTTTCAAATCCCTCCATGGCCTCCCACCTCCTCCAGATCTCTGGACCCCTCGAATTCTGGCCTCTTGCACATCTCAAATTTATCACTCTGCCACTGGCAGCCATGCCTCAAGATGCCTAGGGCCTAAACTCCTGAATTCCCTTCCTAAACCTCTCCACTTCTCTGTTTTCATTTACAATGAGTCTTAAAACCTACCTTACTTGTCCTAATATCTCCTTATGTGGCTCGGTGTCAAATTTTGTTTGATAACACTGAACTGCTTCAGGGTGTTCTATTATGTTAAAGGTGCAATATAAATATCAATTGTTATTGCTGCTGTTGTCGAGTGGGGCAATAAGGTTAGTTTGGATTACTGTATCAAAGAGCGGGCATAGACACCATAAAGCTGAATGGCCTACTCTTTCGTAAAATTTCATGGTTCTAATTCATTAGAAGTTTTAAACTTACATATGCAATTTTCTCTACAGAATCTCGAGGCAAACTTTGATTTAACTTTGAACTGCAAGAATCACTAATTACTCAATATTTAGCAGTTCTTTTACTTTCACATTTAGGCCAAGTGCTACTTTTAGTTTTGAAGCAGAGAAAAAAAAAATTGGCAGTCTTTAGTTCACAGCAATCGATGAATCCCGTGAGGGCCAAGAAAGGAAAAAGTTTTTTACTGGAGCAAATGTGAAAATACTTCTGAGATGACTGCAATGTCAGCAAGCAAATAAATTCAAGCTAAAATTCTATGAAAGCCTTCTGTGTACTAAAGTGCAAGCAATGCAAAACTTTGACTCTAGCCCCAATGAACTGAATTTAGCATTTCCCTTATTAGCTTATAAGCATACATTCCAGAAATTCTCCAAACACTCACATCAAGCTATTTCTTCTTTCTCTACAACCAACTGACATGACAGCCTGTGATAAATATGCTCAGTATATGGCTAGTTGACCTCAGAGGCAGCAGTGAGATGGGACTATCAAAAGCAGCAAGAGAGCTATGAACATATCAACCATCTCCATGCACAATAGCAAATTGAAAAATCTTATCTAGCAATATTTTATATATTTGAGCTTTTTATTTAAAAATCAAACAATCCTATAAGAAAAAAAAACAAAAGCACATATGAATGTTTATGGCTGTAGACTTTGTAACCTTGGACTTAAGCATTTCAGTACAAGGTCTAAACAGACATCACATGCACCGCCTTGTATATTGCAACAAATTGTTGGTCATTCCAGCTGAAGGATGAAATCAAGAAATACAAAAGCTCATTTTAAATTACATCAGACTAGTTTAGTGTTAAACAGATTTTCTCTTTCCTGTTTTTTTTTCATAGGAAGACTTCTGCCAACAGGAAGGAACTGTTAGATGGGCAGCAGAAACATGAATCATTCTTCCCAGTTCAGAAATGCCAGCACAGTGAAGCATTTATATTAGAGCTAAACCATGGAATCTCTGCATAGTTTTTCAATGCAAGTATTTGTATTTGGAACTTTTCACCATTTGGGTTATCTGCACAAACCAACTTCTTAAAAACCTGAAGTAGATCTACACTAAGTCAACCAACCTTTAAGTTGACATCTGCAAACTAACGTCAGTTTTATCAGGTGGTGTGCAAACAAAACATAAACGTCACCATTAATGAGAGATAGTGCATTCTACCCTATTATATGAAGCAGTGTATTATAAAGGGAATGGCACACTTGTCAGTCTACCCTCAGTATTTTAACCATTGATCTTGCCGGAAACTAACTGTGCTATGTAAGACATGTTTAAAGTGCTTGAATTCAAAATGTTTCAGCTATTAAAAAGAGGCACTTCTAGAAGTCTCGGGTCAATAATTTATAGTTGTAGCCTTAAATCGATGCAAAAATTATCTATAAACAATAATTTAACATTTTATGTATGATAATGATATGCAACAGCCTTCAACATCTCCAAGCTTGTAAAGTCAGGCATTTCATGTGATAAATTGAAGCATGTCAGTAAATTCTGACAGTAATCAACTTAAACATTTATTACCGAGGCATATTAGAGTGCAAGCACATGACATATGCCACAACAGGCTGCGTCTCTGAAGGCCATAGCCCAATCATTTCAAACAAGCGTTTCCTCCCTAAACAACGTTAACACCAAATCCTTCCAAGTCTTCATCTGAAGTCCCCGGTTCTATTATGCCAGTTGAAAATATTAATTTCACAGTCCTTGCATTGAAGGTTACTTAAGGAAAAGCACCATAATTAAGAACAGTTAGTTCAAACTAAAACTAACAGTCACTAATAATAATAAAACTCCTACAGATGGTGGAAGAGAGGACAATCAAGTGACATCAGTTCAGAAATATGCATGTGCTTATGAGGCGCAAGGACAAGATTGGGCTCAGTAACAATGCTCTCCACAGTTATAAAGCCTGCCAATACTCACCGTCTATTCTCACCCATGAATAACCTATTTGTAACATATGGCATCCAAGATATCCCAATATTAGTGCTTTTAGAGAAGGGAGAGGCAAAGGAGAGAGAAAACTGGTAAATGCACACTTAAAAATGATTTTTTTTTTTAATCGGGCCTTCAAAAACTAAGTCTTATCTTCTGGGGCTTCTTTCTGGGTAAATTCAGGCTTAAATGGAACAACTATTGCCAAAAAAAAAAAAAAAAAAAAACTGCAAAAGGAGACTTGATGACATTAGACAGAAATGTAGGATCAGGGTAGGCTATTAACAACTTGTATTGATATAGCACCTTTAACATAGTAAAAGGTCTCAAGGCACTTCATAGGAGTTTGATCAAACAAAATCAGACACCGAGCTACATGAGGAGATATTAGGACAGATTAAAAAAAAAAAAGAGGTAGGTTTTAAGCAGCGTCTTAAAGAAGGAGAGGCAGATAGGTTTAGGGAGGGAATTCCAGAGCTTGGGGCTTTGGCAGCTGAAGGCACAGCTAGCAATGGTGGCATGATTAAAACCAGGGATGCCTTACACAAGTGGTAGGATACTGAGAAGTGTAGAGGAACAGAAGGACCTTGGAGTGCATGCCTACAAATCCCTGAGGGCTGCTGGACAGGTAGATAAAAGGTGGTTAAGAAGGCATGTGGCATGCTTTCCCTTATTAGCCAAGGCATAGAGTATAAGTTATGGGAGGTTATGCTGGAACTGTATAGAACACTGGTTCGGTCACAGCTGCGTACAGTTCTGGTAACTGCACTGTAGGAAAGATGTGATTGGACAAGAGAGGGTACAGAGGAGATTTCCGAGGATGTTGCTTGGACTGGAAAATTTTAGTTATGAGGAAAGATTGGAGAGGCTAGGGTTGTTTTCTTTGGCTGAAGGGAGACCTAATTGAAATGTATAACATTTGAGGGGTCTCGATAGAGTGGATCAGAAGGCCCTATTCTCCTTGGTTGAGGGGTCCATAATCAAGGGACCTAGATTTAGGGCAAGAGGTATAAAGGGGATTTGAGGGGAAATCTTTTCACCCAGACGGTGGCGGGGGTCTGGAACTCAGTGCCTGAAAGGGTGGTAGAGGCAGAAACCCTAACATTTACAAAAAGTACTTGGATGCACACATGAAATGATGTAATCTACAAGGCTATGGACCAAGAATGGAAAGTGGGATTAGGCTGGAAGGCTACTTGTTAGCTGGCATAGACATGACGGTCTGAACGGCCTTCCTCCATGCTGTAAATTTCAATGGTTTAAGAGGCTAGAATTAGAGGAGTACAGATATCTTAGGACTGGAGATTACAGAGGGGTGAGGCCAGGGAGTGATTTGAAAACAAGGATCAGAATTTTAAAATCAAGTTGTTGTTCAATTGGGAGCCAATGTAGGGCAGTGAACAGAAAGTGGACGGGTGAACAGGGCTTGGTGCAAGTTAGGACATGGGCAGCAGAGTTTTGGATGATCTCGACTTTAGAGAGTACAGGCGTGCATTGGAATAGTCAAATCCAGAGGTAGCAAAGGCATGGATGAGGGTTTCAGCAGCAGTTGGACTGAGACAGGGGCAAAGGTGGTAATGTTAAAGAGTTGGAACTAGACCAACTTGCTGTCGACATGGATATGTGGGCTGAAGCTCATCTCAGGGCCAAATATGACACCAAGGTTGCAAACAGCGTGATTCAGTCTCAGACAGTTACCAGGGAAAGGAATGGAGTCAGTAGATAGGGAACTGACTGTGGTGGGAACTGAAAACAATGACGACAGTCTTCCCCAATATTTAGTTGGAGAAATTTCTGCTCATCCAGTACTGGATGTTGGACAAGCAGCCTGACACTTTAGAAAGAGAGGAGGGGTTAAGAGGTGGTGGTGAGGTGGAGCGGAGCGTCATCAACGTACACATGGAAAATGAAGCTGTGTTTTCAGACGATGTCGCCGAGGGGCAGCATGTAGAGGAGAAATAGCAAGGGGGGGGAGGGGGGTGGTCAAGGATAGATCTTTGGGAGACACAGATGAGATAACAGTGTGGAAGGGGGAAGCAAAGCCATTGCAGATGATTCACTGGCCACGATCTGATAAATAAGAACGGAACCAGGTGAGAGCAGTCCCACCCAGCTGGATGACAATGGAGTTGCGTTGGAGGAGGATGGTGTCGTCAACCGTGTCAAAGGCTGTTTTAGGTCGAGAACGGATAGTTTACCTTTGTCACAGTCACATAGGATGTCAGTTGTGGTTTTGATAGAACAAGCTTGATGATTTTTGTTATTCAATTAAATCCTGGCTGATCTGTACTTCAACTCCATTCACCCACCTTTGCCCCAATCTTGATACCCTTAAGTAACAAAAATATAAATCTGGTCAGCTATTCTGTGACCTTGTCCTATTTACACCCTCTCCTTTGTTATCTCTTGCCCCACCCCCACGTTACTTGCTTATAACCTTTTACATTTCTAATATTTGCTAGTTCTGAAGGGTCACTGACCTGAAACGTCAACTCTGCTTCTCTCTCCACAGATGCTGCCAGACCTGCTGAGTATTTCTAGCAGTTCTTGTTTTTATTTTACATTATATTAAAAATATAAATCAATCATCATCTCAGCCTCCAAAGCCTTTTGGTGGAGCGAGTTCAAGATTTCCACTATCCTTTGTGCGAAAAAGTGCTTCATGATTTCACATCTAATTGGCCTAACTCTCATTTTAAGATTCTCAACAAGTCGCAGTATTGCCCTATTGAATTTTAAACAGCTTAATTAGATCATGCCTCAACCTTCTACACTCAGGGAATACCAGGCTTGTTTATTATTATTCATTTACTTAATCAGTCATGGGGAGCAGGCGTCACTGGCGAGAACAGCATTTATTGCCCATTCCCAATTGTCCTAGAGAAGGTGATGGTGAGCTGCCTTCTTGAACTGCTGTAGTCCTTAGGTGTGTAGGTACACCTACAGGGCTGTTAGGAAGGGAGTTCCAAGATTGTGACCCAGCGACAGTGAAGAAACAGTGATATAATTCCAAGTCAGGATGGTGTGTGGCCTGGAGGGGAATTTGCAGGTAGTGGTGTTCGCATGAGTCTGCTGCCCTGTCCTTCTGGGTGGTAGGAGTCACGGGTTTGGAAGGTGGTGTCGAAGGAGACTTGGTGAGTTGCTGCAGTGCATTTAGTAGATGGTACACATTGTTGCCACCGTGTGTCAGTTGTGAAGGGAGTGAATGTGAAGGTGGTGAATGAGGTGCCAATCAAGCGGGCTGCTTTGTCCTGGATGGTGTTGGAACTGCACTCATCCAGGCAAGTGGAGAGTATTCCAACCTGTCCTCATAATTTAACCTTTTTAAGTCCCAGTATCACTGTGATGAATCTGCACAATAACCCCAAACAGGCCAATATATTTTTCCTGAGGTGCAGTATTCCAGTTGGGGTCTAAGGCTTTGTACAATTGAAGCACCATTTCCTCACTCTTGAATACCAATCTCCTTGAAATAAAGGCCAACATTCTATTGGGTTTTTTGATTTTTTTTTTTAAAACTATTTTTTTTTTTTTTATAAAGTGCACACATAAATACCTAAACCCCAAATGTTCTTCCAAAGCTTCCATCTCCCCATTAAGTATTACAATTCATCTTTTTCAGATCAAAAGTGCATGAGCTCTCACTTCCTAAAATTGAAGTCGGTCATATTTTTGCCAAATTACATAGTCTATGTCCTTTTGTAACTTCTTGCTCCCATCTATGCAACATACTGTGTCGCCTTGTGTTTTCTACAAACTTGGGGATACAGCTCTAAATTTCATCCAAGTCATTTATGTACATCGCATACATCATGCCAACCAGAGAATGCTTCCTGCATCTCACCGCCTTACCAATTACCAACATGTCACAGGTTACCTTCAATCCTGTGCACTTTCATTTTCTGTATGTAAAGAGCATGCGTTACTAAAAAGATAGGCAGTTTCTCTAAAGAACCAGTGAAAGGTTCCAATAAATACTCCAATTCAACTGACTTTCAAGGACAATGGAGCCATTACTTAAAGGATTAACCAAAATGGAGAACTCTTAAGTTGTGTCAATATTGTTCTAATTACCAAAATTTCAAATCGCCTCTTGGAAACAAAGGGATGGAGAAAACATTGCGGAGGACAATTTCTACCAAGAACCACAGAAATAGAAGATGATTTGGTTGGTAGGTTAACTGCAAACTGGCAGCAGAAACAATGGGAAGGAATTGATGGGTTTGTAGATTCTTGGCATTAAACCAGAATTTATTCATCTGAAGATTCAACATTTGGTAATGATTGAGCCTAAAATGCCATTTTATACTTTTCAAGTTGATTAAAGGGATGATGCAATGGTAGCTAGATGCACGGTTGCCTCTAATTCCTGAAGTTTTATGAAATGCCTTATTGTCTCAACCTGCTAGGCTTAAGTACAAGCATCAGTACAATAATTTAATAACTTCAATAATAGCAGGAAACAGCCACGTCTGAATTCATCATTTAAGTACGAACCTCAGATTTACCCAGGAGGTGCACAGATGGTAAATACCAGACGGTAATATATCCTCATCAGATTCGGAAAACCTTAAACAATTAATTGAATCCACAAGATCCTGAAGTCTTCTAAATGTGTCAGCTTTCTGAAGTAAGGCTAAAAATCAAGGCTTCTATATTCAGCTCAAAATAGCTACTTGGGAAATCAAATCCTATCCTTAAGATTTGAACATCAATACATGCCCATCCATAAAGAATTTATTAACTGGAAAGAGGTGGTGGTGTCAACCTGGGTGTTGGCTGTGGTTCAAGTGGTAGCATACTCACTTCAGTGTCAAAGGATTGTGTGTTCAAGTCCCACTACAGAGGGTTGAGCACAAAATTTGGGCAGTATTGCGGGAGTGCTGCACGTTCAATGGTATAGTCTTTCAAATCAGCCGTTAGACTAAAGGCCCAACTGCCCGCTCAGCTAGGTAATTAAGGTCCAATGGAACTATTTTGAAGAAAAGCAGAGGAGTTCTCTGATGTCTTCGTCAATAGTCATTCCCCAACCAAAATCTCAAATAGATTATCTGGTCATTGCTGATTGCGGGACCTTACTGTTTATAAGTTGGTTGCCATATTTCCTGCCTACAAAAGTGACTATATTGCAAAAGTATTTTATTGGCTGTAAAGTGCTTTGAGATGCCCCGAGGTCCTGCAAAGTACAACAAGACTTTAAGTCTTGCATTCTTATTCAGAAGATTTTTTAAAATTAATCTCAACTGAATCATCTGATGGATTGTGCAGCAAAGAAACTTTCTGGAAACAAACAATTCAAGAATCTGCCAACAAGCTGCAATGGTGCTTCAGGCCGACACATTTTAGGAACAGGGAGAAGTATTACATGATTCAAGGACCTATTTTGAACCACAACTGCAAGTTTAGATGCTTTCATTTCAGCAAACAGATCAAGATTCAGTTGAACTTTGAGAGTTTGCAAAAATACCTTTTGCAACATCAAAACTTTTAGGGTGAAAGGAGATAGGTACTCAGGAGGGAAATAGAAGTTTCTGACCAAGACTTTTATGCACTACAGAACGAGAGAAATAAAGATCACATCCATGATTGCACATGAAATAAAATGCTGGGGATTAGACGACTGCCCCTAAGCTAAGTGGATGATAAATAAGTGAAGAGCAGAATTATTAAAAGACAGTATTGTGTGGATCACAGATAAAGTTATACACAGCTTTGCAGGTCACAAAAAAACTGCTATGCGTCATAGTAGACATTATCAATCACGATAACAGATAGTTACTGCATAATGCCATCTCTGATGGAAGGATTGTGAAATTATCCTGAAAATTTAACTGCTACTTTAATTTACCAGAAAAGTTCGTAGATTGCATTTGGAACAAAGTGCACACTTCAAACAAAGTTATATATTTTGGACTTTCAACCAGCATATATCCCCCATCAGTCACTCATAATTTTATCAATATTTCATATTCAAAATTAATGCAAAATGGCAATTTAGAAGTCAGCAGAAAATGATCTTTTGGTAAAATACCTGCTTGTTTTTATACTTTTTCAAATAGCGAGGAGACACAAGGCACTCTGGATTGATGTCTGTTGAGTTTTGGTCTGGAATAACTTGTGGGTCAGGGTTTAAATGTTGCATCTTCAAAAATGACAAGATATTCTGCACCTCAAGACTGTATGAGCTGTCTGCCATTGTCTTGCCCTTTGATGCTAGTCTGCAGGCTGCCATCCAGTGTGCATACTGCTTTTCCTAATGAAAGGCATAAAAGTTAGCTTCAAAAGGAATGTATTTTACACCTCAAAAAATAATTTTTAGCTATTCCCTTAAATATCAATTTTCTTTGGATTGCAATATATATCAAAAACATTTCAATTCAAAACTCTTATAATCAAACATGATCAGGCATCAGGTCATATTCAGATTTTACATTTTATTTCATGGAGGTTTGCAGCTAAGCAAGGCATAAAGACTGCAAAATATTTACATCAATGCCATATTCATCTTTTTAGAAATGAAATAGAAAAGCTACAAAAAGAAGTCTCCATTGGCATCAGAATCAAAGTGGATGACAATTTTCAGTACATGTATGATGGATTTAAATCATCCTCACAAATGAGTGATGTGTTAAATTACTCTTACAATGTGTTAACTTGCTTTAAAGTTGCTAATGTGCCATCGTGTGATCATGTTACAAGGACACACAAGGTCATTGAACAGGCTGGAGACAAGGTGCGGAGAAACTGGAGAGACAGGCAGTGGCACAGTGATGAACATAATCACTATTACTCTAACAGAGTAAACCAAACTTCATTTTAATTACACAAATTCAAGGATTTTAACTGTTGTGGATTAAGTTCCATAATTTTGTCAGTGCGTAATTAGGGCCACTGGATGATGATGATACAGGAAGTCAAATTCTACTTCTATTACTTGGGATTACGGGATTTTTCAGAATGTTTGGGACTATGGTTGATGACCTACCCATTTTTCGGTGATATTTGCCAATCCACTAATCTTTGTGATTTAACCACTGAAATACTTCGCCTGCATCATATTTAATTTTGAAAGGTTAGGATAAGAGGACAACAGTGTCGCAAGAATACTGAATTGAGGGGAAGGGAAAACATTTTGCTTAAAAATGTTTTTTGGGGTTACGACGTTCTCTTGTTGCAAGGTACCGCTGTACTCTTAAAAGGTTAAAATGAATCTTTTTCGAAAGTTACATCAACATTCCTATCAGTGTATACCAAGTGTCATGATCAAGTAGGATACAACTGGTAAGCATGTGTTAAAGTTAATCGTATTTATTCAATATTTTACTAACTAAAGCAGTCACAATCACAGACACACTGGAAATAAAACAGAAACTAAGTTATATTAAAATTAATTATTTTCCAGAATATCAGAATTTAAGGTACAGGATTTGTGTTGACTTCAGGATTAGTGTTAATTTACATTTTCTTCCTGGATATATGTTCACATTAAATCAAGGGAAACATTATTCATAACAGTAAGTTTCTTTTGGATTCTGAAAAATAATGATAAATGCAAGATTAGTACTTACATTATCACAACGGAGCCAGATTTCATTCATTCCCTCTGCCACTGGTATCAGCAACTTGATATTGAATTTTTGACCAGATATGTTTACATCAGGGGTCACCTCACAACCTGTTTCATCAAATTATAGCAGAAATCACCTATAGTAGCTTATGCTCAAGTGCATAAATATGGCATACTTTTGAAACATCTAACTTACAGCTTCACTAACTGTAGGCAACTAGTGTCTAATCAATCCATCAGTTCATTACAAAATCCAACTGAATATTTGAAATGCTTATTGTCCAGTTTAATATCAAATCCGGAATAGTAATTCAGGCCTCACTTTTGAAAAAACCTCCTGCATATTCCTTAAATACCATTTCTTAATCCAATAGAATAAATAAAATTCTGTCCCAAATGTTCATGATCTACTCTTCTTTGTAGAGTCCCTTCTCCAACATGCTAGGTGAATGCCAGTTCCGTTCTTGGTGAGCAAAACGGTAGGTAAAACTAACACTTGCATGTATGGGTACATTGTGATGCAGTGAAGAACAGAAACAATTTGCATCTTTAGCATAGAAACACATTCCACAGACATTTCATAGAGGTGCAAGGAAATAATGAACACTGAGTCAAAAGGAGATACTGAGAGTGGTGCCTACTAAAAGCTTAGTCGGAGAGGTGACTTTCAAGAGAAAAAAAAAAGGTGGAGAGGCAGAGGCATTTATTCGTGGAATTCCAGAATGTGGTTTCTAGGCAGCAAAAGGTACAACTATCAATGGTAGGGTTAAGGCATGGAATGCATGTGGGCTTGAGTAGGAAGAATGGTTGGTGGGGGTGGGTGCGTAGAGGGGTTTTGAAGTGCTTGAGGTGACAGAAATCGGGAAGGGGTGTGAAGCTTGCAGGGATTTAAACAAAAAGGATGAGAATTTTTTTTAAACTGAGGTGTTTAGGGACTGGGAGCCAATGTAGACCACTGAGGACTTGGCAAGGTAGGATACAGGTAGCAGAAGTTTGGATAACTTGAAGTACAAGAGCAGTGCAGGAGGGCAGAGGAGTAAAGTGACTTTGCTACAAATAGTTATCACAAGAAATCTTCCTCCATAACAGATTTTACTAAATCACTAATTTTAGTTTACTGGAAGCATCCAGAGGCCCACGTAAAATGGGGAGAGAAATCCTTTGCAAGATACATCCCATTACTTGAAGGGGGGAGCACTTGGGAAAATAACTACAATATGGCACAATTAGAATTCTGAACTCTGTCCCAAAAGGCTGTGGATGCTGAATTAACTGAAATTTAAGACGGAGATTGATAGATTTTTGTTAAGCAAGGATATCAAGGGATATACTGTTCCTCGATCGCATTTATGGTCTGAACCAGAGACAGCATTTGAAAGGCATCAGAGCACGGTTAACCTGGATAAATGGCTGTGGTTGGTTTTCCACAACTGGAAAAGGATCAGCGATAGTGCGAGCCAGGGG
Source organism: Heterodontus francisci (assembly GCF_036365525.1). Lineage (NCBI taxonomy): Eukaryota > Metazoa > Chordata > Chondrichthyes > Heterodontiformes > Heterodontidae > Heterodontus > Heterodontus francisci. The sequence continues at coordinate 55,936,498 of NC_090379.1, forward strand.
GCAGCTGGGAAGGTAAGTTTCAGTATTAAGTACTTACCTCGCGATTTGGCGGACACGGGGACTGCTGGGTACGTAAACTTATATATTCGGGCAGTGGCTAAACCTGAAACACTACACGTATAGTATCTCCCACCCATCCTCCTCCTCTAACCAAAAAAAAGGACTCTTGTGTGGAGGGTTTGGTAAGGTTTTCCCTTATTTATTTATTTTTTTTAAATCTCTGTTGTCAATTTAGAGCAGAGGGGATGGAAGCTCGGACAGTTGCATGCTCCTCTTTCAGGATGTGGGAGGTAAGGGTCACCACTTGTGTCCCTGCTGACTTCACCTGTGAGAAGTGCACCCAACTCCAGCTCCTCACAGACCGCGTTAGGGAACTGGAGTTGGATGAACTTCAGATCATTCAGGAGGCTGAGGGGGTGATAGCGAGCAGTTATAGGGAAGTAGTGACACCTAAGTTACAGGATAAAGGTAGTTGGGTGACTGTCAGGGGAGGGAAAGGCAATAGGCGCACAGTGCAGGAATCCCCTGTGGCCGTTTCCCTCAATAATAAGTATACCGTTTTGGATACGGTTGGGGGGTGGGCGGTGGGGGGAAACCTACCAGGGGAAAGCCACAGCGGCCAGGTCTCTGGCACTGAGCCTGGCTCTGTGGCTCAGAAGGGAAGGGGGGAGAATAGGAGAGCGATAGTGATACGAGATTCTGTGGTCGTGAACGAGACTCCCGGATGGTATGTTGCCTCCCGGGTGCCAGGGTCAGGGATGTCTCGGATCGAGAATACAGGACTCTTAAGGGGGAGGGGGAGCAGCCAGAGGTTGTGGTACACATCGGTACCAATGACATAGCTAAAAGGGATGAGGACTTGAAAAGCGAATATAAGGGGTTAGGTTGGAAGCTAAAAGGCAGGACGAGCAGAGTAGTAATCTCAGGATTGATACCGGTGCCACGTGCTAGTGAGGCTAGAAACAGAGAGCGAGTGCAGCTGAACACGTGGCTTCAGAGCTGGTGTAGGAGGGAGGGCTTCAGGTATGTGGATCATTGGGATACCTTCTGGGGAAGGTGGGACCTGTACAAGAAGGACGGGTTGCATCTGAACTGGAGGGGCACCAATATCCTGGGCGGGAGGTTTGTTAGAGCTCTTCGGGAGGGTTTAAACTAGTTTGGCAGGGGGATGGGAACCGGAGCTACGGATCAGTGGATGGGGTAGCTGTTGAACAGGCAGATACAGAGTGCAGAGAGTCTGTGAGGAAGGTTCGACAGTTGACAGGGCAAAGTTGCAGCCAGTATTATGGGTTGAAGTGTGTCTAATTTAACGCAAGAAGTGTCAGGAATAAGGGTGATGAACTTAGAGCATGGATCAGTACTTGGAGCTACGATGTTGTGGCCATTACGGAGACTTGGATATCACAGGGGCAGGAATGGATGTTGGATGTTCCGGGGTTTAAATGTTTCAAATGGAATAGGGAGGGAGGTAAAAGAGGTGGGGGAGTGGCATTGCTAATCAGGGATAGTATCACAGCTGCAGAAAGGGAGGTCGTCGAGGAGGGTTTGTCTACTGAGTCATTATGGGTGGAAGTCAGAAACAGGAAAGGAGCAGTCACTTTATTGGGAGTTTTCTATAGACCCCCCAATAGCAACAGAGACACGGAGGAACAGATTGGGAGGCAGATTTTGGAAAGGTGTAGAAGTAACAGGGTTGTTGTCATGGGTGACTTCAACTTCCCTAATATTGATTGGAACCTCCTTAGTGCAAATAGTTTGGATGGAGCAGTTTTTGTCAGGTGTGTCCAGGAAGGTTTCCTGACTCAATATGTAGATAGGCCGACTAGAGGGGAGGCTATGTTGGACTTGGTGCTTGGCAACGAACCAGGCCAGGTGGCAGATCTCTCGGTGGGAGAGCATTTCGGTGATAGTGATCACAACTCCCTGACCTTTACTATAGTCATGGAGAGGGACAGGAGCAGACGGGATGGGAAAATATTTAATTGGGGGAGGGGGAATTACAATGCTATTAGGCAGGAACTGGGGAGCATAAATTGGGAACAGATGTTCTCAGGGAAATGCACGACAGAAATGTGGAGGTTGTTTAGGGAGCACTTGCTGCGACTGCTGGATAGGTTTGTCCTGATGAGGCAAGGAAGGGATGGTAGGGTGAAGGATCCTTGGATGACAAGAGATGTGGAACAGCTAGTCAAGAGGAAGAAGGAAGCTTACTTAAGGTTGAGGAAGCAAGGATCAGACAGGGCTCTGGAGGGTTACAAGGTAGCCAGGAAGGAACTGAAGAATGGACTTAGGAGAGCTAGAAGGGGACATGAAAAAGTCTTGGGATTTTCCTTAATCCTACCCGCCAAGGCATTCTACACTTATGTGAGGAACAAGAGGATGGCCAGAGTGAGGGTAGGGCCGATCAGGGATAGTGGAGGGAACTTGTGCCTGGAGTCGGAGGAGGTAGGGGAGGTCCTAAAATGAATACTTTGCTTCAGTATTCACTAGTGAGGGGGACCCGGTCGTTTGTGAGGACAGCGTGAAACAGGCTGATATGCTCGAACAGGTTGATGTTAAGAGGGAGGATGTGCTGAAAATCTTGAATGATATGAGGACAGATAAGTCCCCGGGGCCAGACGGGATATACCCAAGGATATTACGGGAAGCGAGGGAAGAGATTGCCGCGCCTTTGGCGATGATCTTTGTGTCCTCACTGTCCACTGGAGTAGTACCAGATGATTGGAGGGTGGCAAATGTTATTCCCTTGTTCAAGAAAGGGAATAGGGACAACCCTGGGAATTATAGACCAGTCAGTCTTACGTCGGTAGTGGGCAAATTATTGGAGAGGATTCTGAGAGATAGGATTTATGATTATTTGGAAAAGCATGGTTTGATTAGAGACAGTCAGCATGGCTTTGTGAGGGGCAGGTCATGCCTCACAAGCCTTATTAAATTCTTTGAAGTTGTGACAAAACACATTGATGAAGGAAGAGCAGTGGATGTGGTGTATATGGATTTTAGCAAGGCGTTTGATAAGGTTCCCCATGGTAGGCTCATTCAGAAAGTAATGAGGCATGGGATACAGGGAAAGTTGGCTGTCTGGATACAAAATTGGCTGGCCCATAGAAGACAGAGGGTGGTAGTAGATGGAAAGTATTCAGCCTGGAGCTCGGTGACCAGTGGTATTCCACAAGGATCTGTTCTGGGACCTCTGCTCTTTGTGATTTTTATAAATGACTTGGATGAGGAACTGGAAGGCTGGGTTAGCAAGTTTGCCGATGACACGAAGGTTGCTGGAGTTGTGGATAGTGTGGAAGGCTGTTGTAGGTTGCAACGGGACATTGACAGGATGCAGAGCTGGGCTGATGGAGTTCAACTTGGAAAAGTGTGAAGTGATTCATTTTGGAAGGTCAAATTTGAATGCAGAATACAGGCTTAAAGACAGGATTCTTGGTAGTGTGGAGGAACAGAGGGATTTGGGGTCCATGTCCATAGATCGCTCAAAGTTGCCACCCAAGTTGATAGGGTTGTTAAGAAGGCGTATGGTGTGTTGGCTTTTATTAACAGGGGGATTGAGTTTAAGAGCTGCGAGCTTATGCTACAGCTCTATAAAGCCCTGGTTGGACCACATTTGGAATATTGTGTTCAGTTCTGGTCGCTTCATTATAGGAAGGATGTGGAAGCTTTAGAGAGGGTGCAGAGGAGATTTACCAGGATTCTGCCTGGACTGGAGGGCATGTCTTACGAAGAAAAGGTTGAGGGAGCTAGAGTTTTTCTCACTGGAGCGAAGAAGGATGAGAGGTGACTTGATAGAGGGGTACAAGATGATGAGAGGCATAGATAGAGTGGATAGCCAGAGACTTTTTCCCAGGGCGGAAAGGGCTATCACTAGGGGGCATAATTTTAAGGTGATTGGAGAAAGGTTTCAGGGAGATGTCAGAGGTAGGTTCTTTACACAGAGTGGTGGGTGCGTGGAATGCACTGCCAGCGGTGGTAGTAGAAGCAGATATATTAGGGACATTTAAGCAACTCTTGGATAGGTACATGAATGATAGTAGAATGAAGGGTATGTAGGTAGTTTGATCTTGGAGTAGGTTAAAGGGTCGGCACAACACCGTGGGCTGAAGGGCCTGTACTGTACTATATTCTATACCTCCCAACTCTCCTGCCACTCCCTTAGCTGTTTTGCCAAAAATAAATTTGCTTTAGAATCCTTAGGAGATGGATGCTGGAAGGAGGCAGGAGAAGGAGGGATGGGTATATGTCCACCATTCACTTCCAGACACATCTGGTTCTGATCCACGGTAACTTGCGTTGCTCTGGGCCTACATCACTTGTTCCACCTTACAATGAGAGCACTATTACTTCCTCCAATTGGCATACTTTGTTACCCTCTCCAGCAGATACTGGATGCCACTGTATTTTGGCGCACTAAACGTTAGCCCTTACCTCGCAAATTCATCTGATGAGCTGGAGGTCCATGGGATTCATCTTTGCTTTTATAGCAGGAAATGGATGTGTCTTTAAATGTGCACCAATATGGCTTGTAACCTTTGAGTGTTAATTTCTTTGGTCTACAGGAGGTAAAAAAATATATACTTTTTAGAAAAAAATCCCACTTGTTCACAGCAAAATAAGTTGAACAATGGTTTTGTAACTTTAGCCTCACAAAGCACGGTCTATATTTATTTCCTGTAGTCAGGTGAAGTCAGTATTATTGCAAAGAATTTGAATTTGATGCAACATCAAAATAAACCCTCCATTCAAAAAATGACATTTTCTTTGCACAGCCGACATCCTCTCCTCTGATTAAATGCTCCATTTAAGTGACTGTTTTGAAAAGGAAAAAATATTCTTCTACATGAATAGAAATAGATTCCAGAGCTTTACAATGTTTTTGTGCTTCATAGGCTTCTGGAAAGGACATTAAGATTGCGAAAGGACCTGGATAAGGCTTAGCCTCCCAAATGCAAATATTGAAGTTGCTACTCAGTATTGAGTGATTGCCCCCCTGGGTACTGGAGTGAAGTGTACTCCTTATACCAAAAAAAGCAAATTCATCAACTTGCTCTTGGAAACTATTCAAGTGCTCCTACTGTTAATGGAGATCTACAACATGTTTAATTGTAGGACAATAAGAACAAGGGAAACCATGGAGGGGGGATTTTAACCCAATATGTTCATTGGGAACTGGGAGCAGCTTTGACAATTGAGTATTTTGACTTACCACCCATTCCCACTGGCCATTTTTAACTCTGACATCCATTTAGCTGGTTGAAGCATCAACCTGGAAGTAGGTTGGTGCCTCATGAATGGTTGCAAACTGGGATCCTGTGATGTCATCAGGACCCTGATGCAATTTTAACTGGGGTGGTCAAAAGTGCTAGCCACTCAATAAAATCTAGGGGGCTGTGACTGCAAGAAATACTAAAGGGACACTCCAGTTATAGGAAGCCGTGTACTATTATGCTTCATGGATTTGCAAAGCATTTTTCAGCTTAGAGATTGCTTCTTTGTTTTTTCTTTTGCTTTACTTACCCAGATTAAGCTCCCTTTCCTTTCCTATCCTGAGTGGCGTGAAACAGGGCTGTGTTCTTGCACCTACACTGTTTGGGATCTTCTTCTCCGTGCTGCTCTCACACGCGTTCAAGTCTTCAGAAGAAGGAATTTTCCTCCACTCAAGATCAGGTGGTAGGTTGTTCAACCTTGCCCATCTTAGAGCGAAGACCGAAGTACGGAAAGTCCTCATCAGGGAACTCCTCTTTGCTGACGATGCTGCATTAACATCTCACACTGAAGAGTGTCTGCAGAGACTCATCAACAGGATTGCGGCTGCCTGCAATGAATTTGGTCTAACCATCAGCCTCAAGAAAACGAACATCATGGGACAGAACGTCAGAAATGCTCCATCCATCAAGATCGGCGACCACGCTCTGGAAGTGGTTCAAGAGTTCACCTACCTAGGCTCAACTATCACCAGTAACCTGTCTCTCGATGCAGAAATCAACAAGCACATGGGAAAGGCTTCCACTATGTCCAGACCGGCCAAGAGAGTAAGGGAAAATGACACACTGACACGGAACACAAAAGTCTGAGTGTATCAAGCCTGTGTCCTCAGTACCTTGCTCTATGGCAGCGAGGCCTGGACAACGTACGTCAGCCAAGAGTGACGTCTCAATTCATTCCATCTTCGCTGCCTCCGGAGAATCCTTGGCATCAGGACCATATCTCCAACACAGAAGACCTCGAGGTGGCCAACATCCCCAGCATGTACAGCCTACTGAGCCAACAGCACTCGAGATGGCTTGGCCATGTGAGCTGCATGGAAGATGGCAGGATCCCCAAGGACACATTGTACAGCGAGCTCGTCACTGGTATCAGACCCACCGGCCGTCCATGTCTCCGCTTTAAAGATGTCTGCAAATGCGACATGAAGTCCTGTGACATTGATCACAAGTTGTGGGAGTCAGTTGCCAGTGATCGCCAGAGCTGGAGGGCAGCCATAAAGGCGGGGCTAAAGTGTGGTGAGTCGAAAAGACTGAGCAGTTGGCAGGAAAAAAGACAGAAGCGCAAGGAGAGAGCCAACTGTGTAACAGCCCCGACAACAAATTTTATCTGCAGCACCTGTGGAAGAGCCTGTCACTCTAGAATTGGCCTTTATAGCCACTCCAGGCGCTGCTTCACAAACCACTGACCACCCCCAGGCGCTTATCCATTGTCTCTCGAGACAAGGAGGCCAAAGAAGAAGAACTTACCCTGATTAAGCTCTCAGTACATTACAGGTGCCAGTTCTGCTTTGTTGCTTCGGATAAACATTTGGAGAAAACTCCAAAGACTTGCAGGTTGATAGGTAAATTGGCCATTATAAATTGCCCCTAGTGTAGGTAGGTGGTAGGGAAATATAGGGACAGGTGGGGATGTGGTAGGAATATGGGATTCGTGTAGGATTAGTATAAATGGGTGGTTGATGGTCGGCACAGACTCGGTGGGCCGAAGGGCCTGTTTCAGTGCTGTATCTCTAAACTAAACTAAACTAAAAAACTGAGCACCAGCAATAATATCTATAAATCACCTTTAAAAATATAGTAAATGTAGCTTCACAGGTACCTTATCCAAATTTGACACTGAGTCACACAAGATAGTAGTTCAGATGAGTTAGAGAGTCATAGAATCATTTACGACATAGGAGGCAATTCGGCTCATCGGGTCCATGCCAGCTCTCTGCGGAACAATCCAGTCAATCCCATTTCCCTGCTCGATCCCCGTAGCCCTGAAAGTTTATTTCCTTCAAGTGCCCATCCAATTTCCTTTTGAAATCATTGATCAGCCCCACTTCCACCATCCTTGTAGGCAGCAAGTTCCAGCTCATTACCACTTGCTGCGTAAAAAAGTTCTCACAACCCCCTTACATTGCCCAAAACCTTCAGTGTCCCCTAGTCCTTGTACCATCAGTTAATGGGAACAGTTTTTCCTTGTCCAACTTATCCAAGTCTGTCATAATATTGTACACCTCTATTAAATCTGCCCTCAATTTCCTTTGCTCCAGGGAAAACAACCCCAGCTTTTCCAACCTAACCTTGCAACTAAAATTCCCCATCCTTGGACCATCTCTTCTGCACCCTTTCATGGACCCTCACATCCTTCCTAAAGTGAGGTGATCAGAACTGGACGCAATACTTTAGTTGAGGCCTAACCAGAGCTTTATAAAAGGCTCAGCATAAATTCACAGCTTTTGTACCTTATGCTTCTACTTATGAAGCCCAAGATCCCATATGCTTTGCTAACCACTCTCAATATGTCCTGCCACCTTCAAAGATCATTGCATATGCACCCCCAGGTCCCTATGTTCCTTCAAACTCTTTACAACTGTGCCATATAGTCTATATTGCCTTACCCTATCCCTTCTGCAAAATGAATCACCTCATACTTGTCTGCATTAAATTCCATCCGACACTTGTCTGCCCATTCTGCTAGCCTATCTACATCCTGTTGTAGGCAGTTCGTATCACTCCAAGTCTGGCAGCATCAGCAAATTTTGAAATTCTACTTTTTAATCCAAGATCTAAGTTATTTTTAATATAGCATAAAAAAAGCAATGGTCCTAGCACTGACCCTTGGGAAACACCACTCCAACACCAATACATCCTCCAGTTCATAAAACAACCATTTACCATGAATCGCTGTTTTCTGTCCTAATAACAATTTTTTGACCAAAAACTTGATCAAAGAAACATATTTTAAAGGAGCTTCTTAAAAAGGAGAGGGAGAGGGAGATTTAGGAAGAGAATTCCAGAGCTTAGGACCTCAGCAGCTGAAGGCATCGCTGCCAATGGTGGAGCAATTAAATGTGTGAATATGCTTAAAAAAAAAAAATCAGAGGAGTAGAGATCTGAGGGCTGAAGGAGGCTACAGGAGATTTGGGGCATGGGCGGGGGAAATAAAAAAAGGGGTGTTGACTGGCCATGGAGGGATTTGAAAACAAGGATGAGAATATAAAAAAAAACAAAGCTTTGCTCAACTGGAGGCCAGTGTAAGTCAGTGGCCAGCCAGTGAGCACAGGGGTGATGGGTCAAAGGGACGGTGCAAGGTTGGAGACTGGCGCAGTTTTAGATGACCTTAGGATTATGGTGGTTGGAACAACTAGAACATGCAGTGGATGGTTTGATGACATATGATGGGTCTGCTAGTAGAAGGCTTTACCCAGACCACAGTGTCTATTGGCCAAGAGTCACTTTTCTGGATTTGAGTGAAGAGCACTAAATCAGAAGGCTGTGTTTCATACAGCGGGATGTCACTGATCCCTGCAGCCTCCTGCAAAAGGACCTTCTGCTTGCTGGATCAGGTGGCTATACTTTTCCAGTTGCTGTCAAGTTACCAACCACATGTAACTTATATGCGCCATCACCCATACCTCCCAGTATGCAGTGCAGAACTGCATCAAGCCAGTCACCAATGCCCTATTTGCCAGGGTCAAACATGGATGCCAACACTCATGTAGCCATTAAGGCATCAGCTGTTTTCAACAGAAAAGGCCAACATTCAATTAATGTCCAGTTGGTGTGGGATCATTGCAGAAAGGTCAAATCTTTGCTTGTTTCAAAAGGCAGCCGTTGATCCATTCCTACTATTTCACCCTTCCAGTAATGCAAAGGATGATTGCTTGGGGACAGGAGTTTGCCTTGCACAGATGGCTGATGACGCCCCTCTACAACCTTACCATGCTTGAACAGCTCAGGTATAAATCAGTGCCAAAGGATCGCAAAGACCATCACTGAGCATACTACAGTACTTTGGAAAGGTTTAGATGCCAGGATAAGTCTGGAGGCTAGTTACAATATGCTCCATCACTGTAGTGTGCTGCAAACTCAAAAGCGACACTGCAGACAAAAGTGCCAAATGCGATAAAGGTAATAATTGTCAAACACAATAATGGCTTCGAATTCATCTCTCATCCAACTGTCAGCCTCTGATGCCCTTTCTAAAATGTTTACTAACGCTACTACTCCTACACCGTGCTCCACTAGTGGTTCAGCAAAGCTGATAGAAAGCTGCTATTGCTTAGGATACTTGTCGCCAGTAACTTCTTGGAGCTCGAGCCGAAAAGTCTGTCTTCAGACTGTTGCACGGGCAGTCTCACTCAGCTGGCTTTCTGATACTATGACAGGTATTGGTTGAGGGGGTTGTGAGGGAGCAGTTGTGCTGATACCCAAGAGAGCAACACCTACTGATCCCATTACAACTCCTGTGGGGCTAAGGTTCATCAGTCCCACTTAGCTGAGGAGAGCAGACTGCAGAAGGTGAGTGACACCTTTAAAACTCATCTATTTGGTTCTGAAGAGGCTGGATGACAGCCATATAAACTTCAGCAGCAGTGCAAAGGTTGGTAACCATCAACTCCTGTTGTCAGCATCCAACTGAGTGTGTATGGAGCTGGCCACATGCTCCAAGGTAGACTGCAGAGTGGTGATGTCATGCAAGATGAAAGTACACAAGATGGAATGGATGCGTCCATACTTTCAGTCATGATGTGGACACTCTTTGGCAGGCCTTTCAATACCTTGTGTGGCTGCTTGTGAGGCAAGCAGGGTTTCCCACCCCCACAGCTGGCCCTCTAACATCTCAGTCCGATCACAAATGGGGACAGACATTCTATCAGCCAACCTTCTACAAGTTTTATCTGCTCACCAGCCTCCAGAAAGAGAACGGATTTGCATTGTCTAAGAAAGCCACTCAAAGGGTGATAGGATTTAAGTGCACAAACCCCTTCTCAGAAAGTGAAAAAAAGTGAAGAGAACAAGTGGAAAAGGGAAGGATTCAAAAGGGAGAAGCAGACTTGGAAAATGTGAACAAAAAAAAAAAAAAAAAAAAAAAAAAAAAAACTTACTTGAAAACTTTTATATGGTCAGCCAATTCAGGAATAGAAGTGATATCACCCTAAAACAAGAATAAGTTCTGAGTTAATAGTCGAATTTGATAGCACAATAAAATCCATTGTTCACTACTTTAAAAAAAATGCAATTCACTACAGTATTTGCATTCTTTGGTTATATAACAGAATATGCCAAATGGTTGTCGGACTAATAGGTTAAAGGCACAATTATTAGCAAGGAGGGATTCTAGAATAGGCAAAACACTTCTAATGCAACACACATCAGGAATTCTAACAGGAAGCAGCTTATGCACCACAGAAGTATTGCGTTTGATTTTCCCTACAGCTCATTCTCACAATGGTGCACAAGTGACTCAGCTAGCTGTCAATGTGCTGGATGTTTCTAGGTACCAGGCAGTGTTTGTATAATCCAATCATGGCAACTTAATTGAATTACAACAGATTTGTTAACTGAATCACAAGCTAAAAATTACATATGATTTTACATACCAGAATAGTTGATGTTTTGCCACCTTCCAAAGTAATCTCCAAATCTGATAGGGCTGCATCTACTTCATCCACTTCTTTTTCACTGTTGTTCATGTGGTTCTCAGATGACATAATGGACAATTTGTTGATGTGATACTGGGGGGAAAAACATTACAACTTGGTGCAAGTTGTTGAAACAAGCAACTTTGCTATTACTTTTTTTTTTTAAAAAACCATCCTAACTCATTCGAAGCTATACAATATTTTTAGGCAAAATAATGAGAGAAAGGGACATCTCTATTACCTTCATCAGGAGGCACGATTTCATAGTACAGTACTTTATTATGTAAAGCTTCTGATGGTTATCACTTTAAACATTAGTCATGAGTAATGCTAGTCTACTAGACGGCAGCCTTGACTCAGATGTAGCCTCTTGGCATTTTATGCAAATCTCCCTACATTACACCAGTGATTAAACTTCAAATGTACTTCATTGGCTAGGACGTGCTATGGGATGTCCAGAGGTCATGATAGATGCTATATAAATGTTTTACGAGTGCAATAAAAATTGTGCGCATATGAAAAACTTTCATTTATATTGTGCCTGTAACTAGGTCAGGAGGAGAGAGAGATTAGGGACCAAGGTTTGAGTTGAAGAACTAGGTATCGATTTTTTTTTTAAACTAAGAAACCAATGTGGAAAGGTTCAGAGAGGCAATTCCAGACAGCAGGACACAGATGGCTGGATAATTGTAAGAGTTGATGGACAGGTACAGCTAGGTGCCACACATGTGGAAAATGACCCAATAACTGTGGATGAGAGTCAGAACAGCACATAAGGAGGCAATTCGGCCCACTGAGTCCATACTGGTTCTCTGTAGAGCAATTTAGTCAGTTCCACTTCCCTGCTCTATCCCCGTAGCCCTGCAAGTTTATTTCCTTCAAGTGCCCATCCAATTTTCGTTTGAAATCATTCATCTTCTCTGTTTCACCAGCCTCAGACAGACAGCGAGCTCTAGGTTATTACCACTTGCTGTGTAAAAAAAGTTCTTCTTCATATCCCCTCTGCATTTCTTGCCGTAAAACCTTAAATCTATGTCCCCTAGTCCTTGCACAAATAGCTAATGAGACAGATTTTCTTTGCCTACCTTATCTAACCCAGTCATAATCTTGCACACCTTGTTCAGATCTCCCTTAAATCTCCTTTGCTCCAAGAACAACCCAGCTTCTCCAACCTAACATTGTAGCTAAAAATCCCTCAACCCTGGAACCGCTCTGGTAAATCTCCTATGCACCCTCTCAAGGACCTGCATATTCTTCCTAAAGTCTGGTGACCAGACGGCGCAATACTCTAGTTATGGCCTAACCAGAGCTTTATAAAAGTTCAGCATAACTTCCCTGCTTTTGTACTCAATAACTATTTATGAAGCTCAAGATCCCATTTGCTTTGTTAATTACTCTCTCAATATGTCCTGCGACCTTCAATCAACTATGCACACGGACCTCAAGGTCTCCCTGTCCTCTTTGGAACTGTGCCATTAAGTCTATGTTGCCTCTCCCTAACCCTCTGCCAAAATGCATTGCCTCTGTATTAAATTCCATCTGTCACTTGTCTGCCCATTCTGCTAGCCTATGTTCTGTTGCAGTCGATTGTTACTATCCTCACTGTTTGCCACAACTCCAAGCTTGGTATCGACAAATTTTGAAATTTTACTCTGTATTCCAATATGAAGTCATTTATATATAAATCAAAAAAAGCAGTGGTCCCAGCACTGACCCTTGCGGAACACCATTGTCTACCACCCTCCAGTCTGAAAAACAGCCACTTACCATGACTCACTGTTTTCTTTCCTTAAGACCATTTTTTTCTTATCCAAGCTGAACTGACCCTCAATTTTGTTAACCAGCCTTTATGTGGTACTTTGTTTAAAATCCATATAGACACCATCCACTGAATTCCCTTCATCGACCTTCTCTGTTACTTTATCAAAAAATTTCAACTAGTCAAGCTCAATCTGCCTTTTACAAATCCATGCTGGCTCTCCTTAATTAACTCAAACTTCTCCAAGTGCCTGTTTTTTTTGTCCACATACTGGTCAAGGAAATTCTCTTGAACACATCTCAGAAATTCCTTCCCCTCCTTACCCAGTACTCCAATTACCCCAAAATTGACTGGAATAATATTCAAGTCCCCCAATATCACTGCTCTTTAGTTCTTGCACACCTGTGATTTCCCTACAGATTTGCTGCTCTCTTTCACTATTTGGAGGCCTTTAGAATACCCCCATTAACTTGATCATCCCCTTTTTGCTTCTCAACTCTAACCAAATGAATTCTGTCCATGCCCCCTCAAGGGCATCCTTTCCAACACTTCTCTAATCAGTACTGCCACTCATCTCCCTTTTTTCCTTCCCTACCTTTTCAGAATACTTTGTATCCCTGAATACTCAGCGCCCAGTCCTCACCATTTTTAAGCCAATGAATATCTCTAATGAACAGTCTTTAGAGGAGGGTAAAAAAAAAAAAAGAGAATCAGGAGATGAAATCATAGAGAGCGTCAGTTATGCTGGACAAGTAGGAATAGAACCATACAAGAGTAGTCCCACACAGCGGAACAGATCAGAATCTGCCATTTACAAAATAAGTGCTTTTTTTTTTGTTGTGGCTGTGTTATCAATGTGTTACTGGAATGGAAAGGAAGTTAGAGTCGGTTAAAAAAAAAATCAAAGCAATTAAGTAAATGTGCCACAAATTCTCTCCACTTTTATACACTGGTCTACTGCTGCAACTTAAAAACAAAATAAAAGCTTCAACATAATCTGCACACCTCTACTGTATAAATCAGAACAAATTAAAATATTTATTCAGCTGTATTACCAATGTATACATAAACTTTTTTTAAAAAACCATTCAGTGCAAATATTTGCAAGCATACGTCTAGAACCCATTCAGGTTTTTCATTTTTAAAACTAGTGCATTCATATCAGCCAATTTTAAGACTGCAGCCTAGTGTGGTATGTACTGAACTACACTGTCCGCATTAAAAATCTCTGGAGAGGTACACCATGTTGTTAAAGGAATATTAAACCATTAATGTTCCTGGCATTTAGGTTTGTTCGTAGGTTAGTGGGTGGAAGAGTATGAGGCGAGGTAAGGGGGTTGGGGTGGTTGAAGAACTACATACAATTGCTTGTATTATAACCTCAATTATCATTTAAATAACTCTACCTAAAGAGGCAATTTATTTTGGTTCTGCAAATGCAATACAACACTTTAGAAATTAAAGCTATGATGCAGTTTTGTGACTATGATTCACACATCCCAAATTTTCAATTTAAAATTGCAGTACTATTGACACAAGTAACTGTAAAATAGTTGCCACTTTTCAGGGACATAAAAATGACAGTACGACTCCTTGTATGTACCTCAACTCATTGATAATAGAAAACTGTTGGATGATGTAAAAGATTAAGTAGTTTGCACGTGTTTCAGTGATTGGAAAATCCACTGATCCACATCCCTGTTCTCGTTTTGCTCCCCAGTATTAATAAAATGTTATTTTAATCCCTAGTTTGGATGTAGGGTAAGCAACCGAAGAATTAGCAAGTCTTTTCACTTTACAGATTGACTGACCTTTTGCAGACTTTGAGTATTTTGTGTTTGTATTTCATGACTCCAGATGAGACAAATGCGAGATGTCATAAAGCTGGCAGTCTTGCACCATAGAGCATAACTCCAGTTCAGTGTCAAATCTTGAGAGAGAGAATGCTGAAAGAGTGCATTGGATCTCTTTGCAAACTGAAGGAAAGCTTATTTAAAGGCTTCAAAGTGTGTGGTTGCCTCACTCATTTGTTCCACATAAGGGCAAAAAAGTTAGGTGAATTTAGAAGACTAAGAGCAGCAGATGCTTGCAAACTGCATCAAACACTCAGCTCCTGACATCATTAGAGCCTTGATCCAAACATGGACAAAGAGCTGAACTCCAGAGGTGAGGTGAGAGTGACTGCCATTAACATCAAGACAGTATTTGACAGAGTATGGCATCAAGGAGCCCTAGCTAAATTGGAGTCAATGGGAATTAGGGGGAAAACTCTCCACTGGTTGGAGTCATACCTAGCCCAAAAGGAAGATAGTTGTGGTTGTTGGAGGTTAATCATCTGAGCTCCAGGACATCACTGCAGGAGTTCCTCAGAGTAGTGTCCTAGGCCCAACCATCTGCAGCTGCTTCATCAATGACCTTCCTTCAAATCAAAGTCAGAAGTGGGGATGTTCACTGATGATTGCACAATGTTCAGCACCATTCGCGACTCCTCAGATACTGAAGCAGTCAGTGTAGAAAAATGCAGCTAGACCTAGACAATATCCAGGCTTGGGCTGATAAGAGACAAGTAACATTCACACCACACAAGTGCCAGGCAATGACTATCTCAAACGCGAGTGTATCTAACCATCGCCCCCTTGACATTCAATGGCATTACCATCGCTGAATCCCCAACTAGCAACATCTTGGGGGTTACCATTGACCAGAAATTGAACTGGAGGAGCCATATAAATACAGTGGCTACAACAGCAGATCAGAGGCTGGGAATCCTGCAGTGAATAACTCACCGCCTGACTCCCCAAAGCCTGTCCACCATCTACAAGGCACAAGTCAGGAGTATGATGGAATACTCTCCACTTGCCTGGATGGGTGCAGCTCCAACAACACTCAAGAAGCTCGACACCATCCAGAATAAAGCAGCCTGCTTGATTGGCACTCCAACATCAACATTCACTCCCTCCACCACCGACAGTGTCAGCAGTGTGCATCATCTATAAGATGCACTGCAGCAATTCACCAAGGCTCTTTAGACAGCACCTTCCAAACCCACAACCTCCACCACCTAGAAGGACAAGGGCAGCAGATACATTGGATCACCACCTGCAAGTTCCCCTCTAAGCCACACACCATCCTGACTTGGAACTATATCGTCTTTCCTTCACTATTGCTGGGCCAAAATCCTGGAACTCCCTTCCCAACAGCAAGGTATGTATACCTACCCCACATGAGCTGCAATGGTTCAAGGTGGCAGTGTCTCACCACTGGCAATTAGGGATGGGCAATAAATGCTGTCCTAGCCAGCGACATGCACATCCCCATGAACAAATAACAGTTAGCAGTCAGGATGAGGAATTTGACCCACCCTTAATTATTCTTAAATTTAGATTATAATAGAATACATCAAAAGCGCTGGTTTAAACACTGCATATGTTGATGCACATGGAAATAGATACATAAAATGATCAAGAAACTTTATATGTGGACCAGTAATTATCTTCTAGTCATATATTCAACTCTAAAGTGTAGTATTAATATAAATAGATATTTGCTTCTGGCATTCACAATTCTAAGGTTCTGAAATTCCACATAGTTGCACTGGATTTGTGCCAATGAATCATGGGTTGAACCCACTGATGCTCTCCAGAGCTGAATCCACCAGAATTGTGTGTTCCACTCCTGCAAATACTGCATAAAATTGTAACAATTTGCTTGAGTGCTTAGAAATTAAAAAGTCAATTCTGGTTGAAGAGTGCAGCATCAGATTAGGGTTGCAGCAATTCTGCACCAGTGTCTGAATCACTCAGATCACAGTCAACTGGCTCTACTGGAGCGCTCACATGCACTTCTGCACCCATTTTCAAGAATGCCTCCCATTGGATAATCTGGCATGAACAGCTGAAAGAGGGATAAGTAGATGACAAACAGGAGGGAAAAGAGCTAAAAATTTCAGTGAGACCGACTTGCAAACTCTCCTCGGGGCAAAACAAGAGAGACAATTGGCAGATTTTCATGGAAGCAAACCTCAAAAAAAAAGTCATGTGTGGGAACTGCAGACTAGTGCTGCAAGTCCAGTGACCTGACCACTCATCTTCCTTGGGCACCCATGCACCGCACCCTCTAATTAAAAGCTGCACAACCATCCCACTCAACTCTAGTTAATGGGGGGCATTAACTTGGGATCTTGCTATATGTGCCACCACCACCTACTCCAACAGCAATTACTGCTATAAAATCTCCTTCCTCCACTTCAAAGGTGATATCAGCAGACCTACTACATCAGCTGTCTGATGGGATGGGGTGCAGTTGTTAGCTTTCACCTAATTCACTATTAGAGTCATAGAGTTATATAGCACAGAAACAGGCCATTTGGCCCATCATGTCTGTGCTGACCATCAAGCACCTTATTATTCTAATCCCATTTTCCAGCACTTGCCCCGCAGCCTTGTATGCTATGGCGTTTCAAGTACTCATCTAAATACCTCTTAAATGTTATTGTTGTAGGACAACTGGCATACCATGCCAGGGAGGCAGGAGAAGGCATCCCAACATTAAGGAGCTCTCCCACTACAAAGAGCATGCCATGGAGCTGATGGAGAAGCTTTCTGCTTCTACTGAAAACACTACTACTGTCATCAGCACCAACATCGGGGAATGGCTTTCCTCATTGAAGGCTGTATAGGAACTTAAGTTAAGTAGGCCATTTAGTACCTCAAGCATGTTCTGCCATTCAATGAGATCAGGGCTGATCTTCAATCTAACTCCATATATCTGCCTTTGTTCCATTCCCTTAATATCTTTGGGTTAACAAAAAGAAAAATCAAATTTATCTAGTATCAATTGCTGCTTGCAGAAGTAAGTTCCAAACTTCTACCACCCAGCATCAGTGGACTTTGCAATGAATGCCTACTATGTAAAAAGTAATCAGGCATTAGTCTATGTCTTTCACCTCCATGGAAATACCGATACTATCCTAGTCAGAATAGAGCGGTGGTTCTTGAAGTGTGGTCGGTGGACATCTGGTGGCCTCTGAGGGCCCTCTGGTTGGTCCAAAATGCAAGAGACAGCCAAAACCATATGAGAGAACAGGGCAGAACCCTCATCCTAACCACCCGCATGATGCCACACAACCTGACCGGCTCCTGTGTGTGTGGCGCTAGTCATCATAAGCATGAGCAATAACAATGTAGTTTTGTAAGCAAGACTTGTTACTGCTCCAACATACAACTGAGATCAGATTTTCAACACCTGTGGGGCTGAAAACAAGAGAGGAACCAGCTGAATGTGGAGCCGGATAGGAGACTAAAGCTTTCCAGTGTGGAAACAGACATCACCTCATTGCTGTCTCATCAAAAGCAGCACCACCATTCTTTCCATTAATTCTGATGAATGTTTTTTGCCATGGCAAGCGAAAGCAGGTGGGTAGGACTGGTAGGTGGTCCACGTGAAAAAAAGGTTTGAGAACCACTGGAATAGAAACTACCTTGCGGACCAGCTTTGCCTAACTAAGTTTGAAACTATTTTATGAGCTGAATTCAAACCAACGTAGTTTACAACACTGAAAGAGGTCATTCAGCTTATTGTGTCTATGCCTACTCTTTAATAGAGGAATCTAAAGCTAACCCTCGCCGCAAACAACAACTTGCACGTATACAGTGCCTTCAATGTAGTAAAAATCTCAACCTGCTTCATAGTAGTGTTAAACAAAATTTGAGACACACAAGAGGAGATATTAGGACCAGCAAGGTAGGTTTTAAGGAATGTCATAAAAGAAAAGAGAGTTCAAGAAGAGTGATTTATGGAGGGAATTGCAGAGTTTAGGGTCCAGGCAGCTGAAGGCATGATTGCTAATGGTGGAATGATGAAAATCAGGGGTGCGCAAGAGGCCATAATTGGATGGTTGTAGGGCTGGAGGAGGTTACAGGAGATAGGAAGGGGTGAAAACAAGGAAGAATTTTAAAACAAAAGGTGTCAATGTTAAATGAGAGACATTGCCAAGCCAGGAACCAATGTAGGTCAGGTGTGACGGGTAAATGGGACTTGACAGCTAGATTCTGAACTGTGAAGGGAGGGCCACCATCGCACAAGGGCAGCCAACTGATAAATTTATGCCTATACTGCACCCTGGCTATCAGAGATCCATGTGACTGCCCAGATTCACCAGATGCCACAGAAGTTGATGCAGTCACCACCTTCATTACCACAGGAAGAACGCTGCAGGCAGATGGCCATGGCTGGAGACCCTTATGCAGTCACAGACACAGCTTCCCTATTGCTTTTTTTGCTGAAGCCCAAGCGCCTTCTCAATAAGACTTGATTTTAAAATGGGCTGCCCATAAATTCTGTATGGTGATGGAGGGGTATAAGCATCCTCTCTTAAATGCAGCCTCAATCTCTGCTCCTCAATGATAATGGCATACAAAGGCGTGTCCATAGGACAGCATTTAAGAAGCTCTGTACAGGTGTGTGTATATAATTATGAGCAACAAAAGTAGCCAGTGGTCTCATTCACAGAAGCAAATCCAACAATGTGTTGGCAAAATATCCTGCCCACCACCCTCCCCACAACCACCCCCCAGAAAAAAAATTCCCATCTGCTGTAATCTTACCTCAAACATTCAGCAATATTCAGGATAAAAAGCTCATTTTTGCCTGTGCCAGTATTGCTGGCAACAGCTGCAAAATTATATTTTATATGCCAACTTATTCCTTGCATATTATGAGTGTAATGCCAATAAATTTGGGGCTGCAATACTACTGCATTGCACTTAATTACAATCAAATGAGGAAGGGACAAATAGTGTGCACATATGACGATCTGCCAATATTGACAAGACCAGCAGAAACAGCTGCTGCCCAAAATAAAAAGGATGTCCTCATTTTACATGGAGAAAGTACTGAAGAGGGCGTGCAATTTCAGGCTCAGATTACCAACAGAAGATGCAAAGAAATGCTAATCGATCACTATCACATAGATTGCATCACCATGGCAATATTATGGCGATCAACGGAGACCACCTCCAGGCGCTTACCCATTGTCTCTCGAGATAAGGAGGCCAAAGAAGAAGAATGGAGACGTTACATATAGTATTCACAAAAGTGTTAAACAAAGGTAGAACTACTCTTTTAAAATGTTATTTTGATTTTGGGAAATTAAATGCTCTGCCTGCATTTTTAGTTTAAACCCTAGTTATTATTTTGCTTGCCAGATAATGTTGAATGTGAATATTATATTGAGATCTCTTGAGCTTTCTGCAATTTGGATGCCAAAAACACTTGGGGAAAATGCGAAACCATTGAAAATTCTCATAGTTGAGCAAAGACAGGAGCAACATTTAAAACATTTGACAAAAAAAAGCCAATCCAGTTACACCAAGTTTTAGTATTTTCTAAAAGACTTTCTTTGTATGGGTATATTTTCTATACAACTAAACTGAGTTACCTTTTAGTTTAAAAGGACTGCCTACCGTTTTTCACCCAGTAAGACATTTCTGTTTATCTGGAAACAGAGAAGCAAAAACAATATGATCATGATACTTGGGTATTCTACAGGTCTCCAAATAGATAGTTAGATTAGATAGAAAGAAAAGCAAATCTGAAGGGTAATCACAAGAGATGTGCAAGAACTACAGAGTGGTGATACTGGGGAATGTTGATTACCCAAATAAATATCAATTTGGATAATGTTAGAGTAAAGGGAAAGGAGGGGGAGGAATTTCTGAAGTATTCAGGAGAACTTCCTTGACCAGTATGTTCGGTCCAACAAGGAAGGAGGCATTGCTGGATGTGTTGCTGGGAAACCAGGTGGGACAAGTGGACCAAGTGTGTCAGGGAGAACATCTAGCCAAGAGTGATCATTGTATCATACGTTTTAGATTAGTAATGAACAAACTAAAGTAGAACTTCTAAATTGGAATAGGGCGAACTTCAATGTTATGACAGAGGATCTAGCCAGGGTAAAATGGAACCAAAATAAAAGCAAAATACTGTAGATGCTGGAAATCAAATAAAAACAGGAAGTGCTGGAAATACTCAGCAGGTCTGGCAGCATCTGTGGAGAGAGAAACAAAGTTAATGTTTCAGGTCTGTGACCTATCAGAATGGAACCGAAGTTAGACAAGAAAACCAGAACAATGGGCAATCTTTAAGACAGAGATATTTCAGGTACAGCCAAGATACATTCCAACAAGAGGGAAAGGCAGGGGAACCAAAGCGAGGGCTCTTTGGATGACGAGGTTGATAGAGAATATGATAAAACAAAAAGTGTGATGCATGCCAGGTGAATTCTTCCAGCAAGAACCAGGCCAAATATAATAAATTGAGAGGGGAAGCGAAGCAGAAAATAAGACTGGCAAAGAGAAAATGAGAATAAATAGCAGTTAACATAAAAGGGAACGTGACATATGCTAGAAGTGCACGGCAAGGCTAGAATATTTATTGAGTACTTTGTATCAGTGTTTACCAAGAGGATGCTGACAAAATATATCAGAAGTGGAGATGGTAGTGCTAATGGATGAGGTGAAAGTGGATAGGCAGGATGGCTATACATAGAGTCGATAAGTCAGCTGGTCAGGACGGCTTGCATCCCAAGTTAAAGGCCTACTACCCGACCCAAACCCGACGATGTTGTCGGGTGCGGGTCAGGTCAGGCCGGACACACACGGTAAGTGGTCTGCTGGTAAGTATTATGAATAAAAAATAAAACATTTACCTGAGCTGGGAGTCCAGGACGAAACTGAGTCTGCACAGTGAGCGAGTGACATCACTATGACGTCATCATGCACGCGCTGCAGCTTCATGGAGCTTCCCAGTTGGGAGGTAAGTAAAGGGATGGTCGGGTCAGGTCAAGCCGGGCTCGGGGTGAAATTGGAGGGACTCGGGCTGGGTCAGGCTCGGGACCGCTGTGGATCGGTTGGGTTCAGGTCGGGTTCTTTTTCCCGACTTGAGCAGGCCTTTATCCCAGGTTTTTAAGGGAAGTGGAAATAGTGGAAGGGCTTGCCCTAATCTTCCCTAGATACAGGGGAGGTGCCAGAGGATTGGAGAATGGCAAATGTGACACCATTATTCAAGAAAGGCTGCAAGGACATTCCTAGTATCTACAGGCTGGACAATTTATCAGTGGTGGGTAAGGTCTTAGAAACAATCAGGGAAAAAAATTAACATACACTTGGAGAGGTTTGAGTTAATTATGGAGAGCCAGCACAGATTTGCAAAAGGCAGATAGTGTTTGAAGTAGTAACAGAGAAGGTTGAAGAGGGGAATTCAATGGATGTTGTCTAAGAATTTTAGCAAAGCATTTGACAAATTACCACATTAGAGGCAGGTTAACAAAATTGAGGCTCATGGGATAGGAGAGTCAGTGGCTGCTTGGATAAAAAATTGGCTTGAGGACCAACAGCAGTGAGTTGTGGTAAATGGTCGTTTTTCCAGAGTGGAGGATGGCAGACAGTGGTCTTCCCCAAGGTTCAGTGTTAGGACCACTGCTATTTTTGATGTACACAAATGAATTAAATTTCAAAATTTGTCGATGATACCAAACTTGGAGGTGTGGCAAACAGAGCAGATGGTACCAAATCAACTGTAACAGTTCATAGATAGGCAAGCGGAAATGGGCTGACAAATGGCGATGGAATTTAATACAGAGAAGTGTGAGGGGATGCACTTTGGCAGAAGTAATAGGGAGAGGCAATATATACTTAATGGCGTGGTTCTAAAAAAAAAGTGTGCAGCGACAGAGGGACCCGAGGGTTCATGTGCATAGATCTTGGAAGGTGGCAGGACATACAGGGAGTAATGAGCAAAGTATTTGGGATCTTTGGCTTCATAAATATATAGAGGCATTGAGTGCAAAAGCAGGGAAGTTATGCTGAACCTTTATAAAGCTCAGTTCAGCCCCAACTGGAGTATTGTGTCCAGTTCTGGTCACCACACTTTCGGGAGGATGAGAAGATCCTCGAGAGGCTGCAGAGGAGATTTACTAGAATGGTTCAAGGGACGAGGGACTTTAGGCTGGAGAAGCTGGATTGTTCTCCTTGGAGCAAAGGAGGTCAAGGGGAGATCTGATAGAGGTGTACAAGATTATTGCAGGTTTAGATAAAGGTAGACAAAGAAAAGCTGTTCCCATCAGCAGATGATACAAGGACTAGGGGACACAGATTGAAGGTTTTGGGAAAGAGATACAGGGTGGGATGTGAGGAAGAACCTTTGTTTAAATGCAGTGAGTGGTAATGACCCAGAACTCACTGCCTATGAGTGATGGAACTGAATGCGATGAATGATTTTAAAAGGAAATTAGATGGGCACTGAACATGCAGGGCTACAGGGACACAGCAGGGAAATATAATTGACTGGATTGCTCTACAGGGAGCCGGCATTGGCTCGATGGGCTGATTGGTCTCCTGTGCCGAAATGACTATAAACTCACAAGATGTCTACTTCATGACACCATCACCATGAATAATATTCCTCACTTGAGTACTATATATGCCTGTACAATGAAATTAAAATGTATGAAATGGCCAATCATGAAGCGCAATCCTCGAGCACAAACTCACTGGGGGCTCACAGCAACCAACTATATTTTATATTCCCCTAACACCTTACTCCATGAGCTAACCTGGCAGATTATTTAAAACATTTATCACCTTTTGAACATTTCTGTATTGGACAATCATTCACAATTCTACCTAGAATCCTGTGAAACACATAGAAGCAAAGTTTAACATGGTAATACTGTGCTAAGTCTTGAATTTGAATGTTATGCTGGAATTTCCTGGAGATCTAACGGGACGAGATTGATGAGCACTTTGTTTAATGACATTGCTCAGTGTATAAACTATAAAAGCACCTTGACAAATTTGGAATTAACATATTTGTGTACTCTAAACCAGATATTTCCTTCTGCATCTGCCCCTAGAAAAAGCTCTCCATATAACATCACTCAAATTCTCAACTGTCGAGTCATTGGCCCTCCATTTACCACAATATTTCTGCAGCTGCTGATCAGTTCAATCACAACCTCAACTCTATCTTCAAGCCCGTGTCCCCAGTAAAATACTCAGACTCTCACCTGGGCCTTCGTGTCCATTTTCCGTCCCCTATGATGTCAGGGGCCATGTTTAGGGTAGAACCTCTGTCTGTCCTAAATAGGCCCTGATGGAAACTAGCAACTGAGACCAGGGCCTGATTTATCCAGCAGGTACCAAACAGTCACTGTACTCCTGGCAGACTTATGGCAGCAGATATTTGGGGCCTAAATCTTGAATAGTCTCAAAGGAACCATATAAAAAGTATAGCAATGAAATCTGGCCTGATACAAAGAAAGTAGTTAATATGACAGCCAAAAATACATTAGGCCAAAAGGTTTGTTATTGGAATGCTATAGAACTCTACACATTTATATATAGTCAATATGAAAGTCAATAGTGTCCTGTCAAACCTGCGCAACACAATCTTAAGTATGAATCAGGCTTACAAATCAAAATCATGAATTTAAGTTTTGGATTGTATAACTCAAATAATGGGTGAAGCCAATGTTGTGCATTTATTTCAACATATGCTAATAATTAAATCATGCAAAGCTCCTTGACATTTGATTGAAAGAGGAATTTGAGGGGGAAGTGGGGGAAGATACCAGCTATACAGTAGCATATATGGAGGCCACAGCTGAGGGGGGGACATGCGAGGGAAGAGCGCACGAGGAGAGGGTGGGAGGAGCGCGTGCGAGAGGAAGGAAAGGAGGGAGGGAGGGGCGTGTGCAAGAGGACAGGAGGGAGGGAGGGGAGGGGAGGGGGACGAACGAAGAGAATGTATAAGAGACTGGCAGCCAGCATAAAAAGGGGAATCCAGAACTCTTCAATAGGCAAATAAATGGTAAAAAGGGCGGTAAAAAAGGAGGAGCAGGTGCAATTATGGACCTAAAAGGCGATTTATGCATGGAGACAGAAAGCAAGGCTCAGGTATTAAATGAGTACTTTGCATCTGTCTTTACCAAAGAAGATGCTGCCAAAGTCATAGTGAAAAAGAGGTAGTTGAGACACTGGATGGGCTAAAATTGATGAAGTATTACATAGGCTGACTGTACTTAAAAGTTGATAAGTCACCAGGACCAGATATGATGCATTCGATATGAAGAGAAGCAAGAGTGAAAATTGTAGAGGTACTGCCATAATCTTCCAATCCACCTTAGAATACAGAAGTAGTGACAGAGAACTGGAGAACTGCAAATGATACACTCCTGTTCAAAAAAGGGTGCAAGAATAAACTCAGCAAATATAGGCCAAGGTCAGATTAACAGGTCATTCATTCTTTTTGTAAGAGCTTGCACAATTGGTTACATTTTCCCATCATAAGTGACCGCTCTACTAGTGTAATTTATTGCTTCTGAAGCACTTTGAAACATTTTGAGGCTATGGTTGTGACTATTCCCTTGCCTTCATTAAGCTGAAGATACCATCTTGACTGTCGTGGCCTTTAGTGTCCTAAACAATATTAAGCTTCCCTGCTGCACTGCAGCTCTTGCAAGGTCACATGGCCAAATCATTTATTAGACTCAAAAGCCAGAAATTGGGCAGGATGTTTCCTGTACTCTGATGCTACATTTTTCCAAAACTTTGTTGTCTAAGAGGAAGGATACACATTATGTTCAAAGATTTACCATACCTATTGATGTTAATCAATGAACTGCACAGGAAAGTTTGACAAAAATGTCCAGCAAATATACAAGAAATTGGGACCTAGTACAGTATTAAAACTCACTTGCCAGTTGTCAGATCAGTAATTACCTGATTAAACCTTGATTTTGCCAACTTTCTCCCCAAGTGCTCCGGTTCTGGGTAACTGGTTTGTACTTTTCTTATTGGGTGAACAGAAATAGCACTTGTGTGGATTTCGGAGTAGATTGATTCAGACACAAACCTGATGTTCAGTTTCCACGTGTGTCAGATACCCAGTTGACAATTAAAAACTTTTGCTGAAGTCACAATTTGCTGAACAAACTGGCTAAGTGAATCATATATAATATGACCACTCATGCCATAAAATACAAGTCAGGGATGTGGAAAAACTACCTAGAACACTGAAGCGCATCAATCCAGCACATGAATTCACCCAACACATTTAATAATATTTTAAATAACTCACAATTATCTTTATTGATTATTGATAGTAATAACGTTTTTTTTCCACAAGCTTCCATTTATGCTCCGATGCAATCATGTGGGTTTACCACACTTGACTGCAATCTTTTAATCTTTACATTTAGCTTGTCTAATCTTTCTCAATAACACGTCTTTACATTTAGGATTAGTATTGATTCGGATCTGTACAATTTTTACATTTCCTAATACAAAAGGAATCTTCTTGTGTGGCCAAAACTAAACACAACATTCTCAGTTATGTGCTGACCAGTGAGATATAAATTTTTTAGCATAATATCTGTAGACTTGCATTCCATCTCTAAGTTATGTAATGTCGCACTTATCACCTCCTTTTAAAAAAAAACTGTACTGCTACATTGTGCAGTCAATGAAAATAACCACATCTGTGATTACTTCCAGGTCCCTTTCTAAATATACCCATGCTTTCCATGTTAACTCAGTTCCTTTCTCTCCAAGCCATTCATATAGATTAGAAGTAAACAGTCCATGGGCTGAATTTTGAAAGCTCGATCAAAAAAGGCGCAGCGCACGCATAAGCTGTGCGCTGCTGAGCCCCATGCGATATTTCATGCGGCGGCTCATTTACATGGAGGAGGCGGGTGCTCCATCCCCAGCAACGGCAGCCGGCGCGGCACCATTTTTAAAGGGCTTCAGGCCCTTGTTACATTTACATTTTTTTTTTTAAATGGTCGTGTCTCCGGCAAATAAAAATAAAATGTTAATGCAATTTTGAATCCCCTCTCCCACCCCCGCAATGAGTAATCTATATAAAAATTTCCCTCTCCCTCCCAAAAAAAAAAATGTTTATTCAGATCCCGAAGTTTATATCCTTTGACCCTCAACTTTTTTTTTGTTATTAGTTTGTGGGATGTGGGTGTCGCTGACTAGGCCAGCATTTGTTGTCCATCATTAATTGCCCTTGAATGGAGTGGCTTAAATGGGCTACTTCAGAGGGCATTAAGAGTCAACCTCACTTCTGTGGATCTGTAGTCACATGTAGGGCAGACCAGGTAAAGGCAACAGATTTCCTTCCCTAAAGGTCAATAGTGAACCAGGTAGGTTTTTACAACAAACAATGCTTTCATGGTCACCATTAGACTAGCTTTTAATTCCAGATTTATTAATTGAATTCAAATTTCATCATCTGCTGTGGTGGGATTCGAACCCATGTCCCCAGAGCATTAGTCTGGACCTCTGGATTACTAGTCCAGTGACATTACTACTACGCCACCACCTTCCCACCATCCCTGCAGCCAATAGCAGGAGGAGTTTTCCCCGCTCCCTCACCCTGAAAACTTCACTCCTCTTGCGCCTTGGATCTCCGAATGGCATGGGATGGCTGCCGGGACAAGGCAAGTGTTTATGCATTCATTATAATTTATTTAAATATTTAAATTAAGGCTTCACCACCAAGCAGCGGGGGGGGGGGGGCACCCTTAAGCTGTCTCATCGATGCCGGTAAAATGGCGTGGGGCCTTCTCGGCATCAAGGCAGGCCTCGCCTGGAAGTACTTTCCGGGCCCATCCCCAAGACACCCGCATCGGATGGGCTGGCAAAATTCAGCCCCATGTCTTGTGGGACACCATTCATTCCCCTCAATCCAGTCTGATAAAACAAGGCCAAAGAGGTCAGTTATAATGTTTAATAAAATATTGTGTCATAACTGGCTTTATAAATAGGCAGAGAGTACAAAAGCAAGGAAGCTATTCTAAACCTTTATAAAACATTGGTTAGGCTCCAGCTGAAGAACAAGGTCCATTCCTGGGGACAACACTTTACAGGGTTGGTAAAACTTGAAAACATTATTTGTAGGGCTGTGGGGAAAAGAATGTGGGAGTGGAACTAATTTCAAAGAGCCAGCACAATGGGCCAAATGATCTCCTCTGTGCTGCGTGTTTCTATGAAATCAGTTTCAGTTCCAATCCCATTATTTTTCTATTATAGAATGGATTATATCATTGGGACACCACTGGTTTAAGCATGCACTGAGGTATTGTAAAAGAAAAGCCTTTGTAGAAGATTTTAAGATCTGTACTAGCATTCATACAATCCAGACAAAATTTTAAATGAATTATTTAGAAGCCACTTTAAAAAAAAAGTATTCAAGAACGTGTGGATAGTTAAAATAGAAATCTTTCTGGAAATTGATGCATTAAAATGCAAGCCAAATAAATTTGTTGCAACAACTTGTATTTATAGTCAGTGACTCACGGGTAAGTATGCACATTTAAAAATTTCCAAGAAAACAAATCCTGTCCTTTCTGATTTGATAAAAAGGCAAAATTAATTGTCCTCTTACACTTCCCAGAAAAGCAGAACACAGAGTTACTGTAGTATCGTTACAGCTCAGAACTATCAGTACATGCTGGAGCACTAATATGACACCATGCAATGATTGTGATGTGAACATTCAATGCTCTGGACACAAGCTCAAAGTTTTATTTCTATTAAGTGACTTTCTTCAGCCATTTCTGGCTGAAACTCCTCCTGCTACTGGAAGCAACCAGCCTGCTCCAAGATTTCCACCAAGGCCTTGTAACTGGCCAAAAGAGGCAGTACACACCATCCACAAACAATTCACCTTTTCCAATTCTAACCACTCCCAGCCTCCAACCCTACACCTCCACAAGGAACGTCACAACCTTGGTGTGGAGTTTGGCATCTCCTAGGTAGAGAACGAACACCCAAGTGTGTGCTCTAGTTTGGAGATGCCCAAAGAGTTTCTGATCTGAGCAGCACTGCTGTAGAGAGCTACCAAACAACAATTATATATTACCCTCAGAGTGCAGGAGGAAGGGTATGAGTCATTACAGTTGCACTCACTGCTTAGCTGTCAGTATCAAAATAAGACTGCAAGAGCAGCAGACCAGAGTAACTGGCTTCCAGGTCATGGATGACATAGTACAGGCAGATCTAAATTGGGAAAAGGGAGAACCAAGTTAAAAAAAAATTCTCTCTTCTTTCTGTGGTTATGCACAAGGAAAAATAAAATGCAGGAAATCAAGGGCTCATGGGGCAGGGTGGGGTGGAGGCGCCGCATATTAATGTACTGAAGTAAAATCAAGATTTCCAATGATCAGCAGCTAGAATTACAGGACTTAGTAAAACTTAATCACCCCGTCCACCACCCCACCCCCCTCAATGCTTTACACAATGGAAATCTGCTATCTGGGAAAAGCTGGAATGTGAGTTCAGCCAAAATAAACGAATCTGGTCTAATATCGGATACAAAATACTATTGCACTGTCCCCCTTGACCACAAAAGCTTTTTGGCTTTCATCTGCTTGATTTGTCATTCTTATAAGATTTCCTCTGCCAAATGGAAATATAATTTGGCAATGGGTATGACCAGCTACTCATTTCAGACCTTCTTCGGCAGTCCCTTGGGTTCGTGGATGACTTGCTTCCACTCTGGCATGACAGAGTCTGCAGATTACATATTGTATTTATCAGCCATCTCAGACACTGCCATGGAGGGGCAGATGGTGTTTGAAGGGTCAGGTAGATGAGCAGTTTGGAGGCTTGTGTACTCCCTCTGATGCCTTGACTTTGCCCCTGCATGTTCTCCAATTTCCTCAAGGTGTACGATGCCTTCCTGAATGAGCTTTCTCCATCAAGGAGAGTCATGAGCCAAGGACTCCCACGAATTGATGGGGATGTCTGATGTACAGATGCCTTGAGGACATCTCTAAAGCATTCTGCAGTCCTCCTGAGAGTCTCCCGCCATGACCTAGTTCGGAGTAGAACTGTTGCTTCGGGAGTCGGGTGTCAGGCATGTGAATAATATGACCTGCCCAGCTGAGCTGGTTCTGGGTGACTAGCACCATGATGCTGGGCAGGTTGGCTTGGGAGAGGACACTCCTGTTGGATAGTCTTTCTTGCCACCATATTTGGAGGATCTTGTTGAGGCACCTCTGGTAGTACTTGTGCAGTGCTTTGGAGGTGCCTGCTGTAAGTTGTCCAAGTCTCCGAAGCATATAGGAGCATAGGAATCACTGCAGCCCAGTAAACCATGATCTTAGTCTCGGGTTTGAGATCCTGACCCTCAAATATTCTCTTCCTCAGTTGGTCAAAGCCTGAGCAGACACATTGGAGGCGATGATGAACCTCATCGTTCAGGTCTGCTTTCACAGAGAGTAGGCTCCCAAGATTTGAAAAATGGTCCACATTTTGCAGGATCTCGCCATTGATCTTGATTGACAGGGGAAGGTGTTGTGCTGTGGGAGTTGTTTGGAAGACGACCTTCATTTTCCAAGTGTTTAGTGAAAGACCCAGTTTCTCGTATGCTTCAGAGAAGGAGTCAACAATGATCTGGAGCTCAGTTTCCAAGTGAGCGCACATGCAAGTGTCATCTGCATACTGAAACTCGATGACGGTGGTTGGAGTAATTTTGGTTTTGGATTGAAGGCGGCGTAGCTTGAACAGTTTCCCGTCTGTTCTGTTGATCATCTCCAAGCTTGCGGGTAGTTTGCTGGAAGTGAGGTTTAGCATTGCAGCAAGGAAAATGGAGAAGAGGGTTTTCAGACCAGGCACCCACAGAAAGCAGCGATTTTTCTTCTATTTTATCAAATAAATCTTGATATAGAATACAACGTTGAAATTATATAGTTTCATTTTTGTGCTTATATGATTCATTTTAAAGTGTGCATCAGCACTAAGTGATAGTATAACTTAGACTGAAATACCAATGGACACCCAAATGCACAGGGATGAGAAACCCATTCTAGAGCAAGGTACAACTCCAATTTGGTACAAAACTGCATTTTTATAGCGTTCAGGCAATCTGCTCGAGTTCCTAGGAGCTTTGAAAATTTTGCACTATTTCTAGGACAAAGGAGATGCTCTAACGTTAAAATTCAACTGCCAGTGAAGTATACGTACTGCTGTTGCTATATCTTGTTGCCAGTCAGATTGACAGATAACTTTGGTTTGCAGGTTGTGATGTATCAGCATCAATATAAATCATAGCTTAATATTACCTATTATTGATGAGATGGATAAAATGTTGATGCTGCAAATGTAAGTTCTGCTTTTCAGCAGAAATGATGAAATACAGGAACATAGCTGAGCCTATACTAAAATAAACCTCAAAATATGAAATTCACAAACCATTTGTGCTGAAATAAAAAGGATAATAAAAAACAGATTAAGTGCAAGACACAAGAATCATACAAGTTTCAGAGTAAAGTTAACCTTCAGAATTAATGGCCACCTTTTCAGAAATCTTTCACATATCTGCACACGAATAGACGGTTACCAACACTACCCATACCAAGTACAACTTACAAAGAGAGACATGAACACTTACTGAATGAGGAGAGTGCACTTGGAGTTAGCAGCATTTGTAAGCAAAACAAAATCATTGGGACTAGGTTATAATTATGATTTCAATATAAATGAATCTTGTCTGTTTTTCACACTGAGCCTTCAGTGTTTTCAATGTTTCTGAATGTAAAGGAGTGGCAAAAACCACAACCTTCCAGAGCCAGCGGATCCTGAAATAAAGTGAAACAAATCATGTCCTCCCCTGCCAGCAAAAGGGACATTGCTCTCTCCTCCTTGAACTTTTTGAGAAGACTGAAGTGGAGAGTAGAAAACAGGAGGATAAAAGGGGATAGCAGAGATAAGGTACTTACTCCAGGAAACCAGCAGACTGTTGCCTTGGGTGCCTTGACTCCAGTTCAAAACACCACAGCAACTGATATTTTGGAAACTTCTCTGTCCTTCTAGGTTTGCTTCTCACAAGATAAAGATTACACACCAAGTTCCCACTCCAGAAACTCGACTCTATCCCCACTAGGATTCTGTGCCACTGTGAGCAGGAAGGTTTGTGAAGTTTCAACAGTACCACATCTGGAAATGCTGAGGTTGTTCAGACGGAATCAAGTTTCTCCGCGTACCTGGTATCATGTGGAATGTCCATACCCTCAACTAAATGCTCTGCATGCTGGTTGATGTCACCTTGCCATTCCAACCTCTTTCAGCAGCATCTGCATGGAAGGCAGTGGGTGCAAGAAGCATCTGTCTCCGCTTTTGGTAAAAATGCTGATTGACACCAAATTAGTTGGAGACCACCCCAAATATACCATCATTATGCTGGAAAATCATGGTCTATGTTTATAATAGCTGTATGGTGGGGAACACATAATCTAGATCCAGGCCTCCTCTAGCTGCACGCCCCAAATGTTAAGGTAAACATTGATCACCAAGGGAAGGGGTGGATAAGAAGACTGCAGTAATAATTCAATAGCATTCGTCTTAGGAGCCTCATTGCACATCTCGTTATAACCAGACTGCCCAGGTTAGTGGAAAGTACTGGAATAATGAAATTGCACAAGGAGTTATACTTTAGCTATCACAGGTATGGCTATGGCGGCCAGTCCTGGAATCTGAAGACAATGCTGTGCCTAGATCCCACCTTAAATGGCAAATATTCTGACCAGATAATTTAGTATCACCACCTGCACGGTCGAAAAATTATGTCCTACTTAAATATATACAAGAACACAAATTCCAAGACAAAAAGCTAGGAACCACACTAATTTAGTTAAATCGATTTCTCATTTCAGAATTATGTAGAGTAGTTTTGCTCAAGCATACATTAAAAATAGAAAACTGATCTCATCATTCTGTAGTGCGTTTGTGCTCATAAATGCTTTTATGGAACATGTAGAATTGCCCAATGACATTCTGGGCACAGTGCCCATTCCTTTGCAGCCTCTGCCCTTCTCAAATGTTCCAAAGTTGTTTATAGCTAGAATGATGAAGATATGCAGAGTTTAGACAAACAGATCTCAGCACCAAAACTTTCTAATGCGACAATTAATCTGAGGTAGCAGTTTTACTGAAAAATTGAATTTTTCTTACTTTATGCTTATGTTTACTTACTTGCAAAGCAGCAAACATCATCATTTCCTCCTCTGTGCATTCAATTTCTTCCAAAAGAATACACCATTTAGCTTGTTCAAAAAGTTGGTTGATCCTCACTGCATCATACTGAAATTTCAAAATAAAACAAATGTTTAGAATTGTCACAACTTTGTACAAACAAGTATTTTTGTGTCGTAGCATAAAGAATAAAAAAATTGTTACTGCAGATATTTTAAAAATCTTTTTGGGTATATTTTAAGACTAATACCCACTCCAACTCTAAACTATGAAAGTCATCACATTGTAATGTGCTGTGCCACCATAACAGTATTGCTTTTAATTACATATTTTAAATCAAATGTTGTTCTTTAATTTCAAAGATTTCTGCTTTAAATAAGTTGGTGTTAGTCAGTAACAGAAATGAGCTGAGAAAGACCGGAACATGAAAGATTTAAGTAGTCAAAGCAGATTCCTGGAGCCTACCTTGTCCGGAACTTGGTAGTGACCTATTCTTGCCTTCCACTGTGTCAGTATTAAGTATTTTATGAAGCGGTCATACAAATGTTTTGTAAACATAGCTAAAATAGTTACATGTTGGGTGGCATAGTAAATAAAGTATAACTTGTATATTCATGCAGAATTGGAAAAGTTACACAGAGAAGCGATCAAACATGCAATAAGGCCGACACTTTCTAATGCTTTTAACATTGGAGGGTGTGTATAATATTATTCAGTATACTGGTGCAAAATAAGTGGTATAAACTAGTTTTAATGGGCATTTCAATGGCACAGAAAAATCTGCCACATTATAAAGGCCTGCTACCTGACCCAAACCCAATGGGACCCGACGACATGTCAGGTTCAGGTCAAGTCACTCTTCCGGGTCCGGCTCGGATTGGGCACCCGCAGTATTAATTGGACTTTAAAAGGTTGTTTGAAAGGATGAAGATTGGAGCCACGAAGTCAGTGATTGTTTGGTCAAGAGTTAAACAGAAACCCATGGAGTTGTGCCCTGACAGATTGTCCCACACTGTACCAGTACCTGTATTGTTTAAAATAAACACAGCAATTGCCCGAAGGCTCAGAAAATATTATACATTACTTAGACTCCTGCTTTACAGGTTGAAATACGTGCTGCAAGTTTATCCAGTGAGCAGCTGAGATGCAGAGACTAGGAAGGTCCTGAATGATTAATTATAATATACAGTATTTATATAAAAAGATAAAATAATCACTGTCAGGACTCTAGTCTACACACATACAGTACTGTACTGTGTGGCACAACTCCATGGGTTTCTGTTTAACTCGTGACCAATCACTGACTTCGTGGCTCCAAACATCATCTTTTAAAACAACCTTTCAAGTCCAATTATAGTTTTTGTTGCTCATCTGCACAAACTGAAAAAGCGAAAAATGGATTCGGAATCGGAAGGTAGGTAAAGTGAACATTCCGGTGGTCAGGTCGGGCTCGGAAAAAAAAAAAAAATGGAAGGACTCGGGCCCCGGTCCAATGTGGTTCTGTCGGGTTCAGGTCGGGTTTTTCTTCCCCGACCCGAGCAGGCCTCTACCACATTATGCATTGCCTTGTAAAATACTTACTAAAAATATCCTTTGAAGTACAGAATAAAAAGCCAGCAGAAAAGGATAAAAAGAGCCTTTCAAAATGGTATGCAGTTTTGTGAAATCATACCTTCGGATTTAAATCAAAGAAACTGTAATATTTGAATCGCAGCATTAAAACGTCATTGTCTTTTACATCTTGCTCCATCAGGGACCTTGACGAATCTAGCCATCTAAAAGAAACCATGCAAAGATTGAAATATATTTACACAATGGTGACTTTATACTTTTCTAAAGAAAAAAAGGAGGCAAAAAAGTATCTGGACTTACCCTTTATTAGTTTTTGCCTTATCAAGTAGAGACTGGGGTTTGAATAGCTGTGCCAAAATATCTGGAGAGGTGATTGGCTGGCTCACTGCAAGAACACCAGGATTGCCTTCTGACAGAGGACTATCACCAAACCAAGCTGAGGTTGGGGAAAGTGGACTACCATCTCTTGAGTCATATGTTGGCGTCATTGTTTTGCTATACAATCCTGGGCTTGAGTAAATACTTCCTGAAGGAGAGAGATTAAAATAAATATAATTTTATTTGGTTAATTATCAGTTAGGATATACAGCGTTTAGCATGATGCAAAACTGCAGAGCCAATAATTCTGATCATTACGGAAATCTGTGTTTTGGAAATACTAAAAATCAAACAAAGCACAGACAGGTATCCATAGTGTAACAATACATTTAATCAAAGTCTGTGATAAGTTGAAAGCTTACCTTTTGATGGACCAATATAAAGAACATCAGAGCCTACAGAAGAGGAAAACAAGAGGAAATGAGAAGGGCAGGACAGAGCACAGAACAGGCAGGGCATAGCAGAGTGAACAGGCAGAGCAGAGAGTGAGTAGGTAGAGCACAATATCATGCTGCAAGAACATAGCCAGTGATAAGAACATTCATATGAATCAACTTATCTGTACCAAGGATTCATCATGTCTCCATTATAGAATCTGCTTCATCGCTAACACCAGTGAAATAACTAGTGGGCCTTCAGATGCCATACCAAAGGCACTTGCTAGAGGAAGTGCATATTGTGAAAGTTCGTACAGCAAACAAAAAAAAAATAATCAAGTTTAAAAAATGAACATGGCTAATTTTGAATACATGCTGGTTTTGGCATGTGCTATACATTTCAGATAAATTAGTGCTATCACTATTTGAGGAGGGTTCAAGTAAGTGAGTGATTAAACTGAAAAAAATCCAATGCAGAAGAATTGTGTTTGTTTTTTTTTTTAATACCAATGCAAGGACTTCTATAGCGCTAGGCTGAATATGTATGTCTGAATGTCCTTCAGCATTGACATGCACCAGACATGTTAAATTAGTTTCATCATACATGACTACCTTATTTTAATGCAAGTTCCACCTCATCCCCCTCAAGAAAAATATATTTAGGAGAGATTGCTCTGACAAGAGGAGCAGGCAAGTTAAAATTGAAAGAATTATTAAAACAGATTCAAGTATCCTCCACATAATTATGAGATTATGTCCAGAAAATCTAAAGGGATGTGTCCTTTGAAGACAATTTGGGCCTTTGTTGATGTTACTGAAAACCTTTCCTTCTTGCATTATAAATTTACTCTTGGCCTTGCTGTCTATCCAACCAGAATGGCCTCCGATAACTGATGGATCCCCTCCTAACACCAGCCATAATTCTTCTAATTCAAGTTTTATAACGTTTCCTTAGAAATGTAAGTTTCTTTGTCCCCCTTCAAAACCCAACTTGTTTCAGTTTTATTTGTTGGGGAGTGGGTGGGAAAGGGCAATTGACACCCAAGATCATACTGAATAGCGCAGCAGGCTTGACAGGATGTATTGTAAACTCCTGCTCCTATTTCTTATGTTCTTTTGGGATTAAAGCATAAATTGATCAAAGATTCTACTTAACAGTAGGAACAGATTTTTCATTAAACCACGAGTAGTACATTGGACTCTGCCTATCCCAGGGGCATCAGTCATCATGGGTTCTGATACTTGATTTATTAATTTAACCTCATTTGACCAGCTGGGCCTCCGATCAACTTGGTCCCAGGGAATGCAATATGACTCTAATGTTCCTAATAGGAAGTTTAGCACTGGCCAATCTGAGTCTGAGATACTGAGCTTCATTATGGTAGTGCAGGAAGATAAGCAATGGTACCAGAGCTGATATACAAGCTGCTGTGTAGTCTCCACCATGTGAATTCTGTCTGGCAACCCTAAATACTGCAGATGTTCCTGTGACTGCCTTCATTGTAAGTTAAAAGCAAAATACTGCAGATGCTGGAAATCTGAAATAAAAACAGAAAATGCTGTTTTTATTTCATTGTAAGTTGCCTGGTTAGCATGAGATTTTTAGCCCTTTAGTATCACCTTTCTTTTGGATGATTTGGACGCAGCTTAGGTTTGACGCTGTTTCACACTAGCCTTCTCCATGATGCTCCTTTCACTCCAAAGGTTAATGGGGGCAGATTCCACCAACAACTTCTGAATAGTTTTTTTTTAAAAAAGGGAAGCAGCTCGCTTCCCTTATCTCCACAAAGTCAAGCCACTTTTTAAGTACTCCCAGTCATCACCTTTGGTGGATTCATCTTTGATTAAATCTTTTGACTGTCACTGGGAAGAACTGACAGAGCACTGGCAAGTCACTGGTTACTGTGCAAGTGGACCCTTTTATCTAGTGCACCCTTCATTATCAGATCCTGGGTACAAATTACCCATATAGAATTTCATTCTTTGGGTGCACTTCATCAAGAAGGATGCCAATTCCAGGTTACAACCTAGTTTCTCCAGACAAGGAAGTTCATGTAATTGTCTCTGCAGTCAGACAAAGCAGAACTTTTCACATTTGCTTAAATGGATACACCGAGCTCTGATCAGTGTCAGAATGCTGATTAAGTTTCTAATATTAGAAAGAACCAGTGGCGTTTTCTGCTTTTTACTGGTAAAAGTGCAAAGCTGGTCTTCATCCAGATAAATAGCCTACAGTTTGCAATATTAGGATATGAACACTTAACAAATCTGTTACTCATCTATTTTAATAGGTGTGACTTCCTTCAAAATAAACAAAGATCATCCTACAAATAGGTTATGTGTACAAATTCTAATATCACTTTCAGTAGTTTCCAGGCATTCATGTTTAAAAATAGTCTGATTACAGTCCAGTATAAACCCCAGGTAATGCTACAGCACTTACCTTGCCAAAAATGGAAAACAAGTCACGTTTGCATTATTACTGGCGCAGAGAAGTAACCTTCTCCGGACCTATAACCCTGAGAAATATCTGCACTCTTCCAATTCTGGCCTCAAGCCAGTCAATCCCTGACTTTAACTGCTCCAGCACTGGAGTTCTGTGACCAAGCTTTTGGTCATCTCCCCAATATCTCCTTACGTGGCTTGGTGTCATATTTTGTTTCGACAATGCCCCTGTGAAGTGCTTTAGGCCGTTTTACTGCAAAATGGGTTATACAAATGCAAGCTGTTGTGTTGCACTAGAAACAAGCATCCATACTATAGCAGTATAGAGCTGGCATTTACCAACTTCAAATGAAACAGTTTGAATGTGGAGCTCAGATAATCTAAAATGATACACCCTGCCAAAATGAACAATTAATTTATTTAGGCACTGCAGAAGAGCTCCCTGAAAAGAGGGGAATTTAAATCCTGTTACTTATAGTTCAATTAGACAAGGACATCTTTGCCTTTGTTTGACGAACCTAAATCAGGAAGAAACTTATAGTTTGCCTGAAATCGTTCAAACCATCTGTTCAGTGATGGGTTGGTTACAATAATTACATAACACTTTCTTCCACCTAAACACCTGCCAGACAGTTCTATTTTACATTCTGGAAAGAATTCTCAGTACAAAACTTTAACTCTTGAAACCAAAACATGCTCCGATTACCATCCACCTTGCTCCACAGTCCCTCTTATTGGAAGTACCATTTTGTAATTCATGACATAATTCTGTTAGTTATCACTGATTTCCCCTCTCCCTGTTCCAAACTTACATAATGGTGAGATAGATGAAGGAAGACATCTTTACACAGCTGGAAAAGGGAGGATCACATGGGCAACATGCCAAAACTAGAAATCTCTAAAAAAAAAATATCCATCACACTGCATTCCTTACCACCAACACCACCCCCACCCCAAATCTAGATGTTATTATGTGGAATGCAGAAGTTGACTTCATTTGAAGATTGAGAAACAATCCTAAAAACTTTCCTACACCTGCATGCTAACAAACATAGTTCAGGTTTCAAAAGATCTGTCCAGATTTATCTTTGTCTAAAAAGTAAATGACAGCTTTGTTTACACCTTTCTCTCTCTAGCTATGTGCAGAGTCAGCGTTTGTACAACTAACTCTCAAACATCCCTCAACTTCAGATTAGTTCTCTGTAGAGGGGAAGGAGTACTACTGAACTGTTACTACCATTTCCTGCAACAATATTATATTTTTGTTCATTAAAAAAAAAAAACTTTCCTTTAAGACCTTTAGGAAATCAAGTGCCAGTGTTAAGCAGCCAACAGTTGACTGCAAAATTTAACACACCAGATGAAATTAACACAAATAAGCCAAAATGTCAGAATGGAACTTTAGAAAACTACATGAAGAAATAAATCACAGGGCCAAGCTACTATCTGGCTATTTATGACCTAATTAGGTGCAACATCCAACCACAGCAGCAAATATAAAAATAGGAAATCTGTACGACATCCAAGATCACAAGTTCATTATGGATGAGGAAGGCAGCTGGCCCAACCTGATTCTTCCATCCAGAGCCATCTTAATTAAGGAAAGCCAACAGGGATTTGTCAAAGTGTGTTTAACTAACTTGATTTTTTTCCCCCATGAGGTAACAGAAAGGGTTGATGAGGGTTCAAAGAGCACATGGATAAACTACAACAATTGTTTATTCCTGTCTGGCGCAAAAGTAAATTGTATGTTTTCAAGAAGGAGTTAGATATAGCTCTTGGGTTTAAAGGGATCAAAGGACATGGGGCGAAAGCAGGAACAGGTTACTGAGTTGGATGATCGGCCATGATCATAATGAATGGCGGAGCAGGCTCGAAGGGCCGAATGGCCTACTCCTGCTCCTATTTTCTATGTTTCTATGGTAATGCGGTTGATGCGGTGTCAATGGACTTACTAATAAGC
This sequence comes from Heterodontus francisci, assembly GCF_036365525.1. Lineage (NCBI taxonomy): Eukaryota > Metazoa > Chordata > Chondrichthyes > Heterodontiformes > Heterodontidae > Heterodontus > Heterodontus francisci. Next base: position 55,975,937 of record NC_090379.1, read on the forward strand.
AGGTCAGCAAAGTTGAAGCTCATGGAATAAAAGTGACAGTGGCAACAAGTATAAAAAGATGGCCGAGTAACAGGAAACAGTACGGTCGTTTTTCAGACTGAGGAAAGCTATACAGTGCAGTGCCCCGGGGTCAGTACTAGGACCACTGCTTTTCTTGATCTATATGAATGCAACCGGGCTTGGGTGTACAGAACACAATTTCAAAATTTGCAGATGACACAAAAATTGAAGTATTGTGAACTGCAAGGAGGATAGCGATAGACTTCAAGGGGACAGACAGGCTGGTGGAGAACTGTGAAGCGATACATTTTTGTAGGAAAAACGATGAGGCGAGGCAATACAATCTAAAGGGTACAATTCTAAAGGTGGTACAGTAACAGATACCTAGGGGTATATGTGCATAAATCGTTGAAGTTGACAGGGAAGGTCGAGAAAGTGCCAAAAAAGGCATATAGGATCCTGGGCTTTATAAACAGAGGCACGGAGTACAAAAGCAAGGAAGTTATGAAGAACCTTTGTAAAATACTAGTTTGGCCTCAACTGGAGTATTGTGTCCAATTCAGAGCACTGCACTTTAGAAAGGACACGAAAGCTTGAGTATGAAAAAAAAAGATTTATCTGAATGGTTCCAGGGACGAGAGACTTCAGTTATGAGGATAAATTGGAGAAGATGTGGTTCTTATAACAGAGAAGGTTGAGAGGAGATTTGATAGAAACGTTCAAAATCACATGTGGCCTCTAGACATAGGAACATAGGATATAGGAGCAGGAGCATGCGTAGGCTATTCGGCCCCTCGAGCCTGCTCCACCATTCAACTAATTCATGGCTGATCCTCTACCTCAACGCCATTTTCCAGCACTATCCCCGTATCCCTTGATAGATTTAGTGATATTAAAAAGGTATCAATCTCCGTCTTGAATGACTGAGCCTCCAAAGCCTTTGGGGTAGAGAATTCCAAACATTCACCATCCTCTGTAAAGAAATTCCTCATCTCAGTTCTAATTGGCCTACCGCTTATTCCAAGAGTGTGTCCCCAGTTCTAGAACCCCCAGCAAGGGGAAACATGCTGCCTGCATCCACCCTGTCAAGCCCTGTAAGCATTTTGTATGCTTCAATGAGATCACTTCTCATTCTAAATTCTAGATAATATAGGCCCAGTCTTCTCAATCTCTCCTCATAGGACAATCCTGCCATCCCAGGGATGTCTGGTGAACCTTCGTTTCACATCCTCCATGGCAAGTATATCCTTCCTTAGGTACAGAGACCAAAACTGTACACAATACTCCAGGTGCAGGTCTCAAAAAGTTCTATACAATTGCAGCAAGACTTCTTTACTCCTGTACTCAAATCTTCCTGCAATAAAGGCCAACATACCACTTGCCTTCCCAACTGCTTGCTGCACCTGCAAATTAGCTTTCAGTGACTTATGAACAAGGACGCCCAGATCCCTTTGGACGTCAACACTTCCCAATCTTTCGCCATTTAAGAAATACTTTTTTTTCTACCAAAGTGCATAACTTCACATTTTTCCAACATTATATTCCGTCAGCTATGCTCTTGCCCATTCATTTAGCCTATCTAAATCTCCTTGAAGCATCTTTGCATCCTCCTCACAACTCACATTCCCACCTAGTTTTGTGTCATCAGCAAACATGGAAGTAGTACATATTATCCCCACCTCCAAATTATTGACAGATTGTGAATAGCTGGGGCCCAAGCACTGATCCTTGCAGTACTCCACTAGTCACAGCCTGCCAACCAGAGACTGATCAGTTTATCCCGACTGTTTTTGGTCTGTTAACCAATTCTCAAGCTATGCCAGTACATTACCCCTAATCCCATGTGCTCTAATTTTGCGTACTAGCCTCCTGTGTGGGATCTTATCGAAAACCTTCTGAAAATCCAAATACACCACATTCACTGATTCCCCCTGATCTACGCTCATTACTTCCTCAAAAAACTCCAACAGGTTTGTCAAACACAATTTCCCTTTCACAAATCCATGTTGACTCTGCCCAATGCTACCATTATTTTCTAAGTATCCAGTTATCATATCCTTTATAATAGATTCCAGCATTTTCCCTACTACCGATGTCAGGCTAACAGGTCTGTAAGTTCCCAGTTTTCTCTCTCCCTCCTTTCTTAAGTAGTGGGGTTACATTTACCACCTTCCAATCTGCAGGATCTGTTCCAGAATCTATAGAATTTTGGAAGATGACCAGCACATTCACCATCTCTATAGCCATCTCTTTCAACACTCTGGGATGTAGATCATCAGATCCAGGTGATTTACCAACTTTCAGTAGATGAGGAGAAACTGTTCCCATTGGCGAAAGGGTCGAGAACCAGAGGACACGGATTTAAGGTGAATGGTAAAAGAAGCAAAGGCGACATTAGTTAGTTAGAGATACAGCACTGAAACAGGCCCTTCGGCCCACCGAGTCTGTGCCGATCATCAACCACCCATTTATACTAATCCTACACTAATTCCATATTCCTACCACATCCCCACCTGTCCCTATATTTCCCTACCACCTACCTATACTAGAAGCAATTTATAATGGCCAATTTACCTATCAACCTGCAAGTCTTTGGCATGTGGGAGGAAACCGGAGCACCCGGAGGAAACCCACGCAGACACAGGGAGAACTTGCAAACTCCACACAGGCAGTACCCAGAATTGAACCTGGGTCACTGGAGCTGTGAGGCTGCGATGCTAACCACTGCTCACTGTGCCGCCCCTAACCACTGCGCCGTCCCATGAGGCAATTTTTTTTTTTTTTAACGCAGCAAGTGATTAGGATCTGGAATGCACTGCCTGAGTGTGTGGTGGAGGCAGATTCATTTGTGACTGCAAAAGGGAATTGGATAAGTACGAGATAAAAAAAATTGCAGGGCTTGCGGGGGGAACTAGCAGAATTTCATTTGCAGAAAAGCAGCACGGACACAATGGGCTGAATGGTGACAGCACGAGAAGGAACCATTCTATTATTCGACTCCCCCCAGATAAAAAAAAACTTATAGCATCAAATTGTTTCTTAAATGAGTTGAGTTTTTGCCTTCACTACTCCATCTAGGAGTTTATTCTGTACGTTGATCATTCTTGTAAGAAAATGTTTTCGTTATTTATTCTAAAAAGTATCTTTTATGGGTCTGAACCAGTGTCCCCAATTCTATTACCATAGTTTAATTTAAAATAATGTGCCTGGTTAATTCCTTATATTTCTCTAATGTCACCTCTCAGATGCTCCCCTTCCATAGTGAACACAAGGTTCTTCAGTCTTTACTCATACCTTATACTTCTGATACAGTGGATTAGCCTTCTGGCTCTTACTTGCATTGGCTCCACTGCTTGAATGTCTCTTGGTGACCATAACTGAATGCAGCATTCAAGGTACAGTCTAACTCGGGCATTATAAAGTTTGATCATTACCTCTTCTGGCTTAGACGGTACAGTTTTAGCTGTGCATTTTAGCATCCCATTGGTTTTGATTGCTGCTCTGCATTGATTGGCGATGTTTAGAATCAATTTCCTCTAAGTCTCTTTCAGCTTCATCCTTCAATGTCTGAACACCATTCCAGCAGTATGGCAGTTGTCTATTTTTTCTTTCTACATGCAGCACTTTATACTTGTATGAACATACGAGTTAGGAACAGGAGTAGGCCATTCAGCTCCTTTGAGCCTGCTCCACCATTTAATAAGGTCATGGCTGATCTGATTGCCGCCCCCAACTCCACTTTCCCGCCTACCCGATACCCTTCGACTCCCTTGTTAGTCAAGAATTTATCTATCGCTGCCTTAAAAATATTCAAATGACCCTGCCTCCACCACTCTGGGAAAAGAGAGTTCCAAAGACACTCCGCCTTCAGAGAAAAAAAAAATTCTGCTCATCTCAATCTTAAATGGGAGACCCCTTTATTTTTAAAACTGCATCTTAGAACATAGAACATAACAGCGCAGTACAGGCCCTTCAGCCCTCGATGTTGCGCCGACCTGTGAAACCATCTGACCTACACTATTCCATTTTCATCCATATGTCTATCCAATGACCACTTAAATGCCCTTAAAGTTGGCGAGTCTACTACTGTTGCAGGCAGGGCGTTCCACGCCCCTACTACTCTCTGTGTAAAGAAACTACCTCTGACATCTGTCCTATATCTATCACCCCTCAACTTAAAGCTATGTCCCCTCGTGTTTGCCATCCTCATCCGAGGAAAAAGACTCTCACTATCCACCCTATCTAACCCTCTGATTATCTTGTATGTCTCTATTAAGTCACCTCTTCTCCTCCTTCTCTCTAACGAAAACAACCTCAAGTCTCTCAGCCTTTCCTCGTAAGACCTTCCCTCCATACCAGGCAACATCCTAGTAAATCTCCTCTGCACCTTTTCCAAAGCTTCCACATCCTTCCTATAATGCGGTGACCAGAACTGCACGCAATACTCTAGGTGCGGCCGCACCAGAGTTCTGTACAGCTGCAGCATGACATCGTGGCTCCTAAACTCGATCCCCCTACTAATAAAAGCTAACACACCATATGCCTTCTAAACAGCTCTATTACCCTGGGTGGCAACTTTCAGGGCTTTATGTACCTGGACACCAAGATCTCTCTGCTCATCTACACTACCAAGAATCTTCCCATTAGCCCAGTATTCTGCAATCCTGTTACTCCTTCCGAAGTGAATCACCTCACACTTTTCCGCATTAAACTCCATTTGCCATCTCTCAGCCCAGCTCTGCAGCCTATCTATGTCCCTCTGTAACCTACAACATCCTTCCGCACTATCCACAACTCCACCGACCTTCGTGTCATCCGCAAATTTACTAACCCACCCTTCTACACCCTCATCCAGGTCATTTATAAAAATGACAAACAGCAGTGGCCCCAAAACAGATCCTTGCGGTACACCACGAGAAACTATACTCCAGGATGAACATTTACCATCAACCACCACCCTCTGTCTTCTTTCAGCTAGCCAATTTCTGATCCAAAGCACTAATTCACCTTCAATCCCATACTTCTGTATTTTCTGCAATAGCCTACTGTGGGGAACTTTATCAAACGCCTTACTGAAATCCATATAGACCACATCCACGGCTTTACCCTCATCCACCTGTTTGGTCACCTTGTCAAAAAACTCAATGAGGTTTGTGAGGCACGACCTACCCTTCACAAAACCGTGCTGACTATCTCTAATGAACTTATTCTTTTCAAGATGATTATAAATCCTATCTCTTATAACCTTTTCCAACATTTTACCCACAACCGAGGTAAGGCTCACAGGTCTATAATTACCAGGGCTGTCTCTACTCCCCTTCTTGAACAAGGGGACAACATTTGCTATCCTCCAGTCTTCCGGCACTATTCCTGTCGACAATGACGACATAAAAATCAAGGACAAAGGCTCTGCAATCTCCTCCCTGGCTTCCCAGAGAATCCTAGGATAAATCCCATCTGGCCCAGGGGACTTACCTATTTTCACACTTTCCAAAATTGCTAACACCTCCTCCTTGTGAACCTCAATCCCATCTAGCCTAGTAGTCTGTATCTCAGTATTCTCCTCGACAACATTTTCTTTCTCTACTGTAAATACTGACGAAAAATATTCATTGAACACTTCCCCTATCTCCTCCGCTTCCACACACAACTTCCCACTACTATCCTTGATTGGCCCTAATCTAACTCTAGTCATTCTTTTATTCCTGATATACCTATAGAAAGCCTTAGGGTTTTCTTTGATCCTATCCGCCAATGACTTCTCGTGTCCTCTCCTTGCTCTTCTTATCTCTCCCTTTAGATCCTTCCTGGCTAGCTTGTAACTCTCAAGCGCCCTAACTGAGCCTTCACGTCTCATCCTAACATAAGCCTTCTTCTTCCTCGACAAGCTCTTCAACTTCTTTAGTAAACCACGGCTCCGTCGCTCGACAACTTCCTCCCTGCCTGACAGGTACATACTTATCAAGGACACGCAGTAGCTGCTCCTTGAATAAGCTCCACATTTCGATTGTGCCCATCCCCTGCAGTTTCCTTCCCCATCCTAAATCTTGCCTAATCGCATCATAATTTCCTTTCCCCCAGCTATAATTCTTGCCCTGCTGTATATGCCTGTCCCTGCCCATCGCTAAGGTAAACCTAACCGAATTGTGATCACCATCACCAAAGTGCTCACCAACTTCTAAATCTAACACCTGGCCGGGTTCATTACCCAGTACCAAATCCAATGTGGCATCGCCCCTGGTTGGCCTGTCTACATACTGTGTCAGAAAACCCTCCTGCACACACTGGACAAAAACAGACCCATCTAAAGTACTCGAACTATAGTATTTCCAGTCAATATTTGGAAAGTTAAAGTCCCCCATAACCACTACCCTGTTACTCTCGCTCCTGTCAAGAATCATCTTTGCTATCCTTTCCTCTACATCTCTGGAACTATTTGGAGGTCTATAGAAAACTCCCAACAGGGTGACCTCTCCTCTCCTGTTTCTAACCTCGGCCCAGACTACCTCAGTAGACGAGTCCTCAAACGTCCTTTCTGCCGCTGTAATACTTTCCTTGATTAACAATGCCACACCCCCCCCCCTCTTTTACCATCTTCTCTGTTCTTAGTGAAACATCTAAATCCCGGAACCCGCAACATCCATTCCTGCCCCTGCTCTACCCATGTCTCTGAAATGGCCACAACATCGAAATCCCAGGTACCAACCCATGCTGCAAGCTCACCCACCTTATTCCGGATGCTCCTGGCGTTGAAGTAGACACGTTTTAAACCAAGCTCTTGCTTGCCAGTGCCCTCTTGTGTCCTTATAACCTTATCTCTGCCCTCACTACTCTCAACATCCTGCACACTGGAACTACAATTTAGGTTCCCATCCCCCTGCTGTATCTTCTAGTTCTAGTCTCTCCCACAAGGGGAAACGTCAAGTCCCCTCAGGATCTTATACGTTTCAATAAGGTCACCGCTCATTCTTTTAAACTCCAATGGATATAGACCCAACCTGTCCAATCTTTCTTCATAACCCCATCCATCACAGGAATCAGTTGAGTGAACCTTCTCTGAACTGCCTCTATTGCATTTACATCCTTTCTTAAATAAGGAGACCAAAACAGCACACAGTACTCCAGATGTGGTCTCATCAACACCCTATACAACTGTAGCAAAACATCCCTACTTTTATATTCCATTCCCCTTGCAATAAACGACAACATTCCATTTGCCTTCCTAATCATTTGCTGCATCTGCCCACCAACTTCTTGGTAATTAATGTACCGGGACACCCAGATCCCTTTGTACCTCAAAGTTCTGCAATCTCTCTCCATTTAAACGATATGCTGCTTTACTATTCTTCCTGCCGAAGTGGATAAGTTCATAATTTCCAACATTATACTCCATTTGCCAATTTTTTTGCCCGCTCACCTAACCTATCTATATCCCTTTGCAGACTCCTCATGTCCTCTTCACCACGTACCTTCCTCACTACCTTTGTGTCATCAGCAAATTTAACAACTATACATTTTGTCCCTTCATCCAAGTCATTGATATAAATTGTAAATAGTTGAAGTACCAGCACGGATCCCTGTGGCACTCCACTCTTCACATTTTGCCAACCCGAAAAGAACCCATTTATGCCTACTGTTTCCTGTTAGTTAACCAATCCTCCCTCCATACCAATGTTACCAATGCCAGGAGCTCTTGTTTTGCTTAGTAACCTTTGATGTGGCAGAGCGTCAAATGCCTTTTGGAAATCTTAGCATAGCACATCCACAGGTTCCCTTTATCCACGTTGTTTGTTACTTCCTCAAAGAAGTCCAATAAATTAGTCAACCATGATTTCCCTTTCATAAAGCCATGTTGGCTCTGCCTGATTACATTGAGATTTTCTAAGTGCCCCACTACAACCTCCTTAAGAATAGATTCCAGCATTTTCCCCATGTTAAGCTAACTGGCCTGTAGTTTCTTGCTTTCTGTCTTCCTCCTTTCTTGAATAGAAGACTCACATTCGCTATTTTCCAATCTGATGGGACCTTTCCAGAATCTAGGGAATTTTGGAAAATTAAAACCAATGCATCTACTATCTCTTAAGACCCTAGGATGAAGTCCATCAGGACCTGGGAACTTGTCAGCTTTTAGTTCTATTTTTTTTTTCAGTACCCTTTCCCTGGTAATTGTAACTGTTTTTAAGTTCCTCCCTCCCTTTCACCACCTGATTCAAAATTATTTCTGGGATTTTATTTGTATCCTCTACAGTGAAGATAGACGCAAAATACCTGCTCAATTCATCCACCATCTTCTTATTTTCCATTATTAATTCCCCAGACTCTCTTTACAGGACCAATGCTCTCTTTATTTACTCTTTTCCTTTACAAATACTTGTAGAAACTCTTACTATCTATTTTGATATTTCTAGCTACCTGTCTCTCATACTCTAATTTCTCCCTCATAAATTTGAGTCATTCTTTGCTGTTCTTTTATATTCTGCCCAACCTTCTGACCCGTCGCTCATCTTTGCAGAATATTCTTTTTCTTTCAATTTGATACTATCTTTAAACTTCCTTAGTTGGCGTCCTTCCTGTCTGCATTATACTTAATTTGTCATTGTTCTGCCCACTTACAGATCTTTTTCAACTCATTCCGTTACTTCCAAGCTGCCTTTTCCGATTCCACTGCCCCTTCTAGTCTGGCATCATCTGCTATGTTATCACTTCTGTTCAGTTTCTGACCTGAGGCACTCCACAGGTCTGATACTTATTTTTGTACCCTTACTTTGGCAAGGCTTCATTACAAGCACTGAAGTGGCCTAGCAAATCACACACATTTCAGGGAAACTGCATTGTCTGCATAGCCCTGCCATCCTCCTAAAAACTTCTGGGTCACAGTGTTGGCCAGGGGCTGCAAGAAATACAGAGTCTGTTAGAAACTGTTGAATAGCTCATGAACTGAAGTAACCTGAGCTCAGACACTGGCCTGTGCTGGTAAAAACCAGTTTAAACTAATTAATTTAGGTGAAAGACAAGAGAGAGATCACAGGAATAGAGCCTTATTTGGACACGGTGTGATACTGGGGTCTTTGGGCCTGGGCCAATAAGGAGAAGATACAAACGAAGTGAGCAAGCCTAAACCAACTGGAAAGAAACAGCACAGTTTGGAGCTAAGAAAGAGAATAAGTATGGAAAATCTCAGGCATAGAGCCAGCGAGAAACTCTGGAGACCAACCATCGCGGAAGCGGAAGACCCTGCGTGAGCAACGCGACGACGTAAAAGAGAGAATGGAACGCCTGACCAGCGTCAACTCCCCCCCCTTTTCGGGTATTATCCTTTGTTTTCTGTGACTAGGTCAGGGAAAGGTCAGAGGAACCTAGTGGGTGTGCTCATCAATTCTAGCTAGCTGTGTTATTAACTGTATAACCCAGTTTGAGTTGCATGCTTTTGTCTAACCAAGTATATAAGCCTTATTCTTACATTGTACAACAACGTGAATAAAGTAAATTGATAGTTAGTTAAAGAAAGGACTGAGTTTCCTCCTCTTTGTACTAAGCCATTAACCGTAGCTGGTGGATTAGGTGGAGGGTGGCTCTCCTGTAACCCGATATCCCAAACACCCAGCCTGAGCCTGAATTAAGAGGACTTAGTCCCACGTGACAGCCAGGATCAAGTGGATGAAGGGAATAAAGGGGCCAAGGGGGTGTTGACTCCGCGCCACGGTTTACAACAGATATATGGAAGTTATAATCTGTAAGAATCCACTCCCTTGCAAAACAAAAACAAAAAAAAAAACTGGCGTAGCTCGATCACTTTTCATTTGAGATTCCTTAATGTCCCTTAGGGAAGGAAACCTGCTGTCCTTACCTGGTCTGGCCTACATGTGATTCCAGACCCACAACAATGTGGTTAACTCTTACATGCCCTCTGAAATGGCCTAGCAAGCCACTCAGTTCTACCTAACTCCTACGAAGTCAATAAAAAGGAATGAAACCGGACGGATTACCTGGCATCGTCCTAGGCACTGGAAACGACAACCCAGCCCTGTCGACCCTGCAAAGTCCTCCTTACTAACATCAGGGGCTTGTGCCAAAGTTGGGAAAGCTGTTGCACAGACGAGTCAAGCAACAACCTGAGTCATGCTCACGGAATCATACCTTACACTGTCCCAGACACTGCAATCACGATCCCTAGGTATGTCCTGTCCCACCGGCAGGACAGCCCCAGCAGAGTTGGCGGAACAGTGGTCTACAGTAGGGAGGGAGTTGCCTTGGGAGTCCTCAATAATCGACTCCGGACCCCATGAAGTCTCATGTCATCAGGTCAAACATGGGCATGGTAACCACCTACTGATTACCATCTACCACCCTCCCTCAGCTGATGAGTCAGTACTCCATGTTGAACATCACTTGGAGGAAGCACTGAGGGTGGCGAGGGCACAAAATGTACTCTGGGCACAAAATGTACTTCAATGTCCATCACCAAGAGAGTGGCTCAGTAGCACCACTACTGACCGAGCACTAAAGGACATAGCTGCTAGACTGGGTCTGCGGCAGGTGGTGGGAGAACCAACACGAGGGAAAAAACATACTTGACCTTGTCCTCACCAATCTGCCTGCCGCAGATGCTTCTGTCCATGACTATTGGTAGGAGTGACCACCGCACAATCCTTGTGGAGACAAAGTCCTGCCTTCACATTGAGGATACCGTCCATTGTGTTGTGTGGCACTATCACCGTGCTAAATGGGATAGATTCGAACAGATCTAGCAATTCAAAACTGGGCATCCATGAGGCGCTGTGGGCCATCAGCAGCAGAACTGTATTCAACCACAATCTGTAACCTCATGGCCCGGCATATCCCCCACTCTACCATTACCATCAAACCAGGAGACCAACCCTGGTTCAATGAAGAGTGCAGGAGGGCATGCCAGGAGCAGCACCAGGCATACCTCAAAATGTGCAAACAGTGAAGATGGATGAGAAAGGCCAAATCATCCTTTACCCCTTCTCAGCAAGATTCTAAAGGAAGGCATCCAAACTGAAGTTTTCGTTCATTGGAAATCCCAAGTACCGACATGGATTAACAATTGCAACTAGTACCTCTTGAAGATCATCTTTTGGAAAATACAAGAGCTCCTCTTCGTCCATCCAAGGCCACAATATTACATTTGCTCACCACTATATCCTACTGGTGAGCACAATTTTCAAAAAGGTGGTAAGTAGTGTGCACGTAGATCAAAGTGATTTTGCAGCAACTAAAATATTGTCTGCGAAATGGAATGCTGCAACATTTTTAGAAAATGCCCGAAAAACATTGACACCATCCCATATTATGCCACTCACATCACCATCGATGAAAACACCGAATAGGATAACTATAGCTCATCCGAATTTGAGCGATAGATTGAGTGTCTTTCTAAAACACAAGTCTTGAAGCGGGAGCAAATATATGGGATAAAATCCAACTTAGAGGGCACTAGGTTGAAAGAATCATGAAAACCGATGAAAGTAGTGCAAATGAGCTCCCAAGTTTTACAGCTTGTTTTGCATGTTCCTCATGCAAAATCCTAACTGCTTCTTTCTCATTGTTTTACTATTCCACAGAACAACTGACACACATGCTCTAAACACCCAAAGAACTCTAAGAGACATTAATGCTGATTATTGCTCTATAGATTTCAGGTACGAGGATCTTGCAGTTGAACAGAGATGAGCAACAGAATCTTATTTATCAGGCTAAGAAAGGCAGCTCCACAGGCCATTTAGCGGTTCCTGGCACTGTTGTCTAGGACTATTGCCATTTCTCTTACCCACCTCCTCCACCACATGCCAGAACAGCATAGCAAACTGCTCTCAAAGACATCCCTCACCATTAATAGCTAAGCAAGGGACTTGGGAGTCACAGTACTGATTCTGTAACCAGCTGCAAGTCATTTCGCTTAGGATCTCTAACAGCAACAGCCAACTATTGAAGATAAACATGCTAATCAAGACAGCAGCAAACATCTCAATATTGCTATCCTATCAATCTCTTTGCCCTCAACTGTGCAGTGTTCTACTACTGCTGTACAGTAACCTATAGCCTCCAGCCTTCAAGCCGATATTGTCCACGAGCAATTCTAACAAACACCTTGTATTTATATAGAATCTTGAGTAAAAATTCATAAAAACTTGGAATAGGAACGTGAATGAATCCTCAGTAATAGTATCAAAGAATGAGACTTCATTTACAATAAATTTCGAGAATTTAACAGGAATCTTAAAAGACAGAAAACATTTAGCAATTAATAAGTGACAGAAAACTGATCTGACCAAAACTGAAAAATGCTAACTCCCAAAATCTTCTAAAGTATGCATCTCAAAGTCCAACTCCCGAATTCCTTCAATGTATGCATCTTATAAAGTCTTACTGATGGTCTCAGTGAAGCTGAACAGTTAGCGTCCTTGGGGTTTAAAAGAACTCGAGTCGAATTTAGTCAAAAAATTAAAAATAAGGAATGTGGTAATCGGTGAAAAAGTTAACACACATATACTGTTCATTTTATAAGAACGAGTGAAGCAGGGTTAAAATAGTTTGTATTCATTTTTTTTTGCAATTCATTTACTATACTATATATGGAAGAAAAAATAATCCAGCGAGTCTGGTCTCTAGCAATTACGTAATACTAAACTTTGGATAGACAAAGCATTAGCAATGAGGTTTGATATATTTCCTAATGCAGCGTGCAGCCTTTGAAATAACAGTTCTCTAGTTGCCAGGGATGACCAAAACTTCCAAACCAAGAGAGTGAGGCCTCCATTTTATGGGTTCTCCTACTACAATTTAAAAAAAAATAAAAGTGCACATAAAATATGCTGCTCCGATACAACTAAACAGCTTCGCCAGCTTTAGGGTTAGCTCTGAGGTACACACTTTATTTGCAGCTTCTAAGATAATGCTGCAAAAGAAAATCCTTGTACTATAGATTACACTGCCATCATTGCCATGTGGAGAGAACCATTAAATCAATAGTAAACCAATTTTTTACTGAATGGACTATTTAGAGTTTCTGCTGAGAAACATGCAATTTATTAGTTTGGGTAATAGGCATCAGTAATAAGCTCACTAGAAGAAACTGGGTATATTTTTGTCTTGCCTCAAGCTTGTCGACTTTGAAATGTATAACTGGAAGGAGGAACACAACATAAGCATTTCCAGGTTTAACATTCCAGCAGTACAAATAAAAAGCTTAAAATTTGTTTACTACTGTCAAGGGACTCATTTATTTTTCAGCTCAGGCAAAGGGCTTATACCCAAAATGTTAACTTGTATTTTCACCTGTATTCTTCAGACACTGATAGATTTGCTGTATACTTCCAACAACTTCTGCATTTATTAAATATTCCAACAGAAACTACAGCTTGTAAAAATAGAGATATTTTCAGGCACATCCACACAGCCAAATAAACTTGATTCCTTCCTTCTGCATCAATTACAGACAGACATTCTCCAATGTTGAGGATTACAATCCTGAGTGGTATTTTAATTGTGGAGCACAGTCACACTGTACCACAGAGTAATGTGACCCAGATCTGTGGCCTTGATATTCTGCTTTCAAATATGACACTTGCTTACACTCGAGATAAGAAAAAAGTTCCTTTCAGAAGGCAGCACGGTTCCATTTTCAATTTGAATATATGGCCTAGCAAAAAATTCAAAAATAGTTCTAGAATCCTGAAATTTTGTAGTTGAAAGCAAGAATGAGTCCTGCTCATTACACCACACATGGCTCCAGTCATTTGATGACTACCACTAACTTGAGTTACCCCTTAATTGTACAACATTAACTTAGTTAACAGTAATCAACATGCGTTCAGAAGGGAAAGATCTTGTTGTAAAAAAACCTTTGAGGAAGTGACATCTCAGATGGATTACAGTCAGCCCCACGACATACTGCACTTAGATTTTCTAGAAGGCTTTTAAGTTTCATGTGAAAGACTATTTAATTAGGTTCAAACGGTAGAGAGTCATGGCAAATATTGGGCATAGATTAATGATTTCCTGAAGGTTAGAAAAGAACAGGTGCTTTCTAGAGGAGTTATGGCAGTGGGAGAAAATACTGAGTCAGATGCCCCAGGACTCTGTGTTGGGGCTATGAGTGGTTCCAATTCATATTAAAAAAAAGGACTTGGATTCAGGAACCCAACACAAAATGGTCAAATGAAATGAAGGAGTTGGACAAGTATTTAAAAATGAGCAGACCAACAGCAGATGAAATTTATTAGACATGCATGAAGTACTACACATAGGAATGAAAATGGACAACACATGTACTCCAAATGGTAATAAGTAGCTACGGGTGAAGTTGAGAGATTATGGGACAAATTTTTTTTGCATGATCGAAGTGGTAAGAATGCCTTTGTCCAAATAATGCAACTGATATATACCAAGTGCATGGACCTCATTCAGTCAACACACAAAGTAGTTGGTTTCTTGCATTTGGTTTAAGAGTAAGAAAAAAATGATACTCCAAAGAGCAACAAACAAGATATAGACTAGTAGATCAAGCCCTTCATTTGACTTTTGACCCCAGTTTCAATGATGGGATGTTTTTCAACAATTTTGTCAACTAAATAGGTTGGTAGACTAAAATAAACCCTTCTTAAAAAAAAAGTACTCAAACTTGGCACACAACTCCAACCATGCAAATATCAAACAGATTTTCCATCAATTGTAAATCAATTCTTCAATTAACATGAACCTAACTCTCGAAGGAAACCTTTTACCACACTGCATACTTTTAGACTGGAGTATCAAACAATAGAATAGTATTCACCAATTATAGAAGCTCTATAATTAGCAGGCCAAGCTGTTAATCGGGGAGCTGCTGGAAGGAATTGTGTTTTTTTTTAAAAATAAATTTATTCTTGGGATCTGAGCATCGCTGGCAAGGCCAGTATTTATTGCCCATCCCCAATTGCCTTTGAGAAGGTGGTGATCAGCCACCTCTTGAATTGCTGCAGACCGTGTGGTGTAGGTACACCCACCGTCATATTTGCAAGAGAGTTCCAGGTTTTTGACCCAGTGACAGTGAAGGAACGGTGATATTGTTCCAAGTCAGGATGGTGTGCGACTTGGAGAGGAACTTGCAGTGGCAGTGTTGCAATGAATCAGCTGCCCATGTCCTTCTAGGTGGCAGAGGTCATAGGCTTGGAAGGTGCTGTCGAAGGAGGCATGTCGAGTTGCTGCAGTGCATCTTGCAGATGGTACACACTGCTGCCATTGTGCGCCAGTGGTGGACTGAGTGAATGTTTAAGGTGATGGATGAGGTGCTGATCAAGCGGGCTGATTTTTCCTGGGATGGTGTAGAACTTCCAACATTGTTGCAATCTGGCAAATGGAGTATAATGTGGAAAAATGTGATGTCATTCCCTTTGACAAGAAGAATAATAAAGCAGAGTGTTAATTCAACAGAGAATGACTGCAGAATTCTGAGGTGCAGAGGGATCTGTGTTCTAGTGCAAGAGTCACAAAAAGTTAGTATGCAGGTACAGCAAGTAATAAAGGCGGCTAATGGAATGTTATCCTAAATTACGAGAGGAATTGAAAATAGAAGTAAGGATATTATGTTTGTTATACAGGGCATTGGTGAGACCACATCTCGAATACTGTGTGCAGTTTTGGCCTCGTTATTTAAGGAAGGATATAAATGCATTGGAGGCGGTTCAGAGAAGGTTTACTAGATTGATACCTGGCAATGACATAGCTTCAAGTTGAGGGGTGATAGATATAGGACAGATGTGAGAGGTAGTTTCTTTACTCAGAGAGTAGTAAGGGCGTGGAACGCCCTGCCTGCAGCAGTAGTAGATTCGCCAACTTTAAGGGCATTTAAGTGGACATTGGATAGACACATGGATGAAAATGGAATAGTGTAGGTCAGATGGTTTCACAGGTCGGCGCAACATCGAGGGCCGAAGGGCCTGTACTGCGCTGTAATGTTCTAATTCTAATGAGCAGGTTGGCTTATGAGGAAAGGTTGGACAGACTGGGCTCGTTTTCACTGGAGTTTAGAAGCGTGAGGGGAGATTTGTTTGAAGATCTTGAATGGTCTTGACAAGGTGGATGTGGAAAGGATGTTTCCTCTTGTGGGCGAGTCCAGAACTAGGGGCACAGTTTTAAAATTAGGTCACCCTTTTAGGACAAAGAGGAGGAGAAATTTTTTCTCTTAGGGTTGTGCGACTTTGGAACACTCTGCCTCAGAAGGGTCATTGAATATTTTTAAGGTGGAAGTAGAGAGATTCTTGTTAGGTGAGGGAATCAAAGGTTATCGGGGGTAGATGGGAGCATGGAATTCGATACACAAGCAGATCAGCCATGCTCTTATTGAATGGCAGAGGAGGCTCAAGGGGCCGAATAGACTACTTCTGCTAATTCGTATGTTCGTATGTATATGCTGCAGAATTCACAGCCTTTGACCTGCTCTTATATCCAATGTTTATCTGGTTTGCCCTGTTAAGTTTCTGGCCAATGATAACACCCAGGATGTTTAAGGTGGGGGAAATTCAGCAATGGTAATGCCATTGAATGTCAAGGGGAGATGGTTAGATTCTCTTTTGTTGGGGATGGTCATTGCTTGGCACAAATGTCTTTGTCAGTAGATCTATATATCGAGTGATAACAAGAATAGTTGAATTTTGGCTCTAGCAGCTCTGAAAACCTAGCCTTCCTCAGGGGTGGTTGAACATCACAAGTTTGCAAATTCTTGGAAGAAAATATTTAATAAGGAAAAATATTTCCTCCTAAAAACCAAAGAACATTGAGGACTATAGCTCAATATTTCTAATTTAACAGATTTATAATTCTAATTAAAAAGCAGCCCATTTCTGCTCTGATAATAGTACATCTGGATGCAGAACGCAACTATGCAAAGGCTAGCTATTTTTAGCACCAAAAATGCATCTGCAATTGTGTCTCAACGAAGAGCACAGCTGGAACTTTTGCTGATGGTGTAACATTGATCTTTGAAACCTTGAAGAATTACACCACACAATGAACAAGGCCATTCAGCCCTTCAGCCTATTCTGACATTCAATTAGATCAGGACTAACCTACATCTTAACTCAATCTAATCCGTAACCCTCAAAACTCTTACTTAACAAAAATCTACCAATCTCAAATTTTGAAGCTTTGGATCTGATGTCAAAAGCTTTTTATTTGTGGAGGGGGGTGGGGGGAAAAACAAACAAAAAAAAAAAAAAAAGATCTCCAAATTTCCATTACACTTTGTATGAAGTGCTTTCTGACATCGACCCTGAATGGCCAGGCTCTAATTTTAAGGTTATGTCCCCTTGTCTGGACTCCCCACAGAGGAAATAGGACAGGGAAAGAAAAATGTAATTGACTCCTTTAACCAGCTCAATTCAGCCTTAATCTTTTATCAAATGGAATAAAGGGCTAGTCTATGCAATATCTGCCTTCACAATTTAATCCTTTTAGCCCAGCACATCAGTGCCAAAGACAAGGCTGAAGCATTTGCAACCACTTTCAGCCAGAAGTGCCGAGTGGATGATCCATCTCGGCCTCCTCCTGAGCTCCCTAGTATCACAAATGCCAGTCTTCAGCCAATTCGATTCACTCTACATGATATCAAGAAATGACTGAAAGCAATGGATACTGCATTGGCTTGGGTCCTGACAACATTCTGGCAATAGTAGAGGACTTGTGCTCCAGAACTGGCTGCACCCCTAGCCAAGCTGTTCCAGTACAGCTACAACACCAGCATCTACTTAATGTGGAAAATTGCCCAGGTATGTCCTGTACACAAAACGCAGAACAAATCCAACCCGGCCAATCACCACCCCATTAGTTAACTCACAATCAGCAAAGTGATGGAAGGTGTCATTGACAGTTCTATCAAGTGGCACTGACTTAGCAATAACCTGCTCACTGACTCAGTTTAAGTTCCGCCAGGGCCACTCAGCTCCTGACCTCATTACAGCATTAGTCCAAACATAGACAAAGAGATGAACTGCAGAGTTGAAGTGAGAGAGTGACTGCCCTGGACATCAAGGCAGCATTTGACAGAGTGTGGTATCAAGGAGCCCTAGCAAAACGGGAGTCAATGGAAATCAGGGAAAAACTCACCACTGGTTGGAGATACAAAGGAGGTCAATCATCTCAGTCCCAAGACAACACTGCAGGAGTTCCTCAGGGTAGTGTGGTAGGTCCAACCATCTTCAGCTGCTTCATTAATGACCTTCCCTCCGTCATAAAAAGGTCAGAAGTAGGGATGTTCGCTGATGATTACACAATCTTTAGCACCATTTGTGACTCCTCAGATACTGAAGCAGTCCGTGCCCATATGCAGCAAGACCTGGACAACATTCAGGCTTGGGCTGATAAGTAGTAAGTTACATTCATGCCACACAAGTGCCAGGCAATGACGATCTCAAACCAGAGAGAATCCAAGCATCTCCCCTTGACATTCAATGGTATTACCATCTCTGAATCCCCCACTAACATCCTGGGGTTACCACTGACCAGAAACTGAACAACCACATAAATACTGTGGATAAGAGAGGTCAGAGGCTGGGAATTCTGTTGCGAATAACTCAACCTCCTTGCTGCCCAATGCCAGTCCACTATCTACAAGGCACAAGTCAGGAGTGTGACAGAATACTCTCCACTTGCCTGGATGAGTGCAACTCCAAAAACTCTCATGAAGCTCAATACCATCACCTTCAACATTCATTCCTTCCACCACCAATGCACAGTGGCAACAGTGTGTACTATCTACAAGATGCATTACAGCAATCCACCATGCCTCCTTCGACAGCACCTTCCAAACCTGCGACCTCAACCACCTAGAAGGACAAGGGCAGCAGATGCATGGGAACAGCACAACCTGCAAGTTCCCCTCCAGGCCACATACCATCCTGACTTGGAACTATAAATCGCTATTTCTTCACTGTCGCTGGGTCAAAGTCCTGGAACTCCCTAACAGCGTTGTGGGTGTACCGACACCACATGGACTGCAGCTGTTCAAGGTGGTGGCTCATCACCACCTTCAAGGCCAATTAGGGATGGGCAATAAATACTGGCCTAACCAGCGATGCTCACATCCCATGAAAGAATTTTTAAAAAGCATCATTCTGGGTGTATTTGTGCTGAGACTCCTCCAAATCAGATAATATCCCTCCTGAGGCATGGTGCCCAGAACTGAAGGGAGTACTTTAAATGGGGTCTAACCAGAGCTTTACATAACCAACATTATCAGCAAAGTCTTTGGCCTCCTTGTCTCAAGAGACAATGGGTAAGCGCCTGGAGGTGGTCAGTGGTGTGTGGAGCAGCACCTGAAGTGGCTATAAAGGCCAATTCTAGAGTGACAGGCTCTTCCACAGGTGCTGCAGAAAAATTTGTTTGTCGGGGCTGTTACACAGTTGGCTCTCTCCTTGCGCCTCTGTCTTTTTTCCTGCCAACTGCTAAGTCTCTTCGACTTGCCACACTTTAGCCCCGCCTTTATGGCTGCCCGCCAACTCTGGCGAACGCTGGCAACTGACTCCCACAACTTGTGATCAATGCCACAGGACGTCATGTCGCGTTTGCAGACGTCTTTAAAGCGGAGATATGGACAGCCGGTGGGTCTGATACCAGTGGCGAGCTCGCTGTACAATGTGTCCTTGGGGATCCTGCCATCTTCCATGCGGCTCACATGGCCAAGCCATCTCAAGTGCCGCTGACTCAGTAGTGTGTATAAGGTGGGGATGTTGGCCGCCTCGAGGACTTCTGTGTTGGAGATACGGTCCTGCCACCTGATGCTAAGTATTCTCCAGAGTCAGCGAAGATGGAATGAATTGAGACGTCGCTCTTGGCTGGCATACGTTGTTCAGGCCTCACTGCCATAGAGCAAGGTACTGAGGACACAGGCCTGATACACTCGGACTTTTGTGTTCCGTGTCAGTGCGCCATTTTCCCACACTCTCTTGGCCAGTCTGGACATAGCAGTAGAAGCCTTTCCCATGCGCTTGTTGATTTCTGCATCTAGAGACAGGTTACTGGTGATAGTTGAGCCTAGGTAGGTGAACTCTTGAACCACTTCCAGAGCGTGGTCGCCAATATTGATGGATGGAGCATTTCTGACGTCCTGCCCCATGATGTTCGTTTTCTTGAGGCTGACGGTTAGGCCAAATTCATTGCAGGCAGCCGCAAACCTGTCGATGAGACTCTGCAGGCACTCTTCAGAGTGAGATGTTAAAAGCAGCATCGTCAGCAAAGAGGAGTTCCCTGATGAGGATTTTCCGTACTTTGGACTTCGCTCAGACGGACAATGTTGAACAACCTGCCCCCTGATCTTGTGTGGAGGAAAATTCCTTCTTCAGAGGACTTGAACGCATGTGAAAGCAGCAGGGAGAAGAAAATCCCAAAATGTGTGGGTGCGAGAACACAGCCCTGTTTCACACCACTCAGGATAGGAAAGGGCTCTGATGAGGAGCCACCATGTTGAATTGTGCCTTTCATATTGTCATGGAATGAGGTGATGATACTTAGTAGCATTATAGCCCCTCGAGATGAATTTTAAATTATTTTTTGTACTTGCTGACTAGATTTTAGTGATTTCTGTACTTTGACTCCTAAATCTCTTTGCTCCACATCAATTCCCTAGCATCTTGCCATTTGATTACTTGGAAAAAAAATTACGATTTGTATTACCTTACACCAAAGAAAGCTTAAAGAGAATCAGCTGTTCTGGGATGTAGGTTATGAAGATTGCAAATACTTCATTTACATTCTAAACTAAAAGTAGTAATACCTTCAATAAATGTCACAATGGTTTAAACCGATGAGAAAATGCAATGGTGATGTGGCGAGAGCGTAAAAAATGCATGATACTTATTTTATATAATGCACATTTTCCATTTAAAATAAAGTTCTGTTGTTTTATAAGTCACACATAAACAATATATGCATGTTTTAGAAGCAAAAAAATGCCTTCCTAAAATATGGAAGGCTCTTGACAGAAATTATTTTCTCATTCACTACAGCCACACTTATTCAGTCCATCAACTGGAGACTTCCTCTTTATAAATGGAATGGTTCATAACCATTATTTGGCTTCAACTGCTAAGTTACCACACCCATCATATAAAACTTCAATGAGCTTAAATGATTCATTCAAGTTTCCAAGTTAGCATGACACTACATAGAAGTTATGCCTCATTTTTTCAAAAAAGAAATGTGAAGAAGGAAGTGAGAAACTTAACACATGCAATGGCGATCATAATCACACTGGAGCTGACAATTGCTAGCCAATAACTATTTTGATCAGCATTGACATTAAACAGTCAAGTGTCACGATATGCTTTAAGCAACTCCCACCTGGCAGGAAAGTTAATACTTTCCACTTGATGCTGCAATTATATTGTACTAATGCATAACTGCTCCAGTGTTACATTTTGCAGTTACATATGCTGTACCCTTCTCAATGGCTGGAGAAGATCCATACAGGCCTGTGAGCACAAAGATGCTTGCTGTTGAAATGCAGCATCACTTTACCTATTTAGTTCATCATGTTGCCAATAATGTCAGCAATGCAGCTGTCAGCAGTATGCTGAAAGGAAATAGTCATTTCATACTACCACCCAAAAGTACAGAGATAATGGGATCATATGCTATCAGTGAGATGCAATTTGTGTCCAGAGTGAGCAGCATGCCTTTGTCTGATGCAGCTCTGTTAAATGAAGTCTCCCCTTGCCTCCTTCCTCAGTCTAGCCACCAAGGACACAATACTAAAAGTCTTTAAAATGTCTAATTGGAGGCTTTGAAATGGCTGTTCTGCTTTTCCTTTAGAGATGCATACTGATGTCAATATGTGGATTGAGCAAATGAAAACTATCCTGAAGACTACAAGACAGACTATAAACTTTGCAACAAAAGCAGCCTGATTAATGGATTTTTTTCTGATGTAGAAGATAAGACCTAGTGCTAATGAGTGAAAAAAAAAGGACTTTGGCAAGGGAATGAGATGAAAGTTGATTCTCATATGGTATTAAATTCTTGCAGATCATAATTCTAGCATATATGCTAACTTAGGGGCAACCACACCTCTAATGTGGGATTGGTTATCCAGTTGAAGAGCAGCCACCTGACTGCCTCAGACTTACTGGTGGCCACCTGGTGCAGATCTCAGCCAAGACACCTGATGTATGCAGTGGTACTTGAAGTAGGACTTCTGAATGAGGCTTCTCAGTTCCTTTATGACTTCTCGTAATGACTGTGTAGGGGTGCAAGGCACATTCAATTGTCATGTGTCAGCTGAAAGTGTCAGAATAGCAAGTGGTCACACAGGTAGAATGTCAGAAATGGAGCTAATCTCTATGCAGTTGCGTGGGCTCTGCTGAAGTGACATTATTAGTGATTTGTAAGGCTATGAGGAGTGCAACATAGACTGACGGGTTCTACTATTTCAAAGTCAATGTGGAGGAATAAAAAAAGGACCCAAGAAGCAAATGAATCCCTCTTAGAGGATCCACTGCTCTGCAAAAGGTCAAATTTACATATTAAATTTCTATTTTAAAATGGATGTTTGCATATTCAAGTTTAATTCAGATTGCTTGAAAAACAACAAACTGTTTCAAGCAAATTTCCTTAAAATAAAAATAAGCTAGTTTTGCATTTAATCAATATTCCTCCTGATTTTTTGCTTCCTCCCCCTCAACCTAAAAAAACTGTTTGGGTGTGCTCCAATACTAATGAAGTGATGCATTCTACAAACTAGATATAAACAAGTATTACATGTCCATTTCTCGCTTCCCTCTGGTGTAGTATGACAGATTACATAAAGTGTTTTGATTCGCAAGCCATCAGTAGAATAGGAGGTGGCATGTAAATACTGGAACATATCTGGCAGATGAGAAAGGTTCCAGCCTCAGCCAAAGGTCAATCATTCATTTTTTTTTCCTCAACTGCAAATCTTTTTTCCCTTTTTTTTTTATGTAGAGTGTACACTTTTACAGACCTGATCCTGGAGTAATTAAAGGTCCCTCCAACTCCAGTGCCTCATCTTCACCTTGGTCTTTTTCATCAGCTTTTCGCTTTTTCTTCTTTGTTGGATCTTTTGGTTTTCTCAGGAGCGACAATTCTTCAGGATGCCTTATATCTGCAAGAATAGAAAAGCAATACATAAGATAATGGAATTGACAAGACATTCATGCAAGTAAATCAGCAACATAAAACAATGCTCACAAAAAACCTTCCAATAATGAAGCTTGTAAAGCAAGGTGTAGAAATCAGAGCAAAGAGCTACAAGACTTTCCAGGCTGATGCCAAGTCTGCATATCATTTTTACACACTATTTCTTTCATTCTTTCATGGGATGCGATTGTCACTGGCAAGGCCAGCATGTGTCACCCATCCCCAATTGCCGTTGCGAAGGTGGTGGAGAGCTGCCTTCTCGAACTGCTGCAGTCCATCTGGTGTAGTTACACCCACAATGCTGTTAGGGAGTTCCAGATATTTGACCCAGTACAGTGAAAGAACGGTGATATTGTTCCAAGGCAGGATGATGTGCGACTTGGAGGGGAACTTGAAGGTGGTGGTGTTTCCATGTGTCAGCTGCCCTTATCCTTCCAGGTGGTAGAGGTCACGAGCAGTGCAGCTTGCAGATGGTATACATTGCTGATATTGTGTGCCGGTATGGAGGGAGTGAATGTTTAAGGTGGTGGATGGGGTGCCAATCAAGCAAGCTGCGCTTTGTCCTGGATGCGGTCGAGGTTCAGTATTGTTGGAGCTGCACTCCTCCAGGCAAGTGGAGAGTATGCCATCACATTTCTGACTTGTGCCATGTAGATGGCGGACAAGCTTTAGGGAAGTCAGGTGGTGAGTTACTTGCTGCAGAATTCCCAACCTCTGACCTGTTCTTGTAGCCACAGTATTTATATGGCTGGTCCATTTAAGTTTTGGTCAATGGTAACCCCCAGGATGTTGATAGTGCAGAATTCAGCAATGGTAATGCCATTGAACGTCAAGGAGAGATCGTTCACAGAATACAGAATTGTTTCAGCACAGGTGGTGGCCATTCAGCCCATCGGCTGTGAGGGAACAATTCACTTTATGCCATTCCCCTGCCTTCGCCCCACAATCTTCTACATTCGTCCTTTTCAGGCAACTCTCTAATTCCCTTTTGAATGTCTTGATTGAACCTGCCTCCACTGCACTCTCAGACATTGCATTCCAGATCCTAACCATTGCTTCTTTTTGCCAATTACCTTAAATTTGTGCCCACTCGTTCTTGATCCTTTCACGAGTGGGAACAGTTTCGCCCTATCCACTCTGTCCAAACCCCTTGTGATTTTGATTACCTCTATTAAATCTCCTCAGAGTTCCCTTCCAAGGAAAAGAGTCACAACTTTTCCAATCTCTTTGTAAATGTATTTCCTCATCCTAGAGCCAGTCATTAATCTTTACTGTACTCTCGCCAACGCCTTCACATCTTTCCTTAAATGCACTGCCCAGAACTGGACGCAATACTCCAGCTGAGGCCGAACTAGTGTCTTATACAAGTTCAACATAAACTCCTTGCTCTTGTATTCTATGCCCCTATTAATAAAGCCTAGGATACTGTATGCTTTATTGACCACTCTCCCAACCTGTCCTGCCACCTTCAATGACTTATGCACATATACACCCAGGTCCCTCTGTCCCTGCACCCCTCTTAGAATTGTAGCCTTTATATTATATTGTCTCTCCACTTTCTTCCTACCAAAATTAATCATTTCACATTTCTCTCTTGTTGCAGATGGTCACTACCTGGCACTTGTATGGCACAAAGTTACTTGCCACTTAGGAACCCAAGCCTGAATGTTGTCCAGGTCTTGCTGCATGTGAACAGACTGCTTCAGTATCTGAGGAGTCACAAATGGTACTGGACACCATGCAATCATCAGCAAACATCCCCACTTCTGACTTTATGACGGAGGGAAGGTTATTTGATGAAGCAGTTGAAGATGGTTAAGCCCAGAACATATTTGGAGTTTGGCACTCTGCTGGATGCTTGAAAACAAGTAAAAGCAATAAAAGTGGCACTATAGGTTAGAGTGCTGCTCTTTCACCAAGAAACCTGAATTTGAAACACAAACAGGAAATGCTGGAAATACTCAGCAGGTCTGGCAGCATCTGTGGAGAGAGAAGCAGAATTAACGTTTCAGGTCAGTGACCCTTCATCAGAACTGGCAGATATTAGAAATGTAAAAGGTTTTAAGCAAATAAAGTGGGGGCGGAGCAAGAGATAACAAAAGAGGTGTTGATAGGACAAAGTCACTGAGAACTGACCAGAAGGTCATGAAGCAAAGGCAAATGGTATGTTAATGGTGTGCTGAAAGACAAAGCATTAGTACAGAGAGGGTGTTAATGGACAGATAACAGAACAGCCTGACCCCAAGCACAAACATAAAAAAAAGTGGGTAGGCAGAGTCAAAACAAACCAAAATAACATTTTAAAAAAAGGGGAAAAAAAAAAACTAAAAATAATAAAAAGCTGGGCCCCGGCATGCTCTGAAATTATTGAACTCAATGTTCAGTCTGACAGACTGTAGTGTGCCTAATCGGTAAATGAGAGTCCAGAAGGCTATAAAAAGTGCTGAATCAAAAGATGAGGGGCTGTTCCTTGATCTTGCACTGAGTTTCATTGGAACACTACAGGAGGCCAAGGACAAAGATGTCAGTGTGAGAGCAAGGTAGAGAAGTAAAACGGCAGGCATCTGGAAGCTTGGGGGTCATACTTGTGGACTGAATGGAGGTGTTCTGTAAGGCGGTCACCCAATCAGCATTTGGTCTTCCCAATGTACAGCAGACAACATAGCGAGCAGACAGTACAGTTGCCCATCCCTAATTGCCATGGAGAAGGTGGTGGTGAGCTGCCTTCTTGAACTACTTCAGTCTATCTCGTGTAGGTACACCCACAGTGCTGTTAGGATGGGAGTTCCAGGTTTATGACTGAAAGTACACACAAGTCTCTTTCACCTGGAAGGAGTGATTGGGGCCTTGGACAACGAAGAGAGAGGAGGTAAAAGGAAACATAGGTTTTGGATCTCCCAAGCCTGCATGGAAAGGTGCTGTGGGAAGGGGACAGGCTGTTGGGGTGATAGTGGAGTGGAACAGGGCGTCATGGAGGGAACAGTCCCTTTGGAATGCTGAAAGGGGAGGGGGAAGATGAGTTTAGTGTTAGCATCATGCTGGAAGTGGTGGAAAATGATCTGTTCAACATGGAGGCTGGTGGGGTGGAAGGGGAGGTCAAAAGAAACCCTATTGTGGTTCTGGGAGGGAGGGGAAGGAGTGAGGGTAGAAGTGTGGGAAATGGGTTGGACATGGTCGAGGGTCCTGTCAACCACACCTCCTCTGGGCACATCTTTTGTTTCATGTTCCATTACTACTCCCTTTGGATGTGTTCCACCAACTCTTGGCATTTACTCTATTTACTTGGCATCCTCTACCCTATCAGACTTCCCCTTTTGTTCTTTTTCCACCCTCCACTATTTGACCTAATTAAAACCCATTACATTTCTAACATTTCTCAGTTCTAATGAAAAGGTAGTCAACCTGAAACGTTAACTCTGCTTCTCTTTCCACAGATACTGCCTGACCTGCTGAGTGTTTCCAGCATTTTCTGTTTTTATTTCAAATTTCCAGTGTTCACAGTATTTTGCTCAATTGGTTTGGGATTGAGAGTCTCACAGGGAAAAGAGCAATGGAGTTTCAATCTGTAGCTCTTGTAGCAAAAAAAGGTTCACTGCAAAAACAAATAGATAATGGCAAATTTAAAGTACAAATAAAATGTAAAATTACCACATTGAATGCTACCTATAGCTTTTTACTGTCCAGAAGAGAATATGCAGCTTTTGAGCATTGTAAACTATGAAGTCAGCTTGGATTTTAGTTTTGGATTTGTCAGAATGCAATTGGTGAAGTTGGGGTGGGGGAGGGATGTTACAAAGAGGAAATGAAAAAAGTGGCTGAGCAGAGTTTCCATCCAGATTGTTGTCCAGCAACCTTTGCTGGAAATACATGCACGTGGATATTGGGCAGGAACAGGCTCAAATCACAGTTCTGATTAGTCGCCACTGAATTAGCTGAACATTCACGGTTTAAAGATAACACAAAGACGGGCCACCTGACCAAGCTTAGGTCAGTAATTTATGCGTAGAAGAAAATTCAGTAGCAAGTCAGCAAACCTAGTGAAGATTAGCTTGCAAGACAGCTTTTCACTGATGTGGGGGATCTTTTAAAAAATGTGCAACATTTATGTTGGTTGTTAAAATGCACTACAACGGAGAAATGACTAATGCAACATTAAAAAGATTCCTGTGCACTTTTAAAGGTTGGAGCAATTCTGTTGTGACTATTAGTGATGCTCATTGATTTGGTAATTTTTATGAAGTTTAGTTTTCATAATGTGCCAATATAGGTGCAAATCACAAAGTGAAGGCATACAAAACAGCAGTACAGAAACAGCTTGCACTGAATCTCAAATTTGGTGAAATATTAAGTGTTAGCAATTTTACTTTTTGATACATGACATTCAATATAAATTCAGCCAGTTAGCTTTTTCAGGCTTCACATCAGAATTATTCCCAGTATATTTCACTTTTTATGTAAAAACACATAAGGGGCTCAAGCTGCTGCTTTTCTAGCCACATGTACTATAAAAAAAAAGCATATGCAATGTATTAGCCTACAGTCAACAATATTCCAGAGCATATCTAGACCTCCTTTGTTATCTCTTGCCCCACCCCCACCTCACTTGCTTATAACCTGTGACTTTTCTAATATTTGTCAGTTCCGATGAAGGGTCACTGACCCGAAACGTTAACTCTGCTTCTCTTTCCACAGATGCTGCCAGACCTGCTGAGTGATTCCAGCATTTCTTGTTTTTATATTATATAATATTCCAGAGCAGACTGATTCACTCCTGCCCCTCAATCACAGTAGTAAAGTTTCAAATTTCAGGCATGCCACATTGGAGACTTAGGCACCCAAAAACCTTCTGCAGTGCCATCAAACCCTCAAAGTGCAAAGTAGGCAAAGCAACATATAAAAATTAAAGACTTTTGGGTTTTTATAAACTTGGACAGAGAGAGTACAAGAAATAATGAAGAATTTATGCAAAACATTGGTTAGATCACAGCTAGGTGACTACCGAGTGCAGGTTCAGGTGTCCCATTATAGAAAAAAAGGACCTTAAAGACAGACAGAACATTTAGAACATGAATAAAAATGGCCCCCTCAAGCCTGCTCCGTAAATAATGTTTCCACCTGGGATAGCATAGATTAACCAGGATGATAACATGGGTGAAAGACTATAGTCTATGAGGAAAGACTTAAGATATGGTACTATTTCCACTAGAGCAGAGAAACGAAGAGGAAGTTTTTAAACTTCAGAAAAGTTTTGATAGTGAAGAGAGAAATACCATTGCTCCTGGTTGACAAAGGGTCATCAATTTAAAATGGTCATCAAAAGGTGAGGAAAGAAATGAGAAATTTATTTTGAAGGCTATTGGAGCATGGCAGCTTTTGCACAGCACATGGTTGAGGCATAGAACACTTTTTGGGGGGAAAGAGGGGGTGGGGAGGCATAAATTCAATAAATATTTGAAGGAGGACAGGGCAAGATTAATTAATCCAGCAAGGAGTTAAAACAAACAGAATGGACCAAATGGTCTCCTTCGAGGCTGCAAAATTCTGTGGTTGTATTTGTATCTTGTAAAGTTTCAACATAACCTATGCAGACTTGCAATTTATTGCTCTGGCTTTATTATAATGCTTTGTTTATACTTTTTTTTTAAAAAAAAAGCTCTTCTTGTCTAGATTCGAGACCGATGATTTTATTTCTCCCAGGTCCCTTTCCAAGTCCACACCTTCACTTGGTTTCCTATTTTATTTAAAATCCACTTTTTATACAATGCTGCCTTTCATTCTAGATCCCAGAGTTTTCAGTTTAATTACAAGTCTTCATATAGATGTTTTAGGCAAAAGCTTGGTGAAAGACCTCCAAATAGTAAGAGATAGAGGAGCAAATCTGCAGGGAAAAATCAGAGATGTGCAAGAACTAAAGAGTGGTAATATTAGGGGACATTAACATTATCCCAATTGATAGGAACATAGGAGGAGCAGGCCATTCAGCCCATCAAGCCTGTTCTGCCATTCAATATGATCATGGCTGCTCATCCACTTCAATGCCTTTTTCTCCACACTATCCCCATATCCCTTTGTGTCACTGATATTTAGAAATCTGTCAATCAGCCAGAAGTGCCAAGTGGATGATCCATTTCAGCCTCTGCCTGAAGTCCCCAGCATCACAGATGCCAGTCTTCAGCCAATTCGATTCACTCCACGTGATATCAAGAAAAGACTGCTGGATACTGCAAAGACTATGGGCCCTGACAACATTCCGGCAATACTACTGAAGACCTGTGCTCCAGAACATACCGCGCCCTTAGCCAAGCTGTTCCAGTACAGCTACGACGACATTGTGGAAAGTTGCCCAGATATGTCCTGTACACAAAAAGCAGGACAAATCCAACTGAGCCAATTTCCGCCCCATTAGTCTACTCTTGATCATCAGTAAAGTGATGGAAGGTGTCCTTGACAGTGCTATCAAGCAGCACTTGCTGAGCAATAACCTGCTCACTGACGCTCAGTTTGGGTTTTACCAGAGCCACTCAGCTCCACCTCATCACAGCCTTGGTTCAAACATGGACAAAAGAGTTGAACTCAAGAGGTAAGGTGAGAATGACTGCCATTGAGATCAAGACATCATTTGATCAAGTATGACAACAAGGAGCCCTAGCAAAACTGGAGTCAATGGGAATCAGGGGAAAACATTCTGCTGATTGGAGTCATACATAGCACAAAAGGAAGATGGCTGTGGTTGTTGGAGGTCAATCATCGCAGCTCCAGGACATCACTGCAGGAGCTCCTCAGAGTAGCGTCCTAGGCCCAACCATCTTCAGCTGCTTCATTAAAGACCTTCCCATCACAAGGTCAGAAGTAGGAATGTTCACTGATGATTGCACAATGTTTAGCACCAATCGTGACTCCTCAGATACTGAAGCAGTCCGTGCAGAAATGTAACAAGACCTGGTCAATATCCAGCCTTGGGCTGATAAGTGGCAAGTAACATTCGCGCCACACAAATGCCAGGCAATGACTACCTCAAACAAGAGAGAATCTAACCATCTCCCCTTGACATTCAATGGCATTACGATTGTTGAATTCCCCCACCATCAACATCCTGAGGGTTACCATTGACCAGAAACTGAACTGGAGTAGCCATATAAACACCATGGCTACAAGCGCAGGTCAGAGGTTAGGAATCCAGCAAGTAACTCACCTCCTGACTCCCCAAAGCCTAGCCACCATCTACAAAGGCACAAGTCAGGAGTGTGATGGAATACTCTCCACTTGCCTGAATGGGTGCAGCTCCAACAACACAAGAAGCTAGACACCATCCAGGACAAAGCAGCCTGCTCGATTGGCACCCCCATCCACTCCTTCCCCCACCGACGCACAGTGGCAGCAGTGTGTACCATTGACAAGATGCACTGCAGCATCGCACCAAGGCTCCCTAAACAGCACCTCCAAAAATACCAGTGACCTCTACCACCTAGAAAGACAAGGGCAGCAGTTGCATGGGAACACCACCACCTGCAAGCTCCCCTCCAAACCACGCACTATCCTGACTTGGAACTATATCGCCATTCCTTCACTATCGCTAGGACAAAAGCCTGGAACTCCCCAACAGCACTGTGGATGTATCTACTCCACATGGACTGCAGCGGTTCAAGGCGGCAGCTCACCACCACCTTCTCTAGGGCAATTTGGGATGGGCAATAAATGCTGGAATAGCCAGCAATGTCCACATCCCATGAATGTTTAAACTAGTGTGGCAGGGGGGTGGGAACCAGAGCAGTAGGACAGCTAGTGAAATAAATGAGGAGGACATAGTAAATAAGGCCAGTAGGACTAAGAGGAAGAGCAGGCAGGCAGGATGTTGCTGAGCACAGCAGGACTGGTGGTCTGAAGTGCATTTGTTTCAATGCGAGAAGTATAACAGGTAAGGCAGATGAACTTAGAGCTTGGATTAGTACTTGGAACTATGATGTTGTTGCTATTACAGAGACTTGGTTGAGGGAAGGGCAGGATTGGCAGCTAAATGTTCCAGGCTTTAGAAGCTTCAGGCAGGATAGAGGGGGATGTAAAAAGGGGTGGGGGAGTTGCATTACTGGTTAAGGAGAATATCACAGCTGTACTGCGGGAGGACACCTCAGAGGGGTCATGCAGCGAGGCAATATGGGTGGAGCTCAGGAATAGGAAGGGTGCAGTCATGATGTTGGGGGTTTACTCCAGGCCTCCCAACAGCCAGCGGGAGGTAGAGGAGCAGATATGTAGACAGATTTTGGAAAGATGTAAAGGTAACAGGGTTGTAGTGGTGGGTGATTTTAACTTCCCCAATATTGACTGAGACTCACTTCGTGCTAGGGGCTTGGATGGGGCAGAATTTGTGAGGAGCATCCAGGAGGGCTTCTTGAAACAGTATGTAGATAGTCCAACTAGGGATGGGGCCATTCTGGATCTGGTATTGGGGAATGAGCCCGGCCAGGTGGTCAAAGTTTCAGTGGGGGAGCATTTTGGGAACAGTGACCATAATTCCATAAGTTTTAAGGTACTCGTGGATAAGGATAAGAGTAGTCCTCGGGTGAAGGTGCTAAATTGGGGGAAGGCTAATTATAACAATATTAGGCAGGAACTGAAGAATTTAGATTGGGGGCGGCTGTTTGAGGGTAAATCAACATCTGACATGTGGGAGTCTTTCAAACGTCAGCTGATTAGAATCCAGGACCAGAATGTTCCTGTGAGGAAGACAGACAAGTTTGGCAAATTTCGGGAAGTTTCGATAACACGGGATATTGTGAGCCTCGTCAAAAAGAAAAAGGAAGCATTTGTAAGGGCTGGTAGGCAAGGAACAGATGAAGCACTTGAGGAATATAAAGACAGTAGGAAGGAACTTAAGCAAGGAGTTAGGAGGGCTAAAAGGGGTCATGAAAAGTCATTGGCAAACAGGATTAAGGAAAATTCCAAGGCTTTTTATACATATATAAAGAGCAAGAGGGTAACCAGGGAAAGGGTTGGCCCACTCAAGGACAGAGATGGGAATCTATGTGTGGAGCCAGAGGAAATGGGGCGAGGTGCTAAAATGAGTACTTTGCATCAGTATTCACCAAAGAGAAGGACTTGGTGGATGATGAGCCTAGGGAAGGGAGTGCAGATAGTCTCAGTCATCTCATTATCAAAAAGGTGGTGGTGTTGGGTGTCTTGCAAAGCATTAAGGTAGATAAGTCCCCATGGCCTGATGGGATCTACCCCAGAATACTGAGGGAGGCAAGGGAAGAAATTGCTGGGGCCTTGACATAAATCTTTGCATCCTCATTGGCTACAGGTGAGGTCCCAGAGGACCGGAGAATAGCCAATGTTGTGCCTTTGTTTAAGGAGGGTGGCAAGGATAATCCAAGAAATTATAGGCCGGTGAGTTTTACGTCAGTGGTAGGGAAACTATTAGAGAGGATTATTCGGGACAGGATTTACTCCCATTTGGAAACAAACAAACATATTAGCGAGAGACAGCATGGTTTTGTGAAGGGGAGGTCGTGTCTTACTAATTTGATTGAGTATTTTGAGTAAGTGACGAAGATGATTGATGAGGGAAGGGCAGTGGATGTTATCAATGTGGACTTTAGTAAAGCCTTTGACAAGGTCCCGCATGGCAGACTGGTACAAAAGGTGAAGTCACATGGGATCAGAAGTGAGCTGGAAAGATGGATACAGAACTGGCTCAGTCACAGAAGACAGAGGGTAGCAGTGGATGGGTGTTTTTCTGAATGGAGGGATGTGATTAGTGGTGTTCCGCAGGGATCAGTACTGGGACCTTTGCTGTTTGTAGTATGTATAAATGATTTGGAGGAAAATGTAGCTGGTCTGATTAGTAAGTTTGCGGACGACACAAAGGTTGGTGGAGTTGCGGATAATGATGAGGATTGTTAGAGGATACAGCAGGATATAGATCGGTTGGAGACTTGGGCGGAGAAATGGCAGATGGAGTTTAATCCGGACAAATGTGAGGTCATGCATTTTGGAAGGTCTAATGCAGGTGGGAGGTATACAGTAAATGGCAGAACCCTGAGGAGTATTGACAGGCAGAGAGATCTGGGCGTACAGGTCCACAGGTCACTGAAAGTGGCAATGCAAGTGGATAAGGTAATCAAGAAGGCATACAGCATGCTTGCCTTCATTGGTCGGGGCATAGAGTATAAAAATTGGCAAGTCATGTTGCAGCTGTACAGAACCTTAGTTAGGCCACACTTAGAATATTGCGTGCAATTCTGGTCGCCACACTACCAGAAGGACGTGGAGGCTTTGGAGAGGGTACAGAGGAGGTTTACCAGGATGTTGCCTGGTCTGGAACGCATTAGCTATGAGCAGAGGTTGGAAAACCTCGGATTGTTTTCACTGGAACGACGGAGGTGGATGGGCGAAATGATAGAGGTTTACAAAGTTATGAGCAGCATGGACAGAGTGGATAGTCAGAAGCTTTTTCCCAGGGTGGAAGAGTCAGTTACTCGGGGACATAGGTTTAAGGTACGAGGGGCAAAGTTTAGAGGGGATGTGCGAGGCAAGTTTTTTTTTTTTTACACAGAGGGTGGTGAGTGCCTGGAACTTGCTGCCAGGGGAGGTGGTGGAAGCAGATACGATAGCGACGTTTAAGAGACATCTTGACAAATATATGAATAGGAAGGGAATAGAGGGATATGGGCCCCGGAAGTGCAGAAGATGTTAGTTTAGGCAGGCATCAAGATCGGCGCAGGCTTGGAGGGCCGAATGGCCTGTTCCTGTGCTGTACTGTTCTTTGAATGAATTAAACAAAAAAAATATCTGCTTTAAACATACTCAATGACTGAGCTTCCACAGCCCTCTGGGGTAGAGAATTCCAAAGATTCACAACCCTCCGAGTAGAGAAATTTCTCCTCATCTCGATCAAAAGTGGCTTCCCTCTTGTTTTGAAGTTGTGTCCCCTTGTTCTAGAATGCCCAAACTGGGGAAACATCTTACCTGCATCTACCCTGTCTATACTTTTCAGTATTTTGTAGGTTTCAATGAGATAATCTCCCATTCTTCGGAACTCTGGAGAATACAGATCCATTTTCCCCAATTTCTCTTCAAAGGACAGTCCTGCCAGCCTGGGAACAAGTCTGGTGAACCTTTGTTGCACTCCCTCTATGGGTAATAATATCCTTCCTAAGGTAAGGGGACCAAAACTGAACACAGTACTCCAGGTGCAGTCTGACCAAGGTTCTATACAATTGAAGCAAGATTTCTTTACTCCTGCACTCAAATCCTCTTGCGATAAAGGCTAACATACCATTAGCCTTCCTAATTGCTTGCAGCACCTGCATGCTAGCTTTCAGTGACTTATTGACAAGGACACCCAGGTCCCTTTGTACATCTACTCTTTCTAATCTCTTACCATTTAAGAAATACTCTGCACATCTATTCCTCCTACCAAAGTGGATAACCTCACATTTTCCCACATTATATTCCATCTGCCACATTCTTGCCCACTCACTAACTCTGTCCAAATCCCCTTGAAGACGCTTTGCATCTTCCTCACAACACACCTTCCCACCTAGTTGTGTGCTTTCTATGAACTTGGAAATATTACATTTGGTCCCCACATCCAAATCATTGATATATATAGTGAACAGCTGGGGACCAAGCACTGATCCTTGTGATAACCAACTGGTCACAGCCTAATGCGAGAATGACCTGTTTATTCCTACTTTCTGCCTATTAACCAATCCTTAATCCATGCCAGTATATTACCTCCTATCCTTTGTGCTTTAATTTTGCTAACCAACCTCCTGTAGGGGCCTTTACCAATAGCATTCTGCAAATCCAAATATACTATGTCCATCAACTCCCCTTTATCAATTCTGTTGGCAACATCCTCAAAAAACTCCAACAGGTATGTCAAACATGATTTCCCGTTCATAAATCCATGTTGACTATGCCCAGATTATCATCTAAGTGTCCATTTATCACATCCTTTAGAATAAATTCTAATATTTTCCCTACGACTGATGCAAGGCTAACAGGTCTGTAGTTCCCAGTTTTCTCTCGCCCTCCCTTCTTAAATAGTGGGGTGACATTTGCTACCTTCCAATCTGCAGGAATTATTCCAGAATCTATAGAATTTTGGATGATGATCACCAATGCATCCACTATCTCCATCGCTACCTCTTTCAACACAGGATGTAGAATATCAGGTCCTGGGGCGTAATCAACCTTCAGACCCATTAATTTCTCCAATACAACCTTCTTACTCATAACTAATTTCCTTCAATCTCTCATTCTCCCTAACCTCTTGGATGTCTAATTCTGGGAGATTTCTTGCATCTTCCTCAGTGAAGACAGAAACAAAGTAATCATTTCACTTCTCTGCCATTTCTCTATTCCCCATTAAAAATTCTCCTGACACTGCCTGTAATGGACCCACATTTGTCTTAGCCAAACTTTTCCTTTTTATATAGCTACAGAAGCTTTTCAGTCTGTTTTTATGTTTTTTTACTAGTTTACCTTCATACTTGGTTAAGAGTAAAAGGGAAAGGAGGATGAGGAATTTCTGAAATGTGCTCAGGAGAACATCCTTGATCAGCATGTTCTCGAACCACCTAGGAAGGAGACATTGCTGGATCTGGTGCTGGGGTATGAGTTGGGCAGTATGTATTGGAAAGGTTGGCTTTGCTTAGAATGGATAAGTCGCCTGGTCCAGATGGTTGCATCCCAGTATAATAAAAGCAAAATACTGCGGATGCTGGAAATCTGAAACAAAAACAAGAAATGCTGGAACCACTCAGCAGGTCTGGCAGCATCTGTGGAAAGAGAAGCAGAGTTAACGTTTCGGGTCAGTGACCCTTCTTCGGAACGGACAAATATTAGAAAAGTCACAGGTTTTATAAGTGAGGTGGGGGTGGGGCAAGAGATAACAAAAGGAGGTGTAGATTGGACCAGGCCACATAGCTGACCAAAAGGTCATGGAGCAAAGACAAACAATATGTTAATGGCGTGTTGAAAGACAAAGCATTAGTACAGATTAGGTGTTAATGCACTGAATATTGAACAGCAAGTGCAAACCTGAAAAAAAAAACAGTGGGTAAGCAAACTGAACTGGTTGCATCCCAGGTTGTTAAAAGGGAGTGGAGATAGCAGAAGGGCTTGCCATAATCTGCCAAAGTTCCATAGATATAGGGGAGTTGCCAGAGTATTGGAGAGTGGCAAATGGGACACCCTTATTTAAAGAAAGCATGCAAGGACATTCCTGTTAACTATAGGCTGGTCAGTTTAACATCATTGT
Source organism: Heterodontus francisci (assembly GCF_036365525.1). Classification (NCBI taxonomy): domain Eukaryota; kingdom Metazoa; phylum Chordata; class Chondrichthyes; order Heterodontiformes; family Heterodontidae; genus Heterodontus; species Heterodontus francisci. The sequence continues at coordinate 56,012,355 of NC_090379.1, forward strand.
GAGTAAGGTTTTAGAAACAATAATCAGGGGAAAGAAAAGGTGAACAGGCACTTGGAGAGGTTTAAGATAATCAGGGAGAGCCAGCATGGATTTGTAAAAGGCAGAATGCGCTGGACTCATCCAACTGAATTTTTTGATGAAGTAACAGAGAAGGTTGATAAAGGGAAAGCAAACAATGTTGTCGATATGGATTTTAAGAAAGCATTTGACACATAAGAGGCTGGTTAACAAAATTGAGGCTCATGGAAAAGGAGGGACAGTGTCAGCTTGGATAAAAAATTGGCTTAAGGACAGTAAATGGTTATTTTTCAGACTGGAGAATGCTAGACAACGGTGTTCCCCAAGGCTCAGTGCTAGGATCACTGCTATTTTTGATATACACAAATGACTTGGATATTGGGAGAGAGTAAAATTTCAAAATGTGCCAATGATACCAAATTTGGAGGTGTGGCAGACAGTGAGGACAATACCAATCAACTGCAACTGAACAGATAGACTAGCAGAATGGGCAGTTAAGTGGTAGATGGAACTTAATACAGAGAAATGCGAGGTGATGCATTTTGGCAAAAGGGATAGTGAGAGGCAATTTAGACTAAATGGCACAGTTCTAAAAGGTGTACAGGGAATGAGGGACCTGGGGATTGATGTGCATTGATCTTTGAAGATGGCAAGACATATTGGGAGAATAGTTAGCAAAACATATGGGATCTTTGGCATCAGAGGCATTGAGTACAAAAGCAGACAAGTTATGCTGAACTGTTATAAAGCTCTGGTTGGCCACAACTAGACTTTGCATCCAGTTCTGGTCACCACACTACGGAGGATGTGAAGGTCCATATGAAGGTGCAGAGTAGATTTACCAGAATGGTTCCAGGGATGAGGAATTTTAACAAAGTTAGGCTGGAGAATCTGGTGTTGTTCTCCTTAGAGCTCAAGAGATTGACGGGTGATTTGATTGAGGTGTACAAGATTCTGACTGTTTGGATAGAGTAGACAAAAGAAAAGCTATTTCCCATGAGCTGATGGTACAAGGACTGGGGGACATAGATTTAAGGTTTTGGGCAAGAGATGCAGGGGGAAATGTGAGGAAGAACTTTTTTTTTAAAAAACGCAGCGAGTGGCAATGACCTGGCACACGCTGCCTACGAGGATAGTGGAAGCGGAGATGATGAATGATTTCATCAAGGAAATTTGTTGGCGCTCGAGGGAAGTAAACTTACAGGGCTACAGGGATAGAGCCAGGGAATTGGATTGCTGTGCAGCAGGACAGCGTGGACTCAATAGGCTGAATGGCGTCCTTCTGTGCCATTATGACTCTATAATCCTATAAAGTCCAATCAGTTATATGGTGCTCTGTTATGTACTTTTTCTGTAAAGTTCTCAAAATACATCAAGGGCTACAGACTGCAATTAGAGGTGGAGTCATAACCTCTAAAGTATAAAGTAAATGTTGCTGAAAGGAAGTAAAAATACCAAAATTAGCTCAGCTAGTAGCTGAGTCATCAGATCTGGAAGGTTGTAGGCTGAATTCTGACCCTACTTGAATTAGCAGATCGCAGCAGAAGTAGTAGGGGAAAGGAGGCTGCTCAACTGGTTTCCTTCTATGGGAGACAGTAGCATATTGGTAATGTTACTGGATGAGTAAGCCAGAGGCCTGCTCTAATGCTCCAGAGACAAGTTCAAATCCCACCATGGCAGCTGGTGGAATTTAAATTAAATTAATTAATTAATAAATCTGGAATTAAAAAGCTAGTCCGAGTAATGGTGGCCATGAAACTACCGGATTGTCATAAAAAGAAAAACCCATCTGCTTCACTAATATCCTACAGGGGAGGAAATCTGCCATCCTTACCCAGTCTGGCCTGCATGCGTCTTCAGATCCACAGCAATGTGGTTAACTCTTAACTGCCCTAGCAAGCCATTCCATTGCATCAAACTGCTCCAGAAAAGTCAAAAGAATAAAACCTGATGGATCACTGGTCATCGACCTAGGCACCGGGAAATGACAAAAGGCACACCCTGTCCTGTCAATCCTGTGAAGTCCTCCTCACTAACATTTTGAGACTGGTGCCAAAAATTGGGAGTTGTTGTTATACTCACCAAATCAGGTCTTACAGCCAATGTCCAAGACTCCTCCATTACCACCCCTGGGTATATCCTGTCCCACCAGCAGGACAGGGCCACCAGAGATGGCAACAAAGTGGTATACAGTCGGGAGGGAGTGGCCCTGAAAGCCCTGAACATTGACCCCGGAACCCATAAAGACTCACTGCACCAGGGCAAACATGGGCAAGGAAATCTCCTGATCATCACCTACTGCCCCTCTCAGCTGATGAATCAGAGCTCCTCCATGTTGAACACTACTTGCAAGAAGCACAAAGGGAAACAGGGATGCAGAATGTACTTTCGGTGGGTGGGGGGGGGGGGGGGGGGGGGGGAAAAGACGGGAACTTCAATGCTTGGTAGCTCCACTACTGACCGAGCTGGCGTCTGCTAGACTGGGTCTGCAGCAGGTGCCAAGAGAACCAAGAAGAAAAAAATCTACTTGACCTCACCCTCACTAATCACTGGTCACAGATGTATCTGTCCATGACAGCACTGGTAAGAGTGACCACTACTCCTGTGGAGACAGAAGATACCCTCCAACGTGTTGTGTGGCACTACCGTGCTAAATGGGATAGATTCAAACAGATATAGCAGCTCAAAACTGGGCATCCATGAGGTGCTGTGGGCCATCAACAGCAGCAGAATTGTATTCAACCACAATCTGTAACCTCTTGGCCTGTCATATCCTTCACTCCACCATTACCAACACACCAGGGAATCAGCATGGTTCAATGAGTGTCGGAGAGGATGCCAGGAGCAGCAGCAGGCATACCTAAAAATGAGATGCCAACCTGGTGAAGCTGCAACACAGAAGCACATGCATGCTAAACAGCAGATACAGCATGCCATAGATAGAGCTAACCAATCCCACAACCATCAGATCAAAGCCCTGTAGTCCTCCCGCATCCAGTCAAGAATGATGGTGGACAGTTAAACAACTATCTGGAGGAGCAGGCTTCACAAATATCCCCATCCTCAAATGATGGGGGAGCCCAGCAGGTCAATGCAAAAGACAAGGCTGAAACATTTGCAACCATCTTCAGCCAGAAGTGCCGATTGGATGATCCATCTCAACTTCCTCCTAAGGTCCCCAGCATCACAGATTCCAGTCTCCAGCCAATTCGATTCACTCCACATGGGCTGAAAGCACTGGATATAGCAAAGGCTATGGGCCCCGACAACATTCTGACTGCTCTGCCAGGCTCGATTTGCTGTAGACCTCATTACAGTCCCTTCCCCTCCTGTCAGCATTCCGAAGGGATCGTTCCCTCCGCAACACCCTGCTCCACTCCTGTATCACCCCAGACAACTCGTCCCCTGTAATACCTGCCCTTTTACCTCCTCTCTACTCACCATCCAAAGCCCTAAACACTCCTTCCAGGTGAAGCAGCGATTTACTTGTATTTCCTTTAATTTAGTATACTGTACTCCCTGCTCACAATGAGGTCGCTTCTAAATTGGGAAGGCCAAACACAGATTGAGTGACCGCTTTGTGGAACACCTCTGTTCAGTGAAAGCATGACCCCAAGCTTCTGGTTGCTTGGCATTTCAATCCCCCACCCCACTCTCATGCCAACATTTCTGTCTTTGGCCTGCTCCAGTGTTCCAGTGTACAACAATACAAGCTCGAAGAGCAGCATCTGATTTTTCGATTCGGCACTCTACAGCCTTGCAGACTGAACATTGAGTTCAATAACTTCAGAGCTTGACTGGCCTTTTTTAAAAAAAAAATATTTAACATGTACCCGGTTTTTCATGTAGACAGAGGCTGCTCATTATTCCACTATTAACACTCTCTCTGGATTAATGCTTTGTCTTTCACCATAAGTATTAACACGCTCTTTGCCTTTGTCCCAGGACAGCTTTGTTATTTAATCTCTCCTGCTCTATGCCCCATCACACACCTCCCCTTTTGTTCTCTTTCTCACCACACCCCCCCACCCACTTTACTTGCTTAAAACCCAATTCTTTTCTAATATTTGCCAGTTCTGATGAAATGTCATGGACCTGAAACATTAACTCTGCTTCTCTATCCACAGGTGCTGCCTGACCTGTGGGTCCTTCCTGCTGCTGAACGCATGTTCAGCTGTGTTTGTTCGGGAGAGGGCATTAGCTGGAGCAAAAAAGGTCAAAAATTGCAGTGCAGGCATTAAATCAGGGTTTCACACTGACTGATCTCACAATCTGGCTACTCTGCTCACTTCCAGTGTGTGCTCTATTGCCCGTACCAGTGACCTCCCCAAAATGGTGCCCAGCGTAGGCCATGTCGGACGTGTACACATGCTAAAACAGTACCCATAACACTGCAGCTGCTGTCAGATTTACTCCAACAGTGAGCGCTGATAGCCTAACTGTTATTCTTGCTGTAAAATCTAGCCAATAATGAAGTAAACGTGATTAGCTTTCTAGTGCAACTTTTAACTTCAGTGTTGATCTTTGCATATTTTCAATGGTTTTTGAAAATTAACCCAACAAGCGCTATAACACTAGTACTCACTGAATGTCTTGGAGATGTCAGAGACTGCTTTGAAGACTCTATCCGAGAAGTTGACCTTCACCTTCACAGTCTTCATATTGGGCAGCTGGAGGCGAAGTACCTTGTGCTGAGGTGTGAACATCAGTTTGGCATCAGCTTGCACACCATATTTATCCAAGGTCCAGTGGGTTTTCAGAAGCCAAGTTTTTTTCTTCTCCCACCACAATGCATGATCTGACCAGTCTTTCTTCACATCTACAAAAGGAAAATAATTGGCTAGTGAGAACAAATGGTTTAAAAAAAAAAGTTATGCAATTCTCCCTCCTCAGTGCCTTGGGATGTTTTATAATGTTAAAGGTGCTATGCAAATACAAAAATTGTTATAATCTATATGCCAACTTTCATGGGGGCATTTAACTTGCCACACTCAAGCAGAATTGGAGACATTGAGATCTACCTGAAGAGGTGCTTTTGCCATGTGTTTGGATGCATTTCAGTGGCAAATGTAAAATGCTGCCTCAGGAGCAAGCAGGCAGCTGCCATCTTTTCTAGCTACCAGGGGAGGAACACTGCCAGAAAATAACCAGAAACTGCAACAAAAACAGCCATCAATGTACAAGTTTTTTTTACCCCAAGTTATAGAAACCAGCCACATATTACAGCAAATGCTTTCAAACTTGGGTCTTGACAGAGAGTCCATATGGCAAATAAATTTCAGTATTTATTGACATTCTACATAAAAATAAATTGGGTGGGAGAATTGAACAATGTTAACACTCTCTTTCAGAAGTTAGAGCAGGAAGTCCCCAAGAGTGAATCAATATTTGTAAGGGAGTTCCTCCAAGCAGAAAAGTTTGAAATCAAATTTTTCAAGAATTTACAAACACAGGATAAAGTGAATGGTGCATTAGATCATATTCACATATAAGGATATGAATCAGCACAGTTCAATGGTTTCAAACAAGATGTCTGCTTCTGGAATTCCATTTATGTCCCAGCACACATTTACACGTTTGTGTTCTCAACAGTCAGCCAGGTCTGAGAAAACAGGCTCTGGTCAGTGTTTCTTGAGCAAGAAAATTACTTATTTCTCACTTCCAATTGCAAAGCTCCTCAGCTATTACTCCTCACCAAATTATTCACTCTAACAACCCCCCCCCCCCCCCCCCCCCCCCCCCCCAAGTGCTCTTCTGCCAACACACTAGCAGATCAGGATTCAATGATTAATCAGATTGTTTTTGTATTCCATTTTTACTAATTCTTCCCTAATATACAGATTTCAGTTAACACATTAGCCAAAAATTCAAAACCTTGGCAACCTTCAATGTTTTAGGAAGCCTTTCTGTTCATGCAAGTCTCAAGATTGATTTGTATGCTGCGCGTATACGGAGGTCTATCATTTGCATTCTAGTTTGAGAATGGGCAAGTCATACAAGTTAGCAATCTGTGCGCTTGGGTAGACACTGGAATTGCCTGCTGGAATTCTGTCCATCCAGACTTTTCAACTTCTGACCGCTGCAACTAAACAGCCTCCAAAACAATTTCCATCCAACTCAAAAAAGGCAGTAGCTGCTTCAGGACCAGTGCTCAAATGCCACCTTTCTAAGGGCCCTGAAAAAGTCTAACATTAATGAAAACAACTTTTTCCCTCCCATGTCTGAATGTCTATTAAGTTCAGATAAATGGACTTCTACACAGATCACGCCACTTAGTTAACCAGCACTACATTACATCTACAAATAAGTTGAACAAGATTTGCTATTTTTCAGGCTACGTTTTATGTTGGATTTTAGGTGATTAATTACAATAAAAGATTTAAATACAGGCCAAGGCATCACATTACAAATCAGTATAATTAATAACCAACAGCCTCAGTGGGGGCGGGTTCCCCACTCAGAGGCCACATAGTCCAAGCAGAAGTGTACTAGGAACCCACAAAAGGGTTCTATCAGGGCCACTCAGCTCCAGACCTAGTTATAGCCTTGGTCCACACGGACAAAAAAGCTGAATGCCAGAGATGAGCTGCAATTCACTGCCCTTGACAACAAGGCAGCAGTTGACCAAGTGTGGCATCAAGGAGCCCTAGCAAAATTGAAATCAATGGAAATAAGGGGGAGGGGGGAAAACCCACTCCACTGGTTGGAGTCATACCTAGCACAAAGGAAGATGGCTGTGGTTGTTGGAGGCCAATCATCTCAGCCCCAGGACAACCATCTTCAGCTGCTTCATTAATGACCTACCCTCCAACACAAGGTCAGAAGTGGGGATGTTCGCTGATTAGAGCATCCAGTACTTTTCACAACTCATACTGAAGCTGTCCATGCCCGCATGCAGCAAGACTTGGATGATATTGAGGCTTGGGCTCATAGTGGCAAGTAACATACATGCCACAAGTGCCAGGCAATGAGCAAGAGAATCTAACCATCTCCCCATGACATTCAATGGCACGACCATTGCTAAATTCCCCCATCAATATGCAGAAACTTAATTGGACCACCCATATAAATACTGTGGCTTCAAGAGCAGGTCAGAGGCTGGGAATTCTGTGGCAAGTAATTAAGTTCCTGACTCCCCCACCCCCCCTCCAAAGCCTATGCACCATCTGCAAGGCACAAGTCAGGAACGTGATGGGATGGTTGTAGCTTCAACAACACTCAAGAGGCTTGATGCATCCAAGACAAAGCAGCCCACTTGATCGGCACTCCAATTACCACCTTAAACATTTACTTCCTCCACCAATGACACCAGTGTGTACTGCCTACAAGATGCACTGCAGCAACTCACAAAGGCTCCTTCAACACCACCTTCCAAACCTGCAACCTCTACCACCTAGAAAGACAGGGCAAGAGATGCATGGGAATACCATGACCTGCAAGTTCCCCTCCAAGTCACACACCATCTTGACTTGGAACTTTATAGTCATTTCTTCAATGTTGTTGGGTTAAAATCCTGGAACTCCCTTTGTGACAACACCGTGGGTGTACCTACACCACATGGATTGCAGCAGTTCAAGGTGGTGGCTCACCACCACCTTCAAGGATTATTAGGAATCGGCAATAAATGCTGGCCTTGCCAGTGATGCCCACAGTTCAAGAATGAATGAAAAACAATGTTAAATAATTATTGGCCTCGAGAGTCATGGGGGAATGGAGGACGCACACGCACACATTTAAATTGACTATAAAATATAAGAAATTGAATATATAAAAAAGTAGACAATGTGACTTTATGATGAGAAATGAATTACGCCTGCACATTCTGATTAGATTATACCTCCCATTCCAACAAATTCACATGCTCCATATGTAACCCTATGGGAGATTCACTAGTATATTAAAAATAAAGCACATGTACAGATTTTGTCCATCTGAAGTACTTCCACTGTCATAGTTTGATGCTTTCATGTCATTTAAAAATTAAACAGCCCATGTAAAAACTTTGGATTGAAATCATGAGAAAAGCAGGTGTAATGCTGTTGTGACAGGCCCATTACCAATTGCACCAATTTTCTATTTTGAGGTTTCTTAATTCATTTACCATCTTGTTTTTTTTTCCTGTTGGAAGGCAAGTCATTACAGCAATTATCTTTATATGTATTTTTAAACCTTTTAATTAAAAATCATTTGAGAGTATTTGGCTCTCTCTAGGCATTCCACTCATTTTCAGTCACCCTCTGGCTTCTTTTACTAGGTACCTTCTCCTCCACTGCACCCCAAAGTGCTCGGTTATCCCAGCCTTTACTTCCTGTATTTCAAGCATTTTGAGAGGACCTCAGTACATTTAAAAACAATTAAATAAAGTTTTAAGAAATATTCAGAGAGCCTGCTACTCGGTGTTCCATTGTTCAAAGATTAATCCAAAGTAGTCAACTCTCTAGAACTTTTAAATTGTACATGCTTATCAAAAACAAAAAATGTTTCTCCAAAAAAAAAAGCAAGATTCACAACCTTCACTGGAAAGTTTCCTCTGACAACACCTGTGTAGCAGATGGGACTGTGCATAATAAACACCATTTTATTGCACACACACTGCCTGATCTAACCATGGAAGAAGTGAGACCACGTGTTCAACAGAAATTTATTAGCCAGTTTTTCAGGCCGCAACTATGCGGCAAACTACATTTCTCCAACAGTCCTCACATACAGTAAACTTTATAGAGCAGAAGGGAGAAAAAGTGAACGCTGAACAAGATGGCAAAAGCAGGAAAGGATTTAGGGAATGTTGTCCAAAACCAAGTCAAACAGAAGGCTTCTGGGAATGAGGTAGCAAGACAATGTTTCAGAATGCACGAGTGTGATGCTTAAAAGAACAGCAAAGCGCAACCGAGAGCAAGCAGAAGACTAGCACAGCTGAAGGAATTAAGTTACAACGGCTGCATGCTTCCTAGCTATTGATACATGAAGCAAATAGAAAATATAAAAATACAGCCCAAATGCTTACATGCATTTAGACAATTAGAATCTTTGGGGAAAAAGAATCACCAAAGAAAACAAGAGAAATTAAGAGAAGCAGTGTCACCCACCCCTGTCTTTGTGCATCTGATATTCATGGTATATACTTTGCTCTTGCCAAATTTAATACTCCAATCCACATTTATGGTCTTGTGGCCTGGGACAACATTTGCCCCCCTGAAGCAAGCAATTTGATATTCCCTTGTAAACTGTATAGATTCCTTACTTACATTACAAATGGCAGATGTATTCTAGAAACCTGTATACCACTAGAAAAAAAAAAGAGCTTACAACATTATAGGAAGCATGATGAAGTAATATATTGAGAAACTGCATTGGCAAGGGGTTAATAACATTCAATGTTTTGTTTCCCTTTCTAGGTCTCCCTCCATTTTGCAGTAGTATCAGCATTGCTGGAATATGCTGGACAAGTAAAAATGTTCCTCCATCAAGGTACCTCTAAGCCAATATTTTCCAAGAAGCAGAGAGGGGCTTATTCATTCTAATGCAAAGAAATATCTTAAGGGATTGATCCTCGAGGCCACACTGCACATTAGATAGCCTGATATACCTTTATACAGCAAATATACTGAAGGTTTTCCATGCAAATTTAGGTGGACAGCTGCAGGAGAAAAAAAATTCTGTAAATGTAGTGCTTGGATTCCACCACTATATCCTTTCAACAAATACAATAAAATCACAACCATGTACAATTTTTCTATTAGTTTAGGCAAGTGAATATACAGTGGTTCATCATGATAATTCAAGTGAACTTTTGGTGATCAATAACCACAGAATATTAGTCTAGAAATTGGTTCATTCCAGCCTGCCAGCACAAACTAGGCACAGGGAATGATCCCTGCACAGGAATGGGTCAGCCCAAGGTACACACTGTATTGGGCCTAATTTAAATGATGCTGGTGAGCTGCTGGGCAGCCCCGGTCAGCTTAGTGGCAAAGTCAATTGAAATCTGGAGTGAAAAAGGTTACTTTAGAGCAACTGCTATTTGCTCGGGTCCACAAAGAGAGTTGTGGATTTAGGTTGTTATTTTTAATGAAACGGCAGTCATTTCATTTACTGCTGCCCATACAGGGCAAAAAGCAGGTTGCCAAACTTCATCCTGCCAGAATGTTAGTCAACTCGACTCTATGGCATCTTGTTTTATAATGGCTAGCAAGACAAGGTCAGTTTAATTGAATCATAACTTTTAAGAATTAAATTCACACTTTGTATTTCAAATTAGATTTACAGAGAAGCTATCGCCCTCAATAATTGCACAAACGTCATCCACTTTTTCAACTGGTGAATAGGCCTTTCACAGTAAATATCCAGGCACAGAAAAACTAGTACAATCGGTGCAAAAGAAAATTCAAAAATTTGAGAGATCATCATCAGTATTAGATTCAGGGACTTATCCTGAAACGTGTACTGCAAACACTGCACAATACATACCACCAAGCTGCTTTCATTATATTACAACAATGTCAAAGTGACATAAAAACCCTATCCTGATGAACAGCTGTTTAAGATTAAATTTGTATGAAACTACACAAACAGTAAAAAGGCCAACCATGGCGTTTGTTGTGTCTGTAAATGTAATGTCTTTTTAAAAGAAAATAAATGCAGCTTAGATTAGTGTAACAGTGGCTAAATTGTGAATAGTCTTAACTTGGAATGAATAATTTCCATTCTCTTAAAAGTTTTGAAGAGAACTTACACATCATACTACCTGAAAACAGTGATATCTAATACACCCACACACGCACAGCACTGCTAAAAACTCCATTTTAAAAAAGACCATTTGGCCTCTTTTACTCACTCACATGCATGTCCTAAAATTTTTAAAGCACAGGAGGTCATTCAGTTCATTGTGTTTGTGCAAGCTTCCTGAAAGAACTATTCAGTTTGTCCATTCCCCACCCTCTTCGTAAAAAGAATTTCAAATATCTGCCCTCCCCTCTTTTAAAATTATAAATTCTGCTTCCCCCCGCCCACTATTTTTGATGAACAAAAAAATGCCCAATTAACCTTCAGCTTAGTGACAATCTCAACCTTTAGGTACTGACCAGTAAAAGTGCTTTCCTATTTACCTCAGCAAAACCCAGTAAATAAAATTACATCATAAATTCTTCAGCAGGCCCTCAGAACCAAACCTTAAATCATTCGGCAAAATGCAGTGTGCACCACCAGGAAAGGGGAAACAAAAAAAAAAGAAAATGAAAATGGCTTTATGTCCAAGAATTGGCCTGCATAGCAAGTTTCACCACCACTGCTGGGCAAGTACTGAGAGATGGCTATGCTGTCCTTCTGCATAACAAAGTGGGAACTTGAAAGATGAAGTCACCTCCCAGGCTGTCGTTCAGCACATTTCAGCAGTACAAAATACAGGGGCATGGGAGTAGTTCATCATATACTATTACTCTGCCAGTCCCAACCTTTTAATAATCTGTTTAGTGATTGATAAAAGAATCAAAAGGTGACATGAGGTAAACATTTTACACAGCGAGTGGTTACGATCTGGAATGCACAGTCTGAAAGGGTGATGCAGGCAGATTCAATCATGGCTTTCAAAAGGGAATTGGATAAGTGAAAGGTGGGGGGGAATTCTGCAGGGCTACAGGAATGGGTGAGTGAGTGGGACAAGCTAAACTGCTCTTGCAGAAATCTGGCATGGGTTCAATGGACTGAATGGCCTCCTTCCATGCTGTAACCAGTGTATGATTCTATTACAACCAGACGAGCTCCTCAATGGCTCAGTAAATGTACTGTGCATTATAACATGGAATCATAAAGCACGGAAAAAGATCTAGCTTTAATCTTTGATAATACTATTTGACAGGTCACAGCAGGGAAAGTACAGGTGCCACAACTGGTCCCTGTTTCCAGACTCTGAAGGAAAGTTTTTGTTGGCTTCCTGTGGAGATGGATTTGGAAAAACTGCTTTAATATCTGAACAAAATGGTTTTAAGGATTGGATTCAATTTTGCAGATGCAATTAGTGAGCAAAAAGAATAGAGTGCAATGCTGGGCGAGTAGTAGTCATTGGCTGGAATTTTACACCGCCACCCCCCAAATGAACAGGCTGGTGCCGGGGGGGGGGGGGGGGGGTTAAAATTGAGTGGAAGGCGGGGGCCATTCCCAAACCTCCCTCGCCCCTGCTACAATTTTACATGGGGTGGTGGCGCTGAGAAATGGCCCGCCTGCGGCCAATTAACTGGCATTTAAGGGCCTCCGCCCACCACTGCGGGTATTTTATCCTTGGCACTTCGACGGCAGAAGCCTCAAAAACACCGCCTTGTGTCCTTCTTGCAGGCTTGTGGGGGGGGGGGGGGGGAAAAGGAAAGAGGCCCTCCTAATGGGGCACAGGGTGCCCCACAGAGGGCAGCCCCTGAAGCCCCAACTGCCCCCAACGCACAACACTCCCCCTGCCCCCCTAACCAAAACCCCTTGCCTCACCGGGGCCCAACCGATTGCCCCCAGCAAGGCCCCAAAAAAAAAAAAAAAAAAAAAAAAAAAAAAAAAAAAAAAAACTTACCTTAGTTCCAGGGCCGTCCTTCATCTTGCTTGTGCTGGCTGGATGTAGTCCCAGCCATGACCGCCGCTCCCAATGGCTACTGCTGGGACTAAGTGCTGCCGGCCTGTTGACTGGCCGGCAGCTCTATTAGGCAGGACTTCCTGCTTCAAGGAGGTGAAAGTCCCACCCAAGACCTATTTAGGGCCTGGGGAGCAAACAATCCCAGTGTGGCTCCTCAGGGCCACAGGAGGGCTCACCAACCTTTCGGCCAGTGGATGGGCCTCCCGCCCAATGAAAATTTCCAGCCATTGCTTCAATCACTTTATAATCAAATAACGTGGCTTCAACAAGTTTAGGCTTGTTCAACCAAGAAAATGCACTAGTTACCATTAATGTCAGGGAGAGAGTCGCTTAGTGAGACGAGCTACTTTCAACCACTGTTTCATATGGATATAAAATCATGAACGAGACAATGTAATTACATATAACACTGTTCTTCTTACACGAGAACAAATGTCTACACTTTTAAAGTAGTGTGCCTGTAGCATTTGTATGCATTCCTCAGGGATTTTAAGAATGTCTATAAATCCAAGTCTTTGTTTTTTTAAATGGTTACAAAATTCCAGATCAAAAAACGATATCAAACTGATCTGACACCCAAAACAAAAACAGATCCAAAATGCGCTACATCTGTAGCTTTTGTTTCCAACATACATTGGAATTCATCTTTCACTAATGCAGTACATTTCTTGTGTAGCCATGTAGAAGGTTCATTACTTGATACATCTATGATGCTAAAGTATTAATGGACATATATTATATAAAAACTTACCAATAGATTCACTGTATCAAATGCACACTCCTGCAACTTTTTTATGCAAGATGTACAACTGCATCATGATTAATTATGTAAACCAAAGTACATTTCTGGAAAAAGGGTGGTTCAGTGCAGGAATCAGTAGTCCATGGTGACATTTGGACATAATTCTTCACCCCAATGTGTCCTGCCAACCCAAGGAGCATAAAGTGAACAACTGACAGGACAGAAGAGAACACCAAGTATAATGCAAAGAATATAAAACAATTAGAGACTCAAGAGTTCAGCTCTCTAACATGTACCCAGTAATTATGTTTGTAATTAAACCTATATAATACATAAACTTGAAAATTAAAAAAAAAGGCCAAATAGCAGCATTAACAACTTTCTATCAAAACCCAAGCAACACTGGGCTGTACCTTGCTGGAGCAGGGGATTCCACAGTGAACAATACCATTAGATAGTTTTGATGAAAGAAGTTCACCAACCTGAAAACATTAACTCAATTTCTCTCTTCAAAGACCTACTGAGTATTTCTAGCATTTTCCATTTTTGTGTCAGATTTCCAGCATCTGTTTTTTAACTTCTGTATTTTCATCAGGTGAGTTTAGGCAAATTTTCTTTCTTCTTACTAATACTGTTGAACAATTGGGAAATTTGACCAACTTGCATTGAAGAGAGTTCAAAGATAAAAATTTGGAACTGTATATCTCTTTCCAAATGTGCCCTCTGCCAACTGGAACAAGCGTCACCTCCAGACCCAATTATTCCAAAGCCTTTCCATCCTCTGTTAACATCACCTCATCCAAAACTCCGCTACCCACACCAAATCCTGCTCATCCTTTTCCTTGCTGACGCTGACTCCAGAACACCCCAACACTTCCAATTTAATATTCTCACGTGATCTTCTCAACATTGGGAGAGACTAAATGCAAATTGGGTGACCGCTTTGCGGAACACCTCCAATCAATCAGTCCGCAAATGCAACCCTGAACTTCTGGTCACTGGTCATTTCCTTGGCCTGCTACAATGTTCCAATGAAGTTCAACGTAAGCTCTAGGAACAGCAGTTCATCTTTTGAACAGGCATTTTATAGCCTTACAGACCGAGTTCAATAATTTTAGATCATAACATTGCTGCCATTTTTTCCTTATTTCATGATTTTTTTTTTGCTGGTTCGCTCCCCCCGCCTTGTTCCTTTCTGTGTGCTTGGACAGCTGCTAGTCAGCCATTTACACCTCATCCAGACTCATCTTCTGTTTCTTCATTTGGCTTTGCCCCATGAAACCTTTGGTCATGTAATCTCTCCTGCACTCCACCCTCATCACAGACCTTCTCTTTTGTTTTGCTTTCCCCCACTCCCCACTGACTTTCACTTGCTTAAAGCCTATTACATTTCTAACTTTTGCCAGTTCTGATGAAAAGGTCACAGACTTGAAACATTAACGCTGTTTCTCTCTCCACAGATGCTGCTAACCTGCTGAGTATTTCCAATATTTTCTGTTTTTGGTTTCAGATTTCTGGCATCCACAGTATTTTGCTTGTGTTAAAATTCTCATTCGCGTGTTTAAAATCCCTTCTGGGCCTCATCTCTCCCCATCGCTGTAACCTGCTCCAGCCCTAGAACTTCCCACACCTCTGACCTATTGATCATCACTTCAATCACTAGCAGGTATGTTTATATAAATGCAAGTTTTTCTTGGGGGCATTTGGGATAAGTAAGTTTTATATTAAAATGGTGCACTGAATAAATTAGAACAATTTGCCCCTCCAACACCCCCAACTCTAGTTTATAGATGTATTCTCCCACTTCATGCTAGCACTCCCCCCACCCCTCAGTTCACAAAACTTGATTCAAACTAGTATATTAGTCAGCTAGCACCTTCTCAGCATCATATTTGAAGTCCACCCTTTTTCTTCTCTTACTCCTTTCCTTCCTTTCACTTCCCTCAATATTGCTATTGTGAATTCACTATTGCCAGGAGTGCTTCTCTCCCTACCCAATGCTGCTCTTAAACCTCCACCAACCAACATCATTCTCCAGCTTCCATCTCCCCATCATTCTTTCTTGCACCCAACCCGACCTCCACAAAACCCACTCAGGTGCTCCCTCCTCAGGACAGCAATGGGGCCTGAGTTGTTGCTGTTCGATGTTTGGTTGTTATGGGCTACTGTGGCAGCAAACCCTGATGCCACAAAAGATAGTGGTACTGTGAAGCAATACTCAAAACTGCAGCTCAAAAACATCTCCCAAACCTGCAACCTCTACCATCTAAAAAGGACAAGGACAACAGGCTCATAGGAACATCATCATCCTGCCTTGGATATACATCACTGTCACTTCACAAGGTCAAAATCTTGTAACTCCCAACCCATTAGCACTGTGGGAGGGCTTCATCACAGACGGCAGTGGTTTAAGAAGGCGACTTAACTTCTCAAAGACAAGTAGAAATGGGCAATAAATGCTGGCCCTGCTAGTGATCCACATAACCCATGCATGTCTTTTTTAAAAAACTAAAGAAGTCCCAGCGCAGTGCTGCGGTGCAGGGGGGGGGGGGGGGGGGGGGGAGAAGGGTTGCTGGTGGCGAAGTCCACGATTGATGCTGGCTTGCATTTGTAAATATGGACTCATGATTAGTAACCCCAAAAAAACAACTGTCCATGTCACATCCAAATTTGTAGTTTGTATGTATGATTGATAAATATTTAAAAATGCCCAAGTATTCTAGTTTAGTTTGTTTGATGAAACGGGAATCAAATTATCCTTTAAAATATACAGAAAAACAATGTGATGCTTTTTAAACTCATTCATATGGCCCATTGTAGAAGATGCTATTTCTGTATATAAAATTTAACTTTTATGCTTTTTTTTTGTACATTTATTAGGTCCTTCCTCCCCGATAACTCACTAAAAATCTACTAAGCAGTTACTGTTTAAAGCACAACTTATTGTTTGATGAGGAGCATGGGACCCATGCAATTTGGGAAGACTTTAAAAAGAACTGTGCAATGAGGAACACACATCACCATGCACATGAACAAGATTTGGTGTACACAGAACGTAATTCCTGTTACTCTGAGGTGACCATGGCACTCTGTTCCCAAAGTGTTGATTTTCAACAGAATGCTAGATACCTTCTAGCATTGTCTTTGGATACAAGGGAAAAAGAGAAATACAAGAGAAAAAGGGGAAGGAAAAAAGGCAATGGACATTCCTGAAGGTCATGTACCAAATTTGAAATGCTGGTACTTAAACTTTAAAGTGGCAATATGAGCTTTTATCTCCAATGACAAACAGATCAGCTACTGTAATCTGAGAAAGTTTTACTGTTCCCTTAACCAGACCATGCATGTGCTAAATTTAATGGGACCCCTCACTCTCAATTTTCTTCTTTGGGGCACTACAGTCAATTCACATGCTTCAAGAAAATTGGCATAGCATGCACATATTGGAAGTAAATCTGTGACATGTATTCTGATTTGTAAGATACCATAAATATGTCAAGGATGAGCAGCCTTTTAAATGCTGGCCTGGAGATAATGGCTTCTGCACTTGTGCAATAAGCTCGCATTCTCCGCGCCCCCCAATCATTTGTAACAAAGTGTATGTGCGGATAGACAGACATACATTTGAATAAAAAAAAAGTAAAATTCCTAAAATATCAATAGTTATGGAGAAAATTTACATTATGCATCCTAAAGCTGGATCAGCAGAGTTGGATGCAGAACAGAAACAAATGCAAATGCCTTACATTCAGTTTAAATGAGGCATATAAAATAAAGTTCATTATGTTGGCTTCCTGGGGGAATTTATACTTTTTTCTCTTTAAAAAAAAAAGTCTGCCACAATAAAATACAAAAGATTGAGTGCTGCAGGTTTTTACTTTGGTTGAGGGGGGGTGCAGAAAATGATAAATACAAGCTTTTCCTCCTCACACAAGCTTTCATGTGCTATTGTGCAGTGAGCACATGTCCAACAATACTGCTTAATCCAGTTGCCAAGAAATTACTGGCATTTCTTTCACACCTTATGGAATGCATCTAGTTGGCATCTCCTTCAGCAGAAGAGAAAAAGAGAGATCAGAAATTGACTGAGGAAACTACGAACATGAGGTCAGAAACAGGACAATCTTACTTCAGGAAATATCTGCGATAAAGTTGTGGTACACCTCATTCTGCCAACTTTCTTCTTTGGGCTGTCAGTCAATTCACAAACTGATAACACAACTAGCATAGGATGGACATATCAGAATAAATCGGTCATATTTATAGCATCTTACAAACCTGAATACATGTCAAGGGACGTAAATGTTAGCCCACAGATAGCTGCTCCTGTACTAATCGGAGACATGACTATTTTCATTAATTGACACTTGTGATATAGTCAAAAAAGAAAACCACATGCAATACAGCAAAGCTGCCAATACTACACAACTTAGATTTTCAGTTGCAAGCCAGTCAGAAGGCGCCCCTTCTCATCAAAATACATTAAAAGTGGCGAACGGTCAATCACATGGGTCGCTTTAATTTTAGCATTAATATCTTCTCTCCTTTCTTCTTTTTCTCTCTGTACATGGTTTAATATAAACCTTCATTTCTTCAATGTATGTGGGGAGAACCCCGCCTGAGCAGCATTCTCTTGCTTTGCCTTCACTCCTCTTCTGGTAAGTTGTAAGAGAAGTGCCAGAAATTAGCAGCAGAGACAGACATGAGATTGAGAGAGTTGAGTGGAACGTAGGGATGTTCTGCTCCAGTAGGGAGATTATAGAAATTTTCCTTTGTGCTAATCTAAAATTTGTGTTCAGTTGGAAAAAAAAATACTTTGTCAAGCAGGTCACTTTAAGCTGGGCAGCTTTTATTATTCCATACATATGTAATTGTTCATTAATTGTCTCTGAAATTATGGTACAAAAACAGAAAATGCTGGATATACTTAGGTCAGGCACAATCTACGGAAAGAGGGTTAACGTTTCAGGTTGATGACCTTTCATCAGATTACCAGCGTCTCCAGTATTTTACTTCTGAAATTATGGAAATTGCTTACACTGGCATTAGTCGAAGTGGCCTATAATTATCTTGGCTATTCTCCAATCCTGGTTAAGGAGGAAAGAATAAACCAACTGCACTATTTGCATATTTGAAAACTGAAAAATTGTGACCACAGCCTGCCTGTTACTTTGCAGACCTTTTTCAACAGCTTAGGCTGCACCCAATCAGGTCCTAGTGACTTATCAACCTCTGGTTTCACTAATTATTTCAGAACTAATTCACTTTCTACAGTTAACATTTTAATTATCCTTCTTCAATATAACCACACTTTCTATTATTTACATTAAAAATGTTTTCCAGCATACCATGATCCTCCACAATTAGCCTCACTTCATCTCCAAGCAGTCCTATCCTCAATAATAGTCCTTTACAAGCCTATGACATGTATTGATGTAGTATGCTAGACTTTTTCTCATTCCCTTTTAACCCTTCTAATCTCCTTTTTCACCTCCCCACTACATGATTATCTTGAGAAAAGGTCATTAACCCTAATGTTATCATATGTATCCCTTTTAAGTTTGTTTAGTTTTAAACTATTAATCCACAGAAAATGTTTGCCTTATAGAAATATTTGCCCTCTATTCTATCCATCTTGCTTAAAGATTAATTGCTTCAGATCTGCTTGCATTATGTTTTACCCAGTTAAATTTATGCCAAAACCTTTTCCCCCTTCTATCTTGAACTTGTATTTTTTTACTCATTATTCTTATGTTGAACTTCATTATATTGCAGTTGCTTTTACCATATATTCTCCTAATCTCACATCAGATATTATCGCCACTTCCATGTCTGAATTAAAAGCATACCATTAAGCAGATATTTGAGTGCAAACTTACGATGCCACAATGCAGTTATTAATGTGTTGCTACCAATACATTATATAAATACTGTTATGAAAGTACTTCCATTTTTGTTAAATTTTTTGAGGACTTGCTTTTTATTTGGAAAACTGAAAAAGGATTCCATGGATGTTTTTTCACTGAGGTCATTTAAAGGACTGAGAGGTCTTGTTTGCAAACAAGATGTACTGGAAGTCATCTGTCTTCAGATAAATACCTAGCAGGGGGCTTTTTTTTTTTTTGAGTTGGAGAAGATGCTTACAGAGAAGCGACAGGTTAAGATTTAGAGGGGTCAGGAGGCTTGACTCCTGAGATTGTCCAAAGCGAAACCAGAAACAAGCAAGCAGTCAGCTGGAGTGTAAAACAAAGCAGCCAAGACAGCAGTCACCCCAGCTCAGCCTTTTCCATCTCTGAGAAGCTTTTAGAAGTGAGTGTAAGAATAGAGAAATTGAGCTACATTCATCCTGAAAGGCCTGCTTGAAACTCCTGTTGCTGCATTTCTCCCGAGACGCTGGAAAAACCAGCTGGATAAAGCCTTGATGACGCCTGAATGAATTGCTTCAAAGAAAGATCCCAGTGACAGCTGGGATGCCAAATCAATATAGAGGGACAACTGACATCTTTCCATATCTTCTCTTATCTTTCTTCACGAATTAACAAGTATTTGGCCAAAGTATTTTTTTTTGTCTTTAAAAAAAATAACAGAGCTCTAAGAAGAAAATCTCTTTTGGTTAACCAGTGTGTGCGTGCACGTGTGTGTGCGAGGGGCTAAGGTAAAAAGGGACCTTTCACATTTCAATCCATGTGTTAATGTTTTGCTTCATTACTGATTAAGTCTTGTTTTATAATAAACAGATAATTTTGTTGTTTAAAAAAACCTGGTTGGTGCACTTTATTCTGGGAATAAAGAGTACAGTATACAATTGGCAGCATCGGTAACTGGGTAAACATTTAAATAGATGTTGTGACCTGTGGAAAAGTGAAACTAAAAAAAAAAAACAGTGCACTCCTCCTGCCTCAGTTGTGACAATATTTAAAACCAAACTTCAGTACACTGCATATTTTTAACTAACATCACTACAAACAGGACTTGTAACCACCATGATATATCACAATTTGGATCTCATATGCAACCTTCTGTGTCACGAGAGAAAGAAAGTCAAATTGTTTCTAAAGTACAGCCAATACCTTCTAAGATATATTTTTCCTACATTACAACAGCGAATATACTTTAAAATTACTTCAGTGACTATGAAGCGCCAGTAAATTCTAAGGCTGTAAAAGGCAATATATAAAAATGCGAGATTTTTAAAATCTCAGGAAGTGGAAGATTTCCAATTCACAACAAAAAAACCAGGATAAATTTAACCTGGCTAATTTCCACCTCACTACCTTCTCCCAATTATCTGTGAAGTGATGCAAGAAATCAAACACTTAGTCACAAATACCACTCTCGCAGACACTCATTACAGAATCACTTGGCTCCAGATCTCATTAGCTATGAGGTGATATGTAAAATTACTACCATTACTTCCAAGTTCCACCCCAAGTCAGGCAGCAAAGTTGGACATATAAGATTGCCAATCCTTCTTTGTCACTAGGTCATTATTCTGGAATTCCCTTTTCAAAACAATTAGGGGAACACCATCACTGCAAGGTCTGGGGCAGTTCGAGGGGAATGCCCATTGTACCAATACTATCCATGGTCAACTAGGAATGTAGAATAAATGCCATAATTGCCCATATCCTGAGAACAGAATTGGAACAAAAAAAATAAATCCACTGAAGGCAAAAATCAACAACCAAAATGACCTCAAGAAGGCACAATAATTGCACCTCGTGTCCTAAAAGAGACACACCAAGTTAAACACAGCTATTCTACAGCAGAAAAAGACTTTGTGCATTACCTGCTATAATGCTCCTGTCCTTCTAAAACAGTAAACTTCAAATACATAATACCTGGGTCTGATCCAATAAAGCAGGATAGAAAATAAAAAGAGATAGTATGATCATGATGAAAGGAGCAAGCAACAGATTTTCTTTTTAGGAAAAAAATGAACACTAATATTAAATCCCTGTAGAAATTGAACTTTTTCCCTCTTTTTTTTGTTAGTGCAGGGGCAGTCACTGTTACTACAATGCAGCAAGTGAAAAACTTGCTCAAATACAAAATCACAACAGAACACAGTCGTATAACCGGAAACCACTGGGCTGGGCACAGCTCGCAATTCTGACCAAATTGCTTCCTGTGTTCAAGGAGGAATAAAGTTGTGCTTAAACCAAGCAAGAATTTCAGTAAAGAGAAAAAAAAAAAATCACAAAAATATGGATTTCCTAGATTAAAATGGAGATATTAATTCCTCCTCCCTCCCCATCTTAACAGTAGGGGATGGAGTTAAATCTCATACATTAAGGAAGTCCAACAAGTTAGGGTAATCCAATAGTTATGACAAACATAGATAAGGTAATGCACAACTTGGTATTCTTTTATATCAATAATTCAAATAAAGTCACCCACATCTTAAACTGTGCTAATTTCTTCACAACTGTCCTGTCAGGTGAACTGAATGGCTCACTTCAAAAAAGCATACATAAAAAGCAACTTACTACAAATTCAGTTATTAACCAATATTTGCAACAAAACCATGAAACCTATGCATTTGTTTACTCTACATACCAATATCATATTAGTTCAGAATAAAAGAGGTTATTGAATTGCTGTCAGTGAATTCCAAGGTGCTATAAAAGGCTATGAGGGTAGAAAAAAATAAAATGTAAGAGGGAAGCACAGTCTGTTCAACAACTGAGTCTAGATGATTAGGTGCCACCCCTTTTCTGGCCATCACACGCCAAATTGTCAAAAGTGGCCAGCTCATTTCTGCAGAATTCTGACCTCAATAAACTGGCCTCATCCTGGGGATGTACAAGTAGCTGTCAATGTACAGAAACCACTTTCAACAATAAGCCTGTAATTGGCCTTAGTAGGTTCTGGTTTGGGCCACTTCCCAATTGGGTCTATTAAAGCAGTAACCTTATGGGGACAAGACAAGTCATAAACTACTCCATCTCAGCAGCTAAATGGGAAATTCTCCCAGTGTTCTGCTCAACAGAAAAAAGTTAAAATGATCTTTCATCTAACTTACCAGTCATAAAAACTTGCTGTGCACAAACTCATTATGTTTATCTAGACTACAATGACTACATTTAAAAAAAAAGTAACTTATTGGTTGTGAAGCACTTTAGGATGTCCTGTAGATGCAATAGGGCGCATTCTATGACAGCAGTGCTCCAGACCCAAACGATCCTTCAATGCCATGGAGATCCACTGCAAATGCTCCAAATTGGGGCTTTTCAACATTGATTTGCACAATGTACCATTATGCACAAAAAAGGTTGTTTTTGGTGGTGGTTTATATATTAAAATGAAATTCACTCACAACATTAGCTCCTGATCACCCAATACCACAAATTTAACAATTCTCATTCTTGTATTTAATTCCCTCAATGGCCTCACATGCCTCCCTATCTGCATACCCTCCTTCAGCTTTACAACTCCATAACCAACTCCACCTCCCTTCGCCCACCATTAACAGCCACACTCAGCTGCAATTCTCTCCTTAAAACCCTCTGCCTCTCCAACTCCCCCTCCTCAATCCAAACACCATCTCATTGACCAAGCGTCTGGTCAACCCTCCCATCACCACCTTCTTGGGCTTAGTGTTTTTTTTAAAATTATGCCTCTGTGCATCATATTAATACATTAAGAGAAACGATGCAAATAAAAGTTGCTGTAGCAATAATATACATTGGATTAGAAAGATTTCATGCAAAGTGAAACTTACAACCACATCTAGATGTAAATGATAAAACTCTGCAAGAGCAGCTGAGTCACACAGGACAGGAATATTTTAGGTTTGAATTGGCTCCATTTGTAATAGTGTTCCTTATTTTCAAGAACAAAAATAAACCCAGAAATAAACAAAAAGAGCAAGTTAAAAAAGATAATTTCACACTTTTCATTACAGCAAAGATGAACAAGTGGGTACCTAGCCATTAAAATGCATGGTATGGATGTATATAGATTATAAGCGGTCTCCAGAACTAAGAGCCACAAGGATAAAATTAAAGATTCAATATTGAGAATAAAAAAATCATCCCACCCATTCTGAACATTAAAAAACTTAAATCAGAAATATTCAATATTATTTTACTCAACTACATAAAAAAAACACTAGAAAATACACCAACGGCAAAAATATTTATGGAGACTGCTATTTTCTCAGACACAGATAGCAAAGAGCATAATGAATTGAAGTTAGCAATTAAAAGTACAAAAGGGAAGGTGGGGATGGGAGAGGGGAAAAATGGGATTAATGTAGGATTAGTATAAATGGGTGGTTGATGGTTGGTGCGGACTCAGTGGGCCGAAGGGCCTGTGTCGGTGCTCTGTATCTCTCGAAAATCAAAGGTGCTTTTAGACTATAAAGTATCAGTTCTTGCAATCAGTAAATTGAACCAGAAAACAATTTATATTTAATTTCTAACATAATGCTTGAAGTCACTAATGCTTTTTCAATTAAATCGGTATATAGATGCCTCTTGGATATTAATATTTATAGAATGCAATATTTTAAAATTGAAATAAGTTTATAAATCAACAAAAATCTGTTCTTCGGGGTTAAGAAGCACTGCAGAAACTGCATATACAAGAATGACGAATGGCTCAGTGCAGAAAATCGATAAAACTTTTCTGACAGGAAGTGACTTGTACTATTTGGCATGTATTACTGCTCAACAGCAGTATTCTTGGAGGAAGCAGCAATTTTGGCTGCAGCAGCTTTTCCTGTGTAATATGTAGCCCATATCATGCAACAGCTAAATTCTTTTGCAAGGTCATTTAATAAAATTTACAGTATTTGCTATGCATGGATCACTCATTAATGGTCTGCTTCAGATTTTTTCCAATGTAGCAAATGAAAATTGAAAAGAATTCCTATTTAATCTTTAGTTCTAAGACATAAAGCTAAGTAATGTGAAAAAAAATGCTTTTACTTCTTGCATTTAATTACATACACAATTATACTTATGATTGATGGTGACTGTGAAGGGGGAAAAAAAAGGAAAAAAGATTTTAAACAGGATGTTGAGCAGTCTACCCAAAAGACTGCACAAGGAAGACTACCTAATCTTCATTTGGTCATGGAATGAAGACATACAATCTCCAAAAAGTTCCATGTAATAAAACAGAACTGAACCATAATCCAGAGCACCCAATTATAAACAGGCAAGTCACAGAACAAAATCCTCAAAACATCAGTAAAAATCTTAAAACAGAAAACACTCACCATTAAACAATGAGCTTTAAATAGAGTTTAAGAGTCGTTTCTCCTCCATTTGTGGAGAAAGGGGTCACACACACACAAATTTAGGACACCCCTCAACCCCCCACCCCGGCACAGAGCCAGCTAGTGGCCAGTGCCCATAACTAGATCATGGCACTTGATTAACAGTTTAAAATAGTAAAGATCGATAATAAGCCTGATCAAAAATCAAAACAGGTCGTCAGGTTTGCAGAAAAGATCTACATGCCCCGTGTAAAAATGTTTCAAATCAACAACATATAATTGAGTATTTCAATAGAAGTGTCTGCAATTTTGATTCCTATAATAAACAGTCACTTTTGAATATATAGAAACTGGTTACTAGTGAAGCTTGGGGCACAATTCACCAGTGTTCAGCACAAAACCTCCAGGTTTTGCTGTAGATAAACCACCAACTCTGAATCCCTTTCAAAAGCCATGTTTTTTTTTGGATTTATACAGACAGAGAACATAGGCTAAGTGCAATTTGTGTTACATTCAATATACTGTAAATTTAATTGCTTTGTTCAACATTTTAGTGGTGTAACTATTGCAATTAAATCCAATTAATGATTTAATTGCAATTTGACTATTTTGATAAATACACAAAATCTCTTTCCCATCTAACTCAGTGCCAGAAAGCGGTTTATGTTGATCTCCCTCCTCCCATTCACATCACCATGTGCGCTTTGTTCCCTCATTTCCCAGATTGGAAACAGCATCAGGAAGCAAGAAAGCTGACACTTCAGCTCCTTGCTTTCTATTCTACCCGAAAGTCACCTGTATTACATTGTCTGAAATGGGCATTTCCATCAAATGCCAAATTTAAAAAGTCAGCCTAGAAAACAGATAAGGGGAGGATGGGAAGGAAGAGAAGTAATTTCCCCATCACCATCGGTCTTGTTGTAAAACATGAAATCAGATTGGTAAAATGTTTAATTACTAATTTTGCCCATTATAGAAACATGACATCTTGGATCTCCACTGCAACATTAAACTGCTCTAACAGTTAGAAGAACATAAGAAAGTAGCAGCTGGAGTAGACCATTTGGCCCTTCAAGGCTGCTCTGCCTTTCAACAAGATCATGGCTGATTTTCCCTCTGAACTCCACCTTCCCTCACTATCCCCATACTTCTTAGAACCCAAAAATCTATTGATCTCTGTCTTGAATATGCTCAGACAGAGCATCTCTCTGGAGATGAGAACTCCAAAGATTCACAACCTTTTGATTTAAGAAATTTCTTCTCAAATCACTCCTAAAGTGGCCGACCCCTTATTCTGAGACTGAGCCAGGGGAAATATTTTCTCAGCATCTACCTTGTCAAGCCCCTTAAAAATGGGCTATTTCAATTGAATCACCTCTCATTCTTCTAACTTCCAGGGAATATAGGCCTATTCTACTCAATCTCTCCTCATATGACAATCCTCTCATCCCAGGAACCAGTCTAATGAATTTTCACTGCACTCCCTCTAGGACAAGTGTGTCCTTCTTTAGGTAACGTGACCAAAGCTGCACACAGTTACTCCAGGTGTGGCCTCACTACAATTATACAGGGCATTGGTGAGATTTTTTTTACTTCTATACTCCAATCCCTTTGTAACAAAACCCAATATACCGTTTGCCATCCTAACTGTTTGCAGTACCTGCATGTTAACTTTTTATGATTCATATACAAGGACACCTAGGTTCCTTTGAATGCAAGCATTTCCCAGTCTCGCACCATTTAAAAAAAGCTTCTGCTTTTTTTTTTCTACCCAAGTGGAAAAGTTCACACTTTGTCACATTGTATTCCATCTGGCATGTTCTTGCCCACTTATCCAACCTGTCTACATCCCTCTGCAGCCTCTTTGCATCCTCCTCACCACTTACTTTCCCACGGGAGGCACAGTGTTGCAGTGGTTAGCACTGCAGCCTCACAGCTTCAGGGACCCGGGTTCGATTCTGGGCACGGCCTGTGTGGAGTTTGCAAGTTCTCCCTGTGTCTGCGTGGGTTTTCTCCGGGTGCTCCGGTTTCCTCCCACAAGCCAAAAGACTTGCAGGTTGGTAGGTAAATTGGCCATTATAAATTGTCACTAGTATAGGTAGGTGGTAGGGAAATATAGGGACAGATGGGGATGTTTGGTAGGAATATGGGATTAGTGTAGGATTAGTATAAATGGGTGGTTGCTGGTCGGCACAGACTCGGTGGGCCGAAGGGCCTGTTTCAGTGCTGTATCTCTAATCTAATCTAATTTGTATGGTCAGCAAACTTGGAGATCATCAAGTCATTGATACAGATTGTAAATAGTTGAGGCCCAAGTACTGATTCCTTGTAGTACTCCACTAGTTACAGCCTGTCAACCTGAAAATGTCCCATTTATTCCTACTGTTTTCTATTCATTAACCAATCCACAATCCATGCTAACATACTACCACAATCCCATGAGTCCAAATTGTGTGTAATTACCAGTCTACGTGCATCCACAAAGGCAGCTGTGCATTGGACCAGCAGATACATCAATCCCAAAGTTTCTCCGAGTTGAGGGAAATATTTGTACCAGCAGAGCAGTGCTACTTCAGGAGTACTGGTTTTGTCAGGTCAGGCGCTTCCACTATGGCCTTCGGGCAGGCTCTCATTGAAATGACTGGCTGCTCAGGAACCTTTTCTCACATACGGAAGTAACTCAGGTCTCCCCAGCAGACAAAATGCTCTTGTTAGAACCAAGATCTTTACTAATGCATCTGGTTGAACTTTAAAAATACAGGAGATGCATCAAGTATAGAGTTCCAATAGAATATTAAGTAGTGGTTTGAATAATTCTTTCTAATCTTCTTTGGCAAGGTTTTCCATTTCACTGCATGCAGTTAACCTTTCATAGAGTGACTAGTTCACAGAACTTCATTCAAGCCAGACAATGACAAAGCAAATCACCTTCAACAGTCCTGCCTGCAGCTGGAGAACAAAATAATAATGTCACATGGTCTAGGGCAGTTCCTCTGCAAACAATCTAAAGCACAGAGGGGGGAAAAAAAATCAAACTGGTTTTCAAGAGATCATTTACTCAACAGCTAAAAAAAAATCCAGGCAAACCAATCCTAACATCATTGTTCAGAATCACCCCCAACAAAAAGGAATAAAAGGCAAGTGGAGCAAAATGTTTATTAGGCATCCTGGATTTTTAAGCCACTAAAACATCATTGCAATTTTCTTTGTACTATTTAGGTAGTAGCTCTTATACACCCAGCTACACTACACTTTTCAGTGGTGCAATGTAATCTTATCCACCCCATTAAATGTACATACAGGAAAGATTGCCAAATTTCACAGCAGAGAGATATTCAGCTTCAGATAATGAGATCAATTAGTCAGGTCAAGATTTAACTCGAGGTTCAGGAAGGGCACCAGTAGTGGTGGGTGGCAAGACATCCAAGACTTTCCCGGGGATGCTGTGGACTTGGCAACAAGATTAGAGAGACCCACAAAAGGAGGGAAGAGAGGGTCTTGTTTGAATTATATTTTGTGTGATCTGGATAGACAGCACCAGGAAAAATCTGGGTAATTCCTTAAGAGGTTAAAAATGGCTCTCTTAGATTGAAAGCATCTGGACATTTTAAAACAGTGCATAAAACTTGACATTTTTGGTCCAACTTTGTCAAAAAAGATAAATTTTTTCTCATCTCCTTTGCAAGGAAAGCATCAATTAAGAGGTAGCAGGAGAGGGAAAAAGGTAGAAAAGAAAAGATTCCTAGCAGAGACACATTATATACAGAAGTTGCATGGGCAGATGGATTCAGGTCCTACATCAGACATTCAGCCAGTGAGCAAATGCACTGCATGCTATGACAACCTGCCATACCAACCAGGAAGGTTAGTTGGCTTCCAGTACTTGTGGAGTAGAGTGAAGTAGAGTTCTAGAGAGCCATCTAAGTCTCAGTCTGGAGTCAAACCCCAGTCTAAAATACTAGAAACCATCTTTAGTTGATGATATGTGCAGAGTCCAGATGTAGCTCAGTGCCATTTCCTATTTGCCTATTGTGATGTTAAAAAGGTTCTATACAAATACAACTTCTTTAATGAAGTCAAAAATTTGACATTCATGGACCTGTAGGTTCCATCTTGGGTCAATACCCTCAGACAGCTGCACTTGGACAGCCAGAGGAGGCAAACACACATATGCAGTTCCAGATCACTATCATACGGACATATGAATTAGGAGCAGGAGTAGGCCACTTGGCCCCTCGAGCCTGCTCTACCATTCAAGGTCATGTCTGATCTGATTCTGACCTCGACTCCACATTCCCACCTACCCCCAATAACCTTTCACCCCCTTGCTCATCAAGGATCTATCTACCTCTGCCTTAAAAATATTTAAAGACTCGGTTTCCACTGTCTTTTGAGGAAGAGAGTTTCAAAGACTCACGACCCTCTGGAGAGAAAAGAATGGCTCATCTGTCTTTAAAGGGCAACCCCTTATTTTTAAAATTGTGACCCCTAGTTCTAGTTTCTCCCACAAGGGAAACATCCTTTCCACATCCACCCTGCCAAGACCCCCAGGATCTTATATGTTTCAATCAAGTTGCCTCTTACTCTCCTAAACTCCAGGGTATACAAACCTAGCCTGTCCAACCTTTCCTCAAGACAACCCGCCTATTCCAGGTATTAGTCTAGTAAACCTTCTCTGAATTGCTTCCAACGTATTTATATCCTTCCTTAAAATAAAGGAGACCAATACTGTATACAGTACTCCAGATGTGGCCTCAAACTGAAGCATAACCTCCCTACTTTTGTATTCAATTTCTCTCGCAATAAATGATAACATTCTATTAACTTTCCTAATTACTTGCTGAACATGCATACTAACCTTTTGCGATTCATGCACTAGGACACTCATATCCCTCTGTATCTCAGAGTTCTGCAATCTCCCAACATTTAGATAATATGCTTTTTTATTCTTCTGGCCAAAATGGACAATTTCACATTTTCCCACATTATACTCAGTTTGCCAAATCTTTACCCACTCACAACCTATCTAGATCCCTTTGTAGCCTCATATCCTCTTCACAACTTACTTTCCTACCTATCTTTGTCTCATCAGCAAATTTAGCAACCATTCATCTTAGTTTGTTCAGTTTGCTTACCCACTGTTTTTTTTCCATGTTTGTACTTGTGGCTGTTCAGTTTTCAGTCCATTAACACCCTTTCTGTACTAATGCTTTGTCTTTCAACACACCATTAACATATCTTTACTCCATGACCTTCTGGTCAGCTATTCTGTGACCTCGTCCCATCTACACCTTCTCCTTTTTCATCTTTTGCCCCACCCTCACCCCACTTGCTTATAACCTTTTACATTTCTAATATTTCCCAGTTCTGAAGGGTCACTGACCTGAAACGTTAACTCTGCTTCTCTCCCCACAGATGCTGCCAGACCTGCTAAGCATTTCCAGCATTTCTTGTTTTTATTTCACAAACCCATGTTGACTCTGCCTTATTACCTTGAATTTTTCCAAGTTCCCTGCTAGAACGTCTTTAACAGCTTGCAACATTTTCCCCAAGACAGATGTAAAGCTAACTGGCCAGTAGTTTCCGGTTTTCTGTTTCCCTCCTTTTTTGAATAAAGGAGTTACATTTGCTATTTTCCAATATAAATGGAACCTTCCCCGAATCTAGTAAATTGTGGAAAATTAAAAACAATGCCTCAACCATCTCACTAGCCACTTCTTTTAGGACCCTAGGATGAGGTCCATCAAGACCCAGGGACTTGCAGCTCCAACAATTTGCACAGTACCATTTCCCCGGTGATTCTAATTTTCTTGCGTTCCTCCCTCCATTCCATTTCCTGACTTACAGCTATTTTTGGGATGTTAAGGTATCCTCTTTGAAAGGGTTGTCCAACATACGGCCCGGAGGCCAGAATCGAACCAGCCAATGGTTTCCATCTGGCCCGCAGATATAATCTTTACTCAGTGTTGTTCCTCATCCTCGCCAGGGGGCCATGACTGGAGAGGACAAATTTTCCATTGGCTACTCCGCATCAGTACAAGTGTGCAGGCAAACCCTGACCACTTGTGCACGCAAAAAATGCCAGGCATCTCACTAAATCAGTGTCCAACATGTGAAGAGACAGTAAGTCAATAAATTAGTCTTTTCATTTAAAGCTTTTTCACAAAAATGCACATTTGTTGCTATTTTGATTACTAGCAAGATAAATTTTAATGCCTTTATTTTTCCAAAATTGTCTCACTGGTCCCCCATGCAAGACAAAAATTGTAATGTGGCCCCCGAAATGAAAAGGTTGGGCACCCCACTCTATAGTGAAGACTGATGCAAAATACCTGCTCAATTCATCTACCATCTCATTTTCCCTTAATTCCCCAGACTCACTTTCTATAGGACCAATGCTCACTTTGTTAACTCTTGTTTTTTTAAAAAAAAAAGATCTGTAGAAACTATCTGTTTTTGTATTTCTAGCTAGCTCTCTCTTGTACTCTAAATTTCTCCCTCCTTAAATCAATCTTTTAGTCATTCTTTGCTGCTCTTTTATAGTCTGTCCAATTGTCTGACCTGTATCCCATTCTGCCCAGAGATCATGGCTGATCATCTACCTGTATGCCATTTTCCCCCACTATCCCCATATCCCTTGATGTCATTAGTATCCAGAGATCTACTGATTTCTCTCTTGAACATGCTCAATCATTGAGCTTCCATAGCCATCTGGGGTAGAGAATTCCACAAATTCACCACCCTCTGAGTAAAGAAATTCCTCCTCATTTCAGTCTTAAATGGCCTGCCCCTTATTAAGACTTTGTGTCGCTTTGTTCTTTGTGCAATTATATGCTTTTTCTTTAAGTTTGATACTAACTAACTTTTTTAGGTAACCACGGATAGTGGGTCCGTCCCTTGGAAAGTTTTTTTCTCATTGGAATGTATCTATTCTATGTATTCTGAAATATCCCCTTAAACGTCTGCCACTGCATCACTATTGACCTATCTCTTAACCGAATTTGCCACTTCACTTTAGGTAGCTCTTTCATGCCCTCATAATTGCCTTTATTTAAGTTTAAAATACTCGTCTTGGACCGATTCTTCTCTCCCTCAAATGGAATGTAAAATTCAATCATATTATGATCGCTGCTACGTAGGGGCACCTTCACTATGAGGTCATCAATTAAACCTATCTCGTTGCACAACACCAGGTCTAGTCTAGCCTGCTTTCTGGTTGGCTCCAGAACGTGCTGTTCTGAGAAACTATCCTGAAAACATTCTAGGCTACCTTTGCCAATCTGATTTTTCCAGTCTATATGTAGATTAAAATCCCCCATGATTATCACCGTACCTTTCTGACAAGCTCTCATTATTTCTTCCTTTATACTGTTCTACCATGTGGTTACTGCTAGTGGTGTACAGGCACCCTCCCACTAGTGACTTCTTGCCTTTATAAGTTTTCTTCTCTACCCAAACCACTTTCACATCTTACTACTGATCTATCTGCATACACTTTGGAAATGCATGAGTGCGCGTGCACGCACATCAGATATGGACAAGATCAGCTAATGGTATGATATTTTCAGAGTTAAATAGCAGATCAACATACTGGAGGACCAATACTGTCAATAGAACCATATCTAGCAAGGAGTGTAGGAAATAAAACACTACTTTATGTAGCATTTTACTTATATACAAAATGAAGCAACACTAGCCATGTATTGCATACATTTTGATTTCACAACCATACTGACGGTTGGTACAATACTGAAGTTTTTTCAAATTCATTCATGGGATGTGGGCGACGCTGGCCAGGCCAAAAAAAGGGGAGAAAAAGTGCACCTAGTTCCATTTGTTATCTAGTGACCTCTAGGATCAGGCTTAGCTGTGAACCACTCGGCAAGGCCAAATATCCTGTTACACCATGTTTAGATTCATAGGTGAAGAATTGCCAACGAACAGGGAACCAGACAGTTGCTTCAATCAATGGAGCCATATCCTAGTCTGCAGTTTCTACACAAGGAGGGAAGAATTGTGATTTTTTTTTTAGGATTATTATCCTGGAGAAGGTGGTGGTGAGCTGCCTTCTTGAACCGCTGCAGCCCTTGGGGTGTAGGTACACCTACACTGCTGTTAGGAAGGGAGTTCCAGGATTTTGACCCAGTGACAGTGAAGGATCGGCAATATAGTTCCAAGTCATAACGGTGTGTGGCTAGGAGGGGAACTTTCAGGTGGTGGTGTTCAAGAATCTGCTGTCCTTGTCCTGCTAGGTTACAGAGGTCACAGGTTTGTAAGGTGTTGGCGAAGGAGCATTGGTGAGTTGCTGCTGTGCATCTTGTAGATGGTTCCCACTGGTACAACTGTCCATCTGTGGTGGAAGGGGTGCCAATCAAGTGGGCTGCTGTGTCTTGGATGGTGTCGAGCTTATTGTGTTGTTGGAGCTGCACCCATCCAGACAAGTGGAGAGTATTCCACCACACTCCTGACTTGTGCCTTGTAGATGGTGGACTAGCATTGGAGAGACACGAGGGGAGTTACTTGCTGCAGAACTCCTAGCCTCTGACCTGCTCTTGTAGCCACAGCATGTGTGTGGCTGGTCCAGTTCAGTTTTTGTTCAACGGTGACCACCAGGGTGTTGATAGTGGGGGATTCAGCAACGGTAATGCCATTGAATGTCAAGGGGAGATTAGATTCTCTAGCTTCAGATGGTCATTGCCTGGCACTTGTGTGGCATGAATGTTACTTGCCACATATCAGCCCAAGCTTGGACATTGTCCAGGTCTTGCAGCATATGGACACAGGCTGCTTCAATATCTGAGGAATTGCGAATGGTGTAATCGTCAGTGAACATCTCCACTTCTGACCTTATGATGGAGGGATGGTCATTGATGAAGGCTTTTGACAGGATATCGCACACCTACATGATGGATGTGCTTTCCAAAATGGGGTTTGGGGAGGGAATCTGCAATTGGATCCAACTGCTCTACACAAACATCAGTAGCGCAGTCTCAATCAACGGGTGGGAATCGGAAAGTTTCCCGATCAAATCTGGAGTCAGACAGGGCTATCCTCTCTCCCCGGTCTTGTTTGTTTGCTGTATTGAACCCTTTGCTGAATCTATTAGGAAGGATGCGAGCATAAGAGGGGTGACAATCACAGGCAGCGGAGGCACTCAGGTTAAAACCTCCCTGTACGTGGATGACGTCGCCGTTTTCTGCTCGGATCCGCTGTCCGTGCGCAGACTGATGAGCATCTGCGACCAGTTCGAACTGGCCTCGGGAGCCAAAGTTAACCACGGTAAGAGCGAGGCCATGTTCTTTGGGAACTAGGCTGACCGATCCTTTGTCCCCTTCACCGTCAGGTCAGACTACCTGAAGGTGCTGGGGATATGGTTCGGAAGGGCCGGGGCGTGCACCAAAACCTGGGAGGAGCGAGTGGCCAAGGTACAACAAATGTTGGGCATGTGGGGGCAGCGATCTCTCTCCATTGTGGGTAAGAACCTGGTCATCGGGTGCGAGGCTCTCACATTGTTGCTCTACGTGGCGCAGGTCTGGGGGATATGCGTGGAAAGTTCTTTACACAGAGGGTGGTGGGCACCTGGAACGCATTGCCAGCGGAGGTGGTAGATGCGGGCACGATGGAGTCTTTTAAGATGTATCTAGACAGATACATGAATGGGCAGGAAGAAAAGAGATACAGAACCTTAGAAAATAGGCGACATGATTAGAGAGAGGATCTGGATCGGCGCAGGCTTGGAGGGCCGAAGGGCCTGTTCCTGTGCTGTAATTATCTTTGTTCTTTGTTCTTATACCCCACTCCTGCGCTGTGGCAGTCACCCGAGCCATTTTCCGCTTCATCTGGGGATCTAAAATGGACCGGGTCTGGAGGGACACGATGTTCAAATCTCTGGACAAGGGCGGGAAAAATGTACCCAACGTGGCCCTCATCCTGATGACCACCTTCATATGCGGCTGCATCAAGCTGTCTGTAGATCTCTAGTACGCAAACTGCAAGTGTCACTACGTGCTGAGGTTCTATCTGTCCCTGGTGTTGCGAAGGATGGGCCTGGTCACATTGCCACGGAACGCTCCATGCAGTTGAACCGTGCCGTACCACCCATCCTTCGTGGAGCAGTTTCTGCGGGAAAACACCTTTGACCACCGGTCCATCAGGCAGAGGTCTGCACGGAATGTCCTCAAGGCCCTACGGGAAAAGGAAACGGGGGATCCTGTCAGATGGTTCCCCGAGCAGACCGCCAAAGTCATTTGGCGGAATGCCTCATCACCAGAACTTTCAAACAAGCGCCAAGATGTAGCTTGGTTGGTGGCGAGAAGGGCCCTCCCTCTCAGATCCTTCATGCACGTCCGAAGTCTTGCCCCCTCTGCACAATGCCCCCGCGGTGGCTGTGGTGGGGAACAGACGGTTGCCCACCTCCTCCTGGAATGTGTCTTTGCAAAGCAGGTGTGGAAAGAGATGCAGTGGTTTTTGTCGAGGTTTATCCCAAGCAGCTCTGTAACACAGGAGTCTGTGCTCTACGGGCTGTTCCCAGGGACACACACCGAGACAAACATCAACTGCTGCTGGAGGACTATCAATTCGGTGAAAGACGCCCTTTGGTCTGCCCGAAACTTGCTGGTCTTCCAGCGCAAAGAGTTGTCCACCACCGAATGTTGCAGACTGGCACATTCCAAGGTCCAGGACTACGTGCTGAGGGACGCACTAAAGCTTGGGGCAGCCACAGCAAAGACTCAATGGGGAAAGACCACAGTGTAAGGTCCCCCCACCAAGCTGAACTGAAGGGCTGGATTCATGGGAAACCCCTCGAACTGTATCGGGAAAATTTTGTGTGCTGTAAATGTAAAAATGTATATGGCATGACAATGAAATGGAAGGGTTGTGAGGCAACTTAAAATTGTATAGAAGGAAACTGATCACCTTTGCACTGTTTGTATTTTTTGACTTGATGCTGTTTTAAACTGTTTGGGAATGTAATTTTTACAGATTTTTATGAATAAAGTATATTTTGAAAATAAAGAAACTTCAAAACACTCTGGATCAGGAGAGCTCTTCATACAGGTCACATGACAGGCTGGCCCTCTGATACTTCCATTCCTACAATAAAAGCTGCAGTGCTACTCATCTTTAAATCTTCTAGGATATGCGTCTCCAATCCCCTTTCTTTTTACGTCTCATTGTTTTAATAAAGATAACTGTTTCTCCACAACAAAAACTTATTAGCATTCCAGTCTTTTACAGAAGCTTATCTATGCCAGTTCTTCACAATTGCTTATCTATGCTAGTCATTTACATATTACAAAAAGACTCCTTAAAGATAAAACAAAATGTTCTAAGGAGCATAGTTTACACTGCTACCCATCAAGCCACTTTTATCTTTAAAGATTACATCTATTGTACCACATATATAGTCACTTCTATTCCAGGCTTCACATACCAAAGTCATATGCAACGTAATTTCTTTAAAAAAAAGACATTTTATATAAAAGGTAAGATTATAGATGAAGGAAGCCATTGTTTTTGGTCTCCGCCACAAAATCCATTCCTAAGTTACCGACTCCATCTCTCTCCCTGGAAACTGTTTGAGGCTGAACCAAACGGTTCACAATCTTGGTGTCATATCTGACCCAAAGACATGGCTCCGAACACATATCCACACCATCAATAAGTTCAACTATTTTCATGTCTGTAACACTGCCCAACTCCACCACTGCCTCAGTTCACCCACTGCTGAAACCCTCATTCATGCATTTGTTACCTCTAGACTTGACTATTCCACACACTCCTGGTTGGCCTCCCACATTCTACCCTCCATAAACTTAAAGATCATCTAAAACTCTGCTGCCATGTCCTTACTTGCACTAAGCCCCATTCACCCATCACTCCTGTACTTGCAGCCAGTCAAGCAATGCCTCGATTATAAATCCTCATCCTGGTTTCCAAATCCCTCCATATCTCTATAATCTCTATGGGCGGCGCAGTGGTTAGCATCGCAGTTTGCAAGTTCTCCGTGTCTGCGTGGGTTTTCTCCAGGTGCTCCGGTTTCCTCCCACAAGCCAAAAAGACTTGCAGGTTGGTAGGTAAATTGGCCATTATAAATTGCCCCTAGCATAGGTAGGTGGTAGGGAAATATAGGGACAGGTGGGGATGTGGTAGGAATATGGGATTCGTGTAGGATTAGTATATATGGGTGGTTGATGGTCGGCATAGACTCGGTGGGCCAAAGGGCCTGTTTCAGTGCTGTATCTCTAAAACTAAAACTAAAAAACCTCCTCTAGCCCCACAACCCTCCAAGATATCTGAACTCATTTAATTCTGGCCTCTTGAGCAACCCCAATTTTAATTGCTCCACCACTGGGGGGGGGGGGGGGGCTGTGCCTTTGCTATCAAGGCCCTAAGCTCTTGAATTCCATCTCTAAAGCACGCTGCCTCTCTTTCCTCCTTTAAGATGGTCCTTAAAACCTACCTCTTTGACCAAGCCTTTGGCCAATTGCCCCAATAGGCTTGGTGTCAAATTTTGCTTTATAATGCTCCTGTGAAGCATCTTGGGACATATTATGTTACATGTGTGACATAAATACAAATTGTTGATAATGTTTGGAATTCAAACAAGCCTTCAACCATCAGTTATGATCATCATTAAACAAGGCAACTGATCACCTTTTATCAGGGAAGCAGTTGGAAACGGCTGTGGTGAGAATGACCGGCTAGAACACAATTCATTAAGCTGGTAGTGGTTAATTTTCTGTTGCTTAGAGTTCAACTTCAGAATACAATCCATGGTATAAAATTAAACATCAGATTTAAAAAAAGACTGGTGACCCTTTCTTATTGCTTGACATATTAATAAGACGTTCAAGACTGGATCACACTTATTACAAATTCACTATTTCTCCCCTCCCAGAGTTTCATTTTAAAAGGGTAACGTGCAGCCTTAAAGAGATCAACTCAACGATCCAAGGTTCAAACAGGATTAGCAATATTCGTGTGCAAATCTATAAGCACATTCTTTAAAGATGTATTTGTGAAAGATTATGTTGGGAGCTTGGTTCTCTGAACCGATTCATTCAACATTACACCATCGAGCTTTAAATCATTGAATAACTAACAAAAGTTTTAAAATTAACGCTGTCATGGTTGTACGAACATACAAGGGATTTTAACCCTTTCCCACTGAATTTCAAGATAACTCAGATCCCGCCTGGCAGCGATTCAGCAGAAAGGAAAATGGGGCTTGGCTCAACATTCGGTCTAAACTCGAACCCATACAAGGCATCATGCACCCGCGTTTTTTGGAATTGGCAAAAGTAGCAGATGGCATACCCAATGAAAATCAGAGCTTACCCAGTTTCTCCACCAGCTTGAGCATCACTCCACCTATGTGCACTTCCCCGGTCACTCGGAGGGAAACATCGCGGCTCAGGTCAGTCACAAGAACATTTAGTTCCCACGTCCCATCAGCGTAACAGCCATCCGGCATCCGAATTCCATCCAGTGCCATTTTTTTACCTGGTGGGGTGGGGAAGGCAGTGAAAGGCTTAACCGAACTGGTTAAAAAAATAGTCAAGGTAAACTAATTCGGCTATTGGAATAAACGAATGTCATTCAGTTGCCCACCCGGATAACACATGGGGCCAACATAGCAAGACGTGAAGTAAAACAGATCTTGCAACCAAAATAGATTAAATGCAGATCATAGGAGTCAAAGGTAACAAAGAAAATCGCCAAATTGAAGGTCTTTGCACCTATAAAGTAACTACAAAGAGTCGGCTGTCCACTGCTAAACATTTTCCGTTATAGGACTTCAAACTACAGTTCCATACTCATGGAAGTGCTGCAAACCTGTTGAAATCGTTTTTCCCCCCAAGTTACACATTCTTGAGAACAAAATGAGGCTTCACAATGTTTTCTAATCTTATTGTTAATACAGCGTGTGAATTACGTCCAGTACGTGGGATATAAACTACACTTCAAAGGGCTGATTTACGACTTTGCAGTTCACAATCTGAAATGCATTAAACTCCTTCAGTGTAAACAGCAGCACAAGCAAGGGAAAGAGCTTCCAATGCGGCTTTCCATACAATGAAAACCTTGGGCGTCTTTAAACGTGCTTTCCGTTTTGCAAACCATCCTCAACGTGAAGCCCATCGTGTCAGACCCCTCCGCGTCTGTCACTGGGTCTAAAAGCATAAAGACATCACTTCACTACAACTGCACTACCCTCTCCCTGAAAAAAATAACCACAAACAAAAATATCTCCCCCCCCCCCAAAACCAGAGTCCACCAAATCTGAATGGAGGCTGGGTTCCGAAAGTCACCCAGTGTGGCAGAGAAGATAGAACAGAAATTGGGGACGGGTCGGGACAGGACGGGGGGGGGGGGGGGTGTTGCCTTTGCTCGATAGCAACAGTTATTCCAGGAGAAATACTGCAAAGATGCAAAAAGAAAATTACCTCAGAGAATCCACTGAAAGTAATCTTGGTAGCCCAGCAATGGGGAGAAAGAAGGATACAATTTAACAGCTTTCTTCACAGTGTAGGCGTAGGAAAAAAAAGTGTCCAAACTGCCGGCTCTTCGCTTCCCTGCTGGACGTTTTAATGGAGTCAATCTTGGATTTTTTTCTCCCTCTCTGCTGGACTTCAACGTCACTCTGACTCGCCTCAAAGTTCAATCTCAGCAGCTCACAGCTGCCCGTCCATGGCTGAGCTCAGCCCCGTCCCAAACACTCTCACTCTCTGTGTCTGTGTGCCTCCGTCCGCTGGCTAGCCGTCTTCTCCCACTGGGATCCCTTCACTCCCAACAACGAAGCCGAGCCTCCGCTGCCTTTTATGGAAATGAGAAGAAGCAGTGCCGCACATCCGGGCCTCGAACTCCAGGGCGAGAGACACAGGACGGCATTCCCGTTAGCATCGTCCGACCTGCCCCAGAACTGCGCCTGCAAACAGCTTCAACCCAATGCAAATAGAGCCTCAACTCTTATGTTTCAAGTTTAAAAAGTCTTACTCGTGTACTTCCATTTCTTTAATGCAATTTCCAGCTCGTTATTTGTCATTACTATAACCAGCTGTAATGCATTTTTTGAAGGAATTACTCTACGCGGATTTAATTTTGTTTCAGCACGAGTGCAGATACGTGTGTCCATATGATATAAATATAGTTTTATAAAGATCTGCATGTTTAACAACTTAAATTTACATAGCACCTTTAACGTTGTAAAACATCCCAAGGCGCATCACAGGAGCATTATCAAACAAAATTTAAAACCATGCCACATAAGGAGTAGGACAGGTGACCAAAAGCTTGGTCAAAGAGGAGTGAGGCAAAGAGGCTTAAGGAAGGGAACTCCAGTATTTAAGGCCTCAGCAGCTGAAGGAATGACGGCCAATGGTGAAGCAATTAAAGTCATGGATGCTCAAGAGACCAGAACTGGAGGATGGCAAATATTCCAGTTTTTAAAAATTAATTCAGGGGATGTGGGTGTCACTGGCTAGGCCAGCATTTGCTGCCCATCCTTAATTGCCCTTGAGAAGGTGGTGGTGAGCTGCTTTGAAGTGCTGCAGTCCATGTGGGGTAGGGACACCCACTGTGCTAGGTTGTAGGAGATCACAGAGATACAATGGGGTGAGGCCACAGGGGGATTTTGAAACAAGGTTAAGAATTTTAAAATTAAGGGAGCCAATGTAGGCCAGTTAGCACATGGATGATGGTTGAATGGAACTGGGTGAGAGGATACAGGCAGCAGTGTTTTAGATGAGCTCAAGGCTTTGGAAGGTACAAGATGGGAGGCCAGTCAGGAGAAAATTTGAATAGTAAGATCTAGTGGTAACAAATACTTAAGTTCACAGTAAAATATTGAACAAGTTATCAGTTGTGTTTAATTACAACTTATACCCTTTGTTTACATTTATTGTTTTTCTTTATCATTTCCTAACATTAATGCATTGGAAAGAAACACTAACAAGTTTAGCTAAGAATACCTGTTGCGGCTGTTCATCAGACTGCAGGAGGAAAGGAAGAGAGGATTCTCCAACAAACCCAGAAAAGAGTTACCTATTTTCCACTTTATTTGTTCTTATGATATAGCCAGCACTGGCAAGGTCATAATTTCTGCAAACTCTGTGGCTGTTAAGAGTCAATCATATAGGGTAGAATTAGTTCCATGTCAGTCAGACCAGGTAGGGGTGGCTGAAGGACATAAATACACCAGTTGAGTCTTTACACCAATCCAAGGGCTTTCATGGTTATTTCCTGGAGCTAGCCCAGAAAAAAACCAGATTTTTTCAAATTCAATTTCACAGCTTGCTATGGTGGAATATTAATTCATGGGTTGCTAATTTAGTACCATAACACTAGGATACTGTAACAATAACTTGGCTTTTGGCAGTTTTGCTGTACAGCTACAATTGAAATAGTAAACAGCATCTATAAATTTGTTCTGTAAAAATGGGATCATAGTCCAACATTGTTGTTCCTCACACCAACTAAAAGGCTTGCTCATCTGTGTGACCTATTATCAATGTCACTTCCTATCTACCCGTAACAGATACATCTATCCATGACAGTATTGGCAGGAGTTACCACAGCAGACTCCTTGTGGAGACAAAGTCCAGCCATCGAACTGAGGACATCCTCCATTGTGTTATGTTGTGTGGCACTCCCACCATGCTAATTGGGTTAGATTCAGAACAGACCTAGCAGTTCAAAACTGGGCATCCATTGGATGCTGTGGGCCAGCAGCAGCAAAATCTGTAACCTCATGCCCGGCACATCCCTCACCCTATCATTATCATCAAGCCAGGGCATCAACCCCAGTTCAATGAGGAGTGCAGAAGAGCATGCCAGGAGTAGCACCAGGCATACCTAGAAATGAGGTGCCAACCTGGTGAAGCTATAACACAGGACTACATACATGCTAAACAGCATAAACAGAATTTTATAGACAGAGCTAAGCAATTCCACAATCAACGGATCAGATCAAAGCTCTGTAGTTCTGCCACATCTAGTCGTGAATAATCTTCTTCTTCTTCTTCTTCTTCTTTGGCCTCCTTGTCTCGAGAGACAATGGGTATCAACCTGGAGGTGGTCAGTGGTTTGTGAAGCAGCTACTGGAGTGGCTATAAAGGCCAATTCTAGAATGACAGGCTCTTCCACAGGTGCTGCAGATAAAATTGGTTGTCAGGGCTGTTACACAGTTGGCTCTCCCCTTGCACCTGTCTTTTTTCCTGCCAACTGCTAAGTCTCTTCGCCTCGCCACTCTTCAGCCTAGCCATTATGGCTGCCCGCCAGCTCTGGCGATCACTGGCAACTGACTCCCACGACTTGTGATCAATGTCACAGGATTTCATGTCGCGTTTACAGACGTCTTTAAAGCGGAGACATGGACGGCCGGTGGGTCTGATACCAGTGATGAGCTCGCTGTACAATGTGTCCTTGGGGATCCTGCCATCTTCCATGCGGCTCACATGGCCAAGCCATCTCAGGCGCCGCTGGCTCAGTAGGGTGTATATGCTGGGGATGTTGGCCACCTCGAGGACTTCTGTGTTGGAGATACAGTCCTGCCACCTGATGCCAAGGATTCTCAGGAGGCAGCGAAGATGGAATGAATTGAGACGTCGCTCTTGGCTGACATACGTTGTCCAGGCCTTGCTGCCATAGAGCAAGGTACTGAGGACACAGGCTTGATACACTCGGACTTTTGTGTTCCATGTCAGTGCGCCATTTTCCCTCACTCTCTTGGCCAGTCTGGACATAGCAGTGGAAACCTTTCCCATGCGCTTGTTGATTTCTGCATCGAGAGACAGGTTACTGATAATAGTTGAGCCTAGGTTGGTGAACCCTTGAACCACTTCCAGAGCGTGGTCGCCGATATTGATGGATGGAGCATTTCTGACGTCCTGTCCCATGGTGTTTGTTTTCTTGAGGCTGATGGTTAGGCCAAATTCGTTGCAAGCAGCCTCAATCCTGTCAATGAGTCTCTGCAGACACTCTTCAGTGTGAGATGTTAATGCAGCATCGTCAGCAAAGAGGAGTTCCCTGATGAGGACTTTCCGTACTTTGGTCTTCGCTCTAAGATGGGCAAGGTTGAACAACCTGCCACCTGATCTTGTGTGAAGGAAAATTCCTTCTTCTGAAGACTTGAACGCATGTGAGAGCAGCAGGGAGAAGAAGATCCCAAACAGTGTAGGTGCGAGAACACAGCCCTGTTTCACGCCACTCAGGATAGGAAAGGGGTCTGATGAAGCGCCGCTATGCTGAATTGTGCCTTTCATATTGTCATGGAATGAGGTGATGATACTTAGTAGCTTTGGTGGACATCCGATCTTTTCTAGTAGGCTGAAGAGACCACGTCTGCTGACTAGGTCAAAGGCTTTGGTGAGATCAATGAAATCAATGTAGAGGGGCATCTGTTGTTCGCGGCATTTCTCCTGTAGCTGGCGAAGGGAGAACAGCATGTCAATGGTGGATCTTTCTGCTCGAAAGCCACACTGTGCCTCAGTGTAGACACGCTCGGCCAGCTTCTGGAGCCTGTTTAAAGTGACTCGAGCGAAGACTTTCCCCACTATGCTGAGCAGGGAGATTCCACGGTAGTTGTTGCAGTCACCACGATCATCCTTGTTCTTATAGATGGTGATGATATTGGCATTGTGCATGTCCTGTGGTACTGCTCCCTCGTCCCAGCACAGGCAAAGCAGTTCGTAGAGTGCTGAAAGTATAGCAGGCTTGGCACTCTTTATTATTTCAGGGGTAATGCCGTCCTTCCCAGGGGCCTTTCCGCTGGCTAGAGAATCAATGGCATCACTGAGTTCCGATTTTGATGGCTGTACGTCCAGCTGATCCATGACTGGCAGAGACTGGGCTGCATTGAGGGCGGTCTCAGTGACAACATTTTCCCTGGAGTACAGTTCTAGGTAGTGCTCCACCCAGCGGTCCATTTGCTTGCATTGGTCAGTGATTGTGTTCCCGATTTAGATTTGAGGGGGGCAATCTTCTCGATGGTTGGCCCAAAAGCTCTCTTAATGCCATCATACATTCCTCTGATGTTTCCGGTTTCAGAGGCCAGTTGAATATGAGTGCGTATGTGTTGCCAGTAGTCATTTGCGCAGCACCTCGCTGTTCTTTGTGCAGCACTTCTGGCTGCTTTAAGTGCTACGGATGTTAACTCGCTGGGGGCTTTCTTGTAGTTCAACAGAGCAATGCGCTTAGCGGCTATGACAGGTTCCAGCTCTTCAAAGTGAGATTGAAACCAGTCTGCATTCCGCTTCACACGTTTGCCATAGGTGGTCATTGCTGAGTCATAGATGGCGTCTCTGATGTGGGCCCACTTGGTCTCTGCATCCCCTGTCGGAGTGTTTTGAAGGGCTTTATCAAGTGAATTTAGAAACTTATGTAACAGCTGTGCATAAGAAATTCTGCTAGTGTTGATGCGCAGGCGGCCCTTCTGCTTGGAGTGATGCGGCTTCTTTGGTTTGAGTCTAACCTTGCTGCACACCAGGGAGTGGTCGGTGTTGCAGTCCGCACTGTGGAAGTTGCGTGTGAGTTGAACGCTGTTTAAAGAGGCTCGCCTTGTGACGATGAGGTCCAGCTGGTGCCA
The DNA here is from genome assembly GCF_036365525.1 of Heterodontus francisci. NCBI lineage: Eukaryota > Metazoa > Chordata > Chondrichthyes > Heterodontiformes > Heterodontidae > Heterodontus > Heterodontus francisci. The sequence goes on from NC_090379.1 coordinate 56,056,540, forward strand.
ACGACGTGATCTTGGGTGCCTCCATGAAACCTGGTGACAGGGTTCAGTATGAAATAACGAGTTGGTGATGCAGAGGTTATGATAGGTACACAACTCCAGCAGTCTCTGTCCATTCTCATTCACCCTTCCAATGCCATAGCGTCCAAGGCAGGAGGGCCATTAATCATGGTCGGCCCCAACCCTGGCATTAAAGTCCCCCAGCAGGCACAAATGTTCGGTATTGGGATGCGACTAATGATATGATGGAGTTCCTCGTAGAACTGGTCTTTAGCTTCAGGTGGGGAGCAGAGTGTTGGAGCATAGATGCTGAGTAGATGTACTGGACCAGAGGCGGTGAGCAGTCGGATGGACAGTATGCGTTCCGAGCCATTTGAAGGTGTCTCTATCATGCTGAGCAATGGGTTTCTGATGGCGAAGCCCACTCCATGCTGTCTTGGTTCTTCATGATCCCTACCCTGCCAGAAGAAGGTGTAGTCTTGCTCTCTTAGAGATCTGCTCACAGGGAGGCATGTCTCCTGAAGTGCTGCAATGCCCACATTGAGTCTACTGAGCTCGTTGTTTATGATGGCGGTCTTCCGAGAATCGTTGATTTGTGTAAGGTTTTTCGACAGGCCAGGACACATAGTTCTGACGTTCCAACTTGCAAAACAAAGGGCTGGTACCTTCTTTCCTTTTTTTGTCATGCTGTTTGGTGCGGTGTTGCAGTCCACTGTTTGGGCAATGACCCTGAGCTCCAAGCACCTATTGAAGCAGTTGGACTGTGGCGGGACAGAACCTTACTGACCGGGGGCTGCTCGATTTGAGGCGGGTGGTAGCTGTCCAGTGAGATGCGATGACCTCTCCCGCCGACAAAGGCAACCCGTGGCGCCCAATCTCTACGCCAATTGAGCTGGACTTATAACCCGTAACTGCTGCCTTCCGTGTTGTTTTGGTCGTTGTGAGGCGACTATGGAGTGACCTCTCCATGGTGCGACCTCTCCATGGCGCATGCCTGGGCGGATGTATGGAGGTTGTGAATTGCCCAAGCGGCAAAACCCCCCCTCTCGGCCTTCCTGGTGGGGTCCAAAGGAGTGCAGAGCATGACGTTTGGCACCAGTATGGCTGCAGGAACTGCCGGAAACATGCCAAAGGTGACACATGACCGCCTTCAGGGTTCCGTTCCAGATTTTCTGTTAGGGTTCACTCCCTTAGCTTTGGTCTCTCCCGAGACGCCCACAAGGCAGTGGGGTTGTTAGGGCCCCTGCTCAGGAATAGGTGGATGCTGGTGGGAGAAGGTGGGAGGAAGGGGGTGCGGGGGGTGGGGGGGGGAGGTGGGGGGTGCGAGGGGGAGGGGTGCGGTGGGAAGGGGTGGAGGGAAGGGGGTGTGAGGGGGAGCTGGAAAGGGGGGTTGCAGGGGGGTAGGGGAGGGGGTGCAGGGGAAGGCGGTGCACAATTAAACAACTAACAGGAGGAGCAGGCTCCATGAGTATCCCCATCCTCAGTGATGGTGCAGCCTAGCATGTGAGTGCGAGAAACAAGACTGAAGAGTTTGCCACCATCTTCAGCCAGAAGTGCCAAGTGGATAATTCATTGTGGTCTCCTCCTGAGGTCCAAACTGTTATATTCTAGAAAGCCAGGTGTTGAAGGATAGAACTAGAGCCAATCTTTACACTCTTTTATAAGCATTTATTTACAAAGATACATATTGCAAACATGCACCTCCTCACCCAACAACCACAGTTTCAGCCTATTTCTTTTTATAGGGGCACCAGTGAATCCCCAGTTAATGCCTGCTACCTGTATACAATTAATATATAATTAACACCCACCTTCAGTCTTCAGTCAGTCTTCAGCCAACTCGATTCACGCCATGTGATTTCAAGAAATGGCTAAGTGCACTGGATACAGCAGTGACTGTGAGCCACAACAATATCTTAACTGTGGTCCTGAAGACTTGTGCTCCAGAACTAGGCATCCCTCTAGCTAATCTGTTCTAATACAGCCACAACACTGTCATCTACCCAACAATGTGGAAAATTGTCCAGGTATGTCTCCACAAAAAGCAGGACAAATCCAATCTTGCCAATTACCACCCTATCAGTCTCCAGTCAATCATCAGCAAAGTGATGGAAGGTGCGATCGACAGCACTATCAAATGGCACTTACTCAGCAACAAGCTGCTAACTAATGCTCAGTTTGAGCTCCACCAGGACCACTCAGCTACAGACCTCTCTGCAGCCTTGGTCCAAACATGGACAAAAGAGCTGATTTTCAGAGGTGAGGTGAGAGTGACAGCCCTTGACATCAAGGCAGCATTTAGCCGAGTGTAGCATCAAGGAGCCCTAGCAAAATTGAAGTCGATGGGAATCGGGGGAAAACTTTCCACTGGCTGGAGTCATATCTAGCACAAAGGAATATACTTTTTTTTTTAGAGATACAGCACTGAAACAGGCCCTTCGACCCACCGAGTCTGTGCCGACCATCAATCACCCATTTATACTAATGCTACACTAATCCCATATTCCTACCACATCCCCACCTGTCCCTATATTTCCCTACCACCTACCTACACTAGGGGCAATTGCTAATGGCCAATTTACCTATCAACCTGCAAGTCTTTGGCATGTGGGAGGAAACCGGAGCACCCGGAGGAAACCCACGCAAACACAGGGAGAACTTGCAAACTCCACACAGGCAGTACCCAGAATTGAACCCGGGTCGCTGGAGCTGTGAGACTGCAGTGTTAACCACTGCGCCACTGTGCCGCCCTGGTTGTTGGCGGCTAATCAACTCAGCCTCAGGATATTGCTACAGGAATTCCTCAGGGTAGTGTCCTAACGCTAATCATCTTCAGCTGCTTCATCAATGAGCTTTCCTCCATCATAAAGTCACAAGTGTGGATGTTTGCTGATGATTGCACAGTGTTCAGTTCCATTTGCAACACCTCAGATAATGAAGCAGGCCACACCGGCATGCAGAAAGACCTGGACAACATTCAGGCATGGTAAGTGGCAAGTAGCATTCGTGCCACACAAGTGGCAGGCAATGACTATCTTCAACAAGAGAGAATCTAACCATGGCACTCAATGGTATTACCATCACTGAATCTCCCACCATCAACATCCTGGGGGTTACCATTAACAAGAAACTTAACTGGACCAGCCTCATAAATACTCTTGCTACCAGAGCAGACCAGGGGCTGGGAATTCTGCAGCGAGTAACTCACCTCCTGACTCCCCAAAGCCTGTCCACCATCTGCAAGGCACAAGTCAGGAGTGTGATGGAATACTCTCCATTTGCCTGGATGAGTGCATCTCCAACAACACTGAAGAAGCTCGACACCATCCAGGACAAAGCAGCCCACTTGATTGGCACCCTATCCACCACCTTAAATATTTACTCCCTCCATCACTGGCACATAGTGGCTGCAGTGTCTACCATCAACAAGATGCACAGAGGCAATTCGCCAAGGCTCCTTTGACAGGACCTTCCAAACCTGCGACCTCTACCGCCTAGAAGAACAAGGTAGCTTCTTGGCATCTCTTCGTGGACGAAGATTTTTGAAAGGTTGTACTCATCGACTGCAGGCCCGCTGGTGGCTAGTCAGGCCTATCCGTGACCGGCTGATTCTTCCACAGTGGGTGCAAGTGAAGGTGTAGTCGCTGCTGGGGGCAATTGGATCTACCCTTCTCCTCCATTTCTCTTTTGTGCTGGTTCTTCGCTCAGTCTCAAAGGTGTCTGTAGCCTTCCTGATGTGGCATCTCCAGGCATCACGATCTATGGCCTGCGCTTCCCATTGGCGATGGTCAATGTGGCACACAGAGAAGGATTTCTTCAGGGAGTCCTTGAAACATTTGCATGGGGCCCCTCTGTTCCTTTTACCAGTGGTCAGCTCTCCATACAACACGATCTTGGGCAATGTGACCCACCCAACACAGTTGGCTTTGCAGGAAGATGGCTTTGATGTTGGTGATGTTGGCTGTTCCCAGGGCTTCAATGTTTGTGATGCGGTCCTGGCAGCGGATCTTGAGAATGCAACGGAGGCAGCACAGATGGAAGCGCTTTCAAAGGCGTATGTGATGTAGCAGGCACATGGAACACCACCACCTGCAAGTCCCCCTCCAATATGCACACCAAGCTGCTTTGGAACTATATCACCCCTTCTTCACTGTCGCTGGGTCAAAATCCTGGAACTCCCTTAATAACAGCACTGTGGATATATTTACACCAGATGGAATGCAGCTCATCACTATCTTCTCAAGGATAATTAGGGATGGGCAATAACTGCTGGTCTTGCCTGCAATGCCCACATCCTAAGAATGAATAAAATAAAGTGAATGGATTTGGAGGAAGTTCCAGAAAGCAGACCAAAGAGGCAAAAAGCTCTGCCATCAATGGAGAGATGAAGGGATATTACGGGGGGGGGGGGGGGGGGGGGGGGGGGGGGGGGGGTGGGGGGCGTAGTGGGCGGTGGGCATAGTGGGGGTAGCTGGTGTAGAAAAATCTGGAATCAGGAATGGAACATTCAGGAAAGTATACAAGGCTGAAGAAGATTACAGAGATAGGATTGGATGATGCCCATGGAGGGAGTTGCAGATGAGAATTTTAAATTGATGCGTTGGGGTACATGGAGCCAATATAGGTCAGCAGGACTGGAGAAATGAGCCACCAGAACTTAAAATGAGACAAGATAACAGGCTGCAGTGTTTTAGAGTTTGTTGTGGGTGCAAGTGGGAGTCAACAGGTAGGCATTAAAGTAACAGAGTCTGGAGGTGATGAAGGCATGCAGCAAAGGTAGGGACAGCAGTGGGCAATGTTATAGAAGTGGAAATAGATGGTCTTCATAATAAATAAGATGTGTGATTTAAAGCTCAGTTAAGGATCATACCTGACACTAATGTTCTATACAGTCTGATTCGGTCTGAGAGAGGGAAATGGAGCCAGTGGCAGCTTGTGGTCAGGGGCCAAAGACAATACTTTGGTCTTCTTGATATTGAGTTGGAAGAAATCACAACCTAACTATGATTGGATGTTTGGACAAATAAGAAACAGCAAAGAGGTGGTCAAGAGAACTGGTGGAAAGGTGGAGCTGATGTTATCCGCATATATGTGGAAAGTGATACCTGCAAATAAAGTCACTGTGGAGCAGAATGTGGGGGCCAGGAACAGATGCTTGAGACATGAGAGAAATCATTACTGGAGATGCAGTGGTTGCAATTGAATAAGTCGGAATGAACCATGCAAGGGAAATCTCAAAAAACTGAATGTTGAAGGAGAATGGCATGCTTAACCATATCAAACACTGTAAAATAAAAAGTTGAAGTGAACAAGGACAGATAGTGTGTCACAGTCACAAAGTGTGTAATTCTTGATATTCATTAAAGCTGTTTCAGTGCAGAGGACAAGGTTGAAAACTGGACTGGAAATACTTGAACTGAGAGCTATGAAGAAGTAGGCAAGGAGTTGAGAGGCAATGACATGTTCAAGGACCATAGAGAATTGAGGAAAGTTGGAAATGGAGAGATTTTTTGAGGAGATCGATGATAATGAAAGTTTTGAAAGAGAGAGGCATTGTACACATTGTCAGCTAACATGGGCACCAGGAAGAGGAGTGGATTGGTCAGCAGTTAAAAGGGAAGGAAATAGAGAGAGCAGGAGAGATGTTTCAGGGAAGAAATTAGCTTGCAAAGGGCAGAGTAAAATGGGGAAGAAACTGTAAAATGGAAACAGTTCAAAGCTGCCCATGAGCGAAAGTCTGGGAGAGGGTTCAAGTGAGTGGCCAAGGATATGATTGCAGTAATTATTTTTATTCATTAATGGAATGTGGGCATCACTCGCAAGACCAGCATTTATTGCCCAATCATAAACACCCTCGAGCAGGTGGCAGTGAGCTGCCTTCTTAAACTGCTGCAGTCTATATGGTGTAGATACACACACAGTGCTGTTAGGGAGGGAGCTGCAGGATTTTGACATGGCAACGATGAAGGAACGGTGATATATTTCCAAGTCAGGATAGTGTGTGACTAGGAGGAGAACTCAGAGATGGTGGCGAACCCATGTACCTGCTGCCCTTGTTTTTCTAGATGGTAGAAGTTGTGGGTTTGCTGTCAAAGAAGCCTTGGCAAGTTTCTGCAGTGCATCTTGTAGATGGTACACACTGCAGCCACAGTCCACCAGTGGTGGAAGAAGTGAATCTTTATAGTGGTGGATGGGGTGCCAATCAAGTGGGCTGCTTTGTCATGGATGGTATCGAGCTTCTTGAATGTTGTTGGAGCTGTACTCGTCCAGGCAAGTGGACAGTATTCCATGTGCCTTGTAAATAGCGGACAGGCTTTGGGGGTTCAGGCATTGAGTGACTTGCTGTAGAATTCCCAGCCTCTGACCTGCTCTTGCAGCTAAGTTATGTGGCAATTAAGTTTCTAGTCAATGGTGACCCCCAAGACGTTGATGATGGAGGATTCAGTGATGGAAATGTCAATGATTTTCAAGGGGAGGTGGTCAAACTCCCTTTTGTTAGAGATGTTCATTGCCTGGCACTTATGTGGTTACTTGCCACTTAACTGCCCAAATCTGAATGTTGTCCAGGTCTTGCTGCATGGGGCATGGACTGCTTCTTTATATGAGGAGTTGCAAATGGAAATGAACACTGTGCAACCATCAGTGAACGTCTCCACTTCTGATCTTATGATGGAGAGGTGGTCATTGATGAAGCATCTAAAGGTGGTTGTGCCTAGGGTGCTGTCCTGAGGAACTCCTGCAGCGATGTCCTGGGGCACAACCATCTTCTTTTGTGCTTGGTATGACTTCAACCAGCGGAGAGATTTCCCTCTGATTGGCACTGACTTCAAATTTTAGTAGGACTCCTTGATGCCATACTTGGTCAAATGCTGCCTTGAGGTCAAGGGCAGTCACTCTCACCTCACCTCTTGAGTTCAGTTCTTTTGTCCATGTTTGAACCAAGGCTGTAATGAGGTCTGGAGCTAAGTGGTCCAGGTGGATCGTAAACGGAGCCTCAGTGAGCCAGTTGTAGGAAGGATGAGATTAAGAGTAGCATTAGACAAATTCTTTTGAATGTATAATGTTCTCCCTATAGCTTTTTAGATATCCATTTAATAAGGCATATTGTTTGTTACATGCATTTTGTAGACAAATTGACTCGAATTTTCTTAGAAGGCCTTTTTCCATTACTTGCCTTGGGTAAAAGTTCACAGAGAGTTTACTGAAATAGAGACAATACGAGAACTTTGCTAAGTAGCTTCAGAATTAGTATTAAAGATGTATATGAAAACGCATTCTAATAGCTATGTGTACAAATATACATATTCCCCACAATAAAAATGAAGATAAATTAAAATCATAAAATGTGTCTTAATATCAATAACATCTGCAAGCTTCTTCTGACAATATTTATGTATTTGTCAAATATTCTAAAACTAAACCAAGCCTTACACACATTCGTGAACTAAAACTGTTCAGCAAAAAAACTAAATTACAAGATTTATTTACACCCCACATTATGATTATTAAAATTTGAAACCCGAACCATGGGCAAAAAGGAAGGATTGAATTCTTGTAAAAATATTTTTAGCTAATTTTTAGGATGATTGCTTTTCAGAAATGTTCATTTGAAATCGTACATCTATTTATGGAATCTCAGGAGTCAAATATCTCTCTGAATTACATTTATTCTGAATGGAATACTGGAGACAACGATGAAGTCCAAATGGGAATTATTTCTGTCACCATTCAGTTCTTCAGGAATGTAATTAAAAATGTTTTTTTTTGGAAAAAGTGAAAGTGATAAAGTGACAATCTTGTACAACTGCAACAACTTATATTTATATAGCACTTTTAATGTAATAAAACGTCCCAAGGCCTTTCACAGGAGCATTATAAAACAAGGTATGACACCGAACCACAAAAGCAGACCTTAGGTCAGATGACCAAAAGCTTGGTCAAAGAGGTAGGTTTTAAGGCATGTCTTAATGGAGGAACATGAGGTGGGGTCGCAGAGAGGTGTAGGGAGAATATTCCAGAGTTTAGGGCCTAGACAACTGTAGGTACGGCCATCAATGGTGGACTGATTAAAATCAGTGATGCACAAGATGCCAGAATTAATGAAATGCAGATATCTTGGAGGGTTGTGGGGCTGGAGGAGATTACAGTGATAGAGAGGGGTGAGGCCATGTAGGGATTTGAAAACGAGGAGAATTTTAAAATCAAGATGTTGCTTGACTGGGCGCCAATGTGGGTCAGCGAGCGGAGGGTGATAGGGGAACAGAGCTTGGTGTAAGATAAGACATGGGCAGTAGAATTTTGGATGACCTCAAGTTTACAGAGAGTAGAATGTGGGAGACCAGCCTGGAGTGCGTTGGAATAGTCAAGTCTAGAGGTAACGAGGCATGAATGAGGGGTTCAGCAGCAGATGAGCTGAAACACGAGTAAAGTCAGGTGATGTTACAGAGGTGGAAATAGGCGGTCTTAGTGATGGTGCGAATATGAAGTCGGAAGCTCAACTCAAGGGCCAAATGTGACACCAAGTTTGCGAACAGACTATCTTGATCTCAGACTGTTGCCAAGGAGAGGGATGCAGTCGGTATCTAGGGAACAATGGCTTCAATCTTCCCAATACTTAATTTGAGGAAATCTTTGCACATCCGGTATGGGATATTGGATGAGCAGTCTGCTAATTTAGAAACAGTGGAGGAGTCAAGAGAAATAGTGGTCCTGGGTGTTGTCAGCGTACATATGAAAACTAATGCTGTGTTTTCAGATGATGTCACTGAGGGGCAGCATCTAGTTGAGAAATAGGTGTTGAACAGGGCTAGATCCTTGGGGGACACCAGAGGTAATGGTGCGGGAGCAGGAAGAGAAGCCATTGCAAGTAATTCTCTGCCTACAATTAGATACAATTAGGAACAACCTGGTCCTTTCTGAAATTGGGATGGAGTATGCGATTGATTGTTCCACTGGCAAATTTCATATATCACTTGACTGCATCCCATGAGTTGGCGACCAGACCACATTTTTAAGAAGACCATAAATAAAATCTCAATGATTAGAAAACAAATGTATAATCACATCTACTGTAAAACAGCTTTTCACAAACATGTAATTAAAAAAATCCAAAACATTATTTCAATGAAATTTCAAACACCAGATATGGTTTATTTTGCATTGCAAAGTAATTTATTTTGTACTTTGCTAATTTCCAGGTGTTATACACAGCTCAAGGCTTTACGTCAACAATTAGAGATAATCCAAGGGAGTGAACGGATTTATGCGTCATTTAAGATTAAATTTTCAAGGGGCTCAAAAGCTGGATAAGCCCCTATTCTGGGTTGATTTACACTAGAGAAACTGTTTTATTTTGATGCCTATGCACACTGTACATTATGACTTTCTAAAATTGTATCTAGTTCACATAGAACATCAAATTTGAATTTTCAGTAAAAATAGTTTTTACTTTTGTATTCATTTATATCATAGAAGAAAATCTAACAATTAGATTTCTTATAATCATTAACATACCGTATTTATTTAATTTGATTTTAGAGGAAATGTCACCATCTACTGGTAATATTTATAATGCAAAATTAATCAGTGATGAAAATTAGTCAGTTGGAAGACTGAAGTTCTGTTAAAGTTTGCCTCAAGTTAAAGAGATTCCCACAATTTACCAAGCCAATTGTTGATCCAGACCTCAACTGAACCCCACCCCATCAACCTGTTACCAGTTTAGGTGGTATAGTGTACATTTATTATATTTGATACGATGAATGTGTGCTTTACTGAAAATGTTCATGGTCACCTTACCTCTATGGGGGAAAAAAAACTTTGGCCTGGATATTTCAATGAGTGGCAAAACACTTGCACTTACCTAAAGACATTGTATGAGGTTTTGCCTTGGAACTTTCTGTGATCAGAGAACCATTCGGCACAGCATCCTCTACAGGGGACTTTAGAACTCTATGAACTGGTCAAGCTATTGTGTATCTCCTTAATCAATCAAATTGAAAAATTATTAATGAGGTGCACAGAGTTTGAACCAAGAAGTGTAAGTTATATTTAATTTATTTAAGAATATTTATTCAATGCCAAATCATGTGCAGAAAGTGATATGAAGAGATTGAAAGAAAAATGGGATTTAGAGTGAGGTAAAAGAGACAGAAAGGAAAAGTTTAACAATTACATTTTCTTTTTAAAATCTCCAACATTAAAATCTGAAGGAATATAACTCAACATTTGTTAAAATTAATTTTCAGTGCCGGAGAGATTGTTTGGCAATAATTTTAAGATTAATCACACAGTTAAAAATTTACTTACATTGGCATTGACAAGCCCTAACTTTATTTGACTTATTTAACATATATTTTGTAAGTACAACAACTTCACACCATTCCATGGGTGAGACAGCACCTGGAGTACTGTGCACAGTTTTGGTTTCCAGATCCAAGGAAGAATATACTTGCCTTGGAGGCAAGGTTCACTACATTGGTCCTGGGATGACAGGCTAAGGAAATTGGGCCTATACTCTGTGGAATTTAGAAGAATGAGAGTTGATCTCATTGAAACATATAAGATTCTGAAGGGGTAGAATCTGACTAGGGAATCTAGAACATGGTGTCACATTCTCAGGCTAAGGGGTTGATCATTTAGAACTGAAATAAGGAGAAATTTCTTGAGGGTTGTGAATCTTTGGAATTCTCTACCCCAGAGGGTTGTGGATGCTCCATCATTGAGTAAATTCAAGGCTGGTAGTTAGATATTTGGTCTCTCAGGAGGGAATCAAGGAGTCTTGGGATGGGTGAGAAGCAGAGTTGAGGCAGATCAGTATTGAATTGCAGAGGGGGCTCGAGGGTCCACACGGTCTACTCCTGCTCCTATTTCTTATGTTTTTATTTGAATAGCAACTCTGTCAGCGAGATACCTTTATATCAAAGTTTTTGGATGAACAGGGAAACTTGGGACAGCAACTTCCTGATTTTGTATTTAAATACACATGTGCAATTGTCAAAAGTTGATGTCTGATTTGCATTTTAATAATGGTCAATGCTGATAGCCTCACCATTACTTTTACTGCAAAATGTGGTGCATTATGCTGTCTATGGTACCAGTTTAGCTTGTGGGAAGCAAAGAGTGTTCAATATCAAGGGTGTTGTGTCCTACCGGTCACAGACCTGCCTAGCTTGGTGTCTCAGAGAGTAAGAGTGATTTTACCAGAACGTTTTCAAAGTATTGTTCTGTTGATAATAAATAAAGCCCAGTTGAAAGAATTAAAACATTTCATTTAAGTGTTATACCTGCAGAAAATGGCCTCCAGCATGCACTTCAACACATTTTTTCTTTCAGTGAAAGAACAAGAAACCTTCACAATACTGATTTAAATAAGTTTATTGCAGCATTCTAGTCTTTGGCAATCCATAATATTCCTCAATATAATGCGGTGGCATAGTAGTAATGTAACTGGACTAGTAATCCAGACCCCCAGGCTAGTGCTCTGGTTTCGAATCCCACCACAGCAGATGGTGAAATTTAAATTCAATTAATAAATCTGGAATTATAAAAAAAGCTAGTCTGAGGGTGACCATGATCTGCCGCCCTTACCTGGAGAAACTGGGAGAATGGAATGGAGTTCTTACAGGGGGCAGGGTGTGAGGAAGTGTAGTCGAGGTAGCTGTGGGAGTTGGTGGGCTTATAATGATGGACAGTTCATCCCCAGTGATAGAGACAGAAAAGTCGAGGAAGGGAAGAGTCAGAGATGGACCACGTGAAGGTGAGAGGTATTGTATTGGTGCCATTTCCTGTTCCCGCCCGGAGGTGGAAAACTTTTTCGACTTCGCTTCTAATTTCCACCCTTCTCTCACATTCACATAGCCCATCTTCGACATTTCCCTTCCCTGACTTCTCTGTCTCCATCACTGGGGATAGGCTGTCCACTAATATTCATTACAAGCCCATTGACTCCCACAGCTACCTTGACTACTCTTCCTCACATCCTGTCCCCTGTAAGAACTCCATTCCATTTTCCCAGTTTCTCTATCTCCAACTCATCTGTTCTGATGATGCTACCTTCCACAACAGCGCTTCTGATGTATCTTCCTTTTTCCTCAACCAAGGATCCGACCCCACTGTGGTTGACAGGGTCCTTAACCATGTCCGACACATTTTCTGCACTTCTGCCCTCATCCCTTCATCTCCCTCTGAGGCCCACAACAAAGTTCCCCTTGTTCTCACTTCCCACCCCATCAGCCTTCACATCCAAAGGATCATCTTTTGCCATTTCCACCACCTCCAGCATGTTGCCACCACCAAACACATCTTCCCCTCCATCAGCATTCCGAAGGGATTGTCCCCTCTGCGACACCCTGGTCACATTCCTCCATCACCCCTGACACCTCGTCTCCTTCCCATGCAATTGCAGGAGGTGTAATAGCTGCCCTTTTACCTCCGCTCTCCTCACAGTCCAAGGCCCAAATACTCCTTCCAGGTGAAGCAGTGATTTACTTGTACTTCTTTCAATTTAGTATACTGTATTCGCTGTTCACAATGCGGTTGTCTCCACACTGGGGAGACCAAATGCAGATTGGGTGCTCAGTCCACAGGCATAACCCTGAGCTTCCAGTTGCTTGCCATTTTAATTCACCGCCCTGCTTCCATGCCAACATTTCTGTTCTTGGCCTGGTGGAGTGTTCCAGTGAACCTCAATGCAAGCTCGAGGAACAGTACCTCATCTTCTGATTTGGTACTCTACAGCCTTCTGGCCTCAACATTGAGTTCAACAATTTCAGAGCATGACTGCCTTAATCTATTTTATTTTTTAATCATGGGTTATCTTAAACTTGTTTTTCAGGTTTTTGCTTTTGGCAGAGCTGTTCATTATTCTGCCATTAACACTGTCTGTGGACTAATGCTTTGTCTTTTCATACAACTATTAGCACTCCCTTCGCCTTTGTCATTTAATCTCCGTTGCCCTCTGCCCCATCACATACCTTCCCTTTTGTTCTTCTTTCTGCCTCCCCCTTTCCACTTGCTCAAAGCCGATTACATTTCTAACCTTTGCCAGTTCTGATGAAGGGTCACAGACTTGAAGCATTAACTCTGTTTCCCTCCCAATAGCTGCTTCCAGACCTGAGTATTTCCAGCACTTCGTTTTTATTTTGAGTTTATGGACTTCTTTAACACCAAAACCATCTGGTCAGCTGCCTCCGCTGCTTCTCCCACTTTCCTCACCCAATAAAATAAATCTTCACTAAGGCACCCACTCAGCTCTAAACCCGCATCTCTCTAGCTTCACCCTTACCTCATGCTATGCCTTTCCAAGCTCATCTCATCAACAAGACACATCTCTTGCTGCCCTTGATCCATTCCCACTAAACTGATTACCCAGTGTCCCTTCTTGCATTCTATTAGCTGACAGTGTAAATGATTCCTGCTCGTCATGCATTGTACACGTCTCTTTCAAAACCATTGTCGTTACCACACTCATTCACGGCAGCTCTGTCCTTGCAAACTACCAATCTCCAACTTCCCGTTCCTTTCCAGTCCTTGAACCCATTGTTGTCTCCCAAATCTACATCCAACTTTACCACAATTCCATGTTTAAATCTCCCCAAACAAATTTCCACCCCACTACAGCTCTGAAACAGCACTAACCAAAATCATTAATGAAATCTTCTGGGACCAGTACACTTATCCCTCCTTGTCCTTCTCAATCTATTTGGAACTAGTGGCATGATCAACTACATCTTCCTCCAACATCTCTGCTGTTGTCCAATTCAGTGGAACTGCCTTACTTGGTTCCAATTATATTTTCTACCTCTGGTCTTGTTCTGTGGGCAGGATTCATTCAAATACAATGATAAGGGGCACTTGATGTAACCTACCTTAGTCACACCCCTGCTGATGATTCTGGAGAAGATGGTATCCTCAATTAAATATTTGCAATTTTGTTAACTTATTACTGATTGTTGAATATCTTCAAAATTAAAGACATATGCTGCAAAATAATCACAATACTTCTGCTATACCCTAGGATTCCATTAACATTTGTCCTACGGAATCTTTCGATAGCCTTGTACAGTCTTTAATGCTTCTTTGACTCCTAACATAGCTAAGAAAACTGCTGTAAGTGTCCACTATCAGCTCCAGTGATCGGATAGCTGTTCCAATTGTTGCTCGTTTCCTTTTATGTTGCATTATTTATTTCTATGTTTCTGAAAATTATATTCTTCCAATACAAGAAAACATTTTTGTTTAAGTCTAATCTGCCTCCAGGGTCCCCCAAAGCTGTTTTTGGCCTCTCCTCCTGCTCACCTACATGGTCCCCCTCAGCAACATCATCCAAAAAGAGTCAAGATTCATACATATGCCGATATACCCGCTCTACCCCTCCACTGCCTATATTGTCAGACTGCTCGTCCAATATCTAGTCAAGGAAGAGCTGCAATTTTCTCCAATAAAACATTGGGAAGAACCAAACCACCATCTTCATCCTCACCACAAATTTGATACCGTCGCCAACAGTTCCATCACCTTGCTGCTCCGTGTTAGCTCCTGGTCCTCCAATGGCTCAAATCTAAAAATTCTCATCTTCATACTTAAATCCCTTCACGGTGTTGCCCCTCCCTATATCTCAGTAACCTTCTCCAACCCTAAAACCTTCCAAGATCACTGCGCTCCCCAACTCTGGCCTCTTGCACATCCCACATTCCGTTTGCTATATCTTCAGTGGTCGTACCTTCAGCCATCTAAGTCCTAAGCTCTGGAATTCCCACTTAAAACATCTGTCTCCCCACCGCCCTCTCCTCCTTTAAGGCCCTTCTTAAAACACATTTCTTTGATCAAGCTTCAATGTAGCCTTCAAAACATCTGCCTCTTTGGCTCAACATCAATTTTTGTATGATCACACTTCTGTAAAGTACCTTGAGATGTTTCTCTACATTTAAGGTACAATATAAATGCAAATTATTGTGAACTGATAGATGGAATTACTCCTAGATTAAATGGAAGGTGGTAGAATATTGGTAAATTGAGACTAACTTTATTTGAACATAAAATATACCTAAAAGCAGACAAGTCAATTTTTGTTCCTGCTCATTATCTTCAAGCCATATTGGATCATTCTTCCAAGCTGGTGCCCTTTAAAACTGACCTGTATGCTCAGTGCCCAAGGTAAAGACAGTGATAGGTCTGTGAAGCCGCACATCTTTCTGTAGCCAAATCCAAACAGAACTTATTAATGTATTAAAAATATTCAACAGAGATGATTTCCAGATATCAAAAGCAATGTATTTAAAGAGAGCTCATTTAGCAGCAACTGCTTGTTTAATGGTTTTTTAATCATTATAGGGTTTCTGGAAGGTTACTCTTGGAGTACGTATTTTGGGGCTTAGGTTCCCAAAATAGGAAGTTAAGGCACAGAGAGCAGACATTTTGCTCACTGCATCTGCACCATAAATCACTGAAAGAGGTGTCCACCAAGTTCCATTACCCTCTTATAGCTTATTTACACATTAAGAATGTCATTCATTAATGGAACAAAGTCTTGTCTTCCCATTGAGGATACCCTCCATCGTGTTATGTGGCACTACCACCGCGCTAAATGGGATAGATTTCAAACAGATCTAGCAATGCAAAACTGGGCATCCAGGAGGCACTGTGGGCCATCAGCAGCAGCAGAATTTAACTCAACCACAATCTGTAACCTCATGGCCTGGCCTATCCCCGACTCTACCATCACCATTAAGCCGGGACCAAGCCTGGTTCATGAAGAGTGGAGGAGGGCATGCCAGAAGCAACACCAGGCATACCTCAAAATGAGGTATCAACTTGGTGAAGCTACAATCCAGGACTACTTGCGTGCCAAACAGCATAAACAGCATGCGATAGCCAGAGCTATGCAATCCCACAACTTATGGATCATATCTAAGCTCTGCAGTCATGCCACATCCAGTCATGAATAGAGGTGGACAATTAAACAACTAACAGGAAGAGGTGGCTCCACAAATATCCCCATCTCCAATGATGGGGGAGCCCAGCACATCAGTGCAAAAGATAAGGCTGAAGCATTTGCAACAATCTTCAGCCAGAAGTGCCAAGTTGATGATCCATCTCAGCCGTCTCGAGGTCTCCAGCAAAACAGATGCCAGTCTTCAGCCAATTCAAATCACTCTGTGTGATATCAAGAAATGACTGAAGGCACTGGATATTGCAAAGGCACTGGGCCCTGACAATATTCCGGCAATAGTACTGTAGATCTGTGCTCCAGAACTTGCAGCGCCCCTAGCCAAGCTGTTCCAGTACAGCTACAACACTGGCATCTACCCGGCAATGCGGAAAATTGCCCAGGTATGTCCTGTATACAAAAAGCTGGACAGGTCCAACCCGATCAATTACCGCCCCGTCAGTCTTCTCTCAATCAGTAAAGTGATGGAAGGGGTTGTCGATAGTGCTATCAAGCGGCACTTGCTTAGCAATAACCTGCTCACTGACATTGAGTTTGGGTTCCACCAGAGCCACTCAGCGCCAGACTTCATTACAGCCTTGGCTCAAACATGGACAAAAGAGCTGAACTCAAGAAGTGAAGTGAGAATAACTGCCCTTGACATCAACGAGCACTAGCAAAACGGCAGGCAATGCGAATCAGGGGGAAAATTCTCCGTTGGTTGGAGTCGTACCTAGCACAAAGGAACATGGTTGTGGTTGCTGGAGATCAATCACCTCAACTCCAGGACATCACTACCGCAGTCCTCAGAGTAGTATCGTAGGCCCAACCATCTTCAGCTGCTTCATCAACGACCTTCTTCAATCATAAAGTCAGAAGTGGGGATGTTTGCTGATGATTGCACAATGTGAAGTACCATTCGCAATACCTCAGATTCTGAAGCAGTTTGTGTAGAAATGCAGCAAAACCTGGACAATATCCAGGCTTGGGCTGATAAATGGCAAGTAACATTCGCATCACACAAGTGCCAGGCAATGACCATCTCCAACAAGAGAGAATCTAACCATCTCCCCTTGACATTCAATGGCATTACGATTGCTGAATCCCCCACTAACATCATCCTGGGGGTTACCATTGACCAGAAACTGAACTGGAGTAGCCATATAAATACCGTGGTTACAAGAGCAGGTCAGAAGCCAAGAATCCTGTGGCGTGTAACTCACCTACTGACTCCCCAAAGCCTGTCCACCATCTACAAGTCACAAGTCAGGAGTATGATGGAATAGTCTCCACTTGCCTGGATGGGTGCAGCTCCAACAACATTCAAGAAGCTCGACAACATCCAGGACAAAGCAGCCCACTTGATTGGCATCTCATCTACAAACATTCACGCCCTCCACCACCGATGCACAAAGGCAGCAGTGTGTACCATCTATAAGATGCACTGCAGCAATGCATCCAGGCTCCTTAGACAGCACCTTCCAAACCCATGACCTCTACCACCCAGAAGGACAAGGGCAGCAGATGCATGGGAACACCACCACCTGCAAGTTCCCCTCCAAGCCACACACCACCCTGACTTGAAACTATATCATTGTTCCTTCAGTCACTGCGTCAAAATTGTGGCACTCCCTAACAGCACTATAGGTGTACCTACCCCACATGGACTGCAGCAGTTCAAGAAGCAGCTCACCACCACCTTCACAAGGGCAATAAATGCTGGCCTAGTCTGCGATGTCCACATCCCAGGAACAAATTTAAAAAAAAAAACAGGAGTTTTGAATGCAGGTTATCTACTACTCAGACCCTGGATTAGTTAAGTTGGGACATTGAGCAATTATGTTCATAAAGTTCACATCATTTACAGCTACTAGAAACACCAAGATGGCAGTTTTCCACATACTTACAGATAACAAGTTTTAACATTGGTTATTAGGAAAATGGCAGGGATTCTTTGATAAATAATTTTGCAAAGCAACATGGATAGTTTGAAGATGGCCAGTTTGGAGGTTTAACGTTCTGGTACAATAAATGAATCTTCTTGTGAACATTGCCAGTCTCCATGCTCACTAGCATAGAAATATTTCCATTTAGAATTTGTGTCAAAGACAGCAAGAAACTAGTGACCACTTCAATGACTACTGTCTGTTTTTTTTCCCTCATGGATTTCTATTTGTGCAAATGCTTAACAGATATTGCTCAAAACTAACGTAAAAATTATCAGTGATGCAAACTTAACTCAGGGGTACACTACTTCCTTCAACACAGCTACATCATGCGGTTTCTTCGATCATGTGTGCAAAAAAACATTTATACTCAGATTCAGAGCATTTCTTGAGCTTAGGAGTCCGTGCTTTATCTTGCTTTGGAGATTGTTTCAAACCTGATCTGCAGCCTTAGACTATTTGAATGCACTGAAGATGGTGCTCACCTGATTAACATGTTGAAATTAGATGAGCCAAATTAGAAGGTTTTAAATTTAGAATGGAGCCAAGTTGTTATCCAAGAATACTTTTTGTTCTAAATAGGCAACTATTTAGAGAAACTGATTCCTCTCACTTGTAAGATAATAATGGCAGATTTAAAAAAAATGAAAACAATTGAGGATGAAAGTTGAAGAGTACAAGAAAGGATAAACATGATAGGATAAAAGTTATTTGGAGTTTTCTGAGATGTCCAATTGTTATATGAATGCAAAATAAAAATGCACAGTATGCAGAAAACTAAGCTATTAAATTTTAAGGTTTTGAGAGCTGAAAATTACACATTAAAACCCTGAGGGGGAAGTAAGTGGAAGGCAGTTTGAAAGTTGAACAGTTTTACTAAGGAAGGCTTGAAAATGACCTCTGCCTAGTCCTAATTGTCAGTTTTCTTTTTATGAAAAGACCTTTCAGCAGCAACATCTTTGAGGTTATACAACATCAACCACATTGTTTTATGAAATCACCAGGGCTTTTATTGACTGAAAAAAACCCCACAAAGCACTGAGAAAATGATTTTATGCAGTGCCTCCTCCACTATACAATAGTACAGTGTAGCTTTCAGTTTCGGCACAATTAAAAAAAATACATGAACCAGAACCAAAAATTGTGAAAAACATTAGTGAAATTGTATTAACAAAATTATAAGCACCAAAAATACGATTTTATACTTAAAATGTGTAAACAGTTCATTGTTAGCCACATTAACTAGTTATAGGACGAGGGTTGGAGGCATAAAGTGCAAACTTCAAGTCAACATTCATAGTGGGTTATACTCTTAGAACAAAACATTTTTGAAGTACTTTTGTACAGTTTGCACTTTCGAAACAAATAAAAATGAACAGTTTTTAAATTATATGTTCCACCCCAGGTGTTAGTGTCAAACCCAGTTTGCCATAAAGAAGTACTTTACATATCTATTATACAGAGAATAATGACAAAATTTTATGGGGTAGGAAAGGAAAGTATTTGTCTTGTTAAGTCCGAGTACTTTATTTAGAAATAGGTCGATCATACTTCTTCTAGTATATTCATTGTGGATTCTAGAAAATAAATAAAAAACACAAACAAAACTGTGATTCTTAGTCTTTCATTGCACCTTAAGCAGCAGTACCAATAGTCTCTCCATACAGTTCTTCATTTGTACACAGTGTCTCCTGACAATCTGGTGGTTTCCAAGTGGTTTTCATTTCCAGGTGGTCTCTGCGTGTACAAAAACGAGAGGAGGAAAAGAGCGACGTCTAACGACGACCAATAAGACGTATGTGATGTTACTGCGGACCAATACCTGCTTTCTACAAGGCCCTCCCGCAGTTCAAAATCAAGGCGATGCTCTAACTCTACTAACAGAGAAAAATAAAAATGGTCAAGAATTCATAATTTAAATAAAACATTCAATCATACAATACACATTAAGCTGACAAAACTTCCTTTGACATACATAAGTTGTACATTGCATGCCCATCTAGGTCTCAATTATACCTTGCTGGGCGCGAGGGGTTCAAAAAAAAAAATCAACACATTGAAGACCAGCAAGCTTAACAACTGCATAGTTTATCGCCTATGAACTGGTTGAACTGCATAGGTCACTGGGAGGCAGAAAAGACAGCAGCCTCAGCCAACTTTATATTGATATTGTGGCACTTTTGCCATCAGAGCTATCGTGAAACCCACCTCTTTCAACACCTTCATTGAGAGTTAAATCAGCAGTACAAGGTAAAATAAATGGGGCATAATGGTTTGATTTTAAACACTTTAGAAAAAAAGTTTCCTGCATTTCAATCTTATATATACAGTATGCAATGCCCATCACATCACATAATGTAGTGACCAGTTCTCTATCCCTCATGTACCAATGGGTTGACCAGGAACCCAACAGGAAAACCACAGGCACACAGCTCTTTTAAGGCTTTTGAGTGTCATGGCCTTGCATTCACAACAACTTTTATATAGTACCTTTAACATAGTTAAACATCCTCAGTGCTTCACAGGAACATTATAAAGCACAATTAGACACCAAGGCACATACAGCAAAATTAGGAAAGATGGCCAAAAGTTTGGTCAGAGGTAGGTTTTAAGGAGAGTCTTAAAGGAGGAAAGTGGTGGAGAGGTTTAGGAAGGGAATTCCAAAGCTCAAGGTCCAGTCAATGGTGGAGCAAGTAAAATCTAGGATACCCAAAAGGCCAGAATTAGACAAGTGCAGATATCTGAGAAGATTGTGGGTCTGGAGGAAATTATAGAGATAGCAAGGGGCAAGGCCATGGAGGGATTTGAAAACAAGGATGAGAATTTTGAAATCAAGGCATTGCTTAACCGGAGCTAATGTAGATCAGCGAGCACAGGGGTAATAGGTGGACAAGACTTGGTGCGAACAAGGACATGGACAGCAGAGTTCAGGATGGAGGGTAGAATGTGGAAGGTCAAACCAGGAATGTGCTGGAATAGACAGGTCTCGAGTTAACAAAACCATGAATGAGGACCATTCTACACCATACAAGAACCATATCCCAAGCTGATTTAAAAATGACCATAAAAAAAAACTTTGCAGTGAAAGAGTATAACCATGAATGATAACCTTAAGCATGAGCTTTCTTTTTACAAAAACTTCTACATTTCTCAAGGTATGTTTATCACTAGTAATGTAACCAACAAAATGATGCTTGGGCAGAATACTTCTGTAGCACTACTCTCCATTCAGTCTCCTGTTTTAACGCTGCATTATATTAGCCATCAATCGGGGGAGACAGGCACCCTTGTGCTCCAGTGAGGGAGCACCCCAGCAGCAGAAGCTACCTCCAGTGAAGTATCACCCCCCTGCCCTCCTGATGGACCCCCAACCCACTTGTGGAAATCCCACGTACCTTTCTTGGGGTCTGCATCCATGATGCTGCTCTGGGCTAGGTGTGGTCCCAGCAGTGTCCATCGCTGCCGGTGGTGCTGCTGGGACTGAAGAGCTGCTGGCCCGATTGGCTGGCAGATCTTGGAGGCGGGACTACCTGCCTCAGAGGGGCAGAAGTCCTGCCCATGGCCAATTAAGGGCCTGGGCCACGCAAAATCGTTGCATGGCTTCCAGGCCCACAGAGGCAGGCTCTCCCCTGACTTTTAAACTGGTGGCTGAGGCCAGTGTCGCCAAGTAAAATTCTGGCCCTTGTTTTGTGACCCAAAGGTCTGGGAGAGCGAAACCCATTGTCCTCCAGGCGTTAGTGCTGTGGGTATAAATGTAAGAGGGGCAAGTTAGCTATGGTGAATTGGGAAAATACATGAAAAGATTTGACGGTTGACAGGCAATGGCTAGCATTTAAAATAGTATTACACGGTTACAACAAATATACATTCCGAAGACACAAAAACCCAACGGGAAAGGTGAATTAACCGTGGCTAACAAAAGAAGTGAAAAAGATATTAGATCAAAGGAAGTGGCTTATAAAAGGTCACCAGAAAAAGTGGCAATCCCGAGGATTGGGAGCAATTTACAATCCAGCAAAAGAGGACCAAGAAACTGATAAAGGAAGGGAAAAGAGAATATGAATGCAAGCTAGCTAGAAACATAAAGGCAGACTGTAAAAGCTTTGTTCGGTATGTGAAAAGGAAAAGATTAGCAAGGACAAATGTGGGTCCATTACAGACGGAGACAGGAGAATATGTGGTGGAGAACGGGGAAATGGCTGATAGACTAAACAATTACTTTGTATCTGTCTTCACGGAAGAAGATACAGAAAATTTCCCAGAAATACTAGAGAACCAAGGAACCTGTAAAAATGAGGAACTGAAAGAAATTAGTATCAATAAAGAGAGAGAAAACAGAGAACTACAGAGCTGTTAGTTTGACATCAGTAGTAGGGAAAATGTTACAATCCATTGTAAAGGATGTGAAAACTGGACACTTGGAAAATAATGATATGATTGGGCAGCACAACATGGATTTATGAAAGGGAAATCATGTTTGACAAACTCAGTTTTGGGAGAATGTTACTTATAGCATAGGTAAAGGAGATCCAGTGGATGTGGTGTATTTGGATTTTCACAAGGCTTTTGATAAGGTCCCACACAGGAGGTTAGTAAACAAAAATTTGAGCATATATGAGATTGGGGGTAGTATATTGCTATGGATTGAGAATTGGTTAACAGACAGAAAGCAGAGAGTAGGAATAAACGGGTCATTCTCAGGATGGCAGGCTGTTACTAGTGGGGTATTGTAAGGATCAGTGCTGGGACCACAGCTGTTCACAATCTATATAAATCATTTGGATGTGGTGACCAAATGTAATGTTTCCAAATTTGCTGATGACACGAACCTAGGGGGAATGTAAGTTGCAAGGAGGATGCAGGGATGTTTCAAGGGGAAAAGGACAGGCTAAGTGAATGGGCAAGAACATGGCAGATGGAATATAGTCTGAATAAGTGTGAAGTGATCCACTTTGGTAGAAAAAACAGAAAGGTAGAGTATTTCTTAAATGGTGAGAGGTTGGGAAGTGTTAATGTCCAAAGGGACCTGGATGTCCTTGTTCATCAGTCACTAAAAACTAGTATGCAGGTGCAGCAAGCAATTAGGAAGGCAAATGGTATGTCGGCCTTCATTGCAAGGGGTTTTGAGTACAGGAGTAAAGAGGTCTTGCTGCAATTGTATAGAGCCTTGGTGAGACCGCACATGGAGTATTGTGTACAATTTTGGTCTCCTTATCTAAGGAAGGATATACTTTCCATAGAAATAATGCAATGGTGGTTCACCAGACTGATCCCCGGGATGGCGGGATTGTCTTATGAGGAGAGATTGCAGAAACTGGGCCTGTATTCTCTCGAGTTTCGAAGAATGAGAGGTGATTTCATTGAAACTTACAGAATTCTTACAAGGCGTGACAGGGTATATGTGGATAGGATCTTTCCTCTGGCCGTGATTCTAGAACCAGGGGTCATACTCTCAGAATAAGGGGCAGGTCATTTAAGACTGAGATTAGGAGGAATTTCTTCACTAAGAGGGTGATGAATCTTTGGAATTCTCTATCCCAGAGGGCTGTGGAAGCTCAATCATTGAACATGTTCAAGACAGAAATCGATAGATATCTGGATACTAATGGCATTAAGGGATATGGGGATAGTGGGGAAAAATGGCGTAGAGGTAGGCAGAGCAGGATCAATGGGCCGAATGGCCTATGCCTGCTCCTATTTCCTATATGCCTATGTAGTCTCTGTTTTTCAGAAGACAATTTCGATCTGTGTTCTCTGTTGTTCTTGTAACCTTTCAGAGTGGAGGTGAGGTCACCTGATCTTCTGGACACCATCTTGAACTGTTAAAAATCACAATTTTTAAGGCAATCATATTACAAGGTCCAGCATTCATAACACTATTTAAATTTAAATAAAACTACTGTCACACATTTTTTGTGATGCTGGATTCACCTGTTCAATTTTGATAGGGTGGGCAGTTTGGAAAGATTTACTCTTTCCCAACAGCAGAAAAAATAATTTAGTGCAGTTTATTCACTATAGCATTCCCTGAATTCAAGTGGTTGCAGAAAGATCTAAATCCAAAATAGATGTTACATGGGAATGAAAGGCATCGACAGATATGCACCAAAGTGTTAATAAACCCATCAATAGAGATCACTTCAGTCATCAAAAACAAATAAATTGCAGGGATATGAATGCCTGATAAGGACTTGATGGCCTGAATTAACAGCTTACTCTTTGGCATGCTCAGTTATGTGCTCCCTAGGAATTGTCCCCAGGCTTTTCTAGAAGGGCAGCACTTGCAAGTCAAATCCAAATATAGCCGCTTTCCCTTCAGTTCTAGGCGGAGTGTATTTTGTTGTTCTAAGTTGTCTGTCCCATTCTCTCAGTGTCATCTCAATTTGATTAATCATTGCCTAACCAGACCTTTGAACACTGTTAAGAACAAGCCTGCTGCTGGATTTGGAGTATACAAAGTTATAGCTATTTCGTTTGGCCCCACTATTATTCAAGCAACAAACTTTGGAAGCCCAGAAGCAGCAGCAAACCAATTTTTAAAAGTATTTCCCAGTAATACTTGCAAGTTGTCATGTTCTTAGAAAAACACAAATTTAGCAACTGTAGTCAGTCATTCACATTATCAAATGCAGTACAAAATAACAGAAAGCATAAGTCTTTGGAAATGTTTTTACTTTGCAAGAGGCTTTAAGAAACAATACTTGCATATACTAACCTGTACCATACAAAAGACCAGAGTTATTGCGCGACAGCATCCTTGGACTGAGTTGAATTTCAGGTGCCTTGCTCTCTTCTACAGCTGATTCGTCCTCAGTGGTTGGAGCGTTAACAGTAGAACGTGCGAATCTTGCAAACAGTATTCCACCAATACCTTTTCCTATGTGTGCAGCTCCTAATAGGAACACAATAATAAAAAGAATTAGGTAAAGATGGGGAAAATGTCATACTTAATGGAAGATTTGTAAAACCTCACACACTGGCTTTTACTGGCCTTGAGAAACTATGCTCACCTTTTTGATTAAGAAATAAAGCTACTCAAGGCATGGTTTGGAATTACACAAATTAAAAGGCCTCAAATTTGAAACAGGTCAGTTTAACCCATTGAAATAAAAACAGAATATACTGGAAATACTCCGCAGTTCAGGCAGCATCTGTGGAAGGAGAAACAGCGTTAAGTGTTTCAGGTCAATGACCTGAAATGATGAAAGGCCATCACCTGGAAATGTCAACTCTGTTTCTTTCTCTACAGATGCTACCTGACCCATTGAATATTTCCAGCATTTTCAGTTTTTATTCAGGTTTCCAGCAACTGCAGTATATCGCTTTTGTATTTTTTTTCTAGATTAAAAAAATTGCCCAATAACAGATACAAGGTCACGAACATTGCAAACAACCCATTTGAAGGGTGATATGAACTGGGCCACTTCAAGGTCTGCAGAATTTGGGCAGATGATTTTAACAGCTGAATTGCAGGTATAAAAATCAAATGGAAGACTAAATTTCAAATTAAAACAGAGCAAGAATTAAAAAAAGACATTTAAATAGAATTTTGAAATTTCCATCACTGAGAGAAAAATAGGAGGGATAAAAACCCTGCGGTGCAAAAAACAAATCAAGCTAGTGATGGTAAGACAGAAGCAGTCAACCACTTCTTTCTCTTTATTTCTTCTGGTTCTTGAAAAAAAAATTGAGCAGGTCCTTGATTGGCACCCCATCCACCACCTTCAACATACACTCCCTCCACCACCAACGCACAATGGTAGCAGTGTGTACCATCTACAAGATGCACTGCAGCAACACACCAAGGCTCCTTTGACAGCACCTTCCAAACCCTCGATCTCTACCACCTCGAAGGACAAGGGCAGCAGATGCATGGGAACATCACCACCAGCAAGTTCCCCTCCAAGTCACCATCCTGACTTGGAATTATTTCGCTGTTCCTTCACTGTCGCTGGGTCAAAATCCTGAAACACCCTTCCTAACAGCACTGTTGTTGTACCAACACTGCAGTGGCTCAAGTAAGCAGCTCACCACCTTCTCAAGGGCAATTTGGGATGGGCAGTAAATGCTGGCTTAGCCAGCGATGCCCACATCCCCTGAACGAATAATAAAAAAAGAAATAAGACGTTGCAAGCTCAAAGACCAGGTACTGATTATAAGCATAAGGTCATGATGCAAGATCAGTTCCTGTAAATCAAATTCTGGCTTTAATAAACACAGTACTGAGAAAATTCTTCGCTTGCACGAACAGTTGCTCCAAAAGATTAATATGCTTGGAAATGTCAATCATTTGAAACGCTGGAATTGGATATAGAGGGCAGCAATAAAACTTTCTGATTCAGTGTCTTTTATGAAATGCCCTAAGGTTTCACCATTCACTCCTTTTAGTGATTGGTGTCACAATTTACAGATTAATGGTGCCATTACTGTTGCTGTTCCAGAACATTGAGCCAAGTGCTTTTCGATTAGAGACATAGTTACACAGCACAGAAACAGGCCCTCCGGCCCATCATGTCTGTGCCGGCCATCAAGCACCTATCTATTCTAATCCCATTTTCCAGCACCTGACCCGTAGCCTTGTATGCTATGGCATTTCAAGTGCTCATCTAGATACTTCTTAAATGTTGAGGGTTCCTGCCTCTCCCACCCTTTCAGGCAGTGTGTTCCAGATTCCAACCACCCACTGGGTGAAAACTTTTTTCCTCAAGTCCCCTCTAAACCTCCTGCCCCTTACCTTAAATCTATGCCCCCTGGTTATTGACCCCTCTACTAAGGGAAAAAGTTTCTTCCTATCCATTCTATCAATGCCCCTCATAATTTTGTATACCTCAATCAAATCAGATCAGATCAGACCAGACCACCAACCCCCCACCTCCCGCCCTCAGCCTTCTCTGCGCTAAAGAAAACAACCCTAGCCTATCCAGTCTCTCTTCATAGCTGAAATGCTCCAGCGCAGGCAACGTCCTGGTGAAGTGAGAGCAGAGTATTACTGAATTCAACACCCTGTAGTAGGGTGCCAACTGGGTCTTATCCATTGTAAAGTTCTGATCCTTGATTTTGAGAAAAGCAAAGTTAATCAAATGTGTTTTTCATTTTGTGGCATAATAAAATATTACCTAGTTTAATTGAATTACATGTTTTAAATCAAATATAAAATCAGTCAGAATAGCAGCACCAGTAGACTTACTAGTTTCTTCTTTTGAACAGAATTTATTCAACAAAAACCCATGTCTACAATGTCACCTTGTGGAACAAAAGTATTATGGGATCAGATCATTGAAGAATGGTTTTAAGTGTTAGTAACCAACTTCGTTGACAGGATATGAAATTTGAAAGACTTCACATGGCTCTTGTTACACTCCAGAAAGCTTGTTGTTGAAGGATTATGCTGGAGCCAATCTTTACTCAGTCTTGCATTTATTCTACAAAGTAAAGAGATTACAAACATGCAGCTACTCACTCAAACATTCACCCAGTTTCAGTAAGTGTCTCTTTATATATACATGCAACTAAGACCCTAATTAACACCCTCCATCTGTATATGATTCAACACAATTAAGAGATCCCCTTTTGTCCTCTTTAAATAAAGATGCACAAACTTTTCAAAACAAATCAAAATAAATTCCATATTCTGTCCATAGCACCACATTGCGAGACGCCCCTCCTCTAGGACTCGCAACAATTTCTTTGTACAAGCATTTCTTTTCCTAAAACAGATAGTTGATGATGTACATGTGCCATTTAATTTTGAAAATTTCCTTTCTCTCCAGCATTGGTTTCAATCCAGCAAGGTCAATCCATAACCTTTTCTCACTCACATTTTTTGTAGAGTGTACATTATCCCACAGGGAACGACTTATCTACATAACATTCAAGGGTATCTTACCTTCAGTATGCCCTTTGTACAGAATCTCACCTAAAATATTTGACAATTAGAACCCCATATCCACTGCCTCCACAAGACTCAGTGTTTCCGCAGCTAATGTACTTCTAACAGCCCTTTTCATTTTCTCAGCTTCCCAAGCAAATTACATTTCCCATTTTCAATCAAAATTACCAGCTGCACTTGAATACCCAGCAAGATAAGCATGGGAAGCATCATTAAAAATGACTAGTTTCATATTCTTTGGGTCACTTAAGGATGAGAACATAAGTATGCATTTCTCCAGATCTAATGTTTTTTAATGTTTTATTTGCCCTTGAAACATGCTAGACTTTTGGGAGTTTCATCATAATGCTTAACTCCAAAACATCAAAACCTGCATCAGGTCTAGTCTGAGTGCACAACCAGTTTAATTGACCAACCAAGCTTCTCAATTGCTCTCTCTCATCTTCTATCATCTTTCTGTGATGACCTAGCACAATTAACCAGGATGGGAGTAACACTCTCTAAATAGAATTGTTGAATTAAAAAAGTTATTCCAGACCTACTCTACTTAATATCTAAATCAATATATTTAAAAGCCCCGCAACCCTGACTCCCAATCTTCAATTCTACTTTAATCTTATTAATAACACATTTCTCAAATTCTGCAGTACCACCCCATAAGAAATCATCAACATGCAGCATGAAGATGCCTGAAAGTTTCCCTTTATGATGCCAATAAAACATTGCGGGATCTGCTTTTAGTTGAACACAACCAATTTTCAACAAAAAACAGATCTCAACAAGGAATCCCACACCCTGGAAGCATCATTAAGGCCATAGATGCATTTGTTTAGTTGCCATAGTTTTCCATCTGCATCTGCTGCCTCCTTAGGCAGATCCAGAAACACTTCTCTCTGAAAAGTATCACTCTGCAGAAACACGACTTTTATGTCGATTGATCAGTATTCCCAATGAATATGTGACCAACAGTGCTGAAATGATTTTCAAGCTAACTTTTCCATCTATGGGAGAGTGCATTCTAACCTCTGTATCACCCATTTGCTCTTCAAAGCCCCTCACAACTAGCCTCACTTTAGCCATATAAATCCCATCTGCAAGGACCTTTTCAGTATAAATCCATCTCTGAGACAAGGCTGGCTGATTTTTCTCTGGTACCTCAGAATAAACACTAAACGCTCTCCAACACTCTAACTCCTTTTGTTTTGCCTCTCATTAGTTTATCCCCAAGTTTATTGGCAACCACAAAGTTCACAGTCATGAGGACTTCTGCTTCTAGTTCCATTGAGAGACTTGTTCTTCAGCCCTCATTTCGTTGTGTAATCTGTTCAAACTATGGCCTCTACCAGCACTTTGATGTCTTTTAGGACTACTACTCCCTCTCGCATTATCGGAGGCTCTTTCTCCAGTACGTGATCATTTCCTGATGCGAAAATCACTTCCAGACACACTACTAGAACTTGCACTGCGCTTTCTTACTCTCCACTCTTTCACCCCATTCTACCAGCCCATGGACCTTGCTTCTTGGCCATCATCCTGAACATTCAACCGATATTTAAACTGGTCAGTAGATTTTCCTGCACGTCCCACAATTATCACATCCCTTCATTCACTAGACCTCTCTGCAATATATGTCACCAGAGTACCTACTCAGGATAATTGGCCTTTGGATGCGATAGCTCTGTCCTGCACGTTGTGATCTCTCACATTACCACTATCCAACCCTTCACCTACTGTATTTTGTTCTTCGGGACCTCAATCAAACAGATGAGCATTTGAGGTATAAAGTGCCTCATTTCCTTTTATCAGCTGCTCACATTCGGAGATTTTGTAATCAATCGCAATTAATCATCAGGAATGAACCTTAATAGTTTGATTTCCAAGTTTGATTACTACAAATTACCTTACCAGGGCTTTTCCATTCTCTATGAACCTCTTTTATAATGCACCAAATCTCCTGAATTAAATTCTGCCTCAGATGGCCTTATGCAATGCCTCAAAGCTCTCTGAATTTTCTCAGAGACGTCAGCCTTGATGCAAGCCCGTCTCCCTGCATGTAAAGTATTAAAATGTGCAGAAAAATGGAATTAATTGTAGTACCTTCAGGAGGACAATAGCACAGCACAGAAGGCAATTTGGGATTTCGCTCACAGACAAATTGATAGGGACCTTACCCTCTAACCATCTGAAACAAATTATTTGCAAGAACCTAGACAACTTGTAGTTTGGTTGATCAGATAAGATTTTATGCAGCATTTCAACAATCACCATGTGAGACCATTGCTGAAAGGACTTACAGCTGTGGTATTCATGAGCATAATGTTCATGTTTTCACATGTCTCTGAACTTGTCATTGGCAAGTTCACCTCCATTATCAGTCAGAAACTTAGTTGGTGCCCCAAGTCCGGTCCCTATCTATTTCTCCGTGATTTTATCTATAATCAACCTTGCTACGTATTATTGTAGAAAGACTAAATCTGGTTGCGAGGTCTAGAAAATGTAGAATGAAAATATTTCTGTCTTCGTCCATACTTTTAAATCCATGGCAACTACCTTGTTAATGTTATGTGCTAATTGAAGGCTTACAATAGGACGTGACAGCATCCGCCGATACTTTTTACAGATTTAACACTTTTCACTAATCTCTGTTATTCTCGTCTACTCTTCATCAATCACACCTACATCCTTTAGCAGTGTTTTTAATCTTTGACAAGAAGGGTGAGCAAATTGTCTGTGCAATTTTAAGACAATTTGCTTTTCTTCTCTTTGATTCATATGACCTGATGCCATTAATACTTCTCTAACACTCTGGCTAGAAATATCAGTTTTTGTTAAGGGGATACAATAATGCCCTGACTGGGTAAACTGCTAACCCAGTGACTTTTCAAAAACAATTGCCTTATCATCCTCCATATTAAGTTTCATTTGTGCCTTTTCCACAGAAGGTTTACTCAACAGTAAATGTATCAGTACTAATAAAAATGGCTTATTCCAGCTATTTTACATGGAATTACAACACTCTTTAGTTGACTTCAATGTTTTGTCATCACCAAACCTAAAGCAAGTAGTACTTTTATATTTAACCTTGCATCGATCCTCACATACAAGCACTATCTAACATAGCACAATTGAATGAATCTGCGAGTAACACATTCATCACGAGACTAAAACTCCTTGTGACTAGTATAATTCGTTCAGAATTATTAACTTCCGCTTTTGCCCCAAAATTCTGTGCGTCATGTGTCATTATGAGGATCCTGCCTTTCCGCTTTGGGCAGTTTGTTGCACAATGATACTTTGAGTCACCCCTGAAGCACCTATTAACTGCTCCTTGGGCATTCTTGGGAATTATTCACTTATTGCTGTTGCAATTCTGTCTTCTCCTGTAATAGCCAGACCTGCCTGCTTTCATCCTCATTCCCCCGGTCTTTAACTTTTCCACTGTACTGGTGCCTGCGTCTGGTATCGGAACCATTTCAAAATCTGGCAATCATTGAGTCATCCATTATTTGTGTCACTGTAGCATGTCTTATTTGTTCTACCAAGGCTGCAGGAAACTACTGTATTCCCAGAATTTTAAGGCAGCAGACATCTGATCCAACAGGGAGTCTTTTTCGAAGAATCAAACCCCAATTAGAATCAGCAGCCTGTCCATCTGCGACATCTTAGCAATTTAAATGCTAGTGCTGAATCAGAAATCTCCAAATTGAGGAAATTCAATCTTCTATATAGTCTGTTAAAGTCTACGATATATTCCTCCATTGAATAACAATCCGCTTTTAGAAATCTATCAAAGTCTGATCATGCCTCACAGGCATTTAGTAGATCATCTTTCTTGTAGATCTCATCCAGAAATTCTAACAGAAGATCCAAACCTTCATCAGTATCCAGCTGGTGAGCATTTGGTTCACAAAACACTTTACTTCTGATTTTACTTTTGGTAGGAAGTGACAACATCAAGGCCATACCTTGTTTCCTCTTTGGTAGGGACATAACCTTTGCCCACACATCCACTTCATTCTTCCACTGGTCATAGAACTCAGACTTGGAGCACTTCGGACAGCAATCAAACCCTGACAATTTACTCTTGCGTTCTGCCATTTTCCTCAATAGCCACTGAGATTTTAGTTTTCTATGTGAAAAAAAATCTTAGTTTCCAACCTTCACCTTTAGATGACCATCCTCTGCTAAAATATTATACTCCAGAAAGCTTGTTATTGAAGGATTATGCTGGAGCCAATCTTTACTCAGTCTTGCAATTACTTTACAAAGTAAAAAGGATTACAAAAATGCAGCTTCTCACTCAAACCTTTATCCAGTTTCAATAAGTGTCTTCTTGTATATGTATATATATTTAAGTAAGACTTTAATTAACACCCGCCATCTGCATGTGATTAAACAACATTAACAGCTCCATCAATCATACGTGACCTTACCCGTCCCTATCTAATCTAGCCCTATAACCCATCTTTCAAACTCCCTGTCCCTCTCATCGTCTTTCACAAACCCCACCCTACCTCCCATTTTATCTAACTATGGGGTAGCGGGGGGTGGGGGTTGTGCCTTCAGCTGCCTAAGCATCAAGTTGTAAAATTCTCTCCCTAAATCTTTCTGCCTCTCCAGCTCCTTCTCAAAATACCTCTTTCCTTGCATTTATTTTTGACTGACTATGTATCTGAAGCTTCTTAGGATTTTGTTTTATGTTGAAGTGGCTTTATAAATGTGAGTTCTTGTTTTTCTGTTAAGATTCTCTCCATCAAATGATCAGTAATCTAGAAATACATCAGTAAAAAGAGAATTGTTAAAAATGAGATGGAATGAAAGGAGAGCATGGAGAGTTAGTACAGGATAAACAGAAATTAGTGGGATACTTAACCAGTATTTCACATCACTGTTTTTACAAAAAAAGGACATTGGAGGCAATGCTCCCTCTAAGGTGTACATGTGCGGGGATGCACAGAAACCGGGAAGATACTGAGTAGGCTGCTCACAAGTTGTTCCATTTAAGATAAGGTGGACGCATGTGCAGCCATCAAAACAAATTTAAAAAGGTACTGTGCAATGAAATGAACAAGCCACATACAACAAATAAAAATTAGGAGGGAACACTGGCAGGAGGTTACTCCCAATTTGGTTAAAAATGAGATGAGAAATACAATAAGTAAAATGAAGGTTTTGTAGAAGTCGTCAAGCTAAAGCAGGACAAAATGCCAGGATCTCCTGAGATTTATCGGGAGGCAAACAGGAAGGAAGTAGTACAGTCCAGAGAAAATATGCTTCAGGGTTCTATTGAGTGTGAATGTGTACGAGAGAACTGGAGAAAGGCTAATGTAATATCAATTTTCAAACTGAGAGGCGGAGCTTACAAAAATAATTACAGACCAATTAGTTTAACATCTATGGTGTGAAAAATCTTGGAAATTTTAGTTAAAAAGATAAAATTACTTAAATATTGAGGTGAATATAGAATAATTAGAAATAGTCAACATAAACTTCAGAGGGAGTGGTGTTCAGACTTGGAAATAATACCAAAATAGGAATTGTCTAAGTCTGATGACCAAAGGAAGTTACAAGGGGAGATTGGTAAAATGATGGAATGATGGAACTCGATGGCAGTTAATGGCAGGTACTATATTTTGGTAATGATTATACTTTGAATGGGGGCAAACTGGGTGATGTGGACGAGCAGATGGGACTTGTGGGTTCAGGTTTGTTAGACATTAAAAGCAGCATCTCAACTGGATAAGACTTAAACAAAAAAAGGAATAGTGGATTTCTGGTAAGAGTTAAGGAATATAAAAGTCAAGATATAATGGTGAATCTATATATAGCTTTATTAAGATTCCAGTTGGAGGGAATACTGCATAGAGAAAGGATGTTGAGGCACAGAGAGGGTATAATGCATTTTACTCAGGATGCTATTTCTTATGAGGAAATACAAATACAAAAGAGACTTGAAATCATTGCGGTTATATATGTTAGAACAGAGGTAATTCATTGTGAGAAAAGGGCCACTTCAGCACCAAGAGGCTCACATACTGAAGTGCAGCAACCAACCATCTCTCATTTCTATGATTCAGATTGCAATTAAGGGAAATAGTAGATTCAATGTATAAGGTGGAAAAGCATAAACTGGCACCAAGGGGAAACAGTGCAACTAGAAAAAGTGTGAAAACATTGCCTTTTAGGCATAGAAATTATGGTAGCAGTGAAGCTGAAGTGTCTGTAAACATTGTTTGTGGGTAGCAATGGATAAGTGACTTCAGAGAACTATCAGTACATGAATGCATCTTTATTTTGGGAAAGGTGGAGATGTTTGCAGAGCTGCTCATGGAGTGGGCACGTCAGGTGTTAAAGAGGTTTTTCATATGAAACTTGTATGGATTTGTCTGGCCAACTGTTGCCCGTTGCTTCCTCTACATGATGCTGTTGACTTTCAGCCTGATTGTCCTGCTGTGCTTGACCCCCTTCCTCTTTCTCCTCCTGTACATCCTTGAGTAGAACTCTTTAAAAGGCAAAGTTGCAAAGTAAGCAGCACAAAATCCTCAATAGCTGGGCTATTTTGTAGAGCTGCCTTTCCCCACTGAGTGTCTCAGAATGGTCCTCAGAATATCATTAGCCTGGTCGAAGATTATTCTGCTGGTAAATGGATTGTATTTTACTAGTCTCAGCTAGAGTTTGTGGAAAATGCACCTGTCACAAGCCATTGCTGCTGATAGTATTGTTGGTCTCAAGGAGCCAGCTAGTGTGCAAAAAGCTGGCTGTCTCAAAGTTAACAGCATTGTAGTAACTCACACGAAACCTTGCATGAGTTGCTACTGAAAAGACAAGACTTGCATTTATATAGCACCTTTCATGACTTCAGGATGTCCCAAACCAATGAAGTGCTTTTGAAGTGCAGTTACTGATGTAATGTAGGAAATGCAGCAGCCAATTGGGACACAGTGAACTGCCACTAAAAGCAATGTGATAATGACCAGATAATCAGTTTTTGTGACGTTGACTGAGGGATAATTATTGGCCAGGACACATCTTTGCAATCGTCTACATGGACTTCAGTATGGCTTTTGATAAGGTCCCGCATGGGAGATTGGTTAAGAAGGTAAGAATCTTTGGGATCCAGGGCAATTTAGCAAATTGGATCCAAAATTGGCTTAGCGGCAGGGGGCAGAGGGTGACGGTCAAGGGTTGTTTTTGCAATCGGAAGCCTGTGACCAGTGGTGCACCGCAGGGATCGGTGCTGGGACCCTTGCTGTTTGTAGTGTACATTAATGATTTAGATGTGAATATAGGAGGTATGATCAGTAAGTTTGCAGAGAACACGAAAATTGGTGGTGTCGTAATTAGTGAGCAGGAAAGCCTTAGATTACAGGACGATTATAGATGGACTGGTAAAACGGGCAGAGCAGTGGCAAATGGAATCTAATCCTGAAAAGTGTGAGGTGATGCATTTTGGGAGAACTAACAAGGCAAGGGAATATACAATGGACGGTAGGACCCTAGGAAGCACCGAGGGTCAGAGGGACCTTGGCGTACTTGTCCATAGATCACTGAAGGCAGCAGCACAGGTAGATAAGGTGGTTAGCAAGGCATATGGATTACTTGCCTTTATTAGGCGAGGCATAGAATATAAGAGCAGGGAGGTTATGATGGAGCTGGATAAAACACTAGTTAGGCCACAGCTGGAGTACTCTGTACAGTTCTGGTCGCCACACGATAGGAAGGATGTTATTGCACTGGAGAGGGCATAGAGGAGATTCACCAGGATGTTGCCTGGACTGGAGCATTTCAGTAAAGAAGAGAGACTGGATAGGCTAGGGTTGTTTTCCTTAGAGCAGAGAAGGCTGAGGGGGGTAGACAAAATTATGATTGAGGTATACAAAATTATGAGTGGCATAGATAGGGTAGGTAGAAAGAAACTTTTTCCCTTAGTGGAGGTGTCAATAACCAGGTGGCATAGATTTAAGGGGCAGGAGATTTAGAGAGGATTTGAGGAAACGTTTTTTCACCCAGAGGGTGGTTGGAATCTGGAACACACTGCTTGAAGGGGTGGTAGAGGCAGGAACCCTCACAACATTTAAGAAGTATTTAGATGAGCACTTGAAATGCCATAGCATACAAGGCTATGGGTCAGGTGCTGGAAAATGGGATTAGAATAGATAGGTGCTTGATGGCTGGCACAGACACGATGGGCCGAAAGGCCTGTTTCTGAGCTGTATAACTGTATGACTCTGGTGTCCTGGGTACTTCAATGCCCATCTGAGAGGGCAGATGGAGCTTTGGCATAACGTCTCATCCAAAAGGCAGCAGCTCCGACAGTACAGCTTCAGTACTGCACTGGAATGTTGTAGTTTACAGGGTCAAATGGAGCATATATTTCCATATTTGTGCAATAAATGATTCTCTGTACTTTTGAGGGTCCGGCAACTCTAAAAATTGAGGTGCAGTCATGCTAGTGCTCAGAGGTCCATGGAGAGTCTGAAGTGGAGGCTAGCTTGAATGAACAATACATTGTCACTTACTTAATGCAGCTATGCAGAGATTTGAATAATTTTAGAGGTCACCAGATGCAGCTAGAAATATCTTAGTCATACAGAATTCTGGCTGTAGTGCCTGTGATGGAGGTGGCCTGCAGGAAAGGTCTTGTGACACAAGTCTTTAATGGCTTTTTTCAATTGTGTATTCTCTGAAACCATTGGTTCTGGAATAGGCAGTTGAGTGCACTGGTCTAAATATCCTGGTGTGAAGGTACCAGCAAAAAGTGCCAAATACCTTTGGTGTTGCCTGAACAACCTCACCTTCCTTTCTGGCTCTTTGACATCCTCTTCCAAAAAACATATACGGCTAGATTTTTAGTTGCCGCTGGCCTCTGGGCTCCATCCCATCCCCAGGCCCTTTTCCCAGAGACGGAATGAGTGGCAGCAGGGCTACCTACCTGCGTGGCAGATAGCCTACTGACCCACTTAAAGACCTATTAAAGCCCATTAACAGAGGCTTCTGGGATATTCCAGTCGGCCTCCAGGTTCTCACAGATGGCAGGGGAACAGTTTAGCTGCCTGGAGGTGGCCTCCTGGCGGCAGGTGGAGGGGTGGGGGTGGCCAGCATTCCAGGCAGGCTTAGAAGTCCTCCCTGCCTGCCTGGGTACAGGAGCAGCTGCAGGCCGTCCTTAAAAGGGTTCCCCCCCCCCCCCCCAAACAATGGCTGCTGAATCTATTTTTATCCTGGAAAAAATTAGAGAGGGTCCCTACATTTTGGGGTACCATCACATACCTGCCATGGGCTCCTGCTGCTGCTTTCAAGCTGGAGAGCCTCCGATTAGCCCTTCAGATTCGAGAGCCTGCCCACCATCCTTAATTGTATGGTAAGCCTACCTACCCTCTGGCCATTAATCGGCCAAGTCAGGGAAAATCACAGGTGAGTGACTGTTTCCCACACAGTGAGGGCTTCTGACCCCCCACCCCCCCATTTGAGCATGAAGGCAGGGTTCAGAAGCCCGCAGGAAAATCCTGCCCATGGAGTGGGATACGCCCAAGAGAATAAACCCAATTTCATCTGTTTCGCAGGTCAAATAGCTGATGCCATAGCAAACAGACGCAGCGCTTAATGAAGAAGTTGCAGTGGTTTAGAGAAACGGTTCAGTATGTATTTTTATCATGACTTTCCTCTGTACTTACAAAAGACTCTTTGGCAAAACTTCCACACTGGTGTGGCCACCAATGTTGGAGCCATGTTTTATAGGAGCACAAACAAAGTTACAAAGAAAACAAGCAATCCATGTTGCAAAACTGGGTGTTTGACATTAGGATTTGATTTCCTTATTACTTCAATTTAGTCTGCTGCCAACTTCCAGCAGAAAACTGCAAATACAATTTCCATGGGTGGGGATGTGGTACAACAGAGAGCCACTCCATTTTGCATTCCTACCCTAATACCACAACTCAGAAAATTCATATCATAGTCTGTACTGCTCCAAAACACACAATTGGTGGATTTACCTACTGTGGTAGTAGGAAAATGCTGACATTTAAAAAATATCTATGGCAAATGGTGCTCAGTTTTCTCATCCTAGCAGTGTCAGGACAAACAGATTAACTTAGCCAATTTTCTTAGGAGAGCAATAAAAAAATTCGGAAGTCAGGATGTAGAAAATTCATTAGCATTTTAGTCATTTTTACTGTTTATACAGGCCCTATAAATTTATAATGCAAGTACATTTAATGCTAATAATAAATGCCTTTTAAGATCCACAGTATAAAGCTGTTTTGCTTCATTGCACTCTACAGATATTTACTGTAGTTTTAAAACAGACATACTTTTAATACCTCACCCATTATACTTGCTTTCCCTAGACTGGTTATTGATTCCCCGTAGTTTCGTCGAGGCATGACAGGCGAGGTACTTGGACTTGGTATATTTTCCATTTCTGTGCTTGAGGTAGTCGCTGAGGGAACTGCTGAATGATTCACTGACTCTTTGGCAGGCTTGATGTAAGTTGGCCTTATGTCATCATAATTTGTTAAGACAGTGGTGTTGTACCAATGGATCTGGAGGGGTGCAATATTACTGTAATGTTTCAGGATCAGAGGTTCTAGTCGATAGGCCTACAAATAAATTAAGATTTTACACTTGTCAAGTCTCTGACTCATTTCATTTTTTAGTGCTTTGCACATTTGAAGTGGCAAAATATTATGGAGAAACTATTGCGCATGAAAACTAGAAATGAGAGTTAAGAAATGGATCAATTAAGAGGCTAAACAGAAGCATCAGATACCCATCATTAAATATCAAAGAAACCATCGAGGTAAGGAATGTTCATTGAAGGTAATTATTCTTAGAAATGAGCATTCTTTGCCTTTCACTCACACAATGCTAGTAAGAGTAAACAATAGAGAAATGAAATAGTTTGCATTTTGGGTGCCCTGTATGGTACACTTCTAGGTCAAATATAGTACAGTTTGATGCAGAGTGAAGCTCCCTCCAATCTGCTTCAGTTTCAAACAGAAAAGCACCCATACTGCACCAGTATGATATTCTAATTTCCAACCCCAAGCAATCATCTATTTCATAGGCCTTCACAGCCACATCAGACAAGATTTTCATACTATCAACATGTGCCAGATTTGAACCAAGGTCCAAAAGTGAAAGCCCAATATATACATAATATATATAAAACTGCAAGTATGCAATTGATTTGTTTTAGGATACTGATCGTTTATGTACCTCACCACGACTCAGTTCCTCTCTGACCCCTTATTATCTAACTGCGTATTTATCAATGGTATTGTGAAGGCCTAGGGGAAACTTGCTTACCCTCTTGGCTGGGAAAGAGGACACAAAAGATGAGAAGAAAATCACTTTTAGTGTTATTGCAGTGATTATTTCACAGTTCGAGAGACTACAAACATGCTTAAGGTGCATTACATATAGAATGAGAACTCACCACAGGATCAGTTGGGTGAAATATATTGTACAACCGGCCACAGATACTTTTCGGTAGAATGTGATCTAGATTACCAGTATTTTGAGGACGTATGCCACGCAACGCTAGGAAAACAGCTAGAGGGGAGCCCATGCAGAAGAAATTTTCAACCTAAAATTAAATAAAATTTATTTTGGGTTTGACAAATAGTGTTAAAAATAAATGGCATAAAACAGAAAACAGAAACATCTCATCTATTGGGAATTCACAATTTGGGATTCACACCCAGAAAATTATGATCACAATGATCACAAACATTCTGTACTAAAGTTAAAATTCAGCTGTTAATTTTCAACATCGGAATGATACTTTTTTTTTTACAATTATGTGCACGCAACATTTGTCCAAATCTCAAATTTAAATAATCCCAAGAAACCAAAGCAGTTTTCTTTTTAAATCAGCTATAACGAACGAGTTGCACTGTCCAACAAGTGGAAAGAACTCATGGACTTCTTTGTCATTAAGACAGAGGCCATCCATTTTGTTCTTTCCCCTTGGACACCAAACCAAACCTTCCACAAGGCTTCCCCAACCCTAGCTACGATCATGTATCTTTCTCTAGTTCTCTGGTTGATGATTGGAATCAGGACTACAACCAGTGTCAGACCAGTAGCTGAAGTATAAACATACCAGCAATAATCTGAAATGATTGAATGCCTATGATCAATGTAAATCTTTAATGGCAGATGGAGAGAACCTCGAGAATAAAACAATTCACTGATGTCTGCAGCTGTTATCAGATAGTGTAAAATGGTCACCCATTGTGTTGTAGCCATCTTATCTGGTAGATGCATAGTTTGGTGTGTCCTCATTTTTAATTGGTAGATTTTAAAGATGTTACCCGCGGCAATGCATTTTAGGCTGGAGAAAGGAAAAATGCAGGCCACAGATACTTTACCCTTATCTGCCACTTTAAACTGAGACTCAGCAGAGCTGGAATTATGATTGAGGGGAAATCATTGCAGGTAGTTTTCTCAACTGAAACACTGGCAAAACACAAAAGACATACTGGACCAGTCATCAAAAGTATAGTACTGTTGAGAACAATTCTCAACTGAACTTAAATGATTTGGTCTTTTTTTTTGTTAACAAGGGACAGGATTATAAAGTCCTATCTCACTGAATTTCAGAGTTATGCAAACTTTAAATGGCAGGTAATGCATCTACTTCTAAACTCACCTTAAATTTCAAAGCAGGTAATCTGAATGGAGCTGAAGCTTTCACTTGAAGTAATTGGTGCTCTAATTTTTTTAATCTGTAAAATGAAATTTAAATATGAATGGATGCCGAGGTAGAAATGTACTGTAAAAATTTATAATTTTTTAAAATATAAAATCCAAATTTTATAAAAGCACCACTAATCTTCAGCTGCATTTTTGTTCTCTGCTGCCAGTTGGTATGCCACAAGGAATGGTTACAGTTGGATATTAAAATATGTATACATATATCTGTACCCTTTTCCCAGGGATATCTGAATTGGCTCGTAAATACAGTCCAATACCAACATTTAAATAGACACAGACACCCCTCCCCCACCCTAGCCTTCAGGCAACTTTTGTAAATTCTACACTCATCACTGTTGGTTCCACACCTCAGAATGTTGCTGCAGAGCGGTCAGTCAAAGTTTGCAACAATTGCCCACAGAGCAAAGTCATAGCGTCAGGAGAAGAAACTTTGCAGAGCAAAAGTAAAAATCAAACAGCATGCCACTCTGGGTCACCTTAATCACCTTCTAAATACTGACTCCAGGGCGTTGATAATAAACATCAGAGGTCAGCTGCCAAGCATGGGATATATGGCAAAGAAACCTAAAGGAGGCAAACAATTAAAACAAATGGGGGAAGAAATGGCAATGAGTACTTTTGCCCCCATTCAGATAAAGCGCTGCTTTGCATTACTTATTCTAGATTTGTGACATCGCACTATATAATTATTTTAATTTATCCAACTATAACTATTCCAGGTGGCAAAGCAAGTCTCAGGATGAAGTAGGAAGGAGTTGAGTTGGGAGATGGAGGGAGACAAGACAGAAAAGTGAAGGAGGAGGAAAGCAGAGGGCCGAGAATGGAAAAGAAGTAAGGGACACAAGGATAGGGAAGGAAGGAAGGAGACAGAGGCTACTGAAGGCTGCAATTTAGAAAGAGAGAAATACCATGACTTACTTCCTTCACCATGTGGTTACAGGCTGTACAGAATTTAACAGAACACAATGAAACCATACAGCCTACTGCATCAGAGCTTGCTTTCCAAAGAACTATCCACTTAATCCTGTTCTGTGCCCTCTACCATATCCTTTTCTAATGTTCTTGTTTTTAAAAAAATATATATTCGTTCATGGGACGTGACAAGGCCAGCATTTGTTTCCTATCCCTAATTGCCCTCGAGAAGGAATTGATGCGTTGCCTGCTTGAGCCACTGCAGTCCAAGTGGGGTAGGTACACCCACAGTGCTGTTAGAAAGAGAGTTCCAGAATTTTGACCCAGTGACAGTGAAGGAACAGTGATCTATTTTCAAGTCAGGTTGGTGTGTGGCTTGGAGGGGAACCTGCAGGTGGTGGTGTTCCCATGCGCCGGCCGCCCTTGTCCTTCTAGGTGGTAGAGGTTGCAGGTTCGGAAAGTGCTGTTGAAGGAGGCTTGGCAAATTGCTGCAGTGCATCTTGTAGATGGTACACGCTGCTGACACTCAGTGGTGGAGGGAGTGAATGTTTAAGGTGGTGGATAGGGTGCTGATCAAGTTGACTGCTTTGTCCTGGATGGTATCGAACTTCTTGAGCATTGTTGGAGCTGCCAGGCAAGTGGAGAGTATTTCATCACACTCCTGACTTGTGCCTTGCAGATGGTGGACAGGCTTTGGGAGACAGGAAATGAGTTACTCACTGCAGAATTCCTAGCCTCTGACCTGCTTTTATAGCCACAGTATTTATATGGCTGGTCCAGTTAAGGTTCTACTCAATGGTGAGCCCCAGGTTGTTGATGGTGTTGGGGATTCAGTGATAATAATGGTGTTGGGGAGAGGATTAGATTCTCTCTTGTCGGAGATGGTCATTGGCTGGCACTTGTGTGGCACAAATGTTACTTGCTACTACTCATCAGTCCAAGCTTGAATGTTGTCCACGTCTTGCTTTATGCGGGCACGGACTGCTTCAGCATCCGCGAGTCACGAATGGTACTGAACACTGTGCAATCATCAGCAAACATTGCCACTTTTGATCATAAGATGGAGGGATGGTCATTGATGAAGCAGTTGAAGATGATTGAGCCTAGGACACTAGCCCTGAGGAACTCCTGGGGCTGAGATGATTGGCCTCCGGAAACCACAAGAATCTTCCTTTGTGCTAGGTACTTGTAGAAATATTTATCCATTTCTGTTTTCATAGCTTTTATAGATTTTACCTGCACTTCTGTTTCTGGTATGGTATTCTATACCCAAACAGCCCTTGGTGTAAAAAGACTTCCAACAACCTCCCCTTGCCCCACTCACCTTCCATTTCACTCTTTTTGGTGATCCTCATTCTATGTGCTCTAGGTACTAACTAACTAACTGGCCAGTGGAAATAGTTTTTCCACAATTTACTTTATTAACATCCGTCATAATTTTTAACAGCTGCACCAGACCTCCCCAATCTTTTTGTTTTCATACAAAGAGGTCCAGTTTCTCTATCTTTCCTGAAAGCCAAAAGTGTTCATCCCCAGTATAAGTTTAACGAAATATGTTTTGCAATATCTCCATGGCCTTGACAACCTTCCTAAAGTAACTTGCCCAAGACTGAACACAATATTCAATCTTATCCTGTAAGTTTTTATCTCCTCTTTGCTTGTATACTCTATGCCCCACTTATAAAACCTCTTTGATTGCACAAATTTGTTTGACAGCTTTATCCATTTGTCTTCCAACTTTCAAATATTTGTGCATCTGAATTGCACGTCTCTCTGCTTTTCTACGTCTTTAAAAGTTTTACTGTTTAGAGTATATTTAATCCCTTATTTCCCCCCTAAAATTTAGCACTGCATATTTCTCTACATTAAATTTTATCCAAACATCTATTTGTCCAATTGACTTAATTTGTCTACACTCTCCTGAAGTTACTTTCACTTCCCTTCACAGTTAACCATGCTCCCCATATTTGTGTCTGTAAATTTTGATATCATGTCCGCTATACACAACTCCAGTTCATTTATATATTGGGAAGAACAATGAATATAACTGCCTTTGGAGTTAGCACTGCTCGTGTTCCTCCAGTCTGAAAAACATCCGTTAGCCACTACTCTATGCTTTATGTCCTTTAGCCAACTTTCCATTAATGCTGCCACATTCCCTTTAACATTTTAACACCTGAATTTGATCAAAAAGCCTTCTATGCAGTATCTAATTAAATGTTGTTTTGAAAACATAATACCGCATTTCCTTTATCAATAGTTATTTCCTTAAAGGAATCATTAAATTTGTTATACAACACTTGCCTTTTAAAAATTCATGCTGGCTACCTTTAATTAATCCATAATTTTATTCCATATTATTGTTTTTAGCATCTGTACTGGGACAGCTTCTAAGCTGACTGCGCTATAGTTATCTGATTTATGCTCTCTCCTTTCTTAAATTGAGGTAATACATTGGCAATATAGCAAACCTCTGTTATAATTTCCAAATCCTAGGATATTTGGAAGTTTCTGGTCAAAACTTAGGTTATTTTGCTCTCTGATTTTCCTCAGCATTCTAGTGTGTATGTCATCAGGGCCCTGTGCCTTTTCCAGAGTGCCACAAACCTTTTCAATCCAACATCTTTAACTGTAGTTATTCTATCTCATTTCTCCATCTCATCCTATTTCATC
Source organism: Heterodontus francisci (assembly GCF_036365525.1). Lineage (NCBI taxonomy): Eukaryota > Metazoa > Chordata > Chondrichthyes > Heterodontiformes > Heterodontidae > Heterodontus > Heterodontus francisci. The sequence continues at coordinate 56,100,605 of NC_090379.1, forward strand.
CTTTCATTCTTCTGTGAAAAACAAGGCAAAGTACTCATCTAGTATCTCTGCCATTCCTGCAACTTCCATGAAAGGATTTCCTTTGTCTCTAGTTGGTCCCACCTTTTTAGTAACTATTCTTTTACTTTTATAAAATCCTTTACGATTTCTATTAATGCCACCCACTTCTGGGGAGAATGTAGAAGCCAAACCTGTGGCTGAGTTGCAGCACTCTCAACTCTTTGCCAGATGGTCGTGGGTTCAAGTCCCACTCCAGAAACTTCAGCATATAATCTCATCTGACATTCCAGTACAGTACTGAAGGAGTGCTACACTGTCAGAGGGGGTCATCTTTTGGATGAGATATTAAACCAGGGACCCGTTTGCTGTCTCATTGCACTATTCGAAGGAGGAGGAGCAGGGTGGGCAGGAGTGCAGGGATGGTTTTCCTGGTGTCCTGGCCAACATTTAGCCCTCAACGACCATCCAGAAACAGATGATCCAGTCATTTATTTCATTGTTGTTTGTGGAAGCTTGCTGTGTGCAAACTGACTGCTGCCTTTTCTACTCTACAACAGTGACTACACTTCAAAAATACATTATTGGTTGTTAAGGCTTTTCAGACATCGGAGGCCATGAAAGGAGCTATATAAATGCTGCTTCCTTCTTTCTATCCATTAAGGGAAAATGGAACACTTCATTCTACACCTTTTGTTTTGGTGGCAATAGAGAAAGGACAGGAAAATGCCAGCAATGATGGCAGATACCAGAGCTGGTGAGATTATATGAAATGTTGCTCTCAAATTCATCTTTGTGTAAGTCGCACTAAGATTGCTTTTTCAAGTTATTTGTTTTATTTTCAAAACCACCACCCAGGCAATACAGCCTTCATGTGTACACGCTCTGGCTTTAATGATCAAATGTTTTCTCAGCTTTTCTTGGTCAGAAGAAACCAACTGCGGTTAGAACGAAAAAAAATTCACACGCATCTGACACAGGTATACTGAGCTCTTGGGTCTTCTCTTCCCTCCCAGTCTAAATTTACGTGCTTTTTGGAAATCTGATTATCTTTACTACATCTGGTTAAGCAAACATAATAGAGTGCCTTATTTCCACATTATGCTACATAAACTAAAAGTTCAAAATCACCATTACCAAAAATCTGAACTGACTCATTAGCAATACGATGCATGCAAAAATAGTACCTTTATGTACCTAATTTTGATAAAGCAGTTCGGAAACATGATTCTAAGTTTACACCATGTATATATCCTTACCGTTGTTTAGTCTTGAGAATATCATCCAGAAGCTCACGCTCCTCAAAACTCATGGCAGTCTCTGGCATCTCCTCTTCCTCCTGGACCAGTTTGTCATAAAATCGCACTGGATACCATCCAGTCATAATATCATAAGTGATGACACAGCCTAGCGAGTGGGCTACTATTGAAACCTTCCCGCCATGAACTTCAAAATCTGGGTTCCGAGAACAGAAAAGCGCATATAACCGATTTAACTCCAGCTGAAGACCTTTTACAATCTGAAGCAAGAAAAAATATAAAAACATATAATGATATTCCTAGCTTTCACTATCGTATACATAAAGCTGGATTAAAAATATCATAGCCGTATTATGAATACACACGTAATTCTGTACCAATATAAATTTAGATAATTCTGGATAGATATTTACAAAAAGTCAAAGCAATTCTGTATGTGAGATGCAAAATGCAACTCAGTTAAATATATAATTAAATTATAACTAGATTCAAAAACAGTGTATAACCACTTCAAAAAATTTTCACGATCCAATAGATCCCTAATGCAAGTTTAATAATACACTGCTAAAATTAAATTGATACTCAGTGTTATTTCTACCTTTGCCACAATTAATGAATACTGTAGACCACCAACAGAATACTTGAAGACTCTATATAAGCTGTTCAACTAAACTAATATCAGTTAGTTACAGGATTCAAAATTATATGCCTTGGTCATCAGTTGCTTAACAGGAACTAATACACCAGTGTACACTGTACAGTTTACAGCTGATCCAAATGAGATTTAAAATACATCATGACATTTTTTAACCAGGTATGTGTGTAATGAGCTCTAAGCGCGAGCAGGTCTAAAAGTTGCAAGAAAAAATGGTCATTTTGCCTTTTTGTCTGGCTAGTCACACTGTCAAGAACGTGGTTTTCATAAGCTACAACATAACATTTTGTTTTGGAAGGGCAGTGGCTTTGTACATGTATAGAATAAGGAAACAGGATGTTGCTAATGCTCCTGTCACCCTATCACCACCCTGAAACACAAGAAATGGGGAAAAGAATCATGGTTACAATGGATTGCTCAGATTTGGAAGTCTGAATTCTGCAATAAATACAAGGGCATTTCCTCCAACTAAAAAAGGTATACTTTAAAAATGACAAGTTGCCACATGTAATTTTTTTCTTCCCATCTAAACAAGCCTGATAGGATGTTACCTTAAACAGGGCTTGATTTAAAATTTTTTTTTTACATTACTGAGATTACAAATCAGTTGTTTGTTCACACACATGCATGCACAATTCATTGTTCCTTTTTCAGATTAGACAAACTAAGAGTTAGAAGTTCACTTTGGGAAGCAGCATACTGGGGGAGGGATCAGGTGAAAGGAGATTTAGAAATCTTAAGACAAAAATCGAAGCACTAGAGCAGTGTAGCGATTTGGATAAAGATAAACAGATTGGGATGAAAAGGAACAGAGAATTGAAGAGTAATAGATAAACATTCCAGCGTAAACAACATTTCAAAAAAACAGACAGAATGGAAAAGGAGTAGTCCTCATAGTAAAGGATGACACAAGGACAGTAGTGAGAAAGGATCTTGGTTCAGAAGATAAGGAAGCAGAATCAGTATGGGTGGAGACTAGGAATAACAAGGGTCAGAAAATGCTGGTGGGAGTGGTTTATAGGCAGTAGTAATACGATTAAACAAAGCATTAAGCAAGAAATAATTGGAGCTTGCAACAACTGCAATGCAATAATTGTGGGGGGCTTTAATCTTCATAAGACAGGACAAAATCAAATTGGCAAAGGTGGTCTGGAAGATTAATTTGTAGAATGCTTTCGCAACAGTTCCTGGAACAATAAGTTGTGGAACCAACTAGAGTTAAAGCTATTTTATATCTAGTATTATGCAACGAGGCAGGCTTAATTAGTAGTCTTATAGTAAAAGATCCTCTGGGAAAAAGTGAACATAATTCAATTGAATTTGATATTAAGTTTGAAAGCAAGATACTCTAATCCCAACAAGAATTTTGAACTTAAAGAAAGCCAATTACATAGGTATGATGGGAGAGCTGGCTAAGGTTGATTGGGAGATGGAGTAAGTGTTATGATGGTAAATAAACAGTGGGAAACATTTAAAGAAACAATTCAAACTGTTCAACAAAAGTACATTCCATTAAAGAACAAAAACTCAGCAAGAAAGAGCCATCTGGAGCTTACTGGGGAAGTTAAGGATAGTAATTGATTAAAAGAAGAGGCTTATAATGTTGCAAAGAACAATAAGCCTGAGGATTGGGAGGCTGTTAGAGCCCAGCAAAGGGTGAGCAAAAAGTTGATAAAAAGGATTGATTGAATCCTTGAAAAAGGAAAATTGAATATGAAAGTAAATTAGCCAAGAATATAAATACAGATTGGAGAAATGGGATATGGTAGAGCCATTGAACAAATATTTTGGGGCTGAATTTTACTGGCCCCTTGACGCCACGGGGTCGCCACATTTTACCGGCGGCGGCGGGACCTCAGTGAGGACCCCTGCCGCATGGCGGTGGCACCACAATTAGCATATGGTAATACTTACCTATGCTGATTATGCAGCCCACTGCCTCTCCACCGACACTGCCAGATTTTCCGTTGAATGGGTGGCCGCTACGCGCCGTCCCGTTCACGATCTGAAAAGCCGGCAGGTCCTCACTCTGCATTACAGAAGGGGGGGAGATACACAGGGTTTAACTCTGCATTCTGGAAGGGAGGAGGGGGGGGGGGATATGCAGGGGTCCAACTCTGCATTCTGAAAGGGAGGGGTCTGGGATTACTGGAGGGAAAGCTGTGCTGGCATGAAGGGAGGTACCATGTACTATCCCTATATTAACAGTGTATGTTCTGTGTTTGTGAGGGGGCAATGGCACATGAGGCACCGTGTGTGTGGGGAGCGTGTCAGAGGGTGCCAGAAAGGGCAGGAGCTTAAGGATGGTTGGGGGGGGGGGGGGGGGCAATCGATTCAGCTGGTAGGATCTTGATGTGGTCATGCTGTGCCACTCTGAGTGTTGGCCAAGATGGGCAATGCCATGGCACACCACATAGTTGATCCAGGAAAGCAGCTGATGAACCCATCAACACCAATCCATGCCCTGTTAGGAACCTTCGAATACATGCAGGGTTCAACTTTATTTATCGCATAGAAATAGGTATGGCTCATCCTACATTGTGTGATCCTCTGCACGTGAGAATATGTACGCGCCAGAGGCAATATCAACAGGCAGGTGTGAGCCACGTAGAGCCCTCCGGTCGTGAGCAGCAGCCCCCAAGGGGAGCTCGCCATCACGGTTGCCGTGCATTTACAGGCCCCACATGACATGCCATCAGATGTCAGAGCACCAGTGTCAGAGGAGATTACACATATAGAGAGGGTGATGACATGTCTCTGTGCCCTACTCAAGGATGACCTGCAGCCCATGGGCTCCGGTGGACATCCCATGCCTTTGTTCCTCATAGCAGCAGTGGTTCTCAAGCCTGATGCCTCTGCAGCCTTTTAGGGGCTCACCAGAGACCTTAGTGATGTCAAACAGTCAGTGCACCGCTGCATTAGGGAGGTCACGAAGGCCTTACACCAGAGTGTCAGTGAGGATGTCCGCTTCAGGACGGACTCTCACAGCCAGGCCCAGAGTGCCATTGGTTCTGGCACCATTGCCAGGGAACCATAGGTTGTAATGTTCATAGACTGCACTCATGTGGCCATCAGGCCTACTGCCAGGCCACCACCTGCAGACGTCACCATTAAAGGAGCCCTCTCAATCTAGGTGAAACTGGTATGTGAACACAGCAGATGCTTGCAGTGAATGTGTGACTGCTTCTCAGGCAGCTACCATGACACCTGGGTCTTGCGTCAGTCCTGGCTGCCACCGCTGTTCACTGAACTGACTCAGATGGAGGGGTGGCTTCTTGGAGATAAGGGCTATCCTTTGCAGACATGGTTCCCGACACCAGTGAGAGACTCCACCACTACTGCAGAGGAGAGATACAACGCCAGCCACCGAGCTATGTGAGCCATCATTGAGCAGGAGATCGGCATGCTGAAAGAGCGTCTCCAATGCCTGGATGGATAGGGTGATGCCCTGTACTATGGGCCGAAAAGGCCAGCTCCTTTCTTTGCTGCTCTGCACAACTATGCACCCAATAGAGACCAGGCCTGGCATGATGAGGAGATATGTCAACAGGATTCCTCCTCGGACTATGAGGATGCTGAGGACCTACAACATGAAAGATGCAAGGGAGGGCAGATGGCACCCAGGCTCTGCACGCAGGGCGAGCAGTGAGCTGGGGACATACGGAAGTGGCTTATCAGACAAAGGCTGTCTGCTCCATAGGAACCAACACCAGTTCTGCAAGCCACACATCACCCACGCTCACCTGCTCCGCACCAGTCTACATCTGCAGCATCCCTCTGTAAACCATTAGAGGCAGCAGCTGACCGAGCCAATGTCCATGTCACTGAGTCTGTGGAGACGCTCATGAGTAATGGTGGCATGGTAATGCTGTTATTGCATATGTTGGCTCTCCTGAAGGGCCAACAGTGCCAAGGGATGTGACATTGGCGCTACATGTTGGCACACATCATTCACAGAGAAAAGGACACACATGTTGGTGAGACAAATTTAGTGGAAGATGTATTTACATTGCTGTAACACCCATGCATTCCCATTTGTGTCAGTGTGTTCTCTGTAAACCTCTGAAATACCTTCTATTTAAGTCTCACGTCCTGGAATGTGCAAAATTATTATTCACCCAGGTGCAGCACGCCTGCAAGAAAGAATGTTACACTTGAGTGGGAGAAGAGGATCGCAACTTCACAGGACACTGGGACACAGCAGGGTAAGTATGTGGCAGCAAGGCGAAAAGTGCTGGGGTCACTCAGCAGGTCAGGCAGCATTTGTGGGAGACAGAAGCAGAGTTAACTTTCAGGTCTGTGAACTTGGACAAGTTAACTCTGCTTCTCTCTCCACAGATGCTGCCTGACCTGCTGGAGTTCACCAGGACTTTCTGCTTTGCTGCCAGATTGACAGCAGCCCCACTCTTCAGTAGACAGGTAAGTATTTCTTTGACAGCGTTTAGGGCGGCGCAGTGGTTAGCACCGCAGCCTCACAGCTCCAGCGACCCGGGTTTGGTTCTGGGTCCTGCCTGTGCGGAGTTTGCAAGTTCTCCCTGTGACCGCATGTGTTTCTGCCGGGTGCTCCGGTTTCCTCCCACAGCCAAAGACTTGCAGGTTGATAGGTAAATTGGCCATTGTAAATTGCCCCGAGAATAGGTAGGTGGTAGGAGAATTGAGGGAAGTTGGGGATGAGGTAGGAAATATGGGATTAATGTAGGATTAGTATAAATGGGTGGCTGATGGTCGGCACAGACTCAGTGGGCCGAAGGGCCTGTTTCAGTGCTGTATCTCTCTATGAAAGCTGTCAGAAAGCAGGTTCTGGAGCGCTTAAAATAGGGCCCCAGCATCTGCTGCACAGCTGTCAAAGACACTCTCACTGCGCTGAATGTCCCGCCTCTCCCCACGTAATATGGGGTGGGCAGCTCGGCGCCGTGATTCTAATGAGCCCCCACGATTAATATCGCGAGGGGCCCAAGGGGATAATGAGTGAGGCCATTAGGTAATTAATATCAGCAGTGAAACAGTATTAGAGAAACTTAAGGGACTAAATGCGGACAAATCCCCAGGACCTGATGGTCCACATTCTGGGGTTCTAAAAGAGTGTAACTGCAGAGATAGTGGATGCACCTATGATTTTCCAAAATTCCCTAGATTGTGGAATAGTCCCAGCGGATTGGAAGTTAGCAAACCTAACACTGCTTTTCAAGAAAGGAGGGAGAGAGAAAACAGGGAACTACAGACCAGCTAGCCTGACATGAGTCGTTGGGAAAATGCTGGCTGGACTCTATTATTGAGGAAATCTTAATGCACTTAGAAAATCACAGTATGAACAGCCAGAGTCAACATAATTTTTCGAAAGAGAAATCATGCTTGACAAATTTATTTGAGTTTTTTGAGGATGTAACTAGTAGGGTAGATAAAGGGGAACCAACAGGTGTAGTGTACTTAGATTTCCAAAAGACACTCGATAAGGTGCCATACAAAAGACGAATATGCAAGGTAAGGGTGCATGGAGTTGGGGGTAATATATTAGCACAGATAGAGGACTGGTTAATGGACAGGAAGCAGAGAGTAGGGATAAATGGGTTATTTTCAAGTTGGTAGGTTGTAACTAGTGGGAATGCCACATGGATCAGTGCTGGGGCCTCAGCTATTTACAATCTATATTAATGACTTAGACGAAGAAACTGAGAGCAATGTATCATCTTTTGCCGACAATACAAAGCTAGGTGGGAATGTAAGCTGTGAGGAGGACACAAAGAAACTGCAGAGATATAGACAGGTTAAGTTAGTGGGCAACAAGGGGGCAGATGGAGCATAATGTAGGAAGTGGGAGTATATTTACTTCGGTAGTAAGAATAGAAAAGCAGATTTTTTTTTTGAAAAGGCATGAATCTTCTAAATGTGGACATTGAGAAATTTGGGTGTACTTTTAAAAGGAACACAGATTGTTAGCATTGTTAGCATGCAGGTACAGCAAGCAATTAGGAAGGCAAATCGCATGTTGGACTTTATTGCAATGGGATTAGAGTACACGAATAAGGAAGTCCTGCTACAATTGTGCAGGGCTTTGGTGAGATGACACCTGGATTTGTCTGTGCAGTTTTGGTCTCCATATTTAAGGAAGAACATGCTTGCCTTGGAGGTGGTACAGCGAAGGTTCACTATAAGGGTTGCCCTATAATGAGCTACTTAGTAAGATGGGCCTATTGTCATGGAATCTGTGGTTTGCAGGAGCCGTGGGAAGCGTCTTTGAGCAGTCTTCTGAACAGATGACTTGTCGAATGTTCTGTTAGGTGCACAGACCCTGACTGCAAAGATTGTTTCTTTTTTTGGGTTAGACTGTGAGGTAATGGGACAGACTGTCTGAACAGAAATGGACACAAAAACTTCAGGTTTCTGTGAAAACAGAAACAGGCTGGAACCAGATAGAAAAGGAGACAGAATCATCCAAACTCAGATGGCAGGAAGGTGCATTTTTCAGGCAGGTTGAAGAAAGTGAAGCAAAAACAAAAAGTGCTGGAAATACTCAGCACGTCTGGCAGCATCTGTTGAGAGAGAAGCAAAGTTAATGTTTCAGGTCTGTGACCTTCTGATGAAAGGTCATATGAATGATCATATTGAATGGCAGAACAGGCTCGAGGGGCCGTATGGTCTACTCCTGCTCCTATTTCTTCTGGTATGGAAGTTGGACTCATGGGGTCATGCATGCTTCTTGAAAAACAATTCTGATGAGCAGTTCCAAATTTCTTTGCAGAAATTTGAAAAGCTATAAAATCCTTGAACTTACGATTCTCAAGCTTTACTTTTGTAATCCTAGGCTGAATCCTCTTCTTAAGGATTTCTCCATTCGAGCTCACTGCGCACCATCACCTCCCTGCCCACTTCACCCACCTCACCAATGGTCCAGCCCTCCAATCAATCTTAAAAGGAGTCCCAAAATATCATCCAAACAAAAGCTTTGCATAATTAATATTTGAGGTTAAACATCCTCATGCATCAATTACTGCATCCAAGGAGTTTTGATGATGATTACAATTTTTAATTAAATCATTACCATCGGCAAAATAGATGCATCTTACACGGCATTATTAGAGAGATCTAAATGAAAGTGCTAATTGGTTGATACCAGGTGCTTTAAGAATCAATCGTTATATCATTGCTGCTGTAGTGTCATGGAGGATTAGAGACAGAATAGAAAGCAAATAAAAATGCCACAAATTAATCAGTCCAGCTCAAATCCTATTTACTAATTCATAAGTCTTAGCTCCACTCACTTCGTTGTGCATGGAATCTCAATTGTGTACTTCCTCTCCCACTATGTGCCATATGACTCACTGCAACCAGCCTCAAATATACAGTGGTACTATCTTAAATCTTGCTTTAAGTCATTATCGAGTTATTATAACTGTGCACAAATGTATGCCAACAATCTATTCAAAAAGGTGCTTCGCTTACAATTTCCATCCGTGTCCCCAGCTTAAACTGCAGCAGTTTCCACTTTTATTTACATTCCCTCTGCACTTCATCTCATCTTGCATTACACAGAACCAATATATAGATATCTCTATGATAACCCTGCATATGCTATAATTGAAATTCCATCAATTTGATGACAAGATGCTGTTCAAGTGTTTTTTAAAATACATTTTTAAATACACACAATTCAATTGCTATCCCCAGCATAGCCAGGTCAGATCTGAAATTATTCACTTTTTTTAAGCTTGGGTGTCATCGGTAACATACAGGGCTAGAAAACTGTCTTTGCTGGTAGCACAAAATGGGCAGTATTGATAGGACATCTCTTATACACTCAACCTGATATTTAGTTCCTTAGACTTCAATTGAATGGCATATTGAATCGTGTATATAATAGATATCTTATGCAATATTGTCTCATTTGTGCTGCTGCTCAAGGCTAAATTCTACCCAATAGTTCCTTTACCTACAAAGGATAAAAAAAATTAAGGACTGGTCAGCCAGAAATGCCTGGAAACAAAAGTGCCAGAATTTTTTTTTCCAGGTCTGATAAAGGAACACAACACAAAGTTGCTAGCTCTATGAAATGCTGTTTGACCCTCCTCCCCGGCACTGGATTGAGAGGCAGGCGGCTGCTGACCTCTGCTTGTTCCAGGTCCCGTTTACCGGGTGGTGGTGGTACCCCTTCACCGCCTTTGTTCGGCGGAGAGTTTCATCTGTTGACTTTTTTTTATTAAAATAAAACCACCCAGTTTGTATCTTCGAAATTTTGGTCTGGATTTTTTGTTTGCAGTCATTACACCACTGAAACTGACAGCAACTTCATGAGTTCGCACATAAACAGCATAACATGGAAGTCCAGAGATTGCCATCAGTGATTCGACACTTCTCCAGAGGATACGCCATTGAGGTCACCCCAGAGTGCAATCCCTAAGCAACCAGTAAATTTTCGGGCCCTGCCTATGTCGGGAACAGAGGCAGATGGGGCCCGAAAATGCTAGCGAGCTCAGTCCCTGACACCGGCCATTTTGGGGCAGGTGGGTTCAATGCCCAGCAAGGCTGCCCGCCCCCATGAGGTAGGCAGCTAATTAAGAGCCTTTTTAAATGGTTGCTAAAAGAGTCTGACTGGGATCTTCCAGTCGGCCTCAAGTTTCCCGACACGGTGGGGGCAGTTCAACTGCCTGGAAGGCAGGCACCTAGTGGCAGGCCGGTGGGGCCAGCATTCTAGGCAGACTTACCGACTCTCCCTACCTGCCTGGGTGCAGATGCAGTCTAAGGTCATCCTGTAGAAGGATTCTTTTTCTATCCTTTAATTAAATTCTAATTTTAATTAAATTAAGTTGGTGAGAGGGCACCTTCATGTTGAAGCGCCCTCTCAGTTACTTACCCTTTACTGCAGCTGGCTGCTCCTGAAGCTAGAAGGCCTCTGATTGGCCTTCCAGCTTCAAAAGCCTGCCTGCTGCCTATAGTTGGAGGGAACCTGTCTCCATTCCAATGAAGGGCGTGCCTGAATACTATCCCAACAAGTGACTGTTTCCCTCCCACCTCCCCCCGCCTAGCCCCTGGGGGAGGGTACGGGACCTGGAAACAGTCCCACTCTTGATTCTCCATCCAAATTGAAATTTCAGCCCAGAGAGTCATTATGGCACAGAAGGAGGCCATTCGACCCACTGAATTCATGCCAGCTCCCTGTAGAGTAATCCACTCAGGCCCATTCCCCCACTTGATCCCTGAAGCCCTGCAAGTTTATTTCCAAGTGTCCATTCAGTTTTCTTTTGAAACCACTCATCGCCGCTTCTACCACCCTCATAGGCAGTGGGTTCCAGGTCATTATCACTCACTGTGTAAAAAAGTTCTTCCTCACATCCCCCTTGCATCTCTTGCCCAAAACCTTAAATCTGGGTCCCCTAGACTTTGTACGATCAGCTAATGGGAACAGCTTTTCTTTGTCTACCTTATATCAACCTGTCAAAATCTTGTACACTTCTATCAAATATCCCCTCAATCTCTTTTGACCTCTGTTTTGACAGAGGGAACAACCTCTGTTTCTCCAACCTAACCTTGTATCTAACATTCTTCATCCCTGGAAGCATTCTGGTAAGTCTCTTCTGCACCCTCTCTAGGATCCGTACATCTTTCCTGAAGTGTGGTGACCAGAACTGGACACAATACTCTAGTGGTGGCCTAACAAGAGCTTTATAATGGTTCAGCATAACTTCCCTACTTTCGGACTCAGTATTTATGATCCCAAGATCCTAATATGCTTTGCTAATTACTCTCAATATGTCTAGCCACCTTCAAAGATCTATGCACATGAACCCCCAGGTGCCTCTGTCCCTGTACACGCTTTAGAACAGTGCCATTAAGTCGATATTACCTCTCCCTATTCCTCCTGCCAAAATGCATAACCTCACACTTCTCTATTTTCCCTCTCAACTTTGCAGCTTTTGCAATGTTATTAACATTTTTCAGAAGAACAAAAATGATACTAGATATAAACAAGATGCTAGATAAACAATTCGGATAGCAGCAGAAAGGCTGTACATCTAATTGTTGACTTTCAAACAGCTAAATTGATAACTTTATTTTCCTGTACTAATTGAAAGATCACAGAATTTGTATGCTGTTTACAACAGCTCAAATAACTCAAAGCTTTGCAACCTGATAAACAGCTAAATCAACATACAAGGATATGCATAACCTACTAGATTTACAGAAAAATGTAATTAAAGTCACATTCTACATCCCATAGTCATTAGTAGAGTAGAATACATGTTTTGTACGAAAGTTAGTATTGTACTCGTAAAACATTAACTCAAAACCTTTCATTTATGGCTTGATAAGCCATTATTGTCATGCCCAGTTAAAACGATTAATAGCAAGATTGCAAATAGACACACCTCATCCCTGTAAAGGGGGCTGGTGTAGTACATGATGTCCATAGCACTGCTGTTTAACATATCTCGAAGTCCACGTACTTTATCTGGCGTGATAGATTCAACAGTAACTAGAAACATAAAAGTTTAAAAAAAAGGTCCATTTTCAATAATTTAGTGAGTCAACATTTGGAAAAAATGGACATGCTACATGAACACTGTTTCCACAGATCTAAATCAACATGTTTGATCCTGTCCTCAAGGTAGGGACTTGTACCATGTGGTACTAACACCTCGCGTAAGTGACCATTCTGCAAGTGCTGGTCATTGATTTGACTGCTGTTGGGTGTGGTGGGGGGGGGGGGGGGGGAGGAGGGTTGGCAGTGCAGGGGAGGGAGGTGATAAGAAGTGAAACAAACAACTGGCATCCACACACAACACACTTTTTAGCCTTGCACATTGCCAAATAGCGATCAGAAGCAGAGCTTGACTGTATTTTCTCTTCCCTAACCCAGAAGTTTCAATGCCAGTTCTAGATCCCTCAGCATTGATCAGCAAACTCAGCACAAATGTGGAAGTGCTCTTTCCTGGTCTGTATAGCTCAGTAGTACAGCAGTATTCACCACTGTCCTACTAGAGGAGCTATATCATGCCTTTTCAAGATGACAGTTCCCTTTTAACCACTTTTTTTTGGTAGGTTAGAGCAAGTATGTAGTCAGCAACTATATGAAAAATACTTTGGTTAACATTTTCTTTTAATGATGAAAACTAATGATTTTTAGCAGCACAAAAGAATACGCATGCTTGTTAGAAGAACAGAATGCTTCTTCATTTACACTGTTATTCAAACAACACTATATTTCACTGCTTGAAGAATTCTTTTTGGGCCAAAAAAATGCATTGCTGCCAGTATCAAAATTCATGGGAAACAAAGTCCATAAACCCTAAAAGTCATCACTATTTTCTTAGGCATCAGCCATGGCAGCGTGATAGCATTCCTGCCTCAATCAGAAGGTTGTGAGTTCGAGTCCCACTTCGGAGATGGAGCATATAATTCAGGTTGACATTCCAGTGCAATACTGAAGGTGTGTTGCACTGTCGTAGCTATCATCTTTCAGATGAGACATTAAACAGAGTCCCCGTCTGCCCTCTTAGGTGGACATAAAAGATCCTATGGCACTATTTCGAAAACTAGCAGGGGAGGCTTTGTTTGGCTAACATTTATCCTTCAACCCACATCTAAAATGGATGAACTGGTCATTTCTCTCACTTCAGATTATGGGAGCTTGCTGTATGCAAATTGGCTGCCACAGTTCCTAGATTACACCAGTGACCACTCTTCAAAAGCTCTTCATTGGCTGCAAGTCGCTTTGGGACATGAAAGGCACTATATAAATGCCAGTTTGTCTATTCTTTCACTTGAAATTATCCTTCCTTTGACATAGATTGTCCTTTAACCTGTGACTATCCACATACATCGAAGTATAAAGGACTATCTACAGTGTAGCTGTCCTAGCAGCTTATTTCTGTCCGAGCACAGAATTGAAAATGAAGCATTTAATTTTTTTTCGTTCCTGGGGCGTGGGAGTCACTGGCTAGACCAGCATTTATTGCCCATCCCTAATTGCCCTAGAGAAGGTAGTGGTCAGCTGCCTCTTGAACCGCTGCAGTCCATGTGGGGGAGGTACACCTACAGTGCTGTTAGGAAGGGAGTTCCAGGATTTTGACCCAGTGACAGTGAAGGAATGGCGATATAGTTCGAAGTCAGGATTGTGTGTGGTTTGGAAGGGAACTTGTGGTGTTCCCATGTATTTTCTGCCCTTGTCCTTCTAGGTGGTAGAGGTCGCAGCTTTGGAAGGTGCTGTCGAAGCAGCCTTGGTGCGGTGCTGCAGTGCATCTTATAAATGGTACACACTGCTGCCACTGTGACGGACAGAGTGAATGTTTGTGGATGGGGTCCCAATCAAGTGGGCTGCTTTGTCCTGGATGGTGTGAAGATTCTTGTGTTGTTGGAGCTTCACCCATCCAGGCAAGTGGAGAGTATTCCATCACATTCCTGACTTGTGCCTTGTAGATGGTGGACAGGTTTTGGGGAATCAGGAGGCGAGTTGCTCGTTGCAGGATTCTCAGCCTCTTTATTTATATGGCTACTCCAGTTCAGTTTCTGGTGAATGGTAACTCCCAGGATGTTGATAGTGGGGGATTCAGCGATCGTAATGCTATTGAATGTCAAGGTGAGATGGCTAGATTCTCTCTTGTTGGAAATGGTCTTTGACTGGCACTTGCATGGCGCGAATGTTACTTGCCAGTTATCAGCCCAAGCCTGGAAACTGTCCAGGTCTTGCTGCATTTCTACATGGACTGCTTCAGTATCTGAGGAGTCGCGAATGGTGCCGAACATTGTGCAATCAGCGAACATCCCCACTTCTGACCTTATGACTGAAGGAAGGTCATTGATGAAGCAGCTGAAGATGGTTGAGCCTAGGACGCTACCCTGGAGAACTCAGGGGGAGGCGGTGGCTTACTGGCATTGTCACTGGACTAGTAACCCAGAGACCCAGGGTATTGCTCTGGGGACATGGGTTTGAATCCCACCATGGAATTAAAAGATAGTCTAATGATGGCTAAAAAATTATTGTCGATTGTTGTAAAAATCCATCTGGTTCACTAATGCCCTTTAAGGAAGCAAATCTGTTGTCCTTACCTGGTCTGGCCTACATGTGACTCCAGTCCCACAGCAATGTGGTTGACTCTTAACTGCCCTTTGAAATGGCCTAGCAAGCCACTCAGTTGTATCTAATCGCTGCAAAGTAAATCATTGCAATTTGGTTTCCTGTGTTGTTGTTCAGGTTTATTAAAAAAAGAAAAAGTATTTTTCTCTACCTTCTTGTAACTCTCTCTCTGCCCATCGCCCTGTCTAATTCTTTGCTTCTACTTTTCCATCTTCTGTTCTGACTCCCTCTTTTTCTCTCTATATGGTTGAGATAGTATCTCCTGTTATTATCTGTCCCTCTGTCCATCATCCTTTCTCAACATTCTTCTGTAAAGCTATCCTTCCCTCTTTCTCTCTAGCCGTCTGCTCTTTGCATGTCATACAGTTTGCATCTGTATGTCTGGCAAAATATATCCCCATGATACAAGCCCTTCTACATTTATAAAAAAAGGTTTTTGAATACATTGATTTCTTTCTGACCCTTTGCTCCTTTCTCATTCTTTTCTTTCAAATCTAATATTTGAATTCTATTTCTTGTGAATGTTATTGTAAATTGGCTTCTTCTGAGCAAGAGCCAAAAAACAACAAGCACCCACCAATCTGCTAACTTCCCTCACCAACAGGAATGACCTGTGATCCTATTTACAATTGGGTTCTGTGACTTTAAAAGGGGCAGGCCAAGTTAGGCACAGCTGCACTTTATACATGATTTAATGCTGGATAGTTATAAAATAGATCATCTTTCTTACTGTGAGCAATGCCACTTGAAATGCACTACACTGTTATTTATATTTACTGTGCTCAACTTTGCAAAGATTCGGAGTGAGTCTGGCATGACAGAGGAGTTGGGACTTCAGTGCACAGTTGTATTTAGTTGGAAATAAGATGAGATTGGATGAAATTTGACTCAAATAGGGAAGAGGATCAGTAGACCAGGACCTGGCTGTGTGTGTTAAAAGAAACAAAATTGCTAGCAATTAATAGAAAGCTTAAAATAAAAAAGACTTTATATTTATGTAGCTCCTTAACAGATCTCAAAGGTCCCAAAACACATTACGTACTGTGATTTTAATTGCCCTCACTCAAGAATGCTGTGACTACTTTACACACCATTCTGTGCACACCAACATCAATGAGATGACTGACTAATTGATCTATTTGTGGTAATGTTGTTCGAGAGTGGAACGTCAACTAGAATAGAAGAACTCTCTGCAACAAGAGCAAAATACTGCAGATGCTGGAAATCTGAAATAAAAAGAAAATGCTGGAAATACTCAGCAGATCCAACAGCATTTGCAGAGAGAGAAGCAGAGTTAACGTGTTAGATTCTGATGAAATGCTATTGACCTAAAACTTTAACTATGTTTCTCTCCCCACAGAGTCTGCCAGATCTGCTGATATTTCCAGAACTCCTCCTTGGTTCTCCTCAAATAGTGCCAAATGATCTTTAATGAACATCTAAATCCAAGAAGCCACAGACAGGACCATGAAGCCACACCAATACCTCTAATAATTCAACACTCCCTCAATTCTCCACTAGTTATGAAATTTGAAAATTTAGCGAACTGGCAGGTACTTGTAAAATTTCTCTATTTTCTTGTAAACTCACTATTAGTAGATTTATGTTTCAATACTATCCACTTTGATGAGGTACTAAAGTACATGATAAGATCAAGCACAAATTCCAGTTCAACCCAGATCCACAAGAAGCCATTATCTCAATGGTACCCCTGTTTACATTTAATTACCCCCATCCAGGCAGAGCTTCGACCTCCACTCCACAGGCAGAAACTCAACATATTCCAAATTTGTGGCATAAGGAAAGTGCTTTTCTTCTACTTTCCTTGCAGCTTCTCGCATCCTACCAAATGGAACAGAAATATTATGTGAGTAAGCGTTAGGAATAAAGCAAACAGATCATGCTGCTGTTATAATTTTACATTTTGTTCATTCTTAGCCTTTGGTAAGTTTAACACGAATATGCTGAATTATATGGCATTCAACTTTATTCGTTCATCACCAGCTTGACAACACAAAATTCACAGTGAACTACATACAGTACTTGTGTACTGCATTTGAAATTGGTTATTAATTGGTTACTGATACAAGTCTGCAAAAATTTGATTGAAGCTCCTTCAGGGTGACTATTTGTAAACAGATTTTTGCCTTTAAAAACAAAAATCAAAAAAGAGCTTGTACAAACATCATATATGGGATTAATCGTGATTTTCTGCAAATTAGGCTCTGTACTTTGCCTTAATATAATGCATGATTTCTGAAGATGAAGATTAAATAATATGTTTGGAGCGATGGATCCAGAAACAAAAGGTATTATTGCATACTAGACATTCAGTTCCTGTCCTCTTTGAAAGATCTGGTGGAGGAAATAAATAGCTTTGCCATTGACAAAGATTGTCTACTGCCTACATTGTTCCTCAGAAGCACTTTGAGAACCTTTCTGCTTGAGATGCCATTCTATTCAGTTTGAGACCAGAAATGCATAGACTATCAAATTACAAGAACCCTCCATTTTTCACTAATCTTTTCAAGCAACTGACAATCCTATGAGTGGCTGCTGAATCTGGGGTAACCAAGAGAAATGCAGCCATCTTTTGCCTTTGTTTCTGTAAATAAAAGGAGGCCAGAATGTGCTTCTACAAAAAGCCTGGTTCATTCTTAAAGCCAACAATTAATGAATTGCGAGTTTTAAAGTCCGTGCCAGTTATCGAGTGCATTAGGTTAGACTGCATTTTCAATAAGTAGACTTCTGTTTAAAGTTTACATTAAGTGAAAAAGCAAGTGGTGTTTTTGTCTGTATCCAGGAGGATAGAGAGCTATACATCTTACTGAGTCATACTCCCTTTTGTTCACTCATCTGTCTCATGCAAATAAAACCACTTGCTGGTCAAACACCACATCGCGATTTGTAAGAGAGTATGTATATCCAATTCACCTTCTCAATGTGTCCTGATGTATTCCTGTAGACAGTGTACTGTGTAGACTAAACAAAGTAAGGGTTCTCTCTTACAATCTCTGTGTCATGTTATTGTCCATCTAGATATTGGGCAGGAAATGTTGCACTCCAGTTGTAGGGGCCATAAAGGTTCATTTATATGAGTGGCTGATGACACTAAACCTGAGAAAATAACTAGTGCCATAACCCAAAAGCATGATGCAAACTAGCATGGCTTTATCTTTGTAACAAATATTCTGCATCTATACATTTTGGTGAATAAGTTTAGGTAAAACAAGTCATCCAAATGTATTTGGGAAAACTACAAATTTAGCATACACATTTCAAGGTTAATATTTCACAGTTCCCCAACATAAAGTCATTATAACATACACTAAATTTTGAGAAAAGAAACCTCTGATTCTACCCATATAAAACATACAAAATGTCATTAATTATGATAATAAAACAAAAAATTAAATATTTGTCTAATCCCAAAAATACTTTCAGGAAGGTGTGCCAATATGGTCAGTATTAAAGCACAATTTATTAGATAATGTGACTAGGCTATCAATTGATTCAGTCACAAAATGTTTGGACGTAGCTTAACTGTGTTTTATCATTTTGTTCCCACTTTCTTGAATTCCTAGCTTTTAAGATTTAACTTTACCCCTGTTTCATGTATGTTCCAATATTTTCTGCTCCATGGCTTGTTTTTTAAGTTTCAAACTTCTCTGCTTTATTTATAACTATTCACCTTTAATCATGATTTTTTTTTCTATCCTTCATTTAGTATTTCTATTTTTTTCTCCCTATAGTTCTAATTGAATTGTGACATGAGAAGCTATAGTGCGAATTTTGCCTAGGACCGCACTGGAAGCGGAAATGCAGTTACAGAGAAGAAAATAACATTTGGGTTCTATTGTTCATACAAAAATAAAATCAAAAGGAATCCCGATTTCCTTCTTTGACCACCTGCACCTGAGGACAATGCAATTGCTTATTTTTACTTGGCTGCTACTTCCGTTCCGTAGCTCATTTCTTGTGCAGCCAATTGTACAAGATATGTAATGATTGGAATCTCGTAGAGGTCAGGAGGATAAGCCAACTGAGAATGAGAAAGTTTTTTTTTTAAAAAGTAAAAAGCAAATATTGCAAAGTGGGGTGGAGGGATTACTGGCATTTAAGATATTAAAAATGTCACAGTACTGAACCAAACTTCAGATTTTTCTCTGTTAGGGACTGTATAATCGAACCCAGACGGACTTTGGTGGGAACTCTGGAATAGACAATGGTCAGGACAGTTTAGATCATGCTTTCAGCTGTGTGAAGTACTGTTTTTCGCTTCTGGTTCCATCACAAACGATTGTCAGTGTACAACTTGCAAAGTGACCACAACACTGCTTCAAGTAAACAGCTGAAACAATGAATGGACGCCAATTTCTCTGGAATAATATCCATTTCTGGAAGAAGGAGGGCACTTTTCAGCAATACAGAGCCATAAATCAGAGACAATCCAGGCTCACTACCCAAACAATCCTCTCATGAAGAAAATCTGAGCCCCATTTCCCCCTCAACTCTTACCTGATTTCCTCAGAAGCTTTGTTTTTTTTTAAACAAAAAAAAAGAGTTGATTTTTGAAAACAGAGACACATTTTGTACAGATTAAGATTTAAAATGATTAATTCTCTAAAATTAGATTTCTCACAAAGGCATTGTGAACATTTTGCAACACCAATCAGCAAAAAACAACAATTTACAAGGATTTGTTTGAATAGATGGCATTACCACATTATAGTGCTAGAAGCAGACTAAGCATTTAACAATACTGGATAAAGCTGTGGCTATAAAGTTTTGTACTAAAACCACACTGGTGAAATACTTTCAAGTAAAAGTGCAAAGAATGCACTACAATGTCAATGGTGGGGGGCAGGGGCGGCTGGGGGAGGGATAGAAGGCTATGAGTTAGAAACCAAAATTATAGTATTTTTAAAAGGAAAATGTTGCAGACAGAAACTGACAGTTAAATTGTGCAGCTGATCTTTGTTCCAGATAGGCTGCGCAAACTGCAAGTACCCTCCATATATAAATTCTGCCTTAAGAATTGCTGAACTCAAACATAAGCACAAGCACATATTTGGAAGAGCAAAGAGGGGAGATGAAGATGCAAAGATCACAGACTAGAAATTACTAACAATGTAAAGGATTACTCCAGCAGTATTTGAGCAAAAAATGCCAGCAAAATTAGTAGTGGTTAGCACATGATGGGCTGGAGCTTGTGCTCGGCCCAACGTCGGGTTCCGTGACTGGGGGACGGGGTGGTGAGGGGTCGGAGAATAGGAGCAGCAGTGGCCGCCATGGAACCCGACACTGGGATTGCCGGGCCCGATCTTCCCAGTGATGGGGGAAGCTCCATGGCGGCACCCCAGCTGTTCTGCGATGGGACTGTAGTTTAAATATTTAAAATACATCTCTGCATAAATTTCAATGTCATCCGCCACAATCTTCCCATCGTTCCCAATCTTGAGCTTGACGTGTGGGACACACGCACCTTCACTTTCCTGTCCATGACAAGCTGGCGCTACGGAGAAGGGGAAGGGGTCGTCTCTGCATTTTGTTGAGAGATGGGGGAAGGGGTCGTCTCTGCATTTTGTTGAGAGATGGGGGAAGGGGTCGTCTCTGCATTTTGTTGAGAGATGGGGGAAGGGGTCGTCTCTGCATTTTGTTGAGAGATGGGGGAAGGGGTCGTCTCTGCATTTTGTTGAGAGATGGGGGAAGGGGTCGTCTCTGCATTTTGTTGAGAGATGGGGGAAGGGGTCGTCTCTGCATTTTGTTGAGAGATGGGGGAAGGGGTCGTCTCTGCATTTTGTTGAGAGATGGGGGAAGGGGTCGTCTCTGCATTTTGTTGAGAGATGGGGGAAGGGGTCGCCTCTGCATTTTGTTGAGAGATGGGGGAAGGGGTCGCCTCTGCATTTTGTTGAGAGATGGGGGAAGGGGTCATCTGTGCATTTTATTTAGTGCCATGCAGGCCCCCACATGCCAAGAATGAGGCAAATTAATTTTGCCACATGGACATTAAATTTCAAATTGTTGCTGGGAAGAAGAGAAAGCCTGTTACAAGAATTGTCGACCTTGACTGAAAATAATATTTACATATTAACAGACAGTGCTTGTAGACAAAGCAGCTATTCCCTGCTCCAATTCAATCCACAAACAGACGTGGTCAGACCAGTTAGTCAGATGACTAACTGGCTGTTGCAGAGTTTGAATTGAGAGTCAGCAGAAAGCAGACCTCCTCTGTCCTGTCTGCGCCCATCTCTTTCTCACTGAACTCCAAAACCCACTGAAGACACATGAACCCCAAGAGAGAAAAGTCTCTCACAGTGAACAAGGTTTAAGAGGAGTAGTGGGCCCGAACAAAAAGCACGATCGACCTACAATCAAGGACTCTACAGTGAGTGCGAAGAACTGTAACAATTACTCTTCAGATATTGCCTCAAACCTTTCAACTTTATTTTTCTTCTGTTCTTTTCTGTCTCTATTTGCATGTGTCTATCGCGTATGTATGCTAGCATGGGCGTACTGTGTATACGCAGGAGTCAACTGAATTAGAGTTTAAGTTTAATAAAATTTCACCTTTCTTCTTTAACCCTAAGAAAGCCTGTTTGTACTGGTTTCTATGCCTTATAATTGGAAAGCGGTGAACAAGGATTCACCAAGGGGAGCTAAAAACAGTGTGTTTAAAAAATAAAACGCTGTTACAGTAAGACCAGGTAAAGACTGAAAGGAAACCCAAGGCCACTTTCTCACCTGGTCGTAACATTGGAGATGGGGGAGGTGGGGGGGAAGGTGTCATCTCTGCATTTGGTTTATAGATGGTTGGGAAGGGGTCAACTCTGCATTTTGTTTATAGATGGAGAGACAGGGAAAACTCTGCATTTTTGTTTGCCGGGCTGGCAGCCTTTTAAAATGGCACCAACACCTGCTGCAACATCAGGTAATACCATTCACTGCGCCGTCAGTGCTGCCCTGCCATGTGTCTGGGGGGGTGGAGGGGGTTGGGGGCTGTCAGTATGTTAAGTGGGCACCCGCCGCAGAATTGCCGTGCGGGGCGTCTACACCAGGATACAAAATCCAGCCCGATATCGCAAGTTTACTGGTGCAATTTTCATTGCCAAGAATAGAAGAATTCTTTACACTACAGCACCCAGAACAGATAAAACTGCAATTATACCTATTAAACATTCTTTCTGCCCATATATTTTGGGCATTGGAATGGAGGAGTCATCTCCAGCAGAGGAAATTCCTCATTAAGCAGCTGATTTTCACAGAAGAGTCGCCACAGGAGACACAATGAGGATTACAAGCAGTGCTCCTCTGACACTAGACTTGGGTGAGAATGATCAGCATGAGCAAAGAAATGCAAAGCAGCACAATTTCACTACCCATCGGATGCACCATCCCAGGGACTGCCACCTGGATTTTACTGCATGACAACCCCCAAAGAAACTGTGGTTTACCAAGGATACCATGATCAAGCTCTGGTATGTCCTATAGAAGATCTTGAGCCAACATATGCAATCCAGGTGGCAATATAGAGGTTACCATGATCCTCAGTTTGCAACCTTTCCAGGCTAGCACTGGGGACACCTAGATTGCAGCCCAGTTCAGTTACCTTTGATGCATTGAGATGATCAATGCTTCAATCAGAAACCAAATATTTTCATAATCATTATCATGGAGCAGCACCATTGTGAGGGGCTGCACAATTTCACTGAACTGCTGGCTTTCCACAGCTAAAAGGAATGATTGTACTAGAGTAGCCATTTGGGCCCCTGCTCTTAATACAGTGGTACAAGACAAGGATCCCATTTCCTCCATGGCCAGCTGGTCTGAGGCCACTAGAATTATATGTAGATATGTAGAGATACAGCACTGAAACAGGCCCTTCGGCCCGAGTCTGTGCCGACCATCAACCACCCATTTTTATACTAATCCTACACTAATTCCATATTCCTACCACATCCCCACCTGTCCCTATATATTTCCCTACCACCTACCTATACTAGGGGCAATTTATAATGGCCAATTTACCTATCAACCTGCAAGTCTTTGGCATGTGGGTAGAAACCGGAGCACCGGGAGGAAACCCACGCAGACACAGGGAGAACTTGCAAACTCCACACAGGCAGCACCCAGAATTGAACCCGGGTCGCTGGAGCTGTGAGGCTGCGGTGCTAACCACTGCGCCGCCCATTATGCAGACCAATGATTAATTCCTCAGCAGCTCCTATGATGCTTTCATTTTTCACCAATCTATGCCAGGCTTATTTGAAGAGAAAAGTATATCATAAAAAAAAGGCCCTCTTTAGAATTGGCTAATGGCACTCATGCCAGATATGAACAGAGGTACAGCACTCACACAATGAAGTCCATGCAACTACAAAGATCAATATGAAACATAGTGATTTCTTAAAGCAGAGCTTCTAGATTCTGGGCTGATCAACAGATGCTATACTTTACAAGCCCAAGACCTCCAAGATACTAATCAGGTGCTGCAGACTGCACGGCTGGAATTTTTAATTGGGTGGGAGGCCCCGCCCACCAGCTGAAAAGTCAGGGGTGAGCCCGCCTCCGCCGGGCCTGGGAAGCCAGACTGCGATTCTTTGCTCCCCAGGCCCTTAATTGGCCTTGGGTGGGACTTCAACCGCCTTGAGGCAGCAAGTCCCACCTAATGGAGCTGCCAATCAGCTGGTCGGCAGCTCTTAGTTCCAGCAGCGCCACCAGGATCAGTGGCCACTGCTGGGACTACACCCATTCATCGCAAGCAAGGTGAAAGACAGCACGGGAAAACACAAGTTTTTATGGCCTTGCCGGGCCCCGGAGAGGCAAGGGGGGTTGGTGGGGGGTGGGGCCTCCATGGCGCACAGGGTGCCTGATCAGGAGGGGACCCCTCCAGCCCGCAAGGTGGCCACTTGGTTTTACCAGGTGGGGTTTGAGGCTTTTGCCATCTGGCCGCTGAGGGTAAAATACCTGTGGCGGTGGCGGGTGGAGGCCCTTAAGTGCCAGCTAATTGGCTGCTTCTCGCCACCGCCCCATGTAAAATTGCAAGGGGGGGGGGAGGGGGGGGGCGAGAGGGGGTTGGGAACGGAACCCCCTCATTTGGGGACTGTAAAATTCCAGCCCATAACTTTGCTTTACAAAGAGCCCTATCTATACAGAAAGAGCAGAATCCAGAAAGTGACACAATACAGGAAGAAGATAGTGAAAATGAGGAAGTAGCTCCTGAAACACAAAAGTAGTCAGGAAAATGTATGTACCAGTGCCTAGCTGCCTGTACTTTCTGTTTTAGGGATGCTCCTTTGCACATGTACTAAAGACCACTGGCCCAAAACATCTCGAGTTCTTCCTCCACCACACTCAATGCCCATCTATTAATATGATGTTGCATTATTCTGCACAATGACAGACATTCTCAGCAGAATGTACAAATCAAGCATACAAATCACTGAATTGAGTGATGTGTGAATGACCTTTGTTTTGCTACAGAACTCGAGTTTCAGCAGCATTTCTAATCCATCGCTTCTTCTAAGCAAGTGGAAAGAATGTGGAAAGAATAATTGCATCCATTGGCTGCAGGGTTTCTGGTGGTCCTCCAAGGCACTTGGAGATAGGGAATGGTTCATGCTTTTAAATTCTGTACCCTTTCCTCTTCGAGTCTTTGCAGACAGCTTCAGAACTTGTGCTTGGCTCAATGACGTTCAATCCAATAACATTTTTTCTTCAAGTCAGCAGCTAGCTTTCAGGCACTAAACTGACTACCAATTACAGTTCACAGCTGATTCAGGGAATTAGTACTGCCCTGTTTTCATTGGGCTAAAATGTGGACTTTCTTCCCAATCAAGCAGCAATATCATGTGCAAACCAAACTGGGAGTAACATTGTCCAGAGAGTTTTAGTAACCCCGTTTACTGACAACACATACAATTTCTAGGCTCCTGTCTGGTACATCAATGCTTTTTGGAGAAACAGGAATTACTGTTTGGTAATACTTACTTTTCCACACAAAGTTGTGGATAAATTCTTACAGAATGACCTATTCAGAAGTACTGCAATGAATGTTCCTTTCTCTGAATTGTTGAAAATTTTTATCAAATGCTTTTCTTTAGTGGGTATATACGGAGTGGTGTAGGTGTGAACTATCACCATGCCTTTGGCTCAGATTTTTGCAAATGCAGAATGTCTTTGGCAGAATGAGATGGAGGTCAAATTGTAATGAAGAGTGAGTTTTTTTGCACAATACGATCGACAAATAATGGAAGTATAACAAAAAATATTAGAAATGAGAAAAGAGTCTTAAACCAATGCGTTGCAAGAAAAACAGGCTGCTGACTCAATAGTAATGACAGATATCAGACAAGAAATATTATAAAGATACAATACAGGTTTAGTATTAGTACAGTCTGAATTTAACACTTTAAAAGGTGCTATGCAAATGCAAGTTGTATTTTATTTCATAAATTTAACATGTCCATGGTTTTTGCACACAGTGTTTGAATAAGAGTTTGAAGTACAAGTATTTTTTTTTTAGATTTAGAGATACAGCACTGAAACAGGCCCTTCGGCCCACCGAGTCTGTGCCGACCATTAACCACCCATTTATACTAATCCTGCACTAATCCCATATTCCTACCACATCCTCACCTGTCCCTATATTCCCTTACCACTTACCTATACTAGTGGCAATTTATAATGAGCAATTCACCTATCAACCTGCAAGTCTTTTGGCTGTGGGAGGAAACTGGAGCACCCGGAGGAAACCCACGCAGACACAGGGAGAACTTGCAAACTCCACACAGGCAGTACCCAGAATTGAACCCGGGTCGCTGGAGCTGTGAGGCTGCGGTGCTAACCACTGCGCCACTGTGCTGCCCTAAGTATATCCGAAATTCAGATATAATGTTCCTCCATCACTGGGACTCTGCTATAACTTGGTCCACCATAATACGGAATTTGGTATAACGCGGGCCCATCTTGGACCCAAAATTTTCATTTAAATTCATCATTTCAGAATATTGTTGAAGTATAAATGCTCCACAGATGATTTAGAACCAGCCAATGAGATGGCAGCCTCATGGTTAATTAAGGTGCCATTATTTGCATATGATGATCAATGCAAAATCATGTGTACTGAATCACGAAAGAGCAAATCTTACATCATCACCAAGAAGCTGAAAATCATCACCCAGATCAAGGAAGGCGTTTCACAGAGAATGGGGAAATCACTGAATTAACGTTTCGTGGGTGGCTTAAGGATGAAGTGAAGATGAGAAGGGTGTTGATGGAGATGGATGAAGCTGGCCAAGCAAAAAAGGCAGGCAGAGAAGCCGACAATACACCTCTTGACAAAGCCTTACACACGTCGTTCACCCAGCAGAGAGCTGAGGGCATACCCTTATCTGCTGCTGTTATTCAAGATCAAGCTAACAATTGTTGCCACCAAATGAATGAAAATACCAGTGCCTCAGTAGAGTTTGGAGACAGCAAGGTTCAAGGGTCGGCATGTCATTTTGCAAATTACTATAAAAGGAGAACAAACTACGGATAAGCTCGCTGCAACATAATTTCCCGCAGAATTAAAGAAGATTTTACATGAAGGTGGAACAAATAATCATTGGAAAATTTGTCAAACTAAGCTGCTTCCATCAGCCAAACCTAATATCACTACCATGCCAATACATAAGTAGCGCCAAAACAGAGATGACCTCATCAATTTTTGAACACTGATTCCACCATGAATACATACCAAACTTTAGAAAATATCTCAGATACAGCAAACTACCAAAGAAAGCCATCTTTCTGCTTAACAATGGCCCTGCACACCCACCCCCAGAGAACCTGGTAATATGATAATCAACTGTATTAAAAGCTCCTGGAAACATGCCGTGGGTGCAGCATTCGTGATGGAAACCAACAGCAATGGCAAAGGATTTCGGAGGCTTCATTGAAGAAGAAGAAATACTTGAAAGTGAAAAGCGAGTTGTGGACTATGATGGGTTCAATGCCCACGATCTAAACAATGCCAGATCAGTACCAAGAGTCGAATTAGCTACTGCCGACATCAATGCATGGATGAATAGACATCCAAGAAGCTACCAATGAGACAGGTGATGTAGACGACCGAGAAGAATCACTGATATGCTTGGAAGTCAGAAAAAAAAATTCAACTGCTGCAAGTATGACAACTCCAGAACATCCTACGTCTAGCAAGGCAGAGATGGGGAGTAAATGTGAACAGTTAAAAATTACTGCTTTCTTTAACACTCATCTATTTGTACAATAATGACCATCTGTGGTTTTCAATAGTTCATTTGTACATGTATATTCACATTTGTGCTACACGAAATAGAATTTAACTTATTTGAATTGATTGTCTTCATTTTGTTTATTATTCTGGCTACTGGCTTGGAGCTTTCAAAAGGACCTCGTTATAACACGCTCTCCGGACGTGGACTATTACTTCAATGCCATTATGTTTGATCAATTAGCAAAGATTCAGTAGGGTTAAGAAATCAATGCCACTATTTTCTAGTATTTTAAACTTTTTCATTTCAGAAACTTCAATCTACTGATAAACAAGAATGGCAGTTACTAATTTATCACAAGTGCATCTGGATCAGTCACAAAAATAAGCAACAAACATGACATCTTGTAAACTGCAGAATTGAGCAGTTGTGAAGAAACAATTGACTAATTCTTTTCAATGAGGCAGTGGTGATCTTCCTAGTCGCATGATGCATAAATGGCAAATGCCCACCCAAAATATTGTTTGATTTCCCACAAAAACTTTAAATATCAGCCAATTGCTACAGTAATAAAATTGCTAATGTACACGAGAGCAAAATTAAAAAAACAAATTCTCGTAATTGCTGACAAGCCAGTTATTATGAGAAATAAAGTTCCAATACATACTGCTAGAGATGTGTTTACAGAAAAAAATAGGATTAACTTTGCTTTTTCTTTTAAGAAAGAACTTGCACATATATAGCACCTTTAGTGACCTCAGCACAAGGACTTGCATTTATAGAACACTTTAAAGTTGGAGTATATTACAAGGCACTTTGCAGGAGTGTAATTAGAAAAAAAAAAATCACATGGAAGCAAAAGGAGGAGACTAAAAACTTGGTTAAAGAGATAACTTTCAAGAAGAGTTTTAAAAGGGAGAAAATCCAGAACACAGGGATTGGGATGCTGAAGGCACAGCCACCAATGGTGGTGCAAATGGAGCTTGGGATACTTAAATTGCCAGAATAGAAGGAACAGAGTTGTCTAAGGGCAGCAGGGATGAAGGAGGTTACAGAAATAGGGAGGGTTAGGGTCATGAAGTGATTTGATCATGAGGAATCAATGCTAAATTGGAGGCTTCTGAGGACTGTCAGCCAAAGTAGGTCAGCAAAGACAAGGATGATGATGAGCAGGACTTTTTGTGGGTTATTTATTTATTTAGAGATAAAGCACTGAAACAGGCCCTTCGGCCCACCAAGTCTGTGCCCATTTATACTAATCCTACATTAATCCCATATTCCTACCACATCCTCATCTTCCCTCAATTCCCTTACCACCTACCTATACTAGGGGCAATTTATAATGGCCAATTTACCTATCAACCTGCAAGTCTTTGGCTGTGGGAGGAAACCGGAGCACCCGGCGAAAACCCACGCGGTCATAGGGAGAACTTGCAAACTCCGCACAGGCAGTACCCAGAATTGAACCCGGGTCGCTGGAGCTATGAAGCTGCGGTGCTAACCACTGCGCCACAGTACCGCCCTTATGATATGGACAGAAGAGTTTTGTATAAGTAAAAGATTATGAGGCTGGAATATGAAAAGCTTGGCAGAAGAGCACTGGAATAGTTGAGTGTGGAGACAACAAAAGCATGGATGAAGGTTTCAGCAGCAGCAAAGCTGAGGCAGGGGTGAAGATACGAGATGAAAGGAGGCAATCCTTGTGATGGGGAGGATATAGGTTCAGAAGCTTAGCTCAGGGCCAAACAGCTACAACACTGGCATCTACCCAGCAACGTGGAAAATTGCCCTGGTATGTCCTATGTACAAAAAGCAGGTCAAATCTGACCCGGCCAATCACAGCCTTATCAGTCTACTCCCGACCATCAACAAAGTGATGGAAGGGGTCATCGACAGTGCTATCAAGCAGGACTTGCTCAGCAAAAACCTGCTCAATGACGTTCAGTTTGGGTTCTGCCAGTGCAACTCAGCTCCTGACCTTATTAAAGCTTTGGTCTAAACATGGACAAAAGAGCTGAACTCCAGAGGTGAGGTGAGATTGACTGCCTGCCCTCGACATCAAGGCAGCATTTGACAGAGTATGGCATCAAGGAGCCCTAGAAAAACTGAAGTCAATGGGAATCAGGGGGAAAACTCTCCGCTGGTTGGAGTCATATCTAGCACAAAGGAAGAAGGTTGTAGTTGTTGGAGGTCAACCAACTCAGACCCAGGAAATCACTGCAGGAGTTCCTCAGGGTAGTGTCCTCGGCCCAACCATCTTCAGCTGCTTCATCAATGACCTTCCCTCCATCATAAGGTCAGAGGGGGATGTTCGCTGATGATTGTACAATGTTCAGCACCATTTGCGACTCCTCAGATACTGAAGCAGTCTGTGTCCATATGCAGCAAGACCTGGACAACATCCAGGCTTGGGCTGATAAGTGGCAAGTAACATTCGCGCCACACAAGTGCCAGGCAATGACCATCTCAAACAAGAGAAAATCTAACCATCTCCCCTTGACGTTCAATGGCATTACCATCGCTGAATCCCCCACTGTCAACCTTCTGGGGGTTACCATTGAATAGAAACTGAACTGGACCAGCTACACAAATGCTGTGGCAGGTCAGAGGCTGGGAATTCTGCAGCTAGCAACTCACCTCCTGCCTCCCCAAAGCCTGGACAGGTGCAGCCCCAACACTCAAGAAGCTCAACACCATCCAGGACAAAGCAGACCACTTGATTGGCACCCCATCCACAACCTTGAACATTCACTCTCTCCACCACTGACACACAGTGGCAGCAGTGTGTACCATCTACAAGATGCATTGCAGCAACTCAGTAAGCCTCCTTCGACAGCAATCTTCCAAACTGGTGATCTCTTCCACCTAGAAGGACAAGGGCAGCAGATGCAAGGCAACATCACCACCTGCAAGTTCCCCTCCAAGCCACACACCATCCTGAGTTGGAACTGTATCGCCGTTCTTTCACTGTCGCTGGGTCAAATCCTCGAACTCCCTTCCGAACAGCACTGTTGGTGTACCTACACCCCAGGACTTGCAGCAGTTCAAGAAGGCAGCTCACCACCACCTTCTCAAGTGCAATTAGGGATGGGCAACAAATGCTGGCAGAGCCAGTGACGCCCACATCCCCCGAATGAATAATAAAAAAGGATGCTGAGGTTGTGAACAGTCTAGTTCAAGCTGAGACAGGTACTTGGGAGGGGAATGGAATCTGGTGCGAGGGAATGGAGTTTGTGGCAGGGGTTGAAGACAATGGCTTCTGTCTTTCCAATGTTTCATTGGAGGAAATCGTCAATCCCCCGGGGCTGTGTCAAACATACAGTCTGAAAGAGTGGGTCAGTCAGAATTAACACTAAAATCAGTTAAAAAAAAAATGCAAGCACACAAAGGAGAGAAAATTAAAACTAGAAGAGGTATCAAATGGATAAAAGAAAATAAAGCAGATGGATCAATCATAAGAAAGTAAATTAAATGAAGATATTCAAGCAGAAAAAACAGGAAAGAGAGAAAAAATAAAAATGAGGAAGGCAGTGAATAAATGCAAGGAATTCTGGTTCAGCATTCTGTTTAAATTTGTTTGAAGATGGTAAGTGATTGGAAATTATAGCTCCTGGTAGGAAAAGACACTGACCTCCCCAAAGGTCCAATCTATATATTGATCACTGTGTTCTTGACATAAATATGAAATATTCCTTTTGCTATTTTGTGTCCCTTGTCCTATAGTTATTGTTTAATGTTATAGATTTACTTTACCATTGCTTTTACTATCTTGTATGCCTCAAAGCAGCTGCTCACTCATCTCCTTTCAGGATTAAATGCTTCAAGTTTCTCTACTCCTCAGATGCTCAGAATTAGTTTTCACCTCGAGAGCTTTAAAGTCTTCCTGGTGTGTTACGGAGCAGAATTGGACAGAAATGTAGTGTGACCAGAGTACAGACAACTTGCTCACACCTATAGTCTACTGCTTTGGCTACATAGTTCAGCGTTCTAAATGTTTTGTTGATTGCTGCTTCAACACCATTCATGGAAGGTGTAAGCCACCTTCTTTTTCTACTTGTATAAAATACTTCCACTCGTCTGCATTTTATTTCACCTGTCACTGTTCCACCCACATTTTATCTAACTCATTCTGCAAATGCTTCGCAGCTTTCTCATTCACCTCCCATTTTCATGTTGTCATCATCTCTCTCCTCAGACTCTACTACTTCTCTGCCCCTCCTGCCTAGTCTAACAGTCTACAAATTTGATCAATTTTCATTGAGTTTCTGAATCCAAGCCATTAATATAAATAAGAAATTGTTCCGTAGTGTACTGGCATGAATTTCATCTTGAATACCAACGCCCTGTTCCTTGAATTCCTCCTCACCCCACTCATAAGAGGAATTAGATCGTCCTTTTCCAAATTGAAAAGATTTAACAAAATAAAATGTGTACTTCTGGTAATCTGACTACAATAATACAGTAAATTTCTGAATTTCACCATAATCATTTGAAGACATTCTCAATTATTGCATAACCTGGATTCTACAGGAACAAAATTCAGAACTAGAAATGCACTTGGAGTTCCAAAATGGTATCTGTGACACATGCACTTCTGATGCGAATTACAGTGGATGCCCTGTTGGTGAAGGTATTAGCACCTCTAGAAGTATGCAAAGTAGATAGGTCACGACGGCAACTGGTGTGTAATGCTGATTTGATGCCAGCGCTGCCATTTTGGAACTCAATGCTCCAGCTAATGACCTCTCAAGCTCACACAGCTGAACATGTATTCAGAAGGAAGAACACTCTGCCCCAGCCAGCACTGTTTAAAGGGATCATCAAATTCTTGCAGATTAGTTGCTGATTGATTTGTACTGACTGTGGCTATGATTGTACAAGTGTTTAGTGTTTTCTACAGTTCTTTAAAGTTGCTAAGGAGTGGCGTGCCATGTGTTGAAGGACTTATATATGAACATACGAATTAGGAGGAGTAGGCCACTCAGCCCCTTGAGCCTGCTGTGCCATTCAATAAGATCATGGCTGATTTTGACCCTGACTTCAAGGTTTCTGCACAAATCAGTCACCCCAGACACAAGTGTAGTAGTAGGTATTCCTCTTTGGAATACAACATGACTAAGAGAATGCACAGAAGGGTAAACTGGTAGAAAATGAGGAGGGGGAATAAAAGGCTACTCAGCAGGAGTCCATATCTGCCCAAGCTGTTCAGGGAGCAATTCATTCTCCTACTTGAACCTCAGCAAGGAAGTGTGAGGGACATTTGAGTTTCAGTCACCTGCTGCAATTGCAACTTCAGAGCAGGGGGAGGACAGTATTGCCAGTGGCTGTGGCTATGAACTTTATGTCAGTCTCCTTCCAGGTTGGAACTGGAGATATTTTAAACAACTTGCAGGTTGCCGTTCACTATTGCATGATGGAGGTCACTGAGGCTCTCTCTATTCAAAGAGAGCTGACTACATTTCATAAGGCAGAGACAGCACATGGCTACATGAGGATTGCAGGCATCCCCACAGTGCAGAGCGGCACTGTCTGCACACATCGCTTGGCGGGCGCATCAATTCAGATGTACTGTAATGAAAAGGTATTCCACACCCTCAACGTTCAGCTGGTGTGTCACCATACGTGGAAAATCATGCAGGTTAATGCCCAGTATCCTGGCAGCAGTCATGGTGCCTTTATTCTGTGGCAGTCAACTGTGCCATCTGCATTTGAGCCATCAGGCAAACCAAAGGGTGGTTACTGGACATTAATGGCTATTCACTGACACATGGCTCATGATTCCAGTCTGCAAAAAGCACACCAAGACAGCATGCATACAAAGCCATGCTGCCACATGAAATGTGATAGAGCAGACAACTGGCATGCTGAAACAATGCTTTTGCTCTAGAGGAGCCCTGCAGTACTCAGCAGAGCGGGTGCCAAGATTTGAGGTGGTCTGCTGCTTGCTCCACAACTTCGCCATCATGTGGGCACAGCCCTTCCCACCAGCTGTAGAGCAAGAAGCTGAGGAGCTAGAGGAAGAAGAAGGGAGGAGGCAACCTGGACAGCCCTTCCTGACAGGACTATCTATGAACAACTCATCCAACTACAATACCAGTAAATACAGTTCCAATTCCCCATTCTTCAACAGTCCCATACCTTACCTTCCCTCTATAACTGACCATCACAGTGTTCATTTGGCCATAATGCAAAATAAAAGCCATCACAAGATAAACATTTCAATGAAATTTACCACACTGCATCCAAATGCAAGTGAGTCACCCTTATACATCCCCTTAGTGCCTGTCTTCTGTGTTTCTTTGTCTGAGTGTTCCTACTGTCATGCAGGCTCCCAACACCAAGAATGAGGCATATTAATTTTGCCACATGGACATTAAATTTCAAATTATTGCTGGGAAGAAGAGAAGGCCTGATACAAAGGGTTGCCGAGCCCCTGGCTGGAAAGAAATGTTTTCATATTAACAGACAGTATTAGTAGACAAAGGACCATTCCCTAACCCACCCAATACACAAAGCTAGAAGTGTTTATACCAGTCACGTGACTACCCTGCTAGCAAACTTGGGGAGTTTTAAATTGTAAAGACAGTGTTTGAACTGGCAGAAAGCTCTTGGCTCCTGGACTGAAGCAGACCTCCTCTCTAACTGTCTGCTCCCATCTCTTTCTCACTGAACTCCAAAACCCACTGAAGACACGTGAACCCCAAAAAGAGAGAAAAGTCTCCTACAGCTAACAAAATTTAAGAAGAATACTGGGCCCCAACGAAAAGCAAGTTCAGCCTACAAAAGGACCATAACAAACTCTTCAGATATTGCCTCAAGCCTTTCTACTTTATCTTTCCTGTCGCGATTTGCATGTGCGTATCGCATATGCATGCTAGCGTGGGCACATCGTGTATCCATAGGCGTCAACCGAATTAGAGTTTAGGTTTAATAACATTTCACCTTTCTTCTTTAACCCTAAGAAAGCCTGTTTGTGCTCGTTTCTTTTCCTTATAATTGGAAAGCGGTGGACAAGGATTCCTCCAGGGGTGCTAAAAACACTGTTTAAAAATAAAACCCGGGTACAGTAAGACCACGTGAAGGCTGAAAGGGACCCCTAGACTAAAGGCCTGCTGCCCGACCCGAACCCGACGACATGTATTGGGTTCGGGTTGGGTCGCACCGGACGCACTCTAACACCACCTCAGTTAAGTGACTTTAATGTTAATTTACTTTTTGGACTTTAAAAGGTGGTTTTGTTACAGTTATTTTAAGCTTGTGCAGGTAAGGAACAAAGTGAAAAACAGATGGTAAGTTAACTGATGGACAGGTCGGGCGTGGGAAAAAAATGGAAGGACTCGGGCTGGGTCGGGTCTCATTTGCAGACCCGAGCAGGCCTTTACCCTAGACCTTTTTCTCACCTGCTCGTAACACGACACAATGCAACTCCAGTGGCAGCAGCGTGGCTGGTGGAAAGCTGCTGACCTTCAGTGGGAGAGATTTCATTGCAGCTCTGGCCCCACAGGCCCAGCTTTGGACTGCACTACCTTGGCATGGACAGCAGCAGTCTGGGCTGGCTGGCAGACAACAAGGGCATTTGTGGAGTGACAGGGTGGGAGGACGACTGCTGTCATCCTGAGAGAGGACAGCGGCATCTTGCCCCACAAATCCATTGCTGTTCCCTTGGGATGGCGCCTCATCAATCCTAGTAATCTGCTGTAGGACAGATTGATGGACTGTTCTGACACCCTGCAAGACCCTTTGAATACTTGAGTCTGCAACCATGAAGGCAGCAAGCTGACCTTGCATGGCAGCACTCTGACATTGGGTGGTTTCTGCTGCAATGGAAGCTGAGGCATCAACCATCAGACGCTGCAGCATGGTTGGGTCCACAAGTGGATTAACGAAGTTAGCCACCACTTCCACACTGGAAAGAAATGGGCTCCAAGCACTGCTCAAAGCCCTGTGCAACACTGGCGCTGGACACCTCCATGCTCCTTGACATTGCACACAGGCTTTCTGGTGGGGCTGCCAATATACCATGTATTCCACTGTGCATACCCACCAGCCTTCTTCTGCAACCTGCCTGATCGAAGTGCTCATCTGAAATCTCTGCAGCAGAATTAGTGTGTGACCTTGCCCTCTAGCAAGTTGGCAACCTTTGCTTTCTGCCCTGGCTACAGGTCACCCATATCCAGTGTCTCAACACTTGCAGATCCTGCCTCCAAGCATCTCTCTTAATTACGCGCAGTATCTGAGTGGTGGCTGCGAGTGCAAAAAATCGAGTGATGGTGTTTCTTCATCAGTGTCTTCATGTTCTTCCACCACTGCCTGGACAGGTGGCAGTTCTTGGGTATCTGAAAGGAGAAAAGCACAAGGGTAAGGTTGTGGTGGGGAAGGAGCAGCAATGGGCACTGGTGGGAAGCAAGAGGTGCATGCTTACATCTGCAGCTTGTAAGTCAGAAGAGATTGTGGGATGAGGGGGAAACGAGATGAGAGGAGGAGGAGGAGGATTAGGTATGAAGATTCTGTCACCTTCTATGGCTCAGCCACACGCTGACCACATCTTGAGCAATGACCGCTCAAATGGTGGCCTGCATCATTTCCTCCATGGGGGTAAGGACATGTAGTTGCACCTGCCCACCACCGGTTCGTACCTACTGCCTCTGGTTATGCATCACTTTGTCCTGCAAGAGACATGGAAGTATGTCAGTGAATGTGGTGCATTGTATTTGGGTAATATGGCTATCATGGTTGGAGAGCTGGCAGTGTGTGCAAGCTGTAAGATGTGGGCATGAGGCTTTCAACAGTGCTAAGTGAGTGAGGGTGAGGTGCAACTATGAATGTTATGTATAAATCGTGATTGGTAGAGATGGTTGGTAGATGAGTGATGGGGTTGTGGTGCACTGAGCAATTTCTGGGACTAGTGGTGCAGTTGGTAGGATATAGCATTTGAACAAGTAACATCCCAGAAATAGCTGTAAATCAGGAAATGGAAGGGAGAAACTCAAGAAAATTACAATCACCAGGGAAGTGGTAATGAGCAAATGGTTGGAGCTGCAGGTTGATAAGTCCCTGGGTCCTGATAGACCCTCATCCTAGGGTTCTAAAGGAAGTGGCTAGTGAGATAGTTGACAAGCTGATTTTAATTTTCCAAAATTCCCTAGATTCGGGGCACGTTCCATTAGATTGGAAAATAGTGAATGTAACTCCTTTAATCAAAAAGGACGGAGACAGAAAGCAGGAAATGACAGGTCAGTTAGCTTAACATCTGTCATAGGGAAAATGTTAGAAGCTATTATTAAAGATGTTATAGCAGGGCACTTCGAACAATTCAAGGTAATCAGGCAGAGTCAACATAGAGCATGGCTACCCGACCCGAACCGGATGGGATCCGACGACATGTGTCAGGTTCGGGTCAGGTCGGGTTGCTCTTCTGGGTCCGGCATTCGGGCTCGGGTTGGGCACACACTATCACCACCTCCAGTACGTGGCTCCAATCTTAATGTACTTTTTAAACAACCTTTCAAGTCCAGTTACAGTTTTTGTTGCTTATCTGCACAAGCTTAAAAAGTGAAAAACAGAAGCTAGGTTAACTGAACATTCCGGTGGTCGGGTTGGGCTCAGGTCAGATGTGGTTCTGACGGGCTTGGGTTGGGTTTCATTTGCAGACCCGAGCTGGCCTTTAAGTCAACATGGTTTTGTGAAAGGGAAATCATGTTTAACCAACTTAT
Source organism: Heterodontus francisci (assembly GCF_036365525.1). Taxonomy (NCBI): domain Eukaryota; kingdom Metazoa; phylum Chordata; class Chondrichthyes; order Heterodontiformes; family Heterodontidae; genus Heterodontus; species Heterodontus francisci. The sequence goes on from NC_090379.1 coordinate 56,137,537, forward strand.
TGGAGTTCGTTGAAGTAACATGTGCTGTGGATAAAGGGGAACCTGTACTTAGATTTCCAGAAATCTGATAAGATGCCACATCAAAGGTTATTACAGAAAATAGAAGCTCATGGTGTAAGGGGTAACATATTGGCATGAATAGAGGATTGGTTAGCTAACAGGAAACAGAGAGTAGGCATAAATGGGTCATTTTCTGGTTGGCAAGATGTATCAGATGGTGTGCCACAGGGAGCAGTGCTGGAGCCTCAACGTTTTACAATTTATATAAATGACTTGGATAAAGGGACTGAGGTATGGTTACTAAATTTGCTAATGACACAAAGATAGGTAGGAAAGTAAGTTGTGAAGAGGACATAAGGAGGCTACAAAGGGATATAGATAGGTTAAATGAGTGGGCAAAGATCTGGCAAATGGAGTATAATGTGGGAAAATATGAAATTGTCCATTTTGGCAGGAAGAATAAAAAAGCTGATTATCTAAATGGTGAGAGATTGCAGAGCCCTGAGATGCAGAGGGATCTGGGTGTCCTAGTGCATGAATCACAAAAGGTTAGTACACAAGTTCAGCAAGTAATTAGGAAAGCTAACAGAAATGTTATTGTTTATTGCAAAGGGAATTGAATACAAATGAAGTGAGGCTATGCTTCAGTTATACAGGGCATTGGTGAGACTACATATAGAGTACTGCGTACTGTATTGGTCTCCTTATTTAAGGAAGGATGTAAATGCATTGGAAGCAGTTCAGAGAGAAGGTTTACTAGACTAATACCTTGAATAGGCGGGTTATCTTATGAGGAAAGGTTGGACAGGCTAGTCTTGTATCCGCTGGAGTTTAGGAGAGTAAGAGGTGACTTGATTGAAACATACAAGATCCTGAGAGGTCTTGACAGGGTGGATGTGGAAAGGATGTTTCCCCTTGTGGGAGAATCTAGAACTAGGGGGATCACTATTTAAAAATAAGCAGTCGCCCATTTAAGAGAAAGGTGACGAGATATTTTATCTGACAGTTGTGAGCCTTTGGAACACTCTTCCTCAAAGGGTAGTGGAAACAGAGTCTTTAAATATTTCTAAGGCAGAGGTAACAGATTCTTGATAAGCAAGGGGGTGAAAGGTTATCGGGGGTAGGCGGGAATGTGGAATCAGATCAGCCATGATCTTACTGAATGGCAGAGCAGGCTCGAGGGGCCGAGTGGCCTAATCCTGCTAACTCGTATGTTCGTATGTAACATGAATTAGTTAACCTTGACTAATCGAGTGAGGTCACTGGACTTTTTGTGGTACTGCATCCAGTTCCTCAGGCATATCCCCGGCACTGATTGCCACAGCTAGCTGATTCCACTGCCTTCGAGCATTTATCTGGAGGGCATCCTGTGGATACATCCTCCTTGACAATTCCTCCACCAAGGCATCCAGTGTCATGTTCAAGAACCTTGGAGCACCTCTTTTCCATGTTGTGCCATTATTCAGTCTTTTTCCACATCAGTGACTTGTGCAAGAACTTTCATGATGTAATCCAGCCACAATGCACCGCCCCTTTAAGAGGTGAAGGCTAACTAGCCCCTCTCAATTCTGGGAACCACCGATGAGGCATGCAGCCACTCAACAGTTTGGTTCGCACTGGCTGCACGCTACAATCATGACAATGAGCAGGGAGCTTAAAGTTGTATCATGTTGAACAGGCATGGGATAAATCGCTCATCGCAAGCCCTGCACCCGTTTTCAGGGGCTATTCAATTTAGTCCTCTACATTTCAGTATGAGCTAAGAGAGAATATTGTTTTCAGAGTTTGAATGTGCGTAGCTATTGCATTACACCAAATTAAACAGACTGACTGGTCAACCAGTGTACTGGATCATCCCCATTGGCCACAGATTAACATGCACTGCTGAAATGAATTTACGACAAAACTTCTAAATCAATGTGAATTTATCAGTAATATGCTATACATTACTAAACACATTCTACTGAATAGTTTACTACAATTAATCGATAAATGGTTGTCAGAATGATGGAACAGGTACTTACATGCCTGTGTTTTTGATAATACGACCTTGGTCCATTTTTTGTCCTATTCCATGTACAACGAAGACGATGTGAGTAGGAAGTGGAGGTTTGTCTTCAAGTGAAGACTCTTCTACATATCCTCTATGAAGTCTAGTCCCACTACTTGATGCTGCATTGACAAAAGTAGATGTTATTTACACACATACGTATTGTTTCAATATTAAGAAGCTTGACATACGATCTTCAAGCAGACACATTCTGCCAACTACAAAGCTACATGGTAGCTGTAATTCAAGTTAAGTGGTAAAGTTACTCTACAAATCTGGCGATTTATACATACTTTTGAAAAATGGCTTAATAGAAATATAATAAAATGACAAACATTTTGCTCCATCTTATTTCTGGAATTTCTCCTCTTTCACATTGCTGTAGACAATGCTGAGACACACAGAAAATCTTATCATTTCACTGGAAGGCTCTGATGTCCCTTCATGTGAGTCAGCAATGCATATCCTGGGTTATGCATTGAGGTGTTTTGACAAAGCAAAATAGCAGCCTTTCCTTAACTCAACAAATATGCCTTTGGCCATCATGCCAGTAAACTTTAGTAAAATTGTAACAGCCTTGATGCACAAATCAGAAGAGGTCAGACTCTAATGCGGGATTTTCAACAGTTTCTGTCCAGTTATAAAAGAGCCCATTCAGATCGCTAAGGACCAAAACCTTTTCTGCCAAGTTATTTTTCTCCAATTTGCCAGCTCCAGTCCATTCATCAATTCTATCTGAGGAAACCAACAGGTGAGCTGCTCTAATGTTTCCATCAGTGCTACTCTGAATTGCTATAAGGCAGTATGCAAGAACAGTTCGTCAATGAACCCTGCGATAAATATTTCTGGGTAGACCAATCTAATCATTTACTGAGATGTGCAGGAAAGCACTTTGGAAGGTATGATTTCAGGTACTGCAATCCACTACCACACTGGGTGGCCTAAGCTAGCAACAGCCTAGCTGATGAATGAAGCCAGCTGTTAGTTTCATCCGCAAAATGATGTAGCATCAGTGGAAAAATTACTTCAGAAGTACAAGAAAATATTGTGCTAATCTTACAGGTACTGTTTGGCTCAGGCTCTTGCTTATAACATACTTGATAAAAACATTGACTGTGACTCGGGATTGTGAAATAGTCAGCAGTTATACAATTCCATCCTTCTCCCAAGGTCAAAACCAATTTACATTTCAATAGTTAAAAAGATTATCCCTTTAAAAATGTTTACAAATGAAATTAAAGGTTATATTTTGTAGGCTGTGAAGTCTAATGCTTATATATACATGTTTTGCTTATTTTAACTTGCTCAAAAATTTCAGAGCGACATTAACAAAGCAAAGTAAAGCAAAATGTTTTACTGACCATACTTACCTTTGGAAAATCCCAGTTTCTGGGTAACTGTCCTGGCAATTTTGGATGTGGTTGCATCACTGTACAGGTAAACTTCATCCACGCTGTACCAGTCCACATGGTTGCGGCTGAGCTTTAAACTATGTATAGCTGTGACCGATAAACATATTTCAAATGTGAATAAAGCACAACCTTCCCCAAGACACAGATTTGCCTGCTCTTTATAAAGGTGACACGTAAAACAACAGTTAACTCTGAATAGTGCAAAAGTGTACAAAATGCATGCAGTGATTCAGAGATATTCCAAATCTAGAGGTTTATTAGTAAATAAATAGACAAGAGGAAGCACTTCATGAACTGTTAAATGTTTCCAGCTTTCTTGTACAATAAAATCGCTTTGCCCTTCAGTAGTTTTTGTGGCAAGTAAGAGAGAAGATAGAACAAGAACACTTCTGTCTGAAAGGCATACTGTCACAGCCACATAACCCCTCCTCTACATACGTATATGTTCATAAGGAGTTCAGATTATGGATGTACTTGGAGGTCGAAATATATCAAATAATTAGGATTGAAGACAGACAAGCCTTTTGCAGTTAGTGCTGTAATTTACAGGCAGGTAATTAATACGTTGCAAGTTACTGAAGACAGCTTGTGCAACGGAACGGTGTTTTAGTACACGATGGAGCTAATTATCCAATTTTGTCAAAGCCTTCATGGCAACACAAAATCTCTAGCTGTTCAGTCATTTAACAAGATCAGCCATAAATGACTTCCATCCTAATAGGATCAGCAACATTAAGTGACCAATTATAGACATTCCTGGTTGATCAGTTCATGATGTGCAACTCTCAGTTTATAAAATGTTCATGCTAATTCTGAAGGAATTTATCTTGTATTTGCTAGTTCTACTATACTATTTACCCTTCCTACTGGTGGAAACATGCACTAAAAGTCAAACAGCATGTAATAATCTAGTTGTCAACCACAATTTCCTAAAGGTTACAAATGAAACACATAATAATGAATTTATAGAGCAGGTTTTCCAAGGGCACAGCACTGATGAGAGGGTGAGGAAATAATTTTGAATTCAAGAAGAGCCCTTCTTTGGGTACAGGTTCAGGAGAAGAGTAAATACAGGTTAAAAAGCTCTTCTAACCAATAGCAAAGCTGTACAGAATAATCTATACTATACCTTGGCAACGCTTTCTTTTGTTACATGCAGTGTCTGTACTTTCCTTATATCCTCTCCATATGAACAGAAAGGGAAGGTAGAAGGGAGGGAGTTGGTAGAAAACTAACAAAGTAAAAAAAGTGAGCTTCATGGATTTTGAGATAACTCAACTGATCTTCAGAATAAGGTCTCAAAATGAAAATACATTGTAGGTGTTCCAACCAAAATAGGTTTTTAATAATTAAAAAATACTATTCACACCATATTGGTACTGTATTCTTGAATTATTTCTATAAAGTTTACATGAAAATTAAACACAAATTAGATCTTATCGACAAATGTGACATTTGCTTCATGACCTATGACATCTGAAGTTTTATGTCCATACTAAGGTTGCCATGTTAAGATTTTAACCATGCAATATCCAGGTTATCAGCAACTGTCCAGTTACTGGTTTCTTGAGAAGCTACACAATTGTTATTGTTGCAGTCCCCTTAGTCTCTGCTCTTTACAATAAATTGCAGTCAGATACCATATCATCAGCACAGCAATGGCCCTAATTTAATAACACATCTTGAGTCACTCCATTTCAACTTCTGTAAATAGTTTTTGCTTATAGAAAGGTATTGCAACAGCTTACAACTGTCTTGTCTACTGCAAAACCAGACTAAACAAATAAGAGTACATTAACAGTTTTACAGAAAGTACTAATATATTCAGTTAGAGCAGATTACAGGTTATCCACCAGAACCAATCACTCATTTCTTTTCTTCACTTTCACCAGTAGCCAGGTTTGACATTCCAAAATGCCAAATACACTAACTATTTACATTAGAGTTAAGAATTTCCAGGTTTTTTTTTATAAAAGGCTCTAGATACTGGCAGTCAGCATTGCATGAGATATCTCTCTTCCTCTTGCCTCTCCCCTTCATTCTGCCAGTCTCAATGAAAAAAAAACTGCATGTGTTTTAATTACAACTCCATCAGACATGACCACTGAATTGAAAACTGTCAGTGAAAATGGTTTAGGGGAAAAAAAATTACCCAAGTGTTAAGGGACCTTTTCTCTCCCTTCACCCCAACCACCAACTTACTTGAAGACTTTTTAACTTTAGAGTTTACCTTTTCTCTAACTCAGGTTATTACTGTAGGATTCCAGTATAAATCAGAAGATAGACAGTGACTTCAAAGGAACAAAATTCCATAAAGTCCATGTAGCAGACGGCATCAGAAAATTTTGTAGGTGTTGGAGATGGCTTTCCTTGCTAGGATGTTTTAGTCAAATGAAAATACTGGGGAAAAGTCACAGGAACTCTTCTATAACATTCCATTGGTACATAGTACAGATTTTTGTTTTTCTGAGCATCAACTCGTTTTTCACCCAAGGCAGAAGGGAAAAAAAAAACTGACCATGTATAAGATATTGCAACTTAATTATCCTCTTGGGAACCAGTAAGGTGCAGAAGTTCAGAAAGCGAACACAAGTTTGTGGGCCAAATTCAAAGAAAAAGCTATTTGGAACCAATGTGCCTGTATGTAATGTCAGGAAGTATACTTCACATAAAGTGCAAGCATGTGGAACTAATATCAGGTAGAGAATGGGAAGCAGAAATCTTGGAATCATTAACAGTTAGATGCTGTAACGGGGAACTAAGTTCTCGCTAAATGAATGAGCCAAGATGGATCATCATGATTATTCACATCTAACTTATGAATAGCTTGAAGAAACTAGAATGCATAACTTATGACGATTACAGTTGTAGGTAGTTGTGTAGTTCTTCTCCATCCCACGAATACCTACCATATCAAATTGGTTGCAATGTACTATCCCATATTTGCAACAGTTTAGGGTTCCTAGCACTGTTTGCTCCCCCACTCCCTAATTAAAGAGCTTTGAGGGAGGCCAATACTGAAGTAACCTTGGTAAAGTCTTAGCATTTGTGGAATTATCAATATAGTTCTGGTTGTATAGGGTTGACCACTTCATTATCTAAAAGGAGCTACCAACAGGGTGGAATTTCTAATAGTACACTGCCTTCCTCCTGCTATGGAAAACCAAAAGCTGTTGTTGGATTTATTTTCCCTTTTGATTTACATGCACAAAAAACAACCCAGGAAAAATTCAATCCAGCCAAATTACTGCCCCATCAGCCTACTCTCAGTCACTAGCAAGGTGAAGGAAGGGGTCATCAACAATGCCTTCAAGCAGCAATTATACAGCAATAACCTGCTCACCATTGCACAGTTCGGATTCTGCCAGAGGCACTCAGCTGCAGACATCATTACAGACTTGATTCAAAAATGGACAAAAGAGCTGTATTCCAAAGATGAGGTGAGAGTGCCTGCCCTTGACATCAAGGCAGCAGTTCACCAAGTGTGGCACCAAGGAGCCATAGGAAAATTGAAGTCAATGAGAATCAGGGGGAAAGCTTTCCACTAGTTGGAGTCATACCAAGCACAAAGGAAGATGGCTGTGGTTATTAGAGGCTAATCATCTCAGCCCAGGGCAACACCGAAGGAGTTATTCAGGGCAGTGTCCTATGTCCAACCATCTTTAGCTGCTTCAATGACCTCCCCTCCATCATAAGATCAGAAGTAGGGATGTTTGCTGATGATTAGAGTTCAATTCCATTCACAACTCTTCTGTTAATGAGATAGTTAATGCTCTCATGCAGCAAGACCTGGACAACATTCCAGTTTGGGCTGAGAAGTAGTAATTAACATTCTTGCCAGACAATGTCCCTCTCCAACAAGAGAGTCTTACCATTTCCCCTGGACATTTAACAGCATTACCAGCACAAAATCCTGCTGTTGTCTTGCTCAAGATAGTTCTTATTAAATGTTTGCAGAGCATTGAGAATTTTGGATAGCTGTATAAAACACTAGTTAGGCCACAGCTGGAGTACTGTGTACAGTTCTGGCATCACACATTAGGAAGGATGTGATTGCACTGGAGAGGGTGCAGAGGAGATTCACCAGGATGTTGCCTGGGCTGGAGCATTTCAGCTATAAAGAGAGACTGAAAAGGCTAGAGTTGTTTTCCTTAGAGCAGAGAAGGCTGAGGGGGGACATGATTGAGGTATCCAAAATTATGAGGGGCATTAATAGGTTAGATAGGAAGAAACTTTTTCCCTTAGCAGAGTGGTCAATAACCAGGGGGCATAGATTTAAGGGAAGGGGCAGGAGGTTTAGAGGGGATTTGAGGAAAAATGTTTTCACTCAGAGGGTGGTTGGATTCTGGAACACACTGCCTGAAGAGGTGGTAGAGGAAGGAACCCTCACAACATTTAGAAGTATTTAAATAAGCACTTGAAACGCCATAGCATACACAGCTACGGGCCAAGTGCTGGAAAATGGGATTAGTTAGGTGCTTGATGGCCGGCACAGACACGATGGGGCAAAGGGCCTGTTTCTGTGCAGTATAACTCTATGACCTACCAGATGAAGTGTGTCTGGGCTAGCATAGTACATGAATTAACAAAATGAGCCAGGAATTTAGAAAAACATTTTAAAATCAACTCTTTTTCAAGCAGTGGGGTTACCATTGACCAGCCATATAAATATTGTGGCTACAAGAGTAAGTCAGAGGCTGGGTATTTTGTGGTAAGTAACTCACCTCCTGACTTCCCAAAGTCTTTGCACCATCTACAAGGCAACAAGTCTGGAGTGTGATGGAATACTGTCCACTTGCCTGGATGAGTGTAGCTTCAACAACAATCAAGAAGCTCGAGACCATTCAGGACAAAGCAGCCCGCTTGATTGGCACCTCATCCACCACCTTCATCACCGATGCACCATGTATAATGTACAAGATGCTGTAGCAGCTCGTAAAGGCTTCTTCAACAGCACCTTCTAAGTCTGTGATCTCTGCTGCCTAGAAGGATAAGGGCAGCAGGTGCATGGGAACACCACCATCTGCAATAAAAGCAAAATACTGCGGATGCTGGAAATCTGAAATAAAAACAAGAAATGCTGGAACCACTCAGCAGGTCTGGCAGCATCTGTGGAAAGGGAAGCAGAGTTAACGTTTCGGGTCAGTGACCCTTCATCGGAACTGCCAAATATTAGAAAAGTCACAGGTTATAAGCAAGTGAGGTGGGGGTGGGGCAAGAGATAACAAAGGAGGTCTAGATTGGACCAGGCCACATAACTGACCAAAAGGTCACGGAGCAAAGGCAAACAATATGTTAATGGTGTGTTGAAAGACAAAGCATTAGTACAGATTAGGTGTAAATACACTGAATATTGAACAGCAGCAAGTGCAAACCTGAAAAAAAACAGTGGGTAAGCAAACTGAACAAACTAAGATGAAATGAACTAAATGCAAAAAAAAAAAGGTTGTAAAAAATATAAAACAGAATGTAAAAAAAAAAGTAAGAAAAAAATAACTAAAAATGAAAGTAAAATGGGGGGCTGTCATGCTCTGAAATTATTGAACTCAATGTTCAGTCCGGCAGGCTGTAGTGTGCCTAATCGGTTGATGAGATGCTGTTCCTCGAGCTTGCGTTGATGTTCACTGGAACACTGCAGCAATCCCAGGACAGAGATGTGAGCATGACAGCAGGGGGGAGTGTTGAAATGGCCACCACCATCTGCAAGTGCCCCTCCAAGTCACACACCTTCCTGACTTGGAACTATATTGCTGTTCTTTCACTATCACTGGGTCAGCATCCTGGAACTCTTTCCCTAACAGCACTGTGGGTATACCTACACCACATGGACTGCAGTGGTTCAAGAAGGCTGATCACCACTATTTTCTCAAGGGCAATTATGGATGGTCAATAAATGCTGGCCTTCTCAGTGACACCCTCATTCCATGAACGAATAAAAAAATTTGGAAGACATGTTTATGTTCTGTATACTACCTGGATTAACCTTCCATTGCTGTCTTCTTGCTCAAGCTAGTTCATATTAAATGTCTGCAGAGCATTGAGAATTTTGGAAAGATGACTTACCAGGTGAAGTGTGTCTGAGCTAGCATGGTACATGAATTAACAAAATGAGCCAGTAATTTAGAAAAAGCATTTAAAAATCAACTCTCTTTTTCAAGCAGTGATTAACACACTTGAATCCCAAGTGATGACAGTCTGGATTAAGTTTATTAACATCCCATGTTGCTTTCCAGAGCAGCTGCATTCTATCTTGCTGGTAAAACCAACCTATTTATGCTCGAAAGCAATTTTCAAAGGACATAGAAAGAGATCTCAAGCAGCCATTCCCTGCTACCAGCTGGAGGTGCCTGTGTTTAATCTGAAATTCAACACTTTTCTAACCTGACCTGCCACTTTAGTCAGTCAATGTGAAAAACAAACCTGAACAGTTGACAAGAAATGTTACATGTTTGAGTTAACATTCATTTCTCTAATTGAAAGCATTTGGGAATCTGCCACACATCCTCTTGAAGAGGTCCATAGCTCAGTCTTAGAATGTCTCACAGCATTGCAGGTAATCATTTTGCCTTGTACAGCTCAATAGTTCCATTTCTCAATAACTCAGATCCAATTAGTTTAGATCCCACTCCCAGGGAGTGTAGGTTGGAGTCACAGGGGTAGAAAGCTATAGTCCAATCCACTCCCTTTGAGCATGTTGCCTTGGGAAACAAACGATCATGGAATTAACTCCAGGATCTTTTAGACTTAGTTTTAAAGCAAAATGAAGCTTTGTGCATCACACACTTTTGAATTACTATTCAAGTTGTCAGGCAAGTCCACCACCTGCCAAGAATGAGGAAAATTAATTGCGCCGCATGACATTAAAACTTAAAATTGCAAGCCCCTGACTGGAAAGAGGCATTAATCTACCAACAGACAAGTACTTCAAAAGGACAAAGGAGCTATTCCTTGCTCCAATTTAATCCACAATGGACTTTTGATTACCAGACATTGAAAGTGAAAAGGCTAGCATTCCAGGTTAACTGCTAAGATGGCCGAATACACAAACAGACGTGGTCAGCATGGCTGGCTGACTGTTGGAGTTTTTTTGAATTTGAACTTCCAACAAGGAATTTGAAATCAAAAAGCTATTTTCTCCTGGACTGAGAACAGCTCTCTCCTGTCTGCTTTCATCTCGCTCTCACCAGCATTGGAAACCATTTAAGACATATGAACCCCAAGACAGAAAAGTCTTCTACAGTGAACAAGGTTTAAGAAGAATACTGGGCCCCAACGAAAAGTAAGAGCTGTCTACAATCAAGGACTCTACGGTGAGCTGGAAACACAGAAACAGGAACAAGAAATCCCCTTTAGAGACTGTCTCAAACCTCTCCATTTTATTTTCTTCTGCTCTTTTCTGTCACTATTTGCATGTGTGTATCGCTCGTGCATGCTAGCGTGGGCGCGTTGTATATACATAGGTATTAATCGTATTAGGGTTTAAGGTTTAATAAATTTAACTTTTTTTCTTTAAATCTGAAGAAAACCTGGTGTGCTCATTTCTTTGCCTTATAACTGGAAAGCTGTGAACAAGGGTTCACAAATGAGGAGCTCAAAACACTGTTTATAATTAAACCCTGTTACAATAATGGCAGAGGCAGGAACCCTCACAATATTTAAATAGTATTTAGATCAGCACTTGAAACTCCATAGCATACAAGGCCAACTGTTGGAAAATGGGATTAGAATAGATAGGCTTGATGGCCAGCGCAGACACGATGGGCCGAAGGGCCTGTTTCTGTGCTGTATAACTCTATGACTCTAATAAGACCAGATGAAGACAGTAAAAGACACCTCGACACCTTTCTCACCTGGTCATAACAGAATTAATGATCGATACGTTGAGTAGAAAATTGTGAAACAGTGAGAAAAGATATTCTCTCTTATTCAAAGGGCTAAATCAAATATCTGGATACATCACATGCACTCGTGATATAACTGGAATGTTTATTATGCTCATCAGTTGTTACCAAGGAACATAGCTAAATAGCCTAGGCTTCAACAGGCATTAATAGCTGCCGACTAAAGTGAGCAAGATATTTGTGTTTGATATTGATCTTGTGAGTCAGTGAGTTAGCCTGATGGAATGCAGAAATTTACACTAAAAATAGTTTGGGTACAGTGTGACAGTCATCAGTGTATTCAACAGAACCAGCTGTGACCTTCTGCACAATTGAAATGAATCAAAACTTGAAGACAATTTTGTTGCACTGGATATTTGTATTCCAACACCCTGCGATTAAGAGTTGTGGTGCATTTTGATGATTCTTCACTTGGTTTTTCTTTTTATTACCTCACCAACCACATTCCTCCCTGGCTCTTGAAGGTGCCAATTCATGTTGAAGTATAATTCCACTGATGTTTCCTATCCTTCAATATCTCAGCCAAGTGACCATTCTTCATATGAGCCTAGACAGGCAATGAGAGAACTACAGTTGAACCCTTTCTAAAGTCAGGAGCTCTGAGGCTAATTGAAGTGTCCCTACCACAACAGCAAAGATCAAGTAATGTAGCACATAGTGAGATTGATCCTGCATCTTTTCTGCCTGTGTGGTTGAGATCCACATTGACAATAAGGAATTTTTTAAATTCATAAACCAAAGCTGCTGTTTTCCAGAGGTCTTCAAATCTCCGAAGTAACTGTCCTCTTAAAAAAATGCTTTCGGACCTGGTTTATATATCAGTAGATTTGGCCAAAACTAAATCTACTCACTTATATAAGAAAAAGAAAGGTTAAACAATTAACGTGCTTTCAACTGTAAAAATCATAACCAAATTAATATTTTGCTTCATAAAGTATGTATTTTGTTTAAAAGTTAAAATTCTGCGCAAATTTGTAAAACAAATTTAACTGATGACATGGAAAACATCATGCAGAATTATCCAGTGTCAGGATATGCCAAATGAGACATTAATTTCATCGATTGGAAACATACCTTAGACTTTTAATGGAAAAAATCCTACAAGTAACATTTTAAAAAACTAGCAGCCAAGATGGCCACTGCCATTTACATCTGAAATACCAGGAGATTGGACTGGAGACAAAAAGTCTAAGAAGAAACCGAGCCAGGAAAATGGCTTGCTCCAAGTGATTGAATTACCTAGAATGGCTTCATTATTTTGGCAGTCAAGGCCATCTCAACCCATTGACTTTGAAAGAGACAACCCCCTCCAAGTGTGAATGGACACTCTGGGGCACGTAGAACCTTGAATTTTATGATAAGATTCCAGAAAAACCTCATTAGAAACAAAAGGGATTGAGAAGAACCACGTGACCGCCTGTTCACCTCTGAAGAAACAAGTTTTGTTACACAGACGAGCAGTAACTGAATGTACAGCAGCATAGAAGGCTGCTGGTCCCCTGTCTCTCTCTCCCCACAAAATATCACGTGAAAACCGTCTGCGACTAGGGGATCCTCAAAGCCTACAGACTGCTACAGCCAGCAAGTGAAGGTGAAGAGAGCCAACTACAGATTCTGCCTTCAGGAAAACCCTGAGCAAAGCAAGCCAGCCAAAATACACTTTGAGCAAACGAGAACGTCAAGAACATTGCTTCAGCCGAGGACTACTGGATCATCCACTTTACTATATTAAGTTCCATTTAATCTGGACTTTAATCCAACCAACAAATCTATTTACCCTCTTGTAATCTACTTGTAGGTGTGTGATTCTTGTGTGAATGCGTATATGAACATGAAGCGTATTTTAGTATTTTAAAATCCAGTTAGAACGTTAAGTATAATAAACTTACCTGTTTCTTGTTTAAACTCAATAAAACCTGTCCGATTGTTTTTGTCACGATCAAAGTAAAGGAAAAAGGTAAAACAATCAGTGAGGTGGTAAGCACAGCCATTGTTTAAAAGGAATAAATCCTGTTGCGGACAAATAAGAGGAAGGGGCGAGAGGGGAGCCCGAGACCCCCTCCTCACCTGACCGTAACACCAGAATACCTTTAAATGAAACAGAAATGGCATCCTCCCTGGCTACCAATGAAAAAAACTGCAACGGGCTGGATTTCAAATAATTCACAGTAGCAGCAGCACCTGGAAAACCAAGCTATTAAAAATTTATATTCAAGCAACCTTTAATAAGCTATTTAAGGCTATTGCTGTGCTGATCATTTGGAATTCCTTTTTATTCAGATGAATAGAAGTTGAATAAATGGAGCCAACCCTAGTCTTCTGCATGAAAAATATTTTACCTATAAATCCTGGATATTACAGAAAAATCTTCCTCCCACCTTTAAAAGATAGTTGATGGTATAGGCAGGCAATGTGCATGCAAACAGCTCAACAAAACAAATGAAGCATTTATACAGCACAATTTCACTAATGATCCTGCATATCTATTGACAATTTTTAAAAAGTTGTTTTGGCTTACGCTGTGTCCATCTTGTATTTAAGCATATTTCTTAAATTATGTAGAACTGCTACTATTTAATCCAAATCTAAAGCAAATTAGTATTCCATAGCAATATTATGCAAATAAGTCCGCCCAGATGGTAGTGTCTAAATTATGTTTAAAACAATTGGCAGATCCAGTGAATGAAAAGAAGAATTCTTCTAACTATATTGCTTTTCCTCCAGCGTCACTAGGTCAAAATCTTGGAACGCCATTTCTAACAGCACAGTGGCAGAACCTTCACCAAATGGACTGGAGTGCTTCAAAAAGGTGGCTCACCACTGCCTTCTCAAGGGCAATAAGGGATGGGCAATTAATGCTAGTCTTGCCAGGGATGCCCCCATCCCATGAATAAACAAAAAAAGTCACATCTAATGCCCTGCAAAGCTTTTAATGTCAGACAGGAAACACGTTAACTTCTAACATCATAGTACATTAATAGGTCGGGCTGCAGCTCACAAACATGAAATTAGAAATATTATAGCATACACATAATGACCAGCCATTGTGTATTCAAATAGTAAACAAGGCTGAAAAATTCCAGCCTTTATTTCAGAAAGAGTGCATTGTGAAACTGGAATTAGGAATACAGGCTTTCTTTGTCTTACCATCTTTACTATCCATAGATTTAGCTACATCCAGTTCAAATGCATCCTGCATCTGTTGACCCCGAAAACGTTTTAGGTGCTCAGCTTCAATCAGATCACTGTCTTCCTCTTCCAAAGGTTGCCACGTACCATCAATAAACCACTGGCCACGCATGACTACAATCTGATCAGATTCTGCAAAGTCAAAGACAACAGAAGTAGAGTTAATTGGAGAAAACAAAATCTGGCATGCTGCAAGATCCCTGAACTTTTTTTCTTAAACATACTAGTCGCACAAGAATCGAAAATACTGCAGCAGTTCTCACTACAGATGCTGCCTGACCTGCTGGGTGTTTTCAGAATTTTCTGTTTTTGTTTCACGTTACTGGAACAATGGAAGGGGGAAAAGAGAGAAGGAAGAAGGAGAAAAGGAAAGATTAGATTGTACTGTACAGGATGTTAAAAAACACAACATAAACAAGCAACTTATGTTCTACCCATTTCATTATTTCTAAGAGTTCTTATTTTTAATAAGTGGACTAACACTGGTTAATGTTTTCACAAATCAAAACAAGCTAACAAAAGTTAAAAGCTGAATTATTGACCTCAATTTTGTTCTTAAAAAATGATAAAATCCTACTGTTAAGTGGTAGCAAGTGACTCTTCCATAAATACCAGAAGCCAGCAATGCTCTGGCTGTTCTTTTTCAAACTGCTAGTTTCCTGACAAGAGGGATTTAAAGCAAAAGCCCTACATATGGAGGAGCCTCCTTTCACCAAGTAGTGTAAGAAATGTCATCTTCAAATTTTGTTCCCCTATCCCTAACAAATTGGTCTATTATCAATGCTACAACTACCAGGAAGATCAAAGCAAGTAATAAAAAATCCCTATAAAATACAGTGAAAGGGTCTGGTTGGTACAGTTGATAAATAATAGCTTCTCACCTCTGTAACCTGGGTTCAAGTTCAGCCCCGACTGTTCAGATAAAAGCTTTTCTGTGTCTGTAGGATGCAAGAGTCCTATATGAAATGAGTTTGCACAGTTCCAATCGACATGAACCTAATTGCTAATCTCACTTGGAGATAGTCAACATGCAAGACGAAAAATGTTACTGGTGCAGTTGGAGGTGGTCTTCTTTGGTTGAGGCTCAGACATATTGGTGGTGCAAAGTGTTTATGGACAGGGGATAAGTGGTCCTCTAAAACTAATCAAAGATTAGGGGCGGCGCAGTGGTTAGCACTGCAGCCTCACAGCTCCAGGGACTCGGGTTCAATTCTGGGTACTGCCTGTGTGGAGTTTGCAAGTTCTCCCTGTGACCGCATGGGTTTTCGCCGGGTGCTCCAGTTTCCTCCCACCGCCAAAGACTTGCAGGTGATAGGTAAATTGGCCGTTGTAAATTGTGTAGGTAGGTGGTAGGGAATATGGGATTACTGTAGGGTTAGTATAAATGGGTGGTTCTTGGTCAGCACAGACTCGGTGAGCCGAAGGGCCTGTTTCAGTGCTGTATCTCTAAATAAAATAAATAAAAAAAGTTTTTATAACAGAGGGATGAATCTTCTGTGTTAGATTATGTATCCGTGTTCTGGGAGTGGCTCACAAGAGCCTGTAAAGTGGCTCAGTCACACCTGAAAGCTTCTCAAACAACCATGAACGCATGGGCAGACAAACATGCCAAGACCCGAACATTTCAATCAGGGCATGAGGGTGTTGGTATTACTACCTTCACAGGGTGAACCGCTGAAAGCACATTTCAGTAGTCCATATAGAGTAGTCAAAAGGATTGGTAAATTATTTGACTGATACCCTAGTACCCTGGAAAAAGAATCGGCTGTGTCACATCAATATGTTGAAACAATATTATCACCGGAGCAGAATACGCAAGTACAGGTATGTCAGGTAGTAAGGACAGTGAAGGACGAAAGGGATAGTGAGGATGAGGCAGAAGGAGGCCTAGACAATTCCCAGATTGAACCTCCTACTATCTGGTTAGCTAATACTGAATTGTTAGGGAGATTAGACACTATGCTTTCACATTTAGATGCAGAACAATGAGGAGACCTAAAAAGGCTACTCACAGCATTTAAAAAGGAGTTTGTAGGGACAAAACTGGATGTACAGCCTTAGTCATACATAATTTGAATATAGGAGAATCCTCTTCTATAAAATAGCATCGTTACCGCTTAAGTCCAGAGAAACAGGCCCAGGTGAAAGCAGAAATCCAGTATATGTTGGAAAACCATCTAATGGAACCCAGTCAAAGCAGCTGAAGTGCCCCAATGGTGTCAGTCCCTAAGCCTGATGGTTTAACTAAATGCTGCTTGTATCACAGAAAAGTTAATGCAGTAACAAAGGCAGACTCTTACCCAATTCCTCGCTTGGAAGACTATTGAAAGAGTTGGCAGTGCCATGTTTCTTACCATAATAGATTTGTTAAAGAGATACTGACAGATTCCTTTAACACACCAAGCTAAAGAAATATCAGCCTTGGTCATACCAGACAGTCTTTTCCAATGCCGAGTGATGCCATTCGGGCTAAAAAATGTCCCAGGAATTTTCCAGAGACTAATGAACCAAATGGTAGCCAGTGTTCCTAATTGTGTGGTTTACCTTGATGATGTGCTGGTATACAGCGACACTTGGAAGGACCACTTGGAACAACTAGAAGCTCTGTTTAGAAATTTAGAGTAAGCTTATTAGATGATAAACTTTGTCAAAAGTGAATTTACAAAAGCGTGGGTAACTTACCAAGGACATATACTAGGGCAAGGAAAAGAGTTGCCAAGAACAACAAAAGTACAAGCATTGGTGGGGCTCCCTGCCCCCAAGACTAAATGAGAAATCATGAGTGTTTTGGGGATGTGTGGTTTCTACCGCAAGTTTGTACCAAATGTCAGCACTATAGCTGCTCCACTGACGGATTTGCCTCAAAAAATAACCAAGGTAGTGTGGTCAGGGGAGTGCCAAGCATCTTTTGAAAGGTTGAAAGTAATTTTGATTAATGAACCAGTGTTGGCTGCCCCAAATTTCACTAAGCCCTTCAAGGTTGCAATTGATGCTAGTGACCTGGGGATCAGTTTAGTCCTGTTACAAGAAAATGAATCGGGCATAGAAATGCCAGTGGGATACTTTTCCAAAAAGCTAAAGCAACACCAAAAGAGATACTCTAGTGTAGAAAAGAAACCCTGGGCTTACTACGAGCTCTTAAACATTTTGAAGTCTATGCCCACCACAGTTAGTATATACTGATCATAACCCCTTAGCTTTTGTGAAAAAATTCAAAAACCAGAATGCCTGACTATTTCAATGGAGTTTACTATTACAGCCCTATCACTTAAAGATGATCCATATTGTGGGGAAAAACAATGTAATTGCTGATGCTTTGTCTAGAATTTAGAGTACAAAGATGGTACAGGACATAACTTTATTAGTTACAGGTAAAGAGTGAATGAATTCTGTTTTTTGACCACACTTTATAATGAAATGCATTTAAAAATGGTGTTTCATTCCTCCAAGGATGGAGTTGTCATGAATGTGCTTCCATTGTTAATATTGTTTGAGGACTTGTGTGTAAAAGACTGTGAAGAATATCTGAGGAGATGCTGGACTTTTTGTTTTTAAAAAGAGGGTCACTGGAAGGGCACTTGGGACTTTGTTTAAAAACAAACACTTATTTGGAAGTCACATGTCTTAAGCTAAGTAAAAAGCAGGAGCCTTGCTGGCATTGGAGTTGTTTACAGAGAGGTGACATGTCTAGACTTATGGTGGTCAAGAGTTGTTTTTGTTTTTGGATATTGTTTGGAGTTCAATTGGTGTGTAAGCCTGCTAAGAGAGAGAGGCTACCAACTCATCCTGTTCCACCTCTTTGAAAAACCCTGAGAATCCAGTGTGAGAACTGGAGAAACTGATGTAGCATTTCTCCTGAGAAGCTTCTGGAAGACTTACTCTTGACAATCTTGAACAAACTACTTCTGAAAAGATCCCAGTGACAACTGCATAAGTTTAATGGCACACGTTTACATGTATCCGGACACCAGACTAACTGGAACAGTCCACATCTTATCCTTTTTCTTCAAGAATTAACAAGTACTTGGCCAACGTATTTTTTGCTTTTCTCTGATCTCTGCAGAGAGCGCTTCTTTATTTTTCCTTTAACCGGTCTGCGTGCGTGCATGGGTGTTGGGGTTATTTAGAAGGGAATATGTTTATACTTTCATATTTCAATGTGTTAATAAGCTTTGCATCTTTATTGAATGTGTCTTCTATCATAAATTAATAATTTTGCTGTTTTTTAAAAAAAATTTATTTAGAGATACAGCACTGAAATAGGCCCTTCGGCCCACAGAGTCTGTGCCGACCATCAACCACCCATTTATACTAATCCTACACTAATCCCATATTCCTACCACATCCCCACCTTCCTGATATTCCGCTACCACCTACCTATACTAGGGGCAATTTATAATGGCCAATTTACCTATCAACCTGCAAGTCTTTGGCTGTGGGAGGAAACCGGAGCACCTGGCGAAAAGCCACGCGGAGAGCTTGCAAACTCCGCACAAGCAGTACCCAGAATTGAACCCGGGTCGCTGGAGCTGTGAGGCTGCAGTGCTAACCACTGCGCCGCCCAGAAGAAATTAAAGAAATCTGGTTGGCAGATTTTTATTCTGAGACTAGAATAGATAAAGCATATAACTGGCCTGGTCAGTAACTGGGTAAAACATTCAAATATATGTTGTGACCTGTGGAGAAGTGGAACTAGAGAAAGACAGTGCACTCCTCCATCCTCGGTAACACTTCCTAATTGCTTGCTGTATCTGCATGCTAACTTTCTGTGTTCCTTATACAAGCACACCCAAGTCTCTTTGAACATCAACACCTTTTTAAAAATATTCTTTTTCATTCTTACAACCAAAGTGAATAATTTTACACTTCCCTACATTATACGCCATCTGCTACCTTGTTGCCCACTCACTTAACTTGTCTATATCTCTTTGCAGCCTCTGTGTCCTACCCACAGATTAGCTTTCCACTTACCTTTGTATCATCAGCAGACTTAGACACATTGCTCTCTGTCTCTTTATCCAAGTCTTTAATATAGATTGTAAACAGCTGAGGCCCCAGCACTGAACCTTGCAGCACTCCACTATTCACTGCCTGCCAACTTGAAAATGCCCCGTTTGTGCCCACTCTGCTTCCTGTCAACATTGTTAACCAATCCTCTACTCATGCTAATATATTACCCCCAACTCCATTAACCCTCATCTTGTCTATTAAGCTTTTGTGTGGCACCTTATTGAATGCCTTTGGAAATTCAAGTATACATCTGCTGGTTCCTCTTTATCTACCCTACTAGTTACATCCTCAAAAAACTCTTAATAAATTTGCCAAATATGATTTCCTTTTAGTAAAACCATGCTGACTTGTTCTAATCATGCTGTGCTTTTCCAAGTGCACTATTAAGACTTCTTTAATTATAGATTCCAGCATTTTTCCAACGACTGATGTTAGGCTAACTGGCCTGTAATTTCAGATTTTCTCTCTCCTTTCTTTCTTAAAGCGTTGTAACATTTGCCAACTTCCAATCTGATGGGACTGTTCCTGAATCTAAGGAATTTTGGAAAATTATAGCTAGCGCGTCTACTATCTCTGCAGCTATCTCTTTTAGAACCCTAGGGTTTATGCCATCAGGTCCTGGGGATTTGTCAGATTTTAGTCCCTTAAGTTTCTCCAATAATTTCCTCACTCTTTTTAGCCCCTGGGTTACTGTCTATTTCTGGTATGGAACTTGTGTTTTCTACTGTGAAGACAGACACAAAATATTTGTTCAATGCCTCAGCCATTTCCTCATTCTCCATGATAATTTCTTCTGTCTCGGTTTCTAAGGGATCAACGTTTTACTTTAGTTAATTTTTTCCTTTTTATATACCTATAAAAGCTCTTGCAATCTGTTCTTATATTACTGGCTAGTTTACTCTCATTCTACTATTTTCCTTTATTAAAATCAACTTTTAGGTGGCCCTTTGCTGGTTTCTAAAACACTCCCAATCCTCAGATTTGCTACCATTTTTGCAGGATGGCAGACAGTGGTTAGGTCCAGTGCTAGGTCCAGGACAACTTTTTATTTGAGTATATAAATGATTTGATATTGGAATAGAGTAAAATTTCAAAATTTGCCGATGATACAAAACTTGGAAATGTGGCAGACAGTGAGGACAATACAAATCGACTACAACAGGACATAGATAGGTTAGCAGAATGGGAAGACAAGTGGCAAATGGAATTCAATACAGAGAAGTGTGAGGTGATGTATTTTGGCAGAAGGGATGGGAAGAGGCAATATATATTAAATGGCACGTTGTAAAGCATGTGCAGGAACAGAGGGAGCTGGGGGTTCATGTGCATAGATCTTTGAAGGTGGCAGGACATATTGAGCAAGTAGTTAGCAAAAGCAAATGAGATAGTGCGCTTCATAAATAGAGATGCTGAGTTCGAAAACAGGGAAGTTATGCTGAACCTGCGTAAAGTTTCTGGTTAGGCCACAACTAGAGTATTGTGTCCAATTCTGTTCACCACACATTAGGAAGGACACGAGGGTCCTTGAGAGGGTGCACATGATAAATTTACCAGAATGGTTCCAGGGATGAGGAATTTTAGGTGCAAGGTTAGGTTGGAGAAGTTGGGATTGTTCTCCATGGAGCAAAAGGAGATTGAAGGGAAATTTGATAGAAAGATTATGACTGATTTAAATAAGATAAACAAAGAAAAGCTGTTTCTGTTAGCTGGTGATACAAAGATGAGGAGATAATGTTTTAAGGTGTTGGGCAAGTGATGCCAGGGGTGAGGGGGGAAATGTGAGGCAGAACATTTTTTTTTTTTACACACAGCAAGTGGTTAAGACCTGGAACTCGCTGACTATGAGAATGGTGGAAGTAGAGTTGATGAATGATTTCAAAAGGAAACTGGCTGGGCACATGAAGGGCTACAGCAGGGGAATGGGACTGACTGGATTGCTCTAGAGAGCCAGCATGGACTCGATGGGATGACCCTGCGCCATAATGACCATTTAAAACATATGGTTGGAGATATGTAACAACACTTCAGTAGAAAATAAATGATAGATCTTTACAACAATAATGCTGGACATGCTAAACAAGTACACACCTAACACAAGCAAACTCAGATAAATGATGAATTAACTAAACAAGTGAAGTAAAGATGAAATTACTTTTACAAATCCTGCAGGGAAAAATGACTCACTGGGATGAATACAGATCAATCAAAACAAGTTGAAAGGGTAATCAGAGTGAAAGAGAGATCTAGAACAAAAACAAGCATAACAGCAGAGGTAAAATACAACAGTAAACAAAAATTTCAATACTAAAATAGTATGAGCTCTACCAAAGAACAGGCAAGAACATTAAAAGATAGCAAATATTCCATAATGATTACATACTCTAACACAGATGGCAAATAATATACCTCTGGCCTCGACCCTGCACCCAGCCTCCAAAACAGCATATTAAGACAAAATTCAAATGAGATGGAAGTTCTATAAAAGCTAAAAGGACTTAAAACAATTAAATCCCCAGAGACAGAGGTACTTATCATAGGCTAATGCAGTACCCATATTCAAAAAGGACAATAAAACAGGCGCAAACAATTAAAGACTACTAATCTTCAATTCTATGCAAAATAACGGAATCGATCGGGGTAAACTTGAAAATTATCTGGCAAAAAAAGGGTACTGGTTTGAGTGGGTAATGTTAAGGTTGTTGGGGTAGGGTGGCGAAATATTGAGAGCTCAGTAATGGGACTTCTGATGATTCTAATTGACTTTGATGCCTTGAATTCAGAAGCTCAATGTAAATTGGTCAAATCTGCACATGAAACCAAACTGAGCAGGGCCGTGAGATTGAAGGAAGCATCCGAGAAATTACAGAAGGAGCTAAACAAATTGAGAGAGTGGGCTGATCACTGGCAGCTGAAATTTAATGCAGACAAGTGTAAGTATTGTACACAGGAAAGAAGAATGGGCTTCACAAATACTATGAATGGCATTGAAAATAGCTATAGTTAAGAGATTTAGAAGTCCTTAGTCTCAACACATCCAACCAATGCACAACAGCAAATAATACCAATAGAATGTTAAACTTTGCAGTGAAAACAGTAGAGTGGAAGAGAGGAAGTGGTGATCAGCTGTACAGTGCCCTAATCAGACCATGCCTCACGTACTGTGTTCACTTCTGATTGTTGAAAAACGAGGGAGGCATTCAAGAACTGGAAGCAATACAGAGAAGAGCCACAAAGCTGATCCCTAGTGTTAGGGATTGGAGTTTCAAGGAAAAACAGGAGACACTATGATTTTCACTAAGGAAAGGAAGCATCGGAAAGGTGGCCTTATAACAGGAAGTACAGAAGGTGGTACATGGTATAAGAAAAGTTAATCCACAAAACTGATTTAAAATAAAAAAAGAGTGGGAGCAGGATATGAGGGGATTTTTATAATATTAATTCTCAGGATGTGGGTATTGCTTGAATTGCCGCCAATCATTGTCCATCCCTGAGGTGGTGGTGGGCTGCCTCCTTGAACCTCTGTAGTGCTTTGATACAACTGAGTAGCTTGGTAAGCCACTTCAGAAGGCAATTAAGAGTCAAATCATGTGGGTATGGGACCGCTGGGTAATTAGGGATGGACATACTGGCCTTGCCAGTGACGCCCAGACCCAGTGAATGAATAAAAAAGACTTGAGGCCAAGCATAACCTATTCAGTAATTACTAGACCAGGTCAATTTGTGAATACCACCCCAAACCATTTGGCCATGACAAATATATCACCGACCGATTTTTTTTTAAACATATGGAATAGATTGTTCCAGGAAACTCTTAAGAGTACCGATAATCTAATGTTCCCACTTCCCCCAGTATTTTGGCACTTCTGTGGAATAGAGGAAAAGCAACACTTTTAGGTGGGAGTGGGAGGTGAAGGAGGCAAGGGTCAAGAAAACTTACAATTTTGTAAATTAGAACAGAGGAGGAGGGTACAAGAAATCAAAGGGTTTGAAGGCTAATATTAAAACTCCACAGATCAAACATTTCAAAGACAAAAATATGATCCTTAACCACTACAGATGGTCAACAGAAAAAAAACACTTTAATAAGCTCCCAAAGCAAGCTGCAAAGCGCCTATTTCAAAGTAAACAAATTCTTTGAAGATTATGATACATCTGGAAGGTTCCAGCATAACAGCAGAGGTTGAAAAAGCAAATCAATAGCATTATTAAAATCTTTACATTAATTAGACTTAGTAGTTCAAATGCAAATCCAATTGGAGAGTTTCCCTTCAAATCTTCTCAAGACAGCAAGCTCCCTTAAATATTAAAAGAAATGACGGTTGGAGGCACAAACATGTTTTTTCACTTTTGAATGTATTATGTGCTTATTGAAACGAAAGACAAGCAGATTTTGATAATCAGACCATCCATGTGCATACATTGTGCCCGAATGACCCTTCTACAGCTGGCCCTTCAAGTGGTGTAGAGGGAGCATTTCACATTAGATACATTACATCACACTGTCCCCATTTGTTCACTTATTGTTTTCATCTGTACAAGCAAACTTCATATGCTGGCGAGGTTTGCATAAACTGAGGTCTTCTGTACTTAGCAGCTTGCCACCTTAAAGCAATTGCATAGATTGGTGCCAGAAGACTCATTATCATGGTTCTTGAATGGCAGATAGTACTACCAGCCCTCCATAGCACATTGAGCACAAACTGAGTGAATTAAAAACTTATCAGACATCAAAATAGAGTTCTCTCTCATCTCTGCTTAAAACTCATTAAATATTGCATATCTTCCACTCAAACATAAATTGCCCTGAATGAAAATCTGTTATTTTCATTTAAATGTAAACATTGAATCCAGACCCGTTCCTCCATTCTTGAACAAGACCTTTACCAACCCAGTGCGAACTTGACTGACAAAACTGGAAACACAATCTTTCGCAGGTATTGTATCAGGTGCAATGCCATAAACATTATATTCAAAATGAGGAGACCTGGTGACAAAAAGGACCACCTTACATTTCAGAGTTGAGATTATAATGCAATTGTACTGCTCATATATAAGGCATATATAAGGATGCTTAACTGAAGTCAATTTCTGCATTAGATATACCAGTAATCTACAAATATTTAAAAAGTATTAATATATGCAAGAACAATAGCTAGGAATTGTTCTTGTTAATTACATGTTGACAAATAAATAATGACTGAAGTAATATTTTTACTGAATGTTTGAATGTTTACTGTTACGCCAATGTGTTTTGTTGAATGACAATTTTCTTTGGTCCACTGACTGGAGAGCTGAATTTGTATTTTTTTTTAAAAAGACCAGCTAACAGGATAATTTTGGTGGCAGCTTAAGATGATCACCTAGTTTGCAACACTGGATCCGACATTGCGAAGGACTGTGAGGAGGGAGATGAAACGTCTGTGCATTTCCCAGCAAGAACCAAGACCCAGGAAGTTTAAAGGAACTACCTGTTCTTTCAGCAAGCAGAGAACTACTGCTAACTACTATGTTTGAATCACTGAGTGATTGTCATGTGACAAGCCCCTCCCCAACTGTGGTTTTAAGCAGGTGTTTTCTCTGCAGCAGAGGAGAAGCAACTGAACTGTGACAGTGGGGGTCTCTCTCTTTCTCTATTCCAGCTTGAAAGCTTTCAAATCCTGCCTATTGACTGACCACCTTTACATACTCTGGCTAAAAGAAGAAACCCCATTGGAGGAAATCATCTGCATCGCTGTCTCCAAAGAGACCCACCAAACCAGTCATCTACCTCTTCAAACTGAAAGCTGCAGGACCACCGAATTCAGCTAGAAGCTAGCCGAATCATCAAACGCTACATACTGTATACCCCTTATTTTCTATGCACTAACAGATTTACAAGAATGTTGCCAGGGCTTGAAAGTTGCAGCTATTGGATCAGCTAGGGTTGTTTTCCTTAGAACAGAGGAGGGTGAGGGGTAACTTAATTGAGGTGTACAAAATTATGAGGGGCCCAGATAGAGTAGACAGGAAGGACCTGTTTCCCCTAGCGGAGAGATCAATTACCAGAGGGCACAGATTTAAGGTGATTGGCAGAAGGATGTGAGGAGACGTGAGGAAAAACCTTTTTACCCAGAGGGTGGTGGATGTCTGGAATTCACTGCCAGGAACGGTGGTGGAGGTAGAAACCTTCAACTCATTTAAAAGGTACCTGGACCTGCACCTGAAATGCTGTAACCTGCAAGGCTACAGACTAGGTGCTGGAAGGTGGTATTAGATTGGGTGGCTAGTTTTATCGGCTGGCGCAGACACGATGGGCTGAATGGCCTCCTTCAGTGCTGTAATTTTTCTATGGTTTCTAACTCAACCAATCTACCTTTCTCCACTCTGTAACCTATTGTGAGTGTGTAAACCTCTAGTGTGTGTGTGTGAGAGAGAGTGAAAGTTGGCGCGTAATTATTTTCATTAGTTCGGTTTAGATATAATAAAGTTAACCGCTTTCTTTGTTAAACTCAAGAAAACCTGTCTGATTGGTTCTGGTTATGATCATAACCAGAACCAATCAAACATCTACTGAATTGGCCAGTCATTCCACTTTAAGAAGAAATTAAACCTGTTGTGGTCAAACAGGGAAGGAAAGAGGGAAGCCCTTTGACCTCTCCTCACTTGAACATAACATTCCAAAAACAGCTGATCTGAATTTGTTCTTTATTTATTCCTCGTGCCATTTTGAAAGAGCTGTACACAAATACAGGATTTATCCAAGTTATATTATAACACTGCACCTCTTTTTATGCTCTTTTAGTACTTTTCTGCAAGTTTCACCACATAAATAGCAATATTACAATAAGGCAGGAATCATTGCCACCAGCTACCATCACAGAACCACCCAAAACCTCCCCCAGACATGCAAAAACCTACACAGACCCCAAATCTGATTACAAACACCAGCCATCCTTCTGCATTCTCTCAGATGAGTGCACCAAGTTATGGATAATTTTCTACTGTGGGCATGTACTCACCAAGAAAAGGAATGATGGGGCATCCATAACCTTCTGGGGTAGAGAATTCCAAAGATTCACAACACTCTGAGTGAAGAAATGTTTCCTCACCTCAGTCCTAAATGACCAATCTCTTAATCTGAGCCTGTGCGTTTGGGTTCTAAATTCCCCAGCTAGAGGAAACAACCACTCAGTGTCTACCCTGAAAGCCCCTTTAGAATCTGGTATGTTTCAGTAATATCACCTCTCATTCTTCTAAACTCCTGAACATAGGCTCAATTTACTCAGCCTCTCATCATGGGACAACCCTCTCATCCCAGGAACCAATCTAGTGAACCATCGCTGTACTGCCTCCAATGCAAGAATGTCTTTCCTTAAATATGGAGACCAAAACTACACACAGTACTCTAAGCTGGCTTATTTCCCACAGCTTGTGGAGAACTAGCTCATTTGTAATTCTGGTGCCTGTAGGATAGATTGTGACAAATAACAAACGATGTGCAATTTAAAAAAAAAACAGAATGGCAGTATAGTACTAGGCCATAGGTCCAAGGTTCAAACAGTCTGTACTGAGTTAGCTGATCTCTGCTGGGCAGCATTTGGAGTTCTACAATCGGCCTCATAAGTCCCTGAGCTAACGAGAAAGACAGCAGTCAAGGTTTCCACACCTAATTGCTGCTCAAATAATCCATAATGCAAAGTGTGGGTGGAAGCATTAGGGCCTGTGTAATGTCCCATTGGAGGATTGGACAGATACTTTTCTGCTTCTGACAAAAACAAATGCTTCCCTGAGCAAGGGCAAATCTTTCAAGAAAAAAGAAAATACAAATTAAACTCACTCTGATACTTCATTATAAGTTCTTTTGACTAAATGTGGAACACGTTGGGGGTCAAGTTTAAGTTCGTCTACACTAGTAATATCAGCACAATCCAGGTGGAAATGGCCAAGCCATCGCAAAAGACTGGAGAATTTTAAAAGCTAGCGAGATAAGCCTAAAACCACTTATGTTTGTGCTTTCGATGGGCTTTTACACTGATTCAATTCATCGGATCAGGCCCCGCCCACAAAACCTACATTCCTCACTAGTTGTGTTTTGACCACTCTTTTTAAGTTGCAACATTCTGGTGCCCATAGAGGTGATGGATGTCATTGTTGCAGTATCAGTGCAATTACTATGGCATAACCGGATTCAATTCAATTTCCACATCTGATTTTCAAAGTTAATGAGTCAAGGAGGAAAATAAAATCCTGATTTCTCACCACAGATATCTTCACTATGCCTCCTAAAAATGTGCTAGTGGCAGATCATCAGTGCACAATGGTTTAGTTTAGTAATGCATTTTAATTTTAACAGGAGGACTGCTAGAAAGCCCCTTTAGCCAGTGTCCAATAATCCACTTTCTGCATTTAATTCTAAGAAGGGACATTGTTGCTGTACCAGGGCGTTTGGAGCAGACCATACATTTTAAATAGCTGACTGTCATTTTGGTCAATACATTAAGTTTGCACTGTAGCATGTATATCACATGATAGCAAATTTTTGCCATGGACATATTTCAATTATTTATTTGAATGTTGCAAATTTCTTCTGACAGATGTAATCACTGAAGCATGACACCACCTCATAGTTGCAATATTGCACCCACCTGTTTACTAATTTTAATTATGCAGGACAATTAATGTGACAATGCCCAGTTAAAAACAGTTGGTGGATGACAGAAACATATGGTTGATTGGGAGGGAAAAAACATTCTCCTCTTATACACACACATACATTTTAAAAATTGTAACACAATTCAATGAAATGTCTTTACACAAGGTTCACAGAATGTTATTAAACCTAATGTCCAAGTTAAAAGCTGCTGAGGTAATGTGATGTATTTGTTTATTGGTGCAATTACCAAGAGAAAACAATTCTAAACTTGTAGTACAGTATTAAAAGTCAGTGGAAGTGTATTATATATTGGTAGAAAGCTAATTGAAGTAAAAAGTCCTATTACATGAGCACTAACGTTTAAGATAACATACACTTCATATCTCATCTTGGCCGATCCTTACACTTCTCTAGTACTTCCACCCCCAACCCTCCACTCCCTTCAGGCATTTCACTTTCTACAATTCTTTCACTGCTCCTTCAAGATCTTTATTGTTTAAACCCTCCTCCTGTCCTAACTCAATACCTCATCTTTTGTGGCTTCAATTTTCATTTGAACTCTCACTGCCCTGTCTGCAACCCTCCTTACCTCCTTCACCATTACAAACTCCCATACCCATAACCATCCCCCTCAATTTCTTCATAAGATCTTGCCACTGTGAAGGTCTCCATCATGAGCAGATCTATTTCTAAAATCATTCAACTCTTATACATCCTCTTATTCACTCTCAACCCCTCCACCCTCATCTTCCATACCTGGAAAAAACAGGCCCCTTGGTCTCTTAAATTGCCCTCTTGAACTCTCTCTCCTCTGATCCCCGTGGCACACCACATCATATCTTGCCAACCAGAAAATGACCCATTTATGCCTACTCTTTGTTTTCTGTTAGCTAGCCAATCTTCTATTCATACCAATATGTTACCCTCTATACCATGAGCTTTTATTTTCCGCAATAACTTTTGATGTGGCACTTATCAAATGCCCCCTGGAAATCTAAGTACAGTCTAAATCATTGACATATACCACAAAACGCAAGCAGCCCAGTGCTGAGCCCTGCAGAACCTCACTGGAAACTACCTTCCAGTCACACAAACGCCCATCACTATGCTTCCGGCTTCTAAGCTGATTTTCGATCAAACACTTCGCCTTGGATGTCAGGAGCTTTTACTTTCATGACCAGTCTGCCATGTTGGACTTTATTAAAAACCTTGCTAAAATCTATATAGACTACATCAAATGCACTACTCTCCCCCACTACTCTTTGTTACCTACTCAAAAAATTTAACCACAGTTGTATAAGACTTTGGTTCGGCCACATTTGGAATACTGCGTGCAGTTCTGGTCGCCACATTACCAAAAGGATGTAGATGCTTTGGAGAGGGTGCAGAGGAGGTTCACCAGGATGTTGCCTGGTATGGAGGGCGCTAGCTATGAAGAGAGGTTGAGTAGATTAGGATTATTTTCATTAGAAAGACGGAGGTTGAGGGGGGACCTGATTGAGGTGTACAAAATCATGAGAGGTATAGAAAGGGTGGATAGCAAGAAGCTTTTTCCCCCAGAGTGGGGGATTCAATTACTAGGGGTCACGAGTTCAAAGTGAGAGGGGAAAAGTTTAGGGGGGATATGCGTGGAAAGTTCTTTACGCAGAGGGTGGTGGGTGCCTGGAACGCGTTGCCAGCGGAGGTGGTAGACGCGGGCACGATAGCGTCTTTTAAGATGTATCTAGACAGATACATGAATGGGCAGGAAGCAAAGAGATACAGACCCTTAGAAAATAGGCGACAGGTTTAGATAGAGGATCTGGATCGGCGCAGGCTTGGAGGGCCGAAGGGCCTGTTCCTGTGCTGTAATTTTCTTTGTTCTTTGTTCTGACAGTTGACACCTCTTAACTGGATCTACACATGACTGGCCACCACTTTTAATACCTTGATTCCCCAGTAGATGCCAGATGGTCTCCCACTCCTATATGCCTCTTCTAAAAAAAACCCCAGTGTCTGCAGACTGTTGACTACAGAACACAATCACACAGAACTGGCACGCATCACTAGATCAGGTTTCACAAGCTTAAATCAACAATACAGCTGCCTCTCTGGACAAAGTCCTCGTATTACTCCCCAAACCTCCTCTGACTGACCTCCTTCCCCTCGTATTTATTCTTCACCTCTGATACTAAACACAAGAAGCTCGTGTACCTTCATTTCCAAAATCACAGTCATCCACGTGGCTGCTTCTGCCTCTCCACCTCCTCCATCATCCTCTCCCTGCCACTCACTCTTCCCACATCAGTACTCAGATATCCTCCACTTAAACTCATTGAGCCAGATTTTGCTGGAGCGGGAATCTAACAGCATCTGCCATTAGTTAGACTTACCCTTCTTTAGGTTTTTAAACTGTTTGCATGGCAAGTTGCCAAAAATGTGAGCTGATAATGGCACAGGGAGGGAAACAGGGCATCTGGGACCCAAGTGATCAGAGTCAGTGATGGTGCACCTCCTTAACCAATCGGATTGAAATATTATGAAATTAACAGCGCAAGAACTGAGAAGGAAGTGGATGGATTCAATGTCAAATTGGGTACAAAAGGAGAAATAAAGAGAGGGAAAGAAAGATTGAGAGAGAAAGAGACAAATGACATTTTTTAAATCTTCAACAATTAAAACCTGAAGGAATGAGACTGCACATCTGTAAAAGTTAATTTTCAATGCCAGACAGACTGATGTGCTAAATGCTAATTACTACCAGTCATTAAAAGGGTACTTAAACTGGGATGGATAAGACTTGATTCTGTGGCATGTTTAGTTAATACAGCAACTTCATACCATTTAATGCATTTCAATGGCGAGATGCCATTTTCACAAGAGCCAACAGCGGAAAGGCACAATTCGGATAAAAACATTTGGATATTTTGACTCATCGCATATTGGCCCATCGCCTGATGTTGCTGTACCATTTGCACATACATAATGGCAAGCACCATTTGCCTCACCGTTACTTGACAGTAAAATCTGGACCATTTTCTCTCTCAACCCTAATTACCCATACTAACATGGCATCATTAATTTCTCCCTATCTTCTCATATTGTATGCATATTTTTTTTTAAACTGTCATCACTCTTGAGAGGCCCATACTTGACCATTCCATTTTTCTCATTCTATATAGCAGAGACAATATTCAACTCACTGCCTGGATGGTAATTGATAGAACTAATCACATACCAGCTTTTGAGACAGCCTGATTTTCATTTCCACTGAAATCAATGGATGAAAATAGAACAGGTTCCTTAACAGGCAAGCAATCTTCACCATCAGATCATTTACGTAGCAAAGATGAAAACTGAGCCCACTTAATGTCTCCAGTCTCTTGAAAATCTCTTAATGCTTTGATGCTCTTTAATGCTTAATGTCTGAGTCAGAAGGTTGTGGGTTCAAGCACTCCAGGACTTGTGCACAAAAGTCAAGCTGACACTACAGTGCAGTACTAAAGGAGTGCTGCACTGTTGAAATGCCGCCTTTCAGATGAGACATTAAATCAAGACTCCGTCTGCCCCCTCAGGTGGCACTATTTCGAAGAATAGTGGGGGAGTTATCCCTGGTGTCCTAGCCAATATATATCCTCAATCAACATCATAAAAAAACTGATCATCAGATTGCTGTTGATGGGATATTGCTGTGCACAAATTGATCTACACGTTTCCTACACTGCAACAGTGATTACACTTCAAAAGTATTTCATTGCCTGTAAAGTACTTTGGAACAGCCTGAAGTCATGAAAGGTGCTATACAAATGGCATTTCTTTGTTGCCACCCAAATAAACATTCACCTCTCAACAAGCCTCTCTAATTTAATTTCTGCCTTCCCAAGACACTGAGGCGACTTTCATTGCACTTACTTGTGAGTGCCTTGGGGAGCCTTATTCAGTCAAAGGTGCTAAACAACTGCAAGTTGTTGTTGCCTCAGTCACTAAGATTTTGTGTAACTGTGGATGAGGCTCATTAGCCTTTTTTGTCCTTATGCTCTCTACCATATTCAACACATTTTTCACCATCTCTCGTGATCCTTCATCACCACACTGTGTTCTTATAGCTCCACACACCTATTTCTGTGTAGCCCTACATCTCAACCAGTCTCTTATTTTGTCACCTCCACTATGACCAGAGCTTCACCGTTGGTATCATCCTATCAATCATTTACATTACCCTACTGCAACATCACCCACAAGAATGGAGTCAGTTTTCACATATATACTAATGATATAACTATCTACCACTATTAAATAATTAATTGTTGCAACATTGTCCATCTAAGAGCTGGCCTAGCAAAGCTAATCTTTTTTGCTACGCATCACCACTAACCTGTTTTTGATCCTGACTTGGTCAGCCTCTCTACCGTCCTCTCTGATTAAGGCATGTGGCACACAACCATGCTTGATCCTGAACTAAGCTTTTTAAACTGCATAACTGACCTGTTGTCAGGGTCTCATTCTTCCACCTCCAGAACATTGCCTGGTTATGCTGTGACTTATCATCCCAATTTGATCAATTTCCCCAAATTCCCTTCTCACTGGCACCGCCCCCCCCCCCCCCACCCCACCTCAAACTTCCATGGAGTTCAACAAATCCAGAATTCCCAAGCCTCTGCGAATCTACTGTAAGATCTTGTCAAAGTTTAAATCCCACCTTGCTTTACCGTCTGGAAGTGCTTCTCCAGCTTCTAGTGCTATTTGTTACCCACTCCTACTACACCAGCATTGACGATTATATCCCTGCAGTCTGGGATTCTCTCACTAAACCACTTTGCTATATTTGATCATGCATTCAGTTATCTGATTACTGAGGAGCACAATATAAATGTGATAGTTACCTTCACTTTGTACTACCTAAAAATGATACTCGGCTGTTTTTGAAGCTTGATCATTGACAACTTGAAGTGGCATTTTAAAAAGTATTGGGGGGGGGGGCAGGCAAGAGTATCTCTTTTACACAGCACTCTACACCAATGTTTATTTGAACTGAGAACCTCACTAAAACAGGTCTGGCAAGCAGGGGTGTGTCAAACAGTAAATGGGTTTCTAGAGGAGGTCGGGTTAATGGTGCGTTTACATCAGAGCATCTCTTCCAGAAGCAAAGGGGCAGTTCAGCCTACAGAATGCGGTTAGCCTTATTTCACCAGTTTGACAGAAGCCCAGGTGCTGATTTTTCTTCCACATAAAAAGGAGGCAAGTTAGAAAAGGGAAGCGACACTCACGATACCAATAAACAGGGTAACAGCCCTTGTCCACGACATTGACTTCGTACAGGCCGCCGCGGACACACACGGTCTGCACGGTGTCCAGCCCGGAGCTAGCGGCACCGGCCTTGCTGTAGTCCCGGTACATGAGCTCGATGCGCAGCGAGTCGTAGCCGATGAAGGGTTTCCAGGTCTTGCGGTCCTCCTTGTAGAACCAGCGCACCTCCTCGGAGCCCAGCTCGCCCACCACATCGTAGCGGTGCCGGATGCTGCTGGCGCGGCTCCGCTTGCGGTCCACCGACGTGTCGCTCTCGCTGAAGTCGGGCTCCTCGGCGTCCAGATAGGACAGTGAGGCGTCCGACTCGGCCGTGAACAGGTCGAAAGTGTCTTCGCTCAGCGAGCGATACATCTCCAGGCCGAAGCGGCCCGAGCGCCGGCGGCGGTGGCGTTGCGGCGAGGAGCTGGGTGAGGATTTGGTGGACGGCGGCCTCTCACTGCCCGGCGCTGCTGCTGGTGGTGGCGGCGGCTCCATCCTGCGCCGAGGCCTCTCCTCCTCCTGCCTGGCCGACCTGCCACTCGCCGATGTGCGGAAGCTGCTCCTACTCCGACTCCACCTTCCTGCCGCTCATCAGGCGACGGGAGAGCCGGGGAAGGAGGGACCAGGGCGGGGTACAGTCGGTAGGTGGGGATGTGCGGCTCTTCCCACCCCGCCCAGCTTTCCTTTACACACGGGAAGACGCTGCTTCTCTCCTGGGGCTCGAATCGGCCCCGGCCCGACTTTGACGCTCACACTGCCGGCAGCCAAGTACCTTCCCCCGCCCGTCCGACCGACTCGGCCTGGCCCGGCCAAACCCGGCGTCACAACGCGCCGCACGTCAGCCCCTGGAGACCGCAAACAGCCCAGGCCCGGCCCGGCCCGGCCCGACCCCCCGGCTTCATCCGGCCCTGTTAGTTCAGAGGCTCGGCGGCAAACACTCGAGGGGCCGCGGCCGACCTGCCTAAATTACCTCGGGTAGAAGGGGAGCCTGCCCGGCCTCCGACTCCCAGCTCGGACCGGGCCTGTTGCCAGGTGAGCTGCGGTGGATGGATTGGGAAGGAGTGGTAGGGCCGAGTGGCCTCTGTATTGTCATTCTGTATGAGTGACAGCAATCCTGATCTAATCTCCAGTGTCCCACCCAGGAGGACGAAACATTTCCATGTGCAATAAATGCACTGGACTCAGTAAATTAAATTCTGAAAATCTTGTCATTAATGGGTGATTTAATTACCTGGTTTAATAAATCGAGCTTTCCGAACCCTATGTGTTAGAAGATGATGTGAATCCTTTTCATTCATTCATGGGATGTGGGCATCACTGGCAAGGCCAGCATTTATTGCGCCCTTATTTAATTGCCCTTGGGAAAGTTGTGGTGACTGCCTTCTTAATACAACTGAGCGATTTGCTAGATCATTTCAGAGGGCAGTTACAACATGTTTTGCGTCACATATAGACCAGACTGGGCAAGGACAGCAGATTTCCTTCTCTAAAGGACATTAGTGCACCAGATGAGTTTTTATGACGATCCAGTAATTTCATGGTCACCATTGCTGTTAGTTTCTAATAACAGATTAATTAATTGAATTTAAAGTCCCTAGCTGCCATGGTGGCATTTGAACTTGTGGCTCCAGGTCATTAGTCCAAGGCTTTGGATTACACGTCCAGTAACATAACCACTATGTTACTGTACACGCCCCCCTCCCCTCCCCACAAGATCCTGTTAGAATGTATCCTTCTGTCACTTTACCATGATGTTCTGAGGAAATTGATGCCTGGTTCTTCTCTCTCCAAAACATAAAAAAGTTTTCCAAGTATGTTTTCAATGCACACAATGTCTTTTAAATTAATACACCACACAAAAATATATTATAGAGAGGGTAATATATGCTTAGAGGCACAGGGCGAGGCTAATATACTTACTGAGAACTTTGTATCACTTTTTACTCAGGAAATGGAGGCTGACAAAATATCAGTAGAAGCAGAGAGAGTAGAGGCCATGAATAGGATAAAAATTGAGAGGGGAGCTACTAAAAAGGTTGGCTATGCTTCGGGTAGATAAGTCACCTGGTCCAGATGGCTTGCAGCCTAGGTCGCCAAAGGAAGTGGGGATGCAGTTAGTGAAAGGGCTTGCCATAATCTTCCATATTCCCTGGATATGAGGGAGATGCCAGAAGATTGGGGAGTGGTAAATATAACACCCTTATTCAAGAAAGGGTGTAAGGACAGTCCTAGCAACTACAGGCCAGTTGGTTTAACATCAGTGGTGGGTAAGGTTTTAGAAATTATAAGCAGGGAAAATATCAACGGACATTTAAAGGTTTGAGTTAATTAAGGATGGCCAGCATGGATTTGTAAAAGACAAATCATGCTTGACTAATCTTGAATTTTTTGATGAAGTAACAGAGAAGGTTGATGAAGGGAATGCAGTGGATGTTGCTTATATGGATTTTTAAAAAAGCATTTGATAAGGTGCCACATAAAAAGCTGGTTAACAAAATTGAAGCTCGTGGAATAGGAGGGTCAGTGTCCAATTGGATAAAAAAATTTGCTTATGGACAGAAAACAGCGAGTCGTAGTAAATGGTTGCTTTTCAGACTGGAGGATGGTAGTTAAACTAGGATTCTATTTGTTTATAATTAGCTCATTGGTTTGTGGTAATTCAATAAATAGAGCTTTCATTAGATGGTATGTGATTTTCTTGGATTTTAACCAGTGTTTTGTGTTAGTATTCTCCATTCCTCTCCCACTTTCCTGTGCTCTGTGTCCTTGTGCAGTGCATTCAAAAACAAAGCATTTATATTGATAATATTTCTAATACAGAAAATATTCCAAAGTGCTTCACAGAGGCATTATCAAAAATAAAAACAGAAAGTATTGGAACCAGGTCAGGGACTAGCCATAGAAAAACACCAGCAGTCAATGTTTCAGGTCTTTGGCCTTTCCTCATATTCAAAAAATGGGAACTAAACCAAAGAAAGAGATATTAGGGGGTGACCAGAAGCTTGTCAAAGCAATGGATTTAAAGCAGGGTCTTAAGGGAGGAGAGGGAGGTGGAGAGGCAGAGGGATTTAAAGAAGAGATTCCAGAGCGTGAGTTTAGGTAGCTGGAGGCATGGCTGCCAATGGTGGGGCAATAGGAGGGACATGCACAAGAGCCCAGAGTCAGCGGAATAGAGAGTTTGCTGGTGGGGGGGGGGGGGGGGGATGTTATAAGGTTGAAAGGACTTAAGAATTTTACGTTTGACATGTTGGGATTTGGAGCCAATGCAGGTCAGCGAGGGCAGATGTGATGGATGAGAAAGACATGCAGGAGAGAACATAGGCAACAGAGTTTTGGATGACTGGAAGCTTAGAGGTTGGAGGATGGGTGCCATTGGGATAGTTGAGTCTGGAGGCTGCAAAGGCACAAGGCAGCATTTGGAAGGAGTTCATACAATTCTCTATTTGCTGACATCATCCCTGACAGTTCAAGACAAGCTGGTTTGAATCTTCTATTATTCTGTGTGTGTGAACACGTAGCATAAAGGAACCTTGCACTTTGGCACTTGTTTACATAGTTAATGGTTGCCTCTGTCAGCATCTTGACAAAGCAACAAACAAAAAGTATACTTAACAATTAAGATGTTGTCAAGCTTGTATATTTACCTCAGAAACTTTGAGGAGCCCAGCAAATTTGTTAATCACCATATTCCAGGTTCGGGTTAAAGATGAGGCTGCATTGATGTGCTCTACTACGTCCATCCATGCTGTCTGGATGTTTTCTTTTTTATAAGATGGATCTCTCTAGCAAACAGGGGCATAATTTTCTGCAGAACATCCTGTTGTCGAGCCATCAATGGCTGATTGTTGAGTGGGGTTATTCTATCTGTCAACAGTTTTTGAGATCCTTAAGAAAGACAGCTGTAAGGGCAGCCAGCAAACCTGGTGCCATAAATCCTGCTCTGGGCTACTCTCAGTACAACATGTCCTAAGTGCTATCAAAATATTCACATTTGCTGATCTTTCATTATTATACAAGCTCAACATGTTGCTCCATAATGCTTATGTAATGATTGATGTGCAGCACATTTATTTATTTAGAGATACAGCACTGAAACAGACCCTTTGGCCCACCATGTCTGTGCCGACCAACAACCACCCATTTATACTAATCCTATATTAATCCCATATTCCTACCACATCCCCACCATTCACCTACCTATACTAGGGACAATTTATAATGGCCAATTTACCTATCAACCTGCAAGTCTTTGGCTGTGGGAGGAAACCGGAGCACCCGACGGAAACCCACGTGGTCACAGGGAGAACTTGCAAACTCCACACAGGCAGTACCCAGAACTGAACCTGGGTCGCTGGAGCTGTGAGGCTGCGGTGCTAACCACTGCGCCGCCCAAATTATTGGCTCCAATGTATTTCCACACAGCTATCGTCTGTTAGCTATTGGGAGATGTTGCAGTTTGAGCGCATGTGGTGTGCATGATTTCCCACTTGTATCAGTATGATTCTCACTGCAAGTGAAAGACTCTGAATATCCTCCTCCATGTAATTTTCCCATTTTGACTATTACCAACTGTTTAATCTTTATCATGGGCTTGATTTCATTTCAGAGAGAAAAACAAATCAATGATTAACATCACCTGTGTTTTCTCATGTATCTTTTGAAATCCAAATCAATTATTGTTTAAAAGCAATTTATTTATTTTACTCATCAGATATCATCGTCAGCCTTTTCATTTTGGCTCCAAATATAGTGAAGCATCCTCTACTCAATATAAACAGGGAATTAGGGGGGAAACTGTTCACTGGTTGGAGTCAAACCTAGCACAAAGGAAGATGGTTGTGGTTGTTGGAGGCCAATCATCTCAGCCCCAAGACTTAGCTGCAAGAGTTCCGCAGGGTAGTGTCCTAGACCCAATCATCTTCAGCTGCTTCAACGTAGGCTCGGAGGTGGTGATGTTTGCTGATGATTGCACAGTGTTCAGTACCATTCGCAATTCCTCAGATAATGAAGCACTCCATGCCTAGAATGCAGCAAGACCCGGTCAACATTCAGGCTGGGCTGATAATCAGCAAGTAACAAGTGCCAGGCAATGACCAGCTCCAACAAGAGAGAATCTAACCAACTCCCCTTGATATTCAATGGCATTACCATCGTTGAATCCCCCACCATTAATCTGGGGTTTACCGTTGACCAAAATCTTAACTGGAGCAGCCATATAGAATCATAACCATTAGAATGGTTACAGGTGGTAGGAGAATTGAGGGAAGGTGGGGATGTGGTAGAGAATATGGGATTAATGTAGGATTAGTATAAATGAGTGGTTGATGGTCGGCACAGACTTGGTGGGCCGAAGGGCCTGTTTCAGTGCTGTATCTCTCTATGACTCTATGACTAAGGTCTTGGA
This sequence comes from Heterodontus francisci, assembly GCF_036365525.1. NCBI lineage: Eukaryota > Metazoa > Chordata > Chondrichthyes > Heterodontiformes > Heterodontidae > Heterodontus > Heterodontus francisci. Next base: position 56,176,400 of record NC_090379.1, read on the forward strand.
GGGTGGTGTCCACGCCAGTTCTCTGCAAAAGCAACTCATCTAGTCCCACTCTTCACCCCCCCCCCTTTTTTCTCGTAGCCCTGCAAATTTTTTCTCTTCAGATCTTTATCCAATACCCTTTTGAAAGCCACAATTGAATCTGCCTCCATCACACTCTCAGGCAGTGCATTACAGATCCTAACCATTTGTTGCTTAAAGTAAGTTTTTTTATCATCTTTGGATCTTTGGCCATTCACCTTAAATTGGTGTCCTCTGGTTTTTGACCCTTCCACCAATGGGAACAGTTTCTTTCTATCTACTCTGTCCAGACCCCTTATGATTTTGAACACTCTATCAAATCTCCTCTCAACCTTGCATTCTATATGGAGAACAGCCCCATATGGGCTACAATAGCATATCAAAGGCTTGGAATTCTGCATGAGTAACTCACTTCTTGATTGTCTGCCATCTCCAAGGCACAAGTCAGGTGTGTGATGGAATATTCCACTTGCCTGAATGAGTGCAGCTTCAACTACACTCAAGAAGCTTGACACCATCCAAGACAAAGCAGCCTGCTTGATCGGCACCCCATCCACCACCTTCAACATTCAATCCCTCCACCAGTGGTGCACAATTACAGCAGCATGCACCATCTATAAGAGTCACTAAAGTAACTTGCCACAGCTCCTTCGACAGCACCTTCCAAACCTGCAACTTCTACCACCTAAAAGGACAAGGGCAGCAGACGTATGGGAACAACACCATTTGCAAGTGCCCCTCCAAGTCACACACCATTCTGACTTTGATCTATATCACCATTCCTTCACTGTCTCTGGATCAAAATCCTGGAACTCGCTTCTTAACATCACATGGACTGCAGCAATTCAAGAAAGTGGCTCAACACCATCTGCTCAAGGGCAATTAGGGATGGGCAATAAATGCTGGCATAGCCAGCGATGCTCACATCCCATGAATGAATAAAAAAGTGTATCATACCCTCAGCCTTCATTTGAAAGTGCTCCTTCATTCACTGCATTACACGCATTCATCCCACTAAAAGCATCACATGATACTCTCGTATACTTCCAGCAGGTCCGGGCCAACCCAGTCCCACAGGGCCGAGTACAACTCGACCGGTAAGCCGTCGTTTCCAGGAGTTTTACTCGTCTCGAAGGACTCGACGGCCTTTGTCAGCTCGTCCAGAGTTAGCGGCTTGTCCAGTCTCTCCCTCGTGCTGTCATCTAAGACCTCTGTGATAGATGACAGGAAGGACTGGGAGGCTCTGCTGTCTGTGGGCTTCACGTCATACAGCCCAGCATAAAAGGATTTGCTGATCCTTAGTATGTTGGACTGTGAAGACGTCACCGAGCAATCGTCTTCCTTCAGGCTGCTGATAACAGAGCTCTCTCTGTGTACCTTTTGGAAGAAGTAACGCGAGCACGTCTCATCCTGCTTGATGGAGCGGACTCTGGACCGGAAGGCCTGCTGGCTCTTCACCTCTTGGAGGTCCTCCTTGACCTCGACCCCCATCGACTGCAGCCGGAGCAGATTTTGCATACTTTTCTGGAGTCGGGACATTTCCCTCTGTCTCTCTCTCACCCTCTTAACACCTTTGTGGATAAAGAACCTCTTGATGTTCTCCTTGATCGCTTCCCACCAGTGAACTGGAGACTCAAAGAGGGGTTTCACAGTTCTCCAACCTTTGTAATCCCTTTTGAGTTCCTCAATGTTCTCTGGGGTCAGCAGTGTAGCATTGAGTTTCCACGTCCCCCTGCCAACCCGCTGGTCGGCCAGTAAGAGGCAGTGGTCGGAGAAGAACACTGGCTTGACGTCGGTGGATCCGACCGTGACAGCGCGGGATACAAACAGGAAGTCAATCCTGGAACGGACAGACCCGTCCGATCTTGACCAGGTGTATCTACGCTGCGCTCCGTCTGCAGGTTTGCTGAAGACGTCGTGCAGTTTGGAATCTTTAACTGTTTCTATTAGGAATCTGGACGTAGCGTCCAGTTTGCTGTCGTCTCTGCCGGATCGTCCAGCCGCATTGATGATGCAGTTGAAGTCACCGCCTAGGATGCCTGGCCTGGACGTCGCCAGCAGCAGTGGGAGCTGCTGGAAGACGGTCAGCCGCTCGCTGCGTTGTACCGGGGCGTACACGTTGATCAACCGGAGCGGAGCGTTGTTGTACATTACATCTGCTACGAGGAGGCGACCGCCCACCCCCTCCTTAACTTCGGAGATGGTGAAGTTACCTCCCCGCAGCAGAATACCCAGGCCGGAGGAACGACAATCATTACCCCCCGACCAGATCTTCAAATTCTTTCTATTGAAACACTTTGGGATATTTCTGAGAGACGTGATAAGGCAGTTTACAAATGTTAACTTTGTTCTTTTCCGAGTCGTGATCTATTACCGAAGTAAGTTTGTGTTATTACATCTCTGGACAAGAACTGCCACATTTAAGCTGCTGTAGGACTGCAAGAGATCTCAGAACCTGCGGTTGATATTGATCACTCCTGTCTGCAATGGCGGGACGGGGGAGTTTTAAAAACTTTAAATCTTGAAAAGCACCCCAGCTTGCATGGTCTGCCTGGAGAGGTAGGACACCTCATTCTGATTTTAATTAGAGTCCCACAGTGTAGTCAGGAGTCTGATTTTCAATTCAATAATGGCCGTTGAATAGAGATGGCAGTAGCCAGATCCAGCAGGTAAGTGCTTCTTCAGTACTGCTTGTGAGTCAGAAGGAGTGTGAGTCCCCACCACCTCCCGCCGCAGATGCAGTGAAATAGAAAAGAAATGATAACGAGGTCTTGACGTTAAATTGAGCAGGACCTCTGCCTTCCCACAATTTCCAGGAATTCCACCCCCGGCTCCCTGCACCGCAACCACGCTCCCCTGATCCCTCACTGTACGTTTAGGGGTTTATATTGAAAATTCTGGACTATCCATGAGTAACACCACAGGAAATCTATTAGCTTTACTTAAGGCACTGGCAACTGTGAGAGAAAGCTTTCTTGCATCCTTCATTAGTGTGTAACTAATTTGGCATTCATGCCAAATAGGAACTTCACAAACGCTGACAAACAACTTCAAAAAAGTTGAACCAGCTGCACCAAAGTTAACTCAAAAGCCAACCTGAAATGTATGTATATGGCATGCAATAATCACATTTCCATGTTGTTATTCGTCCCAAATATTTGGTAGTAATCAATATTTAAATGGTCTTTATATTTTAAGTATTAGTGAAATGTGAACTTATTTGTATGATATAAAATTACTGAGATGAAAATATGCATAATAAGATTAACCCAAGTTACATACTTATGTAACGAACTTAAGGGATGATTCTGTGATCAGACAATTCTAGCAATGGGTGACATTCTCATGAGTGCAAGTCAGGTAATTATGATAATATAAAAACAAAATACTGCAGATGCTGGAACTGGAAATCTGAAATAAAAACAGAAAGTGCTGGAAAAATGCAGCCAGTCTGGCAGCATCTGTGGAGAGAAAAGCAGAGTTAACATTTCAGGTCAGTGAACTTCCATCAGAACTGTGTTCAGAACAGTGACCCTTCTCCAGTTCTGAAGGGTCACTGACCTGAAACGTTAACTCTGCTTCTCTCTCCACAGATGCTGCCAGACCTGCTGAGTTTTTCCAGCACTTTCTGTTTTTATTTCAGGTAAAGCCCACAACCAAATCTTTATGGGCAGCTTTATTTGAGGTTGCTATTGACCACAAAATCCAGGCCTGTAAGTGAACCCAGTCCAGTTTCTCTAGAAACCTAACCCAAACTCAACTCAGCGCTTAGCTACAAGTTGATATCCTTGAACCTCAAGAACATTTTTACTTGTAATTGGGTGCCTGCTGAAACTCGAGTCACAGTAGGTCCCCAAGTGACTCAATTTAAGGACAAAGCAGCCGGGTTGATTGGTACCTCTCCACTACCTTAAACTTTCACTCCCTGCACCGCTGGTGCACTGTGACTGCAGTATGTACCATCTATATGATGTACTGCAGCAAATCACCAAGACTTCTTCGGCAGCACCTTCCAAACCCACAACCTCTACCACCTAGAAGAACAAGGTTTGTTAGGAACACCACCACCTGCAAGTTCCCCTCCAAATCACACACCATCCTAACTTGGAAATATTTCACTGTTTTTTCATTGTCATTGGGTCAAAACCCTGGAACTCTCTACTTAACAGTATATTGGGTGTACCTACATAACATAGAGTACAGCAGCCACCACCATCTTTTCAAGGGCAATTAAGAATGGGCAATAAATACTAGCCTTGCCAGCAATGCCCACTTCCCATGAATGAATTTTTAAAAAACTGCAACTATGCTTGTGTTTGAACAGCAGTGGATATATGCTGTCAATAGAACCCATATCCCAAATGAGAAATATTAATTTCATTGGTTGGAAACTTACATTAGATTTTTAATGGAAAAAATCCTACAGATAACTTTTAAAAACTAGTAGCCAAGATGGCCACTGCAATTTGCATCAGAAATACCAGGAGATTGAACTGGAGACAAAAGTCTAACAAGAAGCCCAGCCAGAACAATGCTTTGGCTAACTAAGTAGATTATGCAGATCATCCTCATTAGCAGGACAGTCAAAGCTATCTTGAGACATTCATAAGTGGAGATGTCCTTCCAGGGAGTAAACACTGACAATCCCACCAAAGAGTGGACATTGGACCTCATTGAAAAAGATGGGGATTGAGAGAACCATGTGACTGTCTATGAAAAACTGGGAGTTTTGTTACACTCACGGAAGAGACAAGCCGTAACTGAGTGTGCAGCAGCAGAGAAGGCTGTGTGCTTCCCTTTCTCCCTCTCTCTCTCCAAGAAACAACAAGTTTGAAAACTATTTGTGACTGTGGATCCTCCAAGCCTACAGACTACTACAGCCAGAGACCAGGGGAAGAGAGCTACCTCTCAGTCTGCCTTCAAGAAAACACTGAGCAAAGCAGGCCAACCACAAAGCGCACTTTGAACAGCCGAGGACTTCAAGAATGCAGCTTCAGCTGGAGGACTACCGGATCATCCACTTCACAGACCGTGTATTTAAGTTCCATCTATTCTGGACTTTAATCCAACCACAAAATCTGTTTTTCCCTCTGTAATCTATCTGTGTGTGTGATTCTGGTGTGTGAATGTGTGCATGAATGTGAAGCGTATTTTTTATTATTTTAAATCGGGGTTAGATTGTTAAGTATGATAAACTTACCTCTTTCTTGTTTATACTCAAGAAAACCTGTCCGATTGGTTCTTTCAAGATCATAGTAAAGGAAAAAGGTAAAAGACTCACAGAGGTGGTAAGCACAATTACTGTTTAAAGGGAATAAACCCTGTTGCGGTCAAATTAGAGGAAGGGCAAGAGGGGAGTCTGAGACCCCCTCCTCACCTGGTCGTAACAATGTGCAGCAGCAATTTGTGGACAATTCTAGGACAACCTCAAATGATGGGCCTGGCAGTGCAGCAGCTGCATTTTTGTGCATGTGCACAAGTTAATGTGTATGCTGATACAGAAGAAAATTGCAGGACATGTTTGTTTTTCAATTGTGTGACCATTCCCGTCCAGAAAAGAACATCTCTGGCTTGTCTGACCAAGGTGACTGTTGTGAATTCTGTCCAACATCAGTGGCTGCATTGTTTTAGGCACAATGACTTTCATGCCTTTATAGAGAATTCCATTCTGCATTGTTATCTCCTCTCTGAAATTGAAGTACTCTCGAACTGAAACTAGTGCTTCTGCTCTGTCAGCTTGCCATCCATTCATCACCATGGGCGTCAGTGTTTGGAGTTTCTGATCACTCAATGTCTCTTTCTGGAGTTGGATGGATGGCACATTGCTCACTCTCAGGTAAAGCCTAGCTACCTGACCCAAACCCGACTAGACCCGACTACGTGTTGGGTGTGGGTCGGGCTGGGTTGGGTCAAAATTCCGAGTCCAGCATTCGGGCTCAGGTCGGGCTGGACCCTGCTTCTGGGAAGTCACGGGATCAGGCTTACCCATAGTTCCCCACAACTCCATCTGCAGGAATAGCCTGCTGCCGGAACAGATGAAGGATATTCGGGTCGGGTTGGGTTGGGCGCGAAAATAAGTTAAAGGGCTTGGGTGCGGGTCGGGTTCAGGTTGGCTGTGGTCGGCTCGGGCCTGGGTCGGGTTTTAATTTTATACCCGAGCCAGGCTTTACTCTCAGGTTAATAAAAGCAAAATATTGCAGATGCTGGAAATCTGAAATAAAAACAAGAAATGCTGGAAATACTCAGCAGGTCTGGCAGCATCTGTGGAGAGAGAAGCAGAGTTAACGTTTCAGGTCAGTGACCCTTCTTCAGAACTGGAGAAGGGTCACTGTTCTGAACACTGTTCTGAAAAAGGGTCACTGACCTGAAACATTAACTCTGCTTCTCTCTCCACAGATGCTGCCAGACCTGCTGAGTATTTCCAGCATTTCTTGTTTTTATTTACTCTCAGGTTGTCTGCTTGATTAATCTGTTCGATTTGATCTTATATTGGATCAGCCTTCCTGGTACGGGGTTCATGTATGTAGTCTCTACTCATCCAATCAGCTGTGTACATCTTCCTGGGACAGTACCTGACATCTAGCTGGTAGTTCTGTAATCTCAGCATCATTCTTTGAAGCCTCTTTGGTGCATGGTGTATGGCTTTGCTGAAGGTTGGAATAAATGGCTTGTGATCGTGTGTACCGTGACCTTCCTCCCATGTATGTACTGGTCAAATCTCTCGCAGCTGAAGACTGTGGCCAAACATTCCTTCTTTATTTGAGCATAGCTGCATTCTGCTCAAAGCTCATGGCCATTCTGAAGAAGCATGATTCCAAGTCCATCACATTGAATTGTGACCTCTTCATGCAAACTGTAGTACTCCAACACTGGAGCTCGCATGAGAAGTTGTTTAAGCTCATGTAGTGTTATAGTGTACTAGCCACTCAAAGTGAATATCTTTGTCCATCAATCTTCTTAGTGGCTCTGCAACATGGGACAGTCTGGGTAGGAACTTTGCCAGGTCTGTAACACACCCAAGAAGATTCTGCACTGCCTTCTTGTCTTTAGGGTCTGGCATCTCCATGATGGCCTTCATTTTGTCTGGATCTGGGCGTAGGCCATCTTCTGCCAATAGGTGGCCCATGTAAGGTACTGATGAGAGACCAAGTTGAAGCTTCTTGCTGTTCAACTTGAAGTTGACTTCTCTAGCGGTTTGCAGTAACCTGGCTAAGTTCTTGTCATGGTCTGCTACCGCTTCCTGGTGGGTGTCACCACTGCTGAATACCAGAAAGTCATCAGCAAAGACATCAACACCATCCAAACCTTCAATAATTTCATGCTGACGTCATTGAAACTCTTCTGGGGCAAACAGCATATCTGTCCATCTGTAGCAGCCATAGGGTGTAGAAAACATTGTGAGAAGACTGCTCTCCTCATCTAGTTTCACTTGCCAAAACCCATTTTTAGCACCGAGAATGGAGAAGACATGAGCTTTAGACAGCCTCAGTAAGATATCATTCACAGTGGGAATAGGGTATTGCGGGCACTTCAGAGCCTCGATCAAGTCCCTAGCGTCAATGCAGATTCAGAGAATCATAGAATCATTTATGGCATAGAAGGAGACCATTCGACCCATCAAGTCCATGCCAGCTCTCTGCAGAGCAATCGAGTCAGTCTCACTACCCTGCTTGATTCCCGTAGGCCTGAAAGTTTATTTCCTGCAAGTGCCCATCCAATTTCCTTTTGAAATCATTGATATTCTCCACTGCCACCACCCTTGTGGGTAGCGAGTTCCAGATTATTACCACTTGCTGCATAAAGAAACTCTTCCTCACATTTCCCCTTCATGACCAAAACCTTCAATCTGTGTCCCGTAGTCCTTGTTCCATCAGTTAATAGAAACAGTTTTTCCTTGTCTAACTTATCTAAGGCTGTCATAATCTTGTACACCTCTATCAAATCTCCCCTCAATCTCCTTTGCTCCAGGGAGAACAACCCCAATTTTTTCAACTTAACCTTGTAAACAAAATCTCGCATCCCTGGAACCATTCTGGTAAATCTCCTCTGCATCCTCTCAAGGACCCTCACATCCTTCCTAAAGTGTGGTGACCAGAAGCGGACGCAATACTCTAGTTGGGACCTAACCAGAGCTTTATAAATTTTCAGCAAAATTCCTAGTTTTTGTACTCTATACTTCTATTTATGAAGCCCAGGACCCCTTATGCTTTACTAAACACTCTCTCACTATGTCCTGTTACTTTCAAAGATCAATGCACATGCATCCCCAGGTCCCTCTGTTCCTGCACACTCTTTAGAACTGTACCATTAAGTATATATTGCTTCATCATGTTCCTTCTGCAAAAATGCATCACCTCACACTTGTCTGTATTAAATTTCATCCGACACCTGTCTGCCCATTCTGCTAGTCAATCTATCCCTTGTTGCAGGCAGTTTGTTTCACTCCAAGTTCAGTATCATTGGCAAATTTTGACATTCTACTCTTTATTCCAAGATCCAAGTTACTTATATGCAGCAAGAAAGTAGTGGTCCTAGAACTGACTCTTGGGGAAGACCACTGTCTACCATTCTCCAGTCTGAAAAACAACCATTTACCAAGACTTGCTGTTTTCTGTGCTTAAGCAAATTTTTTGACCGAAAGCTTGATCAAAGAGGCAGGTTTTAAAGAGTGTGTTGAAAAGGAGGAGAGAGATAGAGAGGCAGGCAGATTTAAGAAGGGAATTCCAGACCTTAGGACCTCAGCAGCTGATGTTCGAACTTTGTTAGACCTCTTCACAGTGACTGCACTGCTAATCCATTCTGTTGGTTGCATAACTTTCACAAGGATTCCCTGTTCTTCAAGTTCATGGAGCTTCTGCTTCAGTTCCTGCTTCCAGGGAATAGGTACTTTATGAGCTGCATGCTTCAAGGGAGGTACTGTGACATCTACGTTGAGGTGTTACTTTCCTGGAAGGCAGCCTAAACTTTCAAAAACATCGGCATACTCATTGGCTACATCATGTGTAGTCTTCACTACTCCCATCTGGTTAACTTCGTTCAAGGTTAGTGGGGTGTTTATCATAATCAATCCCATCTGGAGTGATCTTTTGCTTGACAGAAGCGGCATCTGTTGCACATCCACTACTTGAAAGTGATCTTGTGCACATGATCCTCATATTGGCAGGAAACATCACGCTGTCGTCTTACAAGAATAGTAGTTCCATTATAAAGCCTAATCTTTGTCTTGCTAGGTCTAAGCTTTGAGGTGTCTTGACTTGTCAGTCTCACATAACTGCCCGAATGAGGTGACATTGCATGTTGCTCCTGTATCAACTTGGCACTCTATACCCTGATTGCCTCAAAATAATGGTATGGTCAATTTCTTTCCTTCATCATGAATGTGACGACTCAGACTTCCTCCATGGTATATGTCTCATCCTCTAAGTCTGACATGTCATTATCATCCTGTACTTGATGTAGTGCTGGAGCTTTCCTTTTGCAGACAGCTTGGAAATGGTCCACCTTCTCACATTTCCTGCAGATCGTTCCATATGCCGGATATTTTTCTTGTCCTTTTCCATGACTTCCTCCATAGTAGGGACACATGTTGGAAACCTTGTGGCTTCTTTATGTGGGCCTTTGGTTGTGTCATGTCTTTTGCTGACATTTCTTCACCACTTAAGTCTGATTGGAGGAGCCTGCTGACCTGGTCTTCAGCTTGGAAGGTAACTTGTCATGGCTGTAGTGCATCTCTTCTTGCCCTCCAACACATTTGAGTTGCCGATAAGCAGCCTCACTAACGTCAAGGACTGAAATAGCCGTCTTGAGATCACATACTACATCCTGCTCTCTAAACAATCTGGCTTGAGTCTGTTTATCTCGATAGCCGAGCACCAGCCTATCAACCGAGCACCAGCCTATCCCTCAATATCTTGTCAAATAGCATATTAAACTTGCAGGATTCAGCTAACTGTCTCAAACCAACCACAAACTAGTCAACACTCTCATCTGGCCACTGGCTGGCACTATGAAAATATATCTGTCATAGAAAACATTTCTTGCAGGTGCAAAATGTTCAGATAATTTGTCAATTATCTTTCTTTGTTCTTTTGCATCATCTCACTCATTCCAAGTGTGCTCAACCTCTCTGCACTTCTGACCCATTACAGCTCTCAGGGTAGCTATCTGGACTGTCTTTTGCTTCTTATCCAGTATGTAGCCAGTAAATAATCTTGCCAGGATTCTTATTAGTTTGCCTCTAAATTCCCCTTGCAGCACATCGGCTGCAGTGCCAGAATCTGGCAATGCGCCATTTTGACTACATGGAACTATGGTCAAGTCACTCAGACAGTACTCGCTACTCCAACTATCTTTGTATAGAGAGAGGATGCAAATCTCAGGCTGATAAACCTCTGCTCCCAACATGTCTGCAATGTCCTAAACTTTAATATTTGCGATGAATTCCGCCACTTCTGACACCATGTTTGGTTTGGTTTGGTTGACACAAAAGACAGTACACGTTTCAGCATTCTAATGTGCTTCACCCTGTAAACATCCATCTTTATTCTCATGCATCTGTATGGCTACTAGAGGGAGCCAATATAAATAGATTCTCGTCAAGTGACAAGCAGGGTTTAAAGATAGCCTGTTCTGGTTATCACAGCAAAGAAGTCATGTTCTCCTCACATACCATAACACCCGTTCGCTGGTCAGCCCAGACGGCTGCCATTCATGCCGAGGTGGTGAGGTACAAAGCTGTGCCTTCTAGGGCCAGAGCTGCCCCACGTCATCCTACAAAGACTGTCTCCAGTCTTCCCAAATGTAAGTCAGCTGCCTTCCACCAGCCATGCTTCAGCCACTGGGGTAGCACTGCACAAGAGCATTAAGACAGGCAAAGGCAGGGACAAAGGAAGTGCACAAGATTGATTGACATTTGTATGGAATATTGGATGGTTTGTTAAAGTTTGTTTGGAATGTTTGTTTTGTGGTGGCTTTTATTTTAGAATTAAGGCCGTGAGGATGCTGTGATAGTCAGTAATAGAGGAAACGTAAGGTGTGGGACTATTGGTAAATCGAGAATTGAGGTTGTGGTTCACAGGTAATGCAGTCAGATGGGCTGATCACAGACAGCCTGGCTAGAAAGGGAATATATAGGTAGCCTCCTCCTTTGCTCCTCCTCCAGCAGCTTGCCGTATACCTGGTGGCAAGGGCTGTGCCCTCATGAGGGTGAGGTTGTGCAGGATGCAGCAGACCACCATGAATCATGAAGCATGTTATGGCGAGTCCCGCAGGGCTCCTCCAGAGCAGTCCAGGCAGCTGACACGTTGTTTAAGCACCCCAGTGGTCTGTCCAATGGCATTCCATATGGCAGCATCGCTCTTGTTATCAATATGTTGCCCACCTGTGCGTGGGTTGTTCACCAAAGTCATAAGCCATATGGTCAGCAGATAACACTTTTCGTCCAGTAGTCACCTTCTGGTCTTTCATGGTGGCTCAGATACTGGTACAGTGGATTTCAGTGATCCTTCCTGAATGAAGCGGAGGCATTTAACTCACTGTTCCTCGCCGAGGTTGAGGTAGGGGAATTGTTCCCTGATGACGCTGGGTGGTGTAAGAAATATGGGTTTTTATATATTTTTTCTTGTACTATGAATTTTAGGTACTGTACTTTATAAATGTTTGTATGGGCTTTTGGTAAGCAAAGTGTCAACTGCTGGTATGTGAAGAGCTGTTTGCATTGATTAGGTGAGGCGGAAATAAAGGCTGTCACACAATGATTAGGAATAATCTGTTGTATGAAACTAGAAAAATATAGAGAAAAAGGGTAATAAGTTGTAACAATTCAGAATGATTAAATGGAACTTAGAACATGAAAATGAAATGATTGAGTCTGTCTGCGGAATGTATAGTTTAACAATAACAGACAGGAAGAAGACAATTGAATGGTTACGCTGGCCGCTCATGCTAACGTCATCTATTGTAATCCAGGAGATGGCCACGATTATGTGTAATAGTCTGCTGACATAACTGTCAATAGGCTATTTATTATATTAATCATTTGAATGGAGGGAGTTGGTTACTTTTACCAAATATGGTAGAAATCATGAAGCTGGTGGGTCTTGTTTAAGCTGAAGCACTTATACCTCTCTATAAGACCGTGTATTGTCATTCTTATACTGTGAGTAATCCTTATGCTTTTGTTTGATTAAATGTATATGAACCTTTAGTAACTATAGAGTTAGCTTTAAACATTTGCAACTATTGGGAAATTACAGCTTCCTTAAAGCAAGGGTCGACAATGTTACGTGATCAGACGGTGTGAATAAACAGAGAAGCCAAACGGCGTGGGTTAGGACAAGGTGTAAAATGAAAAGTGGAATGTGTTCCCTATGTACAAATAATGTGATGTACAATGTGATTAACCAGACTGCTGGGCCCGACTGAAAATGCAGATTGGGCAAGGATTTTCGTCATTGACAAGAAAACTAGTAATTAGTAGTGTTAGGACCGAGGCGGGAGGAGTGCACTGTTAATTCAGTCCCACTTCTCCACAGATCACAACATATTTTTAAAAATGTTCCCACTTACTGAAACAGTCAATCAGATACACTATTTTCCCCCAGAATACAATATATTAATCAGGTTTCTTTACTGAACAACAAAATTAACAGTTTCTTTTAAAATGAGTCTTAATTAGTAATGAAGTAAAACAATATCACACAGATCTAAGTTTTAAAAATCCAACATTAAATTCATAAGTCTCCTTTCTACCTTGACCAAATTTTAAAGTCCCTTTTTACCTTAGTCCCTTCACACTCACACACACACACATATATACACCAGTTAACTGAAAAAGTAAAAAAGGATTTTTTAGATCAGAGCTCTGTTACAGACAAAAAAAACCATTTGGGTTAAGTACTTGTTCATTTTTGAAGCAGATGAGATATGTTGTCCCAAAATGACATAAAGTCTAACCTCTGAGCACATGCAGACAGGTCACTGACATCTATAGAACAGTTCTCTTCAGGTGGCGTTGAGATTTATTTTTAGTAGGTTTTCTTGAAATACAGGAAACAAGATGAATCGATACAGTGGAGTTCACAGGGTCTTTTCTTGGGAGTTTCTGGAAAGCGAGCTGGGTGTGGTCTTCTGTCCTTTTTTGACACTTCAGCAGCAGACTTTATCTCCTTCCAGAAGGTAAAACACACATGCACTGACTGATAACCAAATATCGTCAGTTTTTCTGCCCTTCCAGGTGCTCTCTATTACTACTGCGCTTGTCCAGTCAAAGGAGCTCCTGTCACTTTTCTGTCCCTGTTACCAGGGTTTGTGTTCCATCTCCAACCCGAGCTATGTGACAACCAGCAAAACTGTTGCGAATCCGGCTCCCTCAGTGTCCTCTTGATAGCTTCCATGCTCCACCTGCTTCTCTCTGGAAAGAGAAAAGGCAAATGTATTTTCTTTTCTTGACATACAGTACATCAATCACCTCCCTTACACAGCAGTGGATAGCAAACTGCAAGATGTTGAAGATGTCCCCTACTCCTGCCTGGAAGGAGCCTGAAGTGGATAAGTTCATGGCCATGGTCACCTTCATAGCCACTGGCAGTGCCATCCTCACCCTGCACTGTGGCTACAGGTCTGCCTGCAACAGGTGGCAGATTTCAGTGATCACCTCCTTAGTGAAATGGAGGCATCTAACCCATTGTTCCTCGCTGAGTTGAGGTAGGAGAATTGCTCCCTGATGACCCTGGGTGGATATGGCCCACCACTGAGAGCATTTCTCCCCACCTCCTCCTTCGTTTTCAAGCTGTTCATCCTCTTCTGTGTCACCTCTGCTCATTCTCCCTGTCATAATGCATGCCAAGAGAGGTAAACTATAGCACCCATGACTGGGAGCAAGTGCTTTGTGCAGAACCCTTGAAGTGAGAACCAAGACCTTCACCACGTGCCACACCATTCTGTGTAGACTTCAGCAACTTTAAATGACAGTACAAACCATCAAACACTTCTATAAACTCAGCAACAGCCAATTGAAATTACTTAGCAACTAGCCTGAGAATGGTTGATGATCTTTTTAAATAGTACTGGTGGTGGGTTCTTCCTGCTGCTGAACGTATGTTCAGCTGTGTAAGGTTAAGAGAGGGTATTGGCTGGAGCATTGAGGCTAAAAATGGCATCACTAGAGTCAATTCGGCCCTGCTGCTACCAATCTATCCAAAATGGCCTCCGACTTGGCCCACAGCAGATGTGCATGCGCACGACGCAGCGCGGACACCATATTAGACATGAAATGACGCCCATAGCACTGAAAATACAGACACTACGGAGCCAAATTTTCTGACCATTGAATCTTATAGCACAGAAGGAAACCATTCAGCCTGTTGTGCCCATACTGTCCATGCCCCAACTTTCCCCCCCATAACCCTGCAGATTAGTCCTCATCAAATACATGTCCAATTGCCTTTTGAAAGCTCCTCTTGGATAGTGGGTCCAGATCTTAACAACCCTGGGTCTAAAAACATTTTTTCTAATTTTCTCCCTAGTTTTTTTGCCAATTATTTTAAATCTATGACATCTTGTTACTGACTGACATGCTAGAGGAAACAGTTTCTCCCTACTTGCACCATCAAAAACACTCATAATTTTCACTATCTCTATTAGATCTGCCCTTAACCTTCTCTGCTATAAGGAGAACAATCCCAACTTTCTAATTTCTTCACATAACTGAAATTCCTCATCCCTGGTATCTCCAGGGACATGAGATCCTTCTAAAGTGTGGTGCCAATAATTGTACACAATACTCCAGCTGGGGCCTAACCAGAGATTTGTAAAGATTTAACATGACTTCTTTCAATGCCCCTCTTTACAAAGTGGTTTATTCAAAATGCTTTCTGAACTGCCTTATTAATTTGTGAATATGCACCCCAGGTTCCTTTGCTCTTGCGCTCCTCCCAATGCCCATCAAAATAGTATCATTTAGATTATAATGCCTCTCCATGTTTTTTCTACCAAAGTGCATCATTTTACACTTCTCCATTAATTGCATCTGCCTTGTGTCTGCCATTTTATCAATCTATGTCCTGCTGAAGTCTGCTACTATCCTACTGACTATGTTTAGAGGAATGAGAGGGGATCTCATAGAAACCTATAAAATTCTAACAGGACTGGACAGACTAGATGCAGGAAGGATGTTCCTGATGGTGGGGGAGTCCAGGACCAGGGGTCAAAATCTAAGGATAAGGGGTAAGCCATTTAGGATTGAGATGAGGAGGGATTTCTTCACCCAGAGAGTGGTGAACCTGTGGAATTCTCTACCACAGAAAGCAGTGGAGACCAAATCATTAAATATATTCAAGAAAGAGTTAGACATAGTTCTTAGGGCTAAAGGAATCAATGGATATGGGGAGAAAGTGGGAACAGGGTACTGAGTTTGAACGATCAGCCATGATCGTATTGAATGGCGGTGCAGCTTGAAGGGCCGAATGGCCTACTCCTGCTCCTAGTTTCTATGTTTCTATGTACTATGTTCCCAAGTTTTGTATCACTTGCAAACTTCAAATTTGTACCCCCATACCCATCTCAAGATCATTTATATATAACAAGAAAAGCAATCGTCCTAAGACCGACCCATGGAGACCCCACTGCGTACTTCTCTGTAGTCAGAAAAACATCTGCTCACCACTACTTTCAGCCTCCTATCCCTTGGCCAATTATGTACTTGTTACCATCACCCCTTTAATGCCATGTGCTTTTATTTTCCGAATAAGTCTATTATGTGGTACTTTATCAAATGCCTTTTGAAAGTCCAGATAAACAGCATCTACTGCACTACCTTCATCAATATTTTCAGTTACTTCATCAAAGCATCAAAGAACTCAATCAGGTTAGTTAGGCACGATTTGCTTTTAACAAATCCGTGCTGGCTGTCTCTTATGAACCCAGACTTCTCCAAGTGAGAATTAATTTCATCCTTGACAGTGGTCTCTAGTAGTTTTTCACCACTGATGTTAGACTGATTGGCCTATAGTTACTAGGTTTATGTTTCTCCTCTTTTTTGAACAAGGATGTAACATTTGCAATCTTCCAGTCCGCTGGCACCACTACCGTAACGAAGGAGGATTGAAAGATTGTGGTCAGAGCTTCTGCTATTTTCATCCTTCCTTCCCTCAGCAACCTAGCATGCATCCCATCTGGACTGGGTGACTTGTAAACTTTGAGTGATGCCAAGCTATTTAGCATCTCCTTTCTATCTATTTTTATCCTATCCAATATCTCTACTCCCCCTGCCTCCAACCACTGCAATATTAACTGCATACTCTTCTTTTATGAAGACAGGTGAAAAGTACTCAATTATACCCTCTTCCCCCAAAGATGATTTCCTTTTTTGACCCTAGTCAGTCCTGCACTAGCTCTATCATTTTGCTTTTTATATGTTTATAGAAGATTTTGGGGTTCCCGTATCATAAAACAAATGATGCCATGACTTGCATGTATTTCATGAATACTTCAGATTCATTGTAAAAATGATAAAGCAAAAGCAAGCTTCAAATGTAAACTGACATTACTCAGAAGTCATGCTGTATTGTGGAATCTTTGGTAAGCACTCTGGGATAATCTTTCTGAATTCAGGCCAACAGTAAGTTACTTGCCTGTCACCAGTGTGTGCTGACATTTTCCATCAATTCATTGCAATTTGGAAAGTTTAGGCTAATGTGTAAAAGAAAGGACAACAAATATAACTTTATTATGTATAATACCTTATACGTAGCAGTCTTTGCAAATGATACAATGGGAACAAAAGCAAAATACCACGGATGCTGGAAAACTGAAAAAACCCCAGAAAATTTTGGAAACTCAGCAGGGCGGGCAGCATCTGTGGAGAGAGAAAAAGAGTTAATGGACAGGTCTTTGTGAAGGAGGTGGTGCCCAGGCACCGGGCCAAAAAGGCAGGAGGAACCCCACCTCTGCATTTTCATGGCCCTTCGCAGTGATCCTATGGTGTTTTTCAATTAAAGATTCACGAACTGGGATCCCTGTCCCTTTAAAGATGGGAATCCTGCCTCCCTGAGCTGCTGGCCAATCAAAGGGCCAGCAGCTCAGCAGTATTGGCAGTGTCACTGGGAGTGGTGGCCACTGTCGGTACAGCACAGGCGTCAGACCCAGGCCCAGTCTGGGACCCCGTTCAATAGGTAGGTGAGGCGGGGTCCCTGGGGCCAGTCTGGAAGGCCCCGGCGAGGGGGGCTGAGGGGGTGGTCATGCAGTCCAGGGGGTGGGGGTACTGGTGGTAAGGTTGTTCCCAATGGGGGTCTTCCATGGGCCACAAATTACCCATGAAGGAGAGAACCATCCCCAGGCCCACAGGGAGGGCACCTCATGTTACAAGGTGTCTTCCCCATGCAGTTGTGGTGGGAAGAGGCCCTTAATTGGCGATTAATAGGCCACTTAAGGGCCACAATTGACCTCTGGCCGGGAAAGCCATCGTCAGCCTATCCCGTCCCTGGGAAACTCGCTTGGTGACGGGGAGACGATGGGCCCTCTGCCCCGCCTCCCCCCCGCCACCCTTCATGATACTCCATGCCCACTCGCCTCCAATCCGCCTCATTCCTGAAGAACTGCTCAAAACAGACCTGCGAACAAAGACACCAACTTAGACTAAGCAACTGTTCCCCCAGTGCTAATATTGCAATGTATTTTTATTTCAAGGTGAGCTAGACCCAACTTTCCAGTCTCTTATGGCCTCTATTGTTAGCAATTACAAATATGCCTAGAGTAAACATGTATTTAGTAGTCAGGGTGAATTAGGTAAAGGAACAGGTTATTGCTGTAAGTTTTGTTTTACTGAAAATTGCTTGGAGTTTTGTTTCACTGGAAACAAAGCTAGTGGAATAATTATTCTTTGGTAATGATAGCTGAACCCAACCCAGAAAGGGGCCATTGTCAGATGAGGCCTCTGCAACAGTAAAAGAGCAATTGGATAGATACTTAAAACAAATAACTATGCTTTAAAGCTCTGTTAGGATTTTCAGTTAGCCTTGCCTAATTAAGATTCTTGCTGAAATGTGAAAGTTAATGAGTGTGTGGAAATAGAATAGAAATTAATTTAGTGAATCACTTCAATAGCTAGATAAGAAATTAAAACAGTTAGACTAGATAGCCATTATGAACAGCTGTGGACAGAAATAAATAACGAAACCCCTGACAGTTAGTTTGAAGGCTGAAGATGGAATATTTCAAAGCAGTTGTGGAATTAATAATGGGAAACATCAAAGGATGAGACAAGGGACGATAATGTAAAAGCCTGGTTGATCAAGGACAGAGGTATATGCGAAGGCTCTAGAATCTCATGGCAAATGGATAACATAAGGGCAGACTTTTACCGTATGGTTTAGATGAAGAACTTGATGTACTATTGGGCATTTTGTAATAAGGGGAACCTTTATAGGACAATAAGGTCCTGTCAATATAACATAAAAGCAAAGTACTGCGGATGCTGGAAATCTGAAATAAAAACAGAAAGTGCTGGAAATGCTCAGCACGTCTGGCAGCATCTGTGGAGAAAGAAACAGAGTTAACATTTCAGGTGTGTAACCTTTCATCAATGCAATACCCAGCTCCGCCCTGAAAAAGGGTGCAAAGGATAAGTTTTTGAAGGAAGCCATTGAGGTAGGTGGTGAAGAGAAACTCCTAAGGGTAGATCCATGCTAACGTTCTTGGGTAGTTTGAGAAGTCGTGAAGATGTGAGGCACCAGAAGAAAATAGAAAGAAGAAGAAGGAAAGAGCTGCTGTGCATGCCAGCCATCCTGTCTGAGTACTCTCTACATGTCCTGGTCATATGTTTTTGCTGTGTAACTAGTTTTTAAAAATTATTCTTTCATGGGTTGTGGGCATTGCTGGCAAGACCAGCATTTGTTGCCCATCCCTAATTGCCCTTAACAACTGAGTGGCTTGCTAGCCCATTTCAGAGAGCAGTTAAGAGTCAATCACATTGCTGTGGATCTGGAATCACAGGCAGGCCAGACCAGGTAAGGATGGCAGATTTCCTTCCCTAAAGGACATTAGTGAACCAGATGGGTTTTTATGACAATTGATGATTGTTTCATCATACAATTACAAGACTAGCTTTCAATTCCACATTATTAATTAATTGAATGTATTAATTTATTGCATTTAAATTCCACCAGCTGCCATGGTGGTATTTGAACCCTTGTCCCCAGGACATTAGCCTGGGCTTCTGGATGACTAGTTCAGTGGCATTACCACTACACTACCATCTCCCCAGTGTGTTATCCCATCTTAAACTCTGATTAAACTCAACATACCCACCAATTAGTTGTAGTCGTTCCTGATAGATTACATAATTGATAAATAATGCTTAAATTAAGATCACTACACTATGAGACAGCATAAGGGAGACTTAGATAGAGGAAGTAAAATGATTGGGGAGTGTGGAACAGTTAGGAATTATCATTCTTTCAGAGCCATCGTGTAGGTACATTTCAATCAGAAGATGACTTCTGGGGAAGCTGTGGAAATGTGAAACCACTGATTTAACTGGCTGCAAACACAGGGTTCCCATATGCAGTTGTAAGCAGGCTGATAACAATTAGTGCGGGAACAACATATCTATAGCACTCCATGTGCGATGGAAAATGTCTCAAAGTGCGTTGTATTATGGAAGAATAGTAAACCAGAGTGGAAAAGGAAAAAATGAAGGGAATTAGGGTGGAGAGCTGAAGGCATAGTCAAAGAGAAGGGTTTGAACAGGTTTTTGGAAGTGGGGGGCAGTGGAGGCTGCAATGTGGGAAGAATTAGGAAATTCTAAAGGACAGTTGTCTGTCCTTTAGCTGAATTGTATTGAACTGGCTGAGCTAGTGTATTGTGATAGCTGAGCATTTTGTTATGAAAGTGATTCCTGACAATGCAGCCGGCCACTGATGTCATCAGACTGCGCCAAGGTGCGCACATGCGCAGATGGGCTCCTGCTCTCTGCATGTGTGCTGCCTTCCGACTTGCCAGGACTGGTTAGCGCATGCGCTGATGACATCATCATGTGACGTGTGCATCTTCGGGCAACGCGTCTGGTTGGCCTCTGCGCATGTGCTTTACGCGTACAGCAATGCAACGCCAATGGGTATTCACCCATGCATCAAGCTCCACTCCCCCCACTCCCCCCCTCGCTGCTCTACCCGGCCTGCTCCGCTCCCCCCCTCGCTGCTCCGCTCCCTCCCTCGCTGCTGTCTCCGGCCGCTCCGCTCCCCCACTCGCTGCTCTCTCCGGCTGCTCCACTCTTTCAGCCGCTCCGCTCCCCCCCTCGCTGCTCTCTCAGGCCAATCTGCTCTTTCGGCCGCTCCGCTCCCCCCTCGCTGCGCTCTCCGGCTGCTCCGCTCTTTCAGCCGCTCCGCTCCCCGCCCCTCGCTGCTCTCTCCGGCCGCTCCGCTTCCCCCCTCGCTGCTCTCTCCGGCCACTCCTCTCTATCGGCCGTCCGCTCCCCCCTCGCTACTCTCTCTGGCCGCTCCGCCCTCTCCGGCCGCTCCGCTGCGCCCCCACCCCGGCCCCCTCCGCTCCCCCTCCCCTCCCCCCCCCCCCGATCCGCTCTGTTCCCCCCTCCCCCCGCCCCGGCCCGCTCCGCTCCCCCTCCTCCCCCCCCCCCATATATGTATGAGCCTACCACCTGTTTCCAATGGGAACTCTGCCCACCAGAATAGATTGCGATGGATGACAACTCAGTGGTAATTCAGCGTTTCCACCAGTTGTGTATTTTTGGTCCTGCTACCACATTTTTTTAAAAGCATAAAACGTGTGGTAGCGACATTAAATTGAACTTCCCCATGATCAGGCTTGATGCAGAGTTGACAGTATGGTTACTGGCTGTACCTATGGTGCGTAATAGTAGGAGACGTCCTTAGAACAGATTACAGAGCTCTCCATCTGGCTGCCTGCTGACCCAAACCCTGTGAAAACAATTGTTGCCAGAAAATGTGCAAGAGCCTACAGTTATAGTTAGTGGCCTTGAGTATTCTGTCCATTTCAGTTCTGTCCAAAGGTTGGTTTTGATTTTAGGGCCATTGTGAATTGTCTTATGTTCTTATGGTATCTTGTTGGCTGTTCATCACTCTGACATGCCTTTTTCATGCAGGGACGAGGGAGCAGTACCCCAGGACATGCGCGATGCCAACATCATCACCCTCTATAAAAACAAAGGTGACCGCGGTGACTGCAACAACTACCGTGGAATCTCCCTGCTCAGCATAGTGGGGAAAGTCTTTGCTCGAGTCGCTCTGAACAGGCTCCAGAAGCTGGCCGAGCGCGTCTACCCTGAGGCACAGTGTGGCTTTCGTGCAGAGAGATCGACTATTGACATGCTGTTCTCCCTTCGTCAGATACAGGAGAAATGCCGTGAACAACAGATGCCCCTCTACATTGCTTTCATTGATCTCACCAAAGCCTTTGACCTCGTCAGCAGACGTGGTCTCTTCAGACTACTAGAAAAGATCGGATGTCCACCAAAGCTACTAAGTATCATCACCTCATTCCATGACAATATGAAAGGCACAATTCAACATGGTGGCTCCTCATCAGAGCCCTTTCCTATCCTGAGTGGTGTGAAACAGGGCTGTGTTCTCGCACCCACACTTTTTGGGATTTTCTTCTCCCTGCTGCTTTCACATGCGTTCAAATCCTCTGAAGAAGGAATTTTCCTCCACACAAGATCAGGGGGCAGGTTGTTCAACCTTGCCCGTCTAAGAGCGAAGTCCAAAGTATGGAAAGTCCTCATCAGAGAACTCCTCTTTGCTGACGATGCTGCTTTAACATCTCACACTGAAGAATGCCTGCAGAGTCTCATCGACAGGTTTGCGTCTGCCTGCAATGAATTTGGCCTAACCATCAGCCTCAAGAAAACGAACATCATGGGGCAGGATGTCAGAAATGCTCCATCCATCAATATTGGCGACCACGCTCTGGAAGTGGTTCAAGAGTTCACCTACCTAGGCTCAACTATCACCAGTAACCTGTCTCTAGATGCAGAAATCAACAAGCGCATGGGTAAGGCTTCCACTGCTATGTTCAGACTGGCCAAGAGAGTGTGGGAAAATGGCGCACTGACACGGAACACAAAAGTCCGAGTGTATCAGGCCTGTGTCCTCAGTACCTTGCTCTACGGCAGCGAGGCCTGGACAACGTATGCCAGCCAAGAGCGACGTCTCAATTCATTCCATCTTCGCTGCCTTCGGAGAATACTTGGCATCAGGTGGCAGGACTATATCTCCAACACAGAAGTCCTTGAAGCGGCCAACATCCCCAGCTTATACACACTACTGAGTCAGCGGCGCTTGAGATGGCTTGGCCATGTGAGCCGCATGGAAGATGGCAGGATCCCCAAAGACACATTGTACAGCGAGCTCGCCACTGGTATCAGACCCACCGGCCGTCCATGTCTCCGTTATAAAGACGTCTGCAAACGCGACATGAAATCGTGTGACATTGATCACAAGTCGTGGGAGTCAGTTGCCAGCATTCGCCAGAGCTGGCGGGCAGCCATAAAGACAGGGCTAAATTGTGGCGAGTCGAAGAGACTTAGTAGTTGGCAGGAAAAAAGACAGAGGCGCAAGGGGAGAGCCAACTGCGCAACAGCCCCAACAAACAAATTTCTCTGCAGCACCTGTGGAAGAGCCTGTCACTCCAGAATTGGCCTTTATAGCCACTCCAGGCGCTGCTTCACAAACCACTGACCACCTCCAGGCGCGTATCCATTGTCTCTCGAGATAAGGAGGCCCAAAAGAAAGACCATGTAAAGAATTCTTTGGTATGATTGGGAGTGCCTGAAGAGCCATCTGGCATAACATTTAGTCAGAACTTCATATTGTCATGCCAACTTGCTTTGTTGAATGATAATTTTCTTTAATCCACTGACTGGAGATCTGAATTTATATTTTTTGAAGAAATTTTTAATAAGAACAGACTAAAAAAGATGACTTTGCTAGCAGCTTAGGATGGCCACCTAGTTTGCCACACTGTATCCTACATTGCAAGGTCTGTGAGGAGGGAGACAAACTGTCTGCTCATTCATCAGCAAGAACCAAGACACAGGAAGTTTAAGGGAACAACCTGTTCTTTTTAGCAAGAAGAAAATACTGCTGCCATGTTTGAATCACTGACTGACTGTCATGTGACAAGCTTGTCCCTATCTGTGGTTTTCAGCTTGTGTTGCTCTACAGCAGTAAGGAGAAACTTCTAGACTCTGACACATGCAGACCCAAGTGGGAGGCCCCCCTCTCCATTTCTCCAAAGCTTCGAACTTTGCCCGTTGATTGACCACTTTTGCATACCCTGCCTACAATCAGCAACCCCATTGGAGTAAATCTTCTGCATCGCTGTCTCCAAGAGACCCACCAAACCAGTCATCTACCTCTTCAAACGAAAAGCCTCAGGACCACCGAATTCAGGTAGAAGTCAGCCAATCACAAACGTCACAGATTGTGTAGCCCTTTTTTCTATCGACTCTAACTCAACTAATCAATCTTTCCCCACTCTGTAACCTATTTGTGTGTGTGTGTAAACCTTTAGTGCGTGGTATGAGTGAAAGTTGGCACGTAGTTTATTATTTTCAATAGTTTGGTTTAGGTACAGTAAAGTTAACCTGTTTCTTTGTTAAACTCAAGAAAATCTGTCCGATTGGTTCTTGTTATGATCATAGCAAGTAAGTAATCAAACACCTACTGAAATGGCCAGTCATTCCACTTTAAAAAAGAATTAAACCTGTTGTGGTTAAACAGGGAGAGAGTAAAAAGGAAAGCCCTTTGACCCCTCCTCACCAGATAGTAACAATATGTATCTGTGCCATTGGACCTGCTGTCACTATTTATCTTCAGAGTTTGATTTCTGCTAGTACTAAACCATCTACCAAATCGAGATCTGGTCACTTCTGTCTGCAATTGCAGGTGTATGGGTACCTTTGGCAAGGCACAGAACACCTCTCATACAACCCAAACATCCTGGCATTCCTTTGGCGATCCCCTTCTTGTTCCCAGCATTCCAAATAGGGGAATTCCTACTGAGAAATCCACTAGTGTGAGTAATGGTGCTGCAGACAAAAGGAATAGAACAAATGGAAGTAAGTCTCACGAGAACATTAGGAACATAGGAACACAGGATCATAGGAACATAGGAGCAGGAGTAGGCCATTTGGCCCTTTGAGCCTGCTCCGCCATTCAATAAGATCATGGCTGATCTAGTTGTGGTCTCAACTCCCAATTTCCTGTCTGCCCCCCATAACTCTGGACTCCCTTGTCTATCAAAAATCTATCTAACGCAGCCTTGAATAAATTCAATGGCCCAGCCTCTACTGTTTTCTGGGGAAGAGAATTCCACAGGCTAACGACCCTTTGAGAAAAAAAAATTCTCCTCATCTCCATCTTAAAAGGGAGACCTCATATTCTTAAACTGTGTATAGGAACATAAATGCCAGAAAAAAAGGGAAAACAAGCCAGATATAAGCTCAAAACTGCTGCAGTAATCTTTTCTTCTGGCCCTATAAATTTCATGACCTATGTGCTCAACCCTGGCATTCATGAATGCTCACTTATATTTGGTATTCAATTAAAGTGGTGTGTGAATGGCATAAAGACTGGAAAAGAGCATAGACGGTGTTAATACATCACTCATGAATCATTGGCATCTAATGTGCAAGCCCTTGCCTGTTTCAAATTCAAACTTCCTACACCTATTCATTTGGCAACTCGAAATGTACTTATTTGTGTCATAGGTCTCCACTTAATTTTCCTGTACATAACACCCTCTAAAATAAGTTGCATGGGGTGTTAAAGACAGGAAAGTTGGCTCCATTGTCCCTGGGTATACAAATGATTTGTTACTGAAGTGATCATTGTATTCAAATATAAAAAAAAACTCCCTTGCACTGTTCATTTTTGATGCTAGTGGAAATGGCAAGATTGTACAGGGTGTCTCAATGATTAATGAAACTCATATTTGTATTTGCAGCTCTTAGTGGTGATGAGATTTTCTTTTGCCTTAACATCTAATGCCATCTGTCTCCTTGTTTTAAAGAAAGAAAGGCATATAGATAAATAATCAGATATTGTTACGACCAGGTGAGAAAGGTGTCTAGGGGTCCCTCTCAGCCTTCACCTGGTCTTACCATAACAGAGTTTAATTTTTAAAACACCGTGTTTTTAGCTCCCCCTTGGTGAATCCTTGTTCACTGCTTTTCAATTATAAGGCAAAGAAACCGGCACACACAGGGATTTTCTTAGGTTTAAAGAAGAAAAGTTGAAATTTATTAAACTTGAACTTAAACTCTGGTTCGGTTAATGCCGACAGATACATGACACGCCCATGCTAGCATGCATACGCGATACATACGCGATACGTACAGAGACAGTAAAGAGCAGAAGCAAAACAAAGTGGAAATGTTTGAGGCAATATCTGAAGAGTTGTTGTTATGGTTATTTGAGCTCACTGTTGAGTACTTGATTGTAGCTAGATCTTGCTTTTCGTTAGGGCCCAGTATTCTTCTTAAACCTTGTTTACTGTAGGAGACTTTTCTCGCTTGGGGTTCATGTGTCTTCAGTGAATTCAGAGGCTTGTGAGAAAGAGATGGGAGCAGACAGGAGAGAAACATTCTCAGTCCAGGAGCAAATAGTCTTTCTGAGTTCAAACTGTTTGTACAATTCAGAAAACCCCAGGTTACCAAGCAGGTTAGTCATGTGACTAACTGGTCTGACCACGTCTTGGATTTTATCACCTGAGCAGTCTCTGGAATGCTGCTCTTACACACGATACCTGGTGATCAAGATCCATTGTAGATTGAATGCGTCAGGGAATGGTCCTTTGTCCTTCCAATCACCATATGTTAATATGCAAATGTATTTTCCAGCCACGGCTGATCTGTTTAACAAGTCCTTTCTTCACTCCAGTAACTGTTTAAAATCAATGTTCATGACAAAATTCTTGTGCCTCATTCTTGGCAGGTGGGGACCTAGCATGACAGATATAATGACATCATTGAGTATTAGGACACTGTGTCATTTGTCCATATTCAAAGAGGCTCAGAAAACTGTAAAGTCACATTGTGCTGCTACCCTTATCAATGGCAAAAAAATTTTGCATTTGTTTCACTTGTTTCAAATATAAAACACTGATGAAGTTACATTTTGGATTGGGGTGCGTTTGTGTGTGGTTGTGTCTGTGCAATGGCATGTGCCTGCATTACACAGTTGTGGTCTCAAAATGATGCTGTGGCAGCATACATCAGATGTATAACTATTGGTGATGATGTACGAGAAATCTGTACTATTTTTTGGCTAAGGAATAGTTCATGATGCGGGTCGGCCTAAAATACTGAAGAGTAAAAATTTTAAGTTTTAAAATAATTCATTGTTATGTTAATTTGCCGATTTTATTTTCCACACTACTCCATTAGAACATAGGAACAGGAGCAGACCATTCAGCCTCTCGGGCCTGTTCTACAATTCATTCTGGACCTCAGCTCCATTTATCTGTCTTTGATTTATACCCCTTGATACTTCTACCTCATAAAAATCTGACCATCTCAGTCTTGAAAATTGCAATTTACCCAACATCCACAGTCTATTGGGTAAAGAATTCCATGTTTCCGCTACCCTTTGTGTGAAAAAATGCTTCCAGGTTTCGCTATTGAATGGCCTAACTCTTAATTTTAGGTTAACTCCCCCTAGTTCTGGATTTCTTCATCAGAGGAAATAGCTTCTCTGTATCCATTCTATTGAATCCTTTTATCATTAGAAGCACCTTGATTAGATCACCCCTCAACCTTCTAAACTCAAGAGCATACAACACATAATTGATTTTTGAAGAACCTTAGAATTAAGTGTGTATGTGTATGTGTAGATTAACTGTAATCATCATTCATCTCTTAATGCTTCCAGATGCATTTGTATTAAGTCAAGCAGTTCATTTCTAGTTTTAAAGTGGTAAATTTGAATGATTCAAAATAACCTGTCATTTAATAATTTTACATTCTGCAACAGAAGGACAGGAATTTATTTATTTAGAGATACAGCACTGAAACAGGCCCTTCGGCCCAATGAGTCTGTGCGGACCATCAACCACCCATTTATACCAATCCTACATTAATCCCATATTCCTACCACATACCCTCAATTCCCCTACTACCTACCTACACTAGGGGCAATTTACAATGGCCAATTTACCTATCAACCTGCAAGTCTTTGGCTGTGGAAGGAAACCGGAGCACCCGGCGGAAACCCACACGGTCACAGGGAGAACTTGCAAACTCTGCACGGGCAGTACCCAGAATTGAACCCGGGTCACTGGAGCTGTGAGGCTGCGGTGCTAACCACTGCGCCGCCCAGTAGCTTAGGGCTACAATCATCCATTCCCCTAAGCAACATTATAAATAGTTGTAAAACATGCACCTCATCAGCAGTTCTGGTCACTACACTTTAGGAAGGATGTCAGGGTCCTTGAGAGGGTGCAGAGGAGATTTACCAGAATGGTTCTAGAAATGGGGGATTTTAGTTACAAGGTTAGATTGGAAAAGATGGGGTTGTTCTCTTTAGAGTAAAGGAGATTGAAGGGAGATTTAATAGAGGTGTACAAGATTATGACAGGTTTACGTAAGTTAGACAAGGAAAAACTGTTCCCATTAACTAATATTGCAATGACTAGGGGACACAGATTGACGGTTTTGGGCAAGACCCACATGGGTAGTGGAAGTGGAGACAATCAATGACTTTAAAATGAAATTGGATGGCTATTTGCAGGGCTAAGGAGATTGAGAAGGGAAGTGGAACTGACTGGATAGCTCTGTGGAGAGCTGGCATGGACTAGATGGGTGAATGGCTTCTTTCTGTGCCGTAAATGACTCTATGACAATGGGAAAACACTCAGACTGGAAGGGCTTCAGAACAGGAAACACTGATGGGACTGAATTTCACAGATCTTGCGTAAGAAGACAATCAAAGACAGATAAATGGAGTTGAGGTCCAGATTGAATTGATAGATAACAAGCACAGGTGAACCAGGAGTCCCTGGAGCAGACACACAGTTATTTATTGCAAAACATTTCACTAACCTTAAGGCGTGTGAAAATTTAAAAATAATGAGTTTATTACTCTTTAGACAATAAAGTTAAATCATAAACTGCTGTTTAATTTTTAATTTAGTGCTGCTGTGGTTGAGCCATAGGCAACCCTAGATTTTGTAGCACAGTTTTTAAAAATCCTGTTATATTCTGTGCAAAATAAAATACATTATATATATTCACCATGTATTTTTGCCCTGTTTTCTCCCTTCTTAAGGCACTGACTGCCATTGCGTTACCTAAAGGACCTTAGAAGTTTACAACACAGAAGCAATCCATATCTTTGCTAGATAACACAAGATTAATCTGATAGCCCTGCTGTCTCATGACAGTCCTATCTAGCTTGTTCTAGATCAAACATTTATCCAAGATTCCCTTAAAAGATGCAATATTCTCTGCCTCAACCATTCCTGCATACTATTACATTATAGCCCCAATTTTGTAAACTCACAAAAAATGGGGTTGTGTTTGCCCAATCTGCAGAGAACCCTATGCCCAGAGCTCAAGGGGTAGACATGACTGAATTTTGTAATATAAGCCCTGCTCCATTTTAAGTAGGAAAGCATGGAAAACTATCCCAAAGAGTATGGCCTGTTGCATACTAGGCTATGGACCTCAAAATGCAGCGAGGGAGCAGCTCTTACAGGGGTGCAGCTTACAAAAAAGGGGAAGTTATGATGTTGGGAGAAAAGTAGACTAGTCATTCGCGATGGCACAATGGAGACATGTGAACAACATTGTGTTATGAAGGTGCTCCATTCTTAAAATGTTTTGAGGACTTATGTTAACGATTATGGACATTGGTTCATTTGGATAACTGAAAGGATTCCATGGATGTGTTTTTTTTTGCAAGGGTCACTGGGAAGACACTTCAGCTTTGTGTTTAAAAACAACCTTTACTGGATGTCTCATACCTTAAGCTAAATAAACAGCAGGAACCTTGGTGACTCGGGAGAGTTGTTTACAGAGAAGCTACAGGTCAAGATTTATGGTGGTCAGGAGGTTTTGACTTGCTGTTGGGGTGTGGACTGTTTTGAAGGCAGTTAGATTTGTAGCCTGCTAAAAGAAACACCCAGCTTTCTCCACCCCTTTGAAAAAACCCTTGCGTATCCAGAGTGATAGTTGAAACCCCAATGCCACATTTCTTCTGGAAAGCCTGCCAGATTAATTCTCGACGCCACCTGAAAAGAACTGCTCCAGAAAGATTCCAGTAACAGCAGTCTACGCGTATTTGGGATGCCAGAATAAAGGGACAACTGATATCATTCAATATCTTTTCCTTCTCCTTCAAGAATTAAGAAGTATTTGGCCAAAGTGTTCTTTTTTGTATATTTTTTTGTAAAAGATCTCTGCAGAGAAAATTTCTTTTTTTAAATCTAACCGTGTGTGTATGTGTTGGGTATCTAGAAGGGAATATCTATTTACATTAATATTTCAAACTGTGTTTTAATGCTTTGCATCTTTACTGGATGAGCCTTGTTTTATAATAAATTGATAATTTTGTTGTTTATTAAAGAAATCTTGTTGGTGTATTTTATTCTGGAAT
Organism: Heterodontus francisci; assembly: GCF_036365525.1. Lineage (NCBI taxonomy): Eukaryota > Metazoa > Chordata > Chondrichthyes > Heterodontiformes > Heterodontidae > Heterodontus > Heterodontus francisci. The sequence goes on from NC_090379.1 coordinate 56,206,048, forward strand.
AAAGAGTAGAGATTTTGATTGACCGTATCAGTAACTGGTTAAACATTTAAGTATATGTTGTGACCTGTGGAGAAGTGGAACTAGAGAAAGATAGTGCACTCCTCTTGCCTCGGTCGTAACAATTGCTCCCTTTGTTGCTGAAGAGTTTTGGCGGTGCTGTTTCAGGAGCTGCACCGAAGGAAAGTTGCCTATTCAGAACTGGAGGCCATCCTCCTGTAAAAGAAAAGTTGCCAGCTGATTGGAGAGAGGTCACAGACTAAGTTAATGTGGTCACATAGCTTCTTCATACATAACTTCCTCATACATAGCTTCCTCATACTTAGCTGCAAATGAGGATTGGTTGCTGGTATGCTGGAAGATGATGATAGCTAGTGCAGTGGGAATGGTTATATCTGATTCAGATTATTGGGCAGCAGGTGACAAACTTTGTGGCAGTTTGTCTTGTGAAGTGGAGGGTACTGAAGATTGGACTCTGCACCTCTTGGAATAGTGAGGAGTGTGGACAAATGCTTCATGGGTCATTGTACCTGCCTTTGTTGGCCCTTAATGAATTTCAGTTCCTGATTTCAATTATGCTGTACGTTTGGAACTCAAAAGAATCCATCTTCATTTCTTTTTATGGTGAAATATCAAAGTCAGCAGAAACCAAATTATTCCTATGCTGATTATTTCTATGAACTCCCAATTTTTGGTCCTTCTGCCTCACTATTCAATAAGCTCAAGAGGGCAGGCAGACAACATGTCTCTTTGGCTTCTACTAGTATTGCTAGGATCAGCAGCAAGGAAAAACTGATCCACCTTGTGAGGAAGCAGTGAGGGACCATTTAGTGCCTCTGCCTCTAGTAAATATGAGGGATGTCAAACTGGAGCCTGCATGCTTCCATTCCATAGCACATCAAGTTCATGCAACATTTTGTTGGTTCATCATGCAGTACTATCAAATCTCATTAATTTTGGTTTTAAAATATATTTTAATAGATATCATCCTGAAAAATAAACTTCATTCCATAAGTTTAAATGGGGCTGCAATTGGATTCACTTATTTTGATCATAAAGCTTGCTCCTACACTACAACAGTGACTACACTTCAAAAAGTACTTCATTGGCTGCAAAGCACTGTGGGATATCCTGAAGTCATGAAAGGCACTATATAAATGCAAGTTGTTTCCCCTAATATTTCTCTAATGTTGACAACTCCGCATCATTTGGCTTCTTCACATAAACTTTAACAAGTTTTAAAGTTAAAGCAGGCATTTAGTTCATACAAAAATGGCTCTTGGAATGAAATATCAATGTTTTCAATCATTGTAATGCTATATAATAAATACTTTACTTATCATTTATAGGTAAATCAATCTGATCCAATTGATAATCCATTTTTGACTTGTAATTTGTATTTCCAACCAGTAGAGGGTCCCCTCTCCTTTGTTTCAGATGCTGTCCTCTGTTGGTCACAGATTTAGACATGTAAATTAAACGCAAAGCACACTCACAAATTGAGAATGGCATTACTCTTCACTATAATATTTGCCTGTCACTACTGGTAGCTCTAGCTGCTGGAATAAGTAAATTATATTCTGATCCTCATTCTTCAGTCAGTTCACCTCTTATACTCATTCAGTTAAAACTAAGAATGAACAAAAGTTCACCTGTGTACCATTTACCACTGACAAGCTGAATAATTGAACTTTGTGTATAAAGGATAATTGGGCATGAATAGAATTACAAGACTTAATTCTGCTTTCACATTGAGAACACCACTGATGAGGTAAGCTGTTTGATGGTAGATCATTTTTGGGTTTTCACACAGCACACAGGGGTCAAAAATGTTTTGAGTGCATTTTCATGCACAGATTGGTTGTTGCACCTGGAGCTCCATCATGTAGCCGCAAAGAAGACTCTACATCTTGCACATCCTTAATTAAAATAAAATAGATGGCCCGCCAGCGCTCTTCATCAGAAGTTGCCCATTGAGTGAATGAAACCCCTTTCTGTTCAAGAACAGAGCTGTTCCTGATAAGGACTACGCAGTGCCATGTACATGTAGTTTATGATGGTCTGTACCCTCTGGGAATTCAGAAATTTGGGCAAATCACATCCTCTTTTTTTCCTGCTCGCCAGCCTCCATGGAGAAGGTAATAAACTGTTAATACATCACCAACATTGCATCGGTGACCTACTGGATGGCCGTGTACAGAGCAAACTATGCAATTTTTTTTTTATTTTAGAGATACAGCACTGAAACAGGCCATTCGGCCCACTGAATCTGTGCTGAGCATCAACCACCCATTTATACTAATCCTACATTAATCCCATATTCCTACCACATCCCCACCTTCCCTCAATTCCCCTACCACCTACCTGCACTAGGGGCAATTTACAATGGCCAATTTACCTATCAACCTGCAAGTCGTTGGCTGTGGGAGGAAACCGGAGCACCCGACGGAAACCCACGCGGTCACAGGGAGAACTTGCAAACTCCGCACAGGCAGTACCCGGAACCGAACCCATGTCACTGGAGCTGTGAGGCTGCGGTGCTAACCACTGCGCCACTGTGCCACCACTGTATTGACCCTAGAAGCAGTTTAGAAGGAGCCATGTTAAAAGCCATGGTGACTTTCACTATCACAGACAATGCAGTGCATGCCCTGGTGTTGGGTTCCAATTCTCACAACAGTCATTGCTTCCTTATTGAAATGCAGCCACTTTACAAGCTGCTGCTGTGTGAGGTCCAGGTATGGTGATCAGTTCCTGAAGACCTGCATGATGTAAGGTCTCCTGCTCCCTTTCCTCTTTCTTCTTGCAGCCTGTGCATGTCTTTGCTGCCTTCCTTGCTAATGCTGCTCCTCATTTGTGAGCATCAAGAGTGAATCCAATAGCACTCCCATGTTCAGTAATTCTGAATAAGAAAATTCAGAGAAATGGTTGTAGCCCATTACAAATGGAAAACTATTTAACAGCCAAGCAGTAGCCAAACAGGCCAAAAACATGACCCAAATCACCCTAGCAGCCTAACACAGCTAACTAAAGGCTTATTTTAAAGGAGGTTGATCTGCTTCAGACAGCTTCTTACCATGATTTTCTGGGCTGGTTAAAGAGGTGCAGTTTCAGATGCACATGGACACCAATGTTTGAAAAGGGCCCTGATTCATCCACCATGTATGCTTATCGAGTTTCAGACCAATATGGCATTGCACACACTACTGGTACTTTTCGGGAATGTAGTGTCACACTGCTGAATTCAGCTTTGTATAAACATTTTGTATGCTGAAAATGTGTGAGATATTATTGCAGTTTTTTAGTCCACAGTATTTTTAAGTTTTGTCATGCTTGGCCTATCATTTTCTTTTTCAATGTGATTGAGCTACTAGAACCTGACTTCTAACTTGATGATAAACTAAAATTAAAAAAAAATCCAGCCATCATCAACACCATGATGTCACTTTATTCTTTGGTTGCCCATTCTGAGTGCAGAATAGGGAGTAAGTGAATACTGTTTGTCTCACTGTATATATTGGTTTTTGGGCCATATTGCATTTATAATTAAATGTATATTTATATATATCTATTTATTATATATAGCAATGTTTATAGTAAAATCAATTTGTAACAGCCATCATTGTAACATTGGAGGAGGCTGCATACTTTGCTACTTGTGCAGATGAGACTATTTATTTGTAAAGATCACATAGTTGTCAAAAATTTGCTATGAAATCACAATATCTACAGTCGTTCAAGAACACCCATCATTACCATCTCAGAGCACCTGGGGATTGACAATAAATGTGAGCATCATCTGTACCCTGAGAACAATCAAATAAAAATATTTGATTTGATAACATACAATAGCAACTCTACAGCAAAGCTCTTAGTTGTTAAACTTTTTACCCAATGGAGTGTGTTGGGGGAGTGGGGGGTGTGGTGTTGTGGTGGTGTTGGGGGTGTGGTGTTGGGGGAGTGTTGGGGGTTTGGTGTTGAGGGAGTGTTGGGGGTGTTGTGGTGGTGTTGGGGGAGTGGGGGATGTGGTGTTGTGGGGTATTGTGGTGGTGTTGGGGGAGTGTTGGGGGAGTGTTGGGGGTATGGTGTTGGGGGAGTGTTTGTGGGGTGGTGTTGGGGGAGTGTTGGGGGTGTGGTGTTGGGGGAGTGTTTGGGGTGTGGTGGGGGTGTGTTGGGGGGTGGTGTTGGGGGAGTGTTTGGGGGGTGGTGTTGGGGGAGTGTTGGCGGTGTGGTGTTGGGGGACTGTTTGGGGGGTGGTGTTGGGGGAGTGTTGGGGGAGTGTTTGGGGGGTGGTGTTGGGGGAGTGTTTGGAGGGTGGTGTTGGGGGAGTGTTGGGGGTGTGGTGTTGGGGGAGTGTTTGGGGGGTGGTGTTGGGAGAGTGTTGGGGGTGTGGTGTTGGGGGAGTATTTGGGGGGTGGTGTTGGGGGAGTGTTGGGGGTGTTATGTTGGGGGAGTGTTTGGGGGGTGGTGTTGTGGGGAGTTGTTGTGGGGTGTTGTGGTGGTGTTGGGAGTTGTTGGGGGAGGTGGTATTGGGGGGGGTTGGTGTTTGGTGGTGTTTGGGGGATGGTGTTTGGGGGGTGGTGTTTGGTGTCGCTATTGGGGGGTGTTGTTCGGCGGGTGTTGGGGTGATGTTGTGGTTTGTGGGGGGTGTAGCTGTTGGGGGGGGGTTGGGTGTTGTGGTAGTGGTGTTGGGGGGGTGGGTGTTGGGGGGTAGTGTTTGGTGGTGTAGCTGTTGGGGGGGTGGTGTTGTGGTAGTGGTTTTGGGGGGGGGGTGAGTGTTGTGGTAGTGGTGTTGGGAGGTGGTGGGTGTTGAGGGGTTTGTTGGGGAGGGGGTGTAGTTGTTGGGGGTGGTGGTGGCGCACTGGTGACGGGCACCTTATCAGCCATCGGCAATGTGTGACCACCTGCTTCACTGGGAAGGAAGTCTTGTTCCAGGAAGCTGCAAGGTGAAGTTACATTAGCTGCACCCCTGCCGTGGTGAAGGCTGGTAGCAGGGAATAGCAGCTGAAGGCGGGTGAAGTGACTTCCAGCAAGTTGGCAACCACCTGTCAAGCACTCTCTGATAGAAGGAGTGCTTTGAACAGCAATCTCTCAATGGCCACAGCTGGTGTTCTTCAATGTAACTGATCAATACCTTCCCAGCTTGTCAGTTTTACTGAAGAAGCTCTTCCCACTGCACTTGTCTTGGTGACCCTGGCGAGTTGCTGACAGGTCAGAAAACAAGTGCCCTGGTTGTTAAATCCAGAATGGAGGGTGAAAACAGTTCTTAATTGGTTTTTTAAGTACCTTAATTACTGCCAGATCCAAGGGGGTTCCCCGTTCACCTTCAACCCTGTCCTGAAACAAGGCGGGATAACATTGGGATCTCGATTGATGTCAATTTCAAGTAATTTAACTCCATGCCCACACCCAAGCCTGCCTCCCTTTGCCTATAAATATTCCGCCCTAGGTGAGGGTAGGAACTTTCTTAGCTGTGATGACAACAAAGTTGAATACCTTATGTACACTCACTGCTTAGGATCAGACAAAAAGAATGGTAAGGTATTGGCATGCTGTAATTGCCACAGGAACCATACTCCATAAAAATAACTGTTTTTCTAAGAGGTGGGTGGAAAATGAGAAATAATCTCAGGAGGCTGAAGGACAAGTTATGGTCTTGAAAAAAATAAATAGTATAACTGGTATAAAATATTGGCAAGGAAGGTCAACTGGAAAGGCAGTTGGTTATCCATACATGTCACTCAATTTCAGAAATAATCTGCTACAAATAAACTACTGATATTAAGCGCACACTGGACTGTATAAAAACAAATAAATTATGTCTCTGAGTTCTGTCAGTTGGACCTATTTGTAAGCTTTGGCTATATTCCTATTGACATTAATGGAAGGACACCAGTTAGGAAGAAATGAGAAAGTGCTGTACAGACTGGATTTTTTTGGCACTATAATCCTGTTAAATTGATTCAAACTGCTTTTGATTTTTATTCATGTGTATTTAATTCAGAGGAAGAAAAGAGATTTGGAATATGACCTATTAATCAGATCTGTAACATGGAGGATATAATTATGAGTTTGTAATTTGTGTGTCTTTGATTATAATAAGCATGGGGGTGGAGGATGTTAACAGAAATTATAAACATGGAAATTATTGCTTGGCTTATAAGGTGATGAAAGATTAGTAGAAGCATTTCTACTTTACAAAGGACATATTTTGAATGGGTACATTATGTACAGAATGTTTTCCCTGTTGAAGCTGCACAGTACCAAATCAGCCAAGTGGGACTGGGAGTCAATGTGCTCCATCTCCTATGTGCCTACGAAGTATATGGTGCTTTAGGAAGTCAGCAAAATGCCAGTCTTGAGGGGAAATGTTTTCCAAGCAATTTGCTGAACAGGAGATATGGCTTCGTCTGACACAAGTTCTATGTGTGCAATAGTGCAGGTAAACTTCATAAATTTGGCCATTGTATGCCAATTGTATTGTTCATGTTATTGTGCAGAACATTATCATCTTAAATTGAGGACAACGATGGCCTTCACTACCACCGGTAGTACATGGATGAAGATTGATTGATTGTTCTTCCAGCTCTTTGTGGTCAAGATTGCACATGTCAGTTGCAACCTCTATGGTGAGTCTGAAAACCCTTCTCCATTGTTTCTCTCTCAAGCACAGGTAGCTGAATGAGTAAATTTTCTTCCTTGAGCAGTAACTTTTGTGAGTCATGCAGCACCTATAGCATCCTCCCCTTCTGCTACTTCAATGATATATACAAACCAGTGACCACTACACCCATACTGTCTGAGGAAAGAAACACTTCACTGCTGTGGCAATAATTTTGAGAACTTTCCTTTCATGAACTTGCTTATGCCAGGTCTAACTCAAAATATTTATTTTGTGATTTAATTTGCAGCTGCAGAACACATCATAAGTTCATTGTTAATGGCCTTTGTTATGACCTCAGTGAGACCGTTAATGTTAGAATTCGAGATATGAAACCCCAGACCAACTTAAAGAATTACACAACAAGATTTAATGTTTTAAGACTTTTATTATAACAATTAAACTAAAAGAAATCCCCATTAACTAAATAGTACTTTGTAAGTAGCTGTTACCCCAAATTACAAAGAGAGGTATTTTCTTTACTTATTAAAACACTTGGAAAACTCGCACCACACTTATACATTACACAGTCCAATTTTATGGTGTAATCTTTGTGGTTAAATGTTCCAAACTTCTCCCAATTGCAATAGTTTGGATCTCCCAGACCTTTCTCAAAGTCAATTTCCTCTCTGCTCACTTGGACATCTGTAAATAAGGTGATCCCTGGTGATCCAGTTGGTCCTTTCCTTCTCCACAAATTTCAGCTTTCAAAACAGGTTCAAGTCTTCGCAGCCTTTCACTGTGTATCTTCTGAGAGCAGGTGTTCCCCCTCTCTCTCTCCCTTGAGGCTGCCACTGCTGGTTGTCAGCCTGTCTGCCTTAGGAAAATCTGTTAAATTTATCAGGAATCAAAAGTCAATAGCTCAATGTCCTTTCCTAATGTGAAAAGTCCACAAGTCTGGTTTCAGCAGAGCCACCCAGGCTTTTCATTGTTTCCAGGTGTTAGCATCTGCCACACACATTTGCATCCTCAGAATCATTGATTCCTTGTTTACGTTCTGAAAAGTCTGGGAGGGTGAAACCCATTCAACTTCAGGTGTTAAACCCCTGCAGTTTCTGCTTTTCAGAAAAAGTCTTTGGCCAGGAGTTTTCCCTTGGCGGATGGGAGCCGTCCACCGACTGAAAAGTTGGTGGCGACCCCACCTCCGCTTGACCTGGGGATTGGATCCGCATTTTGCGGTACCCCGCCTTTAATTGGTATGAGGTGGGACCTCTACCCGCTTGAGGCAGGAAATCTTGCCTAATGGAACTGCCGGCCAATCAGTGGGCTGGCAGCTGTCTGTCCCAGCAGCACCATTGGGAGCGGTGGCCACTGCTGCGACTGCAAACCAGTCACTGAAAAGATGATGTTGGGGAGCCCCGGAACCAAGGTAGGTTTCTGGTGCCTTGCCGGGGGTGATTGGTTGGGTCCCGCTGAGGCAAGGATGGTCAACTGGGGGGCGGGTGGCGTGTTGGGTGCTGGGGGTGGTTGGGGCAGTGGGGGCGGCCCTCCGTCGGGTACAAGGTGCCTGATCATGAGGGCCCACCCTCCTAAGCTGTCACCTGCTTTTGTCAGGCCTGGGCTGCCTGGCCGGCCCCGGGTAAAATCCCCGTTACAGTGGGCTGAGGCCTGTAAGTGCCTGTTAAGTGGCCACTTAAGGGCCTTGATTGGCGAGGGGCGGGTGGGGCTTTTTTTGTCGCCGCCGCCGCCCTGCGTAAAGTGGCAGCGGATGCGGGAGAGAGTCGGAAAGGGCCCCCCAAGCCTCCTGCTCCAATTTATGCCCCCCAACCTTCCTGCTTTTTGTGGGGGGGCATAAAATTCTGGCCTTTGAGTCCTCTGTTGTCCTGGTAACCAAGATTTCTGTCTTGTCTTTAAGTAGACTTGATGTGAGGTCACCTGACTTCTCTTACTTCGTCTTAAAGTTTTAAAAACCACCATTTTTTAAAACAAAATCATGTTAAAAAGTCTTATGTTCAGAACACCTTAGTAAGAACTTCTACTCTCGTTTCTGACTAACCTTCATTAATTCATTTCTGGACAGAAAGGAGTCTGCAGAGTAGTGCTAAACATGGACAAATAGGCCATTTGGGCTTTCTACCTACATTGCATTTCTTTTTACCCATATCTAATTGTTTGATAAATATACTAAAGTGAGGAATGACAGCCTCTGTATTTCATAGGCTTGAATGTTTGTTACAAATCCTCCCAATGATAAAGAACTTAAACATATATGCCAACTGTAAGCCTTTTAATCTATGTGTCAGCTAAGCAAAATCTGTCTTTTTCACTGCATTGGAGACTATCACTAACAATTCACATCATATGGAAGATGGAACTGTCAGAACCAGTTAAGTTAGATGCCAGGGCTGGAGTTCACCAGATATGAATTTCTCCTATTGTTTGCATACAAGGTTAGTGCAGAATTTTTGAATGGGTTGTTGTTTTGAGAGTTATGGGCTTGTTTGGTAAGAGGGCAATTTTGGTGAAAGGGTGAAAAAAGGTGCTAAGCGGGTGCTGTGCCAATAAAACACATCTGTTTGAAAGTCTAGTTTTAGCACACAATTTTGATCCGAATTCCTGATTACCATAATTTGAACTTACCTGGAGGTGAAACAGACACCTGCTGGTTTAGCACTCAAGTGCTTATTAGACACAATTTTCATGGAGCAGTATTTGTGGGCTCTTGGCACCCACTTTCACTGAAGGTGTGGAGTGCTTTGGCTAGCACTCAGCAGCACGTTTCAGGATGGCTCAGGGACTGAGGGCGAGGATGCACAGGTTCTCAAACACAGCACCAGAGGTCCTGCTGGAGGAAGTCCAGAGCAGGAAGGATGTCCTGTACACAGAGTGGGGAAGGAGTCCACCTCCCCTTCCTGTCCCTCTCCTCTGGAGGAGCTGGTGTTACTCTGCCTGGCCTCATGTCCTCCTCCCATTTCTCCTCCGAACCAAGAGAGACCCCTAACAAGATGCCAATGACCAAGCACTCCCTTTCTCCTGTTGACTCCTGTAGGGTTTTCAATAAGGCAGATTAGCACAGGATTCACTCTTTTTAGGTGAAGTCCTGAGAGAATATCCAAGAAAAATGTTTATAGAGTGTTGGTCAAGTTTTGACAAAGCATCCCAGTAAGTCTCCCAATGGTTTTCAAAATATTTATTCAAACATCCAACAGCAAGAGTAGAGTAAAAGGTGGTATACGTTTAAGTAGCACTCAAAATCCTTAGCAATGATTTGTTTGCTCCCATTCAGCTGCTTGCTGTTAGGGGAGCACGTCAGGCCAAGCACTAGCCACCAAAATGCTCTGCAGTCTTGTTAATGAGTACTAGCAGTTTAACTGGCAACTCAGTCTTAAATTAAGGCCAAGTGCAGCCTTGTAATGGGGGAGGGGGAGAAGGTGACATAGTGGCCTGCTGCAACCACCTGTCAGGAGACGAGCCTATCCAGCAGGCAGGGTCTACCGCCTGCATTTGAGTGCCAGTGCTGAAGAAGACCGCACCTGTCATGGGAGACTGTCACATCTCTGTGTGAGATGCTGGCAGCGGAGGTCGCTTCCATACTGCGTGGGTGAGCGATCCAATGTTGGTCACACTGAAGCTAACAGTCGCACTAAATTTCTATGCATTAGGCTCATTCCAGGCTTCATCAGGAGACATGTGTGGAGTCTCACAGTCATCAACGCATCACTGCATTAAGGTGGTGACTGATGCCATATTCAGGCGTGCCTACCAATTTATCAAGTTCAAGACGGACGCCATTGGTCAGGCCGAGAGAGCCAGAGGCTTCAACGCTACTGCTGGGTTCCCCATGGTCCAAGGTATAATAGACTGCACTCATGTGGCCATTAGAGCACCTAAAGGTCAGTCAGGGGCCTTCATTAATCGAAAGGCGTTCCACTCAATAAATGTTCAAATCGTCTGTGACCACCATAAGGGAATATTGCAGGTGTGTGCTTGTTATCCTGGGAGCAGTCACGATACATTTATTCTCTGGAACTCCCAGGTGCCATCACTATTCAGCCCTCCTGAATGCCTGCAAGGATGGATACTTGGCGACAGGGGTTATCCGCTGAAGACATGGCTGATGACACCAGTGAGAAACCCAAGTAATGAGGCAGAGGAACGTTACAATGAGAGCCATGCGACCACCAGAGTGACTATAGGTCTTTTCAAAATGAGATTTAGCTGTCTCGATAGCTCAGGTGGAGCTCTGCAGTACTCGCCATCAAGGGTCTCTAGAATTATTCTCCTCTGCTGCGCCTTACATAACCTGGCGATGGAGAGGGGAGAGGCCCTGGAGGATGATCTAGTTCAGCGCAAGGCATCCTCAGACAAGGATGGTGATACGAATGATAAAGAGGGGCCACAGCCGCCTGAACGGCAGGGAGAGGGAGCTGGAGCTTTGGGGGAGTTGAGTGCAAGGGAGACCCGGGAGGCTCTAATACTCAGGCGTTTCTCCTGACCAGAGTCTCATCAACCAGAAACTGACATGGCAGTCTGAGATGAGGCATTAACAGGAGCTGGAAGCGCAGAGGCACTCACCTTCAGGGGGAAATCTCAGCTGATACGGGCCACCTTTCCTCAAACACCACACAGCCCTAATGTGTCACCTCTCAAATTATCCTTCTCATGCAGATCAATCAGCTTGCCTACAACATCAGCATTGACTTGTGGCATATGAAAATACCAACTGAAAACTTTAATAAGTTTTAGTGCTTTTATACATGAAACAAATATTTACAAATTGCACCAGTGACCTCGGAGTGTTAGTGTGATTTTTTGAAACGTTTGCAAGTGCTCACGCATGTGGACAATTCTTCGCCGCCAGCCACACCAGAGGCAGGTGGCTGATCAGGCTGCTGCGTTGCTCTGGAAGACTTTGGCAGGCTGTGCGGGCCGCGACATCTCAAGGTGACCCTGAGAAGTCTCAGAAACACCCACTGACAAGGGGACAAGGAGCTGCAGGGCGCATCAGGAGTGCCATGAGAAGAGCCCCCATATGAAATCTGCTGCTGCCCCTGTGCCCTCTCGAGGCTCAATTGATGCTCTCTGCTGATCTCAGAGCGATAAGCAGCTTCCAAATGTTGCCTGAGCATCATAGACAGATCTCTAATGCTCTGGTCCATGGGGCCCACTGTCTCTGTGAGGTTCTGCATGGCCTCCGGGATCGGGCCCGCCAGCACAGCTGCCAATCTGTCAGTGGAGGAAACCTGATGAGCAGATGACAGGGACTGTGTGGCACTCAAGCCCTGGATGGACATCTCCAAAGTCCAAGTCACAGCACGCAAAGTGTCTGGTAACTCCGCCAGATCTGCACGCTACACCAGCAGCATCTCCTGCCAAATGGATGTCATCAGAGGCTCATCACCAGCATGGGGCTCAGCACTGGCCTGGCCTCCCACAGTCCTTCGAGTGTCAGAAGCATTGGCAGGTACTGCCTCTGGCAGCTGTCCCGGCAATTGTGTGGTGCTGACACCAGGTTGTGACCACGATTCAGAGGAGACACGCATCCCAACCAAGATGAATGTCTCTGTCTCTGAGCTTGCGCTTGGTGCGGGGTGAGTATGTGACATTGCACCCTCTGAGGTCCCCTCCTCATCCTCAGAGGTGGACGGATGAGCCCCAGAGACACTTCCTGGCCACTGTTGTGTTTCACCTGCAGGCACTCCTGACTGGAGGACTTGTTATAGACTGCAGTGTGAGCACGTTCGTGTGATTTTGTTTGAGAGCACCCTTCAGTGCACGAAACAATCGCCGCCCACCCCCCTCCGCCCCCACCACCCCTTGACCACACTCCAGGGAACTCGCCCTCCTGGCCTGGTGTGTTGGTCTTACCATCAGCTATAGCGCGTCCTCTGTCCTCCTCTGCTAGCATCAATGCATCCTCCTCCAATCTGGTCAAAAGGCAAGACTGGCCACGTCGCCACCAGTCCAGGCCCACTCACGGGCATTATGTGCCCTCTTCTCCTGTGTAGACGCAAAGCAATTAGTTAAGACATATTACTTGAAAGATCACCCACTCACCCCTTGGGCTGAGTGTTGCATCTCAAACCAATGCCAGTGAAGTGCACAGATGGAACACATCTGGACCACTGTGCGCCACAGATGTGCCCATTATACGGACCAAGGCAGGGCTGCAGCCAATCACTGATCATGGATGGCTTCGACCTTGCAACATCAGCACTCATTGACCCTCCCGTGTCAAATAAAAGCTGTGATGACTGCGGACTGCCCCTTACCCTGGCAAAGCGCAGAAGGTCATTGACCTGCTTGCGGCACTGGAGCCATGACCTCCTCACTACTCTGCGGCTGCTGACCTCCTCCGATACCTCCAGCCACGCCTTATTGCATACCTGGGGAGGCCTCCTGCTTCCGTCTGATGGGAAGAGGACCTCCCGCCTTGCCTCAGCCACCTGGAGGAGGACATGTAAGGAATCCTCTGAGAAGTAGGGGGGGGCCATGCGGCTACTTCTCCCTTCCATTGCCGCCAGTAGGTTCTGGTGGACTTCTGTTTTATTTACAATTGTTGGATTGGTGGGCACTTTAAGTCCTCCTCCAATCCTTTCACCCTCAGGCTCCTGCTTTTCCTTTGGAGATATGCAGTTGCCCCTCCCAATGTCCTCGTTGCTGCAGGTAAGCCTCTCGGAGCCACAGAGGTTGATGACAGCCCTTTTAGATGGCTTTCAGCAACCTCTTCTGGCTCTAGCCCCGCCCCCGCTGATGCTCAGCCTCCTGCCTGCGCGTGCCCTTTTCATTCAGAAATACATTGCGGGGCGGCAAATAGGCTGCCTTCTGCGTGATAGCAGCGACAGTTAGGCGCGGAGTGGGAGAAAGTTCTGCACCCACTTCCGCCTCCCTGAACTCTGAGCTACTGGCAAAATTCCAGCCTAAGTGTCAGCTATGGCTCATTTGGAAGCACTTTCGCCTCTGAGTCGGAAGGTTGTGGGTTTAATTCCCACTCCAGGACTTGAGCACAATAATCTTGGCTGACACTGCATTGCAGTGTTGAGTGGGAGGTGCTGTCATTCAGATGAGACATTAAACCAAGACCCTGTCTGCCCTCTCAGGTGGATGTAAAAGATCCCATGGTACTATTTTGAAGAAAAGCAGCGGAATTATCTTTGCTCTCCTAGCCACTATTTATCCCTCAACCGACATTACAAGATCAGATTGTCTGGTCATTATCACAATGCTGTTTGTGGGAGCTTGCTGTGCGCACATAGGAAGATGGTTGTGGCTGTTGGAGGCCAATCATCTCAGCCCAAGACATCACTGCAGGAGTTCCTCAGGGTAGTGTCCTAGGCCCAACCATCTTCAGCTGCTTTATCAATGACCTTCCCTCCATCATAAGGTCAGAAGTGGGGATGTTCACTGGTGATCGTACGATGTTCAGTAAGATTCGCAACTCCTCAGATACTGAAGCAGTCCGTGTCCATATGCGGCAAGACTTGGACAACATTCAGGCTTGGGCTGATAAATGGCAAGAACATCCATGCCACACAAGTGCCAGGCAACGACTATCTCAAACAAGAGAGAATCTAACCATCTTCATTTGACATTCAATGGCATTACCATTGCTGAATCCCCCACTATCTGAATCCTGGGAGTTACCATTGACCAGAAACTGAACTGGACTAGCCAATAAATACTGTGGCTACAAGAGCAGGTCAGAGGCTGGGAATTCTGTGGCAAGTAACCCACCTTCTGACTTCCCAAAGCCTGTCCTTCATCTACAAGGCACAAGTCAGGAGTGTGATGGAATACTCTCCCCTTGCCTGGATAAGTGCAGCTCCAACAATACACAGGAAGCTCGACACCATCCAAGACAAAGCCGCCTGCCTGATCGGCGCCCCATTTACCACCGTAAACATTCACTCCCTCCACCACCGATGCACAGTGGCAGAAGTGTGCACCATATAAAAGATTCACTGCAGCAACTCACCACGCCTCCTTCAACAGCACCTTCCAAACCCGAGCCCTCTTCCACCTAGAAGGACAAGGGCAGCAGACATGTGGGAACACCACCACCAGCAAGTTCTCTCCAAGCCACACAACATCCTGACTTGGAACTATATCGCCGTTCCTTCACTGTCGCTGAATCAAAATCCTGGAACTCACTACCTAACAGCACTGTGTACCCGTACCAGATAAACTGCAGCAATTAATGAAGGGGAGTCACTACCACCTTCACAAGGACAATTACGGATCGGCAACAAATGCTGGCCTTATCAGTGAAGCTCACATCCCATGAAATAAACAAAAAAAATTGCTGCTACATTTCCTACATTACAACAGCAACTACATTTCAAAAGTATTTAACTGGCTGTAAAGTTCTTTGGGATGTCCTGAGGTCATGAAAAGCGCTATATAAATGTAAGTCTTTCTTTCTTTTCATTCAACACTTTAACAATCCTCCTGATGATCATTCCTAGTGCAAGCTTCAACTCTTTTACGCAGATAACGCCTTATGTTAAATGTCGGCTAAACTGGCATTTCAACTCAAGACTGCATCTTGGACACATTGGTTGCTGTTTAGCATCTGAAGGAACTGTTGCAAATTGGCCCACAGTGTTTTTTCAAAAGTAAATTTTATAAACCAAATACACTGCTAAAATGCAGCTTCCGAAAAGTTTTAGTTTCTTCAAAAGGAACTTTCTAGGGCATGCCTGATTATTGAAGGTTTATTTTCTTTTATGCTGGTTACAACTGTGAATGCACTAATTGGTTTTATTTGACAATTCCTGTCACTGTACCAAAGTTGGGAAATAAAAAGTGTATATGCTGTTGTATTTTACCTAATAAGAAGAATTAAACTGTGATTCATGTCCATAATTACAGAAGACTCTGAAGTCTCAATGAATCTACCAGATCAGGTGCTAAAAATCAGAATGTTCTGGGATGCATTCCTTCTGCGCTCACATCTCCCTTCAGTAATTACTCAGTCATTGATGCTGCTAATTGTGTTTTTGTGTACTGCAATAAAAGTAATGGAAAGTTGAGTATATCTGCAATGTAGGTTATGATAAACCCTATTATGGGCTGAATTTTACTCGCTGACCGCCAATGTTGGCAGCGAGCTTCAAAGATGGTGTCCCACATGTGTGGGATTTGATTTGTGGAGCCGCCACTGTATTATACATGGCGGTTCATTTACATGGCCGGGGCAGACCACGCCCACCGATAACGTGGGAGGGGGCAGACGATCCGTCCCCTGCAACAGCGTCCGGCGCCACTGCACAGGCACCGGCGCCATTTTTAAAGGACTTCAAGCCCCATCATTACAAATTAAAATGTTTACAGGGAAAGTTCAATAAAATTTATTTAGAAACATTACATTCATTTTTCCAGCCCCTCACCCACCACCCCCCAATAACAATATACTCATTCTTGCCCTCTCCCCCCCCAAACTACTTACCTTGTCTACCTGCCCTTTCCCCCCCACCAAAGTTCAGAAACTTTTAACTTTACCCCTTCCCATCACCCTCTAGACCAATCAGGTAAGTCTGACCCCGTTCCCTGCCTCCCGCACTGATATACTTACTTCCTCCCCCCTCCCTACTAGTGTTCTGCTATACTTCACTGGTCGGAGATCGGACAGCACGGGAGTGCCGGCCACCGACCATAATATCGGAGCAGGACGGCCGGCATGACAAGGTAAGTAATTAATTGCTTTATTTACACAGGGGCAGCGCAGTGGTTAGCACTGCAGCCTCACGGCTCCAGCGGCCCGGGTTCGATTCTGGGTACTGCCTGTGTGGAGTTTGCAAGTTCTCCCTGTGACCGTGTGGGTTTCCGCCGGGTGCTCCAGTTTCCTCCCACAGCCAAAGACTTGCAGGTTGATAGGTAAATTGGCCATTGTAAATTGACCCTAGTGTAGGTAGGTGGTAGGAGAATGGTGGGGATGTGATAGGGAATATGGGATTAATGTACGATTAGTATAAATGGGTGGTTGTTGGTCAGCACAGACTCGGTGGGCTGAAGGGCCTGTTTCAGTGCTGTATCTCTAAATAAAAAAAATTAAATTTATTAACATATTTAAATATGGCTCCTGTCACCGAGTGGCGGGGGTGGGGTGGGGTGGGTGTCTGTCAGGAGGCCTCACCGCCACCAACAATATGGGGCAGGGCCTTCCTGGGGTCGAGGCCCGTCGGGGGGGTTGGTAAAATTTCAGCCCTATGTCTTACTATACCCTCAGTCTGACTTGTTTTTATTTGTTATCTTTTTAAATTCAAAGCTGTTAATAGAATCATAGAGTAGTATGGCACAGAAGGAAGCCATTCAGTCCATCTTACCTGTGCCAGCTCTCTGAAAGAGCTGACAATCCTCACAGCCCTGCAAATTTTCCCTTTTCAAGTATATAGAAGCTGTGGGTCTGCTTTTGCTAGTTTTCTAGGTTGACATGTATACTTCTATTTTTATAGCTCTCCTCACTTGCAGATTGATGTCTCACAGTACTTTACCAGGAGAAGGAAAAACGTTGGACGCCAAGTAGGAGGGGGAAAGAAAGCAAAATATTAAAGGAGTGAGGCCATAGGTATGGAGCAAAAGAAGGTGTTTATGAGCTTTTTTGAAAGTAGGAAGCAGCAAGGTATGGGAGGAAGTTTCATAGAGTGGAGTGTAGTGGCTGAAAGAGTGGCCACTGATGGTGAAGTGAGTAGGAGGAGGAAGCAAGGAGGAGCAGATGGTGCATATGGGAATGTATAGTTGGCGGAGATCACTGACCTCTGTTGGGCAAGACCATAGGGAAATTTGAAAACGAAAACGAGGAACATGAAATCAAAAGGGGTAACCAAAAGGCTAAAGGAAATGCTGCACAGAACTGTTTGGAGATTTGAAACTCATACTTAACAGTGAACTCTGTATATTTTTTAATTAAAACTTAATCTGTTCCTGACGTAAATTGGAAATTTTAATTCAAGCCACTCCTTGCACGTATACAACATGTTGAGCCAGCAGATCTTTATGGTACCAAGTATATCAACGGTACTTTTTTTAATAAGTGATTTTTTCCCCCTCCATTTTTGTTTAAGTTATTTCCTTCCTCTCCTGAAAGCATTGATTCTTACCAGATAAGATTCCACAGCCACGTCAGTCCTCTTCTACCTCATCCAATTTTCTTGCATGAGTTAGATGGTGAGTTTTGGTGGGCTGCTTCACAGACAAGCCAAATCCTGTTCTTGCCCAAAGTTCACACATGGACATTATCAAGTAAAGATCAATGGATGACATGACACTGACTGTTTTTAACCCCCCCACCTAAATTGTGCTATGACCAATTGCAACGAAGCAACTACTCTGTAACTGATATTATGTTCAGATGAGGAGGGGTCAAGAGTGTCCCCTATTGTCCCCCTCCTTGTTTGACTGTGTTTATTCCTTTTTAAACAGTGGATGTGTTTACCAATTCAGTGAGTGTTTACCTTTATGTGCTATGATCATAAAAGAACCAATCGGACAGGTTTTCTTGAGTTTAACAAGAAAGAGGTTAGCTTATTGTACTGAAAGTCAAATCCCGATCTAAGTAAAAATAATAAACTATGCTCCTGCTTTCACATACACACACATGAGAATCACACACACATAACGGTTACAGAGTGATGAAGAATAGTTTGGGTTGGATTAGAGTCCAGAACAACTAAAAATAATATACAGTCTGTGGAGTCTGGTAATTCAGTTGTCTTGGATGAATTTGTGGTTCTGAAGCCTCTGCCTGGTAGAAATGCACTTGCAGCTGGTCCACTTAGTTCAGGGTTTTCTTAGAGGCAGTGATGTAGGTGGCTTTCTCCCCCAGGGTCTCTGTCTGTAGCAATGGTAGACTTGGATGTTCCACAGTCGCTGCCAGGTTTCAAAACTTGCGATGTTACCTGGAGAGAGAGAGAGAGAGACACACAAACACACACACAGCCCCACCTGGGTCTTGGACTGGTTAGCTCTCGAAGCTTGTCTGCTATGTGTAACAAAAAAACTCCAAGTTCACACAGCCTGAGGAGACTGTCACATATTTCTCTCAGTATTTTTTTTTGCTTTAATGAGGTCCAAAGTCGAAGAATCCCAAATCTCTCTCAGGTTGTATTGTTTCAATGTTTACCCCTGGAGGTACGTCTCCACCAGGGAATGCTCCAAATGGCTTTGAATGTCCTGCTAACAAAGGTGAGAGTAGATAATTTACTCAACTATTCAAGTCATTGTCCTGGATGGGAGCTTTTTAGACATGCATCTTCACTTCAATGTCCTGGAATGTGAGGTATTTCAATGCAAATTGCCGTGGCCCTCTGAGCTGCCAGTTTTTTAAAAGTTAAATTTAGGATTCCAGCTTTCCTTCTTAAAAGTTTAATGTAGGTTTCCAACTGATGAATTAAATATCCTCATTCAGCAGAGCATGTTTTCTTGACACCTCCCCACCACGCGAAATGAAATGTGATGACAGGAGCATTTCATTATAAGGTCATAGGTAAAAAAAAACTGTAAGCACACATTCATTCTCAAACACTCACTTCTCAAACTCACACTGCCATAGCTAGGCTCTGGTTTAGCCTTTATTTTTCATCCAGGATTGGGCATGAGCACAACTCGAGAACTCCAGCTGCTCTGGCAAGGCGCAATCAGCTTGTTTTCCAGCATAAACTGAATTTCCTCTGAAACCTGGGTCAGTTTCCTGGGACCTAGGTGATAGGGGTTCTGATTTATGGGAGGGGCCTCTCCTGCATCCACATCGTGTAGGGTTAGGGTTGTGCATCCTGGGGTGTCCCTGCAGATTTCTTTAAATGCTGTGAGCATCCTTATTAGGGCTTCTCTTTGTTCTGCATTTTAGTAGGGGAGTACAGTGTCTAATTTTCCTAACATTTCAGTGTCGGCTAACCGTACAGTAGGGGGTGCGATTTGGGAATCCTCCAGGTCCTCCCCTAACTCGTCCTCATTGTGCTTTTTGTCCTCCTCTGTCCTAACTGCCTGACAGACCTAGGCTTGGTTACCCCCTTCCTGGCTGTGATACTGTTTTAACATGTTGATGTGGCACAGCCTTTGTTTTTTTCCTATGGTCTGGTTTGTCAATTAAATAGTTCACCCTACCAATTTTCTTCATTACTCTATAGGGGCCACTGAACTGGGCTTTCAAGGATTCGCCTTTATTTGGAGTAGTACTAATGCATGGTCTCCAGGCCGAAATGCTCTGGCCTTGGCATGTTTATCTGCCTGCCTTTACATTGCTGTCTGGGAGGTTTTTAGGTGCTCCTGAGGCACTACACAGGCTCTCATGAGCCTCTCCCAGAACATGGAAATGTAGTTTAACATAGAAGGTTCATCCCAGTGTCCCAAAAACCTCTCCTTGATTAGTTTAAAGGACCTCTCACCTCGTGTCCATAAACTGATTCAAAGGGACTAAAGCCGGTGGACCCATTGGGTGAGTCCCTGGTGGCAAACAGGAGAAATCCCAGCCCTATGTCCCAGTCATGGGGATACTCATAGTAGTATGCCCTGATCATTGTCTTGAGGGTCTGGTGGTACCGTTCCAAATCCCCTTGTGACTGTGGGTGGTAGGCTGAGGACTTTAGCTGGGTTATGCCCAGATTACCCATGACTTTTTGAAATATACCAAGCATGAAATTTGTGCCCTGATCCAACTAGATCTCGACAGGCAGCCCATATTGGGTAAAGAATTGGGTTAACCCCTCCACCACTACCTTAGAGATAGTTCTTAGGGGAATGGCCTCTGGGAATCGGGTATACACATCCATAAAGGTGAGAAGATACTGGTAGCCCCTTTTTGTTTTCGGCAGGGGTCCCACATGATCTACCAGCACTTGGCTGAAGGGTTCCCCAAAAACCAGTATAGGAATTAAGGGTGCAGGTTTTATTGCAGGTTGGGGCTTCCCCACAAGCTGGAATGTGTGGCAAGTTTTACAGAATTCCACCACATCTTTGTGGGCTTTTGGCCAGTCAAAATGCTGTCTAATGCGGGCTTGGTTTTATCCTGTACTGACATGTTCAGCCATTGGAATCTCGGGGGCTATTCTTAGTATTTTCTTATAGTAACTCAGTGGCATCACTATATGGTGAACCACTGTCCATTCTTCGTACGCAGATCACTCAGACAGCAGGAAACAGCGAGAGTGGAGCTGGAGTATAAAGAGACCGGGAGAGAGAGAGAGTGCACTCAGAAAGCGGGAAACAGTGAGAGTGGAGCTGGAGTATAAAGAGACCGGGAGAGAGAGAGAGTGCACTCAGAAAGCGGGAAACAGTGAGAGTGGAGCCGGAGTATAAAGAGACCAGGAGAGAGAGAGAAAGTTCACTCAGACAACGGGAAACAGCGAGAGCGGAGCCGGAGTATAAAGAGACCGGGAGAGAGAGAGAGTTCACTCAGACAACGGGAAACAGTGAGAGCGGAGCCGGAGTATAAAGAGACCGGGAGAGAGAGAGAGAGAGAGAGTTCACTCAGACAGCGGGAAACAGCGAGAGCGGAGCCAGAGTAGAAAGAGACCGGGAGAGAGAGAGAGAGTTCACTCAGACAACGGGAAACAGCGAGAGCGGAGCCGGAGTATAAAGAGACCGGGAGAGAGAGAGTTCACTCAGACAGCGCCGGAGGTTTGAAAAATAGTCAACAGTGACATCACAGGAAAGCTGCAAGGTGATCGGTTGGTGAATAACTGCTGTTAGGGAATAACTCTGAATAGCTGGGTTTGTAACTAAAGTAAAGAGAAAGGTTTACAGTTCTTTTTTAATATAGTAGGTAGTGTTTTTTTTGGGGGGGAATCATGGTTCCTGGTGTAAATAAACTAATTTTTGGGTAATTTCAGGGAGTAAAAACAGAGTGAGAAAAAAGCAAAGTGCGACATCACAGGAAAACCGTAAGTTAATTGGTTGGTAAGTAACTGCTAATTTGAATTACCTATTCTAAGTTGATTTCAGATTAAAGGTGAATAGGAGAAATATTTTACAGATTAAAAACTAAAGACCAGTTGGAAATTTAAAAAACAAATTAAAATCTAATTAAATAAAATAGAGATGCAGGGCCAGGCGATGTGCTGTACCTGCATGATGTGGGAGCTGGTGGACCCCATTCTGGTTCCTGGTGAACACATCTGTAGCAGGTGTTGGCTGCTCAGGGAACTGCGGCTCAGATTTGATGAGCTGGAGTCTGAGCTTCGGACACTGCGACACATCAGGGAGGGGGATTGTTACCTGGATGCTGTGTTTCAGGAGGCAGTCACACCCCTTAGATTAACTACCTTGAATTTGGCCAGTGGTCAGGGACAGCAGGGTGTGACTATGAATGAGGCAGGTAGAGGGATCCAGGAGGTAGTGCTGCAGGAGCCTCAGCCATTGTCCTTGTCCAACAGGTTCGAGATTCTTGCTCCCTGTGTGGACGAGAGCAGGACTGTAGGGAGGATGAGCAAACTGACCACAGCACCGTGGTACCGGGAGCCATTCAAGTGGGGGGAGAAAGGAGAAATGTAGTCGTAATCGGGGATAGTATAGTTAGGGGCATAGACTCTGTTCTCTGTGGCCAGGATCGAGAGTCCCGAAGGTTCTGTTGCCTACCTGGTGCCAGGGTTCAGGATATCTCATCTGGCCTGCAGAGGAACTTGGAGCGGGAGGGAAAGATCCAGTTGTCGTGGTCCACGCAGTTACCAACAATGTAGGTAGAATGAGGTTAGAGGTTCTGCTGAGGGAATATGAGCAGCTAGGGGCTAAATTAAAAAGCAGAACCAAAAAGGTAATAATCTCCGGATTACTACCTGAGCCACGTGCAAATTGGCAAAGGGTCCATAAGATTAAAGAGATAAATGCATGGCTCAAAGATTCGTGTAGGAGAAATGGGTTCAAATTCGTGGGACATTGGCACCAGTACTGGGGAACGAGGGAGCTGTTCCAATGGGACGGGCTCCACCTGAATCATGCTGGGACCAGAGTCCTGGCGAATCGCATAACTAGGGCTGTAGATAGGGCTTTAAACGAAATAGTGGGGAGGAGGGTTCAGTTGCATGGAAAAACAGGAAGTTAAAGGAGAAGGTAGGAGTGCAGGTTAGTGGTGAGGTTGATTGTTACCAAACTGCAAGAAGTATACTGGTTAAACCAGAAGAGGGAAATAATAAACAGACGAATAAAGCATCAGTGCTGAGGGACAGGTTAGGGGGTATAGCCCAAATAAGAGTTCTATATACAAATGCATGGAGTGTAAGGAATAAACTAGATGAGCTGCAGGCGCAAATTCAAATGGAAGATTAAGATGTGGTGGCTGTTGCGGAGACATGGCTGCAGGATGGTCGGGACTGGGAACTAAATATACCTGGTTATAAAGTTTACAGGAGGGACAGGGAAAATGG
Source organism: Heterodontus francisci (assembly GCF_036365525.1). Classification (NCBI taxonomy): domain Eukaryota; kingdom Metazoa; phylum Chordata; class Chondrichthyes; order Heterodontiformes; family Heterodontidae; genus Heterodontus; species Heterodontus francisci. The sequence continues at coordinate 56,229,001 of NC_090379.1, forward strand.
CAGAGGGGGTGGAGTAGCCTTACTGATTAGAAATAATATCACTTCATTGGTGAGGGAGGATATAATGAGGGGAAAGCATCCAGTGGAGACCTTATGGGTGGAATTGAGGAACAGAAAAGGATCTAAAACTGTAATAGGTGTTGCATATAGACCCCCTGGTAGCAGTTCTGAGGTGTTAGATTGTATAAATGCACAAATTAGGCAAGTGTGTAACAAAGGCAGAGTAGTATTAATGGGAGATTTTACCTTACACATAGATTGGGAGAGGCAGACTAGCACCTGTCAGAAAGGTAGTGAATTTCTGGAATATGTCCGGGATAGTTTCCTACAGCAATATGTCCTAGAATAACAAGGGGACAGGCAATATTAGATTTAGTTATGAGTAATGAGCCAAATTTAATTAGTAGCCTAACTGTGCATGAACATTTATCAAATAGTGATCACAACATGATCAAATGCAAGGTAGCGTTTGAAAGCGAAAAGCATGAATCAGCTACTAGAATTTTAGACTTGGGTAAGGCTGACTTTACCGGGATGAGACAGAGACTGTCCACGGTAAACTGGGTAGATCTGTTAATGGGTCAAACGACTGAAGAATGGTGGAGAATATTTAAAGAAACATTTAACGAAATATAGAGTGAGTATATACCCCTGAGAGGAAAAAGCTCCACTTCACAGAAAAAACAGCCATGGACAACTAAAGAGATTAGGATAGCATAAAACAAAAAGAAAGGGCTTACAAAAATGCAAAACGCAGCACAGTTCCGGCCGAATGGGATCGATACAAAGACCAGCAAAGGATCACAAAGCAGCTTATAACAGCTACTAAAAGAGATTTTGAAAGGAAACTTGCAAGGGACATTAAAATCAATAAGAAGAAATTTTATAGTTACATAAAGGGAAAACGGGTGGTCAAGAGCAATGTAGGCCCACTAAAAACTGAAAATGGAGATATTGTCATTGATAATGGGGAAATGGCAGACATGTTGAACAATTACTTTGCCTCAGTATTTACCGTTGAAAAGGAGGATAACTTACCGGAAGTCCCGAAAAAATTAATAGCCGATAGGGGAGAGGGACTTAATACAATTAACATAAGTAAAACATCAGTAACAAGGAAACTAATGGAACTAAAGAGTGAGAAATCCCCGGGACCTGGCGTTGTTTCCATCCGAGGGTGTTGAAGGAAGTAGGGGAGCACATTGTAGATGCCCTAACTATAGTCTTTCAGAGTTCCCTAGATTCAGGAGTGGTCCCTCTGGATTGGAAAGTTGCACATGTCACTCTACGTTTTAAGAAGGGTAAAAGGGGGAACCAAGGAAATTACAGACCAGTTAGCTTGACATCTGTGGTGGGCAAGTTGCTGGAGTCTATAATCAAGGATAGGGTGACTGAACACCTAGAAAAATTTTAGTTAATCAGGGACAGCCAGCATGGATTCATGACGGGAAGGTCATGCCTGACAAATCTCATTGAAGTTTTTGAAGAGGTGACTAAGGTAGTGGACAGGGGAATGTCTATGGATGTTATTTATATGGACTTCCAGAAGGCATTTGATAAAGTCCCACATAAGAGACTGTTAACTAAGGTAGAAGCCCATGGAGTTGAGGGCAAATTATTGGCATGGTTAGGAAGTTGGTTGAGTGGTAGGCGACAGAGAGTGGGGGTACTTCGATTGGCAGGATGTGACTAGTTGTGTCCCGCAGGGATCTGTGTTGGGGCCTCAATTATTCACATTATTCATTAACAACTTGGATGATGGCATCGTAAGTCATATATCCAAATTTGCTGATGATACAAAGTTAGGCGGCATTGTAGACAGTCTAGATGATAGCATAAAATTGCAAAGAGATATTGATAGGCTCGGTGAGTGGGTAAAACTGTGGCAGATGGATTTCCATGTGGGCAAGTGTGAGATTATCCATTTTGGACCAAAAAAGGATAGAGCAGGGTACTTTCTAAATGGGAAGAGGTTAAGTACAGTGGATGTCCAAAGAGACTTGGGGGTTCAGGTGCATAGATCTTTAAAATGCCACGAGCAAATGCAGAAAATAATCAAAAAGGCTAATGGAATGCTAGCCTTTATATGTAGAGGATTGGAATATAAAGACACAGAAGTTATGCTGCAGCTGTACAAAACCCTGGTTAGACCCCATTTGGAGCACTGTGAGCAGTTCTGGGCACCACATCTTAGGAAGGATATATTGGCCTTGGAGGGAGTGCAACGTAGGTTTACAAGAATGATACCTGGACTACAGGGATTAAGTTACGAGGAGAGATTACACAAATTAGGCCTGTTTTCGCTAGAATTTAGAAGGTTAAGGGGTGATCTGATCAAAGTCTTCAAGCTATTAATAGGAAAAGACAGGCTAGATAAAGATAAACTATTTCCACTGGTTGGAGATTCTAAAACTAGGGGGCATAGTCTAAAAATTAGGACCAGACCGTACAGGAGAGATATTAGGAAGCACTTCTTCACGCAAAGGGTGGTAGAGGTTTGGAACTCTCTCCCACAAACAGCAGTTGAAGCTAGAACAGTTGTTAATTTTAAATCTGAGATAGATAGATTTTTGTTAAGCAAAGATATTAAGGGATATAGGCCAAAGGCAGGTATATGGAGATAGGCCGTGGATCAGCCATGATCTCATTGAATGGTGGGACAGGCTCGAGGGGCTGAATGGCCTACTCCTGTTCCTATGTTCCTAGATCTGTGAGGAGGTCTTCACTTCCTCATCAGCACCTCATTCTCTAAATAGTAGCATTCTGGAACTCCCTCTGTTTCAGCTTCGGTTTGCGCAGTCTGTGATAATGTTTTTAATATTGGGTCGTCTTGCTGAGCCTCGACCAAGGAAGACCTGTCTAACACATCCTTTGGGTCTTCTAGCTTCCCAAAGAAGGTTTCAGATAACCGGACAGTAGGGTCATCTGTCTGTAATGCCAGTTCAGCCTCCTCTGATGGAACTTGTTTGGCCATGGACTAGGTCAGCACACAGTCAGGGACAATGCTGGGGACCTTCTCCTGCAACTACTCTGTCTCCCTGACTTTTTTGGTCTCTCTAAAACCACTGGGGAGGCTATTACCTTTGCCCTAGTCAGATCATTACCCAGCAGCAGACCGACTTCATCCATAGGTAAACTAGGGGTTACCAGTCCTAAAACAAGGTCAACTCCAGGTGCATTCAAAGGTATGGGCATATACTTTCCTCTGATACTGTTTACTAGCATTCTAGCATTCAAAGCACTCTCTTGGGGAAAGATCGTGCCTTTTCCCAGAAGAAGGGATTGGGTGGCCCCTGTATTCCTAAGTATGACTATGGGCTTGCTTGCCTCACTTGAAGGGTCTGGGATCACTTTTCCTTGGGACACAAAATCCTGGTAACTCTCAGAGATTTTGCTAGGCTTTCCCACACTCACAGCGGTAAGTTTACTGGGTATTACTGCCGCAGTTAAAGCCACAGCCTGGTCTGCTGTATTTTTCATCAGGGCCCCTTTTCCTGCGCTGGTCTAGTGTGCCCTGATTAATCCTACAGGTTTACCCCATAACTTCCAGCAGTCAGCTCCAAGGTGACCTGCCTTGTTACAATGGAAACACACAGGTTTTCGGAAATCACTCCTGTTCTCAGCATCATCCTTTTTGGCCTGAGGAAGGCCCCCTGTGTTTCCAGCCTTCCCTTCTTGCCATAGCTGTTCAGGCTCCCATCACCCTCCCACCTGTTATCATTTTTGGGTTTTTGGGGGTGACTAAGAAAGGGTTTCCCTTGGGGTAAGGGCTTGAGGACAAGCGTAAATTCATCAGCCAGAATAGTGGCCTACCTGATTCTTGGAACCTTTTGTTCCTTTATGTGTGTTTTAATGGAAAGTGGGGGGCAGTTTTTTGAAATCCTTGAGAAGGAACACTTCTCTGAGGTCTTCATATATGGGCTGTATCTTGAGTGCTCGTATCCACTGGACAACAGAGAGCTGTTTAACTCTTTGAAACTCGAAGAAAATTTGTTCAGGCTGCGTTGGAAGGTTCAGAACTTTTGGTGGTATGCCTCCAGTGCACCCAGGATAACATTTTTAGACATCTCATAGTCCGATGAAGTCTCATTAGGCAACGGCGAATAAACCTCAACGGCTTTTCCTGTTAGTTTGCTTTGCAATAACAGGGTCCACCTGTCTTCTGGCCACTTCACCTGTTTTGCAAGCTTTTCAAAAGAGATGAAAAATGTTTCCACATCCCCCTCATTGAACATTGGAATCAGCTGGGAGAACTTTAAGAGCTCAGCACTCCATCCTGAGCTAGGGGTAGTTCCTTCATTACGGTGCCTTCACTGGTTGCATTGGGTCTTCCCTAGTTAGTTCGAGCCACCTTAGCTCCTTTTCCTCCCTCTCTGTCTGGAAAACTCTTTCTTTTTTCCTTTCCTGATACTCTCTCTCCTCATTCTCCTTCTGGAATTCTAATTCTAATCTCCTCTGACCTAGCTGTATCTTAGCTAACATTACCCTGTCTGTTTCCAACTCTAAATCTGCTTCTGAGTCTTCAGGTTCAAGTACAAAATGGTTGGCCACATGTTTTAGGATTTCAGGTTTCCTAGCATTTGGACGGATAGTAATTCCTAACTGCCCAACTACACTCCTCAACTCTTCAATAGATAGGGTTTTTAACCTGTCCCAAGTTACTTCACTCTGTTCTAGGAAGGTACTGGTCTCAAATGTAGACATTTTAGTACCCTAGCAGTGAAAAACACAAGCAAACCTGTATTGAAGTATTTTAAAATTTTTGCTAGGGATCAATTTGGTTCCCCCCCAGATTTCTGTTACAATCAGGTGAGGAGGGGTCGAGAGGCTCCTCTCTTGTCCCTCTCCTTGTTTGACCACAACATAATTTATTCCTTTTAAAACAGTGGATATGCTTACCAATTCAGTGAGTGTTTAACCCTTTATGTGCTATGACCATAAAAGAACCAATCGGACAGGTTTTCTTGAGCTTAAACAAGAAAGAGGTTAGTTTATTGTACTTAAAATCAAATCCTGATTTAAGTAAAACTAATAAACTTACGCTCCAGTTTTCTCACACACATGCATGTACACACACACACACGCAAATAGGTTACAAAGTGATGAAGAATAATTTGGGTTGGATTAGAGTCCAGAAAGAATAAAAATAATATACCATCTATGGAGTCTGGTAATTCAGTTGTCTTCCGGCTGAATTTGTGGTTCTGAAGTCTCTGGCTGGTAGAAGTGAACTTGCAGCTGGTCCACCTGGTTCAGGGTTTTCTTGGAGACAGTGCTGTAGGTGGCTTTCTCCCCTGGAGTCCCTATCTGTAGCAATGGTCATCTAGGATCTTCCGCAGTTACAGACAGGTTTTGAAACTAGCAATGTTACCTGGAGAGAGAGAAAGAGAGACACACAGCCCCACGTAGCTTGTCTGCTATATGAAACAAAAAACTCCAAGATCACACAGCCTGGGGAAACTGTCACATGGTTCTCTCCGTATCCTTTTTTTTCTTTAATGAGGTCCAAGAATCTAAATCAAAAGTCTAAGAATCCCAAATCTCTCTCAGGTTGTATTGTTTCAATGTTTACCCCTAGAGGTATGTCTCTTCAAATGAATGCTTCAAGATAGCTTTGAATGTCTTGCTAACGAAGGTGATAGTAGACAATTTACTCAACTGTTCAAGTTATTGTCCTGGATAGGAGATTTTTAGACATGCATCTTCACTTCGATGTCCTGGAATTTGAGGGATTTCAATGCAAATGATGGTGGCCATCTTAGCTGCCAGTTTTTAAAAGTTAAATTTAAGTTTCCAACCAATGAATTAAAAATACTCATTCAGCATAGCATGTTTTCTTGACACTGAGAACAAGCCCTGGTGGAGATCTGTCATAATTTAAATACTTTTTCACAGTTAAGCTGAAAAAACCTTGATGTCTAGACCTTTAAAATCTATCAGAGATAGCCTAAAGATGTGATTATAATAGGTAGAACTTCTGATTGGCAAAGTTCACATATGAACACTTGTTTGCACTTCATTCCCATTTGCGCTATTTTTAGGCCAGCATTAACTCACAGGTTAAGACATGAGTAAAAAAGCACCCGCAGAAATGCATACATGCAATAAGCATTCGTACATGATCTTCATTAATTGGATGTTCTACCCTATAAATCCCAAGTTCAAAATGTATTCATATATAGCTTCACATTATTGAAATTCTCATTGCAATACAAATTTGACCTGTTGCATAAGTGCAATTAGTACTGGAGAGAGTTTCTTACACTTCAGGGTAAAGCGGTCAATTTGGTTGCATCTTCACTTGAGTTTAAATGTCATGTGGAATTTACTAAAGTCTTTTACAAATTTCAGGAAGCAACAAAATTCTGCCATCATTATGTGTCCTATGCATTGCAAGTCAAATCCAGACCCTTAGTCAACCCTAACTGCTGCTGAATACTTCTTATTTCTCAAATATCTGTAGATTTTTCACTGTAGTTTCATATTGCTTGCTGTCTATTACATGGAATTCCTAAATTGACAACATACAGAATGAACCAGCCAAATGTGATGTGCCAGTCTTGTCTTGAGATACTATATCAGTGACATGATGAAGACCAGAGGTTAATTATTTTCTAAAGAGGTTGAACGCATGTAGTATTCCTGTAACTCTGTCAAAAATCAATAGCCCATACAACCATTTTTCCAATGATTTCAAGTGACTGTGTACAACATCGTTGAAATATTTCAACTGTGGTCCCTGGATTTTCCAAGGTACTGCTAAGGTCAAAATTAAATCAATAAAAATCTCAAATTTCAGAGTTTGTACCATTAGCTTTCCTAGTACATTTTCTCTGTTGCTAGTGATTGTTTTAGTTCCTCCCTCCCTTTTGGCTCTTGATTTTCTGCTATCCCTGGGATGCTTTTTGTTTCTTCTACGTGAAGACAGATACAAAATACTTGTTCAAAGTCTCTGCCATTTCCTTGTTTCCCATTATTAATTCCCCAGTCCTTGTTTCTCATTAATTCCCCAGTCTCATCCTCTAAGAGACCAACACTTAATTCAGCTAATCTCTTCCTTTTTATATATTTGTAGAAGCTTTTACTATACGTTTTTATATTTCTTGCTAGTTTACTCATAATCTAATTTCTCCCTCTTTTCTTTTTTAGTCATCCGCAGCTGGTTTCTAAAATTTTCCCAATCTTCTGGCCTACCACTAATCTTTGCAGCATTGTACACCTTTTCTTTCAATTTGATACCACCCTTAACTTCTTTAGTTAGCCACAGATGGTGAATCCTTCTCATAGAGTCTTTCTTTCTCAATGGAATATATCTTTGTTGAGAGTTATGAAATATCTCCTTAAATGTCTGCCACTGTTTTTCTACTGTCTTACCTTTTAACTTATTTTCCCAGTCCATTTCAACCAACTCTGTCTTCATACCCTTGTAATTGCCTTTATTTGAGTTTAAGACACTAGTCTCAGACGCAAACGTCACCCTTAAAGAATACTTTCTTGGCCTTGACTTCCTGAAATCAAAGCAACCAAAACTGAACATAATGGCCCCCAAACATCTGCCATAACAGTGACGGAGCAGGACATCTCCTTAATTGATCAGTTATGTGCTTGACCCTGTTGGAATTCCCAGGGTCAGGCAATTGGAATATAATTGGCACAGCTGGCATGCGCAGTTGTGGAAGAATAGGAAATCATACTGTTGACGAGCTATTGAGACCAATCCCAGCAGGTCCAGCCAAAAATGAAGCACATAATTATGCAGAGTTGGCTTTTTTCAGGAATTTCAGCTACCTTGAGGTTTTTTGCCATTGATCTGCACTTCCCAGCTCTCAGCCTTCTCAGCAGCACAGGATCTGCTTATACAGCTCTACCTTGGACCTCTGATAAGGAATAAGAAGAGCAGCACCAGCAAGATGTGCAGCAGCCTTCTCTTCAACCACCTGCTGTTCCACAGGACAGAAGGAATGAGCACAGAGCTCCAGCTCGCAAGAGGTGATTTCCTTAACACAGGGTATACAGGCAGAGAATTAGCTTTCTGGGCATGATTGAGCATCAGTGCCTCAGGAGGCTCAGATTTTCCTGTCAGGTAGTTGCTGTCATTTGAAGCCTCCTGGAAGAAGAGCTTCTGCCAAGTGGACCAGGTGGACGTGTATTGTCAGTGATGGTCTGGGTCACGATAGCCCTGAATTTCTTCACCTATGTCCCTTTCCAGGGATCGGTGACATTTTTAGAATCTCACAATTTGATGTGCACAAGTGCCTCTCCCAGGTGATCGATGCCATGTTTGCCAGTGCCAGCACTTACATGCACTTTGCTAATGATGAGTCCAGTCAGAATGAAAGGGCTGTCGGATTTGTTACTTTGGCTGGATTCCCACAGGTCCAGAGAGTCATAGATTGTACACATATGGCAATCAAGGTGCCCTGAGATTAACCTGCAGTATTCATCAACCAAGGCTCGGCCTCAGCTGGAGTATAGTGTTCAGTTCTGGTCACCACACTTTATGAACAATGTGAAGGCATTAGAGAGGGTGCAGAAAAGATTTATGGGAATGGTTCAAGGGATGACAGACTTTAGTTATGTCGATAGATTGGAGCAGATTGGGCTTCTCCTTAGAGAAGAGAAGGTTGAGAGGAGATTTGATAGAGGTGTTCAAAATCATGAGGGGTCTGGACAGTAGATGGGGAGAAATTGGTGGAAAGGTTGAGCACCAGAAGACACCAATTTAAAATGATTGGCAAAAGAACCAAAGGCAACATGAAGAAAAACATTTCTACACATGGGGTGGTTCGGTTCTGGAATGCATAGCCTGAGTGTGTGGTGGAGGCAGATTTAATTAAGGCTTTCAAAAGAGAATTAGATAATTATCTGGAGAAAAAATTTGCAGGGCTATGGGGAAAAGGCAGGGGAGTGGGACTAGCTGAGTTGCTCTTCCAGAGAGCTGGCACAGACACAATGAGCTGAATGGCCTCCAGTGTGTTGTAACCATTCTATGATTCTATGAAAGGGATTCCTTTCCATTAATGTTCAGCTGGTCTGGAAACACTGAAAGATCATCATGCATGTCTGTGTAAGATACCCAGGGAGCTTCTATGATGTGTTCATTCTGCGCCAGTCAAGTCTCCCACACATATTCACACCTCCAAGCAGAGTTAGTGGATGGCTCCTTGGAGACATCTTATAAGGATGTGGCTGATGACACCTGTGAGGAGCCCTACCACTGACACTCAGGAAAGGTGCAATAGAAGCTCCATGAACACAAGAGCGGTCATTGGGTAAGCCATCGGATGCTGAAGATATGATTCGGGTGCCTGGACAGATCTGGGTGTGCCCTTCAGTATGCAGTAGCAAGGGTTTCCAGAATGATATTGGTCTGGTGTACCTTGCTCAATATTGTGCTTCATCTTCTGAGGAGGAGGAGAAACAGGACGAAGAGGAGGAGCCTGATGTGGTAAAGGCACCAGTAACCATTCACTTAGATGCCAGGGATACCAGGGATGGACTGATTGAGATACGCCTCAGTTAACATCAGCCAGTGCAGTCATGTGGCACACCAATTCTGAACCCACTGTGCTCCCCAGCCTCCAGCACAAAGCAGTCCCACAGTCAACAATCTATCCCTCCAACTGGCACTCATTGCCCGTCTTTTACTCGTCATTACCAGTCTTCACAAGACTGATAGCCACTTGGCAGGCTGCAAGCAACAATGGGGAGGATGGGATAATGGAACTTTGAAATAAAGTTTATGGCTGGTAATCATTGAACAGAAATGTGACAATTTAACACAACGTCGAACACCCAAATGTAAATCCTTCTGATGAAAGGTCATCGACCTGAACATCGGGCTGGATTTTATTCCAGTGATGGGGGTCCTGGCGTGGGGCCAGAGGTGGGGGATACCCTGCCTCGGCCCTCAGTTGGACCCCTGTTGCTATCACATGGTGGACAGCATCAGGGATGCCATCCCTTTAAGATATGAGCTCCCACTTCCAGAGCTGCTGGCCAATTGGAGAGGTAAGTGGGGTCAGGGTTGCTGGAGACATTCAGGCTGGCTCCCGGGCCAGGGTCACCCTCCGCGGTCTGTGGCTATCCCCCAAACTAGGGATCCCCTCCTGACCCCGCTAAGAGGCCACTAGGTTTAACCTGGTGACGTCTCTCCATGGCGGCGGGCCCCTCCACTTTCAACAAAATTGAGCAACCCAGACAGGAAGAGGCCATTAAGTAGCCATTAATTGGCTACTTAAAGGCCTCAATTGGCCTGGGACAGCAAGGTCATCATCGGCCTTCCCTGCCCCAAACAAAATGGTACGGGATCCAGGCAATGTTGGGAATGGTGCCCCCTGTCATTTTGTTTGCCCCCCTGCCTCTTTGCCCACCTCCAAGGGTAGAACAAAATCCTGCCCATTAACTCTGTTTCTCTCCCCACAGATGCTGCCAAACCTTGCTGAGTATTTCCAGCATTTTCTGTTTTTATTTCAAATTTCCAGCATCTGCAGTATTTTGCTTTTGTACAAATCCTTTCTTTTTCTTTTCCTATTACTCCTACATGGTGTAACCCCTGTGGCTCAGCAGAGCTTGTGACAGACTGTTCGTTCCCCTGCTCTGACTGCTCAGATGCTCTTGGCCGACATCCTCTAGGTTTTGGAGTCCTTGAGGGTCCCGCCAAATACTGCCCCCCTTGCACCTGTGCAGGGGCAGACTGGACTATGGGGAAAGAAGGCAGCATGTGGCACTCTGACTTTGCCGGGGGTGGGGGGGGGGGGGGGGGAGAAAGGGATAAGGAGTAGAAACGCTTTGAGCAGAGTCCCTACTTCCATGTTCCCTTTCTCCATCTGCTATCTTGTGGCCCATCCACACTTCCCTGCTAGTTAAGAGCTGGAAAGCACTTTGCTGTACTTCAGTGAGATGCTGAACAGCTGAAGTGAGGCTTTCCTCCATCATGCTTAAGGTGGCATTCTGAGTGTGCAGGCCATTGGTGAAGGCCAGGATGCACTGGGTTGCCTGCAGCATCTGACGCTCCATGTAGGTGTGCCTTTCCATGTTGACACTCCATCTGTCATGTTTCTGGCTCTGTTTTGACACTTTGACAATGCTTCCATTCTGACCCTGACAGGGTCCCTTTGCCTCGTGGAGCTGAAACACAGCTGCAGGTCGTCATCATGCCCACTCACTCTAATTGGTTGGGAAATCCACAAGCCAGATGCAAATGCAGTGGCTGAGTTAAAAAGCCACTGAGAAAAGCGCTGCTGAAACTTCCAGGTTCCTGACGCGCTGCTGGCTTCCCCCACTATGAGTGGGTCTGAAAGTTAAAATTCAATCCTTCGTGACTTACTGCAGTGTAGTACACATTGCATTAAAATTATGAAGGGATTTGATCTGGTAGACATAGAGAAGATATTTTCATCTTCTGTGGGAAGTGGCGTTCCACAGGGACTTGTGTTAGGACCTCAGTTCACCATTTATCCAAATGATTTGGACTCAGGAATTGGAATTACAATATCAGATTTGTAGATGACACTAAATAATGATGAATAGCTAATACAGAGCAAGACTGTGACAAAATACAAGAAGACTTTAACAAATTTGCAGAATGGGCATGTAAATGGCAAAATGATTTTGAGAGAGGTAATTGTGAGATGGTGCATTTTGGCAAAATAAGCAGGCCACATACTGCTTGTAAAATAAGAGTCTAAATGGTGGACAGGTAAAAGAATCTAGGGGTACAGATACATCAATCCTTAAAAGTAGCAACGCAGGGTAACAAAGTCATAAAAAATGCAAACAAAGCACTGAGATTCATTTCTGGAGGTATTGGAATCCAAAACCAGTGAAGTTATGGTAAACTTACATAGAACCTTGGTTAGACTGTGCTTGAAGTATTTCTCTATGCTTTGTATACCACTTGATTTTGTTTGTGTATTAGTTTCAAATTTGATATACAACAACAACTTGCATTTATATAGCACCTTTGCCATAGTAAAATGCCCAAGGTGCTTCACAAGAGTATCATCAGACAAAATTTTACACCAAGCTACATAAGGAAATATTAAGACAGCTTGGTCCAAGAGATAGGTTTTAAGGACTATCTTAAAGGAGGTGAGACAGGAAGAAAGGTGGATTGGTTTAGGGAGGGAATTCCAGCTCTAGGTCCTGTACGGCCGAAGGTGTAAACATCATGGAGGGGCTAAGGAAATGTGGGATACGTAAGAATCCAGAATTGGAGGAACACGAAATTCTCTGAGAATTGTAGAACTGGAGGAAGTTACAAAGATAGGAAGGGTGAGACCATGGATGGATTTTAACACAAGATGAGAATTTTAAAATCGAGGTGTTACTGGGCTGGGAGCTAATGTAGGCCAGGGAGTACAGTGAAGGTGGATGAGTGGTATAGTGCTAGTCGGGATACAAGCAGCAAAGTTTTGGATGAGCTCAAGTTTATGTAAAGATCAGATGTTGGCCAGGAGAGCATTACATAGTCGTCTAGAGGTAACAAAAGCCTGGATCAGAGTTCCATCAACAGATGTGTTGAGACAGGGGAGACAGGCAGTGTTACGGAGGGGGAATTAGGCCTTCTTGGTGATGGAGAGAATATAGGATCAGAATCTCAGCTCAGGGTCAAATAGGATGCTGAGGTGGCATGCAGACTGGATCAGCCTCGGACAGTGGCCAGGAAGGTGGGTGAAAGGGTATGTAAAAAGGAAACGTTTGGCGAAGACAAATGTGGGTCCATTACAGGCAGAGTCAGGAGAATTTATAATGGAGAATAGAAACATGACAGGGAAGCTAAATGATTACTTTGTGTCTGTCTTCACTGAGGAAGATACAAGAAATCTCCCAGAATTAGAGATCTAGGGGACTAGGGAGAATGAGCAATTGAAGGAAATTAGTATTAATAAGCATTGGAGAAATTAATGGGGCTGAAGGTTGCTAAGTCCCCGGGACCTGATATTCTACATCTTCTTTGGCCTCGTCTCAGGAGACAATGGGTAAGCACCTGGAGGTGGTCAGTGGTTTGTGGAGCAGCGCCTGGAGTGGCTATAAAGGCCAATACTAGAGTGACAGACTCTTCCACAGGTGCTGCAGAAAAAATTGGTTGTCGGGGCTGTTACACAGTTGGCTCTCCCCTTGCACTTCTGTCTTTCTTCCTGCCAACTGCTAAGTCTCTTCGACTCGCCACACTTTAGCCTCGCCTTTATGGCTGCCCGCCAGCTCTGGCGATCACTGGCAACTGACTCCCACGACTGGTGATCAATGTTACAGGACTTCATGTCGCGTTCGCAGACGTCTTTAAAGCGGAGACATGGATGGCCGGGAGGTCTGATACCAGTGGCGAGCTCGCTGTACAATGTGTCCTTGGGGATCCTACCATCTTCCATGCGGCTCACATGGCCAAGCCATCTCAAGCGCCGCTGACTCAGTAGTGTGTATAAGCTGGGGATGTTGGACGCCTCGAGGACTACTGTGTTGGAGATGCGGTCCTGCCACCTGATGCCAAGGATTCTTCGGAGGCAGCGAAGATGGAATGAATTGAGACGTCGCTCTTGGCTGACGTATTTTGTCCAGGCCTCGCTGCCGTAGAGCAACGTACTGAGGACACAGGCTTGATACACTCGGACTTTTGTGTTCCGTGTCAGTGCGCCATTTTCCCTCACTCTCTTGGCCAGTCTGGACATAGCAGTGGACGCCTTTCCATGCGCTTGTTGATTTCTGCATCGAGAGACAGGTTACTGGTGATAGTTGAGCCTAGGTAGGTGAACCCTTGAACCACTTCCAGAGCGTGGTCGCCGATATTGATGGATGGAGCATTTCTGACGTCCTGTCCCATGATGTTCGTTTTCTTGAGGCTGATGGTTGGGCCAAATTCGTTGCAGGCAGCCGCAAACCTGTCGATGAGACGCTGCAGACCCTCTTCGGTGTGAGATGTTAATGCAGCATCGTCAGCAAAGAGGAGTTCCCTGATGAGGACTTTCCATACTTTGGTCTTCGCTCTTAGGCGGGCATGGTTGAACAACCTGCCACCTGATCTTTTGTGGAGGAAAATTCCTTCTTCTGAAGACTTAACGCGTGTGAGAGCAGCAGGGAGAAGAAAATCCCAAACAGTGTAGGTGCGAGAACACAGCCCTGTTTCACACCACTCAGGATAGGAAAGGGGTCTGATGAGGCGCTGCTATGCTGGAATGTGCCTTTCATATTGTCATGGAATGAGGTGATGATACTTAGTAGCTTTGGTGGACATCCGATCTTTTCTAGTTGTCTGAAGAGACCACGTCTGCTGACGAGGTCAAAGGCTTTGGTGAGATCAATGAAAGCAACGTAGAGGGGCATCTGTTGTTCGCGGCATTTCTCCTGTAGCTGACGAAGGGAGAACAGCATGTCAATGGTCGATCTCTCTGCTCAAAAGCCACACTGTGCCTCAGGGTAGACATGCTCGGCCAGCTTCTGCAGCCTGTTTAAAGCGACTCGAGCGAAGACTTTCCCCACTATGCTGAGCAGGGAGATTCCACGGTAGTTGTTGCAGTCACCGCGGTCACCTTTGTTTTTATAGAGGGTGATGATATTGGCATCGCGCATGTCCTGGGGTACTGCTCCCTCGTCCCAGCACAGGCAAAGCAGTTCGTAGAGTGCTGAGAGTATGGCAGGCTTAGCACTCTTGATTATTTCAGGGGTAATGCGGTTTTTCCCAGGGGCTTTTCCGCTGGCTAGAGAATCAATGGCATCACTGAGTTCCGATTTTGTTGGCTGTACGTCCAGCTCATCCATGACTGGCAGAGTCTGGGCTGCATTGAGGGCGGTCTCAGTGACCACATTCTCCCTGGAGTACAGTTCTAGGTCATGCTCAACCCAGCGGTCCATTTGCTTGCGTTGGTCAGTGATTGTGTCCCCTGATTTAGATTTGCGGGGGGCGATCTTCTTGATGGTTGGCCCAAAAGCTCTCTTAATGCCATCATACATTCCTCTGATGTTTCCAGTGTCTGAGGCCAGCTGAATATGACTGCATAGGTGTTGCCAGTAGTCATTTGCACAGCGCCTGGCTGTTCTTTGTCCAGCGCTTCTGGCTGTTTTAAGTGCTACGGATGTTAACTCGCTGGGGGCTTTTTTGTAGTTCAGCAGTGCAATGTGCTTAGCGGCTATGGCAGGTTCCAGCTCTTCAAAATGAGATTGAAACCAGTCTGCATTCCGCTTCACACGTTTGCCATAGGTGGTCATGGCTGACTCATCGATGGTGTCTCTGATGTGGGCCCACTTGGTCTCTGCATCCTCTGTGGGAGTGTTTTGAAGGGCTTTTTCAAGTGAATTTAGAAATTTTTGTAACAGCTGTGGATAAGAAATTCTGCTTGTGTTGATGCACGGGTGGCCCTTCTGCTTGGAGTGATGCAGCTTCTTTGGTTTGAGTCTAATCTTGCTGCACACCAGGGAGTGGTCGGTGTCGCAGTCCACACTGTGGAAGCTGCATGTGATTTGAACACAGTTTAAGGAGGCTCGCCTTGTGACGATGAGGTCCAGCTGGTGCCAACGACGTGATCTTTGGTGCCTCCAAGAAACCTGGTGACAGGGTTTAGTGTGAAAGAACGAGTTGATGATGCAGAGGTTATGATAGGTACACAACCCAAGCAGTCTCTGTCCATTCTCATTCATCTTTCCAATGCCATAACGCCCAAGGCAGGAGGGCCATGAGTCATGGTCGGCCCCAACCCTGGCATTAAAGTCCCCCAGCAGGAACAGATGTTCGGTATTGGGGATGCTACTAATGATATTATGGAGTTCCTCGTAGAACTGGTCTTTATCTTCTGGTGGGGAGCAGAGTGTTGGAGCATAGATGCTGAGTAGATGTACTGGACCAGAGGCGGTGAGCAGTCGGATGGACAGTATGCGTTCTGAGCCATTTGAAGGTGGCTCTATCATGCTGAGCAAAGAGTTTCTGATGGCGAAGCCCACTCCATGCTGTCTTGGTTCTTCAGGATCCCTACCCTGCCAGAAGAAGGTGTAGATCCACTCGCAGGGAGGCATGTCTCCTGAAGTGCTGCAATGTCCACATTGAGTCTACTGAGCTCGTTGTTAATGATGGCGGTCTTCAGAGAATCGTTGATTTGTGTAAGGTCTTCCGACAGGCCAGGACACATAGTTCTGACGTTGCAACTTGCAAAACGAAGGGCTGGTACCTTCTTTCCTTTTTTCATGCTTAGATTAGATTAGATTAGCGATACAGCACTGAAACAGGCCCTTCGGCCCACCGAGTCTGTGCCGACTAATCCTACACTAATCCCATATTCCTACCAAACATCCCCACCTGTCCCTATATTTCCCTACCACCTACCTATACTAGTGACAATTTATAATGGTCAATTTACCTACCAACCTGCAAGTCTTTTGGCTTGTGGGAGGAAACCAGAGCACCCGGAGAAAACCCATGCAGACACAGGGAGAACTTGCAAACTCCACACAGGCAGTACCCAGAATCGAACCCGGGTCCCTGGAGCTGTGAGGCTGCAGTGCTAACCACTGCGCCACTGTGCTGTTTGGTGCGGTGTTGCAGTCTGCTTTTCGGGCAATGACCCTGAGCTCCAAGCACCCATTGAAGCAGGTGGACTGTGGCGGGACAGAACCTTATTGACCGGAGGCTTTCCGGTTTGAGGCGGGCGGTAGCTGTCCAGTGAGGTGTGATGACCTCTCCCACCGACAAAGGCAACCCGTGGCGCCCAATCTCTACGCCAATTGAGCTGGACTTATAACCCGTAACTGCTGCCTTCCATGTTGTTTCGGTCGCTGTGAGGCGACTATGGAGTGACCTCTCCATGGCACATGCCTGGGCGAATGTATGGAGGTTGTGAGTTGCCTAAGCGTCAAAACCCCCCTCTCGGCCTTTCTGGTGGGGTCCAAAGGAGTGCAGAGCACGACCTATGGTATGGCTGCAGGAACTGATGGAAACATGCCAAAGGTGACACATGACCGCCTACAGGGTTCCGCTCCGGATTTTCTGTTAGGGTTTACTCCCTTAGCCTTGGACTCTCCCGAGATGCCTACAAGGCAGTGGGGTTGTTAAGGCCCCTGCTCAGGGATAGGTGGATACCGGTGGGAGGAGGGGGTGCGAGAGGGAGGGGTGGAGGGAAGGGGGTGCGAGGGGGAGCTGGGAAGGGGGCTGTAGAGGGGTGAGGGGGTGCAGGGGAAGGGGGTGCAGGGGGAAGATGGTGCGAGGGGGGAGCTGGGAAGGGGTTCCGAGGGGGGAGGGGGTTGGGGAAGAGGGTGCCGGGGGGGGAGCTGGGAAGGGGGAGCTGGGAAGGGGAAGCGGGGATGGGGGAAGGGGAAGCAGGGGGGAAGCGGGAGGGGGGGGAAAGGGAGTGCAGGTAATAAAACATTTCATCAGTTCCCACCATCGACGCCGGAAAAGCTCATCCGCGTCCTCTGGGAGGTGGGCGACAGCCTCGGGCGCCAGTACCAACAGGAATTCGCCGACATTGCGCTGCAGATGCGCTACGAGCCGCACATCTCCCGCGGGCGATTTGAAGTTGTGGCCGAGGAGCCGTTCCGCGATGGAGTCAAGTGGGGCCGGGTCGTGGCTTTTTACGTGTTCAGGGATTTTCTCAATGCTTCCCCTCTTTACTAGGTCTTATTATCCTAGGGTTCCGCTGCTCCTTCCTCTCTGCCTCTCTGCACTGGACTTACCGCACGCCATGGCCGCGGACGCTCTGGATGATGTAGACAACAGGATAGAAGATCAGAGTATCACCAGCTGTACTTTGCAGTTCCCAGAGTGTTGAAAGAGGTAGCTATGGAGATAGTGGATGCATTAGTGATCATCTTCCAAAATTCTATAGATTCTGGAACAGTTCCTGCAGATTGGAAGGTAGCAAATGTCACCTCACTATTTAAGAAGGGAGGGAGAGAGAAAACAGGGAACTAACATACCTGTTAGCCTTACATCAGTAGTAGGAAAAATGCTAGAATCTATTCTAAAGGATATGATAAATGGACACTTGGATAATAATGATCTGATTGGGCATAGTCAACATTGATTTATGAATTTGGATTTTCAGAAAGCTTTTTTTGGATTTTCAGAAGGCTTCTGATTAGGTCTCACATAAGAGGTTAGTGTGCAAAATTAAAGCACATGGGATTGGGGGTTATATACTGGCATGGATTAATAATTTGTTGACAGAAAGGAAACAGAGAGTAGGGATAAACAGGTCTTTTTCCAGGTGGCAGGCAGTGACTAGTGGTGTACTGCAGGGATCAGTGCTTGGGGCCCCAGCTATTCACAATGTATATTAATGGCGGATGAGGGAACTAAATGTAACGTTTCCAAGTTTGCAGATGACACAAAGCTGGGGGGGAATGTGCGCTGTGAGGAGGATGCAAAAAGGCTCCAATGTGATTTGGACAGGTTTGGTGAGTGGGCAAATGCATGGCAGATGCAGTATAACATGGATAAATGTGAGGTTATCCACTTTGGTTGTAAAAACTGAAAGGCAGATTATTATCTGAATGGTGATAGATTGGGAAGTGGGTAGTGCAATGAGACCTGGGTGTCCTTGTATACCAGTCGCTGAAAGCAAGCATTCAGGTGCATCAAGCAATTAGAAAGGCGAATGGTATGTTGGCCTTCATTGCAAGAGGATTTGAGTACAGGAGTAAGGATGTCTTACTGCAGTTATACAGGGCCTTGGTGAAACCACAAATGGAGTACTGTGTGCAGTTTTGGTCTCCTTATCTGAGGAAGGATGTTCATGCCATGGAGGGAGTGCAAAGAAGATTTACTAGGCTGATTCCTGGGGTGGCAGGATTGACGCAGAGAAATTTGCAGTACCTGTGGAAGAGCCTGTCACTCCAGAATTGGCCTTTATAGCCACTCCAGGCGCTGCTTCACAAACCACTGACCACCTCCAGGCGCGTATCCATTGTCTCTCGAGATAAGGAGGCCCAAAAGAAACATCCACTGACTCCCCTTTATCAATTCTGTTAGTAACATCCTCAAAAAACTCCAACAGGTTTGTCAAACATGATTTCCCATTCATAGAAACATAGAAAATAGGAGCAGGGATAGGCCATTCGGCCCTTCGGGCCTGCTCCGCCATTCAAAAAAGATCATGGCTGATCATCAAATTCAGTACCCTGTTCCCGCTTTCTCCCCATATCCCTTGATCCCTTTGGCATTAAGAAATATATCTATCTCCTTCTTGAATATATTTAGTGACTTGGCCTCCACTGCCTTCTGCAGTAGAGAATTTTCAGAAGGCTTTTGATAAAGGGCCCCACAGGAGGTTGGTGTGCAAAATTAAAGCACAGGGGATAGGAGGTAATATACTGGCATGTATACAGGCAGAAAATGGAGAGTAGGAATAAACGGGTCATTCTCGTGTTGGCAGGCTGTGACTAGTGGGGCACCACAAGGATCAGTACTTGGGTCCAGCTGTTCACAATATATATCAATGATTTGGATGTTGAGACCAAATGTAATATTTCCAAGTTCGCGGATGACAAAACTAGGTGGGAATGTGTGTTGTGAGGAAGATGCAAAGCAGCTTCAAGGGGATTTGGACAGACTTAGTGAGTGGGAAAGAACATGGCAGATGGAATATAATGTGGAAAAATGTAAGGTTATCCACTTTGGTAGGAGGAATAGATGTGCAGAGTATTTCTTAAATGGTAAGAGATTAGAAAGTGTAGATGTACAAAGGGACCTGGGTGTCCTCATCAATAACCTACTGAAAGCTAACATGCAGGTGCAGCAAGCAATTAGGAAGGCTAATGGTAGTTAGTCTTTATTGCAAGAGGATTTGAGTACAGGAGTAGTGAAGCCTTGCTTCAATTGTATAGAACTTTGGTTAGACTGCACCTGGAGTACTGTGTGCAATTGTGGTCACCTTACCTTATGAAGGATATTATTGCCATAGAGGGAGTGCAACGAAGGTTCACCAGACTTGTTCTTGGGATGGCAGGACTGTCCTATGAAGAGAGATTGGGGAAACTGGGCCTGTATTCTCTAGAGTTTCAAAGAATGAGAGGTGATCTCATTGAAACCAACAAAATACTGAAAGGTGTAGACAGGGTAGATGCAGCTAAGATTTTTCCCCTGGTTGGGGATTCTAGAACCAGGGGACACAATTTCAAAATAAGGTTTTGGTCACATTTCAGAGGCCTACAGAGTTTGGTGTGACAAGTGGTGAAGTTTCCTTTTACTTCAAGGCTTCTGCACATGGGGGCACTAATAGGACTTCCTTTTGGAATAGAGCATGACTGGCAGAATTAGCAGAGGCCAGGCAGAGCAGGATAAGCTGCTAAGAGAGAGAGAAGAACTCTCAGCAGAAGGCCATATCCACCCAGGATGTTCAGGGAGCAATCCTCCTACCTGAACCTCAGTGAAGAACAATGTGTTAGATGACAGCTTCACTAAGGAGATCTTCATTGAAATTTGTCAATTGCTGCAGTTGCCTTGCTCTGAGGTTGCGGTTGTAAGGGCCACATTACCAGTGGCTGTGAAAAAGATCACGGCAGTGAAATCTTAGTGTTTGGTTCCTTCCAGGTTGGAGCTCAGAATATTAGGGAAATCTTGTAGTTTGGCATTCAATGTTGCATAAAGGAGGTCACTGAGTCTTTATTCAAAGAAAGGTAACTTCATTTCATTCTCTCTTGCCAGAGACAAGCAGGTCGAGCGAGCATGAGGCTTCATAAGGATTCCAGGCTCCCCCGTAGTGTACTGGACATTAAGGCAGCAGATTGAGTATAATGTGGGGAAACGTAAGATTTTACACGTTGGTAGAAAAAAAAAGCAGAATAATTTTTAAATGGTGAGAAATTTTTAATGTCGATGTTCAGAGAGATTTAGGCCCCCTTGTACAAGAAACACAGAAAGATAGTATGCAGGTACAGCAAGCAATTAGGAAGGCAAATGACATGTTGGCCTTTATTGCAGGGGGATTGGAGTACAAGAGTAAGGAAGTCTTGCTACAATTGTAAAGGGTGAAACCTCACCTGGAGTACTGTCCACAGTTTTGGCCTTCATACCTAAGGAAGGATATACTTGCCTTGGAGGCAGTACAGTGAAGGTTCACTTGATTGGTTCAAGAGATGAGATGGTTGTCCTATGATGAGAGGCTGAGTAAATTATATTCTCTGAAGTTTAGAAGAATGAGAGGAGATCTCCTTGAAACGTATAGGATTCTGAGGGGGATGACAGAGTAGACACTGAAAGATTGTTTCCCCTTGCTGGGGAATCTAGAATACGGGGGGCAGACTCAGGATAAGGGGTTGATTATTTAGGAATGAGATGAGGAGAATTTTCTTCCCTCAGAGGGTTGTGAATCTTTGAAATTCTCAACTTCAGAGGCCTGTGAATGCTCCATTATTGAGTATATTTAAGGCTGAGATAGATATATATTTGGACTCTAGGGGAATCAAGGGATATGAGGATTGGCCAGGAAAGATCAGCCATTTTCTTATTGAATAGCAGAGCAGGCTCGATGGGCTGACTGGCCTACTTCTGCTCCTATTTAGTAAGTTCTTCTGTTCTTACGAATGAGAGTAGGCTTACCTTGCATGACTTCAATCTGAGTTTCTACTGCAACACCCAGAATTGGTGGAAGCTGCTTGTTCTGCAGTGGAAGCTTAGACTTCATTTAGCAGATGTTGCATAATGCTTGGTTCTACAAGTGTGTTGATTGAGTTGGCCATCACTTCTATGCTGGAAGTGATGGGATCCAAGTTCTGCACAAAGCACTATGCCAGATTGGTGCCGGACTCCTCCATGCTCCTTGACATCAAACGCAGGCATTCTGGCAGGCTTCCCAATGCACCAAACATTTTGTTGTGTCCTTACTAACATCTTAGGGACTTGTGCCAAAATTGGGAGAGCTGTCCCACAGACCAGTCAAGCAAAAGCTTGACAGCCAATATCCCAGAATCCTCCATCACTATCCCTGGGCATGCCCTGTCCCACTGGCAGGACAGACCCACCGGAGGTGGTCGCACGGTGGTATACAGTCGGAAAGGAGTTGCCCTGGGAGTCCTCAACATTGACTCCGGACTCCATGAAGTCTCATAGCATCAGGCCAAACGAGGGCAAGGAAACCTCCTGTTGATTACCACCTATCGCCACCGCCCCCCTCCTCAGCTGATGAATCAGTACTCCTCCATATTGAAAACCACTTGGTTTTGAGGGTAGCGAGGGCACAGAATGTACTCTGGGTGGGTGACCATCATCAAGAGTGGCTCGGTAGCACCACTACTGACTGAGCTGGCCGAGACCTGAAGGACATATCTGCCAGACTGGGTCTGCGGCTGGTGTTGAGTGAACCAGCAAGAGGGAAAATCATGAATGACCTCACCCTCACAAACCTACCTGTTGCAGATGCATCTCTCCATGACAGTGGTACAAGCGACGACTGCACAGTCCTTAAGGAAATGAAGTCTCTTCTTCACATTGAGGATACCATCCATCATGTAGTCTGGCACTGCCACGGTGCTAAATGGGATAGATTCAGAAGAGATCTAGCATCTCACAACTGGCATCAATGAGGCGCTGTGTGCCATCAACAGCGGCAGAATTGTATTTAACCGCAATTTGTAACCTCATGGCCCAACATATCCCCCACTCTACCATTACCTTGAACCAGGGTTGATCCCCTGACTTGAATGGTGAGTGCATGAGAGCATTCCAGTGGCAGCATACCTAAAAATGAGGTGCTAACCTAGTGTAGTGACAGCACAGGACTGCATGCATGCTAAACAGTGGAAGCAGTATGCAATAGAGCTAAGTAATCCCACAACCAACAGATCAGATCTAAGCTCTGTAGTCCTGCCACGTCCAGTCATGAATGGTGATGGACAATTAAACAACTTACCAGAGGAAGAGGCTGCACAAGCATCCCCATCCTGATTGGGGAGCCCAGCACATCTGTGCAAAAGACAAGGCTAAAGTATTTGCAACAAGCATCAGCCAGAAGTGTCAAGTGGAAGATCCATCTTTGCCTCCTCCTGAGGTCCCCAGCATCACAGTCTTCAGCGAATTCGATTCAGTCCATGTGATATTAAGAATGGCTGAAGGCACTGGATACAGCAAAGGCTATGGACCCTGACAAGATTCTGACAATATTACTAAAGACTTGTGCTCCAGAACTAGCCGCATCCCTAGCCAAGATATTCCAGTACAACTACAACACTGGCATCTACCCAACAATGTGGAAAATTGCCCAGGTATGTCTTGTCCACAAAAAGCAAGACAAATCCAATCTTGCCAATTACTGCCCTATCAGTCTACTCCCGATCATCAGCAAAGTGATGGAAGGTGTCGTTGAACGTGCTATCAAGCAGCACTTACACAGCAATAACCTGCTCACTGACACTCAGTTTGGGTTCCGCCAGAGCCAGTGAGCTCTAGACCTCATTACAGCCTTGATCCAAACATGGACAAAAGAGCTGAATTCAAGAGGTGAGGTGAGAGTTACTGCCCTTGACATCAAGGCAACACAAAGGAAGATGGTTGTGGTTGTTGGCAGCCAAACATCTCAGCCCCAGGACATTGCTGCAAAACTTCCTCAGGTAGTGTTCTAGGCCCAACCATCTTTAGCTGCTTCATCAATGACCTTCCTTCAATCACAAGGTCAGAAGTGGGGATGTTCAATGATGATTGTACAATGTTCAGCACCATTTGTCACTCCTCAGATACTGAAGCAGTCCGTGTAGAAATGCAGCAAGACTTGGACAATATCCAGGCTTGGGCTGATAAGTGGCAAATGACATTCATGCCACACAAGTGCCAGCCAATGACCATCTCCAACAATAGAGAACCTAACCATCTCTCCTTGAGATTCAATGGCATTACAATCGCTGAATCCCCCACTATCAACATCCTGGGGGTTACATTGTCCAGAAGCTTAACTGGACTAGCCACATAAATACTGATCCTAGAAGAGCAGGTCAGAGGCTGGGAATTGTGCGATGAGTAACTCACCTCCTGACTCCCCAAAGCCTGTCCACCATCTACAGGGCATAGGTCAGGAGTGTGATGGAATACTCTTCATTTGCCTGGATGAGTGCAGCTCCAACAACACTCAAGAAGCTCGACTCCCTCCAGGACAAAGCCACCCGCTTGATTGGCACCCCATCCTTCAACAGCACCTTGCAGGCCCACATCCTGTACCACCTAGAAGGACAAGGGCAGCAGACGCATGGGAAAACCACCACCTGCAAGTTCCCCTCCAAGCCACACACCATCCTTACTTGGAACTATATCGCCACTGCAGTGGTTCAAGAAGGTGGCTCACCATCACCTTCTCAAGGGCAAGAGTGATGGGCAGCAAATGCTGGCCTGGCCCTAGTGATGCTCACATCCCATGAAATGAATAAAATCTATCCATCAGCTTTCTTCTGTAGCCTGGTCTATCAAAGTCCTCATCTGAGTCCTCTGCAACAGAACTCTTGTGTGGCCTCACCCTCTGGGAGCTGTCACCTGTGCTATCTTTGCCCCTTGCCCTGGCTGCAACATACTTGTGCCCAGAGTCCCACCATGTGCAAATACACCTATAATCTATCTATAACATACATGTAGTGCCAGTGTCTGAGCTGGTGGCCGCGAGTGTGAAATCAAGTGACAATGCTGTGTCTTCATCATCATTCCCTTCTTGGTGTTCCTCCACTGCCTGGTCAGGTTGCACTTGATGCGTATCTGAAAGGAAAAAGAGTAAGGTTGTTGTGAGGGTTGGGGGGGAAAGCAAGAGATGCATGCTGACAACATCTGCAGCTTGTAAGTCTGAAGAAAATGTGTTGCATGATGAGGAAATGGGATGTGAGAAGGAGGATTAGGTATGAAGATACTGTCATCTTCATGGTTTCAGTCCCACTGTTGGCCACATCCTCAGCAATGGCCATTCCAATAATGGCCACCACAGTCTCTTCAATAGGGGTTAGAGGATGCAGTGGTACCTCTCCCTCTCCAGTTAGTTCCTGCTGCCTGCAGTTGTACATCATCTTGTCCTGCAAGAGAGAGAGAGAAGTGTGTCAATGAGTGTGGTGTAATCTGTTTGGCTGATGTGGCTGTCATTGTTGAATAGCTGGCAGTGTGTGAAAGCTATGAGATGTGTGTGTGAGGTTTGCAGCAGCACCAAGTGGGTGATGATGAGGTGCAGCATATATATATTGGTATGATTCCTGATTGATAGAGATTGTTGGTAGGTGACTGATGGAGATGTGGTGATTTGAGCAGTGTCTGAAGCTAGTTGTGCAGTTGGGGGACATGGCATTTGAAGGTGCATTCACTGACCTTGGTCACTCATGCGATATTGAACTTCTTACAGTACTGTGTCCAGGACTTTGGTACTAGACCCTTGGCGTTAACCTCCGCAGCTTTCCTCTCCCACTGTCTTTTCACCGTGTGTCTGGAGGGCTTCCTTATCCTCTGTGGATACAGGACATCTCTCATACTTTCTACCTCTTCCACTAGGACCTCCAGCGCAGTGCCAGAAAACCTTGGTGTCCACTCTCTCCCATGTTCTGCCATTCTTCAGTCCTTCCCAGGTCAGATTCAGCTCCCACAGGACTCCCAGCACTGCTCGATCCACAAAGTACCTCCTCTATAAGAGGTGCTGGCTAGCTTTAAGTAATGATAGCAAGTATTGGTTTTGGGCTCTCTACTGATGCGTGCTGCCAATCACCAGTGAGCTTAGCACTGGGTGCATGCAGAAAATGAGCAGGCAGCACCAAGATGGCATCCTGCGTGCATTACATCCAACAAGCACAGGTTAATTGTGCATCATGATCCCCACACCTGTTTTAGAGGCTATCCAATTTAACCCCACCTGTGTTTTGCCAACAGTAAGAAAATCTAACATCCTAATTACCCACATTTATTTATTGATACAGCACTGAAACAGGCCCTTCGGCCCACCGAGTCTGTGCCGATCAACAACCACCCATTTATACTAATCCTACATTAACCCCATATTCTCTACCACATCCCCACCATTCTCCTACCATCTACCTACACTAGGGGCAATTTACAATGGCCAATTTACCTATCAACCTGCAAGTCTTTGGCTGTGGGAGGAAACCGGAGCACCCGGCGGAAACCCACGCAGACACAGGGAGAACTTGCAAACTCCGCACAGGCAGTACCCAGAACTGAACCCGGGTCGCTGGAGCTGTGAGGCTGCGGTGCTAACCACTGCGCCACTGTGAGACAAAAGGAAACAGATTGAGATAAAGAAACAGGCAGATAGATAAAGTGGGCAACCAGAGCTCTCACCGAGTTGGGCAATCAGCCCTTTTAATATGACAGTCATAGGGCCCAGATTGCCAATTTAGAAAAGTATTGGCCAGCTTCACAAAAAAAAGTCTGGGACATATGGGGTATTGGGTCCCCACTCCTGAGAACAGATCTCTACCCACCTGCCTTTTTCTGTATTGGAGGCTGCTCGATATTGCAGAGGTCTGCAGTCAGCACGCTGTCTTGGGATGCTGGTTTTCTAATTCTAAATATTATAGCAGTAATATGGGAAAAATGGGGTTTTCCTGGTCAACTCACAGGCCCATATGCACCGGTACCTCAGGGGGATGGGCTGAGTTGAAATTTGTGATATATGGCCCATCCCATATTTTGAATTATTAGGAAAATTTGTGGGCAGTTCTTGTACTTTGAAAACTATGGGACAGTTTTCTGTAATTGGGAGTTACCTTCGTGTTATCTTCCTTTGTTCCAGTTTGGATGTCAAAGCCGATGTAGTATAACCGTTGTCCCTGTGTCAGCATTGTTTCAGTGGATCTCTGTGTCACCAAGCTAGGGGCTAGTGGAACAATCCATGGACATCCAATTTCATGTATAAACTTCATATTATTTATGGCTGGCCTAAACTAAGCATGTTACTTCCTTGACCTATTAGAGATTTCAGGTGTGTATTATTTTGAAACAGTAAAATGCTGCCACCTGTTAGAACTTGCTACAGTTACATTTGCTTCTGTTTAATTTTAAGAAAGAGCTTATATGTATATAGCTCATTTTATGACCTCAGGACAGCTCAATGCACTTTACAACTGATAAACTACTTTCGATGTTTAACCATTATATGCATAAACGGCAGCTAATCTATCCACAGCAAGATCCCACAAACTGCAATTAAGTGAATAACCAATTTATCTGTTGTGATGGTGTTGGCTGAGGGTGAATTTTGGTCAGGAGACTCGGAGTATCCCCTCCTTGTCTTGGAAAGAGTGCCATGAGATTTTTTCAATATATTAAAATGTTAGGAATTTGTACATTTTTCTATGCCAGGGTTGTCCAACCTTTTTGCGTGGGGAGCCAGATTACAATCTTTATCTTACATAGGGGCCGGTGAGATAATTTTGAAAAGATAAAGGCATGAAAACATTATCTTACTATTAATCGAAACAAAAACAAAGGTGCATTTTTGTGAAGAAGCTTTAAATGAGAAGATTAATTTATTGACTTACTTTCTCATCACTATGTTGGACACTGTTTTAGTGAGATACCTGCCATTTCTTTGCTTGCACAAGTCTTCAATGTTTGCCTGCACACTTGTTGTAACGATGCAGAGTATTCTGGATAGATGTCCATCAGTCAGAAGTGATCTTGATCAGTAAATGGAAAAGTCCTGGGGAAAATTGATGTACAGAGAGATTTGGGTGTTCAGGTCCATTGTTCCCTGAAGGTGGCAACGCAGGTAAATAGAGTGGTCAAGAAGGCATACGGCATGCTTTCCTTCATCGGACGGGGTATTGAGTACAAGAGTTGGCAGGTCATGTTACAGTTGTATAGGACTTTGGTTCGGCCACATTTGGAATACTGCGTGCAGTTCTGGTCGCCACATTACCAAAAGGATGTGGATACTTTGGAAAGGGTGCAGAGGAGGTTCACCAGGATGTTGCCTGGTATGGAGGGCGCTAGCTATGAAGAGAGGTTGAGTAGATTAGGATTATTTTCATTAGAAAGGCAGAGGTTGAGGGGGGACCTGATTGAGGTGTACAAAATCATGAGAGGTATAGACAGGGTGGATAGCAAGAAGCCTTTTCCCAGAGTGGGGGATTCAATTACTAGGGGTCACGAGTTCAAAGTGAGAGGGGAAAAGTTTAGGGGGGATATGCGTGGAAAGTTCTTTACGCAGAGGGTGGTGGGTGCCTGGAACGCGTTGCCAGCGGAGGTGGTAGATGCGAACACGATAGCGTCTTTTAAGATGTATCTAGACAGATACATGAATGGGCAGGAAGCAAAGAGATACAGACCCTTGGAAAATAGGCGACATGTTTAGGTAGAGGATCTGGATCGGCGCAGGCTTGGAGGGCCGAAGGGCCTGTTCCTGTGCTGTAATTTTCTTTGTTCTTTGTTCTTTGTTCTCTCTCCCTCCCTCTTTCTGTTCCCCTTCTCTCTCTCTCTGTTCCCCTCTCTCTGTTCCTCTCTCTCTCTGCCCTCTCTCTCTCTGTTCCCCTCTCTCTCTCTCTGTCCCCTCTCTCTCTCTCAGTTTTTTAATAAAGACGTGCTGTCAGTTTCACAGCTGTCAGGTGCTAACATCGGGAACGGCAGTTTACCAACTTTGGACAGATTCAGGGTTATAAAAAAAGTTAGAAGCCGCCGGAAATCCCTGAATCTGTCTGAAGTTGGGAAACCGTTTTTCCAGATGGCAGCAGCTGTCAACTGTGAAACTGACTCGTGATCTTTTTTAAAAGCCAATCTGAAAGAAGACAATGGAACTTTCTCATCTCTGAAATACATTCGCGGGCTGGATGGAAACCTTTGGAGGGCCGGATCCTGGCCTGCGAGCCATATATTGGACAACCCTGTTCTACACACAACAAATTGCATTGTATAGTGCCTTTGATGTAGTTCAACTTCCCAAGGCACTTCACAGGAGCATTGTCAAACAAAATTTGACATTGAGCCACATAAGGAGCTATTAGGATAGGTGCGCAAAAGCTTTGTCAGAGAGGTAGATCTTAAGGAGGAAAGGAGGGGGAGAGGTTTGTGGAGGGAATTCCTGAGCTTAGTGTAGGTAGCTGAACGCATGTCCACCAATGATGGAGTGATGAAAGTTGAGGATGCGCAAGAGGTCACAATTGGATATCTAACACATCTAAAGGATACTTCTTCCAAATAACCATGAGCAAGACCACAGAGAGGAATATAAATAGTGTAAGATGTGAAATTCATACTTCGCTGCATGGTGTATGTATCTAAAAAATTCTAATGTGACTCATACTATTCTCTCAGTTGGTACCTTAAGTATGTATATATTATGTGGGGTGATTCAGCACTAAACACTTGTAGTCCATTTTCACATAAATCGAACTGGGTTTGGTTAGAAATCATTCAGATTTCAGATCTACTGAATTTTTTTTTCCATACCTCCAACTATACCTACATTGTAGTTGGTTAGAAATCTTCTGCAAGATCCAACAATGGAAGAAATTTTAAAAGTCTTCGCGAAGTTGCAACTCTTCTGAAAATTACCTGCAAATTCCAAATTAAAACAATCAAAGTGGAAAGAATACAATTCGGACCAGGATTGTTTTGAAAAGAATGGTTGAGAAAGAGTGAGAAATGTTTCAATTGCCTAATCAGAATAAAAACTGAAACAATGTATAATATTTCTAGGGTCTGCTGTGAATATCTCTTGGTCACTGAACCAGAATCCCACATGGATTTACTCAGAGACCAGGTTTCCTGTAATGTTTCCGGACCTCTATCTTCAACACTCGAGTTAATGGATGTCAAGTGAGTTTAACACCATTGCCAAAGCAAAACAAAACAAAATCCTGCCACCAAGTGGCCATTTGTAGAAAGCAACAGATTTCTGAAAATTAAAGACAGACTTCTAATAAATTTTGTCTTTGCTAAATTTCAATATTTAAGTACATTGTTAAGCATGACTAAATTACTGCTGTCTTCATTGTGTTCTTTAGTCTCACTTATGTTTCATTATTTAGTTGTTCTAAGAAACCTCTGTGGTAGTTTCCGATCTGGCTATGTAGAGCTTGGCAATAAGCCTTCAAATGAATACAAGTCTTACTGTAACCAGATTTAGTTCCTCTGACTTGGCAAAGTCTGTACTCCTGTTGATTGAAGCTTCAAAGCAAAAATGCCATTACATCTGGAGTGCTGCCATAAAACACCAACATTCTGTCAAGTGCATCAACTTCACATCACTCGCACAATCACTGTCAAATAAAAATGTTAACATATCACAATGCACCTGCTTTTTAGATTAAAAAAACTCCTTCGTCACAATTTGACACTTTTCATTACTCTACTTTTTCTTTTTTTTTGTCCCCTATTCATCGTGACTGTAATAACTGTAATGTTATCATTTATTTCATCTCAGTAGTAGGCCAAGCTTGGAGTGACATTAATATATTAATAGATTAATGAAAGCAGTTTTCCCCTGTCACGTTCTCTACTGAAGGTAAGCATCAGCAGACGCACCTTCAATCATATTCTCTCCTTTTGTGCTTGGTCTATTCTATAAACTGACATTATAAATGCTCTTTTGGCCGGCTTACAATTTCCACCTTATATAAGCTTGAGCTCGTCCAAAACTCTGCTGGCCGTTTCGTAACTTGCGGCAAGTCCCATTCACCGTCGTCCCTGTGTTCGTTGACCTACATTGGCTCCTGGTCTGACAATGCCTCAGTTTTAAAATTCTCATTCTTCTTTTCAAATTCCTCTACA
This sequence comes from Heterodontus francisci, assembly GCF_036365525.1. NCBI lineage: Eukaryota > Metazoa > Chordata > Chondrichthyes > Heterodontiformes > Heterodontidae > Heterodontus > Heterodontus francisci. Next base: position 56,259,662 of record NC_090379.1, read on the forward strand.
GCCTCATCCCACCCTAACTCTGTACCCAGCTCCAGCTCGACAACTCTACAGCTCTCTATCTTTAAGACTGTCTCTAAAAAATACCTTGTTCGTCAAGCTTTTGACCATTTGACCTATGTGGCTCAGTGCCACATTTTGTTTGTTAATGCTCCTCTGAAGCACCTTGGGAGATCTTCCAAACAATAAAGGTGCTGTATACATGCAAGTTATTGTTGTTTGTACATTAGTGGTCAAATTGAAATTTGTGATGTGTATGTATATCTGTTAAAGTCATTTAATGTCAAACTTTGGAGATCAATCCAGATGTTTGACTGTTTTTCCAAACATACAACTGCAAATACACTTTAAATGTCATAAAACTCTACATTGACAAAGCATGGACCCATATCTTAAATGCCACTCATGTCAAATATCCTACACAATACTAGTTAAATGTTCATGTGGAGTTTTTAATAATTTGAGGGCCACACTGTTGCTGTAATATTGTATTGCAGTGTACATATTTGTTAAACTTACTGGTTCCAATATCAATAAATGAATTGATTCAATCTTTTAAAACATCAAGACACAATTCCTTTGCTTTTGTTGGCATTATTTTGAATGATCTAATTCACATGCCATGAAGTACAAATTCATTCTGTTGATTAATAACAAGACCTTTGGCCACATATCACACCAAGTTCCCAAAATATGTAGTTCAGTTCACCCCTTGCAGCTACAATGAAATCTGCAACATAATGATTTTTTTTAACATTAGTAGAATTGCTGATACATTAGTAAGCTAAAATAAATTGACTCAGTCATGTCATTCAAGGTACATGTGTGTCAAAGTTTTAAATACTATACCTACCACAAACCACCTTCTCACAGGTGGTCTGAATTTGCTCATACAGGTCCTGCAAGTAGATTTAATATTTCATAAGGACTGCTCCATCTCATGCCTATGTTATTGACACCACATGGAAGTCAGGAAATTGGTTCTTTCTGGGAACAGTTTGCAGAAATATGCAGGCTGTTGGCTTCTTTCTCATGGGGTGCATTAACAGAGAGGCTCACGATTACTAGTAATGATCCTTCTCCAGATGTTTGCAGCCTTTTAACTCTATCTTCAACTTCAGTCTGAAAAACAAATTAGACAGGATGGATTCTTAGCAGATGCATTACCCTAACTTTATAAACTTTTATTTCCAGTTACAGTAATCCTCTTTTAACATAGATATCCTTCAGAAACAATGCCATCATCTTGTATATTGATGCAGTTATATCTTATTTAAAAGATCTTTACTATGAATTTAAACAATGATGATGTATGTTATTAAGTCAGGTCATTCTATAGAAATTGTACTAGTTGTTCACATCTTGACTGTGATTGGATGAAACTTTGAGCAGCGTTTTAATTAAAGCGAGGCATGGCTAGAACTGTTAACCTTGGTCTTGTAAGGTATCATATTCCTATGTTGTTTGTAATTTAAAAAAAATTAATTTTAAGATTTTTAGTTGTGTGCAATATTAAGGAGAGGAGGAGGACAGACTGATCAAAAACAGAATTGTTGAGTTTGTATAGCCAACATCAAAAAGGTTGTTTGAACTGCACAGGGTGCAACTCCTGCTGCCTGGAATGTGCCGTTGGTATCGTCATGATGTTATGTTGTTTACTGAAACAGATAAGAGTTTGTTTTCCATTTATTTAAATGGATACTTTAGTTCTATTTATGCAGCATATGTGGCAGACTCCTCATTGTTTGAGTATGTCCAGGCTGTAAATGATTTCATTGTCTTCGGTGGGTCCTCTCATGACTGAAGTGTCCAATGTGGGATCAGCATGGATGTCCATAGAACTGGCAGTTCATATTGTCGTTATTGGTGCTTGGAGGAACTTTTGCAGCTGCGCTATCTCTGGTCTTTCTCCGGGCACTCAAAACACGTTGAACCAAATTGCAGTGCTTGCCTCCACGCGGGCCAGTCGGCTGCAATGTTTTCCCAGGAGAGGTAGTCTGCAATGCAGAAGTTTATAACATTTTTTTAGGATGTCCTTATATCATTTGTACTGACCAGCTTGATGTTGTTTACCCTGAAACAGTTCCCATAGAAGATCTGCTTGGGGACTGTAATCCTCCATGCAGGAGACATGGCCTGCCTATCTAAGTAGAATTTTCTGAAGGGTGGTCGCCATGCTGTTTAGCCCAGCACAATGGAGGACCTCGTTGTTTCTGATTTTGTTCGGCCATCAACTCTCATGATGGACCTCAGGTGTCTTTGGTGGAAGCGTTCCAGAGCTTTGATATGGCACCCATAGCAGATGCAGGATTCTGCACCACACAGCAGGCTGGTAAGAGCAATAGCCTGGTAGAGTTTGATTTTAGTCTTCAGCTTAATTCCATGCTGCTTCCAGACAGGATCATGGAGTCAGTCAGGGGCAGAACTTGCTTTCTGGATGTGTGCACAGGTATCTTCAGCAATAGTGGTATCCCTAGAGAGCACACTATCAAGGTATGAGAATGCAGCACCTAACCGTGCTCAATTCACTTACAACTGCACTTTCAAAATTCCAACTGTCTAGCCTTTGGCCTTCTGTTTGCCATAACATTTCTGCAGCTATTGATTTGCTCAACTGTTTCCTCACCTCCACCTTTGACGCCCGAGGCCCCAATAAAACCATTACTCTCTCTCACCTGTCCACTACGCCTGGTACGGCCATAATCTCAGCTCCCTTAAGTCCAAGGGACCCATACTTGAAAGGATATGGCAGGCAACTGGTTTAGCCATCCACTGCCAGATCTGGCTGGACCACATAAATCACCACCAGGTTCTGCTCTCATCTTATTCCATGATCATCCTGGAATGCAAAGATAACCCTGGTTTCTTTTTGCTACTGCAAACCTTCTTCTTAAACTCCTCCCCCCCTCAACTCCAACAATAAGTGCGAGGAGCTTATAGACTTCTTTGCCACTAAGATTGAGACCATCTGGTCAGCTGCGCCTGCTCTGTCCCTCCTTTTCACTAGCCCACCTGGCCAATCTTCCTCTAATGCTCCTCCACCCTAGCCCTGAACTCGCTTCTTTCTCTAGTTTCTCTCTTATCTCCCATCATGTTCTCTCTGAGCTCATCTTGTCCATGGGACGCAGAAGACCTCAATCCTATTCCCACTAAACTACTGATCACCCAATTTCCCCTCCTGGTCCCCATGTTAGTCAATATTAAACATAGAACATAGAACATACAGCACAGAACAGGCCCTTCGGCCCACAATGTTGTGCCGATCCTTTGTCCTCTGTCAAGGACAATTTAATCTATACCCCATCATTCTCCTTTATCCATATACCTATCCAAAAGCCTTTTGAAAGTCCCTAAAGTTTCTGACTCAACAACTTCCCCGGGCAAGGCATTCCATGCCTCGACCACTCTCTGGGTAAAGAACCTTCCCCTGACATCCCCCTTATATCTCCCACCCTTCACCTTAAATTTATGACCCCTTGTAACGCTTTGCTCCACCCGGGGAAAAAGTTTCTGACTGTCTACCCTATCTATTCCCCTGATCATCTTATAAACCTCTATCATGTCACCCCTCATCCTTCTCCTTTCTAATGAGAAGAGGCCTAGAATGTTCAGCCTTTCCTCGTAAGACTTATTCTCCATTCCAGGCAACATCCTGGTAAATCTCCTCTGCACCCTCTCCAAGGCTTCCACATCCTTCCTAAAATGAGGCGACCAGAACTGCACACAGTACTCCAAATGAGGCCTTACCAAGGTCCTGTACAGCTGCATCATCACCTCACGGCTCTTAAATTCAATCCCTCTGCTAATGAACGCTAACACCCCATATGCCTTCTTCACAGCCCTATCCACTTGAGTTGCAACTTTCAATGATCTATGCACATAGACCCCAAGGTCTCTCTGCTCCTCCACATGCCCAAGAACCCTACCGTTAACCCAGTATTTTGCATTCATGTTTGTCCTTCCAAAATGGACGACCTCACACTTTTCAGGGTTAAACTCCATCTGCCACTTTTCAGCCCAGCACTGCAACCTATCCAAGTCCCTTTGCAGACGACAATAGCCCTCCTCGGTATCCACAACTCCACCAACCTTTGTATCATCTGCAAATTTACTGACCCACCCTTCGACTTCCTCATCCAAGTCGTTAATAAAAATCACAAACAGGAGAGGACCCAGAACTGATCCCTGCGGCACGCCACTGGTAACTGGGCTCCAGGCTGAGTATTTACCATCTAAGACCACTCTCTGCCTTCTATCAGTTAGCCAATTCTTAATCCAACTGGCCACATTCCCCACTATCCCATGCCTCCTGACTTTCTCCATAAGTCTACCATGGGGGACCTTATCAAATGCCTTACTAAAATCCATGTACACCACATCCACTGGTTTACCCTCATCCACTTGCTTGGTCACCTGCTCAAAGAATTCAATCAGGCTTGTGAGGCAAGACCTACCCCTCACAAAACCGTGCTGACTGTCCCGAATCAAGCAGTGTCTTTCCAGATGCTCAGAAATCCTATCCCTCAGCACCTTTTCCATCAACTTGCCTACCACCGAAGTAAGACTAACTGGCCTGTAATTCCCAGGGTTGTTCCTATTCCCTTTCTTGAACAGGGGCACAACATTTGCCACCCTCCAATCACCTGGTACCACCCCCGTCAGCAGAGAAGATGAAAAGATCATTGCCAGCGGCTCTGCAATTTCATCCCTTGCTTCCCATAACATCCTTGGATATACCCCGTCAGGCCCGGGAGACTTGTCTATCTTCAAGTTATTCAAAAACCCCAACACATCTTCCCTCCTAACGAGCACTTCCTCGAGCTTACCAGTCTGTTTCACACCGTCCTCTTCAGTAATACACCCCTTCTCATTCGTAAATACCGAAGAGAAGTACTCATTCAAAACCTCACTTATCTCTTCCGGCTCAACACACAGTCTCCCGCTATTGTCCTTGACCGGACCTATGGTCCCCCTAGTCATCCTCATATTTCTGACATACGCGTAAAAGGCCTTGGGGTTTTCTTTTATCCTACCCGCCAAGCATTTTTCATGCCCTCTCTTAGCTCTCCTAATCCCTTTCTTCAGATCCTTCCTGGCCATCTTGTATCCCTCCAGAGCTATTGTTAATGGTTCTCTCTCCTCAGGTGTTGTTCTTCTCACCTTTATATTTGCAGTCATTACCCATCTCCTCAAAAAACAATCCTTGACCCCACCACCCTTGCAAACTATCATCCCATCTCCAACCTCCTTTCCTCTCCAAAGTCTTTGAATGTGTTATCGCCTCCCAAATCCATTCCCATCTTTCCTGGAACTCCATGTTTGAATCCCTTCAATCAAGTTTCCGCCCTTGCCACAATACTGAAACAGTTCTTATCAAAGTCACAAATGAGATCCTATGTGGCTGTGACAAAGGTAAGCTTTCCCTCCTCGTCCTTCTCGACCTGTTGGTAGCCTTTGTCACAGTTGACCACAATATTCTCCTCCAACACCTCTACACTGTTGTCCAGCTGAGTGGGACTGCTCTCACCTGGTACTATTCTTTTCTATCTAATTGTAGCCACAGTACCACTTGCAATGGCTTATCTTCCAGCTCCCACACCATTACCTTTGGTGTCCCCCAAGGATCTATTCTTGGCCTCCTCCTATTTCTCATCTGCATGCCAACATTTTCCGAAAGCACTGCATTAGTTTCACATGTATGCTTGATGACACCAAGCTCTACCTCATCACCACCTTTCTCGCTTCCTCCACTGATGAGCAGAAATTTCCTCCAATTAAATATTAGGAGGACTAAGCCATTGTTTTTGGCCCTCAGTCCAAACTCTGTTCCCTAGCTACTGATTCCATCCCATTCCCGGGCAACAGTCTGAGATTAAACCAGTCTGTTCTCAACTTTGGTATCACATTCGACCCAGGGGTGAGCTTCCAACCTCATATTCATGCCGTCACTAAGACTGCATATTTCCATCTCTGTAAAATTGCCTAACTTCGCCCCTATCCCAGTTCATCTGCTGCTGAAACTCTCATTCCTGCCTTTGTTACCTCTCGACCTGGTCTCCTGGTTGGTCTCCCACATTCTACTCTCTGTAAACTTGAGGTCATCCAAAACTCTGCTGCCCATCTCTTAACTCATACCAAGCCCCGTTCACCATTCACCGACCTACATTTGCTTCCAGCTGAGCAAGATATTGATTTCAAAATTCTCATTCTTATTTACAAATCCCTACATGGCCTTGCCCCTCCCAATCTCTGTAATCTCTTCCTGCCTCTCAACCCTCTGAGATATCTGAACTACTCCAAATCTAGCCTCTTGAGCAGCCCGATTTTAATCGCTCCACCATTGGTGCATCAGTTGCCTAGGCCCTAATCTCTGGAATGTCCTCCCTAAATCTCTCTGCCTTTCTAGCTTGTTTTCCGCCTTTATGACATTCCTTAAAACCTAACTCTTTGAGCAAGCTTTTGGTGACCTGACCTTGTGTCCTGTCCTGTCCTGTCCTGTGAAGCTCCTTGGAACCTTTTATTACATTAAAGGTGCAATATAAATATAAGTTGTTGTTGTGTTGAAACATTTCAAAGTACATCATACATAATGTATTACTTTGAAATGCACTGACGAGTTTAGAAAAGGACATTTGTTGCTGTTTGCAAAAGGTGGATATTATAGAAAAATAACGATAGTTATTGTTGCCTACACAAATCAATTGTTCGGTTACTAGAGCTGCAATCTCCAGTGGAGAGTTTCCTTGGTCTCCATGCAGGTGAAATGAATCACCTGGGAGCAGCGAATATTGAGAAATTGGGCAGCTCAGTGCACCCAAATGTAAAGGGGTCTGCCTAAATTTCTCTCCAATCATTTAAGTGGAAGAAAAATTGAGTTGGTTCCTTTCCAAGCTTGCCCTCTGACCTGCCCAATTTTCTAATATTCGTTGGCCCATGTGATCCAGTGCACCTGGCAACAGATCCAGGAAAACCTCCCTTCCAATGTCAAACCTAAAATACAACAGGATTGCAACATTCTTCATTTGTTTCCAGAAAACAAGAAAGCAAGAAATACACTTTGTCCCAGTGATGTAACAAAGGCACTACCTGCTGTAATTTCAAGCTAATGATATCAACACCAGGTTTCGTTTGATTTGTGCTGAATTAGTTGACCTCAGACTGAACTAAGGTGGCGATACAATTTGTTTTAGTGCCCATGGGCTAAGGAGGAGAAAAGCTTCCAGTACTTAAAAAGTCAATTGGCCTAAGAACAATCTTTTTTACACATCCAATCAATTGACTTGTCTTCCTGTCATATATAAGGGTTTGATACAGAGCTCCTCAGATTGCCACTGATTCAGGTGTTCACATTCAGGTATTCAAAATATGACAGCTGCTGTAATAATAAAGCAAATACTGAACTGAAATTTAATATTGTGTTATTAGCTGGGTAATTGAATAACCTGTCAGTGCTCAGCTGGGTAGTCACTGAAAAATGCAGTCCCAGGACACTAAGTCTATTTTATATGGCATTAACACATTACTTTGCAAGAAGCTGAACACATGCTTAACCAGGAACTTTTATCATTCTCTTGATGATTTAATATACTTAAATATTCAATTTAACTCTATAAATAATTTGAAAAAGTATTTAATTACTAAAATAGTTAGCACAGCCATAAATTAGTGCCTGCCTTCTGAATATGCCTGCAGTGGAACATTCGTCCATTGCAACCCTGCAGATAAGAAGCAGAGCTTTTAAGGTTTTACCATCCAAATGCTATAATTGTATCACCTGCACGCTACATAACATGAATCATTCCCTGTGTCACTGAATACTCTTTGTTTGTTCTGAATGGGCGATCCTCCTTAATCAAGAACAGAGTATCAAAAATAGATTTTTGTATAACTGAATTACCTGTAGCCTACAAATGTGATATGTAACAACACTGGAATTAAGTTTTCACTGTAAAGATGTTGGTGGACGACTGTGAGAATGGTTAACCCACATCTTTTAGAACAGGTCAAATTTCAATTAGTCAATGCATGATCAAATTACAATTAAAGCATTTCTTTTGTTCTTTAACCTCCAAATTCTCTCATTACCTCTCCTTAAGGTGTTTACTTTTGCTCAGATATAGTTACATGGGTGTCATCCACCCTCTGGTGCCTTGCTCAAATGCAATTTTTCTTGTATAAGCAGAGACACTGACAGGTTATTCAGTTGGAGGTGGCCATCGCAGCCGAGCCTGACTTTGTCTCCACCTGACACTTGCTAGAGTCACTAGATAGAAATCAGGCAGGGGAAACCTGGCTAATCTTTCCAAATCTAATTGTACTGTCCCTGTTGCCATTCTGGCTGAGGTCAGCTAACTAAGCGCAGGCCAGGGAACAAACATTGGGCAATCCTAATAAGGTAACGTCTACCTTAGTTCCACTCTGTACAATACATTTGCCACCTGAGCCATCAAAATAAGAAATGGATCTGGACTTAGACTCAGTTCAGTTCCTGTTGCTGAGTTCACTTTGGCCTGGTTGGATTTGATCATTTGCGCTATTTAATGTATTATGTGTTCTGTGGTTTATTAGTTGCCTACAACGACTGCTGGAAATAAACCCTGGGGTTTGGCATGCTTACAGCAATCATTTGCTTCATGGTTTACATTTCTGTTGTAAATGAATGTCAGTAACAGCGCCAACATTCATAAACAGTACATCTCCTGCGATGCCATGAAATGTGTAACGTTTCTCAATTTATTAAAACCATAGAATTTTGACAAACTCACAATTGGTTTACATGCAGAAAACTTTACAAAGTATCACAATTGAAAATAAGAGATTGTGTTGGGGTACATGTTTGCCTTTATTCAGTTAAACTCTTTCTTTCATATACTAATCAGAACACTGTGCAGTCTTTTTCATTCTAGATTTTGTGGTTTAATGTTTAGGACTAGAATTATTTTTAAAGTCTCAGTAATGACTGGAATTACAAAATTGTAATCAGTGCGAAAGGATGCAGCCTGTTTAGACTGAAAAAAAAAATAAATGTGGTGGCCACATGTATTCCCATCTTTCTACTCAAGATTGTGATGAAAGATGCCGTGCTAAGAAGTTATAAGAGATACAAGGACCACATACCAGCTTTAAATCAGCAAAGAGCTTCCCACATTCAATAAATGTAGGGTCCTTCATATTTACAAGGTTTCAGAAACTGCACCACTTCCCTGTGCACTACATTTACATCTGTACATATATCCTTGAATCTTTGTTCATTATATATCAAAAATGTGCATTTAAAATGTTTTTAATATAAGCTTGGAGTAGCTGAGAAAAATACATGAATGGTTGGTTGTGGCAATTGAAATAAATATCGATAACTTAATGACTCTGGGCCCAATGTTAACTCCGGCCTAGTTTTCAGTAGGTGTGCAATGGTTTGTGTTAGAAGTTCACCCGCAGCTCCAGAAATGAGGCCCAGTATATTTTAACTGCCGGGCCTCATTTAAATCCCACTGGCCAATTTCCCATCCATTTAGGCAGTCAAACATCTCTCCACTTTTCCACCCTACCAGGAATGTTCAACATGGCTGCTTTGGTTTAAGGGCTACCCTCTCCTAACATGGCTCATAATATCCCTCCATAACTCCACCATGCCTAAGTTCAGATATAACTTATATATCTGCCCCTATAAGGAGAATCATTGAGCTGACTATAGGGCTCTTAATGCAAATGTTCAGGTTTCTTCATATGTCCAGGGGTCCCTGCAATGTGCTCCCCATACTCTATAGTTTGCTGCTTCTTGCACAATATTGCAATAGAGAGAGGATTGCAGTTAGAGGAGGCAGTTTTGCTTCTAAGATATTGTTTAGGTTCAGTTGGGGTGTAGACTGTGTTTGAAAGTAGTTGGAGATAAACCTATCAGAGAGCATCCATCACTATCTCATCCTTTTCCATCTCTTTGAGAAGCCCTGAGAAACAAGCATAAGAAATAGAGAAGCTGAAGCAGCATTTCTCCTGAGACACTCCCGGAAGGCCTGCTGGATTAATCCTCATGCTGCCTGATAAGAACTGCTCCAGAAAGGATCCCCGTGACCCATCACCATACACCCAGACACCAGACCAAAAGGAACAACTGACATCCTTCCATATCTTCTCTTTTTTCTTTAAGAATTAACAAGTATTTGGCCAAAGTAATTTTTTTGTCTTTTTTTGTTACAGAGCTCTGCAGAGAGAATTTCTGTATTTTTTTCAGTGTGTGTGAGTTTGTGTGTGAGGTATTTTAAAAGGGAACTTTCATATTTCAATCTGTGTGTTAATGCTTTGCTTCTTTACTGGATAAGTCTTGCTTTATAATAAACTGATAATTTTGTTGTTTATTAAAGAAACCTGGTTGGTATATTTTATTCTGGGATAAAGAGTAGAGTATATGATTGACCGTATCGGTAACTGACTAAACATTTTAAAATATAGGTTGTGACCTGAGGAGAAGTGGGACTAGAAAAGACTTCTCCCACCTCGGTTGTAACAACACACAGCAAACCAAGTAGTTTAGAGCACTCAATATCCTTCAATTTTAAATTAAATTTTCAGATAGTGAAATAAATGATTATGTTTGGATTAACATAGAAGCTAAAATTAAAATAAACAAACTCTTCAAAAAAGAAAAAATTACTTTAAAAAAAATGTTCAAGTTTTTATCATTATGGAGAAATTTGACCTTCCACAAATATAAAGCTAGCTTTACAGGGTCACAGAGGGTGTTTAACAGTAATTATAAAGTTAGTACACTATTAAAAACTAAGTTACACCTCGAATCAACAAGGTATAATTTTGTTCTAGGGATTTTGCAGCTAGGTTAACAGTGTAAAAGTGGAAGTTCTCATTAATTCAATTGAGTTCCATTGAGTACAGTCTTGGGGTGGAGGGGGGAGTCTCGACAACGCTGGATAAGTGTAGAATCACTGACAGCAACTTCTGTATTTCCTCATTATTGTGCACATGTGCGGACTCCAGCAGTTGTTGTCAGTTTCAGTGGATTAATAACAGCGAATGCTAACAGTTTCACTGTCATTACCGCAGCAAACATTGGGCCAATAGCTCAATGCATCAAGCGAATTGTTCAGTCCCAGCCCCTGGAAACTGAAACCAAGCCCCTCTGCATTAACGGTCCTGGGAATCTCATTCACTACTCCCATAATCCTGCATCGAATAACATTTAAACCATTCAGCCAACTTTTACATAATGATTAACTGACAAGACAGACTCAAAAGCTGCTCTACAGACACTGCAGACCAAAGTGCAAAAAGTGATGAAGATTTTAATGTGTGCCCTCACATATAATCAGTTTCTTCAAATCATTAATCACCCAAATGTCAATCTATATGCTTTCTTTACAATAAAGTTTAATCACTCTGATATGTCTATGAAGGTCATCCTTAGTGACCTCAGCAGAGATGGTGATAGGCTGCTATAGATGATGTTGGGGCCCTTGAGATGTTTGTGGCCAGTGACTGCTTGGAGCTTGAGTCCACAAGGGCACGGGCTGCAGACTTAAGATCCTTGGCTTCTTCTGGAGCAGTCTGGTCCAGACGGCTTCCGAACACCATAGTGGATATTGATTGAGGGGTTGGCAAGGATGCAGACATTCTACCATCTGGAGAGAGGAAAGTACTTGTCTGTGCTGTGGCACCACTCTCATTCCCAATGAGTGTGGTTCATCACTGCTATTGATCTGAGGGAGAAACGACTGCAGGAGATCAGTGACGTCTTGACAGCCCCCGTCTAATTGGTCCAGTAGTCTATCCATCTAATACACCAGTCTCTCCAAGGTGGAGCAGACGTTGGAGCCCAGAGTCTGGATAAAAGTTGGTTGAGCTCCCATCAAAGCTGATAAAGCTGATGACACAGATTCCTGCTGTGAGGAACGCAGCTGCAGTGTGGTGGCCATATACTTTAAGATATATTGTAGAGTGGAAATGCCTTGTGATAGAACTCCACACATGCTGGAAGTAGACTCCTACATATTTTCAGGCCTTCCAATACCTTATATAATTGCTAGTTGTGCACATGGCTGTGGCCCTGGAAGTCCATATCTCTGGCCCGCTGTGCAGAATTCAGAGAGGACGTTATCCTCTGGCAAATCATCTTTTGGGCTGTCTGTGCCATCACTACCTGCTCCTGTTTATTTGTGCTGCATGTCTCACCGGATGCAAGCCCCTTGAACCTGTTATCTATCCTACCTGGAGTGCCAACCCCTGCCCCGGTGCTTGGAACGGATGAAGCACCCAACATTGTTTTCTCAGGAGGGATATTCTCCTCTGAGGTGTCTTCTTAAGGAGATTGTTGAAGAGGTTCTTGCTGCTCCATTCCCTACCTACTGACTCCATTCCTTTCCCTAGCAACTGTCTGAGACTAAACCAGTCTATTCGGATCCTGAGTGCCATAATTGACCCCAAGTTGAGCTTTTGATTACATAGTCACACCATCTCTAACACTGCCTATTTCCATCTCTGTAAATTTCCCAACTTCAGCCCTGTCTCAGCTCATCTGCTTCTGAAGCCCTTATTCATGCCTTTGTTACCACTAGATTTGACTATTCCAATGCACTCTTGGCTGATCTCCCACTTTTTACCCTTCATAAACTTGAGGTCGTCCAAAACCCTGTCTTAACTTGCACCAAGTCCCGTTCCCCTAACATCCCTGTGCTCACTGACCTACGTTGGCTCCTGGTCAAGCAATGTCCTGATTTTAAAATTCTCATCCATGTTTTCAAATCTCTACATGGCCTCACCCCTCCCTATCTCTGTAATCTCCAACAGCCCCACAATCCTTCAAGATATCTGCGTTCATCTAATTCTGGCCTATTGTGCATCCCTGATTTTAATTGCTCCAACATTGTTGGCCGCACCTTCAGTTGCCTGGGCCATCTCTGGAATTCCCTCCCTGAACCTCTCAGCCTCTCTTTCCTCCTTTAAAAGATCCCTTAAAACCTGACTCTTTGACCAAGTTTTTGGTCATCTGACCTAATATCTCCTTATGTGGCTTGATCTCATATTTTGTTTTATAATGCTCCTGTGAAGGATCTTGGGACATTTTATTACGTTAAAGGCACTATATAAATGTAAGTTTTTCTTGTTGTTGCCTCTGAGAATGACCTAGAGGAAAGAGTTAGCAATGAGAGACTCAACAGTTGTACATGAAAGGCTTGACCACACTGCTTGGGGTTTTGAAGTTGGCTGAAGGTGCAAATGCTTATGGTACATGAGGGCATGCAATTGATAAGCAGTCTCCCTGCTGATAGAAGTCAGAGGCTCATCTCCTAGCCTGTCAACTCTTGATGTCCCACTGATTTCCAATGTCTCCTTCTCCACCTGGATGAGGGGCATGATGCCAGGTGCTCCTTTCCCTGGTGTTGTGCAATTCCTTCTCCCGCAGAAGGAGAAGAAAAGGGTTATGAGTAGCCACCGAGAAGGTATTTATACGTGTGGGTCTTTTGCATGTAGTGCATAAACTGAAAGGGAGAAGAAGCAATCCGCTAGAAGTATGAGTAGGTGCTGAATGGGAACTGACATTAGTGAATATTGAAGAAGGAGTCATGAGAAGAGTTGCAGGTTTTGCAATTGACACCAAGTGAGAAGAGTAGACTGTTAGTGGAAGGAATGTAGAGAGCAAGGAGGAAGTTTGTGTTAGGAGTGACAGTATGATGTAGAATCATAGAATGGTCTTGTGATTTGTGATGTGGGATCTGATGCAGAGATGGTAATTGCTCTGAATGCTAGGGATTGGGGGTATGGGTGGGGGGACTTTGCAGAGAGGCACTATGACCAGGTGCAATGCAAGAGTTGGGGAAAAAAGAAGTTGAACTCACTGTTCCAGATACAAAAGCAAAATACTGTGGATGCTGGAAATCTGAAATAAAAACAGAAAATGTTGGAAATACTCAGCAGGTCTGGTAGCATGCGTGGAGAGAGAAACAGAGTTAACGTTTCAAATCAATGACCTTTCATTACAACTGGAGAATGAATGCTGCCATGAAAGGATTCTCAGAATGTGCTCAAAGGACGACCTGCTGCCAACTTGATTGGGTGGTCAGCCCACCAATCATATGATAATGAGCCCCCGCGGTTCATCGGCTAGACCTTGTGCCGAAGATGTTGCTCAGGTTTTCAGCCTCCCTCAGCCCTTGCATGCACCAACCCCACTCTATATTAAAATCACTTTCTAAAATTTCGATTCGATACTGACACAAAACATCAATTCAGTATTACTATATCTCCTCCTCAAATGTTTTAAAACCTTTACATCAAAAACAATTCCAGTGTAAGCAACTCAAACAATCTCAGGCCTCTCATGCATAAAGTCATTGTTAGGTGCTTTTGACTACTCCGCTATAGCTTTGGTAATAGGTTTCTATTTTGTGCATTGATGGAAGCCTTTATTGTCTGGGGTTACTGTTTGTGTGTTGGTTTTAATCTGGCTTCATTGTTTTGCTGACAGTGATTGGCCACAATATTTTCTCTTGCTGTGCTCTGTTCTAATGGTGGTTTCTTGACTGTGGTCTATCTGGGTGGTTTCACATTTATTATAGAGTGTATAATCTGATTCTCAGAGCTCCATATATGGTAGTTCTACTAGATTTTTGCAGGAGTCTCTTATTCAATGGGTTTCTTACATGGTAGGAATAGACTATCATGGTTAAGCTTTCTTCCAACACTTTAGGCTTGAGCTTATCGCAAAGAATGGTTTTCATAAGCAGTCCATGCCTGTGCTTTCCCTAGGGACTGGTGGGAAGGCTTGCATGTACCTATAACCCTGAGATCTCTGCTGGAGGGAGTATAACTCTAGACAGGGCCAACCCAGCCAGAGAGGTTGAAATGTAGGAGCTAGATTAAAGATGGGTATGGGAGGGGGAAGGAGAAGGAGGCAGAGGGAAAGTGAGAGGGGAAGAAGGGGGAGGTGGAGGAGGGAGATGCCAAGGGGGATGGGAAAGATGGGTAGAGGGGAGCAATGAGGGAGAGGTGATTTTAAAGGGGAAGAGGGAGACGAGAGGGGAAGAAAACGAAAGAAACACTTGCATTTATATAGCACTTTTCACAACCACTGGATATTTCAAAGCGCTTTACAGCCAATGAAGTACTTCTGAAGTGTAGTCACTGTTGTAATGTAGGGAACATGGCAGCCAATTTGTGCACAGCAAATTCCCACAACAGCAATGTGATAATGAGCAGATAATCTGTTTTTGTGATATTGATTGAGGGATATTGGCCTGGACACCGAGGATAACTCCCCTACTATTCTTCAAAAGAGGGCAAATGGGGACTTGGTTTAACATCTCATCCGAAAGACAGCACCTCAAACAGTGCAGGGGAAACAGTGGTGTAGTGGTAGTAAAAGCATGACCTGCTGCCAATGTGATTGCGTGGTCCAGAGACCCAGGCTAATACTCCGGGGACATGGGTTCAAATCCTACCACAGCAGCTGTTGGCATTTCAATTCAATTAATTAATAAAAAATCTGGAATTGAAATCTAGTCTCTGGAATGGTGACCATGAAACTATCGTTGATTGTTGTAAAAACTCATTTGGTTCGACTAATTCCCTTTTGGAACAGTCATATTCAAGGAAATGTACCTTACAACCAATGTCTTAGACACCACCATCACCATTCCTGGGTATGTCCTGTTCCAACGGTAGGTCAGACTCACCAGTTATACAGTGAGAGGGGACTGGGAGTCCTCAACATTGACTCTAGACCCCATGAAGTCTCAAAGCATCAGGTCAAACATAGACAAGGAAACCTTCTGCTGATTACCACCTACTGCCCTCCCTCAGCTGATGAATCAGTGCTCCTCTGTGTTGAGCACCTCTTGGAAGATGCACTGAGGGTGGCAAGGACACAGAATGTACTCTGGGTGAGGGACTTCAATGTCCATCACCAAGGGTGGCTCGAAAGCACCACTACTGACTGAGTCTGCCAGACTGGGCCTGCACCAGGTGGTGAGGGAACTAACAAGAGTGATAAGCCTAGTAGACCTCGTCCTCACCAATCTACCTGTTGCAGGCAGGTATTGGTAGGAGTGACCACCACACAATCCTTGTGAAAATGAAATTCCGGCTTTAACAGCAACAACCTGCTCACTGATGCTCAGTTTGGGTTGTGCCAGGGCCACTCGGCTCCTGACCTCATATCAGCATTGGTCCAAACATGGACAAAAGAGCTGGATTCAAGAGGTGAGGTGCGATTGATTGCCCTTGACATCATGGCAGCATCTGACCGAGTGTGGAATCAAGGAGCCCTAGCAAAACTGGAGTCAGTGGGAATCAGGGGAAATCTCTCCACTGGTTGGAGTCATACCTAGCACAAAGGAAGATGGTTGTGGTTGTTGGAGATCAATCATCTCAGTCCCAGGACATCGCTGCAGGAGTTCCTCAGGGTAGTGTCCTAGGCCCAACCATCTTCAGCAGCTTCATCAATTACCTTCCCTCCATCATAAGTTCAGAAGTGGGGATGTTTGCTGATGATTGTACGATGTGCAGTACCATTCGCAACTCCTCACATACTGAAACAGTCCTTATCCATACGCATCAATACCTGAACAACATTCAGGCTTGGGCTGATAAATGGCAAGAACATCCACACCACACAACTCAGGTGCCAGGCAATGACGAGCTCCAACAAGAGAGAATCTCCCCTTGACATTCAACAGCATTACCATCACTGAATCCCCCTCTATCAACATCCTTCGGATTACCATTGACCAGAAACATAAATACTGTGGCTACAAGAGCAGGTTAGAGGCTGGGAATTCTGTGGTGAGTAACTCACCTCCTGACTCCCCAATGCCTGCCCACCATCTACAAGGCACAAGTCAGGAGTGTGATGAAATATTGTCTACTTGCCTGGATGAGTGCAGCTCCAACAACACTCAAGAATCTTGACACCATTCAGGACAAAGCAGCCCATTTGATCGGCACCTCATTTACCACCTTAAACATTCTCTCCCTCCACCACCAATACACACTGCTGTCACTGTGTATCACACACAAGATGCACTGCAGCAACTAACCACGCCTCCTTCGACAGTGCCTTCCAAACCTGTGACGTCTTCCACCTAGAAGGACAAGGACAGCAGACACATGGGAAAACCACCACCTGCAATTTCTCCTCCAAGCCACACATCATCCTGATTTGGAAATATATCACCATTCCTTCACTGTTGCTGGATCAAAATTCTGGAACTCCCTAACAGCACTGTGGGAGTACCTGCACCAGATGGACTGAGTGGTTCAAGAAGGTGGCTCACCACTACCTTCGTAAGGGCACTTAGGGATGGGCAACAAATGCTAGCCTTGCTAGCGATTTGTAAATCCCATGAAACTAATTTTTAAAAAAACCTGCAGTATTGCACTAGTGTGTCAGCCTTGATTTTTTGTGCTCAAGCTTTGGAGTGGGACTTGAACGCAGAATCTTGTGACTCAGAGGCAGAAGTACTACCAACTGAACCACAGCGCTACTGGTAGGCAAAGAAGGAAAAAGGGAGGAAAGGGGAGAAGAGAGGAGGAGAGCAGAACAGAGGAGGAGGAAGAGAAGGGAAGAGGAGAGGGGAAGGGAGACAATAGGCAATGAGCATGCTAATATGGTAGCTTTGGGGCTTTTTGTCGTTGACTGTAAATAATAAGCATTTAGTTAGCCTGTCCTGGTAATCAATAAACACCATACCCCATTTCAGTGGAAAGTCTCTGATCTTTTATTTGGGAGCTAAGACAGTGAATGGGTCACTGTCTGACAGAGAAGTTTTTGAAATACAATGTTGCACATGCAACCAGATTTTTAAAGAGAAAGCTGTGAGGTCTTGCATTGAAATTAAGAGGTCAGAAATACTTTAGGAACAGTTAGAAGTTATCTTGTTTAAGTCAAATAAGCCAACCCGTTAATGTTGTGGCATGCTCTTGATGTTGTATTTTTACGTGAGGATAAGCTGTATTATTTGAATTAAATGAGTCTGATCATAACAGCCAGTGTATATGTTCACCAAGTGTTTGCTCGGTTCTCAAGAAAGATTGAAGCATTACACGTGCAATGGACACAAGTACCTGATTCAGGTGACAAGAGGATAATGTTGTTCCATCCCTGGCTTACTCTATCATACTGGCAGGTTTAGGGCAGTGTGAGTCAACTCCCAAAAGGTAAAATGCTTATACCTCTTGCAGAAGGGATTGATGCCACGATAATCTGAGAATGTATAGCAGACCCCAATTTGGAGCAGCACCTTTAATATATCAGACTTCAGGGAGCATTAATATGAATTTAAGGCAGTAATTCAATCCCAGGCTCTGTTTGATTTCATAAACTGCTTGAGTTTTGCTGCTGCAGTTTATGATGTCATTATAGCTGTTCTAACTAAACTCCGATCATGTAACTCACTGCCAACTACCTATAATTATATATTCACTTCATGACAAAAAAGGCCATTCATAAGTTAGCAAATATTCCTAATGTTAGTAATTTAAGTGACTTTAATCAAGAACTATGATAGTAATGCTACAGAATACAAATTACCATCTTTTGTTCCAGTTCTGCAAACAAATGCACAGTAGTGTGCACCCTGAAGTATTTTTCAGAAGTGCATTGATCATGAGAAAAGTCTGTAAGATTTTAGATAATATATACAATAATATATATAAATCCTGGGGAGTCCAAAGCCATTTCTTAGCACCTTTTCAACCAATTTTCTTCCTTCTCTGAAAGTTCAGACCATTGTTGAGGTTCTGGTACATAGGTACCAGTAAGATGTCTTCCTACATAAGTGTCACCAATGAGTGTTGACAAGCATTTCCCACCACTTATAACTTTTATTGATAAGACTGGTCCCTTTCTCTCCCAACATAAGAAGAGTCCCATTGGGCTGGTCTTGGTTTTTGTGCTGTTTTGTCCATACTACTACATATCAATACAAAATTTAACACCAGAATACCAAGTTTGATTTTAAAAAATACAATAAAAGGTTATTTCTCTGATGGCCTAGTTGTTTTACTATTTTTTTTACATCTGTCGCAGCACCCATGTATTCTTACACCTTTAAACACATCTAGGGACATCTGACTAATATACAAGCCATTAATCATAACAACATAGATACATGTCCACCGTTGCATCAAACTCACCATATTTTAAGTAAAGATGCATCTTTTTATTATCAAAAGAGATTAAGAAAATAAAGTAATGCCACATTGACTAAACCTGGCTTAGTTAAATACATCCCATTACTTTTAACCCTTTAATTTTGCTTTGCAGCTTCACATCTAATATACTGTAACTTGAAAAGTTAAAAGTGCAAGTATATTATGTAAAAAAAACTCTATGTGAGGCAGATAAACTGATACAATTCATCGCTTCAGTAATGAACAGTTCTTGCAGTAGGCTTTTCAATGGACTACCAAATTCATGCTGGTGAATGGAAAAAGGTCTGGTAGCAATATGGAACTAATGGGTACAATCAGAAAAAAATGTGAAATAGCAAATTCCACTAAGAGTTGTGCAAAGTTACTGTTTCCATAATAAGAAACCCATGGAATGTACGTTGACATTGTGGTTTGGTCAGTAATTTGATGAGCAACGATTCAGGAAAAAGGAAGCTAGCATTTTGTCGCAAGATGTGGTTATGATCTTTAAAAAATAAATCTCATTATACCATTCAAAATCCATGACTTTTTTAATAACATGCAACTCAGCACTATTATTAATTTCTCCTCAATTTTCCCTTTTTCTTCCCTCTGATGCTAGTTGAGGTACTGTCTCGACACTGGCAGCTTGCCTAAACTATCCTACACGTGTGAATCCAGACAGATAGAAAGATCAGAAATCTGATATTTCCAGGGAGGCGGGCAGGGAATGGGAGCTAAGTATAATGGCTGGAAAACCTGGACATATGGGTTTTCCGGGGGTCCTGCTAAATTTAACAGCAGGGCCTGATTTAAATTCTTTTCCTGGCCACAGCCAGCCAGATCAAGAACTGGCTCTGTTGCTGTTTGGTACAACAACCTCTATCTTCAGAAAGCTAAATGCCAACTCTCTGACACCTCCTCCTATCTCCTCCTGGACCATGGCCCTACAACCAATCATCAAGCCATCATTTCCCAGACAGTCACTGGCCTCATCTCTGGAGATCTTGCTTCCATAGCCTCCAACCTCATAGTCCCCCAAACCCAAACAGCCAGCTTCTACCTCCTTCCCAAGATCCACAAGCAGGACTGCCCAGGCAGACCCATCATTTCAGCCTGTTCATGCTCCTTGGAACTTATTTCTTGCTATCTCAACTCTTTTTCTCCCCTTGTCCAGTCTCTTCCCACCTACATCCCGCAACTCTTCCGACACCCTCTGCCACTTTGACAGTTTCCAATTTCCTGGCTCCAAATCTCTCCTTTTCACCATGGACATCCAATCTCTTATACCTCCATCCTCCACCAGAACAGTCTGAGAGCTCTCTGCTTTTCCCTTGAATGGAGACCCAACCAATTGCCATCCACCACCACTCTCCTTTGCCCAGCAAACCATTAAACAACTTTTCCTTTGACTCCATTCCAAATAAAAGGCATTGCTTAGGAACTTGTAAGGGTCCTAGCTATGCCTGCTTCTTCATGGAATATGTGGAACATTCTTTGTTCCAGTCTTTGGTCCCCTCTCTCACTTCTTTTTCTGGTACATTGATGACTGTATCAGTGCTGTTTCCTATTCTCACACTCAACTGGAACATTTTATCGCCTTCACATGATCCATCTCTCACTCTTCCCTTCCTTGATTTCTCTATCTCCATTTCTGGGAATTGATGATAAACAAATATTCAGTATAAGTCCACTGACTTCCAAAGCTATCACGACTACACTTCTCTTACCCTGTTCCCTGTAAAGACTCTATTCCATGCTCTTAGTTTTGTTGTCTCTGTCACATTCTGTCTGATGATGCCACCTTCCATACCAGTGCTTCTGATATAACTTCCTTTATCCTCAACCAAGGATTTCCCTCTACTGTGGTTGACAGTACCCTGAGTTGTGTCTGTTCCATTTCCAATAATTCTGCTCACACCCCTTCCACCTCTCTCAGAATCACAAGAGGTTTCCCTCATCCTCAGCTTCCAACCCACCAGCCTTCACATTCAACAGATCATCGTCTGCCTTTTCTGACACCTCCAGTGTGATGCCACCACAAAATACGTTTTCCCCTCCCCTTTCAGCATTCTGAAGGGACTGTTCATTCCCTTCATGACAGCCCAGTCAACAACTAAATTACCCATTACCCCCTCCCCTTCCCACAGCACCTTCTCTTGCAAGTGCAGGAGATGCAACACCTGTCCATTTACCTCCTCCCTTCTCACCATCCAGAACGCCAAACACTCCTTCTGTGGAAACATTGATTTACTTGTACATCTTTCAATTTAGTGTACTGTATTCTCCACTGTTCATACTACAGTCTCTTCTACATTGAGAAGACCAAATGCAGATTAGGTGATCGCTTTGCGAAACACCTCTGTTCAGTCTGTAAGTGTGTCCCAAGCTTCCAATCACCTGTCAATTAATTTCCCCCCCCCCCCACTCCCACTCTGACCTCTCTGTCCACAGCCTCCTACACTGTTCTGATGAAGCTCAATGGAAGCTCAAGGAACAGCACCTCATCAGTTGGGCACTTTACAGCCTTCTGGACACAACATTAACTTCAACAATTTCTGCAGTGGTTCATGAAGGCAGCTCACCATCACCTTCTCAAGGGCAATTAGGGATGGGCAATAAATGTTGGCCTAGCCAGTGACGCCCTTATCTCATGAACAAATTAAACATTCAGTTTATAACCTCTGCCCCCATTTTTTCATACAGCTGCTGTTGGAAATGATTCCGCTATTCCCATTTACACCTCCTCCAGACTCATGTTTAGTTTCTTTACTTGTCCCATTACCATCTCCTTTTGCTTTGCACCATCCTGCCTTCCACCCTATTACAGGCCTTCCGTTTTGTTCTTCCCCATCCCTCTTTCCCTGCCTTTATACCTGTTTAAAAGCTGTTACATCTCTAACATGTTCCAGTTCTAGAAGGAGGTCATTGAGCTGAAACGTTAACTCTGTTTCTCTGTCCACAAATGCTGCCAGATCTGCTGAGTATTTCCAGCATTTCCTGTTTTTTTTTCAGATTAAGAGGCTGGCTGGCTGTCAGCCGAGAAGGCCTGAAGCAGAGAGGGAAGAGGGTGAGAGGTTGAGTTGGACACTACATAGCAGTCAGTGTTGGCAGTGGTGGGGAGTGGGGGGGAAGGGGAGGTGCGGGTGGAGGGTGAAATCAGTGGATCAGAGAGATTGCAGTGAATCACGATAGCGCGGGTCTGATTATGGGGTGGGAGCGCGGGGCAATGTTTAAGAGGTTTACTTCGAGGTCTGGAGGAAGCACTCCTGCTCTTCCTGGCTCACAAGCAGTACTGGAAAAGCTGTTGGATCCAGCTGTTCTCGCCTTCCTTCAGCTGATGTATTTCCTGAGGCCTGGGAAACAGCACACGTGCATTAAATCTGAAACAGAGCTAAAATCTGAGGTACGCAGCATCATTAAAACAATTAAGTTAGGGGTCTGCCTCTAGAGAGCAAGTTAGTTGCCCACCCACCAACCTGTCTCCATTAGAACTAGAAGCAGGTTAGGATCAGGTTTCCCATTTTCAGAAATTTTAACCCAATCCCCCTGCAACTCCCCCACCCACCCTGTCTGTCTGGGGGGGATTAAAATTACCCCTCAGTGTTAGTAAGCAATTTGACTACAAGTGGAATCACAACTAAGCCAGCTCCTGTCCTCGACCCATGTGCATTTTCAGCAGTGCTAAATGAACAGTGATCAGGAGCAGGATCCCTGCCTGACATTTTTTGTTCCCCTCTTCCCTCCCTAAGATTGCTGAGACCAACCACCAAATCCTTACCCTGAGCTAAGATCAGCAAATTGATCCCAGACCAGGAACTGAATCTGTGACCTGCCTGATTTGTGTGGCTCACTACCACAGCAAATGGAACATTTGCCCTCTAAGCCATCAGAACTTGTGTATTTTTTTGTTGTTTCATGAACACAGCATTTTATCCTGCATCGATTGTAGTGCCCAGATAATTTTCCCCTTTCTTTTGCATTTATCAGAGCAGCAATGTATTTTTATACTTTTAAACACAGCTATGGTGGCATATTTTCAACTGTTTATTCATGTTACAATTGCTGTTAGTTTATAGTGAGTTTTCCTTTGATTTTGATAAGCTTAGCAAATAGCAGAGCATGTAGCCCCAAATCTGCATTTAAATAGTAAAACATTAAACTCTACAGCATGATATCGAAAGTCTGCTCTGAACACAGTGTTTATAATTTAACTTTTTTATTTTGCACCAAGTGTAATCTATGCAGCAATTATCATGTGAATCAGGCAAGATAACTCTAGGATCTTCTCTCACTTAACACACTTGAGCACACAACCCTGCATGCTGTGCACAAACTTAAAGTTGCCCAACCAAAGTGCATCACACTGCATTTTGCTACCTTCATCTATATTAAAAGACATCTGCCAGATATGGGTCTGTTCCTCTCACACCTAGATATGCCTGCAATTTATTTTTGTCATCTATGATCCACACATATCTTTGCATCATTCCCGAACAGCTCATGATGAGAAATAACCACATCAGCACTGTTACTTTTACCAGTGATGATAAATTGATCTGAATGCAACATTGAATGATAAAGCACAAAATAATACCAGTGGAGAGAAATAGAAAGTGCACCTGGGCAGCAGCTATGCCCGAATAACACTGACCAGCTCTCACAAAAATCAGAATTTAACAACAGCAAGATATTTATATTAATATTATTGGGATTTTCTTCTCCCTGCTGCTTTCACATGCGTTCAAATCCTCTGAAGAAGGAATTTTCCTCCACACAAGATCAGGGGGCAGGTTGTTCAACCTTGCCCGTCTAAGAGCGAAGTCCAAAGTACGGAAAGTCCTCATCAGAGAACTCCTCTTTGCTGACGATGCTGCTTTAACATCTCACACTGAAGAATGCCTGCAGAGTCTCATCGACAGGTTTGCGTCTGCCTGCAATGAATTTGGCCTAACCATCAGCCTCAAGAAAACGAACATCATGGGGCAGGAACAAAAACAAGAAATGCTGGATTCACTCAGCAGGTCTGGCAGCATCTGTGGAAAGAGAAGCAGAGTTAACGTTTCGGGTCAGTGACCCTTCTTCGGAACTGACAAATATTAGAAAAGTCACAGATTATAAACAAGTGAGGTGGGGGTTGGGCAAGAGATAACAAAGGAGAAGGTGCAGATTGGACCAGGCCACATAGCTGACCAAAAGGTCATGGAGCAAAGGCAAACAATATGTTAATGGTGTGTTGAAAGACAAAGCATTAGTACAGATTAGGTGTGAATATACTGAATATTGAACATCAGCAAGTGCAAACCTGAAGAAAAACAACCTGAAAAAAACAGTGGGTGAGCAAACTGAACAAACTAAGATGAACTGAAATAAATACAAAAAAAGATTGTAAAAAATGTAAAAAGGAATGCCAAAAAAAAAGGGAAGAAAAAATAACTAAAAATGAAAGTAAAGTGGGGGGCTGTCATGCTCTGAAATTATTGAACTCAATGTTCAGACCGGCAGGCTGTAATGTGCCTAATCGGTAGATGAGATGCTGTTCCTCGAGCTTGCGTTGATGTTCACTGGAACACTGCAGCAATCCCAGGACAGAGATGTGAGCATGAGAGCAGGGGGGAGTGTTGAAATGGCAAGCAACCGGAAGCTCAGGGTCCTGCTTGCGGACTGAGCGGAGATGTTCCGCAAAGCGGTCACCCAGTCTGCGCTTGGTCTCCCCAATGTAGAGGAGACCACACTGTGAGCAGCGAATACAGTATACTACATTGAAAGAAGTACAAGTAAATAACATATTGTTTGCCTTTGCTCCATGACCTTTTGGTCAGCTATGTGGCCTGGTCCAATCTGCACCTTCTCCTTTGTTATCTCTTGCCCAACCCCCACCTCACTTGTTTATAATCTGTGACTTTTCTAATATTTGTCAGTTACAGCGATTTACTTGTACTTCTTTCAATGTAGTATACTGTATTCGCTGCTCACAGTGTGGTCTCCTCTACATTGGGGAGACCAAGCGCAGACTGGGTGACCGCTTTGCGGAACATCTCCGCTCAGTCCGCAAGCAGGACCCTGAGCTTCCGGTTGCTTGCCATTTCAACACTCCCCCCTGCTCTCATGCTCACATCTCTGTCCTGGGATTGCTGCAGTGTTCCAGTGAACATCAACGCAAGCTCGAGGAACAGCATCTCATCTACCGATTAGGCACATTACAGCCTGCCGGTCTGAACATTGAGTTCAATAATTTCAGAGCATGACAGCCCCCCACTTTACTTTCATTTTTAGTTATTTTTTCTTCCCTTTTTTTTTGGCATTCCTTTTTACATTTTTTACAATCTTTTTTTGTATTTATTTCAGTTCATCTTAGTTTGTTCAGTTTGCTCACCCACTGTTTTTTTCAGGTTGTTTTTCTTCAGGTTTGCACTTGCTGATGTTCAATATTCAGTATATTCACACCTAATCTGTACTAATGCTTTGTCTTTCAACACACCATTAACATATTGTTTGCCTTTGCTCCATGACCTTTTGGTCAGCTATGTGGCCTGGTCCAATCTGCACCTTCTCCTTTGTTATCTCTTGCCCAACCCCCACCTCACTTGTTTATAATCTGTGACTTTTCTAATATTTGTCAGTTCCGAAGAAGGGTCACTGACCCGAAACGTTAACTCTGCTTCTCTTTCCACAGATGCTGCCAGACCTGCTGAGTGAATCCAGCATTTCTTGTTTTTGTTTCAGATTTCCAGCATCCGCAGTATTTTGCTTTTATCATGGGGCAGGATGTCAGAAATGCTCCATCCATCAATATTGGCGACCACGCTCTGGAAGTGGTTCAAGAGTTCACCTACCTAGGCTCAACTATCACCAGTAACCTGTCTCTAGATGCAGAAATCAACAAGCGCATGGGTAAGGCTTCCACTGCTATGTCCAGACTGGCCAAGAGAGTGTGGGAAAATGGCGCACTGACATGGAACACAAAAGTCCGAGTGTATCAGGCCTGTGTCCTCAGTACCTTGCTCTACGACAGCGAGGCCTGGACAACGTATGCCAGCCAAGAGCGACGTCTCAATTCATTCCATCTTCGCTGCCTTCGGAGAATACTTGGCATCAGGTGGCAGGACTATATCTCCAACACAGAAG
Source organism: Heterodontus francisci (assembly GCF_036365525.1). Lineage (NCBI taxonomy): Eukaryota > Metazoa > Chordata > Chondrichthyes > Heterodontiformes > Heterodontidae > Heterodontus > Heterodontus francisci. The sequence continues at coordinate 56,285,927 of NC_090379.1, forward strand.
TCCTTGAAGCGGCCAACACCCCCAGCTTATACACACTACTGAGTCAGCGGCGCTTGAGATGGCTTGGCCATGTGAGCCGCATGGAAGATGGCAGGATCCCCAAAGACACATTGTACAGCGAGCTCGCCACTGGTATCAGACCCACCGGCCGTCCATGTCTCCGTTATAAAGACGTCTGCAAACGCGACATGAAATCGTGTGACATTGATCACAAGTCGTGGGAGTCAGTTGCCAGCATTCGCCAGAGCTGGCGGGCAGCCATAAAGACAGGGCTAAATTGTGGCGAGTCGAAGAGACTTAGTAGTTGGCAGGAAAAAAGACAGAGGCGCAAGGGGAGAGCCAACTGTGCAACAGCCCCAACAAACAAATTTCTCTGCAGCACCTGTGGAAGAGCCTGTCACTCCAGAATTGGCCTTTATAGCCACTCCAGGCGCTGCTTCACAAACCACTGACCACCTCCAGGCGCGTATCCATTGTCTCTCGAGATAAGGAGGCCCAAAAGAATTATTGATTTAAATTTCAGAAAGAGCAGCATTATTCACATTGTGTGTGACAAAATTAAGCGGTTTCACTTAGGCATAGTATCTTTCTTTGGCTTCCTTGTCTCGCGAGACAATGGGTAAGCGCCTGGAGGTGGTCAGTAGTTTGTGAAGCAATGCCTGGAGTGGCTATAAAGGCCAATTCTAGAGTGACAGACTCTTCCACAGGTGCTGCAGATAAAATTGGTTGTCAGGGCTGTTACACAGTCGGCTCTCCCCTTGCGCTTCTGTCTTTTTTCCTGCAAACTGCTAAGTCTCTTCGACTCGCCACTCTTTAGCCCCGTCTTTATGGCTGTCCGCCAGCTCTGGCAATCACTGACTCCCACGACTTGTGATCAATGTCACAGGACTTCATGTCGCGTTTGCAGACATCTTTAAAGCGGAGACATGGACGGCCGGTGGGTCTGATACCAGTGGCGAGCTCGCTGTACAATGTGTCCTTGGGGATCCTGCCATCTTTCATGCGGCTCACGTGGCCAAGCCATCTCAAGCGCCGTTGGCTCAGTAGGGTGTATATGCTGGGGATGTTGGCTGCCTCGAGGACCTCTGTGTTGGAGATACGGTCCTGCCACCTGATGCCAAGGATTCTCCGGAGGCAGCGAAGATGGAATGAATTGAGACGTCGCTCTTGGCTGACATATGTTGTCCAGGCCTTGCTGCCATAGAGCAAGGTGCTGAGGACACAGGCTTGATAAACTCGGACTTTTGTGTTCCATGTCAGTGTGCCATTTTCCCACACTCTCTTGGCCAGTCTGGACATAGCAGTGGACTTCTGCATTAAGAGACAGGTTACTGGTGATAGTTGAGCCTCGGTAGGTGAACTCTTGAACCACTTCCGGAGCGTGGTCGTCGATATTGATGGATGGAGCATTTCTGACGTCCTGTCCCATGATGTTCGTTTTCATGAGGCTGGTGATTAGGCCAAATTCGTTGCAGGCAGCCATAGTATATTGCTTTATTATTAATGCATAAACATCCTACAGGTCTATTTCTTCATGCATTTTTTACACATTTGTATTTAAAGGATAGGGAGGGCTGTGCACAAGGGAGAGGGTTTTGCAGAGTGAGTGGGCATGAATATTCTTGGTATCCATGGCCCCAACAATTCATGATGCAGCCCTGAGCCCCCTCTCCCAACTGGCAAACCTTGATGGCAGAGGTCTCAGTTAAGGGCATCCTGGCATCTGTATGAGCTACCCCCATAAATTATCAACCCTTGGGTATTTATTCATTTTTGGTGCTTCTCAGGATACATGATTAATTCTTCAAGGGTTAGTGCCATTTTCCTACAGCATGAGTGAGGGCTGGGCTGTTATCAAACACCAGCCGTAGACTATGTAAAATGAAGCTATTTTCCACATTTGTCACCTGAGTTATATCTGATCCTGTTATTTAGTCATTATAAAGCTGTCCTGAGTTTCCCATGGGGTGAAATTGTATAGAACAATGAAGAGCTGGGAATGATTACAAGGCAGTAATCTAATCGAGAAGTTCAGGTGACCTCAGGAAAACCCAGAGTTTAGGTTACGACTTTGAAACCTGTTTTGCTTTATAATATATATAGTTTTAATGTTACATGGGGTTTTAATTCTGTTTTTGATAGGTTTTGTGCCAGCAGAGGCTCTTAATACAAATGCCAACTATCGGTGAAAATGATATTCCTAAGGCAACAGAATCAACTGGAATGACATCATTCATGAAGGTTTAACTGAAAGACAATCTGGGCAGGATTTCTAATCATCAGTGAGGGCAGGAAGGGGGTGGGGTTGCTTAAATTCACCATTGGGTAGTTGTGCCAGTTCCCCGTCAGTGAGGGAGGGGAGGTCGCTGAGGGCTGGTGCGCCAATGCAGTGGGGGACCATTGCCATTGGGGGGGGCGCTCCTTTGTGGGTCAAGAGTGCCCAAAAAGGAGACCCTCCCAACGCTGGTAAAATGCCAGCGGAGGCGGGAAGAAGCCCTCAATTGCCCTCTCAAGTGGCTCAATTCTTAATTGGGCTTTGGGTGGGTGGGCTATCTGCCACATTTCCAACCGTTGGCAAAATGGCATGGTGGCGGGAAGACATAGGGCACGCCACCCAACGCCTTCCCATGCCAATTTACCAGCCTTCCTGCCTCCGAACTGTCCTCAAAGGGCCTGGAAAATCCCAGCCATTGAGTCTATATTGCATCTCCCTAATGTCCATATGGATTTTAAGAAAGCATTTCACAAAGTATCACATTAAAGGTTGGTTAACAAAATTGAGGCTCGTGGAATAGGAGAGTCAGTGTCAGCTTGGATAAAAAATTGTCTTCAGGACAGAAAACAGCAAGTCATGGCAAATGGTTGTTTTTCGAACTGGAGGATGGTAGACAGTGGTGTTCCCCAAACACCAGTGCTAAGACCACTGTTTTTTTTTTTGATATATATAAATGATTTGGAAATTGGAATATAAAGTAAAATTTCAAATCTGGCTTATAATGCCTAACTTGGAAGTGTGGCAATCAGTGACGATGATACCAATCAACTGCAACAGGACATAGGCTAGCAGAATGAGTGGCAGATGGAATTTAATACAGAGAAGTGTGAGGTGATGCACTTGGCAGAAAAGGGCATTTAATGTTACATGGGGTTTTAATTCTGTTTTTGGTAGGTATATAACATATGTCGTTGTTCCTCCATCATTGCTTGGTGAAACTCCTGGAACTTCCTATTTAAAGCATTGTGGGAGCAGTTGGACCACACAGACTGCAGTGGTTCAAGGAGGAGGCTCACCACCACCTTCTGAGGCAACAATAAATGCTGGCCTTGCCAGTGACACTGACACCCTGAGAAGGAATAAAAACAAATCATTGGCTTCTCATGAATCCTCTTCCTCATCTGAACTTGTTCAGATCCACTAATGGAATATCCATTCTCACCACTTGGTATGGAGCAATTTAAACGTTAATGGTAACCAACAAGAGTGGAAAAAACCATAAGTGCAAAAATGCAGCGAGCGGGAAATAAAAATGCAAGCAAAAACTTCATTTGGAACAGAAACCTCCAACTGTCTGTAAAATATCCACTTGAGTAGGTCAGCTATATGTCTGTGAAATTTGTAAGATTTACATATTTCAATTAGGCTGCACATGCCAGTAATGTGGACTGAATATGTGCCCCTAAATTGCCAGTCAGTGGATTGGTCAGGGAGGGGTGCAGCGCAGATTCACCAGAATCGTACCAGCACTAAAGGGGTTAAATTATGAGTGCAGTTTACACAAACGACTGCTACAAGGCCAGACATGAACAGCAATCACTTTCAGGGGGTACCAGAGAGGGTTAACCCGTGTAACTGTGTCCCAACATGTGTTGGACACTTCAAAGAAGGAGAGAAAAACCGGAGGGACAAAATGCTTTTGCAAAAGTAAAATGTTAGAGGGATGTCCATTACATGAATGAGCAGCTATTAGATTTCATAGTTTAATTAAATTCAGTCACTAAGTAGCAGTAGCAAATGTAAACTCCAGAAGAATGTTACCATCGCAAACTACAGCTTACCCTGATCATGACAGGGTTAAGTATTTTTCTCACTGATGGTCCTTTTTTGTTGTCGCTGATAATCTGAACCCAACCCTGCAATGTAAATTGGGTATTCAAAGTAACTTTATATAACCAGGCACTACAAGCTAGTGAGAAGATGTGACATAGTCTGCGTAGAGATTTAGTTAAACTGAACTGGATTTCCTTCCTGCTTTAAAATTAGTTTCTCATGAGAGATAAGCAGAGAATGTCCCTTTGATAAAACAAATAGATAAAGAGAGGAATGGGTAATGTTGATGCAAGCAGGTTATTTTACTTGGACTGTGAGCACATAACTACAGGAGTAAGACCAAAATTAACAAGCCTCAAGCATGACTTGAGATTAAAAGGAATTGTTTTTCCCATGGAGTTGTAAGTTTATGGAATAGACTCTGTGAAAGAAAGTTACTGCTGTTAATTAACTCTTTAAAAAAAGAACTGGAGGAAAAAATTGTTAGGAATGTGATTTCATTTTACAATGATAAGTACAGATGGAGCTAATTGAGTGCTATTTGGAGCATGATGGTTTCTCAGCTGCTACCGCTACAGAAATGTCGTATTCTTGGAAGACAGCAAACTAGGATTTTGGATGGGAGAGCAGATAGGTGTCTTGGAGTTTCACTTGATTTTCCTGGTTTGAGTGGGGAAATGTGGGAGAAACTTCTCAAAGCCCTCCCTCAGATGATTAACTGAATTGGGTACAACCCACAACTGAATTTGGTCTGTGGAACAAAGAATCTTATTGGGTAAAACAGCTTTTTTTCTCATCCTGAGTTTTCTTTTACTCTTTTTAAGCCATACAAACAAAAACACTAAGGGGCTTTGAAGCTGGGAGTTCAGATAGGCTCGATGTATCCATTTCGAGAGTCCAATATTGTGTGCAGTAAAAATGAGTGGATCAGCAGCACATCAATAACACAACCAGATTTTGACTGGGATTTTCCATGGGGCCAGAGGCCCACCAGCAAAAAAAGTCAGTGGCGAGCCTGTCTCCACCGGCCTGAAAGCCACACTATAATTTTATGTGGCCCAGGCCCTAATTGACCTTGGGTGGGACTCCCGCCCCTTGGAGACAGGAAGTCCCACCTACAAGAACTGCCAGCCCATGAGCAGCCTGTAGCTCTTCAGTCCCGGCAGTGCCACCCGGAGCGGTGGCCACTGCTGTGACTGCACCCAGCCAGGACCGGCAACCTGAATGAGGCCCTACAATACAGGTAAGTGTGTAGGGCCTCGCCAGGGACAATCAGTGGGTGGGGTTACTGGGCGGCCTTCTGAGCTACTGAACTGCCTGCCTGTCACTGGTAATATACCAGAGGAGGCCCTTAAGAGGCAATTAATTATCCACTTAAGGGTCTAATTGGCCTGGGGCGGGTGGGCGTTTTTCACCTCTCTTGCGCCGGTAAAATTGCAGCGGGGACGGGAAGGCAACAGGAATAGCAACCCCTGCCTCCCACTCAATTCCTCCCCCCCACCCCCACACCTCCAGCCTGCTCCTGTGGTGGTGGGGGGCATAAAATTCTGGCCTTTGTTTTTATTACAATAATGGACTGACTAAACATGCACTGACTGTTAGTGGTATATTAATTGTTTTTAATTAGATGCAGGTGGTGAACATTAATTAGGGATTCACTTGGACTTCTATAAATAGGAACAGAGCAGAACTGGGGTTTGAGCTTAGGAGGTGCATGCTTGTAATGTGTATCACTGAATAAATGCACCTGTTTTATCCTCCAGCACCAGGTTTTCTGGAGAGTAACATTGGCCATTGTCCCTGGGTCATCTTGATTCCTTGTATGTAATAATGGTTCACAATTTGCTGGAGGAGGGCATCTCATGGTGTGGCCCATTAATTAGACATTTTCTCTCACCCTTCAGCTCAAGTTTTTTTGTGCTGGAAGTGAAAACTCATAATGGCACTGTTAGGACAATGGGACACTAAAGACCTAAGTGAAAGATGGAGCCAACAGACTACCTCCTTAGGCAATGAGATTTAAGGATTGAGAAAGAAATAGAGGGACATCTGAAAAGGAAATAGGATGAATTAGAATTAAATCAGATGCAGCTACAGAAGTAAAGCGAGGGAAAGGAAGATTTGGATTGAGAGAGAAAAAAGGGACAAAGGAAAAGTAAAAAAACATTTCAATTTCAAATTTTAAAACTCTCTAAGAATCATTTACTATGTTTAGGATAAAGAGTCCACAGTTTCAATTGTTTCCTTTCAGGGTTGGAAATGTTGAATAGTATTGCAGGAACATAATTCCCATTATTAAAAGAGTGTGTTGTTCGTCCTTTAAGGTAAAATGACCATGCCCATCATCTGAAGGGTCTGGTAGGGTTCCGGTGGGTATGTAGGCGACTGCTAAGGCCAATCTGCATCCGGAAAGTTCTGCTGCAAATAGAGCAGGATACCATAGACGAATGAGTTTTGGACGAGCTGCTGGTTTGAGATTTCCTCTCCTTGCATTTTCTCTCTGCCTCTGATATGCCCTTGCTTTCAAAGGAAGCCGTGCCCTTTATAATTTGGTTGCCCCAGGTGCAGTGACCCTGGACGAGCTTCCCCCAGGATTGGGGGTTGATATCAAAACTCCTAAGTGAAGTCTTCGGAGTGTCCTTGTAGCATTTCCTTTGACTGCCACAAGAGCACACCCCAGACTTAAGCTCTCCATAGAAGATTCGCTTTGGTAAATGAATGTCAGGCATTCTGGCTACATGATCAGCCCAACTCAGTTGTGACTGTCTCAATATGGCGTGGATGCTTGGCATGAGAGCTTGGGTGAGCACCTCAGTGTCTGGTATTTTGTCTTGCCATCTAATCTAGTATCGCAGGAACATAAATCCCAATATTAAGCGGGTACTTGCACTGTTAAGAACCAGCCTTAACTTTCACTGGTGAGTTTAATTGAGAATTAATGTACAAGTGCAACAATTTACTTAAACTCAGGGGATGCTTGACGGTGAGCTGCCATTTTTGCACAGCTAACGATGGAGTGGAGAAAATTGCGCTACAATTTATGGCGCTTCACAACTAATTAATAATCTCTTCCTCACCACAAATTGCTGGACAATTTACACACAAAGAACAGTGAGTACATTAAACTCACGGTTATTTTGCCAGCAAGTTCTGGCCCAATATTATGACTAGTAATCTAATGATAAAATGCATTTATATATCTTTGTTCAATTTTAGCTTATACTTTGCACTGTTAGAAATAACATCTAAGTGGTTAATATCGCAGGTCATACTGGGCATGTTGTCAGCAGAAAATTATTAACTTTGAACAGACATGTTGGCCGGAATTTTACCTTAATCGCTGGCTCCGGTACGGGTGGAACTCAAACGGATATGGCCTGCAATCCCATGCTGCATCTCCTGTCCACCGGCATCACGCGCGAGGCAGCCAATTAGCGGCCCCGTGGCGTAACTGAGACCTGTATCGGCTCGTGCGGGCGGGAAGATATACATCATTGGGGGCGGGGCCACATCCAGGAATGTCTGACGTAAGCCCTTGAAAAAGGTTTAGTTCAATGAAATTGACCAGGTAGTCATTCATTGTTTGTAAATCTGCTGTGTTAGTTGTGGTGCACTGAGAGGCTGCACTTTTGTTAGGGCAGAAGGACTTAGAGATTTCAAGACAGGTGGAAGAAGTCATGGAGGGGAGAAGCACTAGCTCAGCCTCCCGTTTTTCGGATGCATCACTACAGGTCCTCCTTCAGGCGTTGCTGGGCCAATGTTGTGATGATTGACTAATGAACTTAATTTTGCCCTCAAATGTCACATCACACTGATGTGACCATAATGGACTCAAATACATGTGGTCAACTCTTGCTTTCTGATCAAACTGATCAATATGATTTTCCCAGCAGGTGACCAACAGCATGGAACAGGAAGCGTCTCCATTGTACTACCATCCACCTCTGAGGTTGAGGAGGGCGCCTCAGAGGGCGCACCATCACATCCTCGCGACGCACCAAGCATCAGCGCAGATACAGACACCTCGGTTGGGATTTGCGTGGCCGTGGAATCGATTTCACATCCAGGTGTCAGCACAGCACAGGTGCTGGGCCAGCCAACGGAGGCAGAATCGGCTGATGCCTCACACCGTCAGAGGAGTGTGGGAGGCCAGGCCAGTGCAGAGCAGCAAGCTGATGACATGCCTTTGAGAACATCCATTCGGTGGGAGATGTTGCAGGTGCAGCAAGTTGTCCTTGGAAATCTGGCGGAGTTGCCTGAGACACTGCACGCAATTCATCAGACTCTGGCTATATCCATCCAGAGTATGAGTTCTGCTAACTCTCAGGCAATTTAACATCTGGCTTCCTCCATTGACAGATTGGTGGCTGCAGTGGAGGGGCCAGTTCTGGATGCACTTTGTGACGTCAGATCGATTGTGGCCTCCCTGGACCAGAGCACCAGAGAGCAGGATCTGATGTGCTGGCGCCAGGTCGAGGCCACTCATCCCTCTGATGTCACCATTGAGGATCGTCCGAGCCTCACGAGGGCACAGGGGCAGCAGATCGCATATGGGAGCTCCTCTCAGGGCGCCTCTGATGCATCCTCCAGCTCCTTGCTCCCTCTGCCAGGGACATGTGATCTGTGAAATCCCAGGGTGCTACAGGGTACTCATGAGATTTCTCAGGAGAACCCTGAGATGCTGGGGCCCTCACGGCTGCGAGCAAGCAGAGGACGTCTGCCAAAGTCATCACAAGCAGGGCGGTGGTGTGTCTGGTGGCAAGGGATCATGCACCCGAAAGAGCACTCGGAAAAGAATGAAGAAATCACTTTAACATCACTCCTGGTTCACAGGGTGAATTGAAAGGTTTTTTATTTGAATGTGTTACAAAATATTGTAATAAATTGGGTTATCTGAGATTTTGTCATGGCTTTCCTCAAGTCAAATCCAACATCGTTGCTCAACAAAAGTAGTTCAACATGTGAGGTCTCACACTTGGGTTGCGTTCCTCATGATGTGAAGGATTGCATCATCACATTCTCTCTCCCCGTGAAGGTGAGTGAATTTGCCCTTTCACAGCCTCACAATTAGTCTTGTCATACGGTAATTCCAATGGTGCGAAAACTTACACACTCTCAATGGAAACGTCTACCTTTTAAAGACTCCTGGTCTCTTGAGCAGTTAGAGCCAAATTACATTCAGCTTCCTCTCCATGACCATCAAGTGAGTGATGTCCAGTTTCATCATCAGAAACATCATCGTCATCTGATGATACATCGCGCTGACATTGATCCTCCTCCAGTGCCTCTCCATTTTCAATCGCCAGGTTATGCAAGGCACAGCAGACGACAATTATTCTTGAAAACCTTGAAGGTGCGTACTACAGTGCTCCACCTGAACGGTCAAGACACCTAAACCTCATCTTAAGCAGGCCTATAGTTTGTTCGATGGTCACTCTGGTGGCCGCATGGCTCTCATTGTATCGTTCCTCCGCATGACCCCTTGGATTCCTCACTGGTGTCATGAGCCATGTCTTCAGAGGATAACCCCTGTCGCCAAATATCCATCCCTCCATTCCGTCTGGAGGGCTGAAAAGTGCAGGTACATGGGAGTTTTGGAGAAAGAAGGCATCATAACAACTCCCAGGGTAACATGCACACACCTGCATGATTCTCTTACGATGATCACAGACGAGCTGAACGTTCATTGAACGGTATCCCTTGCGGTTAATGAATGCCCCTGACTGACCTGCTGGGGCTCTAAGGGCCACATGAGTACAGTCGATCACGCCCTGTACCATTGGAAACCCAGATATAGTGCTGAAGCCTCTGGCTCTCTCAGCCTGACTAGTGTTGTCCGTCTTGAACGTGATGAAATGGTTAGCACGTTGGAACAATGCATCAGTCATAACCCTGATGCAGTGGTGCATTGCTGCTTGTGAGACAGCGCACATGTCTGCTGCTGAGGCTTAGAATGAGCCAGACGCATAGAAGTTAAGAGCTATTGTAACCTTTAGAGCGACCGGCATTGGATGGCCTCCGATACAGTTTGATACAAAAAGATGTGACAGTCTCCCATGACAGCCACAGTCTTCTTCTGCACTGGCGATCTGACAGCTGCAGGTAGCTCAGACGCGGCCGTAATTGCCCTTCCTGCTGGGTAGGCACGTATCCTGACATGTGTTCGCTCCCGAGCGACTCTGCCACCTGCTCTCCCTCCCACATCACGATGGTGCACTGGGACAGCTTGTTGCACGTTCCCCTGCACATTTGTCCTTCTGTCCCTCATAGGGGCAAGGTCCTCCTCATCTGATGATCCACCTCCAGATTGAACAATTCCTATTGCTGTACTACTCACCAGATGCTCTGACCACAGGTATTAGCTTCCAGCAGTTAGGATTGGCTCACGAGATCCCCTTCCTTTCACCACATAAATCAAAGTTGATGGGTCCCCATCAGCAGTGTAGAACATTCAGATGAATCCTTTAGCACTAGTTGCAAGTCACACACCTTGCCAGGATAAACAAATAACATTAGAATTATTTCAGAGTAAAACTGAAAATTGTACTTCCAACTCCCTCCTGAATCAATGCCTGCCACCCTTATGAACCTGCCGGATGGCCGACATGCCCCACAAGCCGATTTACGGACGTTAAATCAGACCTCAGATGTAAAATTGTAGTCAATTGATTTCTAAATGACCTCAATTACCTTTCAATTACTTGTAGTCAGGCGGCGAGCGCAGACTCGCTCACGCCCGACTTCCGACGTTGGTAAAATGACGTCGGCGCGTAATGACGCCGGGGACACGGCCCGACATCATTGCGCTTCATTTTACCATCCGGACGCCTCCGAAGAGACACGTTTAATGCCGGTAAAATTCCGGCCATTGTCTGGGAAAGGACACCTCAAGGAGTAAATTTGTCTTAGTTCACACAAAGATGGTCTAAAGTGTTTATTAGTTAATTAACTCAGGACCCTTTATTTCCAATTGAAGTGACTGGAAGTTCAGCTCAGGGTTGAATAAGTCAGAGGTAAGGGAGTGGAGTTTGTCACAGAGGCTGACAATGTTGGCTTCAGTCATCCCAATGTTTAACTGGGGGAAATTATAGCTCATCCAAGACCGGATATCGGAAAAACAAACTGACAACACACATTTTGCAAGTTCTCCCTGTGTCTGTGTGGGTTTCCTCCGAGTGCTCCGGCTTCCTCCCACATGCCAAAAGACTTGCAGGTTGATAGGTAAATTGGCCATTATAAATTGCCCCTAGTATAGGTAGGTGGTAGGGAAATATAGGGACAGGTGGGGATGAGGTAGGAATATGGAATTAGTGTAGGATTAGTATAAATGGGTGGTTGATGGTCGGCACAGACTCGGTGGGCCGAAGGGCCTGTTTCAGTGCTGTATCTCTAAAAAAAAACATGGAAGCTGATCCCATGTCAATGGATGAAAAACAGAAAATGCTGAAAATAGTCAGCAGATCAGACAGCATTTGTGGAAAGAGAAACAGAGTTAGCATTTCAGGTTGATGACCTTTTGTCAGAACTGGAAAATTTATTTATTTAAATTTTTACTGATACAGCACTGAAACAGGCCCTTCGGCCCACTGAGTCTGTGCCGACCAACAACCACCCATTTATACTAATCCTACATTAACCCCATATTCTCTACCACATCCCCACCATTCTCCTACCACCTACCTACACTCGGGGGAATTTACAATGGCCAATTTACCTATCAACCTGCAAGTCTTTGGCTGTGGGAGGAAACTGGAGCACCCGGCGGAAACCCACGCGGACACAGGGAGAACTTGCAAACTCCGCACAGGCAGTACCCAGAACTGAACCCGGGTCGCTGGAGCTGTGAGGCTGCGGTGCTAACCATAGAGCTAATAATAGAGATATAATAGGTTTTAAGCAGGTACAAAGGCAGGGAAATGGGGGAGAGGGAAAACTAAAGGGTCTGTGACGAGTGGAAGGCAGAAGAGTTTAAATGATGGTGCAAGGCAAAAGGAGATGGTAATGGGACAAGTAAAGAAACAAAAGATGGGCCTAGAGGAGGTGTAAATGGGAGAAGCAGAATCATCACCAACAGCTGCCATCCAACAAAATGGGGGCAGAGGTTATGATTTGAAATTATTGAACTCGGTGTTGAGTCCAGAAGGCTGTAAAGTGCCCAATCGAAAGATGAGGTCCTCATGTTTCTGCTGAGCTGGAACAGTGTAGCAGGCTCAAGACAGAGAGAGGCCAGGGAGCGAGTGGGGTAGAGAATTAAACTGATAGGTGATCAGAAGCTTGAAGTCACCCTTGTGGATTGAATAGAGCTGTTCCACAAAATGGACATCCAATCTGCATTTGGTCCCCCCAATGTAGCATGAGCAGTGAACACTGTATACTAAATTGAAAGAAGTACAAGCAAATTGCTGTTTCATCTGGAAGGAATGTTTGGGGCCTTGGACAGCGAGAAGGGGGGAGGTAAAAGGGCAGGTGTTGCATTTCCTGTACTTGCATGGGAAGGTGATGTGGGAAGTGGAGGGGGTGTTGAGGTGACTGAGGAGTGGACCAGGGTGTCGTGGGTGGAACAGTCCCTTCAGAATGCTGAAAGAGAACCAGAGGGGAAGATGTATTTAGTGGTGGCATCAAGCTGGAGGTGGTAGAAACGGTGTGAGTGATTTGTTCAGTATGGAGGCTGGTGGGCTGGAAGGTGAGGACAAGGGGAAACCTATTGTGATTCTGGGAGGAAGGGGAAGGATGAGAGCTGGAATGTGGGAAATGGAACGGACATTGTTAAGGGCCCTGTCAACCACAATGGAGCGGAATCCTCAGTTGAGAAAAAAAGAAATATCACACCAATGTGCTTAGTTGAATGATAATTTTCTTTAATCCACTGACTGGGGATCTGAATTTATATTTTTTTAAGACATTTAAAAAAGAACAACTAAAAGGATGACTTTGCTGGCAGCTTAGGATGGCCATCTAATTTGCAGCACTGTATCCTACATTGCAAGGACTGTGAGGAGGGAGACGAAATATCTGCTCATTACCCAGCAACAGCCAAGACACAGGAAGAATAAGGGAACTACCTGTATTTTTAGAAGGAAGAAATACTGCCAACTGCTATGTTTGAATCACTGATTGACTGTCATGTGACAAGCCCCTCCCCGTCTATGGTTTTAAGCTTGTGTCTTCCTGCAGCAGAGAGGAGAACCTTCTGGACTCTGACATGTGCAGACCCAAGTGGGAGTCCCTCTCTCTCTCTCCATTTCAGCTTACAAGCTTCGAACTCTGCCTGTTGACTGACCACCTTTGCATACTCCGGCTGCAATCAGAAACCCCGTTGGAGGAAATCATCTACATCACTATCTCCAAGAGACCCACCGAACCAGTCATCTATCTCTTCACATTAAAAGCCTCAGGAGCACAAATTCAGCTAGAAGCTAACCGAATCACCAAACGTCACAGATTATATACCCCTTTTTTATGGACTTTAGCTCAACCAATCTACCTTTCCCCACTCTGTAACCTATTTGTGTGTGTGTGTAAACCTCTAGTGTGTATGTGAGTGAAAGTTGGCACGTAGTTTATTATTTTCATTAGTTCGGTTTAGGTACAATAAAGTTACCCTCTTTGTTTAACTCAAGAAAACCTGTCCAATTATTTCATGTTATGATTATAGCAAGTAAGAAATCAAACACCTACGGAATTGGCCAGTACATCCGCTTTAAGAATGAATTAAACCTGTTGTGGTCAAATAAGGAGAGAGAAAAGAGGGAAGCCCTTTGACCCCTCCTCACCTGACCGTAACAGAAGACTTATTCGAAGCACTGGTATGGAAGGCGCAATCATCAATAGAAGGAAGTGGAGTTGGAAAGGTGGTAGGGGGAATGGTTATATGGTGAAATTGTTAAGCAAACACAGTTCCTACATTTGATAAGGCCTGAAAACAGGAAATGTGTGATGAACCTGAGTCGGTCGCTTCCAATACAGGCAATGAGCAAACGTCATGCTGCCTCCTCATTATCATGATTGCAGATTTCAGCCAGTGCTGAGCGTACTTAAAGAAGAGGTGCATTTTGACTGCAGCAGGTGCTGGAAGTGACTGGGGAAGAGTGTCTGATCTGCAAGAAGAGTGACTATGGCCAGAATGTTACCTTTGTTGATGACTCGGAGTCCGATGAGGCGGAAGCAGGTGAAGAACTCACTCCCACTCCGTGTCTCGCTGCCGCCGCTATCATGTGCGGGGCAGCCAATTAGCAGCCCTGTGGTTATTTCCAAATGAAAGGGGCAAGCGTGGGTGGGAGGCTGAGCATCAGCGGGGGTGGGGCGAGTGCTGGAAGCATTTGCTGAAAGCCATTTGAAAATGCTTTGGCTCTTAGAGGCTTACCTGAAGCAAGAAGGAGGACGTTGAAAGGAGACACTGCACATCTGCGAGGGAAAATCAAGGGACTGAGGTTGAAAGGACTGTAGGAGGAGTGAAAGTGCTCACCAAGCCAACACTTTGAGAAAAATCAGAACCCCACCAGAACCTAATGGCAGCAATGGAAGGGAGAAGTAGCCGCATGGCCCCCTGCTTCTCAGAGGAATCCTTACACGTCCTCCTCAAGGCGGCTGAGGCAAGGCAGGAGCTCCTCTTCCCATCAGACAGAAGAAGGAGGCCTTTCCAAGTCACAAAGAAGGTGTGGCAGGAGGTGGTGGAGGAGGTCAGCAGCCGCGGAGTAGTTAGAAGGACAGGGCTCCAGTGCCACAACCATCTTCCTTTGCGCTAGGTATGACTCCAGCCAGTGGAGAGTTTCCCCCCTGATTCCTATTGACCTCAGTTTTGCTAGGGCTCCTTGATGTCATACTCGGTCAAATGCTGCCTTGATGTCAAGGGCAGTCACTCTCACCTCACCTCTGGAGTTCAGCTCTTTTGTCCATGTTTGAACCAAGGCTGTAAATAAGGTCAGGAGCTGAGTGGCCCTGGCGGAACTCAAACTGAGCGTCACTGAGTAGGTTATTGTTAAGCAAGTGCCGCATGATGGCACTGTTGATGACACCTTCCATCACTTTACTGATGATTGAGAGTAGGCTGATGGGGCGGTAATTGGCCGGGTTGGACTTGTCCTGCTTTTTGTGTCCAGGACATACCTGGGCAATTTCCCACATTTCAGGGTAGATGCCAGTGTTGTTGCTGTACTGGAACAGCTTGGCCAGGGGCGCAGCAAGTTTTGGAGCACAGGTCTTCAGTACTATTGCCGGAATATTGTCAGGGCCCATAGCTTTTGCAGTATCCAGTGCCTTCAGTCGTTTCTTGATATCACATGGAGTGAATCGAATTGGCTGAAATTTTATATGACACGGGAGGGTCAATGGGTGCTGATGCTGCAAGGTGGAAGCCATTCATGTTCAGTGATTGGCTGCAGCCATGCCTTGGGCCGCATAATGGGCACATCTGTGACGCACAGTGGTCCAGATGTGTTCCATCCGTGCACTTCACTGGCATTGGTTTGAGATGCAGCACTCAGCCCAAGGGGTGAGTGGGTAATCTTCCAAGTGATATGTCGTAACTAAGTCCTTTACGTATACACAGGAGAAGAGGGCACGTAATGCCCGAGATGGGTCCCGGACTGGTGGCGGCATGGCCAACCTGACATATTTCAGCAGACTGGAGGAGGATGCATTAATGCTAGCAGGGAAGGACGGAGGACACGCTATAGCTAATGGTGAGGCCAGCGCACCTGGCCAGGAGAGTGAGTTCCCAGAGTGTGGTTGAGGGGTGGGTGTGAGGGTGAGAGGAGGGTTGGGGGTGGGGGGGGGGGTGGTGCAGCGATTGTTTCAGACACTGAGGATGCTCTCAAATGTGAAATCACACAGAAATGCCCACAATGCCGTCTATAACATGTCCTCAGTCAGAGGTGCTGATCACAACTGATCATTCTGATTTTCCCTGCAGGTGAAACACAGCAGTGGCCAGGAAGAGTCTCCAGGGCTCATCCGTCCACCTCTGAGGATGAGGACGGGACCTCAGAGGGTACAGCGTCACATCCTCGCCCCACACCAAGCGCCAGCTCAGCGACAGTCACCTCGGTTGGGATGCGTGTCTCCTCTGAATTTTGATCACAACCTGGTGTCAGCACCACACAATTGCCAAGCCAGCTGCCAGAGGCAGTACTGACCAATGCCTCTGACAATCGGAGGACTGTGGGAGGCCAGGCCAAAGCTGAGCCACAAGTTTGATGACGAGCCTCTGCTGACATCTGTTCAGCGGGAGATGCTTCAAGTGCAGCGTGCGGTGCATGGAGATCTAGGGGAGTTACCAGAGATTTTTGCATGGTATGACTCAGGCTTTGGAGATGTCCATCCAGGGCTTGAGTGCCACACATGCTCTGTCATTTGTCCATCTGGCGTCCTCCATTGACAGATTGGCGGCTGCTGTGGAGGGGCCGATCCTGGATGCAATGCATAACCTCACAGCGAGAGTGGCCTCCTTGGACCAGAGCATTAGAGATCGGACTCTGATGCGTATGCGACAGTTTGAGGCTGCTCATCCCTCTGAGGTTAGCAGAGAGGACCAATCGAACCTCAGGAGGGCACGGGGCAGCAGTTGATTTCATATGGGGCTCTTCTCATGGCGCTCCTGATGCGCCCTGCAGCTCTTTGTCCCCTCTGCCAGTGACATCAGCACCTCATACTCCCAGGTTGTCAGAGGGTGTTTCTGAGACTTCTGAGGGTCACCTTGAGATGCTGCGGCCCGCACGGCCTCGGGCAGGCAGATGATGCCCGCCAAAGTCATCCAGAGCAACACGGCAGCCTGATCAGCCACCTGCCTCTGGTGTGGCTGGCGGCGAAGGATCGTCCACATGCGTGAGCACTTGCAAATGTTTCAGAAAATCACACTAACAGCATTGCAGGGTCACTGGTGCAATTTGTAAATATTTATTTGATGTGTAAATGCACTGAAAGCTGTTACATTTTTCACTTTGCATTTTTACATGTCACAGGTCATTGCTGATGTTGTAGGCGATATGGTTACTCTGCATGAGAAGGATTATTTGATAGGTGACACATTTGGGTTGGATGGTGTCTGATTCAGATCAGATTTCCCCCTGAACGTGTGTACCTCTGCACTTCCAGCTCCTGTCAATGCCTCCTCTCAGACCTCCCTGTCAGTTTATGGTTGATGAGATTCTGGGTAGGAGAAACGCCTGAGTATTAGAGCCTACCGGGTCTCCCTTGCACTCAACTCCACATGACCTTCAGCTCCCTCTCCTCGCCATTCAGGTGGCTGCAGCCCCTCTTCCTCATTTATATCACCATCCTCGTCTGAGCCTCGCGTTGACCTTGATCATCCTCCAGAGAATCTCCCCTTTCCATCGCCAGGTTATGTAAGGCGCATCAGACGACAATAATTCTAGAGACCCTTGATGGTGAGTACTGCAGAGCTCCACCTGAGCGATCGAGACACCTAAATTTCATTTTGAGAAGACCTATAGTCTGTTCTATGGTCACTCTGGTAGTTGCATGGCTCTCATTGTAACGTTCCTCTGCCTCATTCCGTGGGTTCCTCACTTGTGTCATCAGCCATGTCTTCAGTGAATATCCATCCTTGCAGGTGTGCAGGTGGGCTGAATAGTGCTGGCACCTGGGAGTTCCAGAGAATGAAAGCATCGTGACTGCTCACAGGGTAACGTGCACACACCTGCAAGATTCCCTTACGATGTTCACAGACGAATTGAACATTCATTGGGTGGAATCCCTTGCAATTAATGAAGGCCCCTGACTGACATGCAGATGTTCTAATGGCCACATGAATACAATCTATTATGCCCTGGACCATTGGGAACCCAGCAATGCTCTCTCGGCCTGACTGGCAGTGTCCGTCTTGAAGTTGATGAAATAGTTGGCATGCCTGAAAATGGCATCAGTCACAACCTTTATGCTGTGATGCACTGATGTTTGGGAGACTCCGCACATGACTGCTGGTGAAGCCTGGAACGAGCCTGATGCATAGAAATTCAGCGCTACTGTTACCTTCAGTGCGACCGGCATTGGATGGCCACCCACGCAGTTGGAAGTGACATCCGCTGCCAGCATCTCACACAGAGATGTGACAGTCTCCCGCCATCTTCTTCAGCATTAGTGTTCTGACAGTCGCAGGATGCTCAAACGCGGAAGGTAGACCCTGCCTACTGGGTAGGCTCGTCTCCTGACAGGTGGCTGCACCCGGGCCACTCTGTCACCTTCTCCCCCTCCCACATTACGAGGCTGCAGGTTGTGTGTTCCCCTGGCCAGTTGTCCTCTTGTCCCTCCTTGGGGCATAGTCCTCTTCATTAGATGAGCCGCCTCCAGAGTGGACAATTCTCATTGATGCTGTGTCCCACAGATGCTATTACTTCAGGTATTACTAGCCTGTTGGAAGGACAGGCACACACAACCCCTCCCTTTCACCCAAGAAATCAATACTGCTGAGTACCAGATGAAGCTTGCTGAACAAGCTTAAACTACCACAAACTTTAAAGTTACACAAAGAAATAACAATGAACAAAGAAGCAACAAAACAGTACCTCCAACTCCCTCCCAGATACACTGCCTGCCGCTCTCTTAAACCTGCTGCGTTCCCGATACGTCGCCCCTCGACTCGTTTTATGGCCATAAAATCTGACAGCCAACGTAAAATGGCTGTCAATTGGTGTTTTAACAATCTCAATTGCCCTTTATTTGATTCTTAGTGGACGGCGAGCGGCGCCTCGATCTCGCCCGCCGTCCGACCAGCGTAAAATGGCGTTTGGGCGTCATTTCATCGAGGACCTGACCTGACGTCATCGCCCATCGTTTTATGTCTTGGACGCCTCAGAGGACTCCCGTTTTTCTAAGGTAAAATTCTTGCCTATGTTTCAACAGGGGAGGAAGAGCATGCTCCAAGGTTCTCTGATGTAGCATTGGAGACCTTAATGCAGGAGATGGACAGGAGGAGAAAAGTCCTCGACCCACAGGGGACCAGGAGGCCCTTCAAAGACACACTGAGAAGGCAACAGGAGCAGATAGCTATGGTGGTCATTTCCAGGAGTCCAGCCCCAAGGTCCTGGATGCAGTGCTGCAAGAGGTTCAGTGACCTCACCTAAGTGGTCAAGGTGAGTGAATGCATCTTCAAATGTCATGTCCTTATAACTGAACCACTAGCCTCACCCACTGCTCAATCACCACCCCATCTTCACTCACCTACCAACAATCTCTGTCATCTATGACTCATACCTCACATTCATAGCTTCAGCTCACCTTCACACCCTTAGCACTGCTGCGAGCCTCACATCCGCATCGCATGGCTTGCACACATTGTCAGTTATTCAATCATGACAGCCACATCACCCAAACACAGTGCACTACACTCACTGACACACTTCCCCCTCTCTTGCATCATAAGACAGCCCTCTCATCCGAGGAACCAATCTAGTGAACCTTCACTGTACTGCCTTCAATGCAAGTATATCCTTCCTTAAAAATGGAGACCAAAACTGCGCACAGTACTTGAGGTGGGTCTCACCAAAGCCCTGAACAATTGTGGGGAAGCGGTGGCATAGTGGTATTATCACTGGACTAGTGACCCAGGGTATTTCTGTGGGGAAATGGGTTCGAATCCCACCACAGCAGAAGGTGGAATTTGAATTTAATCAATAAAACTCTGGAATTAAAAGCTAGTCCAATGATGGCGATAAAACCATTGTCAATTGTAAAATCCCATCTGGTTCACTAATGTCCTTTAGGGAAGGAAAACTGCTGTCCTTACCTGTTCTGGCCTACATGTGACTCCAGACCCACAGCAATGTGGTTAACTCTTACATGCCCTCTGAAATGGCCTAGCAAGCCACTCCAGTTGCTGGAGTTGTAGATAGTGTGGAAGGCTGTTGTAGGTTGCAACGGGACATTGACAGGATGCAGAGCTGGGCTGAGAAGTGGCAGATGGAGTTCAACCTGGAAAAGTGTGAAGTGATTCATTTTGGAAGGTCGAATTTGAATGCAGAATACAGGCTTAAAGACAGGATTCTTGGTAGTGTGGAGGAACAGAGGGATCTTGGGGTCTATGTCCATAGATCACTCAAAGTTGCCACCCAAGTTGATAGGGTTGTTAAGAAGGCGTATGGTGTGTTGGCTTTCATTAACAGGAGAATTGAGTTGAAGAGCCGCGAGATTATGCTGCAGCTCTATAAGGCCCTGGTTCGACCACACTTGGAATATTGTGTTCAGTTCTGGTCGCCTCATTATAGGAAGGATGTGGAAGCTTTAGAGAGGGTGCAGAGGAGATTTACCAGGATGCTGCCTGGATTGGAGGGCATGTCCTACGAAGAAAGATTGAGGGAGCTAGGGCTTTTCTCATTGGAGCGAAGAAGGATGAGAGGTGACTTGATAGAAGGGTACAAGATGATGAGAGGCATAGATAGAGTGGATAGTCAGAGACTTTTTCCCAGGGTGGAAAGGGTTATCACCAGGGGGCATAATTTTAAGGTGATTAGAGGAAGGTTTCGGGGAGATGTCAGAGGTAGGTTCTTTACACAGAGAGTGGTGGGTGCGTGGAATGCGCTGCCAGCGGTGGTAGTAGAAGCAGATACATTAGGGGCATTTAAGCGACTCTTGGATAGGTACATGGATGATAGTAGAATGAAGGGTAGGTAGTTAGTTTGATCTTAGAGTAGGTTAAAGGTTCGGCACAACATCGTGGGCCGAAGGGCCTGTACTGTGCTGTACTGTTCTATGTTCTATGTTCTAAAAGGAATGAAACCAGACGGACCACCCGGCATCGACCTAGGCACCGGAAATGACAACGGCAAGCAGGCCCTGTCGACCCTGCAAAGATCTCCTTACTAACATCTGGGGGCTTGTGCCAAAGTTGGGAGAGCTGTCCCACAGACTAGTCAAGCAACAGCCTGACATAGTCATACTCACGACACTGCCATCACTATCCCTGGGTATGTCCTGTCCCACCGGCAGGACAGACCCAGCAGAGGTGGCGACACAGTGGTATACAGTAGGGAGGGAGTTGCCCTCAACATCGACTCTGGACCCCATGAAGTCTCATGGCATCAGGTCAAACATGGGCAAGGTAACCTCCTACTGATTACCACCCACCGCCCTCCCTCAGCTGATGAGTCAGTATTCCTCCATGTTGAACAGCACTTGAAGGAAGCACTAAGGGTGGCAAGGGCACAAAATATACTCTGGGTGGGGGACTTCAATGTCCAGCACCAAGAGTGGCTCGGTAGCACCATTACTGACCGAAATGGCTGGGTCCTAAAGGACATAGCTGCTAGACTGGGTCTGCGGCAGGTGGTGGGGGGGGGGGGGGGGAAACCAACACGAGGGAAAAACATACTTGACCTTGTCCTCACCAATCTGCCTGCCGCAGATGCTTCTGTCCATGACTGCATTGGTAGGAGTGACAACCGCACAGTCCTTGTGGAGACTAAGTCCCGCCTTCACATTGATGATACCGTCCATCATGTTGTGTGGCAATATCACCGTGCTAAATGGGATAGATTTCGAACAGATCTAGCGATGCAAAACTGGGCATCTATGAGGCGCTGTGGGCCATCAGCAGCAGCAGAATTGTACTCAGCCACAATCTGTAAGCTCATGGCCTGGCATATCCCCCACTCTACCATTACCATCAAGCCAGGAGACCAACCCTGGTTCAATGAAGAGTGCAGGAGGGCATGCCAGGAGCAGCACCAGGCATACCTCAAAATGAGGTGTCAACCTGGTGAAGCTACAACACAGGACTACTTGCATGCCAAACTGCATAAGCAGCATGCAATAGACAGAGCTAAGTGATCCCATAATCAACGGATCAGATCTGAGTTCTGCAGTCCTGCCACATCCAGTCGTGAATGGTGGTGGACAATTAAACAACTAACTGGAGGAGGTGGCTCCACAAATATCCCCATCCTCAATGATGGGGGAGCCCAGCACATCAGTGCAGAAGATAAGGCTGAAGCATTTGCAACAATCTTCAGCCAGAAGTGCCGAGTTGATGATCCATCTCGGCCCCCTCCTGAAGTCCCCAGCATTACAGATGCCAGACCAGCCAATCCGCGTGATAACAAGAAATGACTGAAGGCACTGGATACTGCAAAGGCTATGGGCCCTGACAATATTCCGGCAATAGTACTGAAGACCTGTGCTCCAGAACTTGCCAAGCTGTTCCAGTATAGCTATTACACTGGCATCTACCCTGGCATCTACCCGGCAATGTGGAAAATTGCCCAGGTATGTCCTGTACACAAAAAGCAGGACAAGTCCAACCCGGCCAATTACCGTCCCATCAGCCTACGCTCGATCATCAGTAAAGTGATGGAAGGTGCAATAACCTGCTCAGTGATGCTCAGTTTGGGTTCCACCAGGGCCACTCAGCTCCTCACCTCATTACAGCCTTGGTTCAAACATGGACAAAAGAGCTGAACTCAAGAGGTGAGGTGAGAGTGACTGCCCTTGACATCAAGGCAGCATTTGACCGAGTATGGCATCAAGGAGCCCCAGCAAAACTGGAGTCAATGGGAATCAGGGGGAAAACACTCTGCTGGTTGGAGTCATACCTAGTGCACAGGAAGATGGCTGTGGTTGTTGGAGGTCAATCATCTCAGCTCCAGGACATCACTGCAGGAGTTCCTCAAGGTAGTATCCTAGGTCCAACCATCTTCAGCTGCTTCATCAATGACCTTCCTTCAATCATAAGGTCAGAAGTGGGGATGTTCGCTGGTGATTGTACAATGTTCAGCACCATTCGCGACTCCTCACATACTGAAGCAGTCCGGGTAAAAATGCAGCAAGACCTGGACACTATCCAGGCTTGGGCTGATAAGTGGCAAGTAACATTTGCACCACACAAGTGCCAGGCAATGATCATCTCCAACAAGAGAGAATCTATGGGCGGCACAGTGGCGCAGTGGTTAGCACTGCAGCCTCACAGCTCCAGGGACCCGGGTTCGATTCTGGGTACTGCCTGTGCGGAGTTTGCAAGTTCTCCCTGTGTCTGCGTGGGTTTCCTCCGGGTGCTCCGGTTTCCTCCCACATGCCAAAGACTTGCAGGTTGATAGGTTAATTGGCCATTATAAATTGCCCCTAGTATAGGTAGGTGGTAGGGGTTGGCACAGTGGCGCAGTGGTTAGCACCGCAGCCTCACAGCTCCAGCGACCCGGGTTCAATTCCGGGTACTGCCTGTGTGGAGTTTGCAAGTTCTCCCTGTGTCTGTGTGGGTTTCCTCCGGGTGCTCCGGTTTCCTCCCACATGCCAAAGACTTGCAGGTTGATAGGTAAATTGGCCATTAGCAATTGCCCCTAGTATAGGTAGGTGGTAGGGAAAATATAGGGACAGGTGGGGATGTGGTAGGAATATGGAATTAGTGTAGGATTAGTATAAATGGGTGGTTGATGGTCGGCACAGACTCGGTGGGCCGAAGGGCCTGTTTCAGTGCTGTATCTCTAAACTAAACTAACCATCTCCCCTTGACATTCAATGCCATTACCATTGCTGAATCCCCCACTATCAACATCTTAGGGGCTACCATTGACCAGAAACTGAACTGGAGTAGCCATACAAATACTGTGGCTACAAGAGCAGGTCAGAGGCTAGGAACCCTGCGGTGAGTAACTCACCTCCTGACTCCCCAAGGCCTGTCCACCATCTACAAGGCACAAGTCAGGAGTGTGATGGAATACTCTCCACTTGCCTGGATGGGTGCAGCTCCAACAACACTCAAGAAGCTCGACACCATCCAGGACAAAGCAACCCGCTTGATTGGCACACCATCCACTAACATTCACTCCCTCCACCACCGACGCACAGTGGCAGCAGTGTGTACCATCTACAAGATGCACTGCAGCAACTCACCAAGGCTCCTTAGACAGCACCGTCCAAACCCACGACCTCTACCACCTCGAAGGACAAGAGCAGCAGATGTATGGGAACATCACCACCTGCAAGTTCCCCTCCAAGTCACACACCATCCTGACTTGGAACTATATCGCCGTTCCTTCACTGTCGCTGGGTCAAAATCCTGGAACTCCCTTCCTAACAGAACTGTGGGTGTACCTACCTCACAAGGACTGCAGCGGTTCAGGAAGGCAGCTCACCACCACCTTCTCAAGGGCAATTAGGGATGGGCAATAAATGCTGGCCTAGTCAGCGATGCCCACATCCCATGAATGAATAAAAATAAAATTGTAACAAGGCTTCCTTATTTTTGTACTCCAATCCCTTTGCAATAAAAGCCAACATGCCATTTGCCTTTCTAATTGCTTGCTGTACCTGCATGGTAACTTCCTGCGTTCCTTGTACGAGTACACCCAAATCTCTCTGAGCATCAACATTTAAAAAATATTCTACCTTTCTGTTCTTACTACCATTTCCCACATTATGCTCCATCTGGCACCTTGTTGCCCACTAACGTAACCTGTCTATATCTCTTTGCAGTCTCTTTGTTTCCTTACAGCTTACATTCCCACCTAGCTTTGTATTGTCAGCAAACTTAGATACATTACCCTCAGGACTGGATTTTGTTCTCCCCCAGGTGTCAGGTTCCGTGGCAAGTGTGAGGGGGGTCCTTGAAGATGGCTCCGGATGAGGCCCGCCATGGACCTCTAAGCAGTGAGGGCCTAGCCCGATCCTCCCTGCATGGCGAGGCTCATTGGCAGCCCCCCCACTGCTGGGCAACGGGACCACAATTTAAATATTCAAATTAATAAAGTTATTACACTTAAATAGACTTACCTGCTATGTTGAGGGTGGCCGACACTCCCATGCCTTCAGATCCCCGTCCGGGGAAACGTGGCACCACACTGGTGGGGAGGAGGGAGAAGGTAAGTTTGTCAGTGTGGGTGGGGTGGGATCAAATATATGTAATGGGTGTAGAGGATGGTGAGAAGGGTTGAACCTTAAACCTTGTGGAGTTTGGGGTTGGGGGGGGTGAGGTCAGATGTAAATAGTCAGTGTTTTGGTCGGTGGGGAAGGGCAAATAGTTATTGTAATTATTTTTGAGGGGTGGGAAAGGGGTGCTAGAAAATTATTTATTTAATTTTGGGGGTAGGACTTTAAAAATTGAAATTGGGCAGCAGGGCTGGCTGCGGTTTTAAAATGGCGCTGGGGCAGGCTCTTAAAATCCAGTTCTCGGTCTTTTGTCTAAGTCATTAATATAGATTATTGTCATGCTCGGCCCCCACCTGCCAAGAATGAGGCACATTACTTTTGTCATGAACATTGATTTTAAACTGCTACTGGAGTGATGGAGGACTTGTTGAACAGATCGGCTGTGGTTGGAAGGGACGTTTGCATATTGGCAGATGGTGTTTGGAAGGACAAAGCAGCCATTCCCTGGCATTCAACTCACAATGGACTTTTGATCACCAGAGATTGAAGGTGGGGGAGCTCATATTCCAGGTTGACTGTTAAGATAGCTGAATACAGAAATGGACATGGTCAAACCAGCTAGTCACATGACTAATCTGCTGGGCAACTTGACTTTTTTGAATTTGTACAAACAATTTGGGCAGAAAGCTGTTTGCTCCTGGACTGAGAAGATCTCTCTCCTGTCTGCTCCCATCTCTTTCTCACAAGCCTCTGAATCCACTGAAGACACATGAACCACAAGAGAGAAAAGTCTCCTACAGTGAACAAGGTTTAAGAAGAATACTGTGCCCCAACGAAAAGCAAGATCTATCGACAATCAAGGACTCTGCAGTGAGCTCGAAAAACCATAACAACAACTCTTCAGATATTGCCTCAAACCTTTCCACTTTATTTCTTCGGTTTCCTTTCTGTCTCTAGCTGCATGTGTATATTGCGTGTGCATGCTAGCTTGGGTGCGTTGTATATCCGTAGGCATTGTAACATTATAAATAGCTAAGACCCCCGCACTGATCCTTGTAGCACTTCATGAGTTACAGCCTGCTAACTTGAAAATGCCCAATTTATCCCTAGTTTCTGCTTCCAGTCTGTTAACCAATCCTCTTTCCATGCTAATATATTACCCCAACTCCATGTGCCCTTATCTTGCAAATTAGCCTTTTTTGTGTCACTTTATAGAATGCCTTTTGGAAATCTAAGTGTACTATATCTACTGGTTCCCCTTTATCTACTTTACTAGTTGCATCCTCAAAAAACTCTAATAAATTTGTCAAATGTGATTTCCCTTTCATCAAATCATGATTTTCTAAGTGCATTGTTAAGGCTTTCTTTATAATTAGGGCCTAACCAAATTCACAGTCAAATTTTACAAATTTCACAGTCACAGCATTTTAATAATCGTAAATTTCACGATTTCACATATTAAAATTATAAATTTCACAGTGTTGCAACAAACCATGAAAATGATATATTTCAAGCAAAAAAGACAAGGGAGGGTTCTGGTTTCAAATGGCATTAATTGTATACTCAAAAGCTATTGTAAAAAGCTGACTAATAACAGGTCACTTTCTTTACTCACTGAAGCCAGTGTTTGAATGTGAACATGGAGCAACTGCAAGTGTCTCTTTCTTCATTCCCCATCTGTGCTGTGAACACCTGTTTAGTACAGCACAGAGGAAAGCCATTTGGCCCATTGAGTCTGCACTGGCTCTTTCAAGACTCCCCCACACTTTCCCCATATTCTGTATTATCTGCACAATAATCCTAAATTAAAGTTATTATAAATACTATACCTGCATCTTATTTGACAAGCAACTAAAGACTTGAGTATAGTGTGACACAACAATATAAAGGCTATGAATCTGGGATCAGCACAAATGTCAGATTGCCTCCTAGTTAGAAGTTTGTGGTTTTGAGGTCTCTTCTGGGACTTGAGAACGTAAGCAAAGCTCAATCTCCAGTGTGGTATTGAGCAAGTACCACATTATGAAAGGTATTGTGTTCCAGACGAGTTATTAAGCCAAGGTCCAATTTGTTTGTTCGGGTGGGTGTTAAAAGTATCTATTCGGAACATGGGCTCTGTGCGCCGTACAGGGCAGAGGCTCCATGCTCCATATAGGGTGCTGGCTGTAGAGACAGTTGATCACTAGATTCTGGAATGGTTCCAGTAGATTGAAAGGTAGCAAATGTAACATCATCATGCAGGAAAGGAGGGAGAGAGAAAATAGGGAATTACAGACCTTTTATTTTCTTTTCTCTTTACTCTCCTAGACTCCTCTCTCCAGCTGTCTTGCCAACGTTCATTTCTCCCATCTTGGGCAGTCCTCAATCTTCCTGCTCTCTTACCACTGACCCAGGTTTGACGCCCTCTTAGATAAGCCTACAGTTAAGTGTTGAAATCTGAATTTGGCCCTTTGTGTGACACCTGTCTGTCCTATGTTATGACCAGGTGAGGAAGGGGTCTCAGGCTCCCCTCTAGCCCCTTTCCTAGTTTGGTCGTAACAGGGTTTAACTTTTAAAACACAGTGTTTTTAGCTTCACCTCAGTGAGTCCTTGCTCACTGCTCTCTAATTGCAATTGTAAACAAACCAATCAGACAGGTTTTCTTATGTTTAAACAGGAAAGATGTACGTTTATTAACCTTAACACTCTTACTCAGTTAAAGTTACTAAAAATGCATGACGCAACCACGCTAGTATGCATACACGATAAACACACACACAAATAGGTACAAAGGGGGAGAAAGAATAAAGGCGGGGGAGGGGGGAGGTTGGAGTAGTAAATGGAATTCAGTTCCTGTTTTTAGTTTGGATGTAAAGTCCTTGAATGAAGTTAAGTCCTGCAGTTCTTGTTGGGGCCCGGTGTACACTTTCAAACTTATTTCATCGGTACCAGAAGGCTGCAGTAGGGGGATCCTCTGTCTTGAGGCTTAAGTTGTTTCCGTGTGTCCCTGGAACTTTGCTGGAGAGAGAGAGACAGAGAGAGAGGTGCTTTCTTCTTGAAGTTCAATTGCAGTCTGCCCCAAACTTTTCTGTGAGGCACAATTCAACAGTTCCCAGGTTGGCCAGCAGGTTAGTCATGTGACCAGCTCTTTGTTTGAAACAGCATCGTCTGCGAGATTTGCTGATTCTTCAAAGCTTATTAGACACACTCGGTGGGTGGGGGGCGGTGGGGGGGGGGGGGGGGGGAGTGTGAAGTGTTGGCTTTTACACAGACATGATGTGGATCATCACTGTTGCCCAGCCCAATCTTGCTAATTGAATCAGGGAGCACTTCCACTGTCTCTCTATTCAACTGTCTGTCAGAATGCAAATGTGCAGCCATGTTTTCAGCTGTTCAGCTTTGTGGTCTTTTTAAACAAGTTATGTTCAATGTCCAGTAAAAGTTCAAATAGTGTTACATATGACAAAATGGATATGTTTCCATTTGGCAGGTATGGTTTCATCACACCTGTATATTTACATTTTAAGAATATGTTATAGGTATTACATTGAATTACAGCACAGAAACTGGTCTATGCCACTGTTAATGCTCCACATGATTCTCCTCCAATTCTATCTCACCTAACCCTATCAGCATAACTATCAGCATAATATATTACTCTCTGTATAATGGTATGACCCGGTGAGAAAGAGGTCTAGGGTTCCCTTTCAGCCTTCACCTGGTCTTACTATAACAGGGTTTTTATTTTTAGCTCCCCCTTGGTGAATCTTTGTTCACCACTTTCCAATTATAAGGTAAAGAAACAAGCACAAATAGGCTTTCAGGTTTAAAGAAGAAAGGGGAAATTTTATTAAAACTTAAACTCTAATTCGGTGACATGCCCACGCTAGCATGCATATGCGATACACAGCATCCAGTCTGTGTTAACCATGCTTCTAGCAGGGGGCCAATATCATGAGTGGCTTGCACCACTTAAAACTCACCCTCTGGAGCAGGTGCTGGCAGTCATATAGGAACTGACTCTGATGTGTGAAACATTGAATAATGGCACAACATGGAAGAGAGCAGGTTCCAAGGTTTTTGGATAGTGCACTTGACACCCCGGTGAAGGAGGTGGAAAGAAAGAGGGCTGTTCTGTATCTACAGGGCCAAGGTGGTGCTCAAGACACACACTCAGAAGTCAGTGGGAGCAAATAGCCGTAACTGTCAATGACCGGAGTCAAGAACCCTCTCCCCCCATCCTGAGGACCTGGATGCAGTGCTGCAAGAAGTTCAATGACCTCAATGAGTGGTCAAGGTCAGTGACTGTATCTTCAATTGCCATATCCTACCAATTGCACCACTAACTTCACACACTGAGCAATGCACCAAACCCCCATCACTCACCTACCAACAATCTCAAGACTCATACTTGACATTCATATGCTACTCGCAAACTTGACTCTACTGCAAGCCTCACACTAAAATCTCACAGCTTGCACACACTAACAGTCATATCGCTCAAACATATTTCATGACATTCCATGACACGCTTCCCTCTCTCTTGCAGGACGAAGTGACACATAAGTGAAGGCAGCAGGAGCTAACTAGAGAGGGATAGTCATGCCTGCATGTCTTGACCCCCAAGAAGGTGACAGTGCTGGTTATTATTGGGCTGGCCATTGCTGAGGCCATGGCCAGTGGAGCAGGTGAAACCATAGAATGTGATAGTGTCCTCATACCTGATTCTCCTTCTCCCATCCCACTTCTCCCTCATCCCACACCCTCTTCTGACTTACAAGCTGCAGATGGTGTATGCATGCACCTCTTCTTCTACTCCCTGCACCACAACCTTATCCTTGTGCCTTTCTCCTTTCATATATCCAAGAGGTGCAGCCTGGACAGGTAGTGGAGGAACAGCAAGAAGACAGTGATGATGAAGACACAGCACCATCATTTGATTTCACTGTCATAGCCAACAGCTCAGATAACGACACTGTGTGAAATTTGGAGGATGTCATAGAAGTGAGATCTGGAAATGGTCTGTAGCCAGGGAAGGTGGTAAGGATAGTGCAGGTACCAGCTCACTGGAGGGCAAGGTTGTAAATGAATTTCTGCTGCAGAGGACTCAGATAAGCAGGGATTGGCACCCACAGCTCTGGAACCATATGCGACTCGATAACATCGTATTTGTGGCATCCGTTTAGTGGTATTTATATTATCATAGAACCACAGAATGGTTACGGCACAGAAAGAGGCCATTCAGCCCATTGTGACTGCGCTGGCTGAAAAAACTAGCCGCCCAATCTAATCCCACCTTCCAGCACCTGGTCCGTAGCCTTGCAGGTTCCAACACTTCAGGTGCAGGTCAATTTGTAAGTGTGTGGTAACATTTCATGATCAATGTTTCTGCTCTAACCGGGCTATTTTAAAACAGCATTTTGAAGCAGAAAAAAAGTGCACTATTTTAGAGGACATTCTTACCACATGTGCAATTCAATCCACCCCAGCAGATAAAGGAAGACTTTCTATCAGTTCATGTCACATTGTATTAATTAATCCAAGATCTAGTTTAACTGTAATCCATATATATATAGATATATATACACCATCTGTCCTATATCTTAATGAATTTAAAATGTTTTAAATTCAACATATTCAAACAATACAGTGCATTTAAACTCACTGCACCGAAACATGGGAAGTGGAAATTACTGTATATGAAATGCAAAACATGCAAAAATGCATATCAGTTTGGTAGATTTTGCCATCCAATTTGTTCTAAACTCATTTTTGGACATGTTTTAGGCTCCAGTCACATTAAAGTGTTCCCTTTGTAAATGTTCCACTTCAACACACAAGTTATCTCCAACAAGAGAGAATCTAACCATCTCCCCTTGACATTCAGCAACATTACTTTGCTGAATCCCCCACTATCAATATCCTGGGAGTTACCATTGCCCAGAAACTGAACTGGACCAGCCATATAAATACTGTGGCTACAAGAACAGGTCAGAGGCTGGGAATTCTGCGGCGAGTAACTCACCTGCTCTCTCCCCAAAGCCTATCCACCATCTACAAAGCACAAGTCAGAAGTGTGATGGAATACTGTCCACTTGCCTGGATGAGTGCAGCTCCAACCACACTCAAGAAGCTCGACACCCATCCAGGACAAAGCAGCCCACTTCATTAGCACCCCACGCCTTCAACATTCACTCCCTCCACCACCTGCGCACCAGACTGCTGTCATCATTGTTGTAGATTACAGTGTAAAGAGGCTTTACAGGGTGTCACAGCTGCCCAGCAATCTGTCCTCCAACAGATTACTCGGATTGCAGAGGCGCCACCTGGGAGAGAGGAATGGTCACTTGGAACCAACCCTGCTGTCCACTTTCAGGAAGATAGCATTCATTCCCCACCCTTGCCGCTCTGCCAGTGTCTTTGTTGTTGCCTGTCAGCCAGCCAGCCCAGAACGCGTCGCCCATGCCGAGATGATGCAGTCCACAGCTGGACCTTCGATGCCCAGAGCTGCTCGAAGTTGTCCTGCAAGACCATCTGCAGTCTCCTCAATGAAAGTCAGCAGTCTTCCACCAGCCATGCTGCAGGCACTGGAGTAGCACTGAGTAGGAGCACTAGGGCAGACAAAGATATATGGAGGACAGGCACTAAGGAAATGCACAAGGGTTAATAGTTCACTTTTGTTTGCAATATGAAATTATATAATTTTTAAATTTGGTTTGGAATTTCATTTTGTATGATTTTTATTTTTTCATTGTACCTAAATGGACGCTGTGATGGTCAGTGACAGATGGAAGGTGTGGAACTGTTGGTGAATGGGGAATTGGGGTTGCGGTTATTGGTATTGCTCTGAGATGGGTTCTTCATGGACAGTCTGAGCAGAAAGGGACTGTCTAGGCTGCTCTTCTCTTTCTGCTCCTCATTCTCCTGCTCCTCCTCTTCCTGTTCCTCATATTCCTGCTCCTCAGCTCCTCAGCTGTGGGTAAGGGCTCTCCCCTCATGATGGCCAGGTTCTGCAGCATGCAGTAGACAATGACAAACGTTGACACCCGCTCTGCCGAGTACTGCAGGGCTCCCCCAAGGCGATTCA
Source organism: Heterodontus francisci (assembly GCF_036365525.1). Lineage (NCBI taxonomy): Eukaryota > Metazoa > Chordata > Chondrichthyes > Heterodontiformes > Heterodontidae > Heterodontus > Heterodontus francisci. The sequence goes on from NC_090379.1 coordinate 56,317,852, forward strand.
GGTAGCAAAGTATTGTTTCAGCATGCCAAAGGTCTGCACTATCACAATTTTTGTGGCAGCATGGCTTTCATTGTATGCAGATCGAGCACGTGTGCATAGGTTGCATACCAGAATCATTGGCTATGTGGTCAGTGGATAGCCCTCATCACCCAATAGCCACCCTGTGGTTTGCCATGGTGGCTGAAATGCAGCTGGCACAGTGGACTGCCACAGAATGAAGACATCATGACTGCTGCCAGGATACAGTTCATGTATCTGCAAGATTCTCTAAGCATGGTCACACGCCAGCTAAACGTTGAGGGAGTGGAATCTCTTTCAGTTGTGGTATATCTGAGAGTTGACATGCGGTGCAAAGTGTTGTGTCTGCAGTTTATGGCATCCTGCACCATGGGGAAGACTGCAAACCAGCGAAGCTGTGCGCTCACTTTGCTTGCTTCTCTCTGGCAGGAGAGAATGAAATACAGTTAGCTCTCAATGAATAGAAAGCATCAATGATCTCCATCATGCAAAAGTGGACAGCAAACTACGAGATGTTGGAAATATCTCCAGCTCCAACCTGGAAGAAGCCATTCACATAAAAGTTCATCATCTCAGTCACCTTCACCACCACAGGCAATACTGTTCTCACCCTGCTCTTGAGGCTGCAGTTGTGGCTGAAGCAGGTGGCAGATTTCAGTGAGGACGTCCTTACTAAAGTGCAGACATCTCATACTGTGGCCATAATCTTCTACTCTTAGAAGATTCTCGGGCATCAGGGACATATGCGGGCCCTGACCCTGATGGGCCGCCTCCGGGAGCTATGTCCAAATAGCTTTGCAGGCTGGAGGGCCAATCCGAGCACCCAAGGCTGTGGAGGTGGGTGCTACTCCTCCCCAGGGTGTCCTGCAGCTGTAGCTGTGGATTTTCACCATCGGGAAGAACCTGGAAGTGTCGCCAATTTATCAAGTGGACACTTAATTCATAATAATTAGCTACTCGCCGCTGCCGAGTGGGTAGCCAGTGGCGAACAGATCATGATGGCAAGATTGCTTAGAGGCGGGAACATGTCGGGGAGCCACCCCAAAACGAGATTTCCTAATTTTGCTCCCTATCTCACCTCCAAATCTGTCCCTGCAGGACCAGGAAAATTTCACCATTGTTTCTCGCTGAGGCTCAGGTAGGAGAATTGTTCCCTGGAGATCCTAGGTGGATATGGCCTCCTGCTGAGAGACCTTCTCCCCCCTCCTCCCTGTTCCAGCAGTTTGTCCTGCTCTGTGTAGCCTCTGTTCATTCTCCAAGTCATGCTGTATTCCAAGAGGAATGACTTCTTGTGAAGTCAGCAAAAACTCTTTGAGCACTTGCCACACGACTCCCTGTAGACTTTAACAACTTCAAACAACTATAGAAAGCATCAAATAATTGTAGAATTGTCGCACCAGCAAGAAGAAATCAACCAGCAACTAACCTGTAAGTAGCTGATGATCCCTTTAAATAGCACTCGTGGGGTGTCCTTCCTGCTGCTGAATGTGTGTTCAGCTGTGCGAGGTTAAAAAAGGGCATAGGCTTGAACACTGAGCTCCAAAATGGCACCACTGGCATCAGATCAGCATTGTATGCTGATGACGTCATCATCTGCCTGCTCTGCATACTTCTGGCAGCCGTTCACTGTGCGCAAGCTAACAGCCTCAGCAATATGGTGTCTGCCGCAACTCTCCCCAAAAGTGTTCGTGTGCATTGCGGACACTATTTTGAACACCAAACAGCACCTGTAATGCCAAACAATTGGCACTACTGATCTGAATTTCGCACCCAATATCTCTTCTCAAGGCCATGAACCTAAGAATTTTTACTACCAGTGTCTAGCTGGGACAGATGTGGGAGTTTACTGAGTTAATATATTTCTTGCAACAACTTGAGAAATTGCTATTTTACCGGGAACCCCGTCAGATTGAGGAATGTGCCGCTGCTGCTGCTTAGCCAGAGGTATTTCTGTGTGGGTGTTAAATGGTGGAGAAATTGGGTCAGAGCTCAAAACATATGTTGAATTTGACAATAGATCATTGCTTGTTTTCCCATGAAGGCCAATTTTACAATGTTCTTTTGTGAAAGCTGGTAAAATGTTTGAAAAATGATTTAAAAATAGATACATCATTCAAGTAGGGTTTTTTTTTAAAATGAGGCCTTTTTCATACAATGAGACTTTATCTTTTTGCATGTAATACAAGCCAGGCTGAAGGGCTGTAAAAAAGTTCATGGAACTACCCTGCTGGTTTAGTTAATAAGCTTGGGCATTTTGTCACAAACACACCAGTAATAAAATGGTGCCTTGATACAGGAGACATTAGCTTTTTTGATTTGAAGTGAAGGAAGATGGTTAAAGAGTGAATTAGAGACATTACAAATGGGGAACATTACTTGTACCAAGAATGTGAGATGAGGAGTCTATTCCTAAAGCAACATTTTATTTTTGTTGCACGAATTAGAAAAAAAAATTAGTTAAAATGGAGAGTTAACTATGATAAAATTGTTTTTATATATATATACATATACACACACATTTACTGCCACCTCTGAAACTTGACATAACTGATAGTTCATAACTGACTATAGCATTAACTCTTACAGTCAAATGTGCACAGCCTCCTCTATACAGAACTGCAAAAATTCCAAAGGTATCCATGCTGCTTTTATGAATCAAATTTGAAGATGTCTGCGCCTTTTGAAACTATAATGTGGTTGATGCCTTTGATATTCACACATAAAATCCAAACAATAAAACAGATGTTGCCAGCCGAATGGCAAAGCCAAAGATGGCAGCAGAAAAAAATTCAAGTCCACTTAATCTTTATGACCCCATGGTGGGGTACTTTAAAAGTGTACTGAATTCTCAGCTGGAAAATCTGTGGGTGGACTTGTATTTCCACTGCCATCTTCGATTGTGCTGCTCAGCTGCTTTGTTTACAGTCACGAATTTCTGTTTTGCAAAACGGAAATTCCTGATGACACTGGGGTTTTAAAGGCCATGTGTCACCAGAAGTTTGTGGCTGGAAGCCAAATTCTCTTGTTCACAAAAAATTAATTGCATGCTGATGTTGCTGCTCACAAGAGCAGCCAGTTCACTAATACTTTGTCCGAGGTGCCAGCAATCTGCAGTCCGCCAAAGCTTTTAAACTGCAAATCATTTTAGCTTGTGCTTTTAAAAATGTCTAAAATGTTCAATGTAAAAATAATGGCAGATTTAATCTGTCTGCTTTGATGTTATTAAATTGGCTGCTCGAGGAGCAATGTCAGCTTGCAAAGAATAGTGAATAGAAGTTTTTGGGTGGAAAGCTTAAAGTCCAGACAAGACATTGGCCCTGATATTTACCAAAATCAGATTTAGCTACATAATAACTTGCACTGGCACTATAGAGTTGCTGCATGAATGCACAGCAATGGTGTTTATAATGGGATGTAAAACTTTTAGAACTGCTGCAAAATGATTTATATGAGCACATAATGCTGTGGATTCCACATGTGCATCTAAGATAATAACACTTTGCTGAATGAGAGGAGTCAAAATATTTTCTTCCTCTTGTTTTACAATTTTCTCTGCTCACCATCATATCTTCTGAAGGAGACAACTCATGTTGGAATATGATTTCATAGGTGCTAGGAGCCCTCTAGTACATCAGCTAAATGGCCAGTCTTCATGTGTGATTGTGGGCAGTACTGAGGTAGAATTTGGTCCGTAGCCCCGAGGCATAAAGTATTACCTAGGTGCAGAAAATCAAATGGGGCTAATCTGATTTTTCTTCCACTTAAAAGAATGGGGAAAAAATGGGCCAGGCTTCTGTACAGATATGCAATCACACCTGATTTTCCTTTATTTCCTTTTAAAAAGAGTGTGCAGGAGCAAAGGGACCTGGGGGTGCAGGTGCATCTATCTTTGAAGGTGGCAGGACATATTGAGAGAGTGATTAGTAAAGCATATGGGATCTTGGGTTTCATAAACAGAGGCATTGAGCACAAAAGCAGGGAAGTTATGCAGAAACTTTATAAAGCTCTGGTTAGGCCCCAACAGGAGTATTGTGTCCATTTCTGGTCATCACACTTTAGGAAGGATGTGAGGGTCCTTGAAAGGGTGCAGAGGAGATTTACCAGAATAATTCCTAGCATGGGGAATTTTAGTTACAAAGTTAGGTGGGAAAAACTGGGGTTGTTCTCCTTAGAGCAAAGGAGATTGAGGAGAGATTTAACAGAAGTGCACAAGATTATGAGAGACTCAGATAAGTTAAACAAGGAAAAACTGTTCCCATTAACTAATGGCGCAAAGACTAGGGGACACAGATTGAACGTTTTGGGCAAGAGATGCAGGGGAAATATGAGGAAGAACATTTTTACACAGCCGGTGGTAATGAATTGGAGCTAGCTGCCCACAAGGGTGGAGGAAGCAGAGACAATCAATGACTTCAGAGTGATATTTGATGGCCACTTGAAGGAAATAGATTTGCAGGGCTACAGTGATCGAGCGAGGGAGTGGGGCTGACTGAGTAGCTCCTTGCAGAGTTGGCATGGACCCGATGGGCTGAATGGCCTCATTTTATGCTGTAAATGGCTCTATGGCTCTATGACTCTATGCTCCATCCATGTGATACTTCTCTTTATGCCTAGCTGGTACAGTTGAAAACTAACCTAATACATGCTGGTAGGCTGTGAAATGATAGAGAGTAGAACTGTCCACCATGATCCTGTCCTTGTTTAATGCTCAGTTAAAACGCATTTGTGTGAATATTCATATCCTGAAAGAGCAATGCTCAGATTTCTGGAGGCCCATAGGAAGCCAGTTTATAAAACTAGTATGGAAATCTATCATGGTTTCAGATTCTGTGGTCATTTGTTTCATGAATAGGACATAGATAAGCTGTTCTCATTTATGTTTTGGGCAGGGGTGTACCTGAAAGGGGGTCGTTTTCCTAGGCAGCTCCATACTGAGATAAAAACAGGTAATACTAGAAACACACAGCAGGTGAGGTACCATCTGTGTAGAAAGGTTGGTTAATGATTTAGGTCTGTGACCCTTGGTCAAGAATAGCCCTGTGCCGAGTTGTCCATCAATAAGGGGAAAGAGAGATGATTCAACTGGAGGATGGGCAGTTGATTTGCAAAGATTCCAGAAAATGGTCCATTCATTAGCAATGTCTGATCACTCGGGAGACATCTAGCACCTTGATGTTAATAAATGTCTTTGATCTCCACGAGTCTTTGGAGGGAGGCTTTTTTTAGGAATTAACATAGGAATTTCTAGAAAAAAAGAGAAGGTCCGTTAGTTCACTGTCTGCCATCAGAGTAGTCACGCGGCACAATGATTATGGGGTTATTGACTAATCCTAGCAATCAATCTCTATCAAATAGTCTACAAAAGAACTAGTCATGAGGCAAGGAAAACCCCAGTGGTGGAAAGCTTTGGGAACCATTGGTCCAAAATCACCTGATCCTCCCAAGCATGCGACACTTATCATATGTTGTAAATTACTCATATAACATATCACAAAATATTATTTTCTGAAATAATGCCACAAATCAGTTTACAGTGTTTTGAGGGCGATGACACCTCAGGGGAGTGCAGTCAGAACTAAATCTGCAGCACCATGGCAGACTCAGCTGCACAGGGGAGCCCAAGAAAATATAATAATTTTTATAAGGAATGTGATAATTGGGGGATAGGCTGGTGTTTCTGCAACTGCAGACATGAGTACTGAATAATGTATTGCCTTCCTAGTGCCAGAATAAAGGATATCACTGAATGCGTGCAGAACATTCTCTAAGGGTAAGGGGAACAACCAGATGTTGTGGTCCATGTTGGAGCCAATGCCATAGTAAAGAAATGAGTTGCGGTCCTCCACGCGGAGTTTCAGTAAAACCATTGAAAAATTGAAAGATTGAAGAACAGGACCTAACAGGTATTCATTTGAATAATTCAAGTGCCACGTGCTAGTGAATACAGAAATGGGAAGATAGTGCAGGTAAATGCGTGACTAGAGGAGTGGTGCAGGAGGGAAGGCTTCAGATTCCTGGGGCCTAGAAATCAGTTCTGGGACAGGAGGGACCTGTACAAGCCAAACAGGGCTGGATCCAGTGTCCTCACGGGGAGGTTAACTAGTGCTATGGGGGAAGGTTTCAATCAATTTGACAGGGGGAGGGAAACCAGGATGTAGCAGCAGAGAGGGGAGATAATGTGGATAGAAAGCTAGGATGGACAAACAGCCACGGAATAAAGAATAATGTAGAAAGAGCAGGAATTAGATGGAGGTAAAAAGAAAAAATGTCTAGTATGGTGTTGGAGTGCAAATGAATTAATGCAAAGAATATTACAAACATATTGATGAGCTGCAGGCACAAGTTGTCACATGGGATTATGATATTAGTGGTTATAATGGAGACCTGTCTTAAACATGGGCAGGAATGGGAACTAGACATTCCTGGCTACAATGTATTCAGGAGGGATAGGGAAAGAAAAGGAAAGTGGGAAGGGTGGTAGTATTGATCAAGGATAATATTACAGTTCTAGAGAGGGATGATGTACTAGAAGGTTCAAAAACTGAATCTTTTTGATCAGAGTTAAGGAACAGAAAAGGATCTGTTACATTGCTGGGTGTTTACAATGGGCCCCCAGATAGCAAGAATGAAATAGAGGAGAAAATATGTAGGCAAATTTCAGAGAAATGTAAACATAATAGAGCAGTAATAGTAGGGAACTTCAAATACACAAATATGGACTGGGGAAAACAATGTAAAGAGCAAGGAGAGGGAAGAATTCTTAAAATATGTGCAGGACTGCTTTCTTTATCAATATGCCTTTAGCCCAACAAGGCAGGTAGCAGTGCTCAACCTAGCTCTAGGGAATGAAGTAGGGCAAGTGGGGTATGTTTCAGTGGGAGATCATCTGGGTAATAGTGCTCATAATATAAATAGGTTCAAAGTAAGTACTAAAAGGGCCATTAAAAAATGAAAGGTAAGAATATCCAACTGGAAGAGAGATAATTTCAGTGATTTGAGAAGGAATCTAGTACAGATGGACTGGAAACAAAGATTGGCCAAGAAAACAGTAAATGAGCAATGGCAGGCCTCCAAGGCAGAGATAGTTCAGGGACAAAGCATATTCCAATAAGTGAGGGAGAGATAGGGCTTGCAAAGCTAGAGCTTCCTGGATGGCAAAGGAAATAGAGGTTAAAAAAGAACAGAAAAAAGAGATTTATGACAAATGTCAGGTACAAAATACAGTAGAAAACCAGGCAGAATACAAAGAGTGCAGGGGAAAATTGAAAAGGGCATAAGAAGGGCAAAGAGAGAGTTTGAGAAAAGATTAGCAGATAATATAAAAGGGAATTCAACATTTTCTTTTATAACATATAAGTGAAAGGTTAGTTAAAAGAATGGTGGGGCAATTAGGGACAAGAAATCTTCCAATGCAGGCAGAGGGCATGACTGTGGTAGTCAATGAATACTTTGTATCTGTCTTCAAAAAAGTAGAGGATGAAGTTAATGTTGCTCTAGAGGACGGGGGGAGTAGAGAAATTGGATAAGATAAAAATAGAAATGAGGTGCTAAATAACTTGGCATCACTGAAAGTTTACAAGGCACCTGATCCAGGTGGGATGCATCCTAGATTGTGGAAGGAAGCAAGGATGGAAATAGCAGAAGCTGTGACCACAATCTTTCAATCCTCCTACATTATGGGAATCGTGTCAGAGGACTAGGGGATTACAAATGTTACACTCTATTCAAAAAAGGGGAAAGGGATAAACATGGCAACTATACGCCAATCAATCTAACGTCAGCAGTGGGAAAGCTACTAGAGACCAGTGTCAAGGTCAAAATTAATTCTCACTTGGTGAAGCATGGGTTAATGAGGGACAGCCAGTATGGATTTATTGGGCTGGATTTTATCACAGGCGGACGGGACTTCACCACCGATGTAAAGGTCGGTGGTGAATCCGCTTCCGCCCAGCCCGGGGATCTGACCTGCATTTTACTGGTCCCCGGGCTTTAATTGTCCCGAGGCGGGACTTCCACCCGCCTGAGGGAGGAGGTCCCGCCACAGTGAGCTGCTGGCCAATCAGCGGGCCTGCAGCTCTTAGTCCCAGCAGCGCCAAAGGGAGCGGTGACCACTGTTGGGAATGCAGTCCAGCTGACTGAGGAGGATGCCATGGAGCCAGGATCCAAGTTAGGTTGTCGATGCCTCGCCGAGGGAATCAGGTGTGACCCGGCGAGGCAAGGGTGGTCGTTTGGGGGAAGGTGGGGATGTCCTGGGTCCCGGGGGTGGGTTGAGAGGCAGGGGCGGCCCTCAATCGGGCACCCTGTGCCCAACTGCCATGGCACCCCCCCCCGGCACACGGAAAGGCTGGCAGCTATCACTGGGCGACCTTTCACGTCCCCAGCATGCCTGCTTGCCATGGGTAAAATACCCATGGAGGCGGATGAGAACCCTTCAGGTGGGCGGGCTGCTGCACCCCCCCCCCACCCCTGCCGTAAAGTTGGGCGGAGGCAGGAGTGGGGCGGGAAAGCCTCCTGGAGCCTCCCTCTTAATTTTACGCTGCCCCATCTGCCCCACTGGGGGCGGCGTAAAATTCAGCTCATAAAGGCAAATTGTGTCTGACGAACCTGATTGAGCTCTTTGACGATTGATGAAGGTAGTGAAGAAGATGTATATATGGACTTTCAAAAGGCATTCAATATAGAAGCACATTTAATTAAAGCAGCTGTGGTAACTTGGGTATGTAATTGACTAAGGGATAGGAGGCAAAGAGCAGCAATGAATGGATCTTCTTCTGACTAGAAGAATGCAGTGAGATGCCCCATGGGCCACTATTAGGACCATTGTTTTACCATTTATACACATTGTGTATAAATGACCTGGACTTGGATATAAGGAGTACAATTTTGAAGTTTGCAGATGGTACAAAACTTGGCAATGTAGTAAATAGTGAATAGGATAGTAGCAAACCTCAGAAGGACATAGACAGACTGGCGAAATGGGCCAATACATGGCAGGTGCAATTTTGTCAGGATAAGTGTGAAGTGATGCACTGTGGGAGAGGAGCAATATATAAATGGTAGCATTGTAGGAGGGATTTAACAGCAGAGGGATCTGGGGCTGCATATTCATACATCATTGAAGGTGGCAGGACAAGTTGATAATTCTGGGCACTACACTTTAGGAAAGGTGACAGGGCCTTGGAGAAGGTACGGGGGGGGGGGGGCGGGGGGTTACTATAATGATGCCAGGATGAGGTACTACAGTTATGTAGAGAGACTGGAGAAGCTGAAATTTTTCTCCTTAGAGCAAAAAGGTTACAGGGTATCCTAATAGAGGCATTTAAAATTATGAGCATTTTTGAGAGAGCAAGTTGGGAGAAACTTTTACCTCTGACAAGTGGTTCGGTAACCAGACATCATGGATTTAAAGTAATTGAAACTAAAAGAACTAGAAAGGAAATGAGGAGATCTTTTTTCACCCAGAGGACTGTTAAGATCTAAAACACATGACCTGAAAGGGTGGTAGAATCAGATTCCATAGGAACTTTTATAAGGCAATTGGACCTGTCGTTGAAGAGAAGTAATTTTCAGGGTTATGTGGAAAAAGCTGGGGTATGGAATTAACTTGGTCAGCACTTTCAAAGAACTGATGTGATAAATAGACACTTGGATAATAATGATCTGATTGGGCATAGTCAACATGGATTTATGAATGGAAAATTATGTTTGACGAACCTGTTGGAGTTTTTTGAGGTTGTTACTAACATAATTGATAAGGTGGAGTTGATGGATGTAGTATACTTGGATTTTCAGAAGGCTTTTGATAAAGTCCCTCACAGGAGCTTGGTTAGTAAAATTAAAGCACGTAAGATAGGAGGTAATATACTGGCATGGATTAAGGATTGATTAACAGGCAGAAAACAGAGAGTAGGAATAAATTAATCATTCTCGCGTTGGCAGGCTGTGACTAGTGGGGTATGCAAGGATCAGTACTTGGGTCCCAGCTGTTCACACTATATATCAATGATTTGGATGTGGGGACCAAATGTAATATTTCCAAGTTCACGGATGGCACAAAAGTAGGTGGGAATGTGTGTTGTGAGGAAGATGCAAAGCGGCTTCAAAGGGATTTGGACAGTCTTAGTGAGTGGGCAAGAGCATGGCAGATGGAATATAATGTGGAAAAATGTGAGATTATCCACTTTGGTAGGAAGAACAGATGCACAGAGTATTTCTTAAATGGTAAGGGATTAGAACGTGTAGATGTACAAAGGGACCTGGGTGTCCTCATCAATAAGTCACTGAAAGCTAACGTGCAGGTGCAGCAAGTAATTAGGAAGGATAATGGTATGTTTTCCTTAATCGCAAGAGAATTTGAGTACAGGAGTAGTGAAGTCTTGCTTCAATTGTATGGAACCTTCGTTATACCCAGGACATGCCTGGGTAATTTTCCACATTGTCTTGTAGATACTGATGTTGCAGCTGTTCTGGAACAGCTTGGCTTGGGATGCAGCTAGTACTGCTGCACAAATCTTCAGTACTGCAGTCAGGATGTTGTTGGAGCCCACAGCCTTTGCTGTATCCAGTGCCATCAGCTGTTTTTTGATATCACGTGGAGTGAATCGAATTGGCTGAAGACTGTGATGCTGGTGACCTCAAGAGGAGGCTGAGATGGATTATCCACTTGGCACTTCTGGCTGGTTGCAAATGCCTCAGCCTCGTCCTAATTACTGATGTGCTGGGCTCCCCCATCATTGCGGAGGGGAAGTTTTGGAACCTCCTCCTCTGGTGAGTTATATAATTGTCCACCAACATTCAGGATGGGATATGGCAGGACTACAGAGCTTTAATCTGATCTGTTAGTTGTGGGATTGCTTTGTTCTGTCTATCACATACTGCTTCCACTGTTTAGCTTGCATGTAGTGCTGTGTTGTAGCTTCATTAAGTTGGGACCTCATTTTTAGGTATGACTGGCGCTGCTCCTGGCATGCTCTGCTGCACTTCTCATTGAACCAGGGTTGGTCCCCCAGCTTGATTGTAATGGTTGAGTGAGGGATATGCTGGGCAATGAGGTTACAGATTAAAATGGCTGAATACAATTCTGCTGCTGCTGATGGCACACAGTGCCTCATGGAAGCCCAGTTTAGAGCTGCAAGATCTGTTCTGAATCTATTCCATTTAGCACAGTGGTAGTGCCACACAATGCAACAAGATGGAGGGTGTCCTCACTGTTTGACCTTCTAAGGATGTAACTAGCATTGTAGAGTAGATAAAAAATAACCAGTGGATGTAGTATATTTGGATGTTCAAAAGGCATTCAATAAGGTGCCACATGAAAGGTTGTTGCACAAGGTAAGGGCTGATGAGATTAGGGGTAATAATTACCATGGATAGAAGATTAGTTAAAGGACAGAAAACAGAGTAGGATAAACAGATCATTTTCAGGTTGGCAGGCTGTTCCTAGTGGGGTGCTGGGGCCTCAATTATTTACAATCTATATTAATGACTTAGATGAAGGCATCAATTGTAATGCATCCAAGTTTGCTGATGATACAAAGCTAGGTAAGAAAGTAAGCTTTGTGGGGGATGCAAAAAGGCTGCAAGTGAATACAGATTGGTTAAAATAGTTTGCAACAAGGTGGCAGATGGAGGATAATGTGGGGAAATGTGAGGTTATTCACTTTGGTAGGAAGAATAGAAAAACAAAATATTTTTTAAATGGTGAGAAACTATTAAATGTTGTTGTTCAGAGGGATTTGGGTTCCTCTTACAAGAAATATAGAAAGTTACCATGAAGATAAAGCAAGCAATAAGGAAGGCAAATGGCATGTTGGTCTTTATTGCAAGGGGGCTGGAGTACAAGAGTAAAGAAGTCTTGCTGCAATTGTGCAGTGCTTTGGTGATATTACACCTGGAGTACGGTGTACAGTTTTGGCCTCCATACCTAAGGAAGGATATACTTGCCTTAGAGGTGGTGCAGCAAAGGTTCACTAGATCAGACAACCCGCTCATCCCAGGAATCAGTGAGGAGGGATTGAGTAGAATGGGCCTATACTTCTGGACTTTAGAAGAATGAGAGGTGATCTCATTGAAACAAATAATATTCTGATAGGGCTTGACAGCAGAGCTGCTGAAAGGCTGTTTCCCTTGTCTGAGAGTCTGGAACTGGCGGCATAGTCTGAGGATAAGGGGGCAGCCATTTTCGACAGAGATGAGGAGAGATTTCTTCACCCAGAGGGTTGTGAATCTTTGGAATTCTCTACCCCAGAGGGCTGTGGATGCTCAGACATTGAGTGTGTTCAAGGTTGAGATTGATAGGCTTTTGGACTCTAGGGGAATCAAGGAATATGGGGGATAGGGCAGGAAAGCAGAGTTGAGGTTGAGGATTCACCATGATCTTATTAAATGATACAGCAGGCACGAGGGGCTGCATGGCCTGCTCCTGCTCCTATTTCTTATGTTCTTATATCTTACAGTTACTGGAAGTAATGGTGAATGTCAAAGTTGCGGATTTAGCATCTGGTTTTAACATTTTTATATTCATGTTTTTTCTTTTAATTGCTTATGTGGTTCACAATAAAATCCAGGCTGCGATAATTTAGAGAATCAAAGTGGAAAAAACTGCATTAAGCAAGTGCCATAGCCTCAAGGACGATGTAGTGACACCAACATGATACCACTTCTTTATGGGAATACTTTTGATCTGTGCAGGAAGGAAACAAATGAAATCTTCATATGTCATTCTTGCTCTGGATAAATTGCTACAATCTAAGACACAGCATAGGCATTAAACTTATTGCAATGTACAGGAACTGCTGGACAGTTACCTTGTGGTTGAGCTGCAGTTATGTTGAGCTTTTATGGGCGTAGCTAGCGAGACCATTTGCAGGGTGTTTTTCATTTAATATTAACAGGCTGTTGTTTGAGGATCATGCTTTTACTATTATTACAAGCTTTCAACTTCAAGCTAAAGTAGGTTAATAAGTTGGGGGAGTATTTTTAGTTATATTTTATAACTTTACTTAAACAACAGTGGGCGGCACCGCAGCCTCACAGCTCCAGGGACCCGGGTTCGATTCTGGGTACTGCCTGTGTGGAGTTTGCAAGTTCTCCCTGTGTCTACGTGGGTTTTCTCCGGGTGCTCCGGTTTCCTCCCACAAGCCAAAAGACTTGCAGGTTGATAGGTAAATTGGCCATTATAAATTGTCACTAGTATAGGTAGGTTATAGGGACAGGTGGGGATGTTTGGTAGGAATATGGGATTAGTGTAGGATTAGTATAAATGGGTGGTTGATGGTCGGCACAGACTCGGTGGGCCGAAGGGCCTGTTTCAGTGCTGTATCTCTAATTTAAAAAAAAAATTAAAACATGAAGTGCAGACCAGTGCGAACCCCATGCTCTCACCATCACAGGCCCAATGCCTGCAGAAATTCACTATCTTTATTAGTCTTGTAATACCCATAGGCGATTACAAAATTGTCACCAATATATTAACGTATTCTCTCTCCTTTCATATAAACTGCTTTCTGACATTCTGAGGTTGTGAAAGGCGCTGTATAAATGCAAGTTCTTCATCTTTTCTGCAGTGACATTAACCTAGCAACCATCAGCATGACTATACAAGAGTAACTAGACCCAACTGACAACACACTATGAATGAATGATCATTGCTGAATGCAACTTAACCTCAACCAATTAAAAATTATACTGACATATCTCAAAAGATATAAAAATGAACATGAGCTTCCTTCAAGGTGTAAATCTCAGTCAATGAGAGCACAATATGCTTATGACAAAAAAAGGTGTGTTTGGGCCTTACCTGCTTTTTTTGTCTTTTAGCACTACATCCCCATCTCCAATTGTTTTTCACCCAAGTGACCATCCTTCATGTGAACCTCAATAACGAGAGTTAGCAGGTTAATTGACCAAAGGGAACAATACATTTGAGCAGCATTCCATAGGATATATGGCACAGAAACATGCCATTCAGCCTATGCCGGTGGTTTATGCTCCACTTGAGTCTCCTCCCATCTTTCCTTGTCTAAATCTATCATTGTAACCCTCTATTCCCTTCTCCCTCATATGCTTCTCTAGCTTCCCCTAAAAGCATCTATACAATTCACTCCAACCACTCCCTGTGGTAGTGAGTTCCACGTTCTCACTACTCTTCGGGTAAAGAAATTTCTTCTGAATTCCCTATTGGATCTCTTAGTGACAATTTTTTATTGATGGCCTCAAGTTATGCTTTTCCCCACAAGAGGAACCATTGTCTCTGTATCCACTCTATCAAAACCTTTCATGATTTCAAAGACCTCTGTTAGGTCGCCCCTCAGCCTTCATTCTTCAAAGAGAAAAGAGACCCAGCCGATACATATCCTTCCCTGATATGTATACCCACACATTTCTGGTATCATCCTTGTTAATCTTCTCTGCACCCTCTCTGGTGCCTCTCTATCCTTTCTATAATATGGTGACCAGGACTGCATGAAGTACTCTTAAGTGTGGTCTAACCAAAGTTCAATAAAGGTTCAGCATAACCTCCCTACTTTTCAATTTTACCCCTCTTGAAATAAAGCCTAGTCCTCGGTTTGCTTTTTTAAAAATGGCCTTGCTAACCTGTGGCACAACTTTTAGTGATTGGTGTATTTGTACTCGGAGATATCTTTGTTCCTCTACTCCACCTAGACTTGCACCTTCCAAGCAATAAGTGATGTCCCTATTCTTCCTACCAAAATGTACTATCTCACATTTTTCCTTGTTAAACTTCATTTGCCAATTATTTGTCCATTCTGCAAGTTTATTAATGTCCTCCTGTAATTTGTTGCAGTCATCCTCAGTATTGATTATCCACCCGCACCTCCCCCCTGCCCAATTTGGTGTCATCTGCAAATTTAGAAGTTGTGTTTTTGATTCCAAAGTCCAAATCGTTATTGTAAATTGTGAACAGCAGTGGTCCCAGCACTGATCCTTGTGGAACACCACATCCCACCTTCTGCCACTCTGAATAATTACCTTTCAATCCCACTCACTGCTTTCTGTCTTGAAGCCAGTTAGCAATCCTTTCTGCCATTTGTCCCCCAACTCCACATTCTCTGACCTCATTCATTAGTCTATAAGGGGGCAGCTTATCGAAGCCCTTTTGAAAATCCAAATAAATCACATCTATTGCATTATTGTTGTCTACACTATCTGTTACCTCCTCGAAAAATTCAATAAGGTTGGGCAAGCAGGAATTTCCCTTTGAAATCCATGCTATTCATTGTTATATTTTTCTTTTCTAGATGTTCTTCTATTCTCTCCTTCAGTAGTGATTCCATTATTTTCTTACCATCAATGTTAAGCTGACTGGTCTATAATTCCCTGGGTATGTCTGTCCCCCTTCTTAAATATAGGAATTACGTTAGCTTTCCACCAGTCTTCTGTCACTGCACTTTTTTCTAATAAATTATGAAATATGTATAGTTATGCCTCTGCTATCTCTTTCCTAGATTCTTTTAAAATACGTGGATACAATCCATTCTGAAGGCGCTTGACAGGGTAGACAGGTTGTTTCCCCCAGCTGGGGAATCTAGAACATAGGGGCACAGTCTCAGGATAAGGGGGTGATCATTTAAGACTGAAATGAGGGTCGTGAATTTTTGGAATTCTCTACCCCAGAGGGTTGTGGATGCTCAATTGTTGAATATATTTAAGGCTGAGACAGACAGATTTTTGGTGTCTCAGGGAATCAAGGGATATGGGGAAAGGACGGGAAAGTGGAGTTGAGGCCGAGGATCAGCCATGATCATATTGAATGGTGGAGCAGGCTCAAGGGGCTGTATGGTCTACTCCTGCTCCTATTTGTTATGTTCTTGTCTAGACCAGAGGCTTTATCCTTTTTGAGTTTGATTAGTTTGTTCAATGCTTCCCCTTTTTTATTTTAAATGCAATTATCTCATTATTCATCTCATCATTCAATGTCATGTGTACCCTTTCTATCTCTCTGGCAAACACCAAAGCAAAATAATTATTTAATATTTCTGCCATCTTGCTATCATTACCTGTGGTATTATCTTGTCTATCCCTTAATGGTCCTATTCCCATGACAGCCTTCCTTTTCTTATTGGTGTCGCCTTTCAAAATTCCCATACACACTTTCCAGCTGGAGTTGCTGGATGGTGATTGAGAAGAGCAACCCCCATCTAGAGCAGAGTCACTGACATAAACTGTAGCATCTTCACTGCCCAGGATGAAAACAGCTGTTTGAGCATAGATCAGGAACCTGGAACCATTGTAGCCTGTAGAGTTCAGTTCTGCACTGGCCAGTGCAGTTCCAAATAGAGCCACTGGGGGAGTCCATAAGGTTTTTTTTTTGCTTAAATTTATGTACTATACAGAAAAATATTGTGCATGATATTCGATGTCAAATGGCTGGATTTTTAGGTCGTCCCAGGGACAGGAACAGAGGCGGGCGGGTGATAAAAATACTGGCGCCAGCCGGTGTGCCAGTTTCCCGTCACCGTTCCTGCCACCGGTGACTTGGATAGGCCGAAGCCGGCCCCGAGAACCCGCTTGATCCGCTAATGAGTGCATTTAAGGCTGTTAAAGAGCTCATTGAGAGCTTGTTGATGGACATGTTGAGATTTTGGTGGGGGTGCATGGGCTGCACACTAGGTTAGGCCAGAGCAGGTGCATGGAGGCAGATGCACAACGGGGAGCCAGTCATGGCCGCCCCAACAAATTAGGTGGGTGCATAAAAGGGAGAACGGCTGATAGGTGCACTCAGCCATTGGCACACAGATGCCTTCAGGTCTGTGCAGGTTGTAGGAGAGTGGTCACTATGTGCTTGGGCAGTGCAGCGGGTCAACATTGTGGGAGTATAAGAGAAGGGACAAGGCTTCCAGGCACAATTGGGAGGTCACCTGAGGACAAGGAAGAAATAGGAGCACGGTTCTCAGATTTCAGGTCCAGTGGCAATGAGGAGAAACATCCTCTGCAGGAAGGGCAGAACCCCGGGCATCAGGAGGGCAGAGGAGAGGGACAAGGGGCAGGAAGACAATGGAGGTCATAAGCTCAGCATAGACTGTATCGCCACTGACGGAGATACCTGGACATGTCAGAGGACCAGTGTCACAGGAGACTGTGATTCTCCAGGCAGATGGTCGTGGAGATTTGTGCCCTCGTTGTGGAAGATCTCACACCTTGCAGCACTGCTCGCTATGCCCTGCCAGTAGCCATCAAAGTCTGTCTGACGTTGAACTCTTTTGCCTGTGGCTCCTTCCAAGGATTAGCTGCAGACCTTGGTGGCATCTTGCAAATGGTGCACATTTCTAGCAGGTCACTGATACCCTATCTGTGTGAGCTGGACAGTACATTCAATTCCAGAGAGATGGGACCTCGCAGGCACAAAGGGCAGTGGGTTTTACCTCAATCCACTGAATTCCCCCAGGTGCATGGCATCATCGATTGCACCCATGTGGCCATCAAGGCACTGACTGACCTGCCAGTGAGATTTATCAACAGGAAGAGCTTCCACTCCCTCAACATTCAGCTGGTTTGAGACCCCAGCAAAAGCTTAAAGCATGTGTGCATTCACTTTCCTTGTGGCTGCCATGACTCCTTCACCCTTCAGCAGTCCAGGCTGCTGCAGCTCTTCAGTCCATCCCCCAGGCCCATAGGTGGATTCTAAGGTGCCTTGGAATAGGGCTTGAGGGTCTCATCAGAGTGTTTTCAACGTCAGGGATCAGCTGATTCAGGTTCGTTTCAGCTGAGCCCATTTAACCCAGGAGGAATGGCATGGTCTGGAACTCACTTTGAGCTGCCTGTGAGAACACTTCCATTGAAGACACAGCGTGGGACAGATCAACTCTAACCACCAATGAAGGATGCACATCTGCCCAGAGGTTTCACTGTCACCATTCACAGACCCTTACTCCCCTTCACCACTTCATCCCTCTTTTCTTGACCCACATGAATAAAAGGAAGCTCATATGTCTGGCTTCATGTGTCAATATTTACATGGTGCTCACCAAGACAAAATGTGCAGAGTTACAGATGAAAGAAACCACAGTGACAGATTCAGTGCTCTTCCCGAAGTGGTGGCCTCCGCTGTTGGCCACTTCTACGCGGTGCTCCTCTTGTGGCCTTGGATGAGGTGGAGGCAGCCTACTCACTTGTCTCAGCTTGTCGCTGAGATGCATATGAGTCATCCTCATTGTGGAAGTGCCATCTCCAGAGGCTTCTGCACCGGCATCATTGGGCTGTGCTGCACAGATGGTCCCTCAGTCAGAGGGCCGAGGTGACTGCCTCAGCCCTTAGCTGGCACTCTGGATGGCTGGAGGTGAGCACCAGCAGAGCCGCTGACTAGTCCATGCTACAGAGTGTGGCATGCATTCTCTGAATGCCAGGGTGCAATTTCTGCATGCCCTCCGAGTGCTGTCGCATATGGCTTTCCATGAGGTTGACCACTCTGAGGTCTGCTCTGGCAGTGCGTGGCCCGGTGATGGTGAAGAAATTGGCCTTTGTGCCTTGGCGTCATAACTGGTGGGAGACACTGAAGAGAGCATGATAACTAATCTTTGAGAGTAGAAGCTTCTGCAGTGCTGTGGCTTCCCAATGCAGCTGAGTCTTTGGTATGCTGTCTATTCACCCTCTCCACTAGGGATGCACATCTCACCTTTCCCGACTTGTTATTGCCAGCGACCCTGGTGATCTCTATGGCTCTCTCTTCCATGGTGGTGACAATGTGAAGGATGGGGATTCCCTCCTCCTGTTTGGACCCTTTCATGGAGATTGTGAGCCTATTTCTCGTACAATGACAAAATAGAAAGAGAGATAAGGAACTGCTGGCCTATAAGGCCAATGCCAGCAATCACATTCATAAGAAGCTGCATATATTAGTTCTGGTAAGTCCTCAGCAGCATTATGGCTCTGAGCCTTGCTGAGGGGTCAGTAAATGCGCTCGGCACACACTCTTCCCATGTTCAGGAGCGGCATGCACCCTCAGGCTCCTCAGCTGGAGTGTCTACTGGAGTTTGAATATCCAGAGGCCTGTCCTAGGGTCTGGTGTTGCACTCATCTGCCGGGGTAAATAAGGTTATTGAACCTCTTCCTGCACTGGATCCAGTTTCTCCGGACTGCACTCTGTCTTCTCACTGTCTCCACCATCTGGATCCTGGCATTCTCCCACTACCCTCCAGAAAGAGGACCTCCCTCCTCTCCCTCACTGCCTCAAGGAGGACCTCCAGGCCGGCATCCACAAAGCGAGGGTCAGCCCTGCCCCGGGTTCCAGCCCTCTGCCTTTCCTGCTCCATGTGTAATGCAGCAAGCAAATCTCTAAAACAGCCCACAGTAATAGCTATCATGGTGGGTTTAAATCGGGACCGGTCTCTTTCAGTCCTGCCTCCATTCCTGCCCCTACAGCCGCTAATTGGCCACCCAACCCACCCTCCGGCCAATTAACAGTCCGCTCCCCCCCACTGAAAATTGGGGCTGTGATTACATTTCTGCTCCACCCCCATCCCCAGGGGAGGGACTGGGACCCGGAAACAGTCCCAACATCCGTTTCCTGACCCCAGAAAGAAAATCAGGCCCGAAGTGCCCATTTTATTGCACCCTTTTTTAGGCCTATCTTAAAATCTGAAATACACCAAAAGTTATTATCCTCATACAATTTTATGCAGTCAGTTAATACCATTTATTTATGTTTATAAAAACAAATAATTAACAATTTAATTCTCCCAGGTTCTCAAAGGGGAAAGATATTGGAAATGAACAAGTCTGTCAGTAGAAAAGGGGTACTGTAGCATGTTTCTTGTCATGTTTACATGACCTGTGACCTTCTGCAGTCACTCGAGATATCAGTAAAGTGGGCTGAATGACTTCAGAGTTAATTAAGTGAAGTTATTGGGTTTGTAAATGGCTGCTAGATTGGCCTACTGGTACGTTATGCCTCCAGAAGCCTTAATTTGCAACTGGCTCTAACATTAGTGAGATTTTTAAAGGTATAAAGACAGTTCTGAAATTGTGCCGGCATCTTGTAAGAATATTATAAGGTAACTAAACTAACTACACTGTAAAGTAACTCATTCATCCAGTTTACTCTCTGATTCTTCAGTCATCAAAGCATTCTGTCTTTAATGACTTGAATTTATGACACTGTAAATTCAGTTGTATATATACTCTCGTTTCACAGCATTTTTTTCTTTCTGAAATATTGACCTTTTGTTATAAGGTTTACTTTTTTTGCAGGTTTGAAATGTAGTGAGAGTACGATGGAAAAATAGGATGTGTACAATGAAACATTAAATTGTAGGTCTAACTAAATATGTTGCCGTGCACATAAACTCTTTATGTAAGCAATAAGATTACTGTTTATGACATGCCTTTCCTGTTTCTACTGTATAGGACCTGTGGTACTGTACACATGGATTTTATTAGATTGTACCTTTTACATTTCGATAAGGCCTTTTATCTGTCAATTCAGCCTTCCACTGAGTTTGGTTCTGTTGCTCTGTTAGCACTGGTGACAGCTTACTTGAACCTGTTATATGATGGTATCATTAATCAGATCATGTTAGTAGCAGTAACTTTTGAAAGGACAGTGTTCAGTTATTAAAGTTAATGCAATGCATTTGTCATATTGGATCCAGTATCAAATGTTGTGTGTGGTTGTCATCTGGTATTGAGGCAAATAAACAGTTTCGGCTTTCACTAAATTGCTGACACTGCAAAGGCCCTCTGCCACTTCTTTAAAATAATAAAGGGCTTTCAGTTTTTGTCAAGTGAAATAGCCGGACTTTGGTAACTGTGCTTTAGTTTCAAAGAGGCCACCAGGGATGAAAAAAATGTTGGTGAAGCCCCCAAATTTAAAAGCTGCAGCAGCTAATCACAGGCTGCATCACCACAGGATGTCAGGAAGTTGGGAGGAGTTCATTTCTCTTGGATAATGATGTTACTTTAGATGGTGCTGGGACCACAGTGGTCAAAGTACTACAGAAATAAATTGAAAAAACTGGTTTATGTTTTAAATTCGAGATTTTGTTTTCCTAGAGGGCAAAGGAGCTGCCTGCAGACCAGATCCATGCTTCATTTTCAGGCTTGTGTCGACTTAGCCGGGATTATAGTTGGTACTGCTATTTGACTTTAGCGCTCTTGTTTAAGGAAGGGGAAACTCAGCTGCGCTTCTCACTCCTTATCACTAAGACCACTGATAGAAAATGCATTTTTGTGGGTCTTAGGTAAAAATATACTGGAGATAGTGCGGGAAGCAGGAGTGGAGGTACAAGATCAGTCATATTGAATGGGGGAGCAAGTTTGAAGGGCTAAATGGCCTACTCCTGCTCCCATTTCTTATGCTCTTATGGAGTCACATATAGGTAGATTTCCCAAACCTCTTAGATTACCAGGAGTTTCCCAGAATGTGGGGAATCCTCCCTTCAGTTTCCCCTCTTCCCTCCCCTCAGTTTTCCCTATTTCCCGCCCTTGATTTCCACTCTGCCTGTTCACGGGTAGCCATCTAGTTCTTAGAACATGTCATACAACAGCTGCTGTGAAACCACAGCAAAGATACTTAACTACAGGAGACTCAACAGTTATAAGGTAAATGCAATACCATTTGTAGATATCGTGTGATCAAGTGTCATGTGATTGGGTATCACATGGTTAGTTTATGTGGTCAGAATGTCACATGATCAAACCTCCAGGAACGCCTCCAACCAGAGTTGGCAACCCCACATATAGGCCAGGCCAGGCCACATTGCTATGGGTCTGGAGTCACATGTAGACCAGAGCGGGTATGGACAGCAAATTTCCTTCCCTAAAGGACATTAGTGAACCAGATTGATTTTTATGACAATATTTTTATGGCACCATGACTGAGACTAGCTTTCAATTCCAGATTTTTATTAACTAACTGAATTTATTAATCAATTGAATTTCAATTCCACCAGCTGTCATGGTGGGATTAGAACCTCTGTCCCCAGGTTATTATTATTAGTCCTTTGGATTAATAGTCCAGGAACATAACTGTATCCGACTTGTCGGCAAATGTAGCATGATGACCCACTCTGTACGAGCAGAGATTTAGATGCCTTCTTAGGCTGCTGAATGACTGTCTGGAATCGATTTTCCTTCTACACACGCAAAGGAGCTGATTCATTTTGAACCAATCTATTTTAAACCATTACAGCCACCACGGGTGCTTGTACAACTTCCAGTTCAGACAATGTGGCCTGGAGGTGGCTTCTGCAGGGTGTGGCTGCACCAGTTGGTGAAATCCAGCTTAGGCGGAAACTTTTACCGCTCGTACACAAATGTTTCTGTGAAACCACGCAGGCACAGTCATCATTTTCATTTCTTTTTAATTCACTGAATGGAGTTAAACAGCTCCTGCAATGGCCCAGCTGGTTATGGCAGGGAGTAGTTGGGATAGGCAGGCCACTGGTGGGATTTAGTTCAAGTTGAAATTGGATTTAATATAAAAGTGGACTTAGAAGTATGTTTCATTAAAATTGCTGATGTAACAACAGCTGTGCACTATTAAGAAGATGCTGAGGGTTTATGCAGGAAAAAGGGAAGAACTAATTTTAAAAAATAAATCCATCAATTTTATTTGTTAAACCCTCTCCTCTCCTTAAAAGCATTGATTCATGATGGTATACAGTTCCGTGGGTGCTGGTAGTAGTTGCTTAGAACCTCATCCAGGGGCTTTTAAGAACAAAGAACAAAGAAAATTACAGCACAGGAACAGGCCCTTCGGCCCTCCAAGCCTGCGCCGATCCAGATCCTCTATCTAAACATGTCGCCTATTTTCTAAGGGTCTGTATCTCTTTGCTTCCTGCCTATTCATGTATCTGTCTAGATACATCTTAAAAGACGCTATCGTGCCCGCGTCTACCACCTCCGCTGGCAACACGTTCCAGGCACCCACCACCCTCTGCGTAAAGAATTTCCACGCATATCTCCCCTAAACTTTTCCCCTCTCACTTTGAACTCGTGACCCCTAGTAATTGAATCCCCCACTCTGGGAAAAATCTTCTTGCTAGCCACCCTGTCTATACCTCTCATGATTTTGTACACCTCAATCAGGTCCCCCCTCAACCTCTGTCTTTCTAATGAAAATAATCCTAATCTACTCAACCTCTCTTCATAGCTAGCGCCCTCCATACCAGGCAACATCCTGGTGAACCTCCTCTGCACCCTCTCCAAAGCATCTACATCCTTTTGGTAATGTGGCGACCAGAACTGCACGCAGTATTCCAAATGTGGCCGAACCAAAGTCTTATACAACTGTAACATGACCTGCCAACTCTTGTACTCAATACCCCGTCCGATGAAGGAAAGCATGCCGTATGCCTTCTTGACCACTCTATTGACCTGTGTTGCCACCTTCAGGGAACAATGGACCTGAACACCCAAATCTCTCTGTACATCAATTTTCCCCAGGACTTTTCCATTTACTGTATAGTTCACTCTTGAATTGGATGTTCCAAAATGCATCACCTCGCATTTGCCGGATTGAACTCCATCTGCCATTTCTCTGCCCAACTCTCCAATCTATCTATATTCTGCTGTATTCTCTGACAGTCCCCTTCACTATCTGCTACTCCACCAATCTTAGTGTCATCTGCAAACTTGCTAATCAGTCCACCTATACTTTCCTCCAAATCATTTATGTATATCACAAACAACAGTGGTCCCAGCACGGATCCCTGTGGAACACCACTGGTCACACGTCTCCATTTTGAGAAACTCCCTTCCACTGCTACTCTGTCTCCTGTTGCCCAGCCAGTTCTTTATCCATCTAGCTAGTACACCCTGGACCCCATGCGACTTCACTTTCTCCATCAGCCTACCATGGGGAACCTTATCAAACGCCTTACTGAAGTCCATGTATATGACATCTACAGCCCTTCCCTCATCAATCAACTTTGTCACTTCCTCAAAGAATTCTATTAAGTTGGTAAGACATGACCTTCCCTGCACAAAACCATGTTGCCTATCACTGATAAGCTCATTTTCTTCCAAATGGGAATAGATCCTATCCCTCAGTATCTTCTCCAGCAGCTTCCCTACCACTGACGTCAGGCTCACCGGTCTACAATTACCTGGATTTTCCCTGCTACCCTTCTTAAACAAGGGGACAACATTAGCAATTCTCCAGTCCTCCGGGACCTCACCCGTGTTTAAGGATGCTGCAAAGATATCTGTTAAGGCCCCAGCTATTTCCTCTCTCGCTTCCCTCAGTAACCTGGGATAGATCCCATCCGGACCTGGGGACTTGTCCACCTTAATGCCTATTAGAATACCCAACACTTCCTCCCTCCTTATGCCGACTTGACCTAGAGTAATCAAACATCTATGCCTAACCTCAACATCCGTCATGCCCCTCTCCTCGGTGAATACCGATGTAAAGTACTCGTTTAAAATCTCACCCATTTTCTCTGACTCCACGCATAACTTTCCTCCTTTGTCCTTGAGTGGGCCAATCCTTTCTCTAGTTACCCTCTTGCTCCTTATATATGAATAAAAGGCTTTGGGATTTTCCTTAACCCTGTTTGCTAAAGATATTTCATGACCCCTTTTAGCCCTCTTAATTCCTTGTTTCAGATTGGTCCTACATTCCCGATATTCTTTCAAAGCTTCGTCTTTCTTCAGCCTCCTAGACCTTATGTATGCTTCCTTTTTCCTCTTAGCTAGTCTCACAATTTCACCTGACATCCATGGTTCCCTAATCTTGCCATTTCTATCCCTCATTTTCACAGGAACATGTCTCTCCTGCACGCTAATCAACCTCTCTTTAAAAGCCTCCCACATATCAAATGTGGATTTATCTTCAAACAGCTGCTCCCAATCTACATTCTCCAGCTCCTGCCGAATTTTGGTATAGTTGGCCTTCCCCCAATTTAGCACTCTTCCTTTAGGACCACTCTCGTCTTTGTCCATGAGTATTCTAAAACTTACGGAATTGTGATCACTATTCCCAAAGTAGTCCCCTACTGAAACTTCAACCACCTGGCCGGGCTCATTCCCCAACACCAGGTCCAGTATGGCCCCTTCCCGAGTTGGACTATTTACATACTGCTCTAGAAAACCCTCCTGGATTCTCCTTACAAATTCTGCTCCATCTAGACCTCTAACACTAAGTGAATCCCAGTCAATGTTGGGAAAATTAAAATCTCCTATCACCACCACCCTGTTGCTCCTACATCTTTCCACAATCTGTTTACATATTTGTACCTCTATCTCACGCTCGCTGTTGGGAGGCCTGTAGTACAGCCCCAACATTGTTACCGCACCCTTCCTATTTCTGAGTTCTGCCCATATTGCCTCACTGCTCAAGTCCTCCATAGTACCCTCCTTCAGCACAGCTGTGATATCCTCTTTGACCAGTAATGCAACACCTCCACCCCTTTTACCTCCCTCTCTATCCCGCCTGAAGCATCGATATCCTGGGATATTTAGTTGCCAATCATGCCCTTCCCTCAACCAAGTCTCAGTAATAGCAATAACATCATACTCCCAGGTACTAATCCAAGCCCTAAGTTCATCTGCCTTACCTACTACACTTCTTGCATTAAAACAAATGCACCTCAGACCACCAGTCCCTTTGCGTTCATCATCTGCTCTCTGCCTACTCTTCCCCTTAGTCACGTTGACTTCATTATCTAGTTCCTTACAGGCTTTAGTTACTACCTCCTTACTGTCGACTGACCTCCTCATTTGGTTCCCATCCCCCTGCCACATTAGTTTAAACCCTCCCCAACAGCGTTAGCAAAAGCACCCCCAAGGACATTGGTTTCAGTCCGGCCCAGGTGTAGACCGTCCAATTTGTAATAGTCCCACCTCCCCCAGAACCAGTCCCAATGTCCCAAAAATCTGAACCCCTCCCTCCTGCACCATTTCTCAAGCCACGCATTCATCCTGACTATTCTTTCATTTCTACTCTGACTATCACGCGGCACTGGTAGCAATCCTGAGATTACTACCTCTGAGGTCCTACTTTTTAACTTGGCTCCTAACTCCCTAAATTCTGCTTGTAGGACCTCATCCCGTTTTTTACCTATATCATTGGTGCCTATGTGCACAACGACAACTGGCTGTTCACCTTCCCTCTTCAGAATGTTCTGCAGCCGATCTGAGACATCCCTGACTCGTGCACCTGGGAGGCAACATACCATTCGGGAGTCTCGTTTTCGACCACAGAACCGCCTATCTACTCCCCTTACAATCGAATCCCCGATGACTATAGCCCTTCCACTCTTTTTCCCGCCCTTCCGAACAGCAGAGCCAGCCATGGTGCCATGAATCTGGCTACTGCTGCCTTCCCCTGGTGAGCCATCTCCCTCAACAGTATCCAAAACGGTATACCTGTTTTGGAGGGAGATGACCGCAGGGGACACCTGCACTGCCTTCCTGCTCTTTCTCTGCCTTTTGGTCACCCATTCCCTTTCTCCCTCAGCAATCCTAATCTGCGGTGTGACCAATTCGCTAAACGTGCTATCCACGACCTCCTCAGCATCGCGGATGCTCCAAAGTGAGTCCTTCCGCAGCTCCAGAGCCGTCATGCGGTCTAACAAGAGCTGCAGCTGGACACACTTCCTGCACGTGAAGGAGTCAGGGACAGCAGCCGTGTCCCTGAGCTCCCACATTGAGCAAGATGAGCATAACACGGGTCTGAGATCTCCTGCCATTTTTAATTTTAAGCTTAACTTAGATGAATGAAAAAGGAACGAAAAGTTTTTACCAATCTCATGATAAAAAAAAAAGAGAAATAGAAAAAGCCTTAGCTTATCTACACACCACTGAGTCCTTTTTTTTTGGTTAGAGGAGGAGGGCGGGTGGGAGACACTACACGTGTAGTGTCTCAGGTTCAGAAACAGCCCAAATATATAGGTTTTTACATACCCAGCAGCCCCCTGGTCCGCCGAAAACAAAAGGAAAATTAAGTTTAAATTGAAACTGACCTTCCCAGCTGATCACTCGCTCAGCACTCTCTGCTTCCGAATAAGCTGCTGCAATGCTCATATGTGATCCACAACAGGAAATGTCAGCTGGCTATTCCATCAAAAGGGGCATCACAGCTGATCTTGATCATAATCAGGAGTGGCAACCTTGATAGATATTTTCTCTCATTATCCCAAGGGTACTGAGGTCAATTGTAGCATCTCTGAGATCAGGTAATTTATCATAGATCAAGGATCAAAGTTGGAAACAGAATCAATATTCAAAGTTTCCAAGAGATGCTTGCATATAGATAAGGTGGCTGGAGGGTTGAGAAGTGGCTCTACACTAAAGTTACAAGGACATTTTATACTAGCTCTAATATACAAGTTAATAAATACTAACTGAATTCATTTGAAGACAATCATATTGCTAAGAGTATTCTCATAATATTCATACAAGGAATACTATTTCATTAATAACATGTTTTATTAAACACTATTACAACAACATTTGCATTTATATAGTTCCGTTAATGCTGAAACCATTCCAAGATGATTAACAGCTGCATAATCAGATGTTACAGACAGGTGATAAGGGGTATGGGTGATGCCCACTGCTCACCTTCCAACTGACCGCAATCGTGTTTTGTTTAAAATGATGAGTTAGTCCCTGGGTGTTTTTAGGGTCAAATAAACAGACAAATGACAGGTTTTTCTCATAGGTTTAACAGATAACTATTTTTACACAATTCCTGAAATATTCGCAACCACCCACGCACACATTCACCCACATACGCATAAAGAAGAATAGATAGATAGAGAGGGAAAAGGGTAAGTGGTTTAAAGGGAGGTAGGTGTTCATGGTTTATGATAAATCTGTTGAATCGTTTTGAAAGGCCAGTCTCTTTTAAAGGTGCAGGCCTGGGTGTTTGTAGTCTTGAACTTATTGAGGTGTTGTAGATTTCTGATGGTTAAGACTTTAGACTAGAGGTGGCAGTCTCTTTCAGTTCTCTGCTGCAGCAGGTTGAAGTGTACAATTAGCAGCAGGGCTCCTTCCTTGCCTGGCTGAACTTCTTTCCACATCCACTGGCTAGACTGTTTTCTGTGGTGTTGCTTGATTACTCCCTCTCTCCAGAGGTAAAAAGTCATCATGTTAGCATTTCTATTATTTGACACACGGCCTTCTCCTCTGGTCTGACCACATAATAGACCAGGATGTGGAATCTATGGCCATCTATGGATGTCTGGCTTGGTACTTTTCTGTTATGATGTAACTACCACACACTTTCTTTGTCTCAGAAGAAAACCATTCAATTCAAGAATGCCTCTTGATGGTTTCAGGATGGGTGTAGTTAACACCTCTTAGTCTGAAATGTATCCTTTTATCCTTTCAAGACAGTGAGGCAGTTTTGAATACACAGGCCAGGTTACCTGACCTTCGGTGGCCATCTTTGCAGCACATTGTCCACTTTTTTAAAAGGAAAAGTCAATATCAAGGAATCCACATTGACTAAAGTTCATATCTTAAAAGTTAGGAATATGATATGTTTTTGCTGGGCATGACACAGATTAAAGTTAACACTGAGCCAGAAAAGGAGATTTTTAACTTTGGTCAAAGAGGTAAGGTCTTAAAAGGATGTGAAAAAGGTGGAGGGACAGAAAGGTTTAGGAAGTGAATTCCAGAGCTTCGGGCATAGAAGCCTGAAGGCATGGGCACAAATGGTAGGGGATGCATAAGAATGCAGAGTTGATGAAATGCAGAGTTTTCTGAGGATTGTAGGGCTGGGGGAAGTTACAGAGTTAAAGAGTACAAGAACATAATGGGACTTGAACCTGAGGACAAGAATCTTAAATTAGAGGTATTGGGGACTGGGTACTAAGGTCAGCGAGTACAGGGGTGATGGGTGAACAGGACTTGGTGTAGGTTTGGATGCGAGCAGCAGTATTTTGGGTGAGTTGAAATTTATGGAAAGTGGAGGATGGGAGGCTGGCCAGCAAAGCATTGAAATTGACAAAGATATGGATGGAGGGGTTGATAGGGGGTTGGGATGGGGGAATAGTGGAGATGAACGACTTTATGGAGGTGGAAGTAGGTGGACTTTGTGGTGGAGAGGATATGGTGTCGAAGCTTAGCTCAAGGTCAAATAGTATGTGAGTAGTCTGGTTTAGCCTGAGATAGTGGCTGGGGAGGCAGATGGAATTGGTGATGAGGGTCCGGAGATTGTGGCGGGGGTTGAAGCTGAAAGGTTTGATCTTCCCAATGTTTAACTAGAGAAAATTGTGGCTCATCCAGGACTAGATTTTGGACAAGCAGTTTGACAATAACGGCAGTAGAGGGAGGGGGTTAAGAGAGGTGATGGAGAAGTAGACCTGGGTGTCGTTGGTGTACATGTGGAATCTGTCACATGTCTTGGGATGAAGTTGCCGAGAGACAGCACAAAAGTGAGGAAGAGGAAGGAACCAATGATATTTCCCTGGGGGCTCTAGAGGTAATGTCGCAGGAGCTATTTCTGGAAATGAGGTGGATAAGATTGTATAGGTAAGAGCGAAATCAAGGGAGGGCATCTGCAGAATGGAGAAGAGGCGTTGCAGGGGGATGGTGTGGTCGACCCTGTCATATACTGCAGAAAAGTCATGAAGGATGAGGAGGAATAGTGCACCAGTCACAAAAGATGTCATTTGTGACTTTGATGAGAGTTGTTTCTGTGCTGTAGCAGGGGCTGAAATCTGATTGGAGAGATTCAAACTTGTAAGGGAAAGCTGGGCATGAATTTGCAAAATGACAACACGTTTAGGAACTTTGAAGAAGAAAGGGAGGTTGGCAATGAGGTAGTAATTTAACATGCACCAAGGGGTTGAGAGTGAATACTTTGAGGAGGGGTTTATAATGGTTGGTAAATCATCTCTGGTGCATACCCAAATTTTCAATTTGCACTGCCAATGGACAAACCTCCCTGCCGAGAATGCAAAGCCTGAAAATATCCCTTCTGGTGTAACT
This sequence comes from Heterodontus francisci, assembly GCF_036365525.1. Classification (NCBI taxonomy): domain Eukaryota; kingdom Metazoa; phylum Chordata; class Chondrichthyes; order Heterodontiformes; family Heterodontidae; genus Heterodontus; species Heterodontus francisci. The sequence continues at coordinate 56,347,771 of NC_090379.1, forward strand.
ATAGTGTCAGCAGTGGAACACAAGAACCATAAACAACAGAATAAAAACTACTGCTACAAACTCAGTACATGTTGATACAATGGATGTTAAGTCAGAAATAAATTATTCCCTAAATTAGAACAAAACAAATCTGATTACATTGGCACAAAATGAATGAATTCCATTTCAGAGCAAGTATTGTACCTTCTGTTTAAGAAATAGAAGAACCACATTTAAGTGTAGTGTGAGTGGTGGGCACTTAAAGATATAACAGTTGTTTCAAAGGGTTGTTTCAAAGTTTAAAGTACAGGCTAGAAAAGGAGGCCAAGAAATTACCTCGAGAGTCCACGAATTTAGCTAAAAGCAGGATGTTCTGAAGAAGATTGAATCTGCAACACTTAAATTTGGTAAGAATATAACAATGCATAGCAGGCAAAAAGGCCATTCAGTGCATCAAGACTAGTCTTCCCACAGCTGTAGAGAATATGCTCTATCATGATCTTTAGCCATTCCATTTTAACATCCGGAGCAAGGGATCTCGAAACATTTTCCCTGCCTCCAAAGATAAATCAGCAAAACTCCAAAATACCTCTCTGTTCTCCCATCCAACGTTGTAGACTTGTTGTCTTCTTAGAACTTGACATTTCCATGGTGCCAGCAGCTCAGGAACCATCATGTTCTACATAGCATTTAATTAGTTCCATCTGTACTTATCATGGTAAAACTCAACCTCATTTCTAAACATATATTCCTCCAGTTCTTTTTTAAAAGAGTTAATCAAAAGCAGTAACTTATTTTATTTGGGAGTTTGAAACTTTTAGCTATAACTCCATGAGAAAAAAACAATTTCTTTTAATCGTAAGTCTTGCTTGACGTTTGTTAATTTTCTGCTTATGTCCTGTAGTTCTCTTCTCACAGTCCAAGTAAAATAACCTGCTTGCATCAACATTACCCATTCCTCTTAACACTTTAAAAACTTGAATTATGTTTCCTGTCAACATTTTTCTAATGAAAACAAGTTCAGTTTTATGAATATAACTTGGACCCCATGCCCCAGAAATATCCATGTTGCTTTTCTCTGAAGTCTCCAATGGATCAATTCCTGTTCAAAGGTAGGGTGCCCAAAAATGCATGCATATTGCAAATTCCAAAAGTGGCCTCACCCGTGAGAGAGTTAAGTATAATTTATTTTCACTTACATAAAACATGAGTTCAACTTAAAGTTAGTTTTAATTGAAAGACTTCACATAGACAGAACTTTATATATTTGTTTGAGATTAATAGGGGCAGTCCTTGTTTAACCAATTAAATGCTCTAATCAAGAGACAGTGTTGCTGGTTAGAGTTAACCACGTACATTGATGAGAATTTTACACTCCCGGCCCCGCTCACCCACCTCCATGAGCGTTGTGAGCAGGTCAGGGGTTAAATTAGTCAAAGTGTGAAATCTGAGCCCAGTCCTCTGCGAACACAGATCTTCCAGTTTAACTACAATGGGTTTGGAGTCATCTGAGTAAGTTACTCTTGAGAGGTGGGTTGATGATTTTAATGTGGGTTTCTCAGATTTTGGCAGCCATTTAAATTTAATGCTGGTCGGGTTTCCCAGGGCTCATGAAATTCAGCAGTTAAAGGGCGATGGAAGCAACGGATCCAGCCAGTATGAGCTTTTCCAGCAGTGCTTGTGGACCAGGAGGAACAAGAGCACTTCTCCCAGCTCTTCAAGCAAACCTGCTACCCCATGATCAACCAACCTCACCCCTTGATCTTCAGACCCTCAGCAATCTTTCCCTCCCTCCGAGACCCCATGTCCCCCCACAACCCCTGATTTTCTCCATTCCATCCTTGTCAGGTGTTCTTCTGTTCGCTATGCCGTCTATGGCCTTCTCAAGTTCCTGTGATGAGGGTTCTTCATCTAACTCATCCATGACAAGAAGTTGTGGGAGAGCATGCAGCACAGACCATGAGATGCCCGGCTCACAGTAGTGTTCAGCCCAGCGGGACATCTGTTTACTTCTGTCAGTGAGTACTTCACCATCTGCCGACATCAGGGGCAACTTTGGTGATGGCAGGGCCAAGTGGCCTCTTGATCTCTTCGTACATAGCTCATAGATTTCCTTTGTCACATGAGGTCTCAGCACCTTGCTGTATGGCTGTGAAACATGGGTGACTTACAGATACCAGGAAAAGAAGGTCAATAATTTCTATCTTTGCTGTCTGCGGGTATATCCTGGCAGGACAAAATCACAAATGTGGCAGTTCTGTCAAAGACAGAGCTCCCAAGTGTATTGGCAGTAATCAAACAGAGGTGGCTTCGGTGGATCGGACACGTCCTCAGGTTGGAAGATGGTCGCATACCCAAGGTCTTTCTGTACGGTGAGGTAGCCGGGGCCAGGCGACCAGTGGGGCGCCCAAAGCTCCACTTCAAGGATGCTTCCAAGCGTGACATGAAGGCCCTAAATGTCGACGATTGCACTTGGGAGTCACTAGCTGGCGAAAGAGGGAAATGACGAATGGAGACACATCCTGTGGACTGGTGTGCACTACCAGGATGACCAGTCACTACAGCAGCTTGGCAACAGGTACTAATGTCAAAAATAACAACTCCCAGCGTCACTTGGCAGCTTCACATGCAGCACTTGTGCAGAACTGCCATCATACCTCCCTTTTTTCCTTCTCTATATTTTCTGGACACATTATATCCTTGTATATTAAGCACCCAGTCCTCACCATTTTTAGGTGGGCAGCATCCTAGTGAATCTATATTGTACCCTCTCTAAAGCCATAAGATCCTTGTATAGTGTGGAGCCCATAGTGTACAGAATACTCTGTGCAAGTCCTTGGTGTCTGCTTTGTCAGCTCATTTGCCTAACCTGGTGTTCCTACAAGTTAGTTCCCCAATGGCTACAGCTTGAGAGGTGGAAGGCTGCTGACTTTCCATTAAGGATACTTCAGGTGGCCTTGGAGGATTACCTAGAGGGCCTGGCTATAGACTGCAGCCTCTCAGCTTGGGCTCAGCAGTCTGGGCTGGCTAGCTGAGTGGCACAACTGGCTGGGTGTCTGCTGAGGAGGCAGGCATACAAACAGGTTGAGAGGGGACAGCAGCTGCCTCTCTCATGGAACCGCCAATCTCCTGGGTAAACACCCACGGGGTCTGCTAGCGAACAGCATGCGGGAGTAATGTGACATCCTGGAAGCCACTTTCAACCATGGCCTTCAAAGCCAAGATGGCTGCAGTCTAAGCTTCCATGGCAGCAGTTTGTGAAATCATTTAATTTTTCTGGCATTGCAGCCATGTTCTTGGTATAATGCTCCTAGCATTGATGAACTCAGCAATCTCTTCCCACTCCTTCCTGAGTAGATACCTGGAGGCCTTCCTGCTCCATGGGGGATAAAGATGTCTCTCCACCTCTCCACTGTCTGTTCCAAGGTCTTCAGTGCAGCATTGAAGAACCTCAGTGCCCGCCTGCTACTTCCTTCAGTCATTTGTTCTTTAACTTGTTCCACTGCTGGCTGCCTTTAAGTAGAATTCTGGACACCCGATATTGCTCCTCTGGATGCGGGTGCAGCCAATGGATAGTGCTGATGTATCGTTGTAACTAGCAGGCAGTATGGATATTGGGCTGGATTTTGTTGAGGTCCCGACGTTGGGATCCGTGGTGGGGTGGGGGCTGGAAGATCATTCTGGCAGTGGCCTGCCATGGAGCCCGATGCTGGGAGCGCTGGGCCCAGTCTTCCCAGCGATGGCGAGGCTCCGTGGCACCGCCCCCCTCCCCACTGCCGCTGGGTGACAAGTCTCGACTTTGAATATGTAAATTAAGAAAATGAATATATTTAAATAAAATTATCAGTGATGTTACCTGCTGCCCGGGATCTTCCAAGCGGCTGCTGGCACTCAAGCAACTTCACTTTCCCATCCAGGGAAGTGGGGTGGGGGGGGGGTGGGTACTTAGGATTTTCAGTGCAGTGGGTGGGGAGGGTTGGGGTCCAATGTGCATTAATAGTGTATGGGAGGGGGCAAGGGGGTGACCTCTGCACTTTGAACAGTTTGGGTGGGGGGGGGGGGAGGGGAAGGTCAAGTCTTGCATGTAAGTCTTCTGGGGGAGGGGAGAGGGCAACTATTATCTGTAAGTGTAATGGGGGGAGAAGGGGTGATATTTTTATTGTGGTGTACTTGGGGGATACAGTTTTCAATATTTAAATTTAGCAGGAAGTCTGGCTGCCCTTTAAAAATGGCGCATCCGCACAGGCAGCTGACACCGTTGCCAGTGCCGCAAAGCCCGCCCCCACCACGTGATTGGGTGTAAGGGGTGGGGGGGGGTGGTGGTGTGGACCGACCAGCGTAGTATCTTGAGCTGTCGCATGGTAGATCGCGGCAGCATGGTGGCATGCGGCCCGTACGTGTGAACTGCCAAGAGCGGTGGCAGGAGAATACAATTCAACCCATTGTGTGCAGCCGGAATTGATAAGTAAGTGACACGGGTAGTCTATGCCCTTCCTCCCCCACACTGTTCTCATTTTTGGGCATGATCCGATTTCTAGGCAATTATCTCACTGAATAAGATTGCTGCAGTTATTCCAGATGCTATTGCATCATGCACTCATTCACTAAGAGCTAGATTAATTCTGCTGCAGTTCATTTTGCGAAAATTTCCTCTTAAATTTAACAGAAGGATGCATATATATGTTCCAGTGGTGAAAAAGCTATCCCACTGTGCTACACCATGCCCTTTCCATCTTCTACTATTGCTTAGGGATGCTTAAAGTAGTTGAAACTCAGGTTTCATGTTTGCATGTTGGAACTGAGACAGGGTAATTTTATCTGAACCAGCTACACCAGCTGAACCAAGTTTTGGATGTAAATCAGACCAATGTATACAATATGACTTACATCTCAGGAGACATTTAGCATATGAACTTTAAGCAATTTCATCAAATTTAAGCAGGAACCAGGAAAGCCAGAAGCTCAGTCCTTACCCAGTGTGTTGGAATTGGCTCATTGCATATTGACTTGGTTCAGAGGTCTTAAGTATATATGCTGTCAGAGAGTCATGGGGGAATGTTATGCTCTTCCCCTGTAGTGGCTTTGGTGGTGGGGAGAGCATAAAATCAGCTGGGATGGTGATGGGGAGGGACCTTGCCACCTTCCCGCCTCTGCCAAAATTAAGTCTGGGGCGGGAAGGCCTGTGAACAGCCTTCCTGTTCTGCCGCCAATTGAGGCCCTTAACTGAGCAATTAATGCCCAATTAAATCCCGGCCATACAGTCAGAGCGGCACAGAAGGAGGCCAGTCGGGACATCAAGTCCATGCCGGCTTTCTGTAGTGCAATCCAATCAGTCTCATTCCTTGGCTCTAACCCCGTAGCCCTCAAGTGCCCATCCAATTTCCTTTTAAAATCATTAATTCTCTCCACTTCCTCCACCCTCATAGGCAGCGAGTTCCAGATCATTACCATTCAACATGTAAAATGTTCTTTTTCACGTCCCCCCTGCATCGCTTGCCCAAAACTTTAAATCTATGTCCTCTAGTCCTCGATTAGCTACTGGGAACAGCTTTTCTTTGTCTACCTTATCTAAACCTGTCATAATCTTGTACACCTCTTAACAAATCTCAATCTCCTTTGCTCCAAGAACAACCCCAGATTCTCCTACCTAACCTTGTAGCTAAAATCCCTCATCCCGGGAATGATTCTGGTAAATCTGTCAATCTGCACCCTCTCAAAGACCCTCACAACATTCCTAAAGTGTGGTGATCAGAACTGGACGTAATACTCCAATTGTAGCCTAAACAGAGCTTTATAAAGTAATAAAAACAAGAAATGCTGGAAATACTCAGCAGGTCTGGCAGCATTTATTGAGACAGAAACAGAGTTAACGTTTCAGGTCAGTGACCCTTCATCAGAACTGGCAAATACTAGAAATGTAATAGGTTTTAAGTAAGTAAAGTGGGGGTGGGGCAAGAGATAACAAAAGAGAAGGTGTTGATAGGACAAGGTCACAGAGAATAACTGACCAGAAGGCCATGGAGCAAAGGCAAACGGTATGTTAATGGTGTGGTGAAAGACAAAGCGGTAGTACAGAGAGGGTGTTAACTGACAGAAAAATGAACAGCCTGGCCCCAAGCATAAACATGAAAAAAAAATGTGTAGGCACAGTAGAAACAAATCAAACAAACTATAATAAAATAAACAAATAAAAAAAAGAAAAAAAGAACTAAATTGAAAATTAAAAAGGGGGGCCCGTCATGCTCTGAAGTTACTGAACTCAATGTTCAGTCCGGCAGGCTGTAGCGTGCCTAATCGGTAAATGAGGTGCTGTTCCTCGAGCTTGCGTTGATGTTCACTGGAACACCGCAGCAATCCCAGGACAGAGATGTGAGCATGAGAGCAAGGGGGGAGTGTTGAAATGGCCAGCAACCGGAAGCTCAGAGTCATGCTTTCGGACTGAGTGGAGGTGTTCCGCAAAGCAGTCACCCAGTCTGCATTTGGTCTCCCCAATGTAGAGCAGACCGCATTGTGAGCAGCGAATACAGTATACTACATTGAAAGAAGTACAAGTAAATTGTTGCTTCACCTGAAAGGAGTGTTTGGGGCCTTGGATAGTGAGGAGAGAGGAGGTAAATGGGCAGGTATTACACCTCCTGCGATTGCAGGGGAAGGTGCCGTGGGAGGGGACGAGGTGGTGGGGGTAATGGAGGAGTGAACCAAGGTGTCGTGGAGGGAACAATCCCTTGGGAATGCTGACAGAGGAGGGGAGGGGAAGATGCGTTTGGTAGTGGTATCACACTGGAGGTGGCGGAAATGGCGGAGGATGATCCTTTGGATGTGGAGGCTGGTGGGGTGGAAAGTGAGGACAAGGGGAACCCTATCGCGGTTCTGGGTGGGGGGGAAGGGGTGAGGGTAGAAGTGTGGGAAATGGGCCGGACATTGTTGAGGGCCCTGTCAACCACAGTGGAGGGGGGATCCTCATTGAGGAAAAAGGAAGAAATATCAGAAGCGCTGTCGTGGAAGGTTGCATCATCAGAGCAGATGCGTCGGAGATGGAGAAACTGGGAGAATGGAATGGAGTCCTTACAGCAGGCAGGGTATGAAGAAGTGTAGTCGAGGTAACTGTGGGAGTCGGTGGGCTTATAATGAATATTAGTAGACAGCCTATCCCCAGAGATGGAGACAGAGAAGTTGTGGAAGGGAAGGGAAGTGTCGGAGATGGTCCATGTAAAGGTGAGAGAAGGGTGGAAATTAGAAGCAAAGTTGATAAAGTTTTCCAGTTCGGGGCGGGAGCAGGAAATGGCACCGATACAGTCATCAATGTACCGGAAAAAGAGTTGGGGGAGGGAGCCTGAGTAGGACTGGAACAAGGAATGTTCGACATATCCCACAAAAGGTCAGGCATAACTAGGACCCATGTGGGTACCCATAGCAACACCTTTTACTTGAAGGAAGTGAGTGGAGTTGAAGAAGAAGTTGTTTAACGTGAGAAGTTCAGGAGGAGGGTGGTGGTGGATGGGGACTAGTTGGGCCTCTGTTCAAGGAAGAAGCGGAGACCCCTCAAACCGTCCTGGTGGGGGATGGAGGTGTAGAGAGATTGGACATCCATCGTGAAGAGGAGGTAGGTGGGGCCAGGAAACAGGAAATTGTCAAAATGACGTAGGGCGTCAGAAGAGTCACGGATGTAGGTGGGAAGAGACTGGACCAGGGGAGAAAAGATAGAGTCAAGATAAGAAGAAATAAGTTCAGTGGGGCAGGAGCAGGCTGACACAATGGGTCTGCCGGGACAGTCCTCTTTGTGGATTTTGGGAAGGAGGTAGAAGCGGGCTGTCTGGGGTTGTGGGACTATGAGGTTGGAAGCTGTAGAGGGAAGATCTCCAGAGGAGATGAGGTCAGTGACAGTCCTGTGGACAGTCGCTTGATGTTCGGTGGTGGAGTCATGGTCCAGGAAGAAGTGGCTGAGAGTTGGCAATGAGCCTCGGCAAGGTAGAGGTTTGTTGCACGTATTTGCCAAGGATTGTTTCCCAGATAGCTATGTGCCCACAATCTTCGAAAATTACACAACCAGTTTTGAAATTGACAGCAGCAGCACCACCCTTGTCTGCAGGTTTGATGACAATCTCGGGGTTAGACCTGAGAGAACGGAGTGCGGCAAGTTCAGAGGCAGGCAGGTTAGAACGAGTGATGGGGCAGAGAAATTGAGATGGCTGATGTCTCGCCGCCGACAGTTTTCAATGAAAAGATCAAGAGCAGGTAAGAGGCCAGAGGGATGGGTCCAGGCAGGGGAAGAATGCTGGAGGTGGGTGAATGGATCTGGTTGAGGGGAGGACTCCTGGTCAAAGAAGTGAGTCTGAAGGCGAAGGCGACAGAAGAAATTCTGTCGAGCACGAAATTCATTGAGGTGGGGGCGTAAGGGGATAAAACTGAGTCCTTTGCTGAGTACAGAACATTCAGTATCAGCGACGGGAAGGTCAGAGGGTATACTGAATACACGGCAAGGGGTCAGATCAGAAGGGGTGGGGTCAGAGGGTATGTGAAGGGGAAGAGGATCTGGAGGGACATTAGTCCCCATCAGCTGCTGGAGCTTGCATTCCTTAACAGGTTCCTGAAAGGAAGAAAAAAAGTTTTTTATTACTGCGTCAGATAAGACGAAGGATGAAATGAAACTGCGGAGTAGAACAGCTTTGCAATATGGAGAGGCAGTGCTCCTGGAGAGAAAGGTCAAGTGTGTACATGTGGTGGCACATGGCACTGAGTGTGGATCTCAGGATGCGGCAAGAACAGCAGTCTGAGGAACATATTTCTCAGAGATACCTGTATTCCTGGGTGGATTCAAAACATGAAGGGTGAAACTTCAGTTGGAATCCACGTGGAATAAGTCGGAGCCATAGACAGTCACTGAGGAAGGAGAGGGGTTATAAAGGTTCAGCTTAACTTCCTCACTTCTGTACTCAATACCTCTATTTATGAAGCCCAAGATCTCATACACTTTGCCCTGCCAGCTTCAAAGATCTATACACATGCACCCGACGTCCCTCTCTGTCCCTGCACCTTCCTTAGAACCATGCCATTTAGTCTATATTGCCTCTCCCTATCCCTTCTGCAAAAATGCATCACCTCACACTTAATTGTATTAAATTTCATCTGCCATTTGTCTGCCCATTCTGTTAGCCTATTATGTCCTGTTGCAATCAATTGGTATCATCCTCACTGTCTGCCACACGCCAAGTTTGGTATCATCGGCAAATTTTAAAATTTTACTCTGTATTCCAATAGCCACGTCATTTATATATATCAAAAAAGCAGTGGCCCTGGCACTGATCCTTTGGGAACACCACTGCCTGGCATCTCCCAGTCTGAAAAACAACCATTTACCACGACTCGCTGTTTTCTGTCCTGAAGCAAATTTTTTATCCAAGCTTTTTTTTATTTGATCGTGGGATGTGGGCGTTGCTGGCTAGGGAAGCATTTATTTCCCATCCCTAATTGCCCTTGAGAAGGTGGTGGTGAGCTGCCTTCTTGAACTGTGGTAGTCCTTGGGGTGTAGGTACACCTACAGTGCTGTTAGGAAGGGAGTTCCAGGATTTTGACCCTGTGACAGTGAAGGAACAGCAATATAGTTCCAAGTCAGGATGGTGTGTGGCTTGGAGGGGAATTTGCAGGTAGTGGTGTTCCCGTGCATCTGCTGCCCTGCCCTTCTAGATGGTAGAGCTCATGGTAGAAGGTGAGTTGCTGCAGTGCATCTTGTAGATGGTGTATCGGTGGTGAAGGGAGTGAATGTTGTGCCAACCAAAGCAGGCTGCTTTGTCCTGGATGGTGTCAAGCCTCTTGAGTGTTTATTTAGAGATACAGCACTGAAACAAGCCCTTCGGCCCACCGAGTCTGTGCCGACCAACAGCCACCCATTTATACAAATCCTACATTAATCCCATATTCCCTACCACATCCCCACCATTCTCCTACCACCTACCTACACTAGGGGCAATTTACAATGGCCAATTTACCTATCAACCTGCAAGTCTTTGGCTGTGGGAGGAAACCAGAGCACCTGGTGGAAACCCACACAGTCACAGGGAGAACTTGCAGACTCCACACAGGCAGTACCCAGAACTGAACCTGGGTCACTGGAGCTGTGAGGCTGCGGTGCTAACCACTGCGCCACTGTGTTGTTGCAGCTGCACCCATTAAGGCAAGTGGAGAGTATTCCATCACACTCCTTGTGCCTTGTAGTTAGTGGACAGGAATTGGGGAGACAGGAGGTGAGTTACTCGCTGCAGAATTCCCAGCCTCTGACCTGCTCTTTTAGCTACAACATTTATGTTTCTGGTCCAGTTCAGTTTCTGGTCAATGGTAACCCCAGCTGATAGTGGCCTTCTTATTCCATGAGCCTCAATTTTGTTAACCAGCCTTTTATGTGGTACTTTGTCAAACACTTTCTTAAAATCCATATAGACAACATCCATTGCATTCCCTTCATCAGCCTTCTCTGTACTTCATGAAAAACTTCAATTCGGTTAGCCAAGCATGATCTGCCTTTTACAAATCCGTGCTGACTTTCTTTAAATGACTCAAATCTCTCCATGTACATGTTAATTTTTTTCCCTGATTATTGTTTCTAAAACCTTACCTACCACTGATGTTAAACTGACCAGCCTGTAGTTACTAGGAATGTCCTTACACCCTTTATTGAATAAGGGTGTCACATTTGCCACTCCCCAATCCTTTGGCACTTCCCAGATATGTAGGGAAGATTGGAAGTTTATGGCAAGCCCTTCCACTATCTCCACTCCCACTTCCTTTAGCAACCAGGGATGCAAGCCATTCAGACGAGGCGACTTATCCATTCTAAGCACAGCCAGCCTTTCCAATACATCCGGCCTGTCAATTTTCACCTCATCCATTACCTCTACCATCTCTGTTTCTACTGATATTTTGTCAACATCCTCTTCCTTAGTAAACACCGATACAAAGTACTCATTAAGTAGCCTAGTTTTGTCCTGCACCTCTAAGCAAATATCACTCTCATTGTCTCTAATAGGACCCACCCTACCTGTCACAACCTGCATACAATTTACATGTTAGTAGGTTCTTGGGTTTCCTTTTATGTTAACTGCTATTTTATTGTCATATTCTCTCTTTGCCAGCCTTATTTTCCTCTTCACTTCCTCTCTCAACTTATTGTATTTGGCCTGGTTATTGCTTGAAGAATTCACCTGGCATGCATTACACATCATTTTTTTTTGTTTCATCATATTCTCTATCTCCCTCGTCATCCAAGGAGCCCTGGTTTTGGTTCCCCTATCTTTAGTTCTTGTTAGAATGTACCTAGTCTGTACCTGAAACATCCCATCGTTAAAGATCACCCGTTGTTCCATTTCAGTTTTTCCTGTCAGTCTTTGGTACCATTTTACCCTGGCTAGATCCCCTCTTAACCCATGGAAAGTTAATAATATGAGCTATAATACAAGCTGTAAGTCTGATAAAAGTTTCACCTTCGGAAAAGACAGGGTATAACTCAATAACCCATGTGCTATTTTCACTTCAGTTTCTTGCGCCATCGAATCTACATCGTTCAACTGCTTTGTAATTGTTTATATTACAGTTAAAAACAATTATTATTTATGGAATAATTCTTGATTAAAATGCCAAATATTTGTATTTGTTTCCATGGAAATGTTGCAATACGTGGACACATATGCTACAGAATCAAGGAATCATTCTCAGGAACTCCACAGTTTTTTCCTGTGGCATCTCAGAAATGCTATTCAACCCATTCATTCTTCCTTATTACAAGGTAGATCTCTCAGTTTTCTATTCCTGCTTTAATGTTAGCAACACTTTATTATAATACAATCATTTAAGTAAAAAGTGCTAACTTTATTGATCCTTAATAAACTGTATCCGACCTTTACGTTTTGAATCAGAGGACATTCTTAACTACCCCATTTGGACAAGATCATGAAGCATATGTTTTTGCTTGCTCCACTCCTCTGCTGCCCCAAAGTGTATATTCTTTGATAATCTGATTTTGTCTCCCAAAAACACATGGAACCTGAGGCTATATAAACGGGGGTGGAAAGTACAAACTATACAAATCATTGATTAGGCTGTGGTTAGAAGATCGTATCCAGTTTTAGACCCCCTACTTTAGGAAAGATGGCAAGGCCATAGACAGGGTACAGAATAGATGCACTAAGATGATACCAGGAATGAAAGGCTTTAATAATGAGATGAAAATAGAGAAGCTGGAGCTCTTTTCATTAGAACAAATAAAGTTATGAGTTTTGATAGATGCGTTCAAAACTGAATAGTTTTAATAAGGTAGATAGCAAGAAACTATTTCCACTGGTCTATGAGTAGGTAATTAGAGAGAGTCGCCAGGAATTTCCTTGGGGGTTCTCCCAATCAGCCACTGTAATTTTGGCTGAAACGCAAGATTCACGCCTGAAAGGGAGTTTCCACCGATCTTCCGGCGAAATTATAGTGGTTGACTGGGGGGATTCCGCCAAGGAAAATCCCGATAAGTTTAAGATCATCACCAAAAGAACAATGGAAGGGACTAGCAGAATTATTTTTGTACAGAGCATTGTTAAGACATGGAATGTCCTAACAGAGGCAGTGGTGGAAGCAGAATCCATAATAGCTTTTATAAGGGAAGTGGATAGAAATCTGAGAAAAAAAATGTAAAATGTCATGAGGCAAATGCCAAGAGAATGGGACTAAGTGGATACAGAACCAGTACAAATATACTTCTGTTGCTGTGCATTGTATAGAAATGAATCTAAAATAATAACACAATGGATATATGAAGAAGATTTTTTTGAAGTTTGATGTTACACAATAAAAGCAGAATTGGTCACCTAAGTAGGCCCATGAAACCTCCATGGGCGAAAGAAAGAGTTGATTTCAGAAATGCAATGTTTGAGTGCTGAAAAATGAACTTTTTAAGATGAATTATCAGGGGGCCGACCAAAAATATTCAGGAGCTATATTGTTGAATGCCAGCATATAAATTAATGTGAAGAAAATGTGGGCTAGGATCTCTTTGAAAGATTAAATGATTAAAAATTTGAGCTTACAATCAAGAATATCAGGACCATAAGCTTCAAATTTGTGGTGGCACATTAATACAGTGTGCATAGGTCCTTGACTTATGGCCTGTTTATACTGGACTTGGAAGAGGAAATCAGAGATGGCAACCAACCTACATGATTGCAATACTTACCAGTGACTGATTCCAGAGCAGCATTAACAGAATCCTTTCAGTTAAGCAGGAAATCCTGGATGTGGGCATAGCTGTGGTGAAGAGAGAGACAAAAAAAATTGGAAAATATAATAAATAAGATAATTTGCTTTAACTGTTATCCAAGGTTTTGAAAAGTTGAAAATAGCTTTAATTTGGACCATAGCATGTAGATTACTGACATGGACCAAATACTCACATTACTGCAAAGATAATGAGCAAACCGACATTGCCAAAATTTATCATTCATTCCCAGACCTAACATTACATTTTAGCAATTTGCCCAACCAACATTTCTGTAAACAAAAGCAAAACAATTGAAGGCAATAAGTGAATGAACGAAGTGAAATACTTCTGTATACTAACACTTTTGAAAATTTGGAGTCATTTTGGCGGACCCCAATCGGACGTTCAGCGAGAGTCTGTGGGAACAGCCAATAGCTAGGCTGGGACCCACATACATTGGGGGATAGCACTCCTGCCTGATTCCAACAAGGTCATTGCTATAAGGAGAGTGGGGCTAGCGTAGACACCAAAAGTTAGAGTTCTCATATCCTGAGGATTCATTCGGACAAAGTGTGTGGCTGACAAGGTATGCCTAGTCCGATAATGACTACCTTCCTGATAGAGGTGAAAGCAAGGCCCACCCGGGACCAGTCTGAGATTGAGGCTGAGCCCCTAATCATTTGGGAACAAAATATTTTCCCACAATTTTTAAAGTATTCCCTAAACATAGGGGATGGGGACACCAAGACGTTTCTTCCACTGAGACCCAGCATCATCTGCCCAGTCTTTAGACTTTTCAGAGCCTCAAACATGGCAGGTGTTCTAGATGCACTCCTAGTGACAAAGCACCTGCCATTTACAGACAATTAGGGAACTTCCTCCTGACCCATTTCCTCTATCATTAGGTCAAGAATGGGCTGTTTGCGAACAATTCCATAGTCTTCAGTTCCATTCACAATTCTCCTAATAGTGAAGCAATCCATGCCAGCTTACAGCAGGCTTTGGACAACACTCAGGCTTAGGTTGACAAGCACCAGGTTACATGCCACATAAGAGACAAGCATATACCCTTTGACCTTTAACAGCATTATCATCACTATGGGAGGCAGTGGCGTAGTGGTAATGTCACTGGACTAGAAACCCAGGCTACTTCTCTGGAGACATGGGTTTGAATCCCACCATGGCAGATGGTGAAATTTGAATTCAATTAATCTGGGAATTAGAAAGCTAGTCTAATGGTGACCATGAAGCCATTGTCAATTGTTGTAAAAATCCATCTGGTTCACTAATGACCTTTAGGGAATGAAAGCAGCCATCCTTACCTGGTCTGGCCTATATGCGACTCCAGACCCACAGCAATGTGGTTGACTCAGAAGTGGCCTAGCAAGCCACTTAGTTCAAGGGCAATTCATGAGCAATAAATGCTGGCCTAGCCAGCAACACTCACATCCCACAAACAAATTTTTAAAAAAATGTCTTCTACTATCAAAATCTTGGACATCATTATTGACCAGAAGCTCAATTGGACCAGCTGTATAAATACCTACAAGAGAAAGTGGAGGCTAAATAGTCTGTAATGAGTGGCTCACATCCTGGCCCTTCAATGTCTTGCCACCATCTATAATGCTCAAGTAGGAATGTGATAGAATGTTTATCACTTGGTTGGATGGGTGGGGCTGCAGCACCATCCAAGAAACTCAACACCATTTAGGATAGAGCAGTTTGCACTGCAGCAAATCACCAAGGTTACTTTGATAGCACCTCATTCCCCTTGCAACTTTTAACACGAAGAAGGAGAAGTACAGCAATGCCAAAGGGAACACCATCACCTCCAAATTTTCCCCCTAATTCACAAAGCATCCTGAACACTGATCCTTCATTGTCACTGGGCCAAAACCCTGACATACCCTACCTGACAAAATTGTGGGAGTGCGATCACCACAAGAACTGCAGTAGATCAAGGAAAAGGCCCACCAACATCTTCTCAGGGCAACTGGATATGGGCAAAAAATGCATCCTTATCAGAATCACCCATTATTCTGAGAACAAATTAACAAGATGCTAATGAGTAACACATTATGTGTTACTATGAGGATGCCTTAGGTTTGATCTTGGATCCATGCTAAGTTAACAGACTTCAGCTGGGCAGCAGCTGATCTGCTATGATTGTCTACAGTCTCCTTATGCCAGCAAAGAGAAAAATCATCTGGTGTTCCCATCCCTAATTACTCTCTAGTGACTCTTTGCTGGAAAGTGCCCATATGTTAGGATGCAGAGCGAGGACAAGATTGGGCATTACTATTCTTTGCTGTGAACAGAGGTGCTAAGCCTTACTGTGTCAGTCGTTGTTACAGCTTCTTTTCTCATCCATGCTTAAGTTCTTAAGTTACACACTGAAGAAAAGAAAATAATTTCATTGAAAAATCATGTTCCTGAAAACCTGGTTTATGGTAATATAAATATTATTCTCTAGATAAATAAAGGGAGAAGCATAAAATGTGCTCTTGGAGGAAGGAATGATGATGTCATTATGACATTCTGACCAGTCCTTAGAGACCTGAAAAATGAGGAACATGATACCAAACTACCAAATCATGTGGGACTCTGGAAATCTGTGTAACTCACCAATGTACCACATATACCATTTGTTTACATGACAGAACTATTATATTTCTATTCCACTGGGCAATATAATGGCCTTTTATAGACCTTTGCTTAATGTCAACTGAGATTAAACAGCTAAAGTTTCAACAATAAAAATGCGGACACAGCACGACCAGAGTTGAACCTAGTGAACAGTTTTGGACAAATGTCTTCTATATTATGATTCTTAACTATAATTAAGTTACAATAGAATGTAGAAAATGGGAAGCTAAGGAAATTATCAATGATTTGGTCCAAATCAAATAAGAAAGTATGCAAGACTATTTTGATTTGAAGCATTTACATCTTAGCAACAGTAGTTGCAAGGAAGAAAGTGTGGAGAACAAGACAAGTAATAATCTGCCTGAGTTAGATTCATTTTTCTCAGATGTCATGACTTGGAAGTAAATAGTTTGTGCACTGTTACAGCCAGGTGAGGACGGGGGTCTCAGGCTCCCTTGTCGCCCTTTCTCTGGTTTGACTGCAACAGGGTTTATCCTTTTTTAACACAGTGATTGAACTTACAACCTAAGTGAGTGCTTGCTCCTGTTCCTCTAATATAATTGCGAAAGAACCAACAGACAGGTTTTCTTGAGTTTAAATAAGAAAGATATGAGTTTATTATCCTTGACACTCTAAACTGGTTAAAACTACTAAAATATGCTACACATCCACACACGCATTCACATGAGAGTCTTACACACACACACACACACAAGTAGATTACAGAGGGAAAACAGCTTTGGTGGTTGGAGTAGAGTCTGGAATAAATGGAATTTAAATACTGAATATCAGTCCCAGAGTCCGCAGTTGAAATTGTAGTCCTGACGTCCTCTCTGGGCCACATGCATGGTTGTGGGCTTACTTCTCAGGCTCTGGAAGGCAGAAGAGGGACTTTGATCCTTGTCCCCCAGATATTGGCTGTGCTGATCTGTAGGTTTGAGGCTTTAGCAGTTGTAGCTGAGGTTTCTCTGGATTTTTACTGGAGAGAGAGAGAGAGAGAGAGATGCTCCCTTGATGGCTTACAGTTACTGTCCTGCTTTCTCAGTCCAAGTTTAGTCTCTCCAGAGCTTCACAAGTAGTCACATGACATTCCCAAATCTCTTTGTGTTTTTAATAAGGTCCTTCTGGTAGCTTCTCTGATATTCAAGACTTTACTCCTCAAACTGCGCAGTCACACTTGATGGGGATTGGCTCTTTCAACGACAATGGATGTCGATGGCTCTTGATAACCACACTGATAAAGTCATTTCAGGTAATTTAATCAGAGAGCACCCCATTGTTCTGGCTAGGTTGAATCAGTCATGCTGTCTCCAGTCTACTCTGTTCGTGTTTCATATGTAAATTGAAGTGGCCATCTTGGCTGCCAGCTTTTCTTTTTAAAAGTTATTTGTTACAATTTCCAGTAAAAGTCTCAGGCAAGGTTCCAACCAATGAAATTAATATTTCCCATTTGGCATGTAGGGTTTTCATGACAGCACAAATAAAGCTAACCTTGACACTTCACACCTTGAGCTTATTAGAGTTTTGCAACTGTGGCAAAAAAGCATATCACTAAAAAGAGAGATTATCTTCTCATTATCTTGTTGTTGCACATGAATTGGTAGCTGTGTTTCTACACTACAACAGTGACTACACTATAAAAAATACTTAATTGACTGTAAAATATTTTGGGACATCCAGAGGTCATGAAAGGTGCTATATAAATGCAAGTCCTTTTTTAAAATATATTTTTCCTCAGGGGAGGTGCTGTAGTGGTGATGTCACTGGACTAGTAATCCAGAACCCAGGCTAATGCTCTAGGGGCATGGGTTTGAATCCCACCAGGGCAGAAATTTGAATTCAATTAATCAATCTGGAATTAAAAATTCAGTCTAATGGTGATTATAAACCATTGTCGATTGTAAAAACCCATCTGGTTCACTAATGCTGTCCCTACTCAGCTGACTCCAGACCCACAGCAATGTGGTTGACTCTTAAATGCGCTCTGAAATGGCTTGGCAAGCCACTCAGTTCAGAGGCAATTAGGGATTAGGCAATTAGACAAATAATAAAACAAACAGCTCCCAGAACTGATCACAGTAATCCTTATGGGGTCTGACTCAACCGAAGCATCAGTTCCTAACTTTCATATTCCAAACCTCTTGAAATAGAGGCCAACGTTCACCTTTTTCAGTGTACTTTTTTAATTCATTCATAGGATGTGGGTGTCGCTAGCTAAGCCAGCATTTATTGCCCATCCCTAATTGTCCTTGAGAAGGTGGTGGTGAGCTGCCTTCTTAAACCGATGCAAACCTTGAGGTGTAGGTACATCCACAGTCCTGTTAGGAAGGGAGTTCCAGGATTTTGACCCAGCGACAGTGAAGGAATGGCGATATAGTTCCAAGTCAGGATGGTGTGTGGCTTGGAGGGGAACTTGCAGGTGGTGGTGTTCCCAAGCATCTGCTGCCCTTGTCCTTCTAGGTGGCAAATGTCGCGGGTTTGGAAGGTGCTGTTGAAGAAGCCTTGGTGAGTTGCTGCAGTGCATCTTGTAGATGGTACAAACTGCTGCCACTGTGTATCGGTGGTGGAGGGAATGAATGTTGCAGGTGGTGGATGGGGTGCCAATCAGGAGGGCTGCTTTGTCCTGGATGGCGTCAAGCTTCTTGAGTGCTTTTGGAGGTGCACCCATTAAGGCAAGTGGAGGCTATTCCATCACACTCCTGACTTGTGCCTTGTAGATGGTGGACAGGCACTGGGGAGACAGGAGGTGAGTCACTCGCCGCAGAATTCCCAGCCTCTGACCTGCTCTTGTAGCCACAGCATTTATGTGGCTGGTCCAGTTCAGTTTCTGGTCAATGGTAACCCCCAGGATGTTGATAGTGGGGATTCAGCGATGGTAATGCCATTGCATATCAAGGGGAAATGGTTAGATTCTCTCTTGTTTGAGATAATGTTACAACCGACCGCCCAAGTCAAAGCCCCCAATCAAAATATACAATTCTGATTGTGGTGGGAGAAATGCACTGTTAATTCAATCCCGTCCCTCCACAGATCACCTAACATATCATTTTAAACTTTCCAAATTAAAGAAAGACCCAGCCAAATTGTACCATCTATTAACCCCCAAATGAGGATCACCAAACCAAGTGTCTTTAGATCAACAAATTAACTGTTTATTTAAAAAAACTAAATTCTTAAACACTACTAAGAACAACATCTAAAATAGAAAAAAATTAGTGTCCTTGCAGATTTACGCTCCTGCCGAATGTGGAACAGTCCAAGGTTGCTTAAAGTCTTCACAGCCATCCGATGGGGGGAAAAAAAAGGTTCGTCATTCTTTGACTCAGTCTCTGGAGCTTGTTGCCTTAAAGCAGTACTGCTCCTTTTCTAGCCTTAAAGGCACACTGCATTCTTCCCGGAAAAAAAACTACAGGATCATAACAATGGTTATTGCCTAGCACTTATGTGGTGCGAATGTTACTTGCCACTTATTAGCCCAAGCCTGGCTGTTGTCCAGGTCTTGCTGCATATGGACATGTGCTGATTCAGTATCTGAGAAGTTGCAAATGGTGCTAAACATTGTGCAATCATCAGCAAGTACCTGTGCACAATTAAAATCACTAGTATTTAGTACCTGTGCACTAACTTTTATGAATTGTGTACATGGATACACAAATCTCTGCTCCTACACAGCTCTTAGTCTCTCCCCATTAAGAAAATCTGACTTGTCTTTCCCAAAGTGGATGATCTCACAATTCCCCACATTGAATTCCAGCTGCCACTGTTTTATCCACTTAGTCTATGCCACTTTGTAACTTCCTCCTCTCATCTGCACAACTTACTTTGCCTCTTAACTTAGTGCCAGCTGCAAACTTGGATACAGAACTCTTCATTCCTTAAACCAAGTCATTAATATAAACTGCAAAATGCTGAGGCGCTACTAAAATCCCTACGGAATACCACATGTCACATCCCACCAATCAAAGTACATTCTCTTTTTCCCTACTCTCTATTTCCTGCATCCCAACCAGTAACCAACCTATGTCACAAAGTTACTTCCCATTCCGTGCACTTTCAATTTGGATAATTTCTTAATAATTGCTCCAGTTTCCTGGATAGATTCAGGAATTCATGCAATGCTGCTGACTGAGATTTGCAGCATGTATAAAACTGTCACCCTCCTAAGAAACATCATCAGAAAGAGCCTTGAGGAAGAAGAGCCCCAGGCATTGAAGGGGACCATAAGGAGGAACAAAAACAGCTTGAAGAGATAGTCAAAAAGAACCTTGTGCCAGCTGTGAAAGCCATTCAGCAACTCTCATACAGGAGGCCTTTTAACTTCATCTTCCTTGTGACTTCCACAGCCATGTCTTCACTTATAGCACCTTAAGTCTTCTACACACTCACAGATTTCCCATTTATGCCACTTGAGGAAATATAGTATCAAACTTTTTCAAAAATATTGTCTATTCACATAACTTCAGTACTAACAGATTGTGGGTTCAAGTCCCACTCTGCAGACTTGAATATATAATCTATGCTGCCACTTCAGAACTGTACTGAGGAAGTCATTCAGATAAGTTATTAAAATGAGGTTCCTTCTGCCTCTCAGGTGGCTGTAATAGATCCAATGGCACCATTCGAAGAAGAGCAGGAGAGTTCTCCTTGCCCAATATTCATCCCTCAATTAACATCACTGGAACAGATTATGTGGTCATTATCACATTCCTGTTTATGGGATCTTGCTGTGTGAAAGTTGGTTGCTGCCTTTTCCTATATTACAACAGTGATGACACTTCATTGGCTGTAAAGCACTTTGGGACATTCTGAAGCAATGAAAGGCAATATATAAATGCAAGTTCATTCTTTCTTAACTGTTCTGACTCAGTGGAGGGAATATTAACACTGAGTTAGTGGTCACATATCTGGGCTTGAGTACACTGTTGGATAACAACCCAGTATTTAGAGACCATGGGGTAGCTTTTAACCCCAACAGTTGTGCAATGGCATTTTAACGGATTCAGGAGCACAGGCTAACCATGACTGCTGAACCATGCTGGGAGTTACAGAGTGGCCAGAATGCTGGGGACTGTTCCCATGGGTCACCAGCATCCTCAGGCTCCCGATTCAATTTGTGTTCCTGCCTGCTGGTGTCGGTTGGGAGACTGTCCTCCATCATTCTCCCTCACCCGCACTGAATGCATCCCCAGTTAAAATTGACCCCCATATTCTAGTTTTTACTCACCAGAGCTGGCTGGAGAGAGGCTCAAACACTACAGGAATGCTACCATTAAAACAAAGGCTCACTCCCAACAAAGATAGTACTAGGTCTGAAATGGATGAGCTTGGAACAGGTAAATATGTATAAATACAAAATGATACTGAGCTAAGGAAACCATAAGCTCAATGTAACTTGGTACTTAGATTGGATAGCTTATTCAACAGCCTGCCACTTAACATGTTGAAAGCTGACTCAGCTGAAACATTCACATAATAAATGGACAAATTCTGGATTCAGTGGGGAGTTAAGATATGGCTTCATGCCAAGACACAATGTGCTGTATATACAACTAAAAGTATTTATTTAGTAATCCTGGATACTCTAAATATTCTCCACTTCAGTTCTCAGTCAGAGGAATTCATGTTGTAAAAGTTTGGCTGCTTTGAATAATAAACTTTACACTCTAGTAACAGCCTCTGGTGATGTGTGGGAGTTAATTTGTATTGTACAGGAATTTTGGCATCAAAATGTGGTTTCACAAGGGAAAGAAGATGAACTACTATTTCCAGAGGAAGTAAATTGTTTTAAAAACATGTTTGCATTTCTTATGACTGAAGCAGTTCTATCTAAGTGGTCTTCCCATTCTACTTGCGTAAAAGTCTTTCAACCTCTGTCAATACCAACTGAAACATAATCCATATCATACAAATTTGAACTTTGATTTCCTGATGTTCGTACTAGGAGTAAGCCATTCATTTATTACTGCCAGTGTTACAATAATGTCAATTGGAAAATCCAGGTGCATTGAGCACTTGACTTTCAACCAGCATGATAGAGTTCCTATGCTGCCTGATACTCAAACTTAGTTAATTTAGTTGAAAGTTTTATTAGTTCTGAGATGGGATAAAAAGTAGCAATAGATATACACACATTTACAATTTTACTGCAAAGAGTGAAATGACAATATTGTCTAATTTAATGGAGGAAAACAGAGATTTCCTAACTAGCCCGACCTAAATTATATGTTCTGGCTGCTGATCACAGAGAGGCCAGCAGCATGCAAAATGGTTAAAGCAAAAACGTTACCAAACATACTCAAGTATTTATTCTGATGTTTCACAGTTATTAAAATATAAGGTGATAAAAATCTCAATAAATATATTCATTTTAGGACATGGCAGACAACTGGTTTAGCCATTCACCACCAGACCTGCTGGACCGTAAAGCATTACCAGGTCCTGCAATTGTCTGCTAAAACTGCTCATTGTTCCAGGATCATCCTGGAATGCAAAGATAATCCCCAGCTTCTTTTCTCTACTGCACACCGCCTTCTTAAACCCCTCTCCCCTGTATCCTCCACCCTCACCTCCAACAGTAAGTGCAAGGAGCTCATGGACTTCTTTGTCATTAAGATCGAGACCATGTAATCAGCTGCCTCTGCTGCATCCCTCCCTTCCACTAGCCCACCGAGCCCAAATTTCCTCTCGGTTTCCTCCTGCCCTAGCCCTGAACTCGCATATTTCTCTAATTCCTCTCCTATCTCCCCTGATGCCCTCTCTAAGCTTATCTTGTCCATGAGACCCACCTCTCCCTCCCTTGACCCTATTTTCACTAAACTGTTGACTATTGAACTTCCCCTCCTGGTTCTCATGTTAGCAGATGTTGTTAACAGTTCTCTCTCTTCAAGTATTGTCCCTCTCTTCTTTAAATCTGCTTTCATCACCCCCTCCTTAAAAAAACAACACTTGACCCATCGTTCTTGCAAATGGAAACGTGGCTTAAAAATGATGAGGACTGGGCACTTAATATTCAAGGAGACAAAGTGTTCAGAAAAGATGAAGAAGGAACAAAGGGAGGGGGGAGGTCAGTACTGATTAAAGAAGGCATTGTAGTGTTGGAAAGGGAGGATGTTCTTGAGGAGGCTGTCATGCACAGCGGAAGTGTGATGATACAATAGTCATGGACTAACTCTGAAGAGTTATGAAAAACAGACTTTGTCTTTAAAAAAGTATTTTAAAAAGTAAACAATGGTCCAAAATGACCACCAAAGAAAAGGGGATTGGTCTTTCGTGTATTCAAACCGTCTGACAAAGACAAAGGACAAATCATCAAAGCCAAAGATGTTAATGGAACCCATCTTACGCCTATCCTAAAACATTCCAGAATTGAATGTCTTCTTCTGAAACAAAGGAGGTGTGAAGTAGCCATGTCCTGGGCCATTGTGCAATCACCATGGGGAAGAGATGAGAATGTCTCCTACCAGGATGTGACAGGTGACACAGTTTGACCTTAAAAAATTGACAGCCAGAGAGACAGAGAGAGAGAGACTGACCCAGAAGGTGAAGCTACTTGTAACAGATTGAGTTCCAACCAAGCCAGGAAGCACAGTACCCTGCTGAAAAAATCCTACATCTACAGTATACAGCAGTGAGAGCTAGAAGTAACCCACCATCTTCAACAGAACTTTCAATCAAGAGAGTAATCTACAATCATCTCAGGCCTACATCCATCTAGAACTTGATTCTCAAGAGAATTCAACAGGTTTATTGTAATCTTTCCCCCCATTAAAAGCCACCTTCCTCCTTCACTTCTCTATCTGTTTCGTCATGTGTCTCTGTCTATGTGTGTTTGTGTACGCGCGCATGAGCGAATGCGTGAGTAGATGTGGTTGCGACAATTTCAGGATAAGACGTATTGATCAATAAACAATTGACTTGCTGTTTTTAAAACCTACAAGAAAACCTGCCGCTGTCTGTTTATTTGCAAAGTAAAACACCAAGGGGCTAAACTCTAATATACTTACTGCGGTCAGGTGGGGAGTTGAACAGTGGGAACCACCCACGTCACACCACTTGGCCATAAGAGTGCAAAAACAGAATCCATTTGGTTAGAGTTGAGAAGCAAAAAGGGTATGATCATGTTACTGGGGGTATTCTATCGGCCTCCAAATAGTGAGAAAGAGAAAGATGAGTAAAGCTGCAAGGAAATATCAGAGGTGTGCAAGAAACCTGACCACCAGAATGTTCTCTTTACTTACCTTCTGACTCCCAATCTTCAGGAAGCTGCAACATGAGCGTGATGACGTCATAGAGATGCTCACTCGCTCGCTGCGCAGACTCAGAGTTTCCCTCTTTGATGTCCCGAACTGCCAGCTCAGATAGGTTTTTTACTTTTAACACTTACCTGCAATTCTTGCTATGTATGTCCGACCCAGCCCCGGCCTGACCCAGACCCAACCCGACCCGCACCCGGCCCGACCTGACCCAAGCCCGAAAGCCGGACCCAGAAGAGTGACCCAACCCAAAGCCCGACACATGTTGTCAGGTCCCGTCGGGTTGGGATTGGGTAGCAGGCCTTTAATTTGCAATATATTTTTTAATATGGCACCTGGAGTTTGAACAAAGCCAATAGATTTCTCCTTTAAGTGAGCAATGATTCTTACTTGTTTATATTGAAGAGGTCTGACAATGATATGTGTACAATTGTTACTGTTTTCTGCAGAATACAGTGGCTTTATTGCATATGGAAGTTTTAATTATGTATATGGAAGAGTGAAACAATACAATTTGGTCGGAAAAATAAGGAGCAGCAATATAAAGTAAATGATACAATTTTAAAGGGGCTACAGCAACAGAGGGACTTGCAGTTGTATATACACAAATCTTTGAAGGTGGCAGGACAAGTTGAGAAGGCTGTTAAAAAGCACCTGGGATCATTGGCTTGATTAATTGAGGCATCACGTACAAAGGCAAGGAAGGAATAAATTCTCACCCAGTAGCCAACCAAAAAGTGAAACTGCACAATCTGGGGCAATAATATACCCAGACGGAAGCAGAACTGAACATAAATCAAAATAAGAAGTCAATGGAGTGTAATCTTCATGAAATTTTGTTTGTCTACAAATGCAGAGTACAACAACATAAATTGTGTCAAGTGCATTCATGTGATATTAACATGACAAAATGCTTCTTCACCCAGAAAAGGTTTTCCAAACAATTTTTCATGAAAATAAGAGCATTAAAGCCAATGGGGGCTACTTCAATTGCCCCTGAGACCAGGCACAGGGATCACGATGCATGACTAACCAGCTGCCGTTGACTCGCCAACTTTGTGCTGCTGCTGTTTTAAATGATTTCAGCATGCAGCTAGCTCTAACCATGCTGTTGTTTGGCTGGATGTCTGAGCAGGGGCCAATATCGTGAGTGGCTAGTACCTGTTAAAGTAGCCTGCACCTCTTAAAGGGGAGGTACATTGTGGCTGGAGCAGTTGTTGGCAGTCATGCAGGAAGTGAATGCAACCTAGGAACATTGAATAATAGTACAGCATGGGAGAGAGTGGGGGTTTTGGAAGCTGTACTGGATGCCTTGGTGGAGGAGGTGGAAAGTAGAAGAGATGTCCTATATCTGTAGCGGGCCAGGAGAACCTCAAGACACAGAAGACAGAAAGCTCAGAAGGCAGTAGGAGGAGATAACTATGGAGCTCAATGCCAGGAATCAAGCCCTGAGGATTGGCTGCAGTGCCGTATTAAGTTCAATGATCTCACATGAGCAGTCAAGGTCAGTGAATGCATCAGCAAAGGTATCACTAATCTCAGACACTGCTCAACTCACCACAGCCCCATCACTCACCTATCAACAGTATCAATCAGGATTCATACCTTACATTCATGTACTCCACTGCACCATTACACACTTGGCACTGCTGTAAGCATTATACCCACACCTCACAGCTTGCACACGTTGTTAGCTATTCAACCATCACAGCTACATCAACTAAACAGATTGCATGACACCCTCTGACACACTTCCTCCCCTTTGCAGGACAAAGTAGCGCACAACTGAAGGCAGCAGGAGCTAACCAGAGAGGGACAAATGTGCCCGTATGTCCTCCTAACCCCCATGGACAAGAAGGTGCCGGCCATTATTGGGACACCCGTTGCTGAGGCTGCGACCAGCAGAGGAGCTGATACTATCAAAGATGACAGTATCCACATACCTAATCCTCCTTCTCACATCCCACACTCTCTTCTGATTTACAAACTGGAGGTAGTGCAGTCATGCACCTCTTACATTTTCCCCCCACTCCCCATACCACAAACTTTCTCCTTTCAGATACCCAAAGGTGTAACCTGGCCATGCAGTGCAGGAACAGCAAGAAGACAGTGATGATGAAAACACAGCACCATCACTTGATTTCACACTCACAGTCACAGCTATCTAAATTATGCACAGTGTCAGGAACTGCAGGTGGTGAGAACCAGGCAGCAGTGGCCTGCAGACAGGGCAAGGGCAAGGATAGCACAGGTGCCAGCTCACCAGAGGGTGAGTTTGTACATGAGTTCTGCTGCAAGGACTCAGATGAATACTTCAATGGGGCAGCCTATAGAAGAAAGATGATAGGTAGATAGGTATGCACAATGAAAAGCTTCGTGCAAAAGCCTGCCGGAAAGCCTGCAGTCAATGCCAAAGAGCACGGGGGAGTCCAGCACCAATTTGGCACAGGATTTTGCACAGAGCTTGGATCCCATCCTTTCCAGCGTTGAAGTGGTGCCCAACTCCATCAGGAGACTTGTGGACCTAACCATAATGCAGCATCTGATAGCCAATGTCCCAGCTTCCATTGTACAACAAGCAACTTCCACCAGATGAATGAGTACTGCAGTGGAAGCTCAGATGGAAGTCATGCAGGTTTAGCTTGCTGCTATGCAAGCTCAGAATGCTATCATCATTGTTGTAGATTACAGTGTAAAGGGTCTTACAGGGTGTCAGAGCAGTCCAGCAATCTATCCTCCAACAGATTACTAGGATTGCTGAGGCTCTGCCCCGGGTGAGCGGCAGTGGCTCCACTGAGCACAAACCTGCTACCTTCTTTCAGAATGACAGCATTCATCCACCCTGCTACTGTGCCAGTGCCCTTGCCGTTGCCCGTCAGCCAACCAGCACAGACTGCTGCAGTCCATGCTGCAATGCAGAGCTGCCCGAAGTCATCCTGCAAGACCATCTGCAGTCTCTTCCACTGAAAGTCAGCCATGCTGCAGCCACTAGTGTAGCACTGCAGTCTTGTATCAGGCATGCGGACGATGTGGCCCACCCACTGACTAGCCATGACAGGGTCTCAATACTGGGGATGTTGGCCTGAGAGAGGACACTGATATTGGAGCGCCTGTCCTGCCACTGAATTTACAGGTTCTTGCAGAGGCACCGCTGGTGATATTTCTCCAGGGCTTTGAGATGTTTGCTGTACAATGTCCATGTTTCTGACACATACAGGAGGGAAGATAACACTGCGGCCCTGTAGACCATGAGCTTGGTGCCAGGTTTGAGGTCTTTGTCATCAAACACTTTTTTCCTTAGACGACCGAAGGCTGCGCTGGCACACTGCAGGCGATGCTGAGTTTCATTGTTGATGCCTGCCCTTGCTGAGAGGAAGCTGCCAAGGTATGAGAAGTAATCGTTCTATTCCGAGTTCCATCACGTCAAGAGGCTACCAGGAGGGCAGAGGAAACGCTAAAAGGATGTCCTTAAAGCCTCCCTGAAAAACCTGACATTTCCACTTATTCATGGGAATTTCTTGCCTGAGAACGCCCACAATGGCGAAGAAGCATCCACGAAGGTGCCAGCCAGTTCAACGACATCAACATGCCCAGGCAGTGACCAAGTGCAAACAGCAGAAGGAGCATTTGGAAACTCGAGCATCCCATTCACTTGCCTCACCAAACACCACCTATCCCAACTATGGCAGAGTGTGTGGATCCAGAATTGGACTATTCAGTCACCTAAGGACCTACAACCCTGGAGTGGAAGAAAGTCATCCTCGTTCCCAAGGGACTGCCTAAGAAGAAGAGACTGTGTAGGGTGGGCAAAAGCACATGGAAGACATGCACTAAAGGAATACACAAGGGTGACTTTTGTATGCAATATGAAATGATTTATAAATTTGGTTTGGAATGCGGACGCTGTGATAGTCAGTGACAGAGGGATGGTCAGGTGTGGGACTGTTGGTGAATGGGGAATTGGGGTTGCGGTTACTGGTATCACACTCAGATGAATTCTTCGTGGACAACCCGGCCAGAAAAGGGTTTTTTAGGTTGCTTCCTCTGTTCTTCTTCCTTCTTCTCATGCTCCTGTCCCTCCTTCTGTTTCTCAGCTGCTCGCCTTGAAGTTGACGGCAATGGTTTGTCCCTTCATGATGGCAAGGTTGTGCAGCATGCAGCAGATCATAACAAATCTTGACACCCACTCTACTGAATACTGCAGAGCAGTCCATGCAACAGAGACATTGTTTTAGCATGCCAATGGTCTGCTGTATCACATTTCATGTGGCTGCACAGCTTCATTGTATGCATGCTGCCCATGTGTGTTTGGATTGTGGACTGGAGTCATCAGCCATGTGGTTAGCGGATAACCCTTGTTGCCCAGAAGCTACCCTTCGTGTTGTTGTGGTGGCTCAAATGCAGCTGACAAAGTGGACCTCCACAGAATGAAGGCTTCATGATTGCTGCCAGGATACGAGGCATTAACGCGCATGATTCTCTGTGTATGGTCACACATCAGCTGGATGTTGAGGGAGTGGAATCCCTTTAGGTTGCAGTATAGGACAGAGTTGACATAAGGCACCTGCAAAGCGATGAGTGTGCAGTTAGTGGCACCCTGAACCAAAAGAAAACCTGTGATCCTAGCAAAGCTGTGTACTTGCTCCATTGCTTCTTACTGGCAAGAGAGAATGAAGTAATTAGCTCTCAATGAATAGAGAGCATCAGTGACTCCCTCGCACAACAGTGGACAGAAAACTGTGACATGTTACACATGACTCCAGCTCTGACTGGAAGGAGTCAGACATATAAAAATTCATTGCCGTGGTCACTTTCACAGCCACTGGCTGTGCTGTCCTTGTCCTGCTCCTAGGTTGCAATTGTGGCTGTAGCATGTGGCAGATTTCAGTGAGGACATCCTTACTGAAGTGAAGATGTCTCGCACATTGTTCTTCTCTGAGATTCTGGTAGGAAAATTGCTCCCTGAATGCCCTGTGCAGATATGACCTGTTGCTGAGAGCCCTTTTCCCACTCCTCCCTCTTCCAGCAACTTGTCCTGTTCTGTCTGGCCTCTGTACATTCTCCAAATCATGCTGTAATCTAAGGGGAATGAATCTGGGAGCAACTGATTTGTGTAGATGCCTTGAAGTCAGCAAAAACCCCTTGAGCACCTGCCACACCACTCTCTGTATACTTTGATAACTTCAATCAACTTTGGAAAGCATCAAACACTTGCAGAATTGAAGCAACAGTCAGAAGAAATCAACCAGCAAGTGACCTGTAAATAGTTGATGATTTCTTTAAATGACACTGCTGGGGTGTCCACCTGCTGAACACGCATTACGCTGTGTGAGGTTAGGAGAGGATGTTAGCTGGAGCATTGAGCTCCAAAATGGCACCATTGGTGTAAAATCAGCATTGCATGTTGATTGACGTTATGATCTGCCTGCTCTGCATATTTCCAGCAGCCATTCACAGCACACACGCTAATGTCCTCACCAATATGGTGTCCAGTGTGATTCACTCCAAAAGTGCATGCGCATGCCGCGGACACAATTTTGGACACCAAATGGCATCAGCAGCACCCAAATAACAGGTGCTACCAATTTAAATTTCATGCCGATAATCTTGTACTATTTCGCAATGCATAAAAGTGAACCTAAAACTAAACTTTATTAATCTACTTGATGTGGACAATAAAACAAAATAGCTGCAGCATGAAATAGAGTGTCAATATACAGAAGCCAAAGGCCATAAGGAAACATAAATCTGATTAAGTAACAAAGGAGTTCCTTCAACAAGTAAGAAACATTATATTCCAATGACTCCCAAGTGCAATTCTGGATATAAGGAGCATGGACAAGGAATATTGTAATTGTAAAAAGGGTGATTATGGGGCATTATGTGACAACTAGAGAGGTATCAGCCAACTCCTTTTTATATTTAGCAACATGTTGCATGCACTAGTGCTATTAAACCTCTTTGTGAATCTTCTTGACAGCATTCTCTATGGCATCTATAAAGCTCACATCCAGCAAAGGATGCACGCACCAGATGTTTTCCCTCCAATTATATCAAAGGTTTAGGAACAAACACCAAGAAAAAGAATAAAAGATCTTGCATGCTTATACTTTATGGAGCTCAGTGGGGCTTATAATCCAGTTAACTGAAAAACTCTTACAGAAAATTTGATTCCGCCATGGCAATTACTCAACTCTGTTAGACCTGGCTAAAAACATCTGTTTTCTTTCTTCATCACATCTGGAGTTCAGCAAAGTTGTATCCACCCACTGAACTTTAGGATTCTTTCATCAATTCTGGAGAAAGAAACAGTGAAGTCCCAAAGTTACACCGAGCAGTGGACAGGATGAGATGTCCAATTACAGACAAGATTCCATCCTGTACAGCACTGAAGAGATCTTGCCGGGCTGTCAGTCCTCCATAGAATCATGTCGGGAGCACCATCATGAGTTGTTACTATTTAAGTCAGAAACATAACAGCAAAGACAGCTGTAGCTTAACATTCTAAACCAGTATAACACTCTGTATGGACTACCAGCAAAGAAGTTTCACACATTGTTTCTCCTGCCTCTGAAACCCTTTCCCAGGTAGTGTTTTCACCTGGTGCCATTGTCAATAGAAGTCTAGATGCAAACTTGGCTGTTCTTTGCAGAATCAGGATTCCTGTAATAGGCTGCTAGAAATGT
Organism: Heterodontus francisci; assembly: GCF_036365525.1. NCBI lineage: Eukaryota > Metazoa > Chordata > Chondrichthyes > Heterodontiformes > Heterodontidae > Heterodontus > Heterodontus francisci. Next base: position 56,378,565 of record NC_090379.1, read on the forward strand.
CTGCCTTCCAATTGGCCCCCCAGGTCTTTGTGTGTCCTCGGAGTCAAATTCACAAGACATCTGTCGCCAGTTACAGTTACCTCCAGCTGCAAGCTTTTGTTATGCAACTTAATATTAAAAAGATATGCAATTTTGTCAAAATTCTTTTCCCAATCTCAGCTCAGGTCTAGAATTAATGCAGGATTTGAACTTGCCAACACTAACATCATGCCTGACATATTAGAATGTGCGTAAAGCAAAAGATTTTTCATTTATCGGGCTGAAACAGAAAACACATATACTGGAAGCAGTTATTCTGGATTTCAGCAGAGCTTTGCAGTTTTTGAAATGGATATTTACAATGATTAGTTATGACTATTTATGCTTCTAACTCTTTTTCAAGAACTTTTCAAGTTAATCTCTGTTCTGTGCTGAGTTAACTGATCTCAACCAGGGCAGCAGTTTGCTACTATAATCAACCTCAGTGACCACAAGAAGGAGGAAAAATCAGCCAGAGTTCCTGTTCCTGATCACTATCCAGTGGTTCCTGCTGGAAAATATGCATAAATGGACATCAGATGTGGGTGCAATCAGGCTGAGCTGTGCTGCTTTCAGTGGTAGAATAGTCTGCTGACAGGCATTGTCCAGACATGTACATGAAGAATGGATGAGATATTGGTGGGCTACGTGTGGAATTGTATTCCAGCAAGAGTAAGGGCCTTCACAAAAGTTTCTCTACACATAACCAACAATTATGCCTTATTCCCACAGTCACAGCAACAACTGAAGTACTAATATGGATTTTCCATTCCTTGTCGCCTCTCTGGATCAAAATTGCCAATCGTGTTTAATTTGTGTCAAATTTGAGAAATTTGCATCTTGGACGATAATGAACCTTATTGAGATTGTGTCAACATATTTCACTGAAGTACCATATAACTGGCAAAGACAAAAGGTGGCCCTTATCATTGTGGATTGGGTTCAGTCTCAGGTCCTAGAAGGGATGCAATGCTAACTCGCTGCATTAATTAGCTCACAATTTTTTTTCATTGTTTTACTTGAGGCTCTAATGTTAATGTATCCTTAAAACATTAATCCTAATAAGTCATAAAGACATATATGGCACCAGACACTCAACCCAATCATAACGTTGTACTTCAGCTAAAGGTCAGGATTGTGTTTTGTCAATTAACCCCTGAACCAGTGGCCAACGCATTAGCTTTCTCTCTAGCAATCAGCTGGGAAAGTGCTTGGGTTGCTGACAATATACACATGTGATATCAGTTTCCAAACATTTGGAACACACATAACCAATCAGCACCAGAGCCCTAGAGGCTTCTATGGAATTCTGGGACAAAATCTTGATCTTCTTAGGAAAGGTTCACTGGTTCTGACATAAGATGCACTTGACTTTTGACCTTGATTTCAAAGGCACCTGTGTGTGCTTTCAAAATCTGCTTTGACCAATTATCCACTTTTAACCTAAATTGTTTAAACTCTGGAACACATTAACTAGGCTTAGTACACAGCCATGTCATTCTGGACTTCCTGATGTAAAGAGATCTCTTAACATGGTTAAAAGAGAATGTGGGGATGGGGCACGAGATTAATCAGTTTTCCCTACTGACAGCTCCAGACAAAGCAGTCTTTCAGCCACCTGGTTTGCATCTCACACACCTGCAGTGAGGTTGTGGATTGATTCTTTGTACTATTGCCTTGATCCTTCCATTTACAGGTACAGTAAATTCCTTTAAAATACTGCCTGCAGTCCTAAGTACCTCAATGAATTGCCAGCTAAAAATGAGCTTTTCAAGTTCATCTTTAGCTCCAGCTCTGCAGCATGCAAGTAAGATACTTAAGATTAAGCTAAGTGAAGTATACGTCTCCAATTTATGCTCAATTTGCTCTAAGCAGGCACTCCATGAAGACAAATGTTTTTATTCATTATTTTTCACAAGAGCCATCACTAAGCAATTTACAGCTAGTTTGAACAATGTGTGAATGAATTAGAAGAATTGCATTAAAAAGTAAAATTTGTGGCATGGATTCCAATGTAACTTCATATTCCTGCTATAAAAGTCAAACAATACTAAATTTAGAAAATTGTTATGAAGTTGTCATGATAATATTAACAACAATCCATATCTTAAGTAAAAAAATTACATAAACTGAGCTTCAAAACTTGTAAAAGCTTCACAGAGCTTTTGTTGCTCAAGTCTTGTGGAGATTGATCTTGATAGCTCCAGAAACATCCTGGAATTGTTTGTGGGGATTTTTTTGTAGGACCAGGAAGAGCAGAAATGCTCCTTCTGGCCCCACAAAACCACTGTGGCCTGCTGCCAGACAGTGGGTGCCCTCCGTTGTATGCCTCTACCTACCCCGGCCCTGCCTGCAACCTCGCCCCCTACACACACTTCATTACTGTCTTCTGGCTTGGCTCAGTTCTCTTATGGAGCCACTGAACTTCCAGACCCTGGTATAGTGAGCTGCCTGCCCATTAAACACTAGGGAGCTTGCTGGAATTATGCTAATGAGGCTTGTACCTGAAAATGGTCCACCTTCAGGTAAGCATTGTGCTCGCTCAGTCGACTTCATGTCCTATTCTGGGCATAAGTTAAAAATTGCTCCCTTGGTGTTTAGCACACTAATCGAGTTCTCAGTAAACCAGATCGATGTTCTCGGCCTTCAGTATATTAACATGAACTTAATTTGTACAGTTTTATGATATAAAAGGACTTAATTAATTCACGAGTAATACCCTGGAAAATCAGTCAAGCATTTTAACAACCTGAATATAAATACTAAACTCCCAGATTGTTCAACCGTATGTGCTGAAGAAAGAACTGACTGGAAAACTTCAAGATAATGTCACCAGTACAAATGTGCCTGTATGAATGTGTTAATATTCAGGATTACTAATGATGGGTCAGTATACGTTCAATGTTGCGTGGATGGGTGTTATTTGAACTTGACTTTGTCTCCTCCACTGAGCTGATCTAATTCATATAACAAAAACAAGAAGTTTGCATTTATATAGCACTTAGAATGTATTAATAAGTTCCAAGGCATTTCATAGGAGCATAATCAGATGGAAATTGACACTGAGCCAAAGATAGGTGGACAGGTTAGGATGTTCAGACAGGTGACCAAACCCTTTGTCAAAGAGGTAGGTTTCAAGCATGTTTGGATCAAGGCTGTGATAAGATTTAGAGCCAAGTGGCTCTGGTGGAACCCACACAGAGCATCAATGTGCAGGCTATTCATGAGCAGTACCACTTGATAGCACTGTCGTCGACCTCTGCTGATAATTGAGAGTAGGCTGGTGGGAGCATAATTGGCTAGATTAGATTTGTCCTGCTTTTTGTGGATAAGGCATATGTGGGCAATTTTCCACATTGTCAGGTAGATGCCAGTGTTGTAGCTGTACTGGAGCATATTGGCTAGGGGTGCAGCTAGTTCTGGAGCATGTCTTCAATACTACAGCCAGGATGTTGTCAGAGCCCATAGCTAAGGCACGACCAAATTCACGGCTGTGAAAAATGTGACATGGACTGCGAAATCTCGGGTCCTCTGTGAAATCGGCCATTTTGTGAACTTTAGTGATTGACACTAGGATCACCTCACTGATTGCTGGGCATGTTGCAAACTTCTCATATTTTAGTGATTGGCACAAGGCTCATCTCATTGATTGGGAGATGAGGGATGGCCTCTGGTGTAGTTTTGAGAGAGGCTGTCTCGAGTATTAGCAGACAAGTGAGAATGGCAGAATGAGCAAATCAAAAATGACCAAAAACATTACCTCAGCACATCGCGTGAAATAATTTGAAAGCCAAATTCTGCATGCCGATGGTGGAATACTGTTTTGTACAAGCTGCAATGTTTCATTGGATCACACATGATGGGCAATGGTTCAGTGCCACTTAGAGTCTGAAAGCCATTGCAACAGAAAGAGAGCTTCCGACACTGCACTGCTGGAAAATGAAGACGCAAAAAAAAAGCAACTATTTCATCTCTTTTTAAGAAGTTGGCTGCGAACTCAGAAAATCATCATTGGTTACAATGGAACTTGTGGATGCTTTTGCAAGCGCCAACATACCATTGGAAAAACTTGATCACCCAAAGCTGCGGGTATTCATTCAATGTAATGTGCAAAATGATGGTTGCTTTCCAAGTGCAAATAAACTACAACAGGACTACCTACTGAAGGTTTTTGCTATAAATCGTGAAGAGACAAAGCCTCCAATTAAGGCGTGTGAGTCTCTACGCTCACATTCAACCTCGGATTTCAGTGAGCAAAGAATGTGACCTGTTTATAGTCAGCTTTTTACAATAGTTTTTGAGTATACAATAAATGCCATTTGGCAACCCTTGTCTTTTTTGTTTTAAATAGATCATTTTCTTGGTTTATTGCGACACTGTGAAATTTATGACTGATTCATGAAATTTATGATTTATAATATATGAATATGTGAAATCATGAAATTTGCGATTCTTAAAATGCCGTGACTGTGAAACTTGTAAATTTTGACCATGAATTTGGTAGGGCCCTACCCATTGACTTTGCTGTATCTAGTACATTTAGCCATTTTTTGATATCACATGGAGTGAATAAAATTGGCTGAAGATTGGTTTATGTGATTCTGGGAACCTCAGGAGAAGGCTGAGATGGATCATCCACTCTGGCTGAAGATTGTTGCAAACGCTTCAGCCTTGTCTTTTGCACTGATGTGCTAGGCTCTGCCATCACCGAGGATAGGGATGTTAATGGAACCTCCTCCTGTTGTTAGTTATTTAATTGCCCACCACAATTCATGACTGGATGTAACAGGAATATAGGGCTTTGATCTGATCTGTTCGTTATGGGATCGCTTAGCTCTGTCTACAGCATACTGCGTCCACCATTTAGCATGCATGTAATCCTGTGTTGTAGCTTCACCAGGTTGGCACCTCATCTTTAGGTACGCCTGGTGCTGCTCTTGGCATGCTCTCCTGCACTCCTCATTGAACCAGGGTTGATCCCCTGAATAGATGATAATGGTAGAATGAGCGATCTGCTGGGCCATGAGGTTACAAATTGTACGGGAATACAATTCTACTGCTTCTGATGGTGCACAGCACCTCATGGATGCCCAGTTTTGAGTGGCTTGATCTGATCTGATCTAAAGTATTTAGCATGGTGATAGTACTACACAACATGATACAGAGTGTTCTCAGTTTGAAGATGGGAATTCATCTCCGCAAGAACTGTGCTGTGGCTGTTAAACACCAGAAAGCTTGTTATGGAAGGATAATGCTGGAGCCTATCTTTACTCATTTTCACATTTAGTGTACAGAGCAAAAGGATTACATACATGTAGCTCCTCACTCAAACCCTCCACCAGTCTCAGTAAGTGTCTGTTCATAAGTGCTCAAGTAAGACCCCAATTAACATCCTCCACCTGCATATAATCAAACAATTGATACACAATTAATAGATTAACAGTGGCCATTCTACCAATACTGTAATGGATAGATGTATAGCCTTTGCTGTAAACAGTGTGCTCGGCCATTTCTTGATATCGAGTGAATCGAATTGGTCGAAGACTGGCTTCTGTGATTGTGGAGAGATAAGTTTTAAACATACAAAATATTTTGACAAGGATAACTTCCTGCAATCCTAGAGGGGACCTCAGGAGGAGGACAAGATGGATCATCCATTTGGCACTTCTGGCTGCAGTTTGGTTGCAAATGCAACCTTGTCTTTTGCATTCAAGTGCTGGGCTCCACCATCATTCTGGATGTGGAGGTTCATGGAGTCTCCTTCTCCTGTTAGTTATTTAATTGCCCACCACCATTCATAACTGGTATCGTGAACGCTGATGTTTATGCCCCACTTGAGCCTGATCCTTTCTTACCTTATCTCAATCTATTAGCATCACCCGCTATTCTCTTCTCCTTCATATGCTTATCTAGCCTCCACTTGAATGCATCGATACTATTCGCTTCAACCATTCCTTGTGGGCTCAAGTCCACATTCTCATCAGTCTCTGGTTAAAGACGTTTCTTCTGAATTCTCTATTTGATTCCTTGGTGATTATCTTATATTGATGGCCTTTAGTTTTGTTCTTCCCTGCAAGTAGAAACACTCCGTGTCTACTCTATCAAAACCTTTCATAATTTTAAAGACCTCCATTAGGTCACCCCTTAGCCTTCTCTTTTCAAGAGAAAAGAAACCCACCTGTTCATCCTTTCCTGATAGGCATGACATTGCAGCTCTGTAAATCTTCTTTGTACCCTTTTCAGTACCTCTATATCCTTTTCAAAATAGACTGACCAGTATTAAACACAATACTCCAAGTGTGGTCTAGCCAGAATTCAATACAGCTTAGCATAACTTCTCTACTTTTCAATTCTTTTCCTCTAGAAATAAACCCTGATGGTTGGTTTGTGTTTTTATAGCCTTATTAGCCTGTAACACTACTTTTAGTGATTGTGCATTTGTACTCTGAGATCCCTTTGTTCCTGTACCATTTTTTTCCAATATCAGTCTTCCTTATTTTTGCTACCAAAACATAATACCTCACACCTATCTGTGTTGAAATGTATTTATCAATTATGTGTCCTTTCTGCAAATTTATTAATGTCTTTCATTTGTTGTAGTCCTCAATATTAATTATCCTCCCTCCTGCCCCCAGTTTGGCATCATCTGCAAATTTAGAAATGGTGTTTTTGATTCCAAAGTTTAAATCATCAATATAACTTAGTACTATTTCTCTACTAATAATTACTTCAAGTTCCTCACTCTCATTAGACGCTTGATTCTCCACAATTTGTGGAAATAGTCAAGCCTGGAGGTAACAAAAGCATGCAAGCATCAAGAATTTATGAAGTTCACAATACATTCATCCAATGTCCTTGCAGAGACATGTAGAAACAAAGAATAACATAATAATTAACCCTTGGAAATATGTATGTGTTTCTAAAAATTTACCCTCCGGTTCTCTCTAGCTGTGTTTATGCTGTGGTACAATTTTGTATTATAGGATGTATTTCACAGATAGAAGATAAAAACAGCTGTACACTCACAAGTTTATACATCAACAATTGTTTTTGAGTAATGATTTGCAGTTAAGTTTTTGAACACCATACCTTCCTCAATGGCTGAGGAAAGCCTATCCTGGCTATGGTGTAAAGAACAGAAAAATTAAAAGAAGAGTGAATGACTGAATACAATTTGGAAGAACCTACTTTTGTTTGAAACTAAGGTTTCAGCTAAAGAGCAAAATAAATTTGTAACAAATTTCAAAATGGAGGAATTACATTGCTGAAATGTTTAAAATATTAAGTGAAACAATATTGTTTCAGAGTTATTCTTAAAATATAAAGGACTTGTATCTTGTTTTATTTTCTTTCAGAATTACCTTTCCCCTCAACCTTTTTCCTGTCATTGTCAAGTGAAAATCTGGCCCTCCTTTTCTTTGATTTCCATTCAACTTTGTTAACTGGAAAAGAAAGCTTGATTTTTTTTTTTGATAAAGTGAAAATTTAATGAAGACATACAGTTTCCTATACTGCTTCTTTCAAATGTCATGAAAAACAAAGGGAACTTTGCAGAAATTGAGCCAAAACTACGTAATATCAAAATTTCGCCTTTTGGTGGGAAATACCAGAAAGCAATATGAGCTCAGCACACTGATGGGCATGTACTCTACAATCAACTAACACTTATACTGCTCTAATATTACAGGTCTTCTTTTTAAAGGTCACAAGCAGGCTGAGTGCTGAGTCTGAGCATACAGTGCACTTGTGGCCTGCAGAGACCTTATTAGAACATTGGGAAGGAGGAATCTTAACGTTTCAAATAATATTTGCTATGAATGAGGTGCTCAAAATCCATTCTGCAAAGAAAACAGGGAGAGTTCTAGGGTGCAAACAACCTTAAAAATAAGGGATCCTTGGAAGGGGGTCGACACTATTAAAACAACATTACTGCTTGGTTTATACTGACTCCCATTGAAGGGGAATCCAACATGAGTCAAATTTCATCCATGTTCCACTTGAATTATACAGATTGTCAACAAAATCAGGTCTGCCAGGACCTGCATTATTTTATGGAAGAGTTTGGGGAATTTACCTTGTTACAGGAAACCTGGATCATACTGAAAATGGATGCAATCCAGTAGCAAATGACTGTAAATGGGATACAGAACTCAACAATTGTCCAAACCATAAAGATACTGCCAAGAATTTACAACACCTCCATGCTAGTGATAGTCAGATTATTGTTAAATATATTACCAGAAGTAATTCTCTTCTCTTTGGGTCAGCACTTTCCAAATAATGTTTACAGATGTGAAAGGAGACTGAGGAGAAATAATTATTTAAAAAATAAAATAGGAAAACTGGATTTGTTAAAATATCTAATAAAAACTGGAAATGCACAGCAAGTCAGTCAGTACTTGTAAATGATTTACAGAATAGATCTTAACTGTTTTATTCCTTTTATTTGCTGCCGGATTTCTTGTGTTTATGCAGATGAAAGATGTCAGTGCCAGTGAATAATCTGAATATTAAAATATATCAGCCTTACTGCTGGAAGGGGTAAACAGCTGTGTTGGGAAATGTAACTTTCCCTTAGCGATAATCCATGTCTCCTGCACAGGCCAAAATCAGGGCTGTCATCACTACAGCTCAATACTTATGTAATTTAACTACAACTACTTGCATTCATATAGTATTTTTGACGTAAAAAGCATTTGATAGGCTAGATGTAGAAGAGAAATTTCCACTTGTTGGGGGACACCAGAACTAGAGGCCATAAATATAAGATATTCACCAATAAATCAAATAGGGAACTTGGAACAAGCTTCCTTACCCAGAGAGTGGTTAGAATGTGGAACTCACTACCACAAGGAGTCATTGAGGCAAAGAGTATAGATGCATTTAAGGGGGAACTAGATAAATACATGATAGAGAAAGGAATAGAAGAATATGTTGATGGGGTTAGACGAGGAAGAGTGGGAGGCACATCTGGAGCATAAACACAAGTATGAGTTGGGTTGAATGGCCTGTTTCTATGCAGTAAATACTATGTAATACTATGTAAAAAATATTCCAAGATACTTCACACATGGAGATAGATAGGGAAATGGATGCCACACCATTGAGGAATGTGGCAAGGGGTCTGTTTGGAACATAAGAAATAGGAGCAGGAATAGGCCTTTTGGGCCCTCGAGCCTGCTCTGCTATTTAATAAGATCATGGCTGATCTGATTGTGGCCTCAACTCCACTTTCCTACCTGTCCCCAAGAACCCTTGACTCCCTTGTCAATAAAAAATCCATCTACCTCAGCCTTGAATATATTCAATGACTCAACATCTGCTGCTTTCTGGGGAAGAGAATGCCAAACACTAATGGCCCGCTAAGAGTGGAAATTCCTTCTCATCTCTGTCTTAAATGGGAGACCCCTTAATTTGAAACTGTGCCCCCTAGTTCTAGATTCCTCCATGGGGGAAACATCCTCTCAGCATCTACCCTGTCAACCCCCCTTAGAATCTTATGTTTCAATAAGATCACCTCTCATTCTTCTAAACTCCAATGAGTATAGGCCCACCCTGCTCCACGTTTCCTCATAAGACAAACCCCTCATCCCAGGAATCAGCCTAGTGAACCTTCTCTGAACTGCATCCAATACAAGTATGTTCCTCCTTAAATAAGATGACTAAAACTATACACAGTACTCTAGGTGCGGTCTCATCAATGCCCTGCACAGTTGTGGCAAGACTTCTATACTCCATCCCTCTTTCAATAAAGGCCAACATTCCATTTTCCATCCTCATTACTTGCTGTACCTGCATGCTAACATTTTGTGATTCATGTACAAGGACACCCAGGTCCCTCTGTACCGCAGCATTCTGCAGTCTCTGCATTTAAATAATATTCTGCTTTTCTATTCTGCCTGCCAAAGTGGACAACCTCACATTTTTCCACACTATACTCCATCTGCCAAATTTTTGCCCACTCACTTAACCTATCTATATCCCTTTGCAGACTCTTTGTATCCTCCTGTCAACTTGCTTTCATACCTATCTTCATAACATCTGCAAATTTGGCTGCAATAAACTTGGTCCCTTCATCCAAGTCTATTAATAGAGATTGTAAATAGTTGAGGCCCCAGCACTGATACCTATGGCACTCCACTAGTTACAGTTTGCCATCCTGAAAATGCCTCACTTTTCCTGACTCCCTGTTTCCAGTTAGTTAGCCAATCCTCTATCCATGCTAATATATCACCCCCAACACCATGAGTCTTGTGTAGTAACCTTTTATGTGGCACCTTTTCGAATGCCTTTTGGAAATCCAAATACACTACATCTAGTGGTTCCTCTTTATCAACCCTGCTTGTTACATCCTCAAAGAACTCTAATAAATTTATCAAACATGATTTCCCTTTCACAAAACCATGTTGACTGCCAAATTGTATTGTGATTTTCTAGATATCCTGCTACTACCTCTTTAACAATGGATTCCAGCATTTTCCCAACAACAGAGGTTAGGCTAACTGGCCTATAGTTTCCTGCTTTCTGGCTCCCTCCTTTCTTGAACAGAGGTGGTACTTTTGTTGTTTTCCAATTCGCTGGGACCTTTCCAGAATCTAGGGAATTTTGGAAGATTACAACCAATACATTACCTTTGCAGCCACTTCCTTTATGACCCTAGGATGCAGGCCATCAGGACCAGGGGACTTGTCAGCCTTTAGTCCCATTAGTATTCCTATTACTTTTTCTCTACTGATACTGATTGTTTTAAGTTCCTCCCTCCCTTTTACCTTATGATTTTCTCCTATTCTTGGGATGCTTTTTGTTTCTTCTACTGTGAAGACGAGTACAAAATACTTGTTCAAATCCTCTGCCATTTTCTTGTTTTCCATTATTAATTCTCCAGTTTCATCCCCTAAGGGACCAATGCTCACTTTAGCTACTCTTTTCCTTTTTATATATTTGTAGAAGCTTTTATTGTCTGTTTTTATATTTCTTTCTAGCTTTTTCTCATGCTCCAATTTCTTCCTTTTTTCGTCATCCTTTGCTGGTTTCTAAAATTCTCCCAGTCTTCTGGCCTACCACAATCTTTGCAGCATTATATGCCTTTTCTTTCAATTTAACAGCACCCTTAACTTCCTTAGTTAGCCATGGATGGCGCATCTTTCTGCGCAGTCTTTCTTCCTCAATGGAATATATCTTTGTTGAGAGCAGGGGTCAGCAATATGTCCGTACACGACTACCAGTGTCCGTGGTAAAAGATTTTGAGGTCCGTAACTGGTCATTTCAGGGATGCAAAATTTCCCATTGGCTCCAGTCTGACTTTTAAAAAATCACAGCCGCCAGTTTCACAGCTAACAGGTATTTAGAGCAGAGACAGCGCTTCCGAACCTTGGACAAGTTTGTGGTTTTCCAGCAGGTTCCGATTTGTTTTTAAAAATCCTGCCGTCAACCCCGAACTTGTCCGAGGTTCAGAAGCGCTGTCTCTGCTCTAAACACCTGTTAGCTGTGAAACTGACGGCTGCGATTTAAAAAAAAAAGGACCAATCACAAAGCTGCTCTGGGGAGAGTTCCTGCTCTCTGCAACTATTAGAGAGAGAGAGAGAGGGGGTCGGAGAGAGAGAGGGTAGCAGAGAGAGAGAGAGAGAGAGGCAGAGAGATAGAAAATGGGGGCAGAGAGCGAGGTGGAGCGAGAGAGGGGGCAACACAGAGGGGGGATAACACCGGGGGCGGGGGGTGGGGGTGGGGGTAACGACACGGGGGGACACAGATAGGGGGACACAGAGAGGGAGGGGGAGAAAGACAGAGAGAGAGACAGACAGACGGAGAGAGAAGTGTGAGAGAGTGATCATGATCACTTCTGGCAGACAGATGTCTATCTGGAATATTCCACATTGCTACAAAAAGTGAGCAGGCAAACATTGACTACTTGTGCAAGCAAAAAAATGCCAGGTATCTCACTAAATCAGTGTCCAACACAGCGACCAGAAAGTAAATCAATAAATTAGTTGTCTCATTTAAAGCTTCTTCATAAAAATGTACCTTTGTTGTTGTTTTGATTAATAGTAAAATACATTTTTAATGCCTTTATCTTTCTGAAATTGTCTCACCAGCCAGGTAAGACAAAAATTGTAATATGGCCCCCCATGTAAAAATGTTGGACGCCCCTGCTTCAAGCCTTTAACCTTGTGTTTTAAAATAACCTTGCAGCAAAAGTAATTTGCATTGGCATTGCATAATATTTTGCTAGCTAGCTTTGATGTTTGTATGCTTAGCTACTTTATTTGTAGGGAGAAATGTATTTTAAATTGGCCTCAGTTTTGATGGCATTAGATTGGCTATATACTTTATATACAGATTAATGTCCGTGGCTGAGACAATAATTTTGTCAAATGTCCATGGTGCAACATGTCAGTGCCTATCCCCAGTTGAGAGTTATGAAATATCTCCCTAAATGTCTGTCACTGCTTCTCTACTGTCTTACCTTTTAACCTATTTTCCTAGTCCACTTTAGCCAACTCTGTCTTCATACCCTTGTAATTGCCTTTATTTAAGTTTAAGGCACTAATTATGGACCCACATTTCTCACCCTCAAACTGAATGTGAAATTCTATCATGTTATAATCACTCTTGCCTAGAGAATCTGAGAGTGATGGGTTTTAAGAAGGCTTTTCAAAGGAGAGAGAAGTGAAGGAGGAAGGATTCTGGGAGAGAATTCCAGAGAATGGGCCCTGCTTGGAACATCAACAGAAATTTTGAGTGAATGCAATCTGCCATCAACAAAGCAGAAACACAGTAAATTGGTGCATTTTATAGGCTTGATGGGCTTAATAACCTTTCCCAAAATCATGTTTTGTCAGATAGTGAGATTTACACATTACAACTTCGGTGCCACTGCAAAACAGTTTTGCGTTACAGTAACATTACAGTGGCAGTGTAAATGTAGATTTGGGCTTGACCTGACTGCGGGGAGAGGCTGTATGAGACCGCTGCCCCTTCCCCCACCAACCCCCCCCGCCCCTCCACACCCTGGAGGAGGCAATCTCATGCTCTTAACTTCAACAGTACATGGAATTCAAGTGCGGGCCAAACCAGATTTAATAAGTGCTGGATTTCCTGGACACTTTTTTGGATCTACCTGAAGTTAATTTAAATGTTTAGACAGTGCAGGTGCTGCCACCTGCTGGGAGATGGACTTTGCACATATACGTAACCACGCACGGGCAGAGCTTTTTCCTCCTAGGACAACTGGAATTCCAGACAGTTAGGAGCAGGGCATAGTATTCAGACCTGTAGTGCAGTATGAACGTGGCATAAGATTGAAATGAGCATCTATCTGAAGCTAAGATAAAAGCAGAAATGATGTATGTTACTACATGTAGTCTAATATTTATCAAAGGTAATTTAGGGTGGTGGTTTGAGAAGAGATAATAACTTGTAACGGATAGACATCAGAGAATGTTTAAAAACAATTTATACTTCGCAGTCAAGATATTTGTACTATATATAAAATCCAGTGTTTAAGTAGCACCTTGATGCTTTCCCAATGCTTTTGAAATATAGGTGTGTATTTTACATTTCTTTGTATTATGCAAACAGAAAATGCAAAATTGGACAATTTATATGTTGGTAAAATTTATATTCCAGATTTTACAGTCAGCAAAAGACTTTGAAACCACACTTTCATCACAAGAGTATTGAAGCACGAAAATACATAGATGGCAATATGATGACCCAATTAAGTCACAGACACCAATATACAAAAGACATTACGAGATGCCTATCAAAAAATAATAGTCTACATTATAGCCCTCAATAAAAGAGTTAATGCCTTCTCTTAGTGCAAAATAATTGCGACAAAAGTTTAAGAATAAGGAGACAATATTCAGCAGGAAATAAAACACAGGCCTATTGAATTATCACTGGATAACATGCCATCAGCCTTTCCCTATACAATCTTTGCCACATTATCTGCAAAAATAGCATATCTCTTGTATTATATTAGATATTCCTGGGGTACACATTTTAAACAGCTACCTACCTAAACAGCAGAGAAATTCTAGTGAATGATGCAAGATTAAATTAAAGAGATCTGTTGCTATTCTACAGAGGAGTCAGAGATGATGTCAACGTCATGTACAGGTGTCACAGAAACCAAAGAAAAACATTCTTAAAAACTGTGCATGCTAGCAATACCCTTTTAACTAACAAAACCACAAAGAGCCATCATAAAAATGAATGGGAGAGGGTGATTTCCACTTCTTGCTTTTTATACCAAAATCGTAAGTACATTCATTATAATTACTTTACAGTTTTGTTATAAATAGTGAAACAGCAAATCTAAATATTTGGCTGAATGCAGGCTAATCACTTACTCAGGAGTATTGTCTTCAAATGCCATTTAATCATATTTAATTATATAATAATTACAAAATATTTAAAGTATAATTCAGGCCATACCTGTTGTTTACCAGCTGTGGTTACCTTTACATGAAAGAAAAAAAAGTTGTCAGATAGAGCTTCCCATCTGTTTGGCAGAGGATTAATTTTTATTAATGTATTAATATTCAGCAATTGTGGGTGTTGTTTGGTTTTTCTGATGTCACAAACAAGTGAGATTTACACAAAAAAACTGCATTTAAAATTATACTTATGTAATGTAATGTGTTTATGTTTGCTTATATATTTTTCCTTCTCTATCATATATATATATATCAAAACCATTAACGAGCATATCCTGACTTACATTGTTTGACATTTGGCTTTTGTGGCTTGTAACATGGAATATTGTAATTAACGCAAGTTACTGAATAACTGGCAATCCACTTAAGGTTTCTAAGGCAAATACAAATCTGTGGATCTAACAATTGTATCTTGCAGATGGATCAACTAATTGCACGTGTCATTAATAAATATGGATCAGTAAGTTGGGTACTTTTATTAAAGGAAGGAATTTAGCATTTTTGTCAAATTAGATCACTTTGGCCTAGAATTTCCTTGGACTGAGTTATACTGCAGTTACCCCTTTTAAAAAAAATTGCATCCACCAGTGGCCTGCAGAGGGAGTTACATGTGAGTTTCCTGGTCTGCTTATTTGTATTCCCATTGACATTTTCATTGGTGTAAAGTCTGTGTAAAATGGGTGTAAGCACTTGAACTGCCTGGAAACCTCTTTGCTGACAGCCGAACCTGGACTTTTTGTTTGAGTTATGTACAAATCAGGGAGCAACAGTTCTTGGCTTTTTCACTTCATTCTCGAATAACTTCAATGCATGCCTTTGTTTTATTTTTATTATACTTGTACAGAAGTACGACTATGTCTACATCATTTAGACCCAGAGGGCATCAGGGCATTGCACCAAGGCAGAGAAGAAAAACACACAACTTCACTGTTTCAGAGTTCCATGCCCTCCTCAAGTAACTCAAAGGCAAGAGGCATAGATGCCTGGGTATGGGTGGCACCAAGCAACCCAGAAATGTAGCATGTGCCTCCCTCACCCCCATGCCTGCTGAAAAAAAGTTTAAAAACTACACCAGGACTGGCAAGCTAAATACTGGGCACCCTCTTCCATGCCCTCCCTGGGAGCCAGAACATTCTTCAGTCTTCTAAAGCAACACTTCCACAAGTAACCCTTCACACACCACTCTAGTTAAACAAGTCTGCTACTTGGCATCTTGCACTATGGCTACCCAACTCCCCTAACAGTAATTACTTTAACGCACAAACCCTAAAGACTCTCTAACAACTTCATACGCCCACATTTCACACTTCAGCTCTCCTACACCACTTGTTGCACACTCTTCAACTGCTAGTCTTGTACTAATTCATTCTAACTTCATCCAGGACAAATTGGCACAGAAAGCCTGCAAAGGTATGCCACTAAATAGAAACACAGAAAGATTCACGGCACAGAAAGAGCCCGTGTGCACATTGTACCATTGTTTAAAAAGGATGTGAGGGATAGGCCAAACAATTATAGGTCGGTCAGTCTGACCTCGGTGGTTGGTAAATTAGTAGAATCAATTCTGAGGAATAGGATGAACTGCCACTTGGAAAGACACGGATTAATCAGGCATAGTCAGCGTGAATTTGTTAAGGGAAGGTCGTGTCTTACTAACTTAATTGAATTTTTTGAGCAAGTAACAAGGAGGATTGATGAGGGTAGTGCACTGGATGTGGTCTACATGGATTTTAGTAAGGCATTTGACAAGGTCCCACATGGCAGACTGGTCAGAAAAATAAAAGCCCATGGGATACAGGCGAATGTAGCAAGTTGGATCCAAAATTGGCTCAGTGACAGGAAACAAAGGGTAGTGGTCCACGGACATTTTTGTGAATGGAAAGTGGTTTCTAGTGGCGTTCCACAGGGTTCAGTGTTGGGTCCCTTGCTTTTTGTGGTATATATTAATGATTTGGACTTAAATGTGGGAGGCATGATTGGGAAATTTGCTGATGACACAAAAATTGGTCATGTAGTTGATAGTGAAGAGGATAGCTGTAGACTCCAGAATGATATCAATGGTTTGGTTGAGTGGGCGGAAAAGTGGCAAATGGAATTCAATCCGGAGAAGTGTGAGGTAATGCACTTGGAGAGGGCAAACAAAGCAAGGGAATACACAATAAACAGGAGGATATTGAGAGGGGTAGAGGAAGTGAGAGACTTTGGAGTGCATGTCCACAGGTCCCTGAAGGTGGCAGGACAGGTAGATAAAGTGGTGAAGAAGGCATATGGAATGCTTTCCTTTATTGGTCGAGGTATAGAATACAAAAGCAGGGATGTAATGCTGGAACTGTATAAAATGCTGGTTAGGCCACAGATGGAGTACTGCATACAGTTCTTGGCACCACATTACAGGAAGGACATAATTGCTCTGGAGAGAGTACAGAGGAGATTTACAAGAATGTTGCCAGGGCTTGAAAGTTGTAGCTATGAAGAAAGATTGAATAGGCTAGGATTGTTTTCCTTAGAACAGAGGAGACTGAGGGGTGATGTAATTGAGGTGTACAAAATCATGAGGGGTCTGGATAGAGTAGACAGGAAGGACCTGTTTCCCCTAGCGGAGAGATCAATTACCAGGGGACACAGGTTTAAGTTGATTGGTAGAAGGACTAGAGGGGACATGAGGAAAAACTTTTTCACCCAGAAGGTGGTGGATGTCTGGAATTCACTGCCAGGAATGATGGTGGAGGCAGAAATCCTCAATTCATTTAAAAGGTACTTGGACATGCACCTGAAGTGCTGTAACCTGCAAGGCTATGGACCAGGTGCTGGAAGGTGGGATTAGATTAGGCAGCTAGTTTTTTTTCAGCCGGCACAGACATAATGGGCTGAATGGCCTTTCTTCTGTGCCGTAATTTTTCTATGGTTCTATTCTATGGTTCTATGGTTCATTCTGCCGTTGTAACCGTGCTGGCCGAAAAAGATCTATCCAGTCTAATCCCACCTTACCAGCTCTTGGTCCGTGGCCTATAGGTTACAGCACCTCAGGTACGTATCCAAGTATTTTTTAAATGTGATAATGGTTTCTGCCTCTACCATCCTTTCAGGCAGTGATTTCCAGACCCCCACCACCCTCTGGTGAAAAAATTCCTCCTCAACTCCCTGTAATCCTTCCACCCATTACTTTAAATCAATGCCCCCTGGTTATTGATCTCTCTGCTAACAGAAACAGGTCCTTCCTATCCACTCTATTTAGACCCCTCATAATTTCATACACCTCAATTAAATCTCACCACCGCATCCACTGTTCCAAAGAAAACAAACCCACTCTATCTAATCTTTCCTCATAGCTAAAATTCTCTATTCCTGGCAACATCCTGGTGATGAGGGGAAAGTGGCATTCCCTCCTTTTAACCCCTCATATCCATTGAAGACATGGTCATGGAGCTCATTGGCATCCACTCGGCTTTTGCTGTGGGAGATGGTGAGCTGAGCAACATCACGCTGGTACAGGTTAGTAACTGAGCACCTACTCTGTGCCCTGGAATCCTTGTGAAGCACCCCACAGATAGAATCTTCCATCCTCTTCTCTGATGTCTTTATATCAATGCAGTAATGCTCACCTAATTTTATCTTCAACCTTCCTTTTCTGTAGATCCACTGCAGCAATAGGAACTGCAGGAGAAAAATGATGATGATGAGGAGGAGGAGTGGGGAATGTCTCCTGTTCTTTCACAGTTTGAAACTGCTTACTATCCACATGAGGCCAAAGCCCCGGCAATATTATGCAACATACTGTTATTATTTTGCAAATCTTCTGTGGAACATTAGGTAAACATCACTTGAGTAGTCCAAGCATCTAAAGTATCACTCTGTCTCTGGCACACTCATGTGCTTCATTATTGCTGCTCACTGCTGTAATAGGAGGATTACAGAGATACACCATGGTTGCAGCATGGAGTCCCAATCTCCAAGAAGCTGACCAGCAATCTTGCTTTTTCCTCCAAAGAACTGCAATATGCTTGATTGCTTCAGAATTACATTAGGCCAAAATCTGTCTGAGGTTTTCATGATTATCCTTTAACAAGGCCTGAACAACTGTTTCTCCCTGTCACTTGAATTTTCGTGAACTCATTTTTGGATAGTAGCGGTCTTCAGAAAAGCACTAAACATAGCTAAATGGTCAGTTAATCCTTTTTTAATTGCTTGTGTACAGCTACCTCTTCATTAAAAATAGCAAACTGATGGAAATTAAGCACAGAGAGATCCAGCTGAATTGTACCTCCTGTTGGCTGAACGTAGAGACAGTGTCAAAGATAAAGTCGACTCCAGCACCATCCCTCATGGCAAGATAATAGAAGGTGTGAAGGGTCGCAAAGTAGCGAGTAGCATCATTGAAGAGAGAAAAAATAATATTTAGCCCAGCACTGTGAATACTCTCACTACACAACAGTTTATTATCAGATAGAAACTCAAATCTAGTTTAAAATGTTCAGGTTTCCCATTGTTTTAAACTTAATTTGCAGCAAGTCTAAAAGTTGATTGAAACTTAGTAAACTTGGGATACAGTAGGACTAATGTGGTTATTTTAAACCATGCATTCCATTAAATTGTGTGGTTGAGATTGACAATTCTAGTTATTATTTGAAAATGTTCTTCAGTTTAAATATTTATTACTACATTGAGTTTTATTTTCATTTATGCCGCTACATCACCAGCTGACCCCCACATTATGAATTTGATGCAATAAATTAGTCACTGGAGTTTTAAATGATGTTTTATGCAGACTCACTCACTTCTAGTGAAAGCTTAGACTGTAAAAGATAAATGTAAGATATCTAACCCAGATTTTGTTTTTGACCCTTGGTGACAATATATCACTAGTGCAGACTTGCTGGTTTTTTCTCCCAATGGGTTCTTGGGAAAAGTTTAAAACAATGGAACGCATTAGTTCTTGACGAGATGATTGAAACAGCACTTTCTTGTCCAAGGCAGTAGATTTTGCCATCTCTGATTCCTAATGCTCTCAACACTGTTGCTGTTTGTTACGAAATATGGTTTGAATTGTAATCTTTTAATACTGGCAGTTAACATTAGGAACTTGATTTAGTAGGCTTCATATCCTGTTTTTGTTGATTTATAAAATTCAAACGATGACTGTATTTAGAAATTGCAGCAGTAAATTAAAGCCTTTGGGTTACAGAAGTCACTGTGTGTGCTATAATGCCTGAAGTCATAGGGTCAAATCATTACTGCACACGCAAGGATAACCTCAGCTACCATAGAGGTTATAGTCCATCAAATTAAGACAATGATTTGCATGCCATATTTGTTTTATCATGTCCTAAGACGACTGCATTTTGAAATATACAGAATGCCTTCATTCAACTTTTGTGAGTTATTGAGGGGGGTTATAGTTTCATTTTATTAAGTAAGCAGAGAATAGGTTCTGTTTGTGATGTCAGTGACCAGAGGCTTTTTTACATTTTTCCAAATTCCTCTTCTTCCTGAAAGGAACCTTTTGAAGATGTATTCATCACAGGTGCCTATTGTCCCTATATACTTGCCCAAGTGACCATTTTTCATGTGCGTGTTGAGTCAGTGAGTGGAAGCAGCTATTTGACTATGGAAAGCATCATAGTCAAGCCCAATTTTGTTCTCAAGATGCATTTTGCAGCAGAGGCCACCAGATAACAATCAGGAATAGGATGCCTGGATGATCTTTCTCTTCCCTAACACAAGGACCATGTGGTCAAGTGTAGCTCCTGACTGAGATCAACTAAGTCAGACTAGGAACTAAAGCTGGGACCTTCTGGTCTATATAGCTCAGCACTACACAGGGGAGTGCTTTATACAGTGAACCATCAGGGAGCTAGGCAATAAAAAAAAACTTCCTCTCAAGGCCGCTGTACAACACACTGCTGCTGATGACAGTCCCATAATGTAAATGAAGAAGTGAAATCCTCAAACTGGAAACCATGTGACAAGGAGTGTTTTCCTCAAACCTCAAAAGACAGCAAGGCTGCCATCGGCAAGCAGAAATGGTGCCGAGTGCAAATGATAACTGGGATATCTTTCTGTTGCAGGTGGATTGGTTACTCAGTCCAGCCACGCAGGCCAATAATGAGGTTTCTCAATCACAACTTGGTATTGGTCTTTCTCAACCATTAAGCAAAGTCCAGCAGCCAGAAATTAAGTCCAAATTAGTGACCTTCAAATAACTAACAATGTACTATGGGCTCTGCTGTGCATTGTAAATACAGTAAGTTTCAGTTCATTACAAAACCACTTGTCTACCTTATGAATTGGTAGGCAATAGTAATTGGATAGATTTTGAGGATAGGGACTGTCAGAAATTAAGATATTAAGACACTCCAGTGAGTCAGAAAATGGCTTTCCAAAGAGCATCAGAGAGTCAGGGCGGAATTTTAATACTAATGAGTGTATGGGTTGGGGTTTGGGAAGGTTGTTAAATTGGCGGAAATGGCAGCGTGACTAGAAGCCGGTGCCAACCTACTGACTACCAGGTTTAACTCTGGCGCATTTGGGTACATGCATGTAACCCCTTCCGGAGAGGTGGGTTACTGCTTATAATATTTAAATGAGGCAATCTGAACAGGATTTTCACTGGCATTTAAGTTTAATATCACACGCACGAGATTCTTGGGCTTCCTGAAGGTCGCCATTAAAGGGAAAGTGAGACAATTGTATGGCAATTTATGGCACAAATTATACAGTGCAACTATGAACATCAATAAATATTCAGCGGTCACAGCTGCTATCTTACCTGCCACTGGGAAAGGGTTTGTTGAGACTACTTTTGTTGAGAGGCGATTTGTGGACTTGAGGTAGTGACACTCATGTCATCAAAATGTGTGGTGCTATGGCTGCCTTAGATTGGACTTTGAATGAGAAACAAAATGACCATCAGCAGCAGCAACAGCCTGCTTTGGAGAGAGCAGCAAGTGGTCATCTGAGAGGGGAACAGTAGAGGGATTGAGATCGCAGGTGGCCTTACCCACACATAGACAGAGGTTGAACTTCCCTGACCTCTCCAAAGAGCTGTGCTTTCACAAGAGGGCACAGATTTAAGGTAATTGGCAAAAGAAGCAATAGTGACATGAGAAAAAACGTTTTCATGCAGCGTGGTTAGGATCTGGAATGCACTGCCCGAGAGTTTGGTGGAGGCCAGTTCAATCGAGACATTCAAGAGGGAATTGGATTGTTATCTGAAAAGGAAGAATATACAGGGCTACAGGGAGAAGGCCGGGGAGTGGCACTAGGTAAACTGCTCTTCTGGGGAGCTGGCACAGACATGATGGGCTGCATGGCTGCCTTCTGTGCTGTAGCAATTCTGCAATTCAGAGGTTGAGATGCTCAAGTCAGGTGATGGCAGAAATCTGCAGTTTCCTAGAGTAAGACCAGTTCCCTGATGAGCCTGGTGGCCACACATTAATAGTGCCTGTGAAAGTAACAACTGCATTCGATGCTTTTGCCTCTGGATTGGTCCAAGGTGCTACTGAAGACATATTTCGGATTTCCCAGTCAGCCACACATTGGGGAGCAGCTTGGAGCAGATCAGTGATGTGTGGTAAGGCCCAGGTTATGGTATTTGTCATCCTATGTAAGGCACCAGACATATTGGCATCCAGAGTCTACACAGCCTTGGTTAAGTTGGACACATTTTATTGCTGTGATTGATGTTACAAGGAGTTGGTCACCCTATCCATGGAAGAACTTATCCTCACAATGCCCTACAATTTCAACCCATTCATGCTTGAGGTTGACTCCTCCACTCTTTTTGCAATTGTGTACAGCAATGTGCTTGGAAGGCCTGCCAGTAAATCTTACATTCTCTGATTCAATGATTATCTTTCTCATCGATAGTCCCCAGGATACAACATCTGTGTTCAGCTGACTAGATCTTGGAGAGGGCTGTGCCCTCTAACGTGGATGCTCCACTGCTGTCCCTGCCAGCTCTGTCTGCTTGTGCTCACATGTGAACTGTGAGTTATCAGGTGAAAACACAACTCTTTGTCTAACTAGACCTATTGAAGTGTGAGTATCTGAGCTGATGTATGGTCAGCATGAGTCCTGTGATGGTGCACCCTCAGAATGAATCAGCTTTTCTCAGGATTTATCATCCATGAGGTCCATGGACTGCTGATATATATGCATGAAAGCCCTGTCAGAAAGAAAAGATATGAATTGCAACTTAGCATTATGAAGGAGTTCAGATTTTACTTGCTACTGAAATCAAATCAACATGATTGAGTTCTGGACACTATGTAAGCTGCTGATATTTAATTCTGTCACCAGGAAGATGCTGAAATGTCACTGATCCCCATCGCTTCCTCCTCTGCAGCTGTCAACTGGGAAATCTGTAAAGGACCACCTCTGGTCCTCTCCCTCTCCCTAACATTATGCACTCTCTTCTCCTGCAATGGGAAAAAGACCAGACTTTTGAGTGACTGCAATGATGTGTTTACCCGAAGGATGGTATTTGGTAAAGTTGACTATCAGGGTGTGCGGCAGTTGATGGATGGATGGGATACAAGGAAGTGTCTGGAAAAATAAGGATGGGTTGCTTGTTAGGTAAGTGAGTGTAAGGAGTGATGTGATGGAGTAGGCTTGACAAGGCAGAGGGTGGTGGGGGGGGGGGGGGGGGTGGTGGTGGCTGGTGGGTGATGTGTACAACAGGATGTAGGTGAATATGCAACTTTACACACTTTTCCTGACCTGGTTAGGTCATTAAAGTGCTTTCTGCACTGAATCCAGCAGCGCGCCACAATGCTCCTGCTACTGAGTTCCTTGGCCACTTGCAGCAGTGCTTTCTTTGTTGCAGTGGCAGGTTTCTTCCTCTCATTGCCGGGGAAGAGCATCTCTCCTTAGTTTCTCACTGCACTCAGCAGTGCATCAAACTATTGGTTGAATCTGTTGTTGAATCTGGCTGCAGCCTTTTCCTGGCCTGTATCCATCACCACAATTCTCCCTCAGTTTGTTGCAACTCTTAACTCCTCCAAATTCTATCCTGTCACTGGCCCTTTAAATGCTGCAGTTGAGATGGCATCATGTTGGTTCACAACAAACACACTGTCGCACATTCAACACCAAACCCAGAAGTAAAATTATAATGAGGTGGCCTTGTTGAAATTGCACATTCCAATGCACCAAGACTTCTTCCAGGTTTGACACTTGCTATTGCAACTCGCGCCACCTTCCTCCTACCCTCTGTCAATCCGAACATGCCTCGGAGTTATTATCAGGGTCATGCTTCCCTTTTCACAACAGAATTAATATTCAGGGATTAATCATGGTTCCTATTTTAAACCATAATGCAAATTTGGAAAGGGTGAGGAGATACAAGTTGAATACTTTATCAGTACCTAAAAGTTCAGAAGATGAGGAATGATATTAAGGTTCATGTCTTAAGGTTTACGTATCTTGGATAAAATTTGCAGATTAAAAAGTGAAACAAAGACTGAAGGCAAATCACAAGAATTTAGGAAGTCATCATTCCAATCATAACTCTTTACTATTCTTGATTAATAATCACTGTTTTGCATCACGGTACATTTCATTCATTCTCTGGCTGCCTCCTTTATATTCTTTGCTTCCTTTCGTCTCCCTTCCTTTGTTTTTGTTATCTCTTTGTCCTGCTGCATTTTTAGAAGTGAAATTAAAATACTGCACTCTAAAACAAATTTCTTTCTTAGACTGTTTCATTTTGCAGTTTTTGTCAGTCTTCCTGAAATTAGAGAAAGAATTTAGAGGAACATATTCCAAAAACACAAATCAACTGGTGAGCACGGCTGGTAAACAGGCCCTCAAATCTGTTTTGTGTGTTGCTCCAATCACAAAAGGGAAAACAAACAAATGAAAAAAAAAGAACTTTAAGGACTTATTTAGGGTTGGAATTGTTTTCGGACTCCCACTCAGATCTGCCATTTCCTTGTGTGAACAGACAAGATTTTGAAATTTTAGCACACCCTTATATGGCAGATTTAAAGGGTAATAGGGGATAAGATCATCAGAGTTGACTTTTCCCCTCCTTAACCTTGGGGAACTGAGGTCAACCCAACCACTGTCAGCAGAAACCAGTTAACTTGCTGCTCCATATGGTTTAGTACAACATTGGAGTGGTGCCTTTACCCATTATACTATCATGGGGTTTCCAAGTGATATTGCTAGTAACAATAGTTTGTTCTATTATCTGATAAACCAAACTTTGTTTGGGATCTAATTACATTGGTTCAAACACAGATTATTTTGGGGTGGGAATTCTTTTATTTAGTAGCAAAACAAAATACATAAATAATGGGATGAGATGCATTTTTCTTTCTCAAATATTTATCCACTTCGCCTTTAGAAGCTATTATAGATTTTTTTTTTATCCCTGTTTGTAGTAGAGCATTTCATTTCTTAACAACCTATTATGTAAAAAAGAAATTCTCCTAACCATTCTCTTCATGCCTTTGGTGGTGACCAGTGACAAAAGGATTTGCCTATTCACTTAATTAAAATCCTTCATAATGTTGAACACACCCTATTAGCTTTCCTTTTAACCTTCTCAGTTCTTATGGAAAGAGTCCCAGTTTCACTAGTGTTTCCTCATAACTAAAGCCTGTTATCCCCGCTATCATCTGAGTAAATTTCTGCGACCTCTTTCTGACTTTGATATTCTTTCTAAAGTAAGGTGCTCAAAACTGGACATGATATTCAAACTGTGGCCAACAATTTGTAGTAGTTTAGCGTTACCTCTTTGTTTTCGTATTCTCTGCCTCTATTTATAAAATCTAGCATTCCATCAGCTGTGTCACTGGTGAACTTCAGCAGTGAGCAGTAGGAAATATTGAAAGAGTATTCATCCCCTGCCCCCTTGCATTTCGCCCTTTACAGCTGATTATGGAATAGCACTAAAACAGCAATGGAGAAGATTAACAACCCATACTGTCCTCTAGCCCCTAACTGGTGTTGAGCCACATAGTCAGAAGAAGATCAGTTTGCTAAGGGTGAGGTTAGAGAAGTAACAAAGGTAAGTTTCAAAAATAAAATGTTCACACAAATTCTTCAGTTATCATGATATGGAGGAGGTAGGAATTCATCTGAAATCCCCTCTTCCTCATGGGAAACAGAGCCTGCTACAGAAAAAACCTGCATGTTTCGAGTAAGCAGCTTGTGAGGTTTTGAAAAATGGTAATTACTTATCCAATACACATTTTAGGCAAAAGTCCAAGAGATGCTATTTTGAACAAATATTTATAATAACTACATTTCTCATAACCAACAGTTGTTCAGAAGTTGTGTAAATGATAGAATGGCATTTGCAATTTATACCTCACATGGCTTCATTTTTGACATTTAGGCTGGATTGACCTGTAAATAGTGTTGGGTAGTTATTAGTAAAGCATGCAAATCTGCAGGGAGGATTCTGAACTCTGTGCAATGATATTTTGTGCCAGACAGTGTGTTTGTCAAAACTTTCTGCATCTCTTTTTGCACAAACTGCAAAAGCTCTGCAGGTCCGAAGACCAAAGCAAAGCAAATAACTTTTTCTTTTAAAGACACTCCTGTTACTTCTGATCAAATTTAACTAGATGGTGAGCTCATTTAACTCATTCACTGCACATTGCTATTGGGAGCTCTATCTACACCTGCTTCCAATCTATACAATGATTGCTAGGAATCAGATGGTGCAGGATTAAAAATTAGGTTTTAGTAATGCACAAATTAAAAGAAATTACATATGATTTAAAGTATAAAAATACACTGCTGTGAAGTTGAAAGAATTACAGGCAGCAACTAAAAATGCAAACACTTCGTAAAAAAAAGTAAGCGAGCGCATCGACATTTAACCTAACAATATTACTATATGTGAAGGAATACATTTGTTTGGATATGAACACACCAAAAAACAGAAACCTATGATTAACATATGCATTTTCATACACTATTTCCTAGATAAATAACTAGTTTACTACAAACTATACAGCTGGGAACAGAATTCCTGTCTTCATGTGACAGTCTCTGCCTTCAAAAGCATCAGAATGCTGAAAATGTTCATAAATATAAACAGTAATTTAGTGCAAAGAATAATGGAGAGATTGAAATGATGGCAGTACAGACAAAACATCCGTAGTAAATCAAACATGCATACTAACATCTCTCAAAGGAAACGCCTGCCTTTGTAAAGTATAAACTTTCCCACACTAATTGCTATTTGGGCTATATCAATGGCAAATATATTTGCAACATGCTTTGTTTCATATTTCAATGTTGGAACAGTTATTCATTTTACTTGTCAAGAAGTTTTCATATATCGACAGAAAACATGTATAGACACAAAGCAATCTTGTTTTAACAAGATTAGATTAGATTAGAGATACAGCACTGAAACAGGCCCTTCGGCCCACCGAGTCTGTGCCAAACATCAACCACCCATTTATACTAATCCTACACTAATCCCATATTCCTACCAAACATCCCCACCAGTCCCTACATTTCCCTACCACCTACCTATACTAGTGACAATTTATAATGGCCAATTTACCTATCAACCTGCAAGTCTTTTGGCTTGTGGGAGGAAACCGGAGCACCCGGAGAAAACCCACGCAGACACAGGGAGAACTTGCAAACTCCACACAGGCAGTACCCGGAATCGAACCCGGGTCCCTGGAGCTGTGAGGCTGCGGTGCTAACCACTGCGCCACTGTGCCGCCCTACTTGTGATTATTCCAGGGATGAGGGATTACAGTTATATGGATGGACTGAAGATGCTGGGATACTTCCCCTTAGTGCAGAGAAGGCTAAGAGGAGATTTGATAGAGGTGTTTAAAATCATAAAGGGTTTAGAGAGAGTAAATAAAGATAAACTGTTTCCAATATCTAAAGGGTCAATAATGAGAGGGCAGGAATTAAGGTGATTGGCAAAAGAACCAGAGGCGGCATGAGGAAAATCTTTTCTATGCAGTGAGTGGTTAGGATTGGAAATGCACAGCCTGACAGGGCAGTGGATCAAGATTCACTGGTAGCCTTTAAAAGGAAATTGGACAAATACTTGAAGGGGAAAAAAATTGCAGGGATGTGGGAAAAGAGCAGGGGAGTAGAACTAACTGGATTGCTCTTAGAAAGAGCCAACGCAGACTGGATAGGATAAATTATCTCCTTTAGTGCTGTACTATTCTATGATTATATAAAATTACATAGAATAACAGTACAGAAACAGGCCATTCAGCCCAACAGGTTTATACTGTTCTTTACGCTCTGCATGAGCCTCCTCCCACCTTTCTTCATCTCACCTCATCACTCATCCTTCTATACCTTTCTCCCTCGTGTGCTTATCTAGCTTCTGCTTAAAGGCATCTATGCTATTCTCAACTCAAGAGCTGAACTCAAGGTGTGAGGTGAGAGTGACTGCCCTTGACATCAAGGCAGCATTTGACTGAGTTTGGCATCAAGGACCCCGAGCAAAACTGGAGTCAATGGTAATCAGGGGGAAAACTGATGGAGTCGTACCTATCGTAAAAGAAGATAGTTGTAGTTGTTGGAGGTCAATCATCTCAGATCCAAGACATCACTGCATGAGTTCCTCAGGGTAGTGTCCTAGGCCCAACATCTTCAGCTGCTTCATCAATGACCTTCCTTCATTCATAAGGTCAGAAGTGGGGATGTTCGCTGATTGCACAATGTTCAGCACCATTCTCAACTCCTCAGATACTGAAGCAGTCCATGTAGAAATGCATCAAGACCTGGACAATATCCAGGCTTGGGCTAATAAGTGGCAAGTAACATTCGTGCCACACAAATGTCAGACAATGTCCATCTCCAACAAGACAGAATCTAACCATCTCCTCTTGACATTCAATAGGATTATGATTGCTGAATCCCCCACTATCAACATCATAGGGGTTACCATTGACCAGAAACTGAACTGGAGAAGCCAGATAAATATCGTGGCTGCAAGAGCAGGTCAGAGGCTAGGAATCCTGCAGTGAGTAATTCACCTCCTGACTCCCCAAAGCCTGTCCACCATCTACAAGGCACAAGTCAGGACTATGATGGAATACTCTCCATTTGCCTGGATGGGTGCAGCTCCAACAACACTCAAGGAGCTCGACACCATCCAGGACAAAGCAGCCCACTAGATTGGCACCCTATCCACAAACATTCACTCCCTCCACTACCAACGCACAGTGTGTACCATCTACAAGATGAACAGCAGCAACACACCAAGGCTCCTTAGACAGCACCTTCCAAACCCACGACCTCTACCACCTAGAAGGACAAGGACAGCAGATGCATGGGAACATGACCACCTGCAAGTTCCCCTCCAAGCCACATACCATTCTGACTTATTTATTTTATTTTATTTAGAGTTACAGCACTGAAACAGGCCTGTCGGCCCACCGACAGTCTGTGCCGATCAAAACCACCCATTTATACTAATCTTACATTAATGCCATATTCCCTACCACATCCCCACCATTCTCCTACCACCTACCTACACTAGGGGCAATTTACAATGGCCAATTTACCTATCAACCTGCAAGTCTTTGGCTGTGGGAGGAAACCGGAGTACCCGGTGGAAACCCACACAGTCACAGGGAGAACTTGCAAACTCCGCACAGGCAGTAACCAGAACTGAACCCGCGTCGCTGGAGCTGTGAGGCTGCGGTGCTAACCACTGCGCCACTGTGCCGCCCGTGACTTGGAACTATATCGCCGTTCCTTCACTGTCGCTGGGTCAAAATCCTGAAACTCCCTTCCTAACAGCACTGTGGGTGTACCTACTCCACATACACTGCAGTGGTTCAAGAAGGCAGCTCACCACCACCTTCTCAAGGGCAATTAGGGATGGGCAATAAATGCTGGCCTGGCCAGCGATGCCCACATCCCATGAAAGAATAAAAAAAAAATCACTTGAACCACTCCATGTGGTCCATCTTCTCACCATTCTCTGTTTCTCCTAAATTCCCTATTGGATTTATTAGTGACTATCTTATATTTAGTTTAGGATTCCCCCATAAGTGGAAACATCTTTTTGATGTCCACCCTATTAAACTCCTTCAGAATTTTAAAGATAGCTCTTAGGTCACCCCTCAGCTTCCTCTTTTCTAGAGAAAGGTGCCCCACTTTGTTCAGTGTTTTCTGATTGTTTAATGCAAAATGAAAAGACTAGCATTTATATAGCATCTTGCACGACCACCAGACATCTCAAAGCACTTTACAGCCAATGAAGTACTTTTGAAGTGTAATCCCTGTTATAATAAAGGAAACGTGGCAGCCAACCTGCACACAGCAAGCTCCCACAAATAGCAATGTGATAATGACCAAATAATCTGTTTTTGTGATGCTGATTGAGGGATAAATATTGGCCAGGACACCAGGGAAACCTCCCCTGCTCTTCTTTGAATGTAAGTGCTGTATTATACCATAATTCATAAAATTATTTTTAATGTTAGCATCACCAGGTTTTATTCTGTAATTCAAGAATTTTCCACTTGATAAAATATTTACCAGTTACCTTTTTCCTTAAACTGGTATCCCAGTGATACCATGGCTAAATTTTAGTTATCCATTGTTGTATTATAGTTCTTTCCATTGATTCTTTCTATGGCTATGGCTATATCTATGAGGGGTCAGGAGATGGCAAACAAGGACCTGTTTCTTCCACTGCCTTTAAAGCTGTGTTCATCTTCTCACAGCTGCATGAGGAAGTGTACCTCGGTGAATGTCACAACAACTGCTAAAATCAAGTCACCTCAAAAAACAGAAGCCACTGTTTGCACAGCCAGCTCCACTAAACTTCTCTTATCAAGCTCATCGTTCCATCCATACTTGTCAGTCTGTCAAAGCAATGGATGTGGCGGGTCTAAAATCTTGTAAGGAGACCAGCAGTGACGTGACAGGTCAATCCCACCAGTCAGTTAGTATCTCAGTGGTCCAACATCCCGCAGAGTTTTACGTGTATAGTGTTCATCAGCAGCTGTGTTAGCACAGCTTTTCCTGCTGACAATCCAAGCGTAATAGAGTCATAGTGGCGGCCATTCAGAAGGCACTTCAAACCCAAAAGAAAATTGATGAGGCGTGTAACACAGCATAACCTCACAATTAATCAAACATTTAAAGGACTAACATCTCCAGCTGCTTTGTATAGTTAATGCTGGATATGACCAGCATGTCCCAAGAACAATCTTCCTAAATGCTAATATGAGCTAATTGGTCACGAGCTGTCAACTCTTCAGACACTATCACACAGGCCACTTCCTTCCTACTATAATGTTTTCTACTTTTAATAGAGGTTTAGGAAAATCTGATGTCTCAAACATTTAAAAAAGCAGTAAACACTACTTTATTGTGTGAATTGTATAACTGATAGTTCAATGGTACTGAAATGCTCCTTTCCTAATCCACAACTAACAAATAGATCTAAAATGAGTAAAATATCTGCAGCAAAAACCAGAACAGAAAACCTCAATTCTCAAATGTTCTTCTGAAACAACAATCTCTTGAAATTTGCAAAATATTGGTAAAGGGCGGGTAATTCTTCAGAGGTATATCTAGCCACACCTTAATCATGTAACACAAACCAATCTTCAGATTTTTCCATTTATTTCACAATTCTCAGCTAATGGAGACTCAACCCGAATGTTACTTGGAAAAAAAAGTTGTTCAAGACATTTTGTACAATAAAACTATTGCCTAAAGGAAAAAAAATCACTGGAATAATAAAATAAGAAACAAGGTTTGGGATAAACCAGCTACAGCATATAATGACATAAACTGAATTTTCTTGGTATTGCCCATGCGAAATCTGTCTGGAGCACAGTTGTGATAGTTAACTGCTAAACAGGCCTTTTCCTTTAAGGCCACTACCCAAGTTGTAGCCGCCTTTAAATTCATGAGGTCAATTCAAGGACAATTGTATCTGCTTATAAGACTCCAGGTCAACAAATGGTTTCTTTTTTATAAACCATAAATCTTATATAGGCACACCCTTCCTGTCAATTTTCCATTATAAGTTCCTATGTCCACATTTATAATTAAAACTACCTAAGTAAATTTGTCAAGGGGTACAGTAGTGTAGTGGTTATTGTTACAACCAGGTGAGCAATGTGTCTAGGGGTCCCTCTCAGCCTTCACCTGGTCTTACTGTAACAGGGTTTAATTTTAAAACATTGTGTTTTTAGCTCCCCCTTGGTGAATCCTTGTTCACCACTTTCCATTTATAAGGCAAAAAAACCAGCACAAACAGGCTTTCTTAGGTTTAAAGAAGAAAAGTTGAAATTTATTAAACTTAAACTCTAATTGGTTAATGCCTACAGATACATGATGCGCCCATGTTAGCATGCACACAAGCAAATAGAGACAGAAAAGAGAAGAAAAAACAAAGTGGAAAAGTTTGAGGCAATATCTGAAGAGTTTTTTTTACAGTTCTTCGAGCTCACTGTAGAGTCCTTGATTGTAGGTAGATCTTGCTTTCGTTGCGGCCCAGTATTCTTCTTAAACCTTGTTCGCTGTAGGACACTTTTCTCTCTTGGGGTTCAGGTGTCTTGAGTGGATTCAGAGGCTTGTGAGAAAGAGATGGGAGCAGACAGGAGAGATTGTCTCAGTCCAGGAGCAAACAGACACTCTGAGTTCAAACTGTTTGTACAATTCAGAAAACGCCAGGTGGCTAAGCAGGTTAGTCATGTGACTAACTGGTCTGACCATGTCTTGGATTGTATCACCTTAACAGTCCCTGGAATGCTCCTCTTACACACAACGAGCTGAATTTTACCGGCTCCTCGACGCAGCAGGTCGCAGCCATCCCACGCCGATTTTACAGCCTCTGTTCAGCCTTTGCACACCTTCAGAACTCTGTACAAAGTTCTGGGCGGGAACCTGGTGGGGAGGGGGAGTAATAACATTTACAGGGCGGGAGGGGTGGAGGAGTGGGGAAATCAATTTTTATTGGTTTTGGGGATGGTGGGAAGGGGTTAGAGGCCAAAAGTTAGAAGGTTCAGGGGAAATTTCGGGAATGGAATAAAGTACTTTTTGACAATAAATGCCACTTAAATGACCATTAGGGGGTTTGAGGAAGGGCCTCAACATCTTTATTAATTGTGAATAAAACATATCGATAACTGCACCTTTCAAAATTAAAACTAAATTGTAAGGGCTTAAAGCCCTTTAAAAATGGCGCCAGCACAAGCGCAGTGGCGCCGGACGCCATTGCCGGGGACACGGCCGCCGCTTCCTTATGTCATCGGGGGCGGCTGCTCTGCCCCATCTATTTAAATGAACCCCTGTGCAAAATATCGCAGGGGCTCCTCGGCGGCCGCTGAATGCGGGCTGAGTTTAAAGGGCGCCACTGCGGAGCGCAGTGCCCAAATAAAATTCAGCTCAATACCTGGTGATGAAGGTCCATTGTGGGTTGAATGTGAAAGGGAATGGTCCTTTGTCCTTCCAATCACCGTCAGTTAATATGCAAATGTATTTTCCAACCACGGCTGATCTGTTTAACATGTCCTTTCTTCCCTCCAGTAACAGTTTAAAATCAATGTTCGTGACAAGATTAATGTGCCTCATTCTTGGCAGGTGGGGGCCTAGCATGACATTATTTTACTGGACAAGTAATTGAGAGACCTGGACTAATAATTACAGAGAATGTGAGTTTGAGACTTTGAATTCCATTAAAGTAAATATGGAAGTGACCATGAAGTTGTCAGATTGTTGTAAAAACCTAACTTGTTCACTACTTCCTTTTAGGAAAGGAAACCTGCTCTGCTGATCCAGTAAGGCTTGCATGTGACTCCAGGCCCACATCAATGTGGTTGACGCTTAACTGCCCTCTGAAGTGGCCTATCAAATCACTACAGGTGGTTTAAGACCTACTTAGGGCAACTAGGGATGGGAAATAAAGGCCAGCTTTTTATTTTAAAAATTGCTGTATTAAACTGTGCTGCCAGAGGCAGTGCTGTAGTACCTCCATTTTGTGTCTCTGAACTCCTCAGACTCTACTGTAGAACAACTCCTACATGCCAACCAGCTCTATGGGCTGAATTTTATGAGGCCTGCGGCGTCAGGGGTCATGGCGGGGGGGGGCCCGGAAAATTCTTCCGGGAGAGGCCCGCCACGACACCTGATGCCGCGAAGGCCCTGCCGCATTTTACTGGTGGCGGTGAGGCCTCGGTGCGGGCCCCCCGCCGCCAAGCGGCGGGGCCTTCAGTTCAATATGGTAATGAAAGTTAATGCATGCAAATTGACTTACCTTGTTCCAGTGGGCATCCCATGCTAATATTCCAGCCACTGGCCGCAAATCCCACGCGTTTGGAACTCCGGAGTTCTGAGGCGGGACACTGATGGTAAAGGTGTGCAAAGGAAACCCGATCCCAGTCCAAATGCTGGACCTGGAAGCCCGACATGACCCGGCCCTAACCCGGCACCTGTCGTCGGATCCCCTCGGGGTCGGGACGGGTAGTAGGCTTTTACATCAGTACATGGGTAAAGGCCTGCTACCCGACCCAACCCTGACGGGTCCCGACGACATGTGTTGGGCTCGGGCCGGGTCAGGTTGGACTTCTGGATCCGGCATTCGGACTCGGTCGGGTTTCCTTTGCACACCTTTCTTTAACTAGTAGGGAGGGGGGAGGAGTGAAATTATAAGGGCGGGGGGGAGTGAGAAAAACACTTTTTATTGACTGTGGGGATGGTGGGAAGGGGTTGAAGGGCAAATGCAACGAGGTTGGGGGGTAAAGTTTGGGAATAAAGTTAATTTTTGTGAGATAGGCCCATGAACCAAAAGTTGGGGGCTGGTGGGGTTGGTGACGGGAAAGGGTTTTAGCTTTTATTTAATTTTGTGAGGACAATGAACCGTTATAATTAAATTGAAATTTTTAATAAAATTAAAATTGCTTCCAAGGGCTTGTAGCCCTTTAAAATGGCACCAGACAATGTTGCTGGGGACAGGCAGCTGCCCCCTCTACGTCATCGGGGGCGGCCGTTCCGCTCCCTCCATTTAAATTAGCACCAGCGTGAAATATCGCGGGAGGTCAGCGACGGCGCATCCGTGCCTGAAGACTGCCGACAGCAGAGTGAGCCAGCGGCATGCTCATAAATTTCAGCCCTACTTCTCCACTTCCCAAAAAGTAATTGAATGGTCTGCATGGTACAGTCCAATTGTCGCCTACCTTCCAACCCGTCTTCAGCTAAAAACTACACTTGGTCTTAACTCCCCATGTGCAGCACCATGGCACTTCGACTGAACGGCTGAAAAAAAAACTAATTTTTGTTTGTCATGTTTTGCACCTAGTTGTCAAAACATGTAGAAGGAGCTAATGACAATCTGGAAAACATGCATCTCGTTTTCAAAGTTCATCTAATAAGTTGCATCACAAGCATAAATCCATTAAAACAGAGTTTTGGCATATAATTCTCATTTAAAAAAATGATGCTGCAGACCTTTCAATATGGGGGCATTCAAATTAATACTGATCTGTACCATTATGTTGGGGTGAGGGGTGGGACACTATGTTAGTTCAATGCCACATCTTACTGATATCAACAAGATGATTTTAAGAAACATTTTGCTTTATTTCTATGGATCAATACAAAGAATGAACACCAAAGAGTGCTTGCCAATGCAGTGGAAAAATAATGTGTATGAATATTAAAATCATCTTCAAACCCGTTTCAAATGTTCTCGAGAATTGTTACAAAAAGCTACCAGAGTAAGATCACCAAGCAGTTGAAAATTGCAGCATGCCATACATCGATTTTGAAAAGCGACAGTGTCTTTATGGTCCTTCTGCACCTTAGTTTGAAAAATAGGTATTGTCATAAATATGTACAAAGATCAATATGCAGTAAAACTAAATATTGCAAGTAGTTTTTTCAATATTGCATTTTTAAAGTTTTATTAGTTGTTTTTTCCTCAATCGTAAGGCTAAAATGAAGCCCTCCCTGTCTGGGGAGCTGTTTTGTGTGATCCTGCATGCACAGTCCATGATGCGGCACATTTCAGTTTTTCATTGTGCTATGCCACCAGAATGACTGTATCATCACTTTTTTTGGAAAAGTGATTACACTTAGATTTATGATGCATTAGTATTGTAGTTCCTAAGATTAAGAAACACGTTTTTAGTAATAAAACAGCACAATTCATTTTAGAATGCAAATGAATTAAGCTTGGCTAAAATATTTATGCAAAACCTCACGTTCACAGGTCACAGGTCAAAAGGGCTGTAGCACATTAAATTCATGGCATTTAATCACTTTCCTGCCATTGCACCTCTGCAGGTGCTCTGTGTGACAGGCTGTGTACATATTTCTGTCATCAAACAGCTGACAGGGAAAAGTAGTGGGCAGCAATCAGAATGAGCTTTATGGGATAGTTCAGGCTGCCATGCTCATTCTGTTTGTTTATGTTTCACTAGGAAACCATGTGACCAGTCAGTACATTGTTATTGTTAGAGGTTTAATGATGGGGTTTCAATTTTCAGGAGGACCAACATGGTTTGTTTAAACAGAGAAGGTCCTACTAAGGTCAGAACATGACAGCTCATTAAGGAATTGCATGTTTATTCCATATGAAAAAGGAAACTAGAGGTTTCAGCTCAGCTTGGCCTTCCTAGTACAAAAGCAGTGGAGATAGCACAAGAAAGTTATTGCTAGGATAAGTTCAGAGCTTTTATCGTTGGTACTTTCTCTTATATACCAGTTATATTGCACAACTTGATCTGATGCAAAACCTCATCGATCAAATTTTAGGCGAAAGTTTTGAAGTCACAACCAGCATCTAGTCTCACACTGCTCAGGCTGCCCATTGGCTTCAGGCAGTCACTTCTTTCAGATTTTTAAATCATGTTGACAGAAAGCCACTGCCTTTGTTAACATTAAAAAGATGATGGTGAACAGAGGTTTACATATGCATTCTGCCATGTACATGCAAAGCTCTGTTTTGCCTGACCAGCTATCGATATGTAGCCAACAGTATTGAAGCAGAGCTGGCATTATAACATGGGTATGCTGGACCTGCATTGCTCCCAGTAGATACTGGTAGCAAATCTATAGTATAATGATTGTTGGAGATTCAGAAATGCATGAAGACTAAAAGATTCCCAAAGAACAGTACAAAAGGTAGGTTGGTGACCAAGGTGCTGAAAGTAACTCTTCCCACCTTTCATAATAAGTGTTTGAATTTCCACAGCTATTTATATTTAAACTGCGCTGGTAATTCCTGCATAATTATAAACAGTAACTAGATCGAGCTTATATTTTACATATGGTCACATTTTCTCCTTTAGCTTTTAAATGCATTTTTTTTTACAAATAGTATGACTTCTTTTTAATTAACAGGCAAGCTAGAATGCAAAGCTCACCACGTTGTTGCAGGTGATGAGTACATGTATGCAGAGAATGCTTGTGGTCTGGCAGGTTGGACACAAAAAGATAGTTCTGCTATTTGTTGCATGGGAGCTGAAGCAGATGTTGGGGCTCTGGGTTGGCACAGGCCCCAGATGCTGGCAGGGAGTCATTCCACACAGGCTGCAGGGTTCAGAGGAGGAATATCCAGGGACCATTTGTTCATAAACACAGCTGAGGGCCAACAACCTGCTCTATGCTTTCCTTGTGCTGCACTGTAGGATTTTTTTTTTGTCTGCAATCTCTCTAGGAGAGGAAAAGCAGGCACATACTGCTCCTGCATCCCACGCTCTCCAGAAGTAATTAAACAGTTTTGCTTAACCCTGTTAGCCTGTCATTTGTTATTTTCATTCTCTGATGTCCACTACTTGGGAATGCAGGAACGCCTGAAGCTGTACTGCTGAGTTGTGGAATTAGGCTTTAATTGAAATAGAACATTGTGGAAATTATACGAAGTGTTTATAAATGAAATTTCTAGTTCACTGAATCCTTTCCATATAGCAAACAATGAGGCCTGACGTGCTTTCTTCCTACATGGCAGGAAATAGAGGATAAGTATGTTACTGGTACGAACATGTTACCAAATCCTTCCTCTATTCCGAGTGACATCTGTGTTATAATAAAAACATTCCACCGTCAAAATACCAGGAAATTCTGGAAGTATCTGTGTTCTCTTCAGGCTATGCTACAATTACCATTCTTGGCTTACAGAATAGGAAAATATGGAGATCATAATCCAAATGTTTTTAAAACACCATTCATGATTACATCTTTAGGAGCAAAACTCAGAAAGATTGCATAATTATGTTATTACCATTTAACATTAAGAAATTAATTTATTTAATTGAAAATTAAAACAGGATAAAATATAAACTATTT
Source organism: Heterodontus francisci (assembly GCF_036365525.1). Classification (NCBI taxonomy): domain Eukaryota; kingdom Metazoa; phylum Chordata; class Chondrichthyes; order Heterodontiformes; family Heterodontidae; genus Heterodontus; species Heterodontus francisci. The sequence continues at coordinate 56,416,286 of NC_090379.1, forward strand.
CATGTAAATGCTATCTATTTTAATATTCATATGACAAATATATATATAAAATGTGTGCACTGGGAAGTAAAGTACTACATTCTACTTTCTATGAAATTCTCCCGAATTTTCAATCACTTTAGCCATTATCTGTGTCCATTCTTTCCATTTTTCACACTTTGGTCTAGAATTTGATCATGCAACACCTGTGTTTCACATCCTGTGCATGCTGTAGTCAGGCAGACAGTAGCTATACCAAGTTTCTTTAAAAGCAGTTGAGATGTTTTACCGACCAGAATGTGGAGCCAGAATGAGCAGGAGTGCCCCTCCAGGCTCCACATTAACATGAGGGCCCTTGCCAGGCACCACGCCAGATTTGGAAAAATGCCTTTACCCGTACCCCACTCCTGCGCCATGGTGGTCACCCACACCAACTTCAGCTATATCTGGAGATTGAAAATTGACTGTGTCTGCAGGGTCACAATGTTCAAACTTCCAGATAAAGGGGGAAAAAAACATACCCAACATCACCCTCATGCTGATGGCCAGCTTTGTCTGTGGCTGCATCAGGCTGTGTGTAGACCCCTGGTACGCAAACACCAAGTGCCACTACGTGCTGAGGTTCTATCAGTCTCCCGATGTTGCGAAGGATGGGTCTGGCCATGTTGCTGCAGAATGCTCCATTCTGTGGGACTGTGCCACACCATCTGTCCCTCATGGAAAAGATTGTACAGAAAAACACCTTTGACCACAAGTCCATCAGGCAGTGGTCCGTACGTAATGTCCTCGAGGTCCTGCAGGAAAAGGATCCTGTCGGATGGTTCCCCGAACAGACTATCAAACTAATTTGGCAGAAAGCCTCATCACCAGAACCTTCAAACAAGCACCAAGATGTAGCTTGGCTGTTGGTGACAAGGGCCCTTCCCGTCAGATCCTTCCTGCACACCTGGAGTCTCACCGTCTCAGCACACTGCACTTGAGGGGGCTGCAGTGGGGAAGAGACTGTTGTTCATCTGCTTCTGGAATGTGCCTTTGCAAAGCAGGGGTTAGAACATAGAACAGTACAGCACAGTACAGGCCCTTCGGCCCACGATGTTGTGCCGAACCTTTAACCTACTCTAAGATCAAACTAACTACCTACCCTTCATTCTACTATCATCCATGTACCTATCCAAGAGTTGCTTAAATGCCCCTGACGTATCTGCTTCTACTACCACCGCTGGCAGCGCATTCCACGCACCCACCACTCTCTGTGTAAAGAACCTACCTCTGACATCTCCCCGAAACCTTCCCCCCTGGTGATAGCCCTTTCCACCCTGGGAAAATGTCTCTGGCTATCCACTCTATCTATGCCTCTCATCATCTTGTACCCCTCTATCAAGTCACCTCTCCTCCTTCTTCGCTCCACTGAGAAAAGCCCTAGCTGCCTCAATCTTTCTTTGTAGGACATGCCCTCCAATCCAGGCAGCATCCTGGTAAATCTCCTCTGCACCCTCTCTAAAGCTTCCACATCCTTCCTATAATGAGGCGACCAGAACTGAAAACAATACTCCAAGTGTGGTCGAACCAGGGCCTTATATTGCTGCAGCATAACCTCGCGGCTCTTAAACTCAATCCCCGTGTTAATGAAAGCCAACACACCATACGCCTTCTTAACAACCCTATCAACTTGGGTGGCAACTTTGAGCGATCTATGGACATGGACCCCAAGATCCCTCTGTTCCTCCACACTACCAAGAATCCTATCTTTAAGCCTGTATTCTGCATTCAAATTCGACCTTCCAAAATGAATCACTTCACACTTTTCCAGGTTGAACTCCATCTGCCACTTCTCAGCCCAGTTCTGCATCCTGTCAATGTCCCGTTGCAACCTACAACAGCCTTTCACACTATCCACAATTCCAGCAACCTTCGTGTCATCGACAAACTTGCTAACCCAGCCTTCCACTTCCTCTTCCAAGTCATTTATAAAAATCACAAAGAGCAGAGGTCCCAGAACAGATCCTTGTGGAACACCACTGGTCACCGAGCTCCATGCTGAATACTTCCCATCTACTACCACCCTCTGACTTCTTTGGGCCAGCCAATTTTGTATCCAGACAGCCAACTTTACCTGAATCCCATGCCTCCTTACTTTCTGAATGAGCCTACCATGGGGAACCTTATCAAACGCCTTGCTAAAATCCATAGACACCACATCCACTGCTCTTCCTTCATCAATGTGTTTTGTCACATCGTCAAAGAATTCAATAAGGCTTGTGAGGCATGACCTGCCCCTCACAAAGCCATGCTGACTGTCTCTAATCAAACCATGCTTTTCCAAATAATCATAAATCCTGTCTCTCAGAATCCTCTCCAATAATTTGCCCACCACCGACGTCAGACTGACTGGTCTATAATTCCCAGGGTTATCCCTATTCCCTTTCTTGAACAGGGGAACAACATTTGCCACCCTCCAATCATCCAGTACTACTCCAGTGGACAGTGAAGACGCAAAGATCATTGCCAAAGGCGCAGCAATCTCTTCCCTCGCTTCCCGTAATATCCTTGGGTATATCCCGTCTGGCCCCGGGTTGAATATTATATGCCCACCGCCCATTTTGGCGGTGGGTGAAAAAAATTGCGGCCCGCCTGTGCGAGCCGCATGTCACGGAGCTGCCGCGATCCTAAGCGCGGTGGCTCATTTAATAGCCGGGACAGGCCGCCCCATCCCCCAACCCCCCACCGATCATGTGGAGGAGGCAAGCTGTCTGTCCCTAGCAATGGAGTCAGCTGCCTGTGCGCAGGCACTGACGCCATTTATATAGGGATGTTAGCCCTACGGGCATATTTAAATATTTAAAGATAGATACAATTAAATTAAATAAATACATTTCTTTTGCCCCTCCCCCACCCCAATAACAATTAAATTAATTATTTGCCCTTCCCCCACAAAAACACTTAGCTTTACCATCTGACCTCCCGCCCACCCCCCAACAAATTGCACAAACTTTAAACTACAACCCTTCCCACCATCCCCTACACCCATGATGCTAATTTGACTGCGTCCCCACCCCCCGCACTGAGAAACTTACCTCCCTCCTCCCCATCAGTGTTGCGCGTCGTTTCCCCAGACAGAAATCCTCAGGTGCAGGACTGCCGGCCGACGGGCCGAAGATCACGGCGGGCCATCAGGAGGCGAAGTAAGTTTATTTAAATTAATTATTTTAATTGATTGCACATTAAAATTGTTGTCCCGTCGCCCAGTGGCGGGGAGGGAGGCCGCCACAGTGCCTCGCTACCGCCAGGAGGATCGGGCCAGGCCCTCCTGGCATCAAGGTCCATGGCAGGCCTCATCCACAGCCATCCTCAGGATCCCCCCGCCAGTGAACCCTATGCCTGGGGGAGAACAAAATCCAGCCCCAGGTGTGGAAAGGGATGCAATGGGTTTTGTCCAGTGTCATGAAGGTGCTTCCATTATTAATATTTTTTTGAGGACTTGTGTTTAAAAGACTGTGGAAAATACCTGAGAAGATGCCTGGATTTTGTTTTTTTAAAGAGTCACTGGAAGGACACTTGGGACATTGTTTAAAAAAAACTTACTGGATGTCACATGTCTTAAGTAAGCTAAGTAAACAACTGGAGCCTTATGGACTATGGAATTGTTTGGACTTAGAGAAGTCACATGTCTGGATTTTTGGCTGTCAGGAGTTTTGTTTTTGTTTTTGGATATTGTTTGGAGTTCAGTTGGGGTTGCAGCCTGCAGAGAGAGAGAAGCAACCACTCATCCTGTTCCACCTCTTTGAGAAACTCTGAGAATCCAGTGTGAGAGCTGGAGAAACAGATGTAGCATTTCTTCTGAGAAGCTTCTGGAAGACTTCCTCACACCAGCTTCTGAACGAACTGCTTCTGAAAAGATCCCAGTGACAACTGCATTTGTCTAATAACACCCATCTACGTGTACCAGAACACCATACCGAAAGTCATCTGGAACATTCCATATCTTATCCTTTTGCTTCAAGAATTGACAATATCTTGGCCAAAGTATTTTTGTTTAATTGGTCTCTGCAGAGCCAGTTTTTTTATTTTTCTTTATTTTTTTCTTTAACTGGTGTGTGTGTGCGTATTCTTGTGCGTTAGGTTTTTTAGAAAGGTAGATATTTATACTTTCATATTTCAAACTGTTTGTTAATAAACTTTGCATCTTTATTGAATAAGTCTTGTTTTATAATAAATCAACAATTTTGTTGTTAATTAAAGAAACCTGGTAGGCGGATTTTTATTCTGAAACTAAAATAGATAAAGTATATAATTGGCCATATCTGGGTAAAACATTTAAATATATGTTGCGACCAGTCAAGTAGTGGAACTAGAGAAAGACAGTGCATTCCTCCAACCTTGGTCGTAACACCAGGGTCATCCAGCACAGCTTCATAACGCAGGACTCTGTGCTTTATGGGCTGTTCCCAGGGACGCACATTGAGATAAACATCAACTGCTGCTGAAGAACCATCAACTTGGCGAAAAGCACTGTTTGGTCTGCCCGAAACTTGCTGATCTTCCAGTGCAAAGAGCTGTCCATGACCAAGTGTTGCAGACTGGCACATTCCAAGGTCCCGGACTACATGCTGAGGGATGCACGGAACGTTTGGACAGCCTTCGCAAAGGCTCAATAAGGAAAGGCCACTGCATAAGGCCCTCCCGCTATAGTATACTGAGGGGCTGGAACCCATGTAAAACCCTGTATGAGCCAGAGAGTGTTTGACATGTACATTGTAAATATAACCTGAAATGGCAAGTGTAGTGAGGCACCTCATGTACTGTATTGAAAGAAACTGATCTGTATTGCACATGTTATGAAAGTACTTCCATTTTTTTCTTAAATTTTGAGGACTTGTGTTTTAAAACTGAAAAAGGATTCCATAGATGCTGGACTTTGTATTTTTTTTTAAATAGGTCATCGTAAAGGTCTTTTGGTTTGTAAACAGCCCTGACTAGAAAGCACCTGTCTTCAGATACTTACCCAGCAGAAGTCTTTTGACTTGGGGGAGATGTTCTTAGAGAAGTGACAGGTCAAGATTTATTGGGGTCAGGAGGCTTGACTCTTGAGATTGTTTTTGGTTTCGCTTTGGACAGTCAGTTGGCGTTTTAAAAATCAACCTGAAGGACAAAACCCCAACTCAGCCTTTCTCATCTCTTTGAAAAGCTTGCCAGTTTTTCCATCTCTTTGTGAAGCTCTTAGAAGCGAGTGTAAGAAATAGAGAAATTGATAATGCATTCCTCCTGAAAGGCCTGCCTGAAACCCCAGTTGCCACATTTCTCCTGAGATGCTGGAAAACCTGCCAGATAGATCCTTGATGCTGCCTTACCAGATTGCTGAGTGGCAGGAATTGGCCTGGGGCACCTGGGGTTGGTAGGGGAAGACCTAGTGAATGCACAAAGCCTCACTGAGGGAGTTCAGATAGGAACAGGCTACTCTGACATTGGATAAAGCATCCAGGATGAGCTTTTGCAGATGCAAACTCCTGGACAACAGGAGGCCAGAGGAGCACAGTGGGAGACTGCAAGGGAGCACTACCCAAGACATCGGGTCTACCGCCCAAGAGTCAGCTACCTGAAAATGACAGAGTGCCAGTGACGTAGGAGACCGAACCTATCCATGCCGATGGTCTTGATCCTGTGTGCTCTGATCCACAATGACCTGAGGCCTCGCAGCCCCCATGGCAGTCCCCTGCCTGCAGCTGTCAAGGTCACTGTCACCCTGAATTTCTATGCAAACGTGTCGTTCCAGGGATCAGCTGTGGACCTAGGTGGCATCTCGCAGACGACAGCTCATAACACCATTAGGAAGGTCACGGATGCCATATTCAGGAGGACAGGGGACTATATCCACTTTGACACAGATGGGCCGGCGCAGGCACAGAGGGCAGTGGGTTTCACCTCCATTGCTGTGTTCCCCCAGGTGCAGGGCATCATTGATTGCATCCATGTGGCCATCAAGGCACCCAGTGACCGCTCAGTGAGACCAATCAACAGGAAGGGCTTCCACTCCCTCGACACCCAACTGGTCTTCGACCATAACAGGAACTTCCTCCATGTGTCTGCTTGCTTTCCTGGCAGCTGTCATGATTCTTTCATCCTCTGCCAGTCCAAGCTGCCTCAGATCTTCATGCCAACCTCCAAAGTGTGTGGATGGATCTTCGGGGACAAGGGAAATCTCTTGAAGAGATGGCTACTGACCCCTCTATGGGAGCCCCTGACAGAGGCACAGAGGCAATACAACCAATGCCATCTGCCCAGCAGGCCAACCATTGAGCAGGCCATTGGGCTTCTGAAGAAGCAATCCTGCTGCCTGGACTGGTTGGGTGGCACCCTCCAGCACTCTCCTGCAATGGTCTCAGTTGTTGTGATGGTCTGCTGTGCTCTCCTTAAGGTGGCCCTTCAGAGAAGTCTGAATCTTGAGGACAGTGAGACGCTGGAAGGAGACAGCTCATCGGGGAGATTAGAGATACAGCACTGAAACAGGCCCTTCGGCCCACCGAGTCTGTGCCGAACATCAACCACCCATTTACACTAATCCTACACTAATCCCACATTCCCACCAAACATCCCCACCTGTCCCTATATTTCCCTACCACCTACCTATACTAGTGACAATTTATAATGGCCAATTTACCTATCAACCTGCAAGTCTTTTGGCTTGTGGGAGGAAACCGGAGCACCCGGAGAAAACCCACGCAGACACAGGGAGAACTTGCAAACTCCACACAGGCAGTACCTGGAATCGAACCCGGGTCCCTGGAGCTGTGAGGCTGCGGTGCTAACCACTGCGCCACTGTGGAGGAGATAAGAGAGGAGGAGGAAGAGTGTTGGAGGGGAGAGAGCTGCCTCTGCTGCATGACAAGGTGGCTTCCTCCTGCCACCCTCTGGGAAGAGGACCTCCCTCCTCTCCCTCACTGCCTCCAGCATTAGATCCAGATCAGTATTGATGAAGCGAGGATCTGCCCTGCTCCATGTGCCAGGCCTCCATCTCACCTATGACATCTCACTTCCCTCTGGTGAAGTGCAAGGTTTTGGCACAAAATGAAGATCTCTCCCTCAGGACAACCAGCAGCCTCAGTGATGGCTGACATGAGGTGTCTACATGAGCCCCACACTTGATCTGACCCAACTCCATTCCCAGCCGCACTGGCTCTTAGTGGACAGGAAACCCGTCTCTATACCAAATAAGGGCTTACCCATTTGAAAATCTGTATCTGAATCAGTTTCCCACAGGAGTTGGGTTTCTGACTGTCATGAAAGTGCTATGGTGAATGATGATTTTTAATTCACCCATAGGAAATCTAAATTAAACTTTTAAAAAGAAAGCAGCTAAGATGGCCACTGCAATTTACATTGAAATACCTCACATTCCAAAGTATCAAAGTGGCAGTGCATGTCTGAATAGCCCTCATCCAGGACAATGGCTTGAGCAGTTTGACTGAGCTAACTGGTATCGCCTTTATTGACAGGACATTCAAAGCCATTTTGGAACATTAACATCATTGGAGACAAACCTCAAGGGGTAAACATTGAAATAATAATATCTGAGAGAGATTGGAATTCTTAGACTTGGATGTCATTAAAGTGCAAAAGAGAATACACTGAGATAATCATGTGACAAGTCACTCCAGCTGTGTGAAAACTTGAAGTTTCTTCTGGAGGTTTCGAACCCTGTCTGGAGGCTGCAGAACATCCAAGTCCATCATTGCTGCAGACAGAGATGCTGGTAAGAAAACCATCTGCATCACTGTCTCCAAGAAAACCCTGAACCAGGTGGTCACCTCTATCAGTCAGAAACTTCAGGACCACGAGCTCAGCCAGAAGATCATTAAATTACCAGACTCCATAGACTGTATATTCTTTTATTTGTTCTTGACTCTAATCTACCCAATCTATTCTTCATCACTCTGCAACCTATTTATGTATGTTTGTGTGTGTGTTTAATATTTTTACTTAGGTAGGGTTTTGGTTTTAAGAGCAATAAACTAACCTCTTTCTTGTTTAAACTCAAGAAAACCTGTTCGATTGGTTCTTTTATGATCATAACACCATAAAGCATTAAACACTCACTGAATTGGTAAGCACATCCACTGTTTAAGAGAAATAAACCCTGTTGCGGTCAAACAAGGAGAGGGACGAGACGGGAGTTTTTTGACCCCTCCTCACCTGATTGTAACACTGACCCAAAATCAGACCTGGCTGCAGTTTTGCACCTCCATAACAAAAATCCAACCCTTAATCCTTGGGATATGGGAAGTACTGGCAAGGTAACATTTATTGTCCATTTTTAGTTGTCCTGAGGGCATCAGAGTTAGTCATAGAGCATGCACCTGTAATCACCTGTAGGCTATACCTGGTGGGGGGAAGGAGTGGGGGGGGGGGGGGGGTAGCTGGGAGAGGGGTCAATTTCCCTTCCCTAATGGAGATCAGTGAACCTAATTGTTTTTATGACAAATATAGCTGCTATCGTGGTCATTTTTGCTGATCAATCCACAAATCACCAGATTTATTGACTTTCACAACTTGCCATGGTGTGATTTGAACTTACAACTTCTGGGTTGTACTAGGCTTATCATTCCCATCTGTACAGTACAAAATTGTAACCCTAATGTTTATTAATAAGTTTGTGATTTGGACCCAAGTAGCCCACTGAGGAAATGACCTTTGATGTTTGAGTATTTCCCAATGTCTAAACATTTTAGAAAAAGTCTTACAAATATCAACTGAAAGTTAATGTAGTATCTGGAAAACTCATGAATATAATCTTAGCAGGGCCTCATAATGTAACAAGATATAAAAAACAGATTGTCCAGTCACTCATCTAATTTCTGTTTGTGAAACCTTGCTCTGCACAACTTGGCTGTTGCATTTGCCTAAATAAAAATGACTGAATTTTACAATTAAGTCATTGGTTGTGAAGCACTGTGGGAAATCCTAAGGATATGATAAGGTGCTTGCCATGACTGGGGATTAATGGTTATTTGACCTAGCAGGGATTTCCTGATTAAATTATAAAACGTTTCTGTTCTGAACTCAGGTTTAAGATTTGAAGATTTCTATAGTTGATATTGGTAAGATTTTGAATTTTCTCATCCTTTCCATCTGCTTAACAGGAGAGGCAGTTTTGCCATTGACACTAGAGTAGATTGATATCTCATAGGATGTCACTTTTGGGAGAGCAGTAGCTGATTTAATTAACAGACCTACAGCCCAATCCTCAGACAGGGAGAGAGTCAGAGGTCAAAACACTAACTTTATGCCCTGAAAATGTACAAACGAACAATGATCCACATGTTCCTGGTGAGATAAAATCTGCTATGAGTGTGCCTGGACTGCAGTATGTGGGACTTTATGAACAGCGAGACTGCCCCGAATGAACACATCTGCAGTAGATGTCGTCGTCTTGAATCTCTCCAGCTCAGAGTCATTGAGCTGCAGTATGAATTGGAGACACTCTGACACATAAGGGAGGGAGAGAAGTATCTGTACAGTTTGTTCCAGACCTCGGTCACACCTTGTAGAGAGGTGCAAGGTCAGAATAGGGTTGGTGTGACCAATAGTGTACAGAGCAAGGGGAACACAAGTGGGGTAGAGAACGAGGATCTGTAGAAATTGATCCTATCCAACAGATGCAATGTATTTGCTACATTTGACAATAAGAATAAAGACAGTCAGACAGACAGCCAAAATGCTGATTATGACACCTTGGAGCAAGAGGCTGTCCAAAATAGGGAGGAGGGAAACCCTAATGTGGTAGTTGTAGAAGATTCAATAAATAGGGAGCTAGACAGCATCCTTTGTAGCAGGATCGAGAGTCCCGCATGGTATGTTGTCCACTTGGTGCCAGGGTGAGGGTCATCTCGAACCGGCTTCTGAGGATGAAGGGGGAGGATCCAGTCATTGCGATCATTGGGACCAACAACAGAGGGAAGAGTAGGCAAGAGCTCCTGTTTGGAGAGTAGTAGAAACTAGGAGCTAAATTAAAAAGACAGGACTTCAAAGGCTATAATCTCTGAATTATTACCCAAGCCAAGTGCAAATTGACATAGGGATAAACAGATTAGGGAGGTGAACATGTGGCTGAAGGCATGGTGTGGAAAACAGGGCTTCCATTTCACAGGACACTGGAACCAGTACTGGGAGAGGAAGGAATGGTACCATTAGAAAGGGATCCACCTGAACTAGGATGAAACCAGGATCCTAGCGTAAAGGATAAATAGGGCAGGCACGAGGACTTTAAATTAATAAATGGTGGGGGAGGGCTCAGGTGGGAAAGATAGTATAGATAATAGTTTCAAAACAAACGAAAGGGAAGTAAGTAGAATAACAGTCAGAAATTGTGCTTGAGACACTACAGATAAAGAGAAAACTAAAAGATGTAAAGTAATTAAAGCAGGAGAGAAAAATAGAAACCTGTGAGCAAAACATTAGGGCTGAAGAACAGGTTAGGATATGTGGCCCAAATAAATGTTCTTTGTACAAACACACAGGGGGAAAAATTTGTTCACGCCACTATGCAGACTATATCGATTCCCTGGGGGCAGACAGTGCCTCTGGCCGCTACCTGCACAATCCTGGTGGAGTTTGGCAATGATATCAAGGAGGAAACCTGCATGGGCTGCACATGTAGCGTCCAGCGGTGCTGTCTGCCCCGGGAGAATCAAAGTAAGTCTGTGTAGCGCCGCTTCAAACAGCACTATGTGAATGAATTTACCCCATCCTCACAGGGTATAAGGAACAAATTGGCTGAATTGCAGGCTCAATTTCAACTTGGAGAGTATGATATGGTAGCTGTTAGTGAGATATGGTTGCAAGACAGTCAGGACTAGAAACTAAATATACCAGGTTAAAAAGTCAACCGGAAGTTAAGGAAAATGGTAGAGGGTCAGGAGTAAGAGATGGTATGATGAGAGGTAAGCAGGCATTGGAGACTTTATGGGTAGAATTAAGAAATAGAAAGGGCCTACACATGGAGGCAAAGGACATAGCTGAGGTACAAATGAGTACTTCATATCTGTCTTTCCCAAGACAGAAGGTACTGCCAAAGTCACAATAAAAGAAGAGGTAGTTGATGGACTAAAAATTAATAAAGAGGAAGAACTGGAAGGGCTGTCTGCACATAAAGTAGATTAGTCACCAGGTCCAAATGGGTTGCATTCTAGGTTGCTCAGGGAGGTAAGGGTAGAAATTGCAGAGGTACTAGCCATAATCTTCCAATACTCCTTAGATACAGGGGTGGTGCCAGAGAACTGGAGAATTGTAAATGTTACAGCTTTATTCAAAAAAGTGGGTAAGAATAAATCCAGCAATTACAGGTCAGTCAGTTTAACCTCAGTGGTGGGAAGCTTTTAGAAATGATAATCCGGTACAAAATTAACAGTCACTTAAACAAATGTGGATTAATTAAGGAAAGCCAGCTCAGATTTGTTAAAGGCAAATTGTGTTTAACTAAATTAATTGCATTTTTTAATGAGGGAACAGGGAGGGTTGATGAACGCAAATCGATTGATATGGTGTGTATGGACTTCCAAAGACATTTGTTAAAGTGTCACATAATAGGCTTGTCAGCAAATTTGAAGCCATGACGTAAGAGGGACAGTGGCAGCATGGATATGAAATTGACTGAAGGACAGAAACAAAGAATAGTGGTGAATGTTTTTTTTTTAGACTGGAGGAAGGTATATAGTGGGGTTCCCCAGGGGTCAATACTCGGGCTACTGCTTTTCTTGATATATATTAATTACTTAGACTTGGGTGTGCAGGGCACAATTTCAAAATTTATTGTTGACACAAAAAAAGTGAACTGTGTGAAGGATAGTGATAAACTTCAAGAGGCCATAGACAGGATGGTACCATGGGTGGACATATGGCAGATGAAATTTAAGGCAGAGAAGTGCAAAGTGCTACATTTTGGTAGGAAGAATGAGGAGAGACAATATAAACTAAAGCGCGGTAAGCGGGGTAGGGGGGTTGCGGAAGTGTGGGGGGGGGGGGGTGGGATATATGTGCACAAATTGTTGAAGGTGGCAGGGCAGGTTGAGAAAGCGGTTAAAAAAGCATACTGGATCCTGAGCTTTATAAATGGAGGCATAGAGTACAAAAGCAAGAAGTGACAATGAACCTTTATAAAACACTGGTCTGGCCACAACTGGAGTGTTGTGTTCAATTCTGGGCAATGCACTTTAGGAAGGACGTGAAGGCCCAGGACAGGGTGCAGAAAATATTTGCTAAAATGGTTCCAGGGATGAGGTACTTCAGTTATGTGGATAGATTGGAGAAGTTGGGGTTGTTCTCCTTAGAGAACGTTGAGAAGAGATTTGATAGAGGGTTCAAAATCATGAAGGTCTAGACATAGTAGATAAAGGGAAACTGTGCCTATTGTTGAAAGGATCTAGAACCAGAGGACACAGATTTAAGGTGATTACCAAAAGAACCAAAAGCAACATGAGGAAAAACTTTTTACGCAGCGAGCGGTTATGATTTGGAATGCACTGCCTGAAAGTATGATGGAGGCAGATTCAATCATGGCTTTCAGAAGGGAATTTGATAAGTACTTGCTGGAAAAAAATATTGCAGTGCTATAGGAAAGGGCAGGGGAGTGAAACTAGCTGGATTGCTCTTACAGAGAGCCAGTATGGACTTGATGGCCGAATGGCCTTCTTCTGTGCTGGAACCATTCTATGATTATATGAGCCATGATTCTCCTCTGAATTACTGTACATTTTTGAGTGTATTCGGGGTAAACAGAATAAAATCCATTCTTAAAGGTTACCTGCACAAATCTGCCAAAAAAAAACCTCTACCTGAATTCCCCTCCAAAGAAATTAAATTTCCCTTCATGGCCCTCAAGAATGCCATTTTGTGTGATGCTACTGCAGGTTGGTGTTTCTTTGCCTGCAAAGCAAACTTTCCAGTACTTTAGGGTTGAGTTGGGACTTTTGCTGCTACTTTTACTCAGCTCTACTCAAAGTATTGCTTTACACTCTAGACATGAATTTCTCAATGGGAACACCTTTATTTTGATGTAATGAAGAGGATAAAAGCATGGGAGGGGCTAGGTTGGAGACCTTTAGAGACTGGCATCAATGAAAGTATCTCTTTCCTACTTGTGGGAACTCATTCACAAGTGCCTACAGGCCAAGAAGGTCTTAATTAGCATGAAGACGGTTCAGAAAGAGAGTAAGTGGAACTTCAGTCAGCTGCCAGACCAAGAGCACAAATTATTGCCCAACACTTTAAATAAACCAAGTTAACCCACCAAATAAAGTCACTTCACAGGTTTCTGTACTCTCACCCTCACAAAGTTCCTCACTGCCCAAGATTTTTGTGAAGGTCCTTCCTAAGAAAGAAGTCTATTATTGCTCTATTTCTATTATTATATATGAATGATTTAGACTTAAATTTGGGAGGCATGATTGGGAAATTTGCTGATGACACAAAAATTGGCCGTGTAGTTGATAGCGAAGAGGATAGCCGTAGACTCCAGAATGATATCAATGGTTTGGTTTAGTGGGCGGAAAAGTGGCAAATGGAATTCAATCCAGAGAAGTGTGAGATAATGCATTTGGGGAGGGCAAACAAAGCAAGGGAATACACAATAAACGGGAGGATATTGAGAGGGGTAGAAGAAGTGAGAGTCCTTGGAGTGCATGTCCACAGGTCCCTGAAGGTGGCAGGACAGGTAGATAAAGTGGTGAAGAAGGCATATGGAATGCTTTCCTTTATTGGCCGAGGTATAGAATACAAAAGCAGGGATGTGATGCTGGAACTGCATAAAATGCTGGTTAGGCCACACCTGGAGTATTGCGTACAGTTCTGGTCACCACATTACAGGAAGGACATAATTGCTCTGGAGAGAGTACAGAGGAGATTTACAAGAATGTTGCCAGGGCTTGAAAATTGCAGCTATGAGGAAAGATTGGATAGGCTAGGGTTATTTTCCTTAGGCTGAGGGGTGACTTAATTGAAGTGTACAAAATTATGAGGGGCCTAGATAGACAGGAAGGATCCATTTCCCCTAGCAGAGACGTCAATTACCAGGGGGCACAGATTTAAGGTGATTGGTAGAAGGATTAGAGGGGACATGAGGAAAAACATTTTCACCCAGAGGGTAGTGGGGTGTCTGGAATTCACTGCCAGGAATGGTGGTGGAGGCAGAAATCCTCAATTCTTTTAAAAGGTACCTGGACATGCACCAGAAGTGCTGTAACCTGCAAGGCTGTGGACCAGGTGCTGGAAGGTGGGATTAGATTGGGCGGCTAGTTTTTCAGCCAGCACAGACATGACAGGCTGAATGGCCTTCCTTCTGTGCTGTAATTTTTCTATAGTTCTCCTGCCACTGTTGAATTCATAAATGTTGAAAACATACACAAAAATGAACTCCCAACTCTATGTGCTCAAGTTGCTTTTAAACAACAACAACATCCGCCAGGAAGTGGCAACAAAAGCAATTCTCCCCATTTACAACTAATTATTTACTCTAGTTGCTAATTAACTACTGCAAAGAGTTTCCTGATTTGAGGTTGAGTGGTGGGTAGTTGGGATGGTTTCCCTAGAACCTTGCAGACTTGAGGAGACTCTTCTCTTTGGGTATCTGCTGTTCCACAGGGACCAACCTTCAGCAGCCTGATACTTGGAGTACAAGGAGTGCCAGGCCCTTTCAGAAGCACCATCATATGCAGACATTGCGGGTAGCATTAAGAAAGTGAGTTTATTTCCACTCTCCATAAAGAGCGCAGCATCTATGCCAACTCCTTGCAGTCCATTGGTGCTGAGCACAAACTCAGAGGTCCTGCAGGTCAGTGTCATCATAGACTGTATATTTCCAATTAGGTCTTGAAAGCCATATGCAAGTGTGATTTTCAGATTGACCCTTAAGGCATCTATTGAAGTATTGGCAGCTCTTGTTCCTAAGAAACCAATGCCTGTAGAAGCTCTTCCTGGTGCTTTAATGCTGCAACTATCTCCCGCTGTCACAGCTTCCAGAGTGTTCTGCAACACTTCCTGGATTCCTCCCAATTATCCATCATGTCAACCATATGTGTGGTAATCATCTTCACCACCTGCAATTGAGATTGGTGCTCCCAAATCATTTTTCTTCTTAAGACAGGGTCCCTACGCACCTTATCAGAGACCGGAAGACCGAGTGGTCTTCCCCTCTTCCACTCCACTTGCAGGTTTCATTCTCACGAGTGTTCAGTAACTCGCCTGCTGACAACTCTTCTGATTGTCTAATTCCTTATAAGCGGGTATGTCTCTGCAGGTAAGATACCAGGACGAAGTTGGTGAAGATCTATGATAGAGTCATAAAGGCACAGAAGGAGGCTGTTCGGCCCTTGGAGTCCATGCTGGCTCTTTGTAGAGCAGTCCTGTTAGTCCCATTCCCCTACTCTATCCCATAGCCCTGTAAGTCTATTTCCCTCAAGTGCCCTTCCAATTTCCTTTTGAAATCATTGATCGTCTCCACTTCTACCAACCTCCTAGGCAGTGAGTTCCAGATCATTACCATTCATTGCGTAAAAAAGTTCTTCCTCACATCCCCCTGCATCTCTTTCCCAAAACCTTAAATCTCTGTCCCCTAGTCCTTGTACTATCAGCTAATGGGAACAGTTTTTTTTTTGTCTACCTTATCCAAACCTGTCATAATCTTGTACACTTCTATTAGATCTCCCCGCAACCCCCTTTGCTTCAAGGAAAACAACCCCAGCTTCTCCAACCTAACCTTATAGGTAAATCCCCTCATTCTTGGAACCATTCTGGTAAATCTCCTCTGCAACTTCTAAGGGACTCTCACATACTTCCTAAAGTGTGGTGACCAGTACCAAGTGCAAAACTCTAGTTGTGTCCGAACTAGAGCTTCATAAAGGTTCAGCATAACATCCCTGCTTTTGTGCTCAACACCTCTATTTATGAAGCCCAAGATCCCATCTGCTTTGTGAACCACTCTCTCAATATGTCCTGCCACCTACAAAGATCTATTCACATGAACTCCTAGGTTCCTCTGTCCCTTCATGCTCTTTAGAATTGTGCCATTAAGTCTATATTCTGGCCCTATCCCTTCTTCAAAAATGCATCACCTCGCACTTCTCTGTATTAAATTTCATATGTCACTTGTCTGCCCATTCTGCCAGCCTATCTATGTCCTATTGCAGTCGATTGGTATCATTCTCACTGTTTACCACACCTCAAGGTTTGGTATCATTGGTAAATTTTGAAATTTTACTTTGTATTACAATATCCAACTCATTTATTTATATATATATATAATATATATATCAAAAAAAGCAGTGGTCCTCGCACTGACCCTTGGGGAACCCCACTGTCTGCCATCCTCCAGTCTGAAAAACAATTACCACAATCCACTGTCTTCTGCCATTAAGCCAAATTTTTATTCAAGTTGACACTGACCCTCCTGTTCCATGAGCCTCAATTTTGTTAACCAGCCTTTTATGTGGTACTTTGTTAAATATGGCAGTAGTTGTGGATCTAGAAGTGCCTGGGTGGTCATTTATGTGGCTAGCATTATTTCTCTAAGGCATGTTATGAAAGTGCTTCCTTTTTAAAAAAAATTTTGAGGACTTGTGTTAAAACTGAAAAGATTCCATGGATGTGATTTCTTTTACAAAGTTCACTGAAAGGACACTGGAGATGCTGTTTGAAAAACCACCTGTGCTGGAAGTCATGTGCTTTAGGCTCAGTAAACAACAGAACCCTTGGTCACCTGGGGAAAAATGGTTACAGAGAAGCCACATGTTAAGGTTTATGGAGGTCAGCAGGTTGACTCTCTGTTTGGGGTTTGGACATTGTTTTCAGTTTAGTTGGGGTGTGAACTGTTTGAAGACAGTTGGTGTTTTTCCTGCCAAGAGAAAAAGAAACCACCCAGCTCACCTCCTTCTTTACCTCTTTGAAGAAATTCTGCAAAGATCTAATGTGGGAGAACTAAAATCCCTGGTGCTGCAATAGCTCCTGAGAAGCTGGAAGAAATCTTGTGATTCAAGTGTGTGCTGGTGGAAAACCCGAATGCCACATTTCTCCTAGAAAGCCTACTAGAATGATTCTCAACATCTCCAGAACGGACTGCTTCTGAAATGATCCCAGTGACCCATCTCCATATACCCGGACGCCAGACCAAAAAAGGGACAACTGACATCCTTCCATATCTTCTCTTTTTATCAAGAATTAGCAAGTATTTGGCCAAAGTAGTCTTTTTTGTCTTTTTTTTGTAACAGACCTCTGCAGAGAGAATTTTTGCATTTTTTTTTAAGTGTATGTGTAGTGAAATTGGGGAATTTAAAAAGGGAACTTTCATATTTCAATCTGTGTGTTAATGCTTTGCTTCCTGCTGGTTATGTCTTGTTTCATAATAAACTGATAATTTTGTTGTTTATTAAAAAAAACCTGGTTGGTGTATTTTATTCTGGGATAAAAATAGGGTGTATGATTGGTTGTATTGGTAACCGGGTAAACATTTAAATATATGTTGTGACCTGTGGAGAAGTGTAACTAGAAAATACAGTGCACTCCTCCTGCCTCGGTCATAACAGGCATCATCTATGAAGTGAAAGACAGAAGAGCATTAGCTATGCACACAGTGACATTTCCTCTTAGGAAATAGTGGGCAATGCAGTACTTTGAGAAAGCTAAAACTACATATGATAAGACTTGTCTAGCCTTTTGCAGGTCACCTCTAACCTTGCCTTCTCCAACCAGCTCTCTTGTACATTTGCCTATTAAATCTAATGCTTCCTTTTCCTTTAGACCCAGTGTTTTTGTCAATCATGATTTTCCCCAGTTGCACCTCTATGGCATTGGTTGTAGACCATTTTTTCCCCTGTGGATGGAGAGAAGACAAAGTTACAGGCCATGGAGAACTTTCACATATGCATGCTGTGATGATGAGAAGTGAAGAAGTTTTGTCCCTTTAAATGAAGTATTTTGAAAACTAGCAGAATCCTTTGTTGCAGACTATTGAGTTGAGAGAATGGTTTTGAGTAAAGAAGGTGTCTGAGTGTTTAATCTTTACAGAATTGAGTGTCCCTTATGCCCACATGTTGAGAGAGAAAGTGTATGATATATTAGGGGCTGTGAGCCTGTATAGCTGATAAAGAATGTATATTGGTACCAGAACCTTGAATTACCTTGGTCACACTTGTGAGGTTATTGAATGTTTTTCCGCACAGTGTGCCAGATCTTGGGGTGGTAGAGGTTGTATTTCTTGTTTTTGCAACCTTCCTCCAGACAGCTTACACCATCCTTTTTGTTACGATCAGGTGAGGAGGGATTGAAAGGCTTCCCTCTTTTTCCTCTCCTTGTCTGATCATAACAGGTTTATTTCTTTTTGAAGTGGATATACTTGCCAGTTCAGTGAGTGTTTAACTGTTCACGCACGTGATCACAAAAAAACAATCGGATAGGTTTTCCTAAGTTAAACAGAGAAAGGGGTTAGCTTTATTGTACTTAAACTGATCTAAGTAAAATAACAAAATATGCTTCAACTTACACACACACATAGGAACTTCACACAAACATACACACACACACACACACACACACACACAGGTTACAGAGTGGGGAAGGAAAGATTGGAGGAATTAGAGTCCAGAGAAATAAAAGGGGTATACAGTTTATGGAGGTTGATGACTCGGCTGGCTTCAGGCTGAATTTGGTGGTGGTGCAACTTTCCTTTGGGTGCTCCTGAGGCTTCCAGTTTGAAGATGCGGATGGCTGATTTGGTGGTTCTTCTGGAGAAAGCAATGCGGCTGATTTCCTTCAAGGAATCTCTGTCTGCAGCAGGGATATTCCTAGGTGGTTATAGTCAGCAGGCAGGGTTTGAAGCTTGCAAGGTGGATTGGAAAGAGAGAAAGGAAGGACGGAACACACTTGGGTCTTCCCTTGTCAGTTTATAGCTGCTTATCTCATTGCTGCAGAGAAAACATCAACTTAAGCACACAGATGGTGAGCCTGTGATTCAAGCATGGTGGTTACCAGTGTGTATTCCCTCTTGCAACTTAATCAGTTCATGTCTAGGAATTCCCTTCTCATAACCAGGGTCCAATTTTTCAAGTGATTAGGTTTGAGTGGTTCATCTCCACCAGTTTAGTATTCAGGTGATGGTCTTGATGCCTTGCTAATGGGAACAGGATAGGTAGTTCACTCAGATTCCCCAGGTCATTGTTCTTAATGGGTTTATGCAGACAATCGTCTCCACCTCAATGCATTGGAATGTGGAGTACAGTGATTCAAATTGGGATGGCCAACTTTAGCTGGTAGTATAGAGTCACCTTTTATCTGTTTCTTTTTAAAAATTTAATTCAGGTTTCCAGTTGGTGGCTTAAAAAAATCATCATTCAACATAGTATGTTTTCCTGACACTTTTATAGAACATTCTTTCCTCAGTCCCTATCAGATGACCCTTCCTAGACCTGGCTTTTGTATTGGAAGATCTGGCTGTTGACACTCCAAGGCTGATGCTCCTTCTGCCATCTTGCTGAAAAGTGATGTTGCCCTTTAACTGGCTAAAATCTTTTACAAGGTGCACCTTGGTACCTTGATCCTGGATTAATGTGAAGGAGGTTATAGCTGAAGAACTGAATGCTTTTCATTTAACTCACTCAATCAAAATGCGTGTCAAGTACTCCAGGTGAGATGTAGCATGGTTAGATACTAAGTAAAATACCTTCTACTTTATTCAACTGGGAATGCCAGCCCCCAACTCCTATTGCACTATAGAGTCATTTATGGCACAGAAAGAGGCCATTTGGCCCATCAAATCCATGCTGGCTCTCCATGGAGCAATCCAGTCAGTCCCACTCCCCTGCTCAATCCCTTAGCCCTGCAAGTTTATTTCCTTCAAGTGGCCATCCAATTCCCTCTTGAAATCATTGATTGTCTGAGGAAGTGGGCATACTGAGGGGGTATCTGCGTTCTATTTTTTGGTTATTCTCTAGTCTGAGTTGGAAAAGTTAAACATCAAAAAGCAAATAACCAAATTACTTTGTTCTATATTTTAATTTTTTTTGTATTTTTTTTTTGCCGGCCTCTCAAACTGGGGATTAGAATCCAAGTTTTTTTTCATGTTGGATCTTGTTCTGCAGTGCCACCAGCTATCAGTGAGGTTAGTTGTATGGCTTCACCTGGCTGTGAAACCAACCCTTTTATGTTGCTAAGAGAGGCCTTTAGTTATAAGATTGAACAGCAGGCATAAACCTTCATTTGTGCCTGGACCATGGACTAAAATATTTTAGTAACATCACGCAAATGGGCATTTTCCTACAAATATGTTGGCCCTCTTGAAAGGCTTGAAGAAGCATGTTGATTGTGTATAAAAATAACATTGAATAAGTCAAATTAGAGCAGAAGTCAAACAGTAGAATATTTAGAATACTTTCAGTATTGTTTAAAACTATTCTGTTTGATTTTATAGAAATCTTTCAAAGTGACAAACCATAACAGACCTTTTGACTCTTTTAACATTCTTCTGTTTTTGAAGCTAACAGACTCCTACCATGAACCTTAAAGAAACAGGACCTATGGTTTCTGCTAAGAGATACTGTTTTGCGGAGTCCTACTTATCTAGTACACAAAAACATGCTGAATTCTGCGATAAGTATGTGCTATATCCAGCTGTTTAAACAGCGATTAATTCAAACAATTCAGTTTGAAAAGTGATATCCCCTGACAGACTATTTCACATTACACGTCCAAAAAAAGATACAGCAATTTTGTGGTATTCTGTGCCCAGCTGGTCAGCAGACGGTCTGCTACTACGGTACCGAGGATTTTCAAAAATGGTGGCCCACCTGTGCGGGCCGCACACCGAAGAGCCGCCGTGATCTCAAGTGCAGCGGCTCATTTAAATAGCTGGGGCGGGCCGCCACCCCCCGATTCCTTTGTAAAGGGCTGTCAGCCCTACTGGCTTTTTTAAATATATAAAGACGCATGATATAAAATTAAATGAATATATTTATTTTGCTCCTCTCCCACCACCCACCATAACAATTAAATTAATTATTTGTCCTTCCCCCCGAAAATACTTATCTTTACCATCTGACCTTCCTCCCCACCCTCCCAAACTGCACAAAGTTTAAACTACAACCCTTCCCACCATCCCTTACACCCATGACATTAATTTGACCCCGTTTTCCCCCCCGTCGTGCACTGATAAACTTACCTCCTCCCCCCGCCACACCAGTGTTTCGCGTCGTTTCCCTGGACGGGGATCCAAAGGCATGGGAGTGCCGGCTGCCACTCTGAAGATCGCAGCGGGCCTGTAAGATCCCAGGTAAGTGCAAGTTAATTTATTAATTTTATTCATTTGCATATGTTAATTCAGGTCCCATCGCCCAGCAACGGGGAGGCCACCAGGGTGCCTTGCCGCCGCTGGGTGGATTGGGCCGGGCCCTGCCAGCGTCGAGGTCTGTGGCGGGCCTCATCTGGGGCCATCTTCAGGCCCCCCCTGCCATGGATCCCGACATCAAAGGCTCCTTTAAATACAGCCCCTCGGGTCCAATTTCATTTTCCCACTACTGGGAGCGGTGGCAGGCGAACAAAATGACGGCCCACACTTGCGGGCCGCACGCTGCCATGCCACCACGATCTAGTGTGCAGTGGCTCATTATAATATGCAGGACGGCCATTCCCAGCATCCCCCCGCCCCCCATCACAGGGCAGGGGTGGCCTCGGTGACACCATCAATTGCATGGCCTGTTTCTGCGCAGGCGCTGGTGCCATTTTTAAAGGTTGCCAAGCCTGCGTTGACAGATAAAAGTTGACCCCGTCCCCCACAACCACAACAAAAAGTAAAGTTTGACCCACATCCCCCAACCCAACTACACCAGAAAAGCCTTGATTACCTCGTTTCCATCCCAAATGCACTAAGTTGACCCCTTTCATCTCCCCCAACTGAGCTAAGTGCAGAGTTCAACCCTTCCCCATCCAACTACACTGACAATGCAGAATTGACCTCTTCACCGCACCCCCCCCCCCACCCCCTCACACCACTTCACTACAAATGCAGAGATTCCCCCTCCCTTCCTCACCTCAGTGCAGCCAGCTTTCCCTGGATGGGAAAGTGAAGGCTCAAGAGTGCTACACATCACTTGGAAGATCTGGAACTGCCGGTAAGATTGCTCTGGCTTCCATTTAAATGTATTTAAATAGCTGATTTTAATATTGAAATCCGGGTCCCGTGGCAGATGTGCTGTCACGGAGCTTCCATGTCGCAGGGACAATTGGGCCTGGCCTTCCTGACGTCGGGCTTTGTGTTGGGCCACTGCCGCTCCAATCTTCCGGCCCCCCATGCCACGGAGCCCAATGCTGGGAGCTCGACAAAATCCAGCCCCTCAGCTTTTTCCCTATAACCTTGCAAATTAGTCCTCTTCAAGTACATGTCCAATTGCCTTTTCAAAATTCCTATGGAATCTGTTTCTACCATGGTAAAAGTTTTATTTTTAATCCATATTAATCATCTGACCATTCAAACTGTGGTAGCAGCTATTTTGAGATTTTATGGAATGATAAAAATCCATTTCATAAATACAATATCTGTTTATAAATGGCTGCCTCCCATAGAGATTAGGATTTTACTGAGCCATCAAAGTTAGTTCCAATGGGAATGTTATTCTAAGATTTAAATAGTGACGAAGACAAGCAACCAACATGTTTTGGACAGCAAACGTTTGTAATTTTAATGCCTTAAGCCAGACTCAGTACCACTTTAAAATGTGAGATGCCTGTTGCTGGCCATTTTTAATGAAGTGTTTAAATAATAGGAAGAATCGCAGACAGATAAGGTTTTAAGTTTTATAGCTTGGGCATGACACATTGCAGCAAATTCTTGGCAGGAACTCAATTTTTCTTTTAACTAGAGGCAGCTCCTAATCACTCCTAAAATGAACCAAACACAGTGAGATCAATGCTTAGGTAGCAGACACGATCTCTAGGGCTGGATTTTACCAGCCCCTAGACACAGCGGTCTTGGTGGAGGGGCCTGAAAAATACCTCTGGGAGAGGCCCGCCATGGGCCTTGATTCTGGCAAGGCCTCGTCCCATATTACCGGCGGCGGCGAGGCCTTGTGGCGGTCCCCCGCTGCTCGGTGACAGAAACTTTATTTAAGTATTTAAATAAATGGTAATGAATGAATGCTTACCTTGTCGCGATGGCCACCCTGCTCCGATATTCCGACCGGTTGTCGGACGTCCCGCACCTTCAGATCTCCATTTGGAGATCCAAGACAGACCACTGGTGGGGAGAGGGGAGGAGTGAAATTTTCAGGGCGGATTGGGGGATGGGGGAAAACTCTTGCTTTCGGTTGAGGGGATGGTGGGAAGGGGTTGAGGATCAAAGTTAATAAAGTTTGGGGAGGAGGTTTGGGATCAGAAGAAAATTTTTTAGGGGGAGAGAGGGCAATTAATAAAGTGATTCGTCATTGAGGGGGTGGGAGAGGGAATCGAAACTGTGAATAAATTTTTATGTTGAATTTTCTCTTCCCTTTCACTTTAAATATTGAAATGAGGCAGAAAGGCCTGAAGCCCTTTAAAAATGGCGGCGGAGCCTGCGCAGTGGTGCCGGACACTCTTGCTGGGATGGAGCTCCCACCCTCTCTACGTCAGTGGGGGCGGACGTTCCGTCGCCTCCATGTAAATGAGCCGCCGTGCTAAATATTGCGGCGGCTCCGCGGCACACATCTTGCACATGCGTTGCGTCGTTTTTTGAAGCTCGCCACCGATCTCAGCGGCGAGCTGGAAATATTCAGCTGTAATGTTCTCTTGGGTATTATCACTGGAATTCCTTCTTACAAAGGAAATAGATTTCATTCAGCCCTGTAAGAAAGAGCTTTAAAATATAATTTTAGAAATAACAGTTAACAGCCCGATTTTGAGGGGTTTTTGACAGCAATCTGAACCTGACTGTGACTTCAGGAATTAGCGCAAGTGTAGATTAACACAAAAATTCTGAAGTTTCAGTCTGTCTCTCACTGCTCCATTACAGGCTGCACTGTGAACCCCTGTACCTGCCCCAACACCCCCACCCAGAGCCAGCAGTCAGTCAAATCAGCTGATGTGGTGAGAACCTCCCCTTTTCCCCTTTCACATCGTGATTAGAAATCCCATTAAAGCTTAAACCTTGTTCAATCAGGTGCAACTGGGTTTTTAAACAGTGATCTGAATAATAACTACTGTGGAACAACAGACCGGGTCCTGAAAAAAAATTATTTTATATTTTTTGGAGCATTGTTAAATGTTACCATTAAGGTAAATCACTAGATTTTTTAAACTACATTTTTATTTATTTTTAAAACAGTGTTTTCATGATATTTCAGCTTTTACCTTCACCCCATGTGTACGTCCCAATCTTTACTTTGCTGTATGTACATTTTTTTTTTAAGTGTTTTTATTATAGCATTTTTCATTTCCTGGAAGGCTGTCCATGAGAACACTTTAATGTGATTGGTTGCTTGGACAACTTGACAACTCACTGCCAGTCCATGCTGGGAATTCCCATTAAAGAACGCGGCAATCCATTGCATTGCGAGAGAGATAAAGTTCATGCCACAGAGATTGTTAGATCTCTCAGGGAGGCTTTCTTTGAGGTCAGTGGCGAGCACCCTTGCTTTGCCACTGACTACAATATTCAGGCCACTAAGTGTATAGAATAGATCTGGCGGCAAGTCATTAACATTCAAAGCATTTATCGCTAGAGTTTCCTTTGTCAATAACTTTATATATTGTTATGACCAGGTGAGGAAGGGGTCTCAGGATCCCATCTTGCCCCTTGCCTGGTTTGGCCGTTATAGGGTTTAACCTTTAAAACAGTGTTTTAAGCTTAACCCCTCAGTGAGTCCTTGCTCACTGCTGTCTAATTGTAATTGTAAGTGAACCAATCAGACAGACTTTCTTAGGTTTAAACAAGAAAGATGTAAGTTTATTAACCTTATCACTCTAACTCAGTTAAAATTACTAAAATATGTGACGCAACCACACTAGCATGCATACAAGAGAAACACACACACAAATAGATACAGAGGGGGAGAAAGAATAAAGGGGGAGGTTGGAGTAGTAAGTGGAATTCAGTTACTGTCTTTTAGTTTTGATGTAAAGTCCTTGATTGGAGTTGAAGTCTTGCAGTTCTCGCTGGGGCCCAGTGCACGCTTTCAAACTTGTTTCTCTGCTACCAGAAGGCTGAAGAGGTCCTCTGTCTTTAGGCTTAAACTGCTTCCGTGGGTCCCTGAGACTATGCTTAAGAGAGAGAGAGACAGGGAGAGAGAGGGACCTTGCTTCTCATTGGTCTTCAGTTTGCAGTCTGCCCTTTCTGTATGGCACATTTCAAAAAGTCCCCAAGTTGGCCAGCAGGTTAGTCATGTGACCAGCTCTTTGTTTGAAACGGCATCTTCTGGGGAGGATTGTTGATTCTTCAAAGCTTACTAGACACACTCGGTGGGGGGGGTGGGGAGTGGAGGGAGCGTGGTTGAGCGGGGGTGGGGGGGGGGGACGGATGATGGCGTGCTGGCTCTCACACAGACAGGATGTGGATCATCACTATTGCCCAGCCCAATCTTGTTAATTGAATCACTGATCACTTCCATTGTCTCTCTATTCAACTGTCTCTTAGAATGCAAATGTGCAACCATGTTTTAGCTGTTCAGTTCTGTGGTCCTTTTAAACAAGTTATGTTTAATGTCCAGTAAAATGTTCAAGTAGTGTTCCATATGACGAAATTAATATGTTTCCATTTGGCTGGTATGGTTTCCATCACAATATGATAGCCCAGAATTTTCTGCCAAAATAATGGCGAGTTTAATACTGCTCACCGTTATTAATGTGTAAATAGTGTAGCAACAGTGAGGAAGCGATACTCTGTGAATTTCTAATTGCCACAAGTTGCTGGTCAATTTGCACCTCTCCAACCTTAGTCTCATGAAAACGGTACTCGCCTTCAAATTCCACACAAATTTCATGAAATTGTTCCATTAATATATTAAATGTCAGTCATATTGCCACAGAAAGTTAGGGCTAGTATATTCTCCACTGAAAATGTTTCCTGATACAGGGCAGATTTTCAATAGCTCCAGAAACGGATCTGGCATGGACTTGATGGGCTGAATGACCTCCTTCTGTGCTCTTATGACTTGATGATCCTAACCAGAGGCGAACACCTGATATAACGCTATTCTTTAACTGCTAAGGCACTCTTTACAACATTGCTCTTGCTTTATTAAATAGAGGTGACTGTTAGGAAAGCATGATCATGTGGAAGGGCATTAATTTGCGGTACTTACATAATAGATTCCCACAAAACACACCAGTAAATGTTAGGCATGTCCATTCTAGAGTGTGAATTTTTAATGATGTGGTATGTCTTAATTACTTCCAAAAAAACTCTCTGCCACTGAAACTTAACTTCTGAAACTGTGGAGTTTCATTCCTTCAGCTTTTAGTTATTGGAGATATATATAAAAAATTTTTTTTACTTCTTTCTGTCTTTTGTATCATTCTCTTTTTTTTCATTCATTCATGGGATGTGGGCGTCACTGGCCAGGCCAGCATTTGTTGCCCATCCCTAATTGCCCTTGAGAAGGTGGTGATGAGCTGCCTCCTTGAACCGCTGCAGTTCATTTGGGGTAGGTATACCCACAGTGCTGTTAAGAAGGGAGTTCCAGGATTTTGACCCAGCGACAGTGAAGGAATGGCAATATAGTTCCAAGTCAGGATGGTGTGTGACTTGGAGGGGAACTTGCAGGTGGTGGTGTCCCCATGTATTTGCTGTCCTTGTCCTTCTAGTTGGTAGAGGTCGCGGGTTTGGAAGGTGCTGTCTAAGGAGCCTTGGTGCATTGCTGCAGTGCATCTTGTAGATGGTACACACTGCTGCCACTGTGTGTCGCTGGTGGAGGGAGTGAATGTTTGTAGATGGGGTGCCAATCAAGCGGGCTGCTTTGTCCTGGATGGTGTCGAGCTTCTTGAGTGTTGTTGGAGCTACACCCATCCAGGCAAGTGGAGAGTATTCTATCACACTCCTGACTTATGCCTTGTAGATGGTGGACAGGCTTTGGGGAGTCAGGAGGTGAGTTACTCGCCTCAGGATTTCTAGCCTCTGACCTGCTCTTGTAGCCACGGTATTTATATGGCTACTCCAGTTCAGTTTCTGATCAATGGTCGCCCCTAGGATGTTGATAGTGGGGGATTCAGCGATGGTAATGCCGTTGAATGTCAAGGGGAGATGGTTAGATTCTCTCTTGTTGGAGATGGTTATTGCCTGACACTTGTATTACTTGCCACTTATCAGCCCAAGCCTGGGTATTGTCCAGGTCTTGCTGCATTTCTACACGGACTGCTTCAGTATGTGAGGAGTCAGGAATGGTGCTGAGCATTGTGCAATCATCAGCGAACATCCCCACTTCTGACCTTATGATTGAAGGAAGGTCATTGATGAAGCAGCTGAAGATGGTTGGGCCTAGGACACTACCCTGAGGAACTCCTGCAGTAATGTCCTGGAGCTCAGATGATTGACCTCCAACAACCACAACCATCTTCCTTTGCGCAAGGTATGACTCCAGCCAGTGAAGGGTTTTCCCCCTGATTCCCATTGACCTCAGTTTTGCTAGGGCTCTTTGATGCCATACTCGGTCAAATGCTGCCTTGATGTCAAGGGCAGTCACACTCACCTCACCTCGAGTTCAGCTCTTTTATCCATGTTTGAACCAAGCGTCACGAAGCAGGTTATTGCTGAGCAAATGCCGCAATTTGGTACTGTTGATGACACCTTCCATCACTTTACTGATGATAGAGAGTTGGCTGATGGGGCGATAATTGGCCGGGTTGGACTTGTCCTGCTTTTTGTGTACAGGACATACCTGGGCAATTTTCCACATTGCAGGGCAGATACCAGTGTTGTCGCTGTACTGGAAAAGCTTGGCTAGGGGTGCGGCAAGTTCTGGAGCACAGGTCTTCAGTGCTATTGCCGGAATATTGTCAGGGCCCATAGCTTTTGCAGTATCCAGTGCCTTCAGTCGTTTCTTGATATCACGCGGAGTGAATCGAATTGGCTGAAGTCTGGCATCTGTGATGCTGGGGACTTCAGGAGGATGCAGAGATGGATCATCAACTCGGCACTTCTGGCTGAAGATTGTTGCAAATGCTTCAGCTTTATCTTTCACACTGATGTGCTGGGCTCCCCCATCATTGAGGATGGGGATATTTGTGGAGCCACCTCCTCCAGTTAGTTGTTTAATTGTCCACCACCATTCACGGCTGGATGTGGCAGGACTGCAGAGCTTAGATCTGATCCTTTGGCTACGGGATCACTTAGCTCTGTCTATCGCATGCTGCTTATGCAGTTTGGCACGCAGATAGTCCTGTGTTGTAACTTCACCAGGTTGACACCTCATTTTGAGGTATGCCTGGTGCTGCTCCTGGCATGCCCTCCTGCACTCTTCATTGAACCAGGGTTGGTCTCCTGGCTTGATGGTAATGGTAGAGTGGGGGATATGCCGGGCCATGAGGTTACAGATTGTGGTTGAGTACAATTCTGCTGCTGCTGATGGCCCACAGTGCCTCATGGATGCCCAGTTTCGCATTGCGAGATCTGTTCGAAATCTATCCCATTTAGCACGGTGGTAGTGCCACACAACACGATGGAGGGTATCCTCAATGTGTAGGCGGGATTTCGTCTCCACAAGGACTGTGTGGTGGTCACTCCTACCAACACTGTCATAGACAGATACATCTGCGGCAGGTAGATTGGTGAGGACGAGGTCAAGTATGTTTTCCCCTCTTGTTGGTTCCCTCACCACCTGCCACATACCCAGTCTAGCAGATATGTCCTTTAGGACTCGGCCAGCTCGGTCAGTAGTGGCGCTACTGAGCCACTCTTGGTGATGGACATTGAAGTCCCCCACCCGGAGTACATTTTGTGCCCTCGCCACCCTCAGTGTTTCCTCCAAGTGCTGTTCAACATGGAGGAGTACTGAGTCATCAGCTGAGGGAGGGCAGTAGGTGGTAATCAGCAGGAGGTTTCCTTGTTCATGTTTGATCTGATGCCATGAGACTTCATGGGGTCCAGAGTCGATATTGAGGACCCCCAGGGCAACTCCCTCCCTCCTGTTTACTACTGTGCCACCACCTCTGGTGGGTCTGTCCTGCCAGTGGGACAGGACATACCCGGGGATGGTGATGGCAGTGTCTGGGCCATTGTCTGTAAGGTATGATTCAGTGAGTATGACTATGTCAGGCTGTTGCTTGACTAGTCTGTGGGACAGCTTTCCCAACTTTGGCACAAGCCCCCAGATGTTAGTAAGGAAGACTTTGCAGGGTCGACAGGGCTGGGTTTGCCGTTGTTGTTTCTGGTGCCTAGGTCGATGCCGGGTGGTCTGTCCGGTTTCATTCCTTTTTATTGACTTCGTAGTGCTTAGATACAACTGAGTGGCTTGCTAGGCCATTTCAGAGGGCATGTAAGAGTTAACCACATTGCTGTGGGTCTGGAGTCACATGTAGGCCAGACCAGGTAAGGACAGCAGATTTCCTTCCCTGAAGGACATTAGTGAAGTAGATGTTTTTTTACAACAATCGACAATGGTTTCATGGCCATCATTAGACTAGCTTTTAATTCCAGATTTATTAATTGAACCCATGTCCCCAGAGCAATACCCTGGGTCTCTGGGTTACTAGTCCAGTGACAATACCACTACGCCACTGCCCCCCCCCCCCTTAATCCCATCTTTCTTTAATCAATTTATTTTGCTTTCAGTACATGATTTTACATTGACTTAAATATTCTAGCTTATACTTCCTAGTTGAAATACTGTGGGCAGAAATTTCCCAGCTCCAGGGTGGCGGGCTAGGAGGCTCCCGGAAGCATTCATGCTGCCGTGAAGTTTCCTGGAAGAGGGCCAGCATTTGGATCAGCTGCTGCTCAACGGAGGTGGGCAGCCAATTGAAGTAATCAAGGCCCCCACCCACTCCCCTATCAAGGGCGGCGCCCGGTGGGGCTGCCAAGGCTCTAGAGCTAGCGGCTCTGTGATTACTGCCAGCAGCATTGAGAGCCCTTCCACCAGCCACCCTTAGTTGGATGGTGAGCTCGGAGGTGCTCAGGGAAAATAGCTCACCTGGTCTGTTTCCCGCCAAGTGCCCGTTCAGGACCCCGATTTGGTCCTGAGGTTGGGATCCTGAAGCCCACAGGAAAATCCTGCCCTGTGTTTCTCTGAAATGATTCTTCAATCTGATTGGTTAAGGAGATACACCATTGCTTGCCCTGTTCACACAAGTCCCAGCTCCCCTGTTGAAGGTGCTGTGTTGTTTTGGTTCTCTAAATACCAAATGTTCTCGTGCAGAAGTCCACAGGCAAGTTCAAATATAATGAAGAGTGAGTGCTGTTCATTCACTGTTGACTGCAAAATTCAGGCCAATATTTTGTGCGTTGATAAACAACACTAGTCTAGCAAATTATGGTATTAATTCTGTTTAACTGCTGCACAGCAGTACTAACATGACGTTCCGCTAATGAACTATGGTCAAATGCCAAAAGAAATGAGTCATGGATAATTTTGTTCCTGGAGTTGGGTTAAGACTGTACAGATTCATTTCAATCATATCCTTTACTAACCATGAGTGAGAGATTGTTAACTCATCAATCAGAGCCAAAGATAAAATGAGTATTCTATTTTCCTGTACTATAGCAGTTTTCCATGAAAAAATCAGTTATATTGGCAATATAATGCAGTAGAAAATGACTCCATAAAACATGCGCAACAAACCATTTTTGGAGACCAACACCTGAAGGTCGCCTGAAAAATGTCCAACCCAATATTGGGTCAAGGCATTTTCAGTCATCAGGGTAGTTAACCAGAATAAGTGTTGGCCTCTTGCATATGCTAATGAGGAACCTAAGACCTGTTTTAGGACCTATGAGAGAAACTGGGATGGTCTGATTGGAGACTTTGTATTTAAATTAACCATGTGGCGATGGGCACAGGGAACACATGGGATCATGCAGCTGGGGCGTCCTTTCATTGGTGGAAACTGCCGTCACTGTCCCAAGCATCATGATCGCCATAGATATAAAACATTCTGTGCTTGCAGCCTCAAGGATCAGCAACCTTCCTTTCATGTAAGTATCGTCAGACTAACTTAAATTGAAACTTTAAGTTTTACTTTTGCCTCCCTTATTTTGTGAAAGTCATCACTAACTTCACATCATTTATTTTCCCTGCAGCAAAAGTGGGTCAGATGTCAGCCAGTACTAAAGGCCTGCTTGGGTATAAAATTGAAACCTGACCCGGGACCGACCCGACCCCATCCAACCCGAACCCAACCAGGGCCCGAGTCCTTTAATTATTTTCCACACACGACCTGACCCAACCTGACCCGACTATCATAATAAAGTTAATGATATCAAACAGGTTATTGTGCTCTACCATGTCCAAATGTTGTGATCCTGTTCATCCGTTCCGGCAGCAGGCTATTCCTGCAGAATCGTGAAGATGGAGTTGGGAATCTGAGCTTGATCTCGTCACCAGGAACCAACGGCACACTGCGCCACCAGCCCCCCCCACCCCCCACCCAACTTTCACACATGAGCATCCATAGTGCACTGTAGTGTAGAATCACGTTTGGATGCATGGAAGCTACAGCATGAGCACGATGACATCATAGAGATGTTCACTCGCTCACTACAGAGTGCAGAGTCCGGACTGCATATTTCCCACCTTGACCTGAATGTTCAATTGAAGATTACTTCCCAGAGCAAGGCAGCACTGTCCACGTCCAGCCCAACCCAACCCCGAATGCTGGACTCGGAAGAGAGACCCGACCTGAATTCAAAACGTCATCGGGTCTAGTCGGGTTCGGTTCGGGTAGCCATGCTTTAGCAGGTACCCTCAATTTGCCCCACAGCTCCACGACGTTGACAGCACTCATCCCTCCCTTTAGGTCCTTGTCAAATATCTTCACACAGTGCTGATCTAATCCACCCACCATCCCTGCAACAGACAAAATGCATCTTCACCATCAATATCAATCATTCAACTACCTTGACACTCCACTCCAGCCTCTCCTGCTTCTCCATGCACCCGATCAACCCCACCCTTCCCTCCCTGACTACCCTCCCCTGCTTCTCCATGTATCCCATGCCAATGCTGTTACTGCCGTGCCCTGAGATGAGTCACCCTCGCTGGTGGCGAGCCTGGAGGCAAACATCCATTCCAATGCTGGCGTTAGTTTAACAGATGAATTAAAGAGAGAGGGCACAGTTCTGAGACTCAACTGCACAAATTTGACTGTTGCACACCATGTTGAAACATTCGTGAACTGGGTGGCACAGGAATATCGCTTGCCGTCCACTTAATGTGGCAGGTCGGACTAAATTGTAACAATCCTTGTGGTAATGAGTATTCATGAATGCAAAGCTGCAATCCCCTGCTGGGGGATCTCCGGAAAGCTGCAAATCCGCTGCCAACTTAATTCCTCTAAAATATCCCGCCGTCGGGAATCCAAAAAATACCTCCCGCCTAATTATATCACCCTGCACGCCACCAAATCCGCCACAGCGGACAGCATAAAATTCTACCCCCCCCCCCCCCCACCAACGTCTTTGATTAATACGTGTCTTTCTAAATGAATGTCGTCTTAAATTAATTTCCACTCAAAATGCCTAACTACAATAGTTTCCAAATGAGAATGCAATCTTCATGGGAGTCTTCATTCAGATTCACCAGGTTTCTGACTGAACAGTGGCAGCTTTTAAAGAAATAGCTTGCTCAACAATTGCTCCTAGATTTCCATTAAAAAAACACCAACACTTTCACCATGCATTTTATGGTGCCAAAAAACATCCCAAGTGTTTCACAAAGGAAAAAGCAATCAGTGCCAGAAATGTTCTGAGTGAAAGAAGCAGGGCAAAGGAGTAAATGGGAAGTTCATAACGCTGTTGGGGCCATCAGCATTTGGCATGCTGACTTTGAAGTTATCTAGTGTGAAGACTTCACTTGTGATAAGCAACAAGTAAAGAGTTCTCACTCACCAGGTGAAAGGATCATTGGAATTAGGTTGCCAACTCTTCCACTTTGCTCGGGAGAATCCCAAATTTGGCTATTTGTCTCCTGAGTGCTGCTGCTGGCAACTTGGGAGAAGGGTTTATTGCATGATCAGTTCACGCACACACATAACTGTGGCTGAAAGTGCAAATGCTCAATTAGTTGGTTGCCCCTGCTGCCCCCCGCACTCCCACCCCCCACCCCCCGCCATCGCAGCTCTGGTTACACTGGTGCCAGTTAGAGGAAGCTGCTGGGTGTGCCAATTGTGTGAGCCAAGGGAAGTTACGGCACGTGAGCTGGTGGTTAGCAGAGCTACTATGGAACAGAGAGTCGGAGAACAGATTGGAGTGGAGGCAGAAGAATTTAGATGAGATAGGATTACAAGGACCTGCAACTTCCTGAAGCTAGAGAAAAACACGTCTGTGCACCACATGTTTGATGTAGCCAGTCCAGAGCATAAATACCTACCTGCCCTCTACCTGTTACCATGTCACTCTAGTTATCTTTAACATGGGGAGGAATGTCATTATTTTTTAAAACATTTAAAAGAATTAATTATGACCCAGGAAAAAATTATTTTTGTATGCGTGCTTCATATCTGGGCACTTTTATGGCCCGATATACCTGCCCATTCCAAACCAGAGAGAGAGAATTGCAAGTGATGGAATTGCAAATGCAGTGCAATCTACAAATAAACAAGATCTATTGATTAGAAAATGGTGAAAACATTCAGCAAGCTGGGAAGCATCTGTAAGGAATGAAAAATGTCAATGTTTCAGACTTAGCCCTTCATGTAGGTATTACAGGTAAACAGCTTGTTAGACGGAATGTAGCAAGGGTCGAGGGAAAGGTGGTCGGGGGGACAAGTACACATGAAAAGAAAAAAAAAATCATTGGGTGGAGAACTGGAGATGGTTGTTAGAACTGATAATGGCAAAAGACAACAGGCGATATGGAGAGAGAGAGAGATATGAGGGGGATAAAAGGCAATTACAGTATACAGCGAATGCATGAATATTTAAAGTAGGTTAGGTAAATTACATGGGGAAGCATGCAAACCTGGCAAACATCTCCTGTTATGTGCCCAATCAATTCAATTCAGTTCATCCCATCCCGTCCCTTCCCATCCCAGGTTTAAGAAGAAAGAAACTGCAAGGAAAGGCACTCAATTTCAGGTGGACATAGCCTTTAGAAGGTGAGTGCAATAACATTTATAAATTGCAGCAATCGGGTATCAAATGACTGGATGATATATGATTGGGCATTATATAACTGAATGGCTGGGGGTCGTGTGATCAAACCGCCGAGAATATGTCCAGCCGCAGTTGGCAAACCTAACTGTAATGCAAAGTGTCACAAAGGTATAAATTATTTGTTTTATGTTAATGCCATTTAATTTAAAATGTAAACTTCAATTTTAATGTGCTGAACTTTGCCTGAGCTATTATTTTTGTGTGTGTAATCAGATTTTGAGTGCCCAATTGTTACTGTGCACACACAACTGAAAGGTTGAGGGCTACATTCTCGTAAAGTGGTAATGAAAGTATGCTTTTTGGTACTGACACTGTCCTCCAATGGTGAGTGTGGATAGAACTACTTGTTATTCT
This sequence comes from Heterodontus francisci, assembly GCF_036365525.1. Taxonomy (NCBI): domain Eukaryota; kingdom Metazoa; phylum Chordata; class Chondrichthyes; order Heterodontiformes; family Heterodontidae; genus Heterodontus; species Heterodontus francisci. The sequence continues at coordinate 56,450,916 of NC_090379.1, forward strand.
GGATGAAGACTAATATAGAAATAGCATAGTTCTTGTGTAAATTGAAGTGTGAAACAGATTCTTATTGATTAAAAGCATGAAAGTGTTGACAGGACCACAGAGGAGCAGAGCAGGAGCAATTAGAGATTAGTTGTCTCTTAATCCCAACCTGTTTTAAATTCAGCTAAAGGTATCTCTTATAAATTATTTCTAAAAGAACTTGTACTGCTAAAAAAAAAATTCCTTACTATCACATTTTATTTCTATTGCTTAACTCAATTTTTTTTGGAGTGAAGCCCATTTTAAGATGAATTGAATTGCTGAATGAACACAGCTGCATTCAGAACTCTTAATAACTCTAGGCAACAGGCCTGGCTGTGTATTGCTGGGATTAAGTGTCCGTTTTGACTAACATGACATGTTTAAAATTTTTTGCAGATTTATTTAATGGAATTTTAATTTACAGGGAGGTCAATGACAATACCATCTGAAGCATCTATTTGTCTGACAGATAGACAGACCCAGATTGACCTGGGTCTATTTTCTTCATGCTTTTAGATTCCATAAAAGACAAAAATTGACTCATTTGAAAGAAGAAAAATGACATTGTATCCATTAGCTAATTTCCCCCTTATATTCTTATTTCTGCTGCCGTTGCCTGAGACCCTGCCTCCTACACTCTCACACCTGCTAGACTGACACTTGAGGTACCGCGGCACATCCTTCTAACTGTAAGGGGTCAAATTTCCAGCTTATTGTACTGTCCCCCGGGCTGCTCACATTCCACATTTTGTTTCTAGCATGAAGGATGTTGTTTTAAATCATAATAGTAACCAGGCTGTAATCACATTATAGCACACATGGAGAACTTGCAAAGATCATGTGTTTCAGATTTGACATTCTGATTTATGGTTGTGTGCTCCAGTTACACAGCTGCAATCTCATTTCCGAACAAAGATGGTTTTTATTTTTCTATTACTTTGCTCCAGCCCTTTCCTTTCAGTGGGGGAATGTACACCACCAGCTAAAGTCATAATACAAGCACAAGTATGCTTATTCTTTTTGGCAATAACACTACATACTCTGTAGTAAAATGACAGTACCTCTTGATAGGCAGATGCACTCATAAATAATTATTCATATTTGTCCAACGGTACCTTTTTACACAAACTAATCTTTGCAGAAAGCGGTTTATAATTTTAAATGAAGCCAAGAAAAAAACGTGCAGTGCTGTTTTCTCGGTTCTTATGAACCCTTCCTTCATTAAATATACTTTATTATTTGGGCACTAATTATAAGATTGGCCTGGACAAAGCAAACTCTAACTGATCTGATTTTAGATTGACCTTATAAGGAGTTTGCATTTAAATACACAAACAATATCAGCTACAAACTGAATGTTTGGGGAATGTTCCATAAATTGGTAGAAGGGGTTGGAGCCAAAATCAGTTACTAAAACCAAGTAAGAATTGTTCTTATTTGCTAGTGGTACATTTGCATTCCACAAAGAGAACCATTTCAAACCAAAGCTCTGTATGCTGGTATCCACCTAGTTTACACTATGGGACGATACCAAAACACCTGGGGCAAAATCCTTGCACAATTTGCTTTAAAGTCTCAAATGCAACTTTAATTTTCTGGCCTCAGACCTCCCTTGATGTCAGCAGAAAATTTTATCTAGGCCAGCAATTCAAAAATCTCTTAACCCACCTGCAGCGGGAAGAAATGGCAGGCTGTGGCAGCTCACGTTACAGGAGGCAGCATTTATGTTTGCCCCTGTATTTAATTTGGTTCAATCAGTAGGGGAAAGAAATACTTCCAGAGATGGATGTTCATATTGCGTTTGTTTCATGTTACACAGCTGCCCCCAAAGTAGGAACATCCAATGTGGCTGTGCTATAATATAACTGAAGCATAATGCATCGACTATTTCATAGTTCTTCACACTTCCTTCTGAGATTCCTTCACCTTCAAGATATCTATATAAAATACTTCTAGTTTATTATGTGACAGGCACCATTGTATGACGGGGTCAATTTTTTGAATCCCTGTGCCATTGGGCAGACAGCACATTTCGGAGAATTGATTTCCCAATATCAGTTGGCACTGTTCAACACCTTGTTGTCAGCTAAGGGATATTGTGAAATTCACCCTTCAACACTATTAATATGATAGAGCCTCAGGGGAAAATGCATACAGGTCAGCAATGGTGAAAGTGCATTGTTGATTGGCCTGCATTGGGCAGGGTGGGAGATCAGTCCAGCCATGGCGGCCACAGGGCAGACCCCCTCCACAACCACACCCTGCCCCTCCCCATCAACCCTATGCAAGCTCAGGTGACAGAAGCTGCTCATCTTTACTGCTAGTGGCACCCAGTGGTCTGAAAGACCCTGGGAAACTCTTTCTCAAGGACAGTTTTGGTGTCTCCTGTGGCAGCACTGTATCTGGAAGTCCATTCCATGTGTTGGTCATTCTGTGTGAAGAAGAACTACCTGACATTAGTCATAAATTTTCATTTTATTAGTTTAAAACTGTGTCTCTTTCTCTGTCAACCTTGCAACTTCATTTGAAATAATTTTCCAGATCTTTCCCATTGTGTTATATGCCTCAATAAGATCAAGTCTAAGGACCTCCTGTTCAAGATTTTCTTGTCCCTCTTCATAACCCAGACCTTTGGCCCTAGGGATCAATGCTGTTGTTCTTCTCTGGAGCTGTCTCCAGTGCTTGTATGTCTCAATGACCAGAACTGAACACAATAAATTCTGATGAAGGGTCACTGACCTGAAACATTAACTCTGCTTCTCTCTCCACAGATGCTGCCAGATCTACTGAGTATTTCCAGCAGTTCAAGAAGGCAGCTCACCACCATCTTCTCAAGGGCAATTAGGGTTGGGCAATAAATGCTGGCATAGCCAGTGACGCCCACATCCCATGAATGAATTAAAAAAAAAATTCTTGTTTGTGTCTCAGATTTCCAGCATCTGCAGTATTTTGCTTTTATTACAATACTCAAGATGTAGCCTGACTAGAATGCTAGACAGTTTGACATGCACTGTACTGTTTGCCAAATAGTTCATCATTCTATTTGCTTTGGTTCATGCATGTCAACTGAGAAAACTAGCAAAAGCTGACCATAGAAGCATACATCACAGAAAGCATTCAGCTCATCGTGTCTGTGCCAGCTCTTAGAGAGAGCTATCCAATTAGTGCCACTCATCTGCTCTTTCCCCACAGCCCTGCAAACTTGCCATTTCAAATATATATCCAATTTCCTTTTGAAAGTTACGATTGAATATGCTTGTGCCATTGTTTCAAGCAGTACATTCTGGATCATAATTCTATTTTTTTTGCCAATTATCTTGAATCTCTGCCTCTCAGTTATTGACCCTCCTGCCAGTGGAAACAGGTTTTCCTTATTTACTCTATCAATTCCCCTGAACTTTACCACCTAGAAGGACAAGGGCAGTAGGCACATGGGAACACCAACATCTGCAAATTTCCCACCAAGTCATGCTCCATTCTGATTTGGAAATATATCGCTGTTGCTTCATCATCGCTAGGTCAAAATCCTGGAACTCCAGAATTAGACACAATTTACATTGAAATTTTAGTTTATGTTGCCTTTTCTCATTATTCCTCCCAAAATGCATCACTTCATACTTCTCTGCATTAAATGCCATCTGCCATATCTCTGCTTATTTTACCAGTCTATCTGTGTCCTTCTGAAGTCTCTTACTATCCTCTTTACTGTTTACTACATTTCTAAGTTTTATGTCATCTGTAAACTTTGAATTTATGCCCAAGTCCAGGTCATTAATACATATCAAAGATGAGCTTACAGTTTCTAGGAATTGTAGTTACAGGTGATTTTATTTAGTAATTTTTTCCCAGAGAATTTATATATGACAGGCTGTAAAAATAATGCTTTAAAAAATATTACACTTCCCTTAAAAGAACGGTCTGGGACATGTATCTCTGATGTCTTATATGAAGGTATATTTTCTTCAATTCTCATTGCAACTCCTTGTTTGTGATAAGGAGAATGTTCACTGGTGCAAATGCATTAACTGACTTTATTGGACGTTTCTGTCATTGAACTGGTGGAACCTTGCTGTTGGACCCTATATATCATATGGTGTGCACACACTCATTCCATGCTAGAATTGTGGTACCTGTCATATTGGTAAGGGAACTGTGTAGTTATCCAGCATGCGTGCCTGAGTCTGCCACTAGGCCAAACTTGCACAGAGAAGGTTGATGAAGGTTTGATGTTTTGTAAATGAACTTACAAAAGACATGCCACATAATAGATGTTGTCAAATTTGCAATCCATTGGGATTAAAGGGTCAGTAGCAGCATGGAGCCAAAATTGGCTAAAGAACAGAAAGCAGAGAGTAATGGTGAGTGAAGGGAAATGTACAGTGGTGTTCCCCAGGGGTTGGTGTTGGGACCACTGCTCTTTTTAATATATATTAATGACCTGGACTTGTGTCATTAAAGCTCAACTTAAAACTTTTCCACCTCAAGTTTGTGCAGAATCAACAGTGGGAGAAAAATATTGGTTTTATCAGACTTCATTCAGTTCTCCTGAACTGAACAGATTGGTTCTGATAGTCACCAGATGTGCCTTCTGACTAATCAGCTTGCTTCATATTGACAACCTCAGTGAAAAAAGATGTTTTTCCTTGTGAAATGCTGATTAAGTTGAAACGTGGGTTGAAGACCAAATATAAGTTTAAAAAGCTAATAGTTGGTATATATGTTTGTGGCTGCTCTGAATTTGTTGAGCACATTGAGTGTAGACTATGCTTAGACCCCTAGCTCTCTTTCAATGACATCCATAGCTATTTCAACATCATTCATTAAGAAAAGAGAAGACTGCCAGGTGACTTGATCGAGTTTTTAAATTATGAAGAGGTTCAATAGAAAAGATGTAGAGAGGATGTTTCCACTTGTGAGTGAGTGCAAAGCTAGAGGACATAAATACAAGATAGTCTCTAATAAATTCAATAAGGAATTCAGGAGAAATCACTTTACTCAGAGAGTGGTTAGGATGTGGAACTCAATACCACATGGAGTGGTTGAAGTGAATAGTGTAGATACATTTAAGGGGAGGCGAGATAAGTAAATGAAGGCAAAAAAGTAGAAGGATATGTTGATAGGGTGAAATGAAATAAGGTGGGAGGAGGCTTGTTTGGAGCATAAATACTGGCATAGACCTGTTGGGCCGAATGTTCTATTTCTATACTGTAATCTATGAGGTAAGTATGCTGCTCAGTTTGTCTTCACAATTGCAGGACCTTATTACACTTCATCTGCTATAGTTCTTGTGCAATTTATTTTTATTTCCCAAGTTACTCCCTTAGAATAAACAATCACTCCTAATATAGATGTGATAGGGCTAATTTTATCTTTCATCGCCAGGTGAAGTATGGGTAGCTCCTTTTACACCTCTCCCCAATGAGTGACACATCTAGATTGCATTCAAATTCCTGCTTTGCAAGTTTTATCCTACCATGGACTACATGCATCTCATATCTTTAATTCTAATAGCAGTAGCTTATATTTGTCCATATTTAATTTCATTTGCCACGGATCAGCCCAGATGCAAACCATTGAGCATTCTTTGTAAAGTCTTGGCTGCCTTCTCTGAATACTGTCTCAGCTAGGTGTTATCTGCAAATTTAACTACTTTGCATTGAAATCACAATTGTAGTCATTTATGTACATCAGGAACAGGCAGGGTCTCAGTATAAACCTTGCGAGCATTCTACTCATTACTTCTCCCCACCCCAGCACTGCAGTCCAACTGTCCTTTTAACAATCATTACCAAGTTACTATTCCACATCCCTGCCTTACCCTTGATACTCTTGAACCCCAGTTTGTAAAAGAGTTGCTCGTGCAATTCTTTATACAACTAAATGTTTGTGTGCAATGAAAAATAAACTAAAAATGTACTCTACAACCCATGCTCTGTGTAAGTAAAACTGAATTAAAAAAAATAAAAACAAAAGAAGGGAGCTGATTATTATTATTGAGGTTATAAAAACTTTAATAAATTATAATAATGAGAAATAAGGACTATTCCCACACTCCTCCCTCCCTCAAGTTGAAGCCAAATATAAAGAGCAAATCTTTTTTTCTGAATGAAATAACTTTTATCAGTACCTTGAATAATTTGCAGTTTTTAGTGGGTAGGTACGGGCTTCAATAGTGCAGGTCTGGCAGCCCTTTAAAGATGGCGCCGGCACAGAGGCAGTTGATGCCGTTGCCAGCATTGCAGAGCCCGACCCCGCCACGTGATTGGGGAGAATGGGAAGACTGCCCAGCGTATGCAGACAAGCCGCCACGTGCTAGATCGGGAGAATAAAATTCAGCCTATCATGTGCTACTTAAAAGGTAGCATTAGCTGCAGTAAGCAAAAGCTGGATGCGGATATAGCGCTATATTTTTCCTTGATTCTTTTTGGGAGTTTTGAAACTTAAAGCCTCCTTAACTTCGACTCCTTGCTGTTAGGTGTGCTTTTTAAATTTCTCCGACATTAAAATAGGCTGCTTTCTTGACCCCATCTAAATATTTCCAGCCTTTCCTTTTAACGAGCAACTGAAGGCCCATGATCACTGGTTCCTCTGCCCGCTTTCTCGCCCTCCATAATGGTGAGCTGCCCATAAGCATCATGATTATTACCAGCAGCTTGCCTATTCAATGCTAATGGGACCTGACCACAAACACTAATTGGTCCTCAAGCTGTCATTGGGCAGGCGGAGTAGCTGCCTTGTTCAGCACCCACCAAACTTAAGCTTCACACAAAAACAATCTCAATACCTCATATGACTTCCTCTGTCAATTTGGGACAACACCTCCTCGAAAATCTATGAGGGTAGTCAAGCATGTGCTACCCTTTATAAAACCACCTTGGCTGGTATTTATTTGGTTATTTTCTTTCAGATGCTCTTTAATTTTATTCCTGATTATTGACTCCACTAGCTTTCTGATTACTGAGGTCAGGGTAATGGGTCTGTCATTGCCAGGGCTTTCACCCTTTTTGACTGTGGAACTAAATGTATGTGTTTCCACTGTGTTGGGACCTCCCCAGTATTCGTTGATTCTCTCAGAATGACAAACACTGCTTCACAAATGTCCTCCTTTGTTTCTCTTTAGTTCATCCGTTGCAGAGGATTTATTGGTCTCATAGCATAATAGAATTTTACAGTAACATAAAGCATTTAGCCCATCATGCCTGTGCTGGATCACTAAAAGATCTATTCACTTCTCCATGGCCACCACATCCTTCCTAAAGCAAAGCACCAAAATCTGGATACAGTATTCCAACTGCAGCTTAGTCAATAATTTGTATAGATTTAGCATTACTCCTTTGCCACAATTTTTATGCCACTATTTATAAACCCTAAGATCCCTCATGGTATTTGTTCTTACAGCTTTATCTGATTTAAAGCTTTATATATCTGAATCTTTAAGACTCTGTTCCTCTTAAAGTTTTTGTTTGCTGTACATTTCCTCTTATTCTTCTCTCTTAAGTGTATCACCTTATATTTCACTGCATTAACTATCATTGAAAATCTATCTGCCCAATATGCTGATGCAGTATATGTCCTCTTGGGAGATATTTACAGTCCTCTTCACACTTTACCACTCTCATTGGGCTGTTTTTTTAGGAGCCCTTGACGTTGGGATCTGTGGTGGAGAGACCTGAAAATAGCCCCGGATGAGGCCTGCCATGGACCTCAATGCTGGCAGGGCCCGGCCCTATCCTCCCAGAGGCGGCGAGGCACCGTGGCGGGCCTCCTCGCCACTTGGCGACGGGACCACAATCAGCATATACAAATGAATAAAATTGTTACATTTACATGTACTTACCCTTAATCTTGATGGCCTGCCGTGATCTTCGGCCCAGTGGCAGGCACTCCCACACCTTTGGATCCCCATCCGGGGAAATGAGGTGCAATACTGGTGGGGAGGGAGGAGGAGGTAAGTTTATCAGTGCCGGGGGATTGGGGGGAAGGGGTCAAATTAATGTCATGGGTGTAGGGGATGGGGAGGAAGCGTTGTACTTTAAATTTTGTGCAGTTTGGGGGAGGGAAGGTCAGATTGTAAAGATGTTTTGGGGGAAGGGCAAATAGTTACTTTAATTGTTGTTGGGGGGGGTGGGAGAGGGGCAAAAGAAATGTGTTTATGTAATTTTATTAAATAGGTAGGGCTAACTGCCCTTTAAAAATGGTGTCAGCACCTGCATACAGGCAACTGACATCATTGCCGGGGACAGACAGCCCGCCTCCTCCATGTGATTGGGCAGGGGGGGCCCGCACCAGCTACTTAAAGGAGCTGCCGCGCTTGAGATTGTGGTGGCTCTTTGGCATGCGGCCTGCACGGGCAAGCCACCATTTTAAAAAAAAATCCAGCCTCTTGATACTGAGTTGTTTGCAAATTTTGATATCTCCAAAGTCATGCGTAAAGTCCAAAGCACTGGTTCCAACACTATCCCTGGCAGACATTGCTGTTGACATACCTACAGTTCAAAAAGCATCCATTAACCACTACTTTCTGCCCTTTTGCCAGCTTCCTATCCATGCTGCCACCCTCCACTCTCCAAGAAATAGTTATTTAGCATATTAACCATTTCAAGTGCATCCTCATGTTTAACTCCTCTTGGGTTTTAATCGAATACACTCTTCTTGTTATACTTTTGCAAGAATCTTTTGGTATTATGCTTGCACATTGCCATGTCCATTTCCAGCTTTTTCTTGACACTCTATGGATGCTATCAGGCACACTGCTGGTGAAATTCCACCCCCTGGATGGACAAGTTGAAGGTCGATATAAATTGTGGAGGAGTGCAGTTGCAAGCCTATTCAGCTCCTGCAGAGGAGTAGCCAGAAGACCCCAAGGTCTGAACATTGTTAGGGAGGAGAGAATATTTCACTGATGGTTCTTCTTCAGTCTTCTGGTCTGTGCAAGTCCCAGAGTTGTACCTTGTACCATGTTCCTTCAGAACCCCTCTGCTGGGGAGGAAATTGAACCAGGAGGTCAGGAACACCCCCAACCACCCCCTCATTAAAATCCCAACACTGGACTGGGACCTACTCTGCCCCAGTATTGCCCATTGAGGGCACCCCAAGAAATATCTGTTTGGTATAAAGGGGTGGAGGTCAGACATTGTGGGCTGAATTTTCGTTTTTTGGTCGGGACCCCAATGTCGGGAGCATGTGTCAGAGCCTAACGCCCAACGAAAATTTCAAGAATGTGGCCAATTAGAGGCCAGATGGTACATTCACCAACCAATTAAGGATGACGCGCCGGCTTCCGAGGCTGGAGGACCAGTAGGAGGCCCTCCAGACTGAAGGATCCGCAGCCCTACCCTCAGAGGTGGGTGCTGCTAGTGTAGGTAGGAGATAGAGAGGGCGCCTCAAGACGGAGGCATCTTCTGAAGAATCTTCAAAATGTTAAAATAAAAAGTTGGCACAGCTTTCATTGTGGAAGGAGTTTCGGCCTCAGTTGGGGGCCCGCATGCCAGCTGGAAAATTCCAGTTGCAGTCAGGAGAGTGACCTTAATAGGCCCTTTAATTGGTTTAAATGTCTACCTAGCACCTGTGGGCGGGTAACCGTCACCCCACACCAAAGCAGCCTCTTGCAAAATGACACAGAGGTGGGGAAGATACCAGCAAACCAGCTCACCACTCTCTGACGCAACCTTCCGGCTGGCTCACCTCCGGTTCCGCCTCCTCAGTGCAATGAAAATCCAGCTCTATGGGTCTCTGTTCCTTTACCTTCATTGTGTTTGGTGATTCCCTAAGTACTCCAAAGTAGAATAACTTCCTTCGCCTGCTTCAATACTCTTCCTTCTCCCTGCAAGTTAATAATATTTCTTGCCCTAATCAGTTTGCGGTTATGATTGAGGGGGCTGTGGCAGTGGAACATAGGGCAGGATCTTGCTGCTTGAGTGCTGTGTGGCCTTGTCCTCAACTTCTCCTCTTCTTCCCAGCAACATCCTCATTGCCCACAAGGAGGAATTTCCTTCCTTTCTGGCCTTCCTCCTCCTCATCCTTCTGCTGTTCATTATCCTGTGCACCCGGGTGCGAAAGGGAAAGGCTGGCAACAGATAGATCTCTTCTATTTTGTTCTAAGTGCTGTGAATGCATGTATGATGGGCCTCAGACTGCGTTGTGAACTAAAGCACAATCATTACAAGTCAGAAACCCAACAGAAATAGGTCCCATACCAGAAACCACTCAAAATATTGGCAGCATGTTGATTTACAACGGAAGCTCACGATAAATGGCAAGTAAGTTTGGGGCCGTCATTTTAAGCAGTAAAAGTATATTTACATTGTTTGCAATTGGTTCATTGCTTGTAAAATTTTACTGACCGCTAAAATTGACTTTTGCATTCACACATCATCACTATGCTCTGATGAAGTGTGAATATTATCAGAAACTAGAAACAGTAACGATGGATGGAATGCCAAATATTTCCTTTGTGAAAGAAACAGCTTTTGAGCATTTGATTAATGATTGACACAATATTTTTTAATTTCAACAAACTTTTGTTTTCCTTTCATTTATAATGGAGTTCATATTGTACCTTATTATAATTTTAACAGCCAACTATTACAGATAGGCTTTAATATCACAAATATTGTATATCAATACCGAACAAAAGAGTAACTGGGGGTTAAATAGTTCCATCCATTCACAGACTAATAATTTGTAAATTTAATAGATGTTATCTCTTTTTTACACTCTATCCTCCATGTTCCCTTTAAGTGCCAATTCATTTTAATAAAGGCATCCAAGCCTGTGTTTTTGAACGGAAGCATTAACTTGAAATGCCAAAGGCAGTTAGTTTGAAAAAAGGCAATATTGTTTAGCTTAAACAGCATAGAATTTTTTTATGGCCCAAATACTTCCCTTATTATATACAGATGCCAGATGAACGTCATTGTCATTGATGGAGTTGTGCAGCTCTGCTGCAGTAATGAGCTCCAGAATGGTCTATTATGTGGGTCAAACACAAGCCTGCAGCAGGATAGTTTTCCAGGTCTGGTTAAAGGTTAATGCAGCATGTTTCTATTAAATTATTTTCCATTCTTCTAACCCTCCCAGTGCTAATTTCTATTAAAGACACACTATCCCTATTTGATAATTAGAATCCTCAGTGAACAACAGATTCATTAATTTTAAAATTGAGGTAATTAATCTACAAAGTGCCTCTGCTGTACATCTCAGGCTTCTGAAATTTAAGGTGTTCAAACTAAATCTTGTTTTAAAAGATTTTCAATGCTGGAAAAAGGTTGAACTTTTATTTTCTCTGTGGTCTGGAAATAAACAAGACATTGCAACATTTCAGCCGAATATGCAAAGAAGCTGCATGAAGATTGATGTCCAGTGAAATTTGTTGTTCAAGGGATTTCACTTTGGCCAAGTTACTGCAATGTAAATAAGAAACAGTCCAGGATGATCATCAATCAGACAAGAGTGCTCAGGGGACCAATTAATACTCCATGTAATACTTCATATACAAGGGTTTTGAGAGAAAGGTAAAATGAGAGCATTCTGTGCTTTTGCAAAATACATGACACCTAAGCCAACTAAATGATTCAGAAAGCACAAATAAAACGTTTGCAAATTCTAAAAAACATTTGACTCTATATTTGGGTTAAATCACATTGAATACAAGCACATTGAAATGGAGTCATATAGGAACGGCTAACCTCTCTGACCCATTTCCCCACCTTCCGTGCCAAATTATTACTACCACTATTTAACTGGTAGGTTGAGCACCACTTAAGTCCACCGAGGAATTCAACAGGTCATTTTTTTTGGAGCAACTGAAGGTTGGTGTTACTTTGCCTAGAAATCAAACTTTGGACAGCCTGTCAGGAACTTTGCTGCTATTTTTATGTCAGCTATGCAAAAAAATACAGTTTTGGACTGGGGACATGGATTTCCTAATAGAGATCCTTTTATTCCTATGCTATGAAGAGGAGGAAAATGACAATATGGAAGAGGTGAGTTTGGAGACACTTAGAGTGAGACATCACAAAAGAAGCTTGTTTGCTACATGTAAATATTGACTCAAGAGGGTTCACAAATGCATGTCACTGCCTCAGAAAGATGGGTTCCCCCACCAGAGGCAATTTGGCAGGTCTGTCTGAAGAACTGCTGCCCATTTCCAGCTGGAGAGCCACACTGTACCAGTCAAGTTCACTTAGGCCTTAAATTACTTTGCCACTGGGTCCCTCCATGTTGCATTGAGCAGCATTACCCCCTTGAGCCAATGAGCAGCTCAATAATGTGACTTATGGTCTAATCAGGCCTGCTACATTGTTTATTTCCTTAATTCTCAGTGGAACTAGGGAACAAAGAGAGACAGCTATCCAATTCCATAGACTGACAAGTATTCTAAAGGTGTGAGAAGCAATTAATGCACATGACACTGTACAAGGCCCCACTCAATTTTGTGAACTAAAAGGATCCATCCAGTAGTCATAGAATCATAGAAGGTTTACGGCACAGAAAGAGGCCACTTGGTCAGTTGTGTCTGTGCGGCCGAAAAACGAGCACTCAGCCTAATCGCACCTTCCAGCATTTGATCCGTAGCCCTGAAGGTTACGGCACTTGAGGTGCATATCCAGACACCTATTAAATGAATTGAGGGGTTCTGCCTCTGCTACCCTTTCAGGCAGTGAGTTCCAGACCCCCACCACCCTCTGGGTGAAAAGAATTTTACTCATCTTCCCTCTAATCCTTTTACCAATCACTTTAAATTTATGCCCCCTAGTCACTGAACTCTCTGCTAAGGCAAATAGGCCCCTCACCTCCACTCTATCCAGGCCTGTCACAATTTTGTATATTTCAATCAAAACTGCCATCAGCCTTCTCTGTTCCAAGGAGAGCAATCCCAACCTATCCAATCTTTCTTCATAGCTGCATTTTTCCAGTCCCAGCAACATACTCGTAAATCTCCTCTGTACCCTCTAATGCAATTACATCCTTTCTGCAATGAGGTGACCAGAACTGCACACAGTACTCAAGTTGTGGCTTAACCAATGATTTATACAGTTCCAGCATAACCTCCCTGCTCTTGTATGCTATACCTCAGCTAATAAAGGAAAGGATTCCATATGCCTTCTTAACCACCTGATCGACCTGTCTTGCTACCTTTTGGGATCTGTGGACATTGATTCCAAGGTCCCTCACTTCCTCTCTCTTAGCTTTCCTAATTTCCTTTTTGATTTCACCCCTCCACTTTCTATAGTCCTCTTTGCTTTCTGTAGTATTGAGTTCTCGGTGTCAGACATAAGCTTTCCTTTTCTGCCTTATCTTACCCTGTAAGCACCTTGACATCCAGGGGGGTCTAGATTTGTCTGCCCCACCCTTTTTCTTTGTGGGACCATGTTTACCCTGAACCCCTTGAATCTCTCCTTTGAATGCCTCCCACTGCTCTGACACTGATTTAGCTTCAAGTAGCTGTTTCCAGTCCACTTTCACTAAATCACTCCTCAGCTTAGTAAAATGGGCCTTGCCCCAACTGAGATCTCTAACTCCTGTTCTATTCTTGTTCTTTTCCATAATTATGTTAAAACTGACTGAATTATGATCACTACCACCAAAATGCTCTCCCACTGCCACTCCTTCCACCTGCCCATCTTCATTTCCTAAAACTAAATCTAAAACTGCACCCTCTCTTGTTGGACTTGCTACATACTGGCCAAAAAAGTTCTCCTGAATGCACTTCAGGAATTCTGCTCCCTCAGTTCCTTTCACACTAAAATTATCCCAGTTAATATTGGGTAGTTAAAATCCCCCACTATTACTGCCCTATTATTTTTGCACCTCTCAGAGATTTGCCTACATATCTGCTCTTCTATCTCCCTCTGACTGGGGAACCATAGTACACTTCCAGCATTGTAATAGCCCCTTTTTTGTTCCTTAGCTTGATGCATATGACCTCTTTTGATGACCCTTCCAACACATCATCTCTCCTCACAGCTGTAATTGTTTCTTTGACCAAAATTGCCACTCCCCCTCCTTTCTTATCCCCGTCTGAAAACCCCCTGTAACCAGGAACATTCAGCTGCCATTCCTATCCCTCCTTAAGCCATGTTTCTGTATTGGCTGTAATATCACATATCACATCTATCTGTCTATCTGTGCCCTCAGCTAATCTGCTTTATTTGCTATACTCCTTGAATTGAAGTAGATACCCTTGAGCACTGCCAAACTCTTTTTTTTATTTTCTAAACTTGTTTCCTCTGCCTTCCAGACTCATCCAGTAATTTTCTGCCTTCCTTTTCATTTCTAATTTTATCCCAACTGAGTCTTCCTTCCGGTCCCCATCCCCCTGCCAAACTAGTTTAAACCCTCCCCAACAGCACTAGCAAAACATCCCGCAAGGAACTCAGTCCCGGCTCTGTTCAGGTACAACCCGTCCGGCTGTACAGGTCCCATCTTCCCCAGAGCCGGTCCCAATGTCCCAAGAATCTAAAACCCTCCCTCCTTCACCAACTTTCCAGCCACACATTCATCTGTCTTATCCTTCTATTCTTGTACTCACTTGCGCGTGGCACTGGGAGTAATCCAGAGATGACTACTTTTGAGGTCCTGCTTGCTAATTTCTCACCTACCTCAGTAAACTCTTTCTGCAGGACCACATCCCTCTTTCTACCTATGTCGTTGGTACCAATGTGGATCACGACTGCTGGCTGTTCACCCTGCCCACTCAGGGTGCACTGCAGCCGCTCAGTGACATCCTTGACCCTGGCACCAGGGAGGCAACCCACCATCCTAGATTCACGTCTGTGGTCATAGAAATGCCTGTCTATTCCCCTGACTATTGAATCTCCTATCACTATCGCTCTTCCAGTCTTCCTTGTGCCGTCCTGTGCAGCTGAGCCACCCACGGTGTCATGGCCTTGGCTCTGGTTGCACTCCCCAGATGAACCATCACCTTCCTCAGTATTCAGAGCCTAATACCTGTTGGAGAGTGAGACGCACCTCGGGGTCTCCTGCACTACCTGCCTGTTTCTTCTTGACTATCTGGCGGTCATCCATTCCCTCTCTTCCTGCCTACTCTTAAGCTGCGGGGTGACCATATCTATAAACGTGCTATCCACAAAGCTCTCATCCTCATGGATGCTCTGCAGTGATGCCAGCTGCTGCTCAAGTTCCGAAACCTGGAGCTCAAGCTGTTGCTGATGACTGTTCCTGCACATATGGTTATCCATGACCCAAGAAGCATCCTGGAGTTCCCACATAGTACAGGATGTGCACTGCAAAGGTTGGAGCAGCCCTGCCATTCCTTTACCTATTAGCTAGTAACCATGGTACTACAACTAAAACCTGCTACTAATAAACCTTGCTGCTGCTAATACTAATAACCCTACCAATAGTAATAAACCTTACCAATAGTAATAATAACATTACTACTACTAATACTAAACTTTACCAATACTCATCTCCCTAATCACTATTAATATATCCTACCAATACTAAAACTTACTAATAGTAGTAATAAACTCTCCAATAGTAATAAACCTTATTTAAAAATCATTAAAAAAAAATATATAAGTTATTTAAGCCTTATTTAAAAATCAAAAGATAAGGCTCACTTTAGGATTATGTGATTATGTCATGCCAATCACTTTATACTGCACATGAATGTCCACTACCCGGGAAGCTGCCATGGTGCTTTCAGCATGTGACAGTCTACCATACCAGTCCTCATGCCTCAAGTTTATATATCAGATTGGTTAAGAACATAGGAACAGGAGTATGCCATTTAGCCCTTCAAGCCTATTTCACCATTTAGTGAGACGATGGCTGATCTGTGACCTGACTCCATAAAAGAAAGAAAAAAGACTTGCATTTATATAGCATCTCTCATGATTACGGGACATCTCAAAGCACTTTACAGCCAATGAAGTACTTTTGAAGTGTCGTCACTGTTGTAATGTAGGATATACCAGCCTTTACTCCATATCCCTTAATACCTTTAATTAACAAAAAATCCATCAATTTCAGATGTAAAATTAATTAACCTAGGATTAAGTGACATTTGCTGGAGAGTTCCAAACTTCTACCACTCTTTGCATGTAGAAGTGTTTCCTAACTTTGCTTGTAAAACATTTGGCTCTAATTTTTAGACTATGTCCCCTAGTCCTAGACTCCCCAACCAGCAGAAATAATTTCTCTCTATCTACCTTATTAGTTCCCGTTAATATCTTAAACTATGATCAAATCACCCCTTAACCTTCTAAATTCCAGGCAATACAATCCTAGTTTGTGTAACCTCTCCTTGTAATTTTATCCTTGAAGTTCAGATATCATTCTGATAAATCTATGCTGCACTCCCTCCAAGGCCAATATATCCTTCCTAAGGTGTGGTACCCAAAACTGAACACATTACTCCAGATGTGGTCTAACCAGGGCTTTGTATAGCTGTGGAATGACTTCTATCCCCTTGTATTCTAATTTTCCAGATAGAAAAGCTAGCATTCCATTAGCCTTTTTGATTATTTTTTGCACCTGTCATGACATTTTAATGATCCCTGTACATGGACCCTGAATCTTTTTGGACCTCCACTGTTTCTAGCTTTACACCGTTCAGAAAGTATTTTGATCTATGATTTTTAGGTGCAAAGTGGAGGGAATTCCCGAGAAGAGAATATTAAGAGGAGATTTGATAGAGGTGCTCAAGGTCAAGAATCAGAGGGCACTGATTTAAGGTGATTGGAAAAAGAAGGAATGGCGACATGAGGAGCAACTTTATTATGCAGCGAGTAGTTAAGAGCTGGATTGCACTGCCTGAGAGTGTGGTGGAGGCAGATTCAATCGTGGTTTTCAAAAGAGAACTGGACAATTATCTGAAGAGAAAAACTTTGCAGGGCTATGGGGAAAAGGCAGGGAAGTGTCACTAGGTGAATTGCACTTGCAGAGAGCTGGCATGGACGCAATGGGCCGAATGGCCTCCTTTTGTGCTATAACCATTCCATGATTCTATCAGGTCACTCCTCAGCCTTCTCTTTTCTAGAGAAAAGAGTTCTAGCCTGTTCAATATTTCCTGGTAGGTATAACCTCTCAGTTCTGGTATCAGCCTCGTAAATCTTTTTTGCACCTTCTGCAATGCCTCGATATCCTTTTTATAAAATGGAGATCAGAACTGTGCACAGTCTCCAAGTGTGGTTTAGTTAAAGTTCTAAATAAGTTTAACATAATTTCTCTGTTTTTTCAATATTATCCCTCTCGAAATGAACCTAGTGCTTTTTCTTGGCATTACTAACCTGCATGACTACTTTAGTGATTTATGTATCTGTACCTCCAGATCTCTCTGTTCTTTTATGCCATTTTTTTATATTCTTTCACAGGATCTGGGCATCTCTGGATAGGAAAGCATCTATTGCCCATCCCTAATTGCCCTTGAGAAGGTGGTGGTGAGCCGCCTTCTTGAACCACTGCAGTCCACGTGGTGTAGATAAATCCACAGTGCTGATAGGTAGGGAGTTCCAGGATTTTGACCCAGCGACAGTGAAGCAATGGCGATATAGTTCCAAGTCAGGATGGTGTGGCTTGGAGGGGAACTTGCAGGCGATGGTGTTCCCACACATCTGCTGCCCTTGTCCTTCTAGATGGTAAAGGTCACGGGTTTGGAACATGCTGTCAAAAGAGCCTTGGTGAGTTGCTGCAGTGCATCTTGTAGATGGTACACACTGCTGCCACTGTGCGTTGGTGGTGGAGGGAGTGAATGTTGAAGGTGGTGGATGGGGTGCCAATCAAGTGGGTTGCTTTGTCCTGGATGGTGTCGAGTTTCTTGTGTGTTATTGGAGCTGCACTCCTCCAGGCAAGTGGAAGGCATTCCATCACACTCCTGACTTGTGCCTTGTAGATGGTGGACAGGCACTGGGGAGACAGGAGGTGAGTCAATGGTAACCTCCAGGATGTTGATAGAGGGGGAGTCAATGATGGTAATGCCATTGAATGTCAAGAGGAGATGGTTGGATTCTCTCTTGTTGGAGATGGTCATTGACTGGCGCTTGTGTGGCACAAATGTTACTTGCCTTATCAGCCCAAGCCTGGATGTTGTCCAAGTCTTGCTGCATATGGACATGGACTGCTTCAGTATCTGAGGAGTCACGAATGGTGCTGAACATTGTGCAATCATCAGCAAACATCTCCGCTTCTGACCTTATGATGGAGGGAAGGTCATTGATGAAGCAGCTGAAGATGATTGGACGTAGGACACTACCCCGAGGAACTCCTGCAGTGATGTCCTGGAACTGAGATGATTGACATCCAAAAACCACAACCATCTTCCTTTGTGCTAATGTGACTCCAGTTTTGCTATGGCTCCTTGATGACACACTTGGTCAAATGTTGCCTTGATGTCAAGGGCAGTCACTCTCACCTCACCTCTTGAGTTCAGCTCTGTGTCCATATTTGGACCAAGACTGTAATGAGATCAGGAGTTGAGTGGCCCTGGTGGAAATCAAACTGAGTGTCAGTGAGCTGGTTATTGCTGAGCAAGTGGCGCTTGATAGCACTGTCGACGACGCCTTCCATCACTTTACTGATGACCGAGAGTAGACTGATGTGGCGGTAATTGGCCGGGTTGGATTTGTCCTGCTTTTGGTGTACATGGGCAATTTTCCACATTTTTGGGTAGCTGTCAGTGTTGTAGCTGTACTGGAACAGCTTGGCTAGGGGCATGGCCAGTTCTGGAGCACAAGTCTTCAGTACTATTGTCGGAATGTTGTCAGGGCCCATAGCCTTTGCAGTATTCTGCCATTGCTTGATATCATGTGGGATGAATCGAATTGGCTGAAGACTGGCATCTGTGGTGCTGGGGACCTCAGGAGGAGGCCTAGATGAATCATCCACTTGGCACTTCTGGCTGAAGATGGATGCAAATATTTCAGCCTTGTCTTTTGCATTGATGTGCCGGGCTCCCCCATCATTGAGGATGGGGATATTTGTGGCACCTCCTCCTCCTGTTAGTTGTTTAACTGTCCACCACCATTCAGACTGTATGAGGCAGGACTGCAGAGCTTAGATCTGATCCGTTGGTTATGGGATTGCTGAGCTCGATCACATGCTGCTTCCGCTGTTTGGCATGCAAGTCTTCCTGTGTTGTAGCTTCACCAGGCTGACACCTCACTTTTAAGCATGCCTGTTGCTGCACCTGCCATGCCCTCCTGCACTCTTCATTGATTCAGGATTGATTCCCCAGCTTGATAGTTATGGTAGAGTGGGGGATATGCCGGGCCTTGAGATTACAGATTGTGGTTGAATACAATTCTGCTGCTGCTGATTTAGACACTTATTTTCCAAGGTGTATGTTGCCTCCTTGTTCTACCAACCAAACTGCAACACCTCACAGGAACAATTGTTTTGGTGATGGAAGAATAAGTTTCAAGAGGTTAAAACATTCTGCAATTTGTGCTGTAAACATTTAAGAAATTGTTTTAAATGGAGGTAAAATGCACTCTACTTGGACCATCGCAGGAAGACCAGATTTTGCTAAGGAATAGTTCTTTTTCAAATATGATGGAGCCCTAAACTATCAACAAATGCTTATTTTTTTTGGACCACTGGAGTATGATCATGTTACTAGCAACTTTACACTGCAGTTGAGCAGTATTTGGTCCACACAGCTAGGGCAGCCAAAATAAATCAGGTATAAATAAAGCAAAGTATAAAAACTTACTCCTGATGATGTTGCTTCAATACTGTATTTGTGTAATTGTAAACCATCTACTTGAAACCAGTATTTTCACCCAGCCATCATTTACTTTCCTCAAGAGTTGCATGATGATGTAATTGACATCTGACATCACCTGCCCCTTACTGTTTATTCAGTAATTTACCACACATGTGCCAACCAATTTTACTCATGTGAGTGGCCCCTGCTATGAAATGTAATGCAAACAGGACCACAAGCAGGCAATATTAAAATCAAAGTGGAATGCTAAGCAGGATGAGGGGCCAGTCAGGTTATGAAAATGAGCTTTAAAACGATACAGTTCTCTATGAAATACCCTCTGTATAAACACAATCCAGCAGGCAGACAGCATCATAAACTGTGAGAGCAAAGCTTAAGTGGTTCCTACAATCCTCAAACTCCCTAAATGGAGTTATCGCCTGCACTTACTTGTAGCCAAATGTATAGACAATTTGTTTCATTTACCCCATAAATTGAAAATGACCATAAAACACTGAATTAGACAGTAAGTTTGCAGCCACAGGTCTCTGGTGACAGCAGCAAGTTCTCTGATTAAAACATAAGTCATTTTCTTTATTTAAAGTGTACGTTTTAATTACTTAATCATTACTGCCAGGCCTAAATATAATCAGACAACTGTCTTTTTATTCCCTATTTGTAACTCTTTATACATATCTGGTGGGCTTTGTCAATGGGTGACTGGAATGCTATTAACAATTAAAAAGAAGGTAGTTTTTGCAACATATATTTATTTGTCCATATTTGTAAATCCACTTATGTGATGAAAATTTAAGTGACATAAACCCAGGAAATCAGCATGATCTAGCCATTGTAGTAGAAAACTATTAAAATCAAAGAGTCCAGCAGAAATCCAGGCTATTCAACTACAGTAGACATCTCAGGTATGTCTGTCTGATCCTATCATCATTCAATGCAAGGGCCTCTTGCTTGTTATGGTCCAGTATAATGAGTTGCTAAGTTTTAGGAACAGGAATAGGCCATTCTGTCCCTCGAGCCTGTTCCACCATTCAATTAAACCATGGCTGATCTGTATTTTAACTTGTTCAACCAGTCTTGGTTCTGTAACCCATAAATACCCCTGCCTAATAAAAATCTATCAATCAGTTAAAAAATTTTCAATTGACCTAATCTCCAAGGTTTTTGTGGGGGAAGTGTTTCAGATTTCCCTTTGTGCGAATAAGTGCTTTCTGACATCACCCCTAAACAGCCTAACTCTAATTTTAAGGCTATGCCCCCTTGTTTTGGGCTCTCTCACCAGAGGAAATAGTTTTAAAAGTACCTGCTGTTCAGAAAAAAAATCTTGCAATTTGATTATAAAATCACAGAATAATCCAAGAACATGGGAGACGACTGGTTATGATACTGGACTACCAATCCTGATGTCATCAGTTCAGAACCCCCATGGCAAGTTATGAAATTGAAAATTCAGATAATTTTTGAGCTAGTACAAGACAATACTACTGCATTGTTAGAAAAATACAACTGATTCACTAATATCTTTCTAGGAAGGAAACCTGGCACCCCTATCTGGTCTGGTTTATGTGAGACTCCTGTTCTGCACTCTGTGATTGACTCTCATTACCCACAGGGCAACTGGAGCACAGGAGACAAACTGATCTCTTGAATACATGCCCTATTTGTGAAGCTTGGCAGAATGAAGAAATTCCAATTGACCTTAGAGACGCCATGATGATCACAATTTTCAACATAGGAGACAAGTAGAACTGCGGCAACTGCAGGGGCACAGCATTGCTCTCAACTGGACACTTCTTAATCGTCTCTCACAAATTGCAGAGAAGATCCTTCCAGAGTCCCAGTGCAGCTTCCGACCTATCAGAGGAACAAGTGACACGATCTTCACAGCACGCCAACTTCAAGAAAGGTGCAGAGAGCAGAACGTCCCTTTGTACATGGTTTCCTTCAATCTCATAAAAGCCTTTGGCATGGTAAATCAAATTGTCCTTTGGAAGTGCTAAAGAGATTTTGATGCCCAGCTAAGTTCACAAACGTCATCTGTCTCCTACCCGACAATATGCAAATAACAGTACTATGCAATGGCCCCAAGACAGACCCCTCCTCTGTCAAAACAAGTGTCAAACAGGGGTGTGTCATTGCACCAACACTGTTCTCAATCTTTCCTGCAGCAATGCTGCAGCTTACTACTGACAGGCTGCCCCAGCTGTGGTAAGAACTTACCGCACTGATGGTAAACTCTTCAACCTCAAATGGCTGAAGGCCAAAACCAAGAAAACAACACTTCTGTAATAGAACTACTGTATGCTGATGACACACAAGTTGGTGCTCACTCTGAAGAAGAACTACAACAGATAGTTGATGTATTCACCGAAGCCTATGAGAGCATGGGACTTGCCCTGAACACCAGGAATCAAAGTCCTCTACCAACCCACACTAAATGAATCAAATCCAATATCTTCGATTAAGATTCATGGTAAAGTGTTGGAAAATGTCCTTCACTTCCCATATCTTGGATGCTATCTATCCCAAAAAGCTGATATTGATGAAGAGGTACACCACCGAATACAATGTGCTAGGTCAGCCTTTGGTAAATTACGTACTTGAGTTTTCAAGAATTGTGATATCAGACCCAACACAAAGCTCAAAGTCTATCAGGCAGTGGTTCTCCCCACACTTCCCTACGGTGCTGAAGGTTGGACAATTTATAGACTCCATATCAAGGCCCTAGAACAATATCAGCAACGCTGTCTTAGTAGGATCTTGCGAATCACATGGGAGGACAAAAGAACAAACATGAGCTTCCTCCAAGATACAGACATGCCAAGATAATCTCACATCAGCTGAGGTAGATGGGACACATGGTCTGAATGCCTGACTCAAGACTGCCCAAACTGGTGCTCTACTCAGCTAGACCAGGGAGCCTGTTCACAAGGGAGCCAAAGGAAATGTTTCAAAGACAATCTCAAAGCCACCATGAAGATCTACTCTATTAACATCAACACATGTGAAGCAGATGCCCATTGTGACCAAAATGGTGATCCATCATCAAAAATGGTGTCAAGACCTTCCAATCAACCAGAGCAGCCACTGGCAGAGAATGGTGAAAGAGATGGAAAGACAGGGCAGCTGCTTGAGCCAACAATCTGCCACTATCTCTACTGGCTGACAACCAATGTCCTCACTGTGGGATAGCCTGCAAGGCTAAGATAGGACTCATAAGCCATCTGAGAACCCACAGCCAACACTGACATCTCACTTCCACCCAGCATTCCACAAGGAAGAATCATCCTCAATACGAGGGATTGCCAATGATGATGATGATGACCCTCAGGGCAACTTGGAATGGGTAATAAATACAGCCCCATCTGTATTTACCACATTGAAAGAACAAATAAAAAATGGACTTTTTTAGCATTACTTTGGGAAATGTTTTGTAGACTATGCCTGTATCACTTCGCACTCAGCCTTATTTATGGCTTAAAAGAGTCAAGATGATTTGTGCTTTGTACAGAACTGTAGTTCACAAAATGTATTCTTATGTATACATGATACAACACAGGTGCTAGCTGGCCACTAAGATACAACCATACTAGAAATATGCATCAGGGAGAAAATACTATAAAAAGGCCCCATGGTAGTGAAATAACTATTGTGCTATGGTTCAAAATACACAGAATTTTGTGTGTGAGTACATTATATTCCTTTTCATTGCTTCATATTGGGTAGAAATTTCCCTTTAAATTATTATTATAGCATGTTTGAGCACATGCTCCCAAATATCTAATCTACCGGCGTGCTCCAGCAACACAATTTATAATTCTTAAAAGATGTGAGACATATTTGATGAAAATTATAATTATTGTGTAATTGGCCACCAGAAAAAGTGATGTCACAATTTCTTCTGCAGGGATCAAATGAAACCCGACTAAATTTCTTTTTTTTCTGAAAAAGGAAGGTATGATTGGGTAAAAGATTATACTGTACTCACTTCTTCCGTTAAAATATTTTCCATTAGATAACAGCTCATTTTTTCCACCCTTGTGATTCTCTACTGTTACAAAAGTGCTTTGTTAAATATATTTTTTGAAGATTCATTTTTGAAAGGTTGAAGAAATATTAAACTTTGGGGTTTTCAAAGGGGATCATGTAAAGGCTACTTGACTTTGAAAAACAGTCCCTGGAAATGTTTTTTAAAAGGGGCACTGAGAGGTCTTGTGAGGAAACAAGTCTTTCAGGGAAACCACCTGACTTCCAGCAGCAGCAACAAACCTTTCCGGGAAACCACTTGACTTCCAGCACCAATAAACAACAGAGAATATTGGACACCTGGAGAAGTTGTTTACAAAGAAGTGAAAGGTCAAGATTGATGGAGATCAAAAGGTTGACCTCCTGTTGTCGGTTCCGCTTTTGAATTGTTGAACTGTATTAAAAAGGGAGAGAAGTTCCAAGAAGAGAAGAGAATTCCCAAGGAAGAGGAGAAGACCACAACCCAGCTCAGCTTTTCAGAACCTAGCTAAAAGACCCGATGAATCCACTGTGTCAACTCATCTCGTCTCCTGTCTTTGAAGAAAAGCCTGCTAAATTAATTCTCAACGCCGCCTGAAAAGAACTGTTCTAAAAGATCCCAGTGACTCATCTACATGTACTTGGAGGCCAGTCTGTCTACCAGCTTTGGAACACAACATATCTCATCTGCTGTCTCTTCAAGAATGAGCAGGTATTCAGCCCAAGTGTGTTTTTTTTGTCCACAATAGAACTCTAAAAACAAAAATCCCTTTATTTTTCAGTTAACCGGTGTATGTGTATGTATGTGTGAGGGGCTAAGGTAAAAAAGGAGCTTTTATATTTCAGTCTATGTGTTTATGCTTTACTTAATTACTGGTTAAGACTTGTTTTATAATAAATTGATAATTTTGTTGTTTATTAAAGAAATCTGGTTGGTGTGTTTTATTCTGGGATAAAAATAGAGTATATGATTGACTGTATTGGTAAGTGGGAAAATATTTAAATATTTGTTGTGACCCATGGAGAAGTGGAACTAGAATAAACAGTGCACTCCTCTCGTCTCAGTGGTAACACTACAAACACCTCAAATTGGCTTTTCCATATTTTTGATCAGTATTGCTTTGCTTTCCACCTTTCCTCCAGCTTGCCCCATTTCCTCATAAGAGAGCTCTCATCACCAAAAGCAAACATATTAAACCCCTCACTGCTTGTGTTTGGACATACAAGCAGAAATAATATGAGACTTAATTGGGCCAGCACGTGCTTTTAAATAGTCTTTTGATGGACAGATCATACACAGTTTCTATCTCCTGCCACTAAAAGTCTGCATGGTCACTGACAATCAGTAACTCAATGACTCATTAAAAAGCTGGGAACAATTAGAAGCATTGTTCTGCCATGGTAGCCACCTATTGATCTCAGCCTTCCACATGAAAATGGGATTAATCTAACATAACAGTTAACATGATCAACTCACTGGCTTTATATAAGGCAGTGATGGGGCGGGGGGTTGGGGGGTGGGTGCGCAGTGGGGTGGGTGCAAAGTGTTGCAGAAGTCTTTTCTTTTACAAAAAAATGAAGTTGCAGTTGGACATGGGCTTTTTCATTTCAGAAGTAAAACCATGATAAAGAATTGCATCTGGAACAAGGGTAGTACTTGCAAAATAAATCCTTGATCTGTTCACATCTACCTCAGACAAAACAATTCAGAGTAGTTGGTTTCACTTAAAAAACACATTACAATTGTTGCTGCCTCATGAAAGTTGACTTGAGAGCAGTAAAGGTAAATTCTCCAGCAAAATCTTCAAAGAGAAGTGTAATTATAAAAACATTTCTGTAATGAACCATAATCTTCAGTTTCTAGTGGAAAGTTCCAGAATTCATTTTTAGATGGTTCTCCTTTGCTGTTTGAGATTAAATCTTAAAACTCTCCAAATGGTTTCATCTAGGTAGTTGACAAAACAGATGTAGCCTTACAAGATTTCAAGCTTTTGAACCCCAAATTGCAGTAAACATAGTTCATAACCATGAACTGAAAGACAATTAAGGTTTCAGTGCCTCTAATTTATATTATCATATTCTCTTTTATTAACTAACAGAAATATTGGCTTGTCATTTGCTTTATGTTTAATTAATTAATGTATCGTGTGTTATTTTTAGTAAATCGTGCTCTACTATTTCAAAGGCTACTTTCAATGAGCATTTTAAATATTTAAATATGTTGTAATTACCGGACAGAACAATACTTAAAATAGATGGAGATTATGTGTGTTTTGTAAAGCCTTTCTTCTTTTGAAGTATGATGGAACCTTGATTATCTGCCACAATGGGGAGGGCTCTTCCCCAGTAGAAATAGAGTCCCAAATTACTGTACATATTACTGTAAAGCAAAAAGTCCAGTCAGTATCTGTAAAGAGAAAGGACAGGTTATAACATTTTGGGTGTGTATCCTTCAGCAGAATAGTTTTGATGAAGGGAACATATTGAAATGTCTTAACTTGTCTTTTTTCCCTTTACAGATGATCACTGTGTATTTCTACCAGTTTCTGTCATTATTGAATATTACTGATTTGTTCTATCTTTTCATGTTTGCCTGGCCACCTCAGTCTTCTCCAGCAGTGCTCACCCCAATTATTTCTGACAGCAACATCAGCTAACACCACCACAGATAATGAGCTGATCTGATAGCTCACAATTACCCTATGCATCGGCCTGTGAATCCAGCCTCACTGGCACAGTAGTACATTTAAACTGGCAAGCTCTATATTTATTTTAAAATCTGGATCTCAGCTGAGGTGAGCATTGGAAGTGTACACATATTGAGGCAGATTTTAACTTATGCAATAGTGTAAAATGAGAGATAGCTAATCAGCAGCATGTTTTGCATCATTCCCGATTAATAAAAAAACAGGAGCAATGTAAATGGGCTGCTGATTTGTTCTTATCCATTTTACACTATTGCACAAAGTCAAGATCTATCTCATTGTCTTTAGTGCTGATCTGAGTAACGGGAGAACTGTGAGCACTGGGAAACATATAGCAACATGAGAATGGGAGTAGGCAATTTAAACCCATCAAGCATCTTCCACCAGTCAATCAAATCATTACTGATCTGTACCTCAACTTCATTTATCCAACTTTATTCCATATCCCTTGATACCTTTACCTAGCAAAAATTTATGAATCTCAGTCCTGAAAATTTCAATTAACCCAGCATCCACAGCTTTACTGGGCAGTGAGATTTGATTTCCATCACATTTTGTGTGAAAAAGCACTTCCTAATTTCACTCAGAAATGGCCTAGCACTAATTTTAAGATTATGCTCCCTTCTTCTGGATTCCCCCACCAGAGGAAATAGTGTTTTTTTCTGTATTTATCACTATTGAATCCCCTTAACATTTCAAACAGCTCAATTAGATCACTTCATAACCTCCTAAAGTTAAGGGAATACAAGCCAAGCTTATGCAAGCTTTCATCATTTAACCCTTTACGCTTAATATTGAATCCGTGCTGTGCCCCTTCCAAGACCAATATATCGTTCTTAAAGCTCCATAGTGTTATGAAAGTGATTCTGTTTTTTGTTTAAAATATTTTTTAAGGAATTTATAGTTAAACTGAATAAACATTGGACCAGGTTTTTTTTAAAAGAAAGCCATCAAGGGGGCAGTGAAGGAACTGGTGGCAACAATGTTACTGGTTGTCACACGACTTAAGTTAAAGATAGAACAGAAACCCTGGTAACAGGGGCAGAGAAGTGACAAGTGTTCCCTTGATTAAACGTGCCCAGTAGTAGCAGAGCACACCCGGGATGGGCAGAAAACTGACAAGCTTTTTGGTTGTGAGTCAGTGTGTTTTACCTTCTGGAGTGAGATAAAGTCAAGTCTGCTGCAGAAGAAAGAGAGAATTTCAAGGAAGAAGAGAAGACCATAACCCAGCTTTGTTTTCCAGAAAAACTCTAAAGACCCTGAGAAGTCCACTATGTCAATTCATCTTGTTTCCTGATTTTAAAGGAAGCCTGCTAAAAAATACTTTTCAACGCTGCCTGAAGAGAACTGTTCTGGAAGATTCTAGTGACCTGTCTACGTGTACTCGGAAGTTAGACTGTATGCCAGTTTTGGAACAACATATCTCATCTACTGTTTTCTTCAAAAACAAGCAAGTAATCAACCCAAGTCCTTAAATCTGTAACAGAGCTCTGATTCAAAATTCCCTTTTTTTTTGGTTAACCAGTATACATATATGTGAGTGTGCGTGAGTGTGAGATGCTAAGGTAAAAAAAGGGGACTGTAAAATTTAATGTTAGGACTTTAAAAAATTCGATCTGTGTGTTTATGTTTTACTTCATTACTAGTTAAAACTTGTTTTATAATAAACTGATAATTTTGTTGTTCAGTAAACAAACCTGGTTAGTGCGCTGCATTTTACGTAAACAATGACGGTCTGCCCATGTGGACTGCACGTCGCAGAGCCACCGTGATATTAAGTGCGGCTTCTCAATTAAATGGCGGGGCGGACTGCCCACCCCAATGAAGCGGAGGGGACGGGCTGTCTGTCCCTGGCAATGGCGTCAGGCGCCACTGTGCAGGCGCCGACGCCATTTTTAAAGGGCTTCGAGCCCCACATTGCAGTTATATATTTAAAGGAATACTGATGGTAAAAAAATTAAATAAAGTGATCCTGACCGTCTTCCACCCTCCCCCAATAAGCATCGAAGTACTTACCTGTCCTCTCCCCCCACAAAAAATACTTACCTTGTGCTGCCGACCTTTCCCCCCGCAATGTTCATCAACTTTAAACTTTACCCCTTCCCAACACCCATTAGACCAATGAAATTAATCTGACCCCACTCCCCAACTCCCGCACTGATAAACTCACCTGCTTCCCCCACCCCACCAGTGTCTCGCCTCAGATCCCAGGATGGGTATCTGAAGGCGTGGGAGTGCTGGCCACCGGCAGCAATATTGCTCCAGAACAGACGGTGGGAGTGGGTAGGTCATCAATTCATTTATTAAAATAAATTTAAATATTTAAATAGGACTCCCGTTGCCGAGTAGCGAGGGTGGAGGGGGGGACGCCGTCACGAGGCCTCACTGCTGCTGGCAATGTCGGGCTGGGCCTTCCCGGCATCGAGGCCCCGAGAGGCATTTTCCATGCCTTCCCCACTCGCATGGACCCCTGACGTAGTGGGGGGGGAGGTGGTGGGGGGCTGTAAAATTCAACCCAGTGTGTTCTATTCTGGGAAAAATAGTCTATATGATTGACCGTATTGATAAGTGGGAAAATTGTAACTATATGTTGTGACCTGTGGAGAAGTGGGACTTCACTAACAGTGCACTTCTCCCACCTCAGTCGTCACAATAGTAAAACTGAACACAATACGCCAGATGTGGTCTGACTAAGGCTCTGTACAACTGAAGCATTACTTCCTCACTTTTGAATTCCCAAACCCCTTGAGATAAAGGCCAACATTCCATCAGCCTTTCTGATTACTTTTTGTACCTGTGCACTAGCTTTGAGGGAATTTTGTCCATGGACACCTATATCCCTTTGCTTTTCCACAGCATCTAATCTCTCATCATTAATATTCTCATTTCCCCTTCTCGGATCCAAATCGGATCACGGATAACCTTACATTTCCCCATATTGACTGTTATTTGCCATAGTTTTGCGCACTCGCTAAGGATGTCCATGTTCCTTTGTAACTTCCTGCTCCCATCCACACAACTTATTTGCCTCCTAACTTAGTGTCATCTGCAAATTAGGATATACAACTTTCTATTCCTTCACTCAAGCCAATAATATATGTGGTGAAAAGCTGAGGCCCCAGTACAGATTCCTGGGGAACACTAATTGACACACCCCCCCAATCAGAAAACAACCCTTTATCCCTACTCTCTGTCTCCTACTTCCCAACTAATTACCGACCCATGTCACAAGGTTACCTCCAATTCTGTGCACTCTTTATTTTAATAATCTCTTGTGCAGACCCTTTTCAAATTCCTTCTAAAAGTTCATATAAATAACATCCATAGACACTCCCCTATCAACCATGCTAGTGACCTCCTAATAAAATTCAATTAGATTAGTCAAACATGACCTACCCTTGACAAATCCACACTGACTTTCTTTGATCAACTAATACTTGCTCAGTGCTCAGTCACTCTGTCTCTGATGAAAGATTCCACTAACTTCCCTAGAATTGATGTTAAACTGGCAGGTCTGCAGTTACCTGGTTTCTCCCTCCTTCCTTTCTTAAATAATGGAGTGACATTGCTAATATCCAATTCAAAGATAGAATTCCTGAATCGAGAGAGCTTTTGAAAATTACGAGTCATGCCTTGACAATCTTTTCACCTTTTGAGACATTTTTACAAGTTCTGCCATGTCATTGACTGCGGCTCTCAATTACATCATTGGGCCCCAACTGCAACTTTAACTATGGCCTGAGTGGGGAGGCCAATGGCTTAACCTACCAAGTAAAGACCACGGGAAGTGGATCCAGGATCAGAGGAGACCCAAACAGGTCATTTCTTTTCCTTTCCTTGTGGGGCCTGAAGGAGCAGGAGTGTCCTCCAGGCCCCACAAGAAAGTTAAGGCCTTTCCTGCTTTCCTGTCTCCCCTGTTTAGACTTCCAGCCCCCATTCCTTCTGTGAGATCTTCTCAAAACCACCTTCCTATAATCTACCTTGTTGAAGGTAACTATTGCTTGGTGGTGACTGGTGGCCTCCCGTCACCCAAAATTTCACCTCTGGCCATTGGCCAGCTGTCACTCCCTACTCATTTTGGGCAGGCATAAGATTGGCAGCATACGGATGAGCCTAGGATTTAAAATCACCTGGGCCTTAGGTTGCCAAGATTGTGGAGGTTTGGTGCTCCCTCACCCCATGCCTACCGATTCCTAATCCCAGTTAAAATCAGCACTGTACTAAATCACTGGGCAATGTAATAAATAAGCTCACTGTGTCCTGTACACTCTCCTCACCTACCTCAGGAGCATTGCCACTGACATCATGCATGCATCAGGCTACTAAACTGGTGGGAATATTGAGGCAGCTTCTAATGATACTTAATAAAAAAAGGTTGACTATATCTCTAATATCATGATCCCCAGTGCCCCTGTAAATGGAATATAATCAGCTAACATAGAATCATAGAGCCAATTTTAACTTGGTGCAAATGGATGGGTTTTGAGTGAGTTAAAATCTCACCCATAGAATCTTCCAGCTCAAAAGGAGGCCACTTGGTCCATTAAGCCTATGCCAGCTCTTTGAAAGAGCTATCCAATTAGTCCCACTCTATTCCTTTTTATCCATATCACTGCAACTTTCTCCCATTTACGTATTTATCCAATTCCCTTTTGAAAATTACTATTGGATCTGCTTCCACCACCTTTACCAGCAGTGCATTCCAGACCATAACAACTCGCTGCATAAAAAAAAAATCTCCACATCTCACCTGTCGCTTTTGGCAATGACCTTAAATCTGCATCCTTCTGTTACTGACCCTTCTGCCACATATACCAAATAAATGCATCTTTTTTGAAATTGTACATTTCTTTTAATAATTTATCTATAGAAAAGAACAAGAACAAATTATGAAACAAAAACAAGAAATGCTGGAATCACTCAGCAGGTCTGGCGCTCTTGCTTGGACTTGGAGAAAGTAAGGTGCATAATGGAATGTATCATTTCATTGCAAAGAGAAAATAATAACTGGGCATCTTTCTACTGCCCTGGTTCTCAATCTCAACTAGTTGCAAACATTATTACCAACTATCAGCACTGAGTAAATAATTCAACTGACAGGAAATATACCATAAGTGATTTTACCACCCAGAACAATAATTGACATCTGTTATCTTCAGTACCAAAGCCCTAGCCTATATGACAGTTTCTTTAAAAGGGGCCAAAGTTCATTTATTCTCCAAAGTACTTGCATTAATAATAATAGTGCAAATAGAGACTCAACCAGGCACAGTTGCAAGATGCTCAATCTTGTAGCCGATCTATTGTATATTAAATGGTAATTTAATGGGAAAGTGGGCTAAGCATGGGCAGGATTTTCAGTTAAGGATCGGGACCAGGATGCGGAACCATTTCCAGGTTCTAACCCTGCACCAGGTGGGGGGGAGGTAGACTCAGTCCATGATTTTGGCCGAAGTCAGCAGCTAATTGGCTGGAGGGCGGGTTTGCCGGCCAATTAGCGGTAGCGGGCACAGGATGGAGGTGGGTTTCTTAAAAGCGTGGGCCCGATTTAAAGGCAAAGGGGCAACCATTATAGTGGCAGCCTTAATACACAGACATGGAAAGTTGAAGTCAGCAGCAGGACAGGCAGAAGCCTGGCAATTGTGGCAGGGCTGCCTCACAGTTTACCAATGCAGCCCTGAGGTGATGTTGGAGGCAGTACGCAAGAGGCGAGGGTCTTGTTCCTGGAGGGTGGCAGGAGAGGGCCACCCAGCCAAACTAAGCAGGCCTGGCAGGAGGTGGCAGAAGATGTCAGTAGTTGTCGTGTCATTTGGAGGACCTGGGTGCAGCGCCACAAAAAGTTTAATGACCTTATTTGCTTTGGCAAAGTGAGTGCAATGCTAGAAGCAGATGACCGGCCTCCAGGTCTGCTGCCACCAGCAGACACAGCAGTTGAACAGCCTGAAGGTGCTTGGTGCTCCTGAACATGGGAGAGTTGTGTGCTCAGGGTAAGTATTGACCTGTCAGCAATGCCCAAAGCCCTCGTGCTGTTGAGGACCTGGGAGTACTGATACATGCAGCTTGTTATTTAAATAAGCTGCTGGCATTGGCCAGAGATGCCAGCATTGCCTTATCTCTCTCTCTCTTTCATCCTTGCAGGAGAAGAGGCTGCAGAATGCAAGGGAGAGGGAGCCCACAGGAGGAGGAGTGCCCAGCTCGCCATCCTCACAGCTATGGAGGAGGCAGCAATGGGTATTATGAGGGTGGCGCCGTAGTACGAGGTTTGTGATGGAGAGATGTGAATACCTGGAGGATAAGGGTAAAAAGATTTTGAATTCTGTAGATGAGGAGGAATGGAGTGCATTCCTCCCAGTCCGACAACATGCCAAAACCTCAGGTGCATTGAGAAGCCTCACCTCTGCAGAGTCCTCTGCTGTCAGAAGCAAGTTCTTCTGATCTCTTTCTTGTGTATCCCACAGGGCCAATTCTGGAGGGGGAGCATATGGGTGCAGCAGCATCACTGGGAGCCTCTGGCAAAACTGAACCAGCAGAGCCAGCATCGCCACGTCACTCAAGCGCACCCTCCACCAGTGCAGATACACCCACATCAGCGGGTCCTCGCGCACTGTTAGAAAGGTTGGCATTGGATGGAGAGCACGGCACTAGCGAGCAGGAGGAGGTGGAAGAGGTAGAAACAGCTGCGGGTGGCCCCCCTCAGAGGATGGGGGACAGACAAAGCCATGCTCAGTTGGGCGCAGATGCAGGGCTTTGGGAGTCACTAATTTGACCAGCAGCATAAGATGTGTGCCCACATGTCAGATTTCCCTGAGACATTGTGAAGTCATGGGTTCAGATTGGAGGAGTCCATTCAGCTCATGTGCACCACCATGGCTCATGGCTTTGAATGCCTGAGCTCCTCCGTTGAGAGAGTGGTCAACTCATGGAGAGCCATATAAGGCAGCACTCTGAGTGGATGCAGGAATAGTGCACTGACATACACAGAATACATGCAACACTGTAGCATTGACTGGTCAGTGGTGCCAATGGTGCAAAGATCCAGAGCATCATCCAAAGGGCTGAGGCAGTCACTGATGACGATGATGGTGCTACCTCTGGCTACAGTGTGGTGCCAGAGGATTGGAGCACAATTAACACTGTACCATTGTTTTAAAAAGGAGAAAGGAACAGACTGAGTAATTTCAGGCCAGTCAGCCTAACCTTGGTGTTGGAAAGATTAATGGAAAAAATTCTGAGGGACAGGATAAATCTTCATTTAGAAAGGGAAGGTTGTGTCTGACTAACATGATTTAATTTTTTGAGGAAGTAACAAGGAAATTTGATGAGGGTGGTGCATTTAATGTAGTCTATAGGGATTTTAGCAAGGCTTTTGAGAAGATTCAACATGGCAGACTGGTCACAAAAGTAAAAGCCCATGGGATCCAAGGCAAAGTAGCAAGTTGGATCCAAAATTAGCTCAGAGGCAGGAAGCAAAGGGTAATGGTTGATTGCTGGACTGGAAGGCTGTTTCCAGTGGGGTTCCACAGGGCTTAGTACTAAGTCCCTTGATTTTTGTGGTATATATCAATGATTTGCATTTGAACATAAGGGCTATGATTAAGAAGTTTGCAGATGATACACAAATTAGCCGTGTGGTCGATAATGAAGAAGAATGCTGTAGACTGCAGGAAGATATCAAAGGGCTAGTCAGGTGGGAAGAACAGTGGCAAATGGAGTTCAATCTGGAGAAGTATGAGATCATGCATTTTGGGAAGGCTGAAGGCTAACAAGGCCAGGGAACACACAATAAATGATAGGTTCTTAGAAGTACAGAGGAACAGAGGGATCTTGGAATGCATGTCCACATATACCTGAAGGTGGCTGGGCAGCTAGATAAGGTGGTCAAGAAGGAATATGGAATACTGGCCTTTATTAGCCGAGGCATAGAATATAAGAACAGGGAGGTTATGCTGGAACTGTATAAAACACTGGTTAGGCTACAGCTGGAGTACTGCATGCAGTTCTAGTCACCACACTATACAAAATATGTGATTGCACTAGAGAGGGTACAGAGGAAGATGTTGCCTGGACTGGAGAATTTTAATTATGAGGAAAGACTGAATAGACTAGAGTTGTTTTCTTTGGAACAGAGGAGGCTGAGGGAAGACCTAATTGAAGTGCATAAAATTCTGAGGGGTCTAGCTAGAGTGGATAGGAAGGTCCTATTCCCCTTGGTTGAGGGGTCTATAACCAGGGCGCATAGATTTAGGGTAAGTGGTAGGAGGTTTAGGGGGATTCAAGGGGACATTTTTTCACCCAGAGGGTGATGGGGATTTGGAACTCACTGCCTGAAAGGGTAGTAGAGGCAGGAATCCTCATAACATTTAAAAAGTACCTAGATATACACTTGAAGTACCCTAACCTACAAGGCTACGGATCAAGAGCTGAAAATTGGGATTGGGCTGGATGGCATAAAAACAAGAAACGCTGGAAATACTCAGCAGTTCTTGCAGCATCTGTGGAGAGAGAAGCAGAGTTAACGTTTCAGGTCAGTGACCTTTCATCAGAAGTTCTGAAGAAGGGTCACTGACCTGAAATGTTAACTCTGCTTCTCTCTCCACAGATGCTGCAAGAACTGCTGAGTATTTCCAGCGTTTCTTGCTTTTATTTCATATTTACAGTATCCGCAATATTATGCTTTTATATTAGGCTGATGGCTTCTTCTTGGCCAGTGTGGACACAATGGGCCGAATGGCTTTCTTCCATGCTGTATTGACACTGGTGGAGCAGCTTCTGGACACCTCCATGATGAGGACAACTGCCAATTGCATCTCAGCCACAAGCAGACACATGCGAGCAGGCTGCCTCTACCAGTGGGAGTACTCTGTAGAAGTGGCCAAGTTCGAAGACACATTGGTCACAGCACTGATTGATTCACATGGGTTTATTTGATTTGTGAATGTGCACATAGTAATTTATTAATAACACTGGGAACGTTGAGCCATGATCCCAGATGTGTCAGCTTCCATTCTTTTAAGTATACAACTGCAAAAGAGGGAAGAGAAGCTATGGTCTTTGAACAGAGACATTTAGCCTGCTGAACTGATGTGCATCATGCATGGGTGGTAAGAGTGAATCTATTGAAGACTGTTCCTTCAATGGAAGTGTTCTCGGAGTCAGATCAAAGTGAGTGCCAGAGCATGCAGTCCTGCTGGATGAGTAGCAATCAGGTGAAACGTGCCAGGATCACATGTTCCATGGCATTCACACCATACTGATGAGAGCTTTGACTTCTGAGCTGGCCCTGGCCACCTCCCTACACAGCATGGGGACCGTTCTGCTCTGCATCTTCCTCCTCTTCCTCCTCTTCCTCTGAGGAAATGCGTTGAACCAGCATTTCACCCTTTTCAAGGTCCAAACCTCTCTGGAAGGCCATGTTATGGATAGCACAGCAGACCACTACAATGCATGAGACCCTTGCAGGAGTATACTGCAGGGCGCCACCCGACTGGTCCAGGCACCAGAACCGCATCTTCAGAAGCCTGATGGCCTGCTCAGTGGTGGTCCTTGTGAGCAGGTGGCTTTGGCTGTAGCGCCTCTGTGGCTCTGCCTTGAGGTCACGTAAAGGGGTGAGTAGCCATCGCTTCAAGGGATATCCCTTGTTTCCAGAAGCCATCCATCAGTGGTGGCATGAAGAGCTGTGGGCACCCTGGACTGCCGAAAGATGATGGCATCATGGCAGCTGCCAGGATAGTGAAAGCATGCATGCATAAAGCTCTTGTGGTCACAGACCAGCTGAATATTTAGGGAGTGGAAGCCCTTCCTTTTGATGAATCTCCCTGGCTGCTCACTTAGCACCTTGATGGCCACATGGGTGCAATCAATGTTGCCCTGCAACCCCCCAGAGAATCCAGTGATGGAGACGAAGCTCCCTGCCCTTTGCACCTGTGAGGCCTCATCTGTTTGAAATAGATGCAACCATGAGATGCAACCATGTGCTGCCACTTGAGAGCTGCCACCAAGGTCCACTGCCAATCCTTGGAACAAGCCAGAGGTGATGAAGTTCAAGACCACAGTGACTTTAATGGCTACTGGTTGAGCATGGCGACCAGTCCTATGAGATCTGAGGTCTTGCTCAATGACAGCATAAATCTCAGATACCATCTGCCTAGATAGGTACAGTCTCATGCAGCACTGATTCTCTGACATTTCCAGGTAGCTTCTTCTTTGGCGCTACACACAATCCTTCATTGTCTTCCTGCCCCTTGTTCCTTTCCTCTGCCCTCCTCATGCCCAGAGCTCTGCATCTGCTCCTGAGGATGTTGATCCTCATCGGAACATCCCTATCTCCAAGTACCTCAATCCCATGTCCAGCTGTTGCCTTGCTTGTGGTCAGCTGCACTCGCAATGCTTACTGGACCTCCCACTGTTGGCCCCACAATCATAACCTCCTCAAGTAATTGAATATGCACAGACCACTTGCTCTGCTAACTCTGCTTCCCCGATAACAACTGTGTGTCAATGGCTGAGTGCCCCTCTGAACCGTGCACCCTTTTATGGGCCCACCTAATTGAATGGCGCAGCCATGACTGCCTCCCTCCGTGTGGATTGTTTCAGATCCATCATGGAACCTGTTCTTTCCCACTTAAATAGCAAACTGGCCCTTAATAAGCTGACAAGCTGGTTAACAAGCTTAATTGGCCTTTGACCCAAATCAGGTGAGTCGCCATGTCCCGCCTTCCCCCCTCCTGAACAAAATCAGCGACTATCAGAATGGCGACAGTAAACCAGCTCAGAGGAAGGATTTTATGCGCCCACCCACCTCCATTCCCGCCCCCATATCGGGGTGAAAATTCTGCCCAAGTGTCTTTCACTTTCTGGAGACATGGATCAAGCAAATCCTTGACAGAGGTAAATTACAAATCAAAAAAGTATCCTGCTAATCCAAGCACAATAATCTTAACAGGAGTCTGTTGCAGTATTTGTCTGGGAATCTGTTTATGTGCTCAATCTATCATTCCATAGGCAACACATCCTCTTATTGCCTTGGCCGGAATTTTACGTCAGGCTGGAGGCCCTGCCCACCGGCAGAAAAAGTTGGTGGTGAGCCCACCTCTGCCGGGCCTGGAAGCATCACCATGATTTTACGTGGCCCAGGCCTTAATTGGCCTCGGGTGGGGCTTCTGCACCTCTGAGGCAAGAAGTCCCGCCTCCAAGAGCCGCTGGCCAATCAGGGGGCCGGCAGCTCTTCAGTCCCAGCAGTGCCACTGGGAAGGTGGCCACTGCTGAATTGCATCCAGCCAGAACTGGTGACATGGATGAGGCCCCGGAATACAGGCAAATGTGTGGGGCCTCGCCAGGGTCAATCGGTTGGGCCACGGTGAGGTGGGGTGGGGGTGGGGGGGGGGGGGGGGGGGGGGCGGTTGCGGGTTGTTTAAGAGGGGGAGAGGAGGTGCTCCAGTGGGGACAGATTATGCTAGCGGCGGTGGGAGGTGGCCCTTAAATGGCAATTAATTGGTCGCTAATGGTCTTTAATCGGCCTGGGGCAAGGGGATCATTTGTCACCTCCACCGCCACTTGTAAGATTGCAGCTGGGGCAGAAACGTGATGGGAATGGCACCTCCTGCCTCCCACTCAATTTTATGCCCCCTCCCATGCCGCCTCCAGCCCACTCCTTCAGGGGATGTAAAATTCCATATTTACATATACTTCAGAATTTTTTTCAGATGATTTTTTTTCATGTTGAACTGAAATTAGTTTAATCCCAAAATGGCAGATAACTCTGTAACACGAATCTAGAAAATGGATTATATTATCCTTAGCATTCAAATTTGACACAAAAGAGCTGACTGTGAATGTCCTTCTCATTTTTACAAGTTGTTTCTATGTTGGAATGTCAAGATTGTAATCAGGATCAAATGATTCAATATATTTGGTAAAAGGGGTTTCGTAGAATAGTTAGTTAATGGTCCAACCATGCCAAATGGATCAAAAATATTTAGAACTAATCAATCCATCTTAAAGAAAAACATAAATCCTCTGCACCTCAGAGAAAACAAGCTGTTGTCAAGCTCAGTCAGCGTAGCCTCAGTGCACAGAGTGGATCACCTGTGCTTTGGGATGGAAATGCTTTATTTAAAGGTTGAGCTACATTTGTTGAAGACAGCTTCTGTGCTACATTGAAATCCATTATTGCTTCAGCTGTACAACAGTCACATGCAAAGTGGAAGGCCTCTGGGATTAAATTATATATTTTTTTGACAGTGAAATGGTGGAAAACTGGAAGTTACAAGAATTAAAAGATCATCAAGGATCAAAAAGCAGACACAAAATATTTTTCTTCTGTCATTGTACAATTCACAAAAAAGTGTTTTTGTTGATTTAAAAGATAAAAAAGTTAATTTAAAAATGGCTTCAAAAGCAGGGCCACATAAGAAAAATAACCTAAAATCATCCATAGACATTGATTGTACTACACTATTATAATCCTCATTTATTCTTGATAAGACCACAATTTTGCTATTGACCATATTTGAATTTTTATATGACCATTTCACACAAGCAAGATGAAAGGAATATATGTGAACATAAGACCTGGGCAGTGAAGGAGTTTCAAAATTGGCAATCTGTGGACTTACTGCAAAATTTTAAATCCTATGGTAATTAATGGAAAACATAGTTAGAAAACTACTCTGATAAGTTGAGCTATGATGAATCAATCACCATTCCAGGTTTGGTATAACCTAATTTAATTTTAACTACATGAAATTTCTGTTATTTTCTTTCCACATTGCTCAATTTACATCTGCAATCTCCTCAATTGGAAGGATAGGCCAATCTATCCAGGGGATATTTTACTCTTTTTTTCCTTTTATTGAAAGCATAAACTGTTTTTTCACTGATAATAGAGAATAGAGGAAAATGCATTAACATATAGTTATTTCCACAGATGTGTCATTTGGTCTTCATTCAATCAGGCAAAATACATGAATGGCACAGGAAGACTGAGCAACAGACTTCAATTTCCTTCTCAGAATTGAGGTTGATGAGCAGCACAAATTAATTTGAAATACATTATCATACAGTACTGTGGCAGCTGAGAATTGAAGCTTTAAACCTCTGAGCATAGGGAATATTTGCTCTGTGCTTTGTTTTTTGAACAAGTGGTACAAAGCAGAGTTTACAGAAGGTAAAGCCCTTTCATAGTAACTTTTTGTGCAACAGTTATTCGTCAGAAGGCTGAGACTGATGTTGGAGATTATAATCCTATAGTGACAACAAAAAGATAACTGTGTCATGTATTGTGTATTTATTTTGTTTATTTATTCCTGGATTGTGAGCATCACTGGCTAGGCCAGCATTTGTTGCTATTCGCTAATTGCCCTTGAGAAGGTGGTGGTGAGCCGCCTTCTTGAACTTCTGCAGTCCATGTGGGGTAGGTACACCCACAGTGCTGTTTGGAAGGGAATTCCAGGTTTTTGGTCCAATGACAGTAAAGGAACGGCAATATAGTTCCAAGTCAGGATGGTATGTGGCTTGGAGGAACTTGCAGGTGGTGGTGCTCCTCTGCATCTGCTGCCCTTGTCCTTCTAGGTGGTAAAGGTTGCAGGTTTGAAAGGTGCTGTTGAAGGAGCCTTGGCGAATGCATCTTATGGTACATATTGCTGCCACTGTGTGTCAATGCTTGAAGGAGTGAATGTTTAAGGTAGTGGTTGCTGACAATCAAGTGGGTTGCTTTGTCCTGGATGGTGCTGAGCTTCCTGAGTGTTGTTGGAGCTCCAGGCAAGTGGAGAGTATTCCATCACACTCCTGACATTTTCTTGTAGATGGTGGACAGGCAGTGGAGAGTCAGGAGAAGAGTTACTTGCTGCAGACTTCCAGCCTCTGACATGCTTTTGTAGCCAAAGTATTTAAATGGCTGGTCCAGTTCAGTTTCTGATTGATGGTAACCCCCAGGATTTTGATTGTGGGGGATTCAGTGATGGTAATGCTGTTTGGGGAAGATGGTTAGATTCTTTCTTGTTGGAGATGGTCAATGCCTGGCACGAGTGTGGCATCAATATTACTTGCCACTTATCAACCCAAGCCTGGATGTTATCCAGGTCTTGCTGCATGCAGACATGGACAGCTTCAGTATTTGAGGAGTCGTGAATGATATTGAACACTGCAATCATCAGTGAACATCCCTACTTTTGACCTTAAGATGGAGGGAAGGTCATTGATGAGGCAGCTGA
Organism: Heterodontus francisci; assembly: GCF_036365525.1. Taxonomy (NCBI): domain Eukaryota; kingdom Metazoa; phylum Chordata; class Chondrichthyes; order Heterodontiformes; family Heterodontidae; genus Heterodontus; species Heterodontus francisci. The sequence goes on from NC_090379.1 coordinate 56,491,547, forward strand.
AAATGGTTGGGCCTAGGACACTACCCTGAGGAACTCCTCCAGTGGTGTCCTGGGGCTGAGATGATTGGCCTCCAACAACCACAACGGGCTTCCTCTGTGCTAGGTATGACTCCAACCAGTGGAGACTTTTCCCCTGATTCCCATTGATTTCAATTTTGCTAGGGCTCCTTGATGCATCACTCAGGCAAATGTTACTTTGATGTCAAGGGCAGTCACTCTCACACCTTTGGAATTCAGCTCTTTTGTCCATGTTTGGACCACAGCTGTAATGAAATTTAGAGCTGAGTGACCCTGGCAGAAGCTAAACTGAGCATCGGTGAGCAGGTCATTGCTGAGCAATTCCACTTGATAGCACTGTCAACCACACCTTCCATCACTTTGCTGATGATTGAGAGTAGACAGCTGGGATGGTAATTGGCCAGATTGCATTTGTCCTGTTTTTTATGGACAGGACATACCTGAGCAATTTTCCACATTATTGGGTCGATGCCAGTGTTGTAGCTGTACAGGAAGAGCTTGGCTAGGGCCGTGGAGGACAAGTTTTCAGTACTACACCTGGGATGTTTTCAGGGCTCATAGCTTTTGCTGTATCCAGTGCCTTCAGCTGTTTCTTGATATTGCATGGAATGAATCAAACTGGCTGAAGACTGGCATCTGTGATGCTGGGAACCTCAAGAGGAGGCCGAGATGGATCATCCACTTGGTACTTCGGCTGAAGGTGGTTGCAAATGCTTCAGCCTTGTCTTTTGCACTGATGTGCTGGGCTCCACCATCATTGAGGATGGGGATATTTGTGGAGCCACCTCCTCATCTGGTTAATTGTTTAATTGTCCTCCACTATTCATGACTGGATGCAGAGCTTTGATCTGTGTTGTAGCTTCACTAATTTGGCACCTCATTTTTCGGTATGCATAATACCAATGTCAAACTTATTGTTCAATCTGTACAAGAAGGAAACACGTTAAATTTCATGCACTATGAAGTTTTTTAGCCTCTCTTTGAAAATTGAATAAAAGGGAACAAAAGCTAATGCAATACTATCCCAAGTTTCAATATTAACCTCACTGCTCTTTTCTGAATGTTCACCCAATGCAACAGCATTATTTGATAAAGCTAGGGTGGTGGGGGTGAATTTTTAATTATTCGTCGTTCATTTATCACCATATGAGCGGCACCAATTTAAAATGGGGGCACCTCAGCTACCCCATTGGCTCCAAAGACACACCTGATGTAATTGTGGAGGAAGATGTTAAGGTACAGGAGCAGGGAGAACAGCAGGATGCTGAAGCTGCTGAGAGACAGCAACGGCCACAAGAGCTGTATGCCAGCAGACCATCGAGGAATGCTTTGGTGGAATTATACTCTGCCCCAGCCCCACTCACAGATCCAGTAGTCACTCTTACCAGCAGACCCAGTCTTTCCAGCCCCCAGACCAGGGGTCAGCAACCTCTGGCTCTGGAGCTGAATGTGGCTCCTTAAGGTCTGAATTGCAGCTCCCAATCATTATCGGCGGTTTTCAAATTTACATAAAATAAATCTAAAAATGTTAAGTCACGGGAATGGCAACTCAAACAACTAGAAGATAACACAATTTCCCTATTGAGTAATTCATTTCATCAATAAAATGTTTACACCTTATGCTGTTGAGCTTAAAATAGTATCTTAAGGGTATTTTAAAAAATATGGTAATTGTCATCTTAAAAAAAGTAAATTTAATGTTTAGAACACCCTTAACAATACATGTTTCTAGTCGTTGACAGTTTATCCTATTATTTGGTCCATAGTTTGTTGAAAAAGTTAGTATTTACAATTAGTAATTCTTGAATTTACTAAATTATATAAACAATATTATGAGACATATAGCTGTAGGCGATTATAACAGCAATGTTCTTATTGTGGGAATCAAAGGTTAATAATTGATAAATTTAATGGTTTCAAATGATTTTTAGTGCAAAACGGGATCGTGTTAAAATACGTTTGTTCGAGTTGTATATCTATCTACACACTGCTTAAAGATAAGTCCTTGGGTTTGAGGATCAAGTTTTTTGGATGCGACATTAATGTTTCGGATAAACCTGAAAACAATAAGCTATTCTGAATGTGCAATTATAAGCTATTTTTGTATCATGAGAAACTATGGGCTGGAAAATTGTCTTTGTTCTCAACATTTTAAGCAAAAATCCGGCTTTAAAGATGACTACTGACAAATTCAAAATAAAAAAAATTCATTTATTACAAAATCTATTATAAAAACATGAAGACCAAAACAATAAACGAAAATTTGTTATTGATGTTTTATCCCAAGTAGAAAATTGATGCTTCGCTAGTAAATTTGCATGGTTTACAATTTGGGCATTTTCTTTTCAAACATGATTACAACACAATTCATACAAATTGACGTTAAAACCCCGAACATGCACATACTGGGAAATACGAAGCAAAAGAATGGGGAAAAGGGGTGTAAAAAACATTTAAAAAGAGACTTTTGAAGTAGGTCTATTTTTTATCATGATTCTAAATTCTTTGTTGACACCATAATTTCAATTTGTATTTTATTAATTATATTTGCAAATTATGCATTCTATCAGAGATACTTGGCAATTTGCTATGTATCTATTTTAAAAATACCAAATTACAGAAAATATTAACAATTCAACATAGAACCAAAGCAAAGAGGATTTTTTCCATGTTTAAAATAAAGGGTTCCAATGCCTAATCTTACTTGTGCGAGCACGTATTTTCAAGCATGAATCATTAAAAAAAACTAAGAAATCAACTGAGTGATTTAAGACAGTTTGTTATCTAATTTCCTGGGAATGTACAAAGAGGATTTTTGCCCAACCCATGTAAAAAATTGAAATTACATGCGATTCAGTCGTAACTGTGGTCATTCTTGTAGGTGCCAGAAAAAGGTGGGCAAATGTCTGTTTACAGCATCAGGTAACAGACTGTTCATTAGATTCTTGATAAACAATTTTATCTCCTTAATTCGCGCTTATTCTTTTACTCGATCTTTACATTTTTTTGTCTTGCGGCTCCGAACAGTTTGTATTTGAGGCAAGTTTATTAAATAAGGCTCTTCAGGTAAAAACGGTTGCTGATCCCTCCCCCTGATGAATGCCCTTAACCCATTGTTATATCACTTCACATGGTCAACAAACATTCAACCAAACAAAACTGCTGCCAAAAACTGTTGTTTCCAAATGCCACAAACACGTACAAGAACTAAGGGTCAACTTGGTGAAATAACCTAATGCCAGTCTTAGATGCTCTTCTATTTACACTCATGCTCCCTCTAGGTGTTACCCCAGTGGCCAGAACATCCTGCCCATTCTGTGCCCATTTTGCAAGTAGAAGATCATCCCCTTGGTAGCAGAAATGGAAAGTGTTCATTAGCATAACATCCTTGAGTGCCTTGAAGCCCATATAAAATCCTCAGAATTTGTGATTTTTGCCTAAAGTACAATCTTAATCGGTCACATTTTTCACAGACAGATCTGCTTTTCTAGATGTGGTATTAAAATCCTAATTTAAAGATTTTTTGAATATGTCTTCATTTTTTTTTTTGGCGAAAAAGGTCCACTCACACAATGCTGAGAGTTACATTCAACATTAGGGGAAAATAATAAGAAATTACAATGAAGACCATTTAGGACCTCTGCCAAGTCTGGAACAATTGGCCAGTGTCCCAAATTATATTCCTGTTATTTTCCCTCTTGTTGACCATGATCAGTCTGCCAATGAACAAGGAGGAAAGAGGTAAAGCCAACACAGCAATACCTCCAAGATGCCCTCACAAGAAGCCAGTATGTTGAGCGATCTCCTTTCCACAAATAACCCTGGTGCTGATTGGTGTGTCACATTAGATGGAATTTGTGTGTTCTCCTCTCAATAATGGTTCTGAAATCCTGAAGGATTAAACTAAATCACCCTATCAATGCAGCACTAAAGTGTCACTCACAGTGGTATTAACAGTATTTAGTAGCAATAAACCTTGGTCCATAATATATAAGGATAAAATGAGGATTAAATCAGGATTTTAATACTGATTGCTTCCATTTTTAGAACACAATATGATCAAGGGCCTAGTTAAATAGATTGTTTTCCTACAACATGTTGCCATTTATCTACTGACAGATTTATGTTTAAATCTGGTGTGATTATAATGAATAATTAGGGTATGTCATCAAAATTACTGCTACAGGGCAGTTATCTATCATAGTGAAAATCAGATAAGATCATATGACTAGGATAGAGGGAAACTGTTGTCATAACTAGTACAAGTGATTTCTTCTAGCATGTAATTTGTTATTGCTGAGATCCACTCACAAACTGGCACTTCCACTATTTCTGTGACTTTTTATGCAAAGGCAGCAAAACATACAAGTACGTAAATTTGTAGAATTCACACCAAATAATTTCCCCTAGTCATGGACAATTGACCTCATTTTGTCTCCCTATTACATCAAATTATATTAACTGATTGATCACATTTGCTGAAGAGGCATTGTTATTCTGGTCAGGTGATCAGGAGACAGTTTTATCAGCCATCTAATCAGAGAATAATGTGACTGGTGACCGTCTTCAAAAGAAATTAAAATAGTACTATGGCAAAGGCTCCCATTCCTCAGCCAATATTCCTTTGTCCTTTAAAATTAACATTATTGCCCCCTTCCTTAAAAAGCACACTGCTGACCATTATAGTCTTTCTAAACACCATCCCATTTCTAATCAGACTTCCCTCTTTAAGGTCCACCTCCATGTTTACCTCTCCCATCACTCCCTGTTTGAATCTCTTTGCTTAGTTTCCACCCTGACAAGAACACAAATAGTGACCATTGTAAGCTATGCCTCCTTGCTCTCCTCCATGTTTGCAATGGTGAGCCACGCTATCCTTCTCGACCATTTCTTTTCTATGAATCATCTCTTGGTGGCACCCTTGTTTGGTTCCATTCCTACCTATCACAATGCAGGCAGCACAAATCCTGCAATGCTTTCCCCTCCCAGTAATCGCAGGAGTGCCCCTAGGTTCTATTCTGTGCCTCCTCCAATTGCTCATCTCTATAATATAGATTTGAATATTATCCATGCGATCAGCTTCCATATGTTGACAACAGTCAGTGCTACTCTCTAAAATCCTTAGAGCCACAACCGCCACTGTGCTTCCTGAATGCTTCTCCAACACAATTGTATATGTGTCAGAATTTCTCCAATTTGTCATTGGCACGATAGAGGATCCTGCTATAAATTCTTTACTCGAGTCACAGGCGTCATTCCCCTTCCCAGCTGCTCTCACTGGTTCAGCACAGCAGTGAGTAATCTCGATGTCCTGTACACCTCTTCAGCTATATCTTCAGTCACTTCTATTATTCCTCTGCAGGCATTTTTGCCTTTGTGATATTTCCTATGTTAGAGGTCCAAGTAAATACAAGTTGTTCCTATCAGAGCTGGCGTTGATTGTATATTGTATCTGCTGCAGTCTGCAGTTTTCCAGTGGTTATAATATTAGTTGTGGAAATGGGAATTTCAGTGAAGAGGCTTACAAAAACAGAGATGCCTGTAAATTCCTGAAGGGATGACAAAGGCACTTTAAACACAACCAATATATTTAGCATCTTTTAAACCTCTAGAAACACCTAGGACTGTATGTTTTAGGACTTAGCCACGAGATAAACCCTCAAATAGATAGTAATACTGTTGTTAACTGTGGAATGAAGTGTTTGCTTTATCTGGCTTAATGAAAGTTTTGGGGCAACAGCTGGCTAATGCATTTTCACACCTATATCTTATCTTTTGTGGACAGGAAGAGGAAGACATAATCCTCTGTAAGACTAAATTGTCCTTTTTTTCAACAAAATTAAATACAGAACAATGTTTAGCTCTGAATCATATAAAATACAGTACAGGTTTTAATAATTTAGAAGTAATTTCCAAGTTAAAAATTTCAAATATACCTGTGCAGATTGTTAGGATGCATTAACACCGTTTAGGAAGCTTTTTTGTTAAACAGCTAGAAGGCCAGCCTAGAGGATTTACAGTCATACTCCGTCTTTAAGCAGTCTTTAAAAAGCAATCCATTCGAGGCAAAGAAATCAAAGAAAGCATGTGTGCAATATTGGTTGCAAATCTGATTATACAGATAATCCAAACATAATTTACACACATGAGCAGAAGACTTCATCAAAACTGAATCATAGCAGCAGTGAATAAATTTGCCATACATTAGAAGTGTTATTAATTTTATAAATTTTATTCACTCTGTAGAACTGATATATTTCAATCATCAGATGTAAACTTAATTGTAATGGAATTTAAATGCAGTGAAAATAATGCTTTACGTATGCCATACTAAAGCTGTTAGTCCACTTAAAGCAAATCTAGTCCTTTAATAATATATCAAATAAGACTTTAAGAGCAGCTGTGGAACCCCCTGAAAAAATAGGTGTGTACTGCAGCTTACGACGTGTCTGTCACTAAACAAAAGCTTCAAAGAAAAGGTTTAGCAATGATTGCACATTTCTATCGTGAAAGACTGTCTTTTGTGCAAATTGAGATCATGCACAGGAAAAAAGACGGTATGAAAAGACAAAATGATACGAGAAATCTCGGCCTAATGGATTCCTACTCAGTTCAAAAAGTTACTGGTTCATTAACTTTATGATTTACTGGGATAAGTAGATGGGAGTACTTATGTCATGGAACATTTGTGCTTTAAGACAATATTATTGCAAGTGGTATGCTTTATAACTAAGGATGATTCCACACAAGTGAGTACTCATCATTCAATGTAAAGTAAAGCGAGTTAACCCCGTCATTCCCATTTCTTCCAAAGGTAACAACTGGTGCTAGCCTGGGGCCTCATGGGCACCAGCAACCCTTTGCTAACTTGCCTAACAGTCTGTTTGTCATATGTAAGCCTAGACAGTGAGCATCAGCAAGCTATTTGACTAAGGGCTGCATCATAACAAAAGCTGATCATTTCCTTTCATAATGTACATGCATTGCTCCCTTTGAAATTGAAGAGTTGGAGATGCTGTTGTAGAATATGGACCAAGTCAATGCAGTCACCCAACTCTCTTGTAACATTCTCCAACCGGAAGAAAAAATTTGCAAGGTGAAGGTAAGTGTGTTTTTCACTTGTGTCTGTATTTCTTGTGAGGCCCCACGAAGCATGGCACAAACCTAAGACTGGAACTTCTGCACTCTCTGAGAAGAACCTTTTGATGCATCGTACATAATCATTGCCTTTTGCACACAAACTTTCACTGTGCCTAAGCTGCATAGCAGACTTTTCTTGAATGTAAAGATAAAATTAAAGAACAGGAAGCAGAGATGTCCAAGCTAAGATGCTCTTCTAGTGTTAGAAGCTTTCTTCAGTGAGATCTGCAGCCATGGATGCAGAAGATGGCCCTGGTCTCCTAACAGACACCCACACTGTATTTCTCTGGTTCAAATAATGTGGACATAGTGGAATGCCATACAATTGAGGCATCATGGCTGCTTCATGGATACTGACAAACACAATGACATTTCTGTGGTCTCTAGACTTGACTATTCCAATGCTATCCTGGCTGGTCTCCAACATTCTACTCTCTGTAATCTTGAGGTCATCCAAAACTCTCCTACCCATATATTAACTCGCACCAAGTCCCATTCCCTTATCACCTTTGTGCTTGCTGACCTACAATGGCACCCAGTCAAGCAACATATTGATTTTAAAATTTTCATCCTTGTTTTCAAATCCCTCCATGACCTTGCCCCTCCCTATCTCTGTAATCTCCTCCAGCCCCACATCCCTCCAAGATAAAAGCAAAATGTTTTTCAGGTTGTTTTTCTTCAGGTTTGCACTTGCTGCTGTTCAGTATTCAGTGTATTCACACCTAATCTGTACTAATGCTTTGTCTTTCAACACACCATTAACATATTGTTTGCCTTTGCTCCATGACCTTTTGGTCAGCTATGTGGCCTGGTCCAATCTGCACCTTCTCCTTTGTTATCTCTTGCCCCACCCCCACCTCACTTGCTTATAATCTGTGACTTTTCTAATATTTGTCAGTTCCGAAGAAGGGTCACTGACCTGAAACGTTAACTCTGCTTCTCTTTCCACAGATGCTGCCAGACCTGCTGAGTGATTCCAGCATTTCTTGTTTTTGTCCCTCCAAGATATCTGTGCTCCTCTAATTCTGGCCTCTTGTGCACCCGTGATCGCTCCACCATTGGTGGCCGAGCATTCAGTTGCCTAGGCCCTACACTCTGGAATACCTTCCCTACACCTCTCCACCTCACTTTCCTCCTTTAAGACACTCCTTAAAACCTACCACTTTGACCAAGCTTTTGGTCATCTGACCAAATATCGCCTTTTGTGGTTCAGTGTCATACTTCATTTTGTAATGCTCCTATGAAGCGCCTTGTGATGTTGTATGACATTAAAGGCACTATATAAATATAAGTAGTTGTTGTTGTTGGTCAGATACACCTGAATAGTAAGAGTGCAAATCCTTCCTGTTCATCAAGGTCATGGAGCTGATATGAAGAGTTCTGATTGCCACATGGGTACCATGGGAGTAATGCTAAATTTTGGCGTTAGTGTTAAACAGGTAATATTAAATTGGCTGCCTGTTATACACCTCTGCCAATTTTCCTGTCCATTGAAATCAATGAGCACTGGTCTAATATCTGCAATTTTACACTATTGCTCAGTTGGTATCACTATCACCTCTGAGTCAAAGGATGGCGATTTAAGTCCCACTCCAGAGACAGTGCAGTACTGAAGGAGTGCTACAATGCCAGAGGTGACGACTTTCAGATGAGATATTAAACCAAGGCCCTGTCTGCTCTCCAGGTGGATCCAAAAGATCCCATGACACTATTTCGAAGGTGAGCAGAGGAATTCTCCCCAGTATACTTTTAATTTTTATCTCTCAATTAACATCACTAAAACAGATTAACTGGGTCATTATCAAATTACCGTTTGTGGGACCTTGCTGTGTGCGATTTTAAGTGCCCTGTTTCCTACATTACAACAGTGATGGCAGTTCAAAAAGTACTTCATTAGCGGTGAAATGCTTTGGGAAGTCCTGAGGTTGTGATAGGCACCATATAAATCCAAGTCTTTCTTATGTGTGAAACTTTGGCAGGAATTTTACGTTGGGCGGGAGGCCCCGCTCACCAGCTGAAAAGTCAGTGACGAGCCCGCCTCCTCCAGACCTGGGGAGCCAGACTGGGATTTTTCGCTCCCCAGGCCCATAATTGGTGTTGGATGGGACTTCCACCTCCTTGAGGCAGAAGGTCCCGACAAATGGAGCTGCTCGCCACTCAGAGGGCTGGCAGCTCTTAGTCCCAGCAGTGCCACCGGGAGCGTGGCCACTGCTGGGACTACACCCAGCCATCGCAGGCAACGGGAAGGCTGGCCCGGGAAAGGAGGTAGGTTTTTAGGGGTTCACTGTGGACAATTGGCTGGGCCCCGGTGAGGCAAAGGGGTTGGTTGGGGGTTGGGGTGGGGGGTGGTAGTGGTGTGCGTTGGGGGCGGTCGGGGCTTCGGGGGTGACCCTCCATGGGGCACAGGGTTGCCCGATCAGGAGGGCCCCCACTTAGCCTGCAAGAAGGCTGCCTGGTTTTACCAAGCAGGGTTCTTGGGGCCTTTGTTATCCACCCACCTGGGGTAAAATACCCACAGCAGTGGGAGGAGGCTCTTAAGTGCCAGTTAATTGGCCACTTAAGGGCCTTGATTGGCCTGGGGCGGGCGGGCCATTTCTCGCCACTGCCACCCTTCTTAAAATTGCAGAGTGGGGGGAAGGAGTTCAGGAGGGGGTCAGGAATGGCCCTCCCACAGCCTCCCACTCAATTTTACACCCCATCCCCTCCCCTGTCAAAAGCCCGCTCGTTGGGGGGGACCATAAAATTCCAGCCTTTGTACTGAAGAAACATTGTCACCAAGTTAAAGCTCTGCTTTCTGTCCAGCTGCTAGTTCACTTTGATAAGAAAACTGTTGAAGGCGTTGCCTCTAGCAGACATAGTAATTGTCACTTACTTTGGCACATGCTATCAGAATCTTTTACCAAACTATTATATCTAGATAATCTTTCATTCTAGAAGGACAGAACAACTACCAGACAGCAGACGTAGAGCTGGTATTTGGCGCAATTGATGACTCTATTAGGCACATATATTTGTTTTCTGCAGGTTACGTTCCACAAGCCATATGGCGGTACCTTCAGGAGAGTCTGGGAATGCCCCAATAATAAAAACATAAGAAAATAAGAACATAAGAAATATGAACATAAGAGCAGGAGAAGGCTGAATAGCTGGAGCCCAAGCACTGATCCTTGTGGTACCCCACTAGTCACAGCCTGCCAATCCGAAAATGACCCATTTGTTCCTACTCTATGTTTTCTGTTCATTAACCAGTTCTCAGTCCATGTCAGTATATTCCCCCCAATCCCCTTTGCTCTAATTTTGTTTACTAAGTTTAATGCTCCTGAACTGACGTAAGGATGGAAGGGACGTGCATCCAGCAACCATTAGAATTTGCTGGCACGTTATCAATGGATAGAAAGCCATCAGATCTGGATTCTGCACCAACTTTTGGTCCAACTGCCAATCTCCATTCTGCATTCTGCCCCTGGGAAAAGCAGAATTTCTGTGCTAGAAAGTTTATCTCCTGTGTTTCTGGACAGTTGCTTATGAAGCAATGGCAACTCTTACGATGCAGCTTCAGTCATAATCTTGTAGAAAATTGACAGTTTAGCTGTTTGAGGGATAATTTTTTCAGAGTAGGCCATTTTCATCAAGTCTACTGCCCTGAATGGCTTTATATTGTACAGAATTTGGGAGTGAGGGGTGCAAACCAAGAAGCTGGAAAAATCTAATTATTCATAGCTTTCCTCAGAATTATTGTACAATAATGCTGAAATATATATTTCAATGTAAGAAATATGAAACTATAAACAATGCAAATTGGTTTCAACATACAATTTGTACAGCTAACACAATTTATTGTGGATATAATATTTTCATATTTGCTAGCGTCTGTCTTTTAGTTATAGCATCCAAATACTTCTACCAAATCAGTAACTTAGAATAAAATTTACCTTGCTTCCTATTATTCTGTGTAGACTCGTAATGCAGAAAAGCAAGGAACGAAATAAGGTAGAATGTCTAGATTGAAAGAGGGCTAATTTCCATGCGACGAGAAGGGATCTAGCCAGGGTAGAATGGAACCAAAGACTGACAGGAAAAGCTGTATCGGAACAAGGAGTTATTTTTAAGGAAGTGATGATTTAGGTACAGGCTAAGCACATTCCAGCAAGGGAGAAAGGTAAAGGAACCAAAAGCAGGGCTCCTTGATGAGGGAGATAGAGATTATGATGAAATAAAAAAAAGAGGGTGTACGATGCATGTCAGGTGAATTCTTCAAGTGAGAATCAGGCCAAATATAATAAGTTGAGATGGGAGGTGAAGAGGAAAATAAGATTGCCAATGAGAGAACATGAATGGCAAACAACAGAAAAGGGAATCCAAAAATCTTATACCGGCATGGAAATAGTCAGTGGATAGGAGGAGGTAGAGTGGGGCCTATTAGGGACAAAGAAGGTAATATATGCTTAGAGGCGCAGGGCAAGGCTAATATCCTTAAGGCGTACTTTGTATCAGTGTTCACTAAGGAGGTGGAATCTGACAAAATATCGGTAGAAGCAAAGAAAGTAGAGACAAAGGATAGGGTAACAATCGGGGGAGGCTGTGACGTAATCGTAATCTCACTGGATTAGTAATCCAGAGGCCCAGGCTAATGCTCTGGGGACATGGGTTCGAATCCCACCACGGCAAATGGTGAAATCTGAACTCAATTAATAAATCTGGAATTAAAAGCTAGTTTAATGGTGATCATGAAGCCATTGTCGATTGTTGTAAAAACCCATCTGGTTCTCTAATGTCCTTTAGGGAAGGAAATCTGCTGTCCTTACCTGGTCTGGCCTACATGTGACTCCAGACGCGCAGCGATGTGGTTGACTCTTAAATACCCTCTGAAATGGCCTAGCAAGCCACACAATTATATCAAGCCCTGGGAGTCCTCAACATTGACTCCAGACCCCATGAAGTCTCACGGCATCAGGTCAAACATGGGCAAGGAAAGCTCCTGCCGATTACCACCTACCGCTCCCCCCACCCCAACCCTCAGCTGACGTATCAGTGCTTCTCCATGTTGAACACCACTTGGAGGAAGCACTGAGGGTGGCAAATACACAAAATGTACTCTGGGTGGGGGACTTCAATGTCCATCACCAAGAGTGGCTCGATAGCACCACTACTGACCAAGCTGGCCGAGTCCTAAAGGACATAGCTGCTAGACTGGGGCTGTGGCAGGTGGTGAGGGAACCATGAAGAGGGAAAAACCAACTTGGCCTCGTCCTCACCAATCTACCTGCCACAGATGCATCTGTCCATGACAGTATTGGTAGGAGTGACCACCACACAGTACGTGTGGAGACAAAGATCCATCTTCACATTGAGGACATCCTTCATCGTGTTGTGTTGCTTTACCACCATGTTAAATGGGATAGATTTCGAACAGATCTAGTAACTCAAAACTGGGTGTCCATGAGACGCTCTGGGCCATCAGCAGCAGCAGAATTGTATTCAACCACAATCTACAACCTCATGGCTCGGCATATCCCCCACACTACCATCACCATCAAGCTGGTGGACCAATTCTGGTTCAATGAAGAGTGCAGGAGGGCATGCCAGGAGCAGCACCGGGCATGCCTAAAATTGAGGTGTCAGCCTGGTGAAGCTACAAAACAGAACTACTTGCACACCACACAGGGGAAGAAGCATGCAATAGACAGGGCTAAGTGATCCCACAACCAATGGATCAGATCTAAGCTCTGCAGTCCTGCCACATCCAGTCGTGAATGGTGGCGGACAATTAAACAACTAACAGGAAGAAGCTCCACAAATATTCCCATCCTCAACGAAGGGGGAGCCCAGCACATCAGTGCAAAAGACAAGGCTTTCAGCCAGAGGTGCTGACTGGATGATCCATCTTGGCATCCTACTGAGGTCCCCAGTATCACAGATGCCAGTCTTCCGCCAATCCAATTCACTCCACATGCTATCAAGAAATGGCTGAATGCAGTGGATACTGCAAAGGCTATGGGCCCTAACAACATTCTGACAATAGTACTGAAGACTTATGCTCCAGATCTTGCCGCGCCCGTAGCTAAGCTGTTCCAGTACAGCTACACCAGTGGCATCTACCCAGCAATGTGGCAATTGCCTAGGTATGCCCTGTATGCAAAAAGCAGGACAAATCCAACCGGGCCAATTACCACCCTATTAGTCTACAGTGAATCATCAACAAAGTGATGGAAGGGGTCGTAGACAGTGCTATCAAGTGGCAAGCAACTCTTGCTCAGCAATAACTGCTCACTGACACTCAGTTGGGTTCTACCAGGGCCTCATTACAGCCTTCGTCCAAACATGGACATAAGAGCTGAACTCCAGAGGTGAGTTGAGAGTGACAACCCTTGACATCAAGGCAGCATTTGACCGAATATGACGTCAAGGAGCCCTAGGAAAACTGGAGTCAATGGGAATCAGAGGGAAAACTCTCCATTGTTTGGAGTCATACTAGCACAAAGAAAGATGGTTGTGGTTGTTGGAGGTCAATCATCTCAGTCCCTGGACATCACTGCAGAAGTTCCTCAGGGTAGTGTCCTATGCCCAACCATCTTCAGTTGCTTCATCAATGATCTTTCCTCCATCATAAGGTCAGAAGTGGGGATGTTCGCTGATGGTTGCACAATGTTCAGCACCATTCACGACTCCTCAGATACTGAAGCAGTCCATGTTCAGAAGCAGCAAGAGCTGGACAACATTCACTTGATAAGTGGCAAGTAACATTCGTGCCACACAAGTGTCAGGCAAGGACCATCTAAAAAAAGAGAGAATCTAACCATCTCCACTTGATGTTCATTGGCATTACCATTGCTGAATCCCCCACTATCAACATACTGAGGGTCACCATTGACCACAAACTGAACTGGACCAGCCACATAAATAATATGGCTACAAGAACAAGTCAGAGGCTTGGAATTCTGTGGCAAGTAACTCACCTCCTGTCTCCCCAGTGCATGTCCACCATCTACAAGGCACAAGTCAGAAGAGTGATGGAATATTCTCCACTTGCTTGGATGGATGCCACTCCAACAATAAGCTCGGTACCATCCAGGACAAAGCAGTCTGCTTGATTGGCACCCCATCCACCACCTTCAACATTCACTCCCTCCTCCACCAATGCACAGTGGCAGCAGTGTGTACCATCGACAAGATGCACTGAAGCAACTCACCAAGGCTCCTTCGACAGCACCTTCCAAACCTGTGACCTCTACCATCTAGAAGGACAAGGGCAGCATATGCATGGAAACACCACCACCTGCAAGTTCCCCTCCAAGCCACACACCATCCTGACTTGGAACTATATCACCATTCCTTCACTGTCACTAGGTCAAAATCCTGGAACTCCCTTCCTAACAGTACTGTGGGTCTACCTACACCCCAAGAACTGCAGCAGTTCAAGGCCATCTTCTCAGGGTAATTAGGGATGGGCAATAAATGTTGGCCTAGCCAGTGATGTCCGCATCCCATGAAAGAACAAAAAAAGCAATTGGGGGGGGTGGTGGGGAGGTACTAAAAAGGCTGTCTATTCTTAGGATAGATAAGTCACCTGGTCTGGATGGCTTGCATCCCAGGTTGCTAAAGCAAGTGAGGTTGGAGATAACGGAAGAGCTTTCCATAATCTTCCAATCTTCCCTGGATACAGTGCAGGTGCCAGAGGATTGAAGAGTGGCAAATGTGACACACTTATTCACAGGCCTGTCAGTGGTGGGTAAGGTTTTGGAAACAAAAATCAGGGGGAAAAAATCAATAGACATTTGGAGAGGTTTGAGTTAATTAAGGAGAGCCAGCATGGATTTGTAAAGGGAGATCATGCTTAATTAATCTAATTGAATTTTTTGATGAAGTAATAGAGAAGGTTGATGAAGGAAATGTAGTGGATGTTGTTTATATGGATTTTAAGAAAGTGTTTGATAAGGTACCACATAAAATGCTGGTTAACAAAATTGACACTCATGGGATAGGAGGGTCAGTGTCCAATTGGATAAAAAATTGACTTAAGGAGTGAATGGTTGTAGTAATTTTCAGCTTACAGGATAGTAAACAGTGGTGTTCCCCAAGAATAAGGGCTGGGACCACTGCCTTTTTTGCTATATATAAATGACTTGGATCTTGGAATAGAGAGTAGAATTTCAAAATTTGCTAATGACACCAAACCTGGAGATATGGCAAACAGTGAGGATGATATGAACTGCCTGCAACAGGACATAGATAGGCTAACAGAATGGGCAGACAGAATTTAATCCTGACAAGTGCAAAGTGATGCATTTGGTAGACGGAAAAAGGAGAGGGAATATATACTTAATGGCACAGTCCTGAAGACTGTGCAGGAACAGAGGGACCTGGGGGTACATGTGCATCAATCTTTGAAGGTGGCAGAACATATTGAGAGAGTGGTTAGTAAAGTATATGGGATCTTGGGCTTCATCAATAGAGGCATGGAGTACAAAAGCAGGAAAGTTATGCTCTGGTTAGGCCCCAATTGGAGTATTGCATCCAGTTCTGGTCACCACACTTCAGGAAGGATGTGAGGGTCCTTGAGAGGGTGCAGAGGAGATTTATCAGAATGGCTCCAGGGATGGGGGGATTTTAGTTACAAGGTTAGGTTGGAAAAGCTGGGGTTATTCTCCTTTGAGCAAAGGAGATTGAGGAGAGATTTAATAGAGGTGTACAAGATTATGACAGGCTTAGATAAGTTAGACAAGGAAAAACTGTTCACCTTAACTAATGGTAAAAGGACTAGGGGACACAGATTGAAGGTTTGAGCAAGAAATGCGGGGAATATGAGGAAGAACTATTTTATGCAGCCGGTGGTAATGAGCTGGAACTCGCTGCCCACAAGGTTGGTGGAAGCAGAGACAAACAATGATTTCAAAAGGAAATTGGATAGCCACTTGAAGGAGACAAACTTGCAGGGCTACAGGGATCGAGCTGGGTGTGGAACTGACTAGATAGTTCCATGAAGAGCTGGCATTGACTCAAAGGGCTGAATGAATGAATGGCCTCCTTCTGTGCCGTAAATGACTGTATGATTCTAGTCTGCTGGGGTAGAATTTACAATGTGCTTCACATCTCAAAAATTGTGACTTGAATCCAGAAATGTTCATGATGTCAAGACCCAACCAAAAAGAGGAGGAGTATTGGCACTCCTTTCCAAGGCTACTGGTTGAAGTAAAGCATCTCATATCACAGTGAAAAAGAAACTGACTGCATCTTGCTACACTAAAAGGAAATCTCAACTAGGAAAACACAGAATGCTGCCGATTTAAGTTTTTGGTAAATATTGCAAACTGCCTCATTGAATAGCAATTGTAAAATTGTCAAAAAGATGAAACTTAGTTATTCATTGCAAAGTTTGAGAAGAACCGAGGCAGCAAGACAGCTCTATGGTTAAAAAGAGATGAGGGCAGTTGAAAATATATTAAAAAGTTACGGTTACTTGACTTGGGTTTTGAGAATTATAGATTTAAGAGAAAGGGAAGACAGAGAGGCCTTGGAATTTTACAGTTTGGAGATCCAGAACAAGTTAGAGTATGAATCTTGATTTAAGTACAGTGAGAAGGTCTTTTGGCAAGCAGCAACTTTGGTGATAAAGGCAAATATGTAAAAAAAAAATCCATTCAAAAACTGAATAGAAACAAATAAAAATGTTAAATTTAGAGACCATGTAAAACAGTATTAATTAGTGTTTATGGTGTTGTGAAATCATTACAGATTTTTGTACCTGCCACACCACCTTCCTGCCTGACTGTAGACAGAAATGGGAGGCCAGAGTGGGGGAATTAAGGGAAAATATGAACAGTGGTCAGGATTCATAAAAAAAACAAAAATGTTATACCCCTTAGAAAGTCCATTTTTCTTTGTAGAATGAGTTGAGCAGTCATCATTTGAGGCACAGATTTCTCAGTGTTTTATTATAGGTTTGGTTCTCCTAACCAACTTACATACTTCTAAACAACAGGAATTAAAGTTGTAACTTCAATAAACTTTATTACAATTCCTTAATGAGCACCCTATCAAGCTTGCTCCCCTGTTAATAAGAAAAACATTCATTTCACGCTCACTGGACTGACTAATTCCAAGGGATGTTACAAATCCTTATTCTAAGTGGACTGGAAAACATGATTTTTTCTGAGGAATCATATCAACAGTTGTAAATGAAGCCCTCATTGAATATTTTCAGAACTCTGTCATTTGCAGGTGCTAGAGGGATTTGTTCAGAGGATGCCTGGAATACTTCTGTAAGTAAAGAGTGATTATTAACTGCTGGTGTGAGCCCTTTGTGCCACTACCAGCTATTAGTTGTTGGCTCAAGCCCAGGAACGTCCACTTTGCAGTAGATTCTGCCACCAAGGGAAAGGTCATTAAGGGCTACTCTTTATTCCTGTTAGTACGTTCCAGCATAATTAGCAGAAGTTGTTCTCCAGATGGTTTCCTTCCTGTCAGCAAGTACCTATGGTTTAATGATCTGTCTTGGATTCCTCATTTCATTGGGTGAGGTTTAGAGCAAAATTATACACTTTGATCCACCCTTTGCTAATTCTTTCTTAAGAATTCATGAGATTGTGGGAATTAATAGTTGATGTAGGAAGAGAAAAAGACTGCATAGCTCACATTGCAACAGGCTCTTTTGACATATGATAGTTCTAAGAAATGTATGTGCTCAGTATCGTTTCACTAATCCTGGTTACAAATTCTTATCAAGCTAACTTGAAAGCTTTTACATAATTAAATTTTGGAAATGCTGTGCACTTTACAAGAGATTTCAAGCCCACTTTCTTCTTGGACTCATTACTCCTCTTGGGTAAAATGTTAACCCTTCAAGGTCAAAATATCTTCAGCAACAGACAGCATTTGCACATTTGTAATCACATTTTGAACTTTACGTTTTTTACTTCATACAAAGCTTTTTTTTTGGCTAATTATTTTTGATAAAACTATAAATGCCTTGATGTAATTTAAGATAAATTATTTTTACATTTAACACGTTCAAATGAGATGGAAAAGAGTGAAATATTATTGGTTAGTAAATTGGTACCAATAGGAAGATAATTAAAAGAATGATGGGGACGTTAGAAAAAGCTTTTTCAGCCAAAAGATTATTAGAATATGGATGCATCATCTGTGATGATTGAGGCTGAGACTATGACATAATTTAAAAGGAAAATGGATAAGCATTTCGAAAGGAAGGATATAACAGGAAGGCCAGGGAAATAGGATTAACTTAGATGGCTCCCAATGGGCTGAGTGGTCAATCTCCTTATGTGCTGTAAATTCTAAATCCATGGAATTTTTATTTTCTCTTTCAATATAGATGTTTTCAGTTTCAAAATGCATTCTTTTGAGTTTGAATATAATAAAATGATGGTGGGTATCCAAGTCCTGAAAAATTGAGCTCAGAAGCCCTAGGCCTTCATGCCCGAGGCACACAGTGCATCCCAATGCAGGTGACGAGCACAAGAGGAGCCAGGAACCTGGGCACAAGCTGTGCACTTGGCTCATTAGGCCCTTTACTTCTATGTTAATTAGCCAGCTGTCCTGTAATAAGCAACGCTGCAGCTGCACAGTGCCAGTTTGGAATGGGTCCTGAAGGGGAGGCCAGCATTAGAATGAAAAGTTAAAACCTGGAACATTTGCTGTTTGCCCCTCTTGTCTCCTAGCACAAATGACTCCTGTGCCCAGTGCCCACACGCCCATTCTCATCCCTCACCCCTATAGCCAGTGTCACATAACACACCTGAGAAGTTCCCAGTGCACAATGGACAACCTGTAGTCCTTCACTGGATTCTGGTGTCCGATAATGATTCTCCTGATATTTTGTGGAAAGATACATCCAGAATGCCAGTAAATTGTGTCAGTGGATGACCTTGCATTATCTGTTGCTGTGCTGCTTAACCCTCATTATCAGCACCAATATCTACAAAATTATTTCCTATAAACCACTATATTTTTCCAAAAATGCTTAACCACAAAGCTAAATACTGTGCACGGAATATACTCTCCTTTCACTCAGTTACTACAACACTACCAAGAGGTGGGTATGGGAAATTTGCCTTCCAATTTTTCCCATCCTCCTTCTGGTTCTGGAAGTTCCTCATATAAGAATAAGCCATTTGGTCCATTGAACCTGCTGTGTCATTTTGTTAGGCATGCAACTGTACCTTCTTAAACATAATTGCCTGTCCTTTCTCCCTAGTGCTTAATATTCTTACTTCCCAAGTACTTATCTCCTTTTTAAAAAACAAGAATTATTCTGCATGCCACAATTTTCACAAACACCTTTGTTTGAAGATTTTTAGTTCGTATTTGCTTTAACTGGTTTGATTCTAATTATAAGTTTATGGCCTAGTAATTGGCCCTCATTGCGCTCATTTTGATGGCTGATGAGGAACAATTTGGGGAATCTGTGCCCAAGGACAACTGACAGAAGTCCAACCCGATAGTGGGTTGGACAAATTTTCAGGCCTCCAGGGGTGGCCACATGAAACAGGCATTAGGCTCCTTGCATATACTGATGCCCTCTAAGAAACTGCCCCAAATAGACCAGGCACAGTCTGCTCCATGCAGGTTTTGCTGGCATGAATCTGTCCTAGCAAGTGACGACCACCAAAAAACAAAGTAAGCAAGAAATGTTTTTAAAATTTAGATGTGGATCCAGGAGGAGCAGGAGTGTTCTTCTCAGCTCCTTAGGATTCCTGTGGGCTGCCACCAGCTTTGATCACAACCACCTCCTGCCCCTTACCTGCGGCTGTTGCCGGCAAGGCAGCTGGCCTGGAAGTCACTCCTGCAGAAAGGCGAGTTGCCTGTGGGAGCCTGATGGTCACCAGTGGCTCATCCAAAAGTATTAGTTCAGGCCCAATTTCAGATTGGGCCTTCCCTTTCAGACATGCATTGCAGCTGCATCACTGCTTTCACAACCAAAATTTGGTCCCAACAAATTTCTATCCCTATGTCTCTTGTTCTAGATTCTCCAATGGGAGAAAAGATAATTTTCTTTCTACCTTGTCACTTGTCACCTCCCTTCATCAGTTTAGATACCTCAATTAGATCACGCTTTAACCCCCTCATCTCTAAGCAAATATAACCTCTTGATATCCAATCCTTCATCATAATCTCATCTCTAGAAAACCACCTTTTCCTCACTGCTAAACCTGGAGCAGATATTTAATTCATCAGAATTGCAGAGTATTTCTCAATCCAAAATATGCACAGAACTAATATTCATGATTTTTAAACTTACTCTATTTAGAATTTTTGTGCAGAAATGCTTGTCATTCTCAGTCAGCCATGTGAATTCTAAAAAGTGATAATGGGCTAACTATTTCCTTTCATACCACCAATGTTTGTATCACGAATAGCAAAATGGAAGTACTGTACATATGTCCCTTACTGTGCAGCAGTAAAATACTAAATGTATTTCCATCTTGCTGCTTTGCAATGGTTGTATTCATTTGCACATTTCCTCATTTGTATATTGTCTGTAATCTGCCTTTACCCTGGTTTTATGACAGGAACTTGACATATAGCTGCAAATCTCACCCAATGAAACCCAATCTTCTTTGTAAACGCTTTTATTGACTGTTGAATTTTCTGGCTTATCTTATTCCAGTAAATTTCTAAACACAGGATCTTCTATTTATTTTAATTTACAGTTCCTTTCCCATAGTCGTTTACCATCATATAAATTGTCATGTTTATTTTTCAATGTTTAATTGATATCAAAAGTTATGAATTATCAATTAATTTATTAATTCTTTGTTGTCATGTTGGAAATATGCTGCATTATCAAGCTTAATGTTCTCATTAAGAATATTATGTTAAAAACTGTAAATGAATCATATTCTCTTTGGTCTCCCTGTGCTTCATTACCTGATGGGCTACCTATTCTCACTTCTCTCCCACTGCTGAGTAAACTGGGCACTAGGAGGTGCCCAAGAGCTGTGTGGGTTCAAGTTTCTCTTAGATTTTCCCTCTTTCTGAGGAAGCAACTAATACCTGTTTATATGAGTTACCTCCCCATATTGCCGTGTCAGCTTTGGGAATGATCTTGCACCCTATTGCCCTGTAGTGTTCACAATGGTAATGTCGCAAGCTGCTTTTAAAGCAGCTTCACCTACTCTCTCTATTTTACCCAAGATACATCTGACCCTTTAAAGTCTAAATGTTAACTTGACAGTACCTGGAAACAGAGTTTTATTTCATATCTGGATCCACTTGGACTTTCAAAACACAATGAAATGTTTGGCTTTCCCCAGCAGAGGAATAAATGCCTCTAATAGCAGTGAGCATTTTAGAAAATAAAGGGCGATTTAAATATTTCAAAAAGCAGAATTATTTCTAATGGTGTCCTTCATACTAAAATATCAGCAATAGCAGCTGCACCATCTGTTTTCACAAAACTACATTAACAATGCTGACATTACACTAGGGGTAATGAAATATGACAAACAGGCCAAATATCCTAAGCACAATCGGTGCCACACTCAATATTCAGAGACAGGCGGTATCATGAACTATGATCTCTGTGGACTTGTCCTGATTTAACAGAGATTCAGAAAAAAACATGGAAAATTAGTAGTAACCTTAGCAATTTTAATAAAAGGTACCCTCTTGTTTTAGTAGGGTTCAGATACATATCTGCACATACCAGATCTTGCTCTGTCTGTGAATCGACCAAGCATGACAGAGTCGGATTCAGTGCCAGACAACTCTCCAGGATAAATTTGACTCCAACAAATATCAATTTATCTGCTGCTGAAATGTTCATTGAAGTAGGTCACAGTATAAGTGAATTTTTAAAATTCTGAGTTGGGTGGATGAATGATTACTTTTGTGTTTCACCAAGATCACAACACACACCAATATGAAGGGAAATTTAAATTAGTCTCATTGGTGGCATCGCCTATAGCGGGTGCTGTTGTCAGTTCCTTCATCCTCAAGCGGAGAATTCGGCCACTAACATCATCCAACTACATTAACACTAACAAGAAGTCCCTTTCCTCCGCCCCAATTTTCTGCCCTTGTCATTCATGTCTGATCTTTTTAATGACTTCTTCATTCCAGCGCAGTTAGGTGCCTTATTCTCTGTAGCCAAGATTCCAGGCATGTTTAGGCAGAAAATCAGGGAAAAGGTCAAATTATTATTTTTCTTTAATTTGCTGACACTTGAACAAGATACAATGCGAGAAAATATTGTTTTACCAATTGTAGGAGTTACAAGCACTGCAATTCACGATGCCCTATTGATCTGCTGCACCGCTTGTCTTGCAAATATACTTTGCGTGAGGGCGGCACTTTTAAGTCATCTCTTATTAAGTCTAAAAATGATTTGATGGGGGTTTTATTTCCCCGTTTTGTTGTGCTCTCAGGGACATGTATTTTTGCCCTAATGTCTCTGAAGCATCTTGGGATGTTTTTCTACATTAAAGGCATTACAAAAATGCAACTTGTGATTTACTTTATGCAGTTTTACAGAGTTCTCCTTAATTTGTGCTTGGGAAGCCACCCTCTTATGTTTATCACTGTTTTCTTTGGAATTAGCATTTGAAATTAACAAAAAAAAAAATTTGCTGTTAGCAGACCATGACATAAATTGCTGGGGAGGCTTTCATCCTCCTGTAAAAACTCTAAACTCGTTTGTGATTTTTTAAAGATAACGATTACAGTGTGAGTGCGCGTGCGCGCGCGCGCTTTAAAAAAATCTCCATAATGGTTTACTCTGGAAATTTCTTTTTAAATATGAATTTGCCTATGTTCACAGCTCCTTCCCAATTGGCAGTAGTGTTTTATGCTCCACTGTCCACTTCAATTAACATAATGACAACTTATGCAATCCTGTCACCACATTGCAAAAGTATGGAAGGTAAGATTGAGCACAGTTTAGCTATTCTGAAATGAAGTTTATTTGTTTTGTATTATATTTCCATTTTCTATAGTAATTGGTAGCTGGTAATAGCTCATGCATTCTGAGGTTTGAAACAGGTTTTGTGCATTTCCTATGATATTGCCAAATCTTAACCACACTTAAATTTCTTTTGAGTACAATGCCCTTCTTGCCAACAATACAGTTGGGTTTGGCAAGCTTTGTTTCTTGAAATATGAAGAAATTATGAAGATTTGTTTTCATCAAAAACATTTTAGTCTGAAGCCTGTTTTTCTCAATGAACCATTGTTTCCTTCTGTCGTTCTTCATTTAAGTTGTACTTTAATTCAGTACAGACTGGGTAACAGTGTTAACATCTCCTGTGTTTGACTGTGGCCTAAATCTTTCTCTATATTGTCATGGTTTGTATTCTAAATCAATCCAACACTAATTGTTCTCGTGCTCAAACTATGTCAATATTTCAAAACCTAATCAGTTGTAAACAGGAAGAAGCCAGAGGAAATTCCTGGTGCAACTTTTAAACTGACCTTTAAAGAAAGTGCTGCAGTAATTTGAATCAGCCATAATCTCATTGAATGGCAGAACAGACTCAAGGAACTGAATGGACTACCCTGGTCCTATGTCTTCAAAATTTATTTGACAATCACATGGAATTTCTTGGCATCAAACATGGTTTCATAAATAGCATTGATAATTTTTTATCTCCTCTACTGGCTCAGTTTTTCTTCAATTAATGAGAATTCAAGGAGAAGGGCCAGGGCCCATAGTTTGGCACAATTGAAGTTGGAAAGAGTGAAAGAGAAGGCAAAGCAAATCAGGTGATAATAGGTAGTATCAAGATAGGTTTTAAACATTATGAAGATTATAGAAGGAGGAAAAAATTGTCTGTAATGGAACCATAACGATAAGCAAGTCCCCACTTTGATTCTTGGTTTGTGTTGACTGAGCTGATCTCATCTAGGATGGCAGTAGGAGTGCTACTGCTGGCTTTAGTGCACATGGCTCTAAAGAGAAAATCAGCCTGGGGTTCCTGCTCCTGATCACTATTCGGTGATCACCACTGGAAAATATGCTTGTGTGAATATTATGAGGACAGGGCCAAACTCAACTTGTTACTTTGATATGTGAACTATTGTAAACATCCCCCTTTTTCCTTGTTACTTTGATATGTGAACTATCTTAAGACATCCCCCTTTTTCCAAAGATAAAAACATACGTACAATATACAATGATGTTGCAGTTCGGACTAACTATACATGATTAAAGCAAAGAATTATTTACAGGTAAGCAAACAGTCTCTAAAACATAGAGCAGGTTTGCCTATTCGTCCTGATCTTGATATCGTGAACCTCTTTGCAGAGCTGGGCTTGTCTTGATGACTCCTCTGAGACTCTGGTGACTCAGAACTCTGGTTGGCATGTTCTTCCTCTGTGCTCGTAGCCTCCGTACATTCATTTTCGGACTTTGTCTTTGACTGTGTCTGCAATGCCACAGGGTTGCCACATGTAGTATTGTTGCACAGCTCTCTGACTTCACCTCAGTTCCATCTGAGAATTGCACTAAAAGGTGTCTGGACTTCATACAATCTGGGCTGGTTGCATATTCTCACTTCTGCAGGATACCAAGTTCCTGACGCATAATTGAGGTCTTTGACCTTCTGTCCTACTAGCAATCGAGTTAATTCTGGTCCTATTTGCCTATCATACGATGTTTAGACAGAAGAATATCCTTTACTGCAGAAAACTTAGAGTGATGATGACTGGGCAGGGTAATTGTTACCTATCTTCCCAACATCAACTCTGCAGGCGACGATAAGCCCATGTCCAATAGA
The DNA here is from genome assembly GCF_036365525.1 of Heterodontus francisci. Lineage (NCBI taxonomy): Eukaryota > Metazoa > Chordata > Chondrichthyes > Heterodontiformes > Heterodontidae > Heterodontus > Heterodontus francisci. The sequence continues at coordinate 56,516,437 of NC_090379.1, forward strand.
GTAGCTCAGAGGTGCAGCAGTACAACCTTGAGATCTTGTCCCATCTGCCTACACTTTAAAATTAGTGATTTGATGGTGCATGCCATATGTTTAGCCATGCCGTTGGACTTTGGATATGTGACAAAGATGCCACGTGACGGACTCCCCACCTGGCACACATGTCTTGGAATGGTTTTCCTGCATATTGTGGCCCATTATTGGAGATAATTTCTTCCGACACACCAAATAGACTGAAGAGAGCACTGACTCGATCAACAACCAATGTACTTGACGTATCTCGCCTCTTGATTGGAAACTTGGTGAAATAATCCGTAACGAGGAGGAAATCATCACCTTGAATATGAAATAAACTGTTCCGATCTTTGCCCATGGATGTGAAGGTGTTTCATTTGTGATCAAGGGTTTCTTCTGTTGATTCAGCTGACAACTTGACATGCCTCACAGGATTTCACCACCATCTCAACATCTATGTGAATTCCTGACCAGTAGGCAAGGCATATGGTATGTTCTAGTCCTAAATGCCCTGGATCCAGTTGAGTTAGAATATCAACTTGTGTGTGGCCAGATCCAAAGAATTCTCTCTGTCAATGCAAGATTTGTTGGATGTTTCATGATACTTTTGTCCTCAAGACGTCGGGCCTGTGATGACAAAGCACACCTCCTGCTGCCATGGACATAACCAGAAACTGAGGAGTTCCATGAAAAAGAGCATAAGAACATAAGAACTAGAAGCAGGAGTAGGCAATTCAGCCCCTCGAGCCTGCTCCACCATTCAATACGATCATGGCTGATCTCATCTCGGTCTCAACTCCACTTTCCTGCCCGTTCTCCATAACCCTTCAACCCATTACTAATTAAAAATCTGTCTATCTCCTCCTTAAATTTACTCAATTTCCTGGCATCCACTGCACTCTGGGGTGAATTCCACAGACTCACGACCCTTTGAGAGAAGTAATTTCTCCTCATCTCTGCTTTTAAATCTGCTACCCCTTATCCTAAAACTATGACCTCTCATCCTAGATTGCCCCACAAGAGGAAACATTCTCTCTACGTCTACTTTGTCAATCCCCTTAATCATTTTATATACCTCAATTAGATCTCCTCTCATTCTTCTAAACTCTGGAGAGTAAAGGCCTAAACTGCTCAATTTTTCTTCATAAGACAAGCCCCTCATCTCTGGAATCAATCTAGTGAACCTCCTCTGAACTGTCTCCAATGCAACTACATCCCTCCTCAAGTAAGGGGACTCAAGTAAGGGAAAAGGCACATGCTTCTGGAAGAGTTACAATTGAGAAAGTGAGGGAGTCTTAAAGGGTGCTTTCACTGCCTTGACTGATTTGGAGGGGGTCTGCAATTTAGCTGACACTTCCTGAAGTGTAGACCACCAGTGGACTGTAGTTCAGCCTCTGGGGTGCAACACCTACACAAATAGATAATGTGCATTTTCAGGGCTCATAATCTTGACAGACATAGAACAGTAACTAGGATGGGTAAAAGTGCCCCTCATATTGTGCTTCAGTAAAAAATCAGTGCCATTAAAAGCAGAGGGAGAAAATCAAAAAATCTTCAACTTTCATCTTTAACTCTGCTACAAAAATAAGCAGTTAACTTTTGTACCTTGCCTTATCTAAGTGGTTCAAGGCGGTGTGGGTTTAGCATGAGAAATCAATTTCTGATTATCGTTTTATGACAAAAGTTGAGTCATAAACTGCAGCCGTATATTCAGAAAGGCAAAAAAAATGCAGGAAATCAACACTTATATGTTGCATTTTATAACAGGTGTTTGTCTAGTCAGTGCATCAAATAAAGGAGTGATACAACTGATTAAACTGGGGGATAGCATTCTGTAGAAGGTTTGTTAAGAGGACAAGAAATTAACAAAAAATTGTTATTATGAATGGATGATTGAACAAAGTCTGCTGAAATGATTACTGTTGTATGTTTGGTTAGTCTGCTGTCACCTTAGTATATTTGGTTAGTCTAGCTAAAAGAGATTTATGAGTCTTTAGTAGTTTGAACATTAACTCTTTTATTACATTCTAACTATATACAGCTTTTCTTAAGTCTGTGTGACTCCTCCAAAGCCATGCTGCATCTCCCTCCAAGTCTCTCTCACATATGATCTCTTACATCATCATGGTGGGAGGTATTCCTTATACTGTCTTAACATTAACCCTTTCAGACCTTTATACTACATATCCCCCCCAAGTCTTTATCCATATATATATTTATACATTCACTTGTATTTATTTTTACATATTACCCAATCTCCCCCCAAGTCTCTGACATCACAGATTCAATCTGCCAGGAGGCTTCACAACTCTCCCTGATTGTGTTGTTGTCAGAGGCGGAAGATCAGAGGTCTTTCTTGGGACTCTTGTTTCTTGACTTGGACAGCCTTCATTGAGGTTGTAGTAACCGGTGTTTTCTGAATTTCTGGTTCATCCAAATGTATGACTGACCGATGTCTTTGATGAATAGGAATAAAATTCCTCTTGTTTCTTATAGCACCTTCTGAAATATGTAACAAATAAGATCACTGTTGATTATCATCTTTCTGGACGATTATTCCTTCTCTGCCTTGGTCTCGTACCCATATCTTTTGTCTTTCAGTCAACTTAGGTAGGTTCCTGGTACAATATTTCCTATTATAATTGTAGGCTTGTTGCTTTCGGTAAAACTTTTCTCAGTCTTGAAACTCTCTGATAATCCTGGACTTCTAGCCCTGGAAGTGAATTTTTGGGGTAGGATGGGAAGTTGTATTCTAAGATTCCTTCCCATCAATAGTTCTGATGGTCCCAATCCACATAGACATAGAAAACATAGAAAATAGGAGCCGGAGTAGGCCATTCGGCCCTTTGAGCCTGCTCCGCCATTCATTATGATCATGGCTGATCATCTAACTCAGTAACCTGTTCCCGCTTTCGCCCCATACTCTTTTATCCCTTTAGACCCAAGAGCTATATCTAACACCTTCTTGAAAACATACACTGTTTTGGCCTCAACTGCTTTCTGTGGTAGCGAATTCCACAGGCTCACCACTTTCTGGGTGAAGAAATTTCTCCTCATCTCAGTCCTGAAAAGTTGACCCCATATCCTGAGACTATGATCCCTGGTTCTGGACTCCCCACCATGGGGAACATCCTTCCTGCATCTACCTTGTCAAGTCCTGTTAGAATTTTATAGGTTTCTATGAGATCCCCCCTCACTCTTCTGAACTCCAGTGACTATAATCCTAACTGACTCAATCTCTCCTCATACGTCAGTCCTGCCATCCTAGGAATCAGTCTGGTAAACCTTTGCTGCACTCCCTCCATAGCAAGAACATCCTTCCTCAGATAAGGAGACCAAAACTGCACACAATACTCCAGGTGTGGCCTCACCAAGGCCCTGTATAATTGCAGCAAGACATCCCTGCTCCTGTACATGAATCCTCTCGCTATGAAGGCCAACATACCATTTGCCTTTTTTACTGCCTGTTGCACCTGCATGCTTACCTTCAGTGACTGGTGTACGAGAACACCCAGGTCTCATTGCATATTCCCCTCTCTCAGTTCAGATAATAATCTGCCTTCCTGTTTTTGCTACCGAAGTGGATAACCTCACATTTATCCACATTATACTGCATCTGCCATGCATTAGCCCACTCACTCAACTTGTCCAAATCACCCTGAAGCCTTTGCATCCTCCTCACAACTCACCCTCCCACCCAGTTTTGTGTCATCTGCAAAGATGAAGATGGAGATATTACATTTAGTTCCCTCATCTAAATCATTAATATATATTGTGAATAGCTGGGGTCCTAGCACCGATCCCAGCCGTACCCCACTATTCACTGCCTGCCATTTGGAAAAAGACCCATTTATCCCTACTCTTTGTTTCCTGTCTGCCAACCAATTTTCTATCCATCGCAATACACTACCCCAATCCCATGCGCTTTAATTTTACACGCCAATCTCTTATGTGGGACCTTGTCAAAAGTCTTCTGAAAGTCCAAATAAACCACATCCACTGGCTCCCTCTCATCAACTCTACTAGTTACATCCTCGAAGAATTCTAGTAGATTTGTCAAGCATGATTTCCCTTTCGTAAATCCATGCTGACTCTGTCTGATTCTACCACTGTTCTCTAAGTGCTCTGCTATAAAATCTTTGATAATAGACTCTAGAATTTTCCCCACTACCGACGTCAGGCTGACTGGTCTATAATTCCCTGTTTTCTCTCTACCTCCCTTTTTAAATAACAATGGAGCATTTCTGTAGTTTAGTTTTTGTTTGAAAATCTTGATTTTTCTTTAACAGTGCTTTGATAGTTCGGACTCCTCTTTGAGCTTCATTAGACTGACGATATCTCGGGGATCTTGTAAGATATACAAATTCAAAGTTTTTTGCAAAGTGCGTAAAGTAGTCATTTGCAAATTGGGGTCCATTATCGGAAACTCTCTGGTCAGGTAGACCATGTGTTGCAAAGATTTCTTGTAACACTTGAATGACTGTCTCAGTTGTCATTGTGTATAAACGTTTGACCTCAGTCCCCCTTGAAAATTAGTTGATAACAATCAGGTAGGATTTTAAACATGAATAGATCCAAACCCAGACGTTGCCATGGTCTAGTTGGAAATTGGGTCGATATAAGGGGCTCCCTCTGAACCTGTCAGTGCACTGCACATCATTTCTTCTATATCTCTCGATATTCCCAGCCACCACATGGACAACTGAGCCCATGCTGTACATTTTGTTATTCTCATGTGGCCCTGGTGTATTTTCTTCAAGATGTCTACCTAGAGTGAGTCTGGAATCACCAGTCTCTCATCATATACCAGCAAATCATCCACACAATAGTAAAGTGTCTTCTGTGTTTGAAGAAGATTTTCATCCTCTTACCACTGGGACACTGCTGGGGCCTGCCTTGTATGCAATATTGGCAGATATAAATGCATTCCTCATCTTGCATCTGATGAATATCTTGGAGCTTTTTTGAACTTGCCGACCATTATGATGCAGTGACCTGAGAAAATGACTCAATTTCATTCATAAAGTTAACATCCTGTTGTGTAGGATGGTTAACAGTAGCTCTGAACAATGCATCCGCTGTATAGTTTGTTGCTTGCCTTGCAGATATGCTCATTAACCTCAACCTGAATCTTTGGATTCTCGGAGGCATCCTAGCGAGTTCCTTTTCATCAAGTAAGTAAACTAGGGGTTTGTGGTCTGTATCTATGACAACCTTTAAGCTAATAATATAATCTGAGAACTTCTCACAAGCTTCTTTCTCTATTATGGCGTACGGACCTCATCTCAGTGTCAGACAATGCTCGTGACGCATAATAAACCGGTCCACGACATCCATCTGGCAGTTCTTGAAAAAGGACTGCCCCCATCCCTGTAGATGAGGCATCGGCTACAATTGTGGTTGGCAGTGAGGGGTTATAATGTGCTAAGATATCTGGCAAAATCAGCTTCTCCTTGATCCTTTGAAATTCTTGCTCCTGATGTTCATCCCAACACCAATGTTGAGCTTTCCTTAATAGTTATTGTAAGGGTTCAGTAACTTGTGCTAGATTGAGTAAATATTTTGCCAACAGATTAACCATTTGAAGGAATCTTTGAAGATCTTGGACAGACATAGGAAGTCGGAATTCACAAATGGTTCTCGTCTTTTGCAGGTCTGCCATTATGCTGTTGCTACCGACAATGTGTCGTAAGAAACAAATAAACATTTTCGAGAATTCACATTTCTCATTAAGTGTTAGGCTTTCGTATTGTAGACGATTCAAAACTGCTTTAACCCTCAGATCATGTTCTTCAATGGATTCACAGTGGACTAAGATGTGGTTCATATGGCATATTCCTCCTTTAAGGTCCTGTAGAACGTTTGACATAGTTCTTTGGAATATTTCCGCTGCTGATGTTATACCGAATGGTAAACAATTAAAACAAAATCTTCCGAATGGAGTAATGAAGGTTGTCAATAAGCTTGACTTCTTATCCAATGGAACTTGCCAAAAGCCACCATTCGCATCAAGCTTTGTGAATATGGTATGTTTGGATAACTTTGCCAAGCTTCCGTCCACTGAGGACATCGGATGAATTTCTTTTGTCACACCAAGGCTCCTTAGACAGCACCTTCCAAACCCGCGACCTCTACCAACTAGAAGGACAAGGGCAGCAAATGCGTGGGAACACTACCACCTGCAAGTTCCCCTCCAAGTCACACACCATCCTGACTTGGAACTATATCCCCATTCCTTCATTGTCGCTGGGTCAAAATCCTGGAACTCCCTTCCTAACAGCACAGTGGGTGTACCTACTGTCAGAAGGACTGCAGCGGTTCAAGAAGGCAGCTCACCACCACCTTCTCAAGAGCAATTAGGGATGGGCAATAAATGCTGACCTAGCCAGCGATGCCCACATCCCATGAATGAATAAAAAAAAAGCTTTATTAAGTTGAGTTAAGTCTACACAAATGCAAAGATTACCATTAGGTTTAGGAACTGGAACCATTCCCAAATACCTCTCTGTGATATGTCCATTGACGTATAGATCTGCAGACCAAAATGCCTGATTAGGATCATTGATCTCACCAAAGAAGTTTTCTGATTTCTCTCCTGATGGAGATTGTTCAACTTCATTAACAACTCTATTCTTGAAAACGTTTTCTTTCAAACTACTTTGACACGGCGAACAGGGAGGAAAGTGGAGTTGAATCCTAAGATCAGCCATGACCGTTGTGAATGGCGGAGTAGGCTCGATGACCCATATGGTCTACTCCTGTTCTTAGTTCTTGTGTTCTTGTGATTATGGTGGGAGATATTCCTTACACTGTCTCAACATTAACCCTTTCAGACCCTTACACTACAATTGCTTATTGCTATTAAATATTTTTTGACCTTTCACATTGCTATTAGAAATTTTAAAGGTTATATTCAGGGCCAATATGCAATTTACAGCCTGGGATACGTCTGATAGCAACTGTGTATGCATTGGCTGGATTTTCCCTACAGGGGCAGGAAGCAGAAACCAGGACTGTTGCTGGGTCCCAAACTTGCCCCCTGGGGAAACAGTCACTCATTGGGAGGTGCCCCCCTTAACTGGCATGGTGACAGGTTTCCTCTCCAAGTAAGGGCAGGAGGACCAATCAGAGGCCTTCCAACGAGAGGAGCAGCAGGGAATGATGGCAGCCAGACCACCACTGTGGAGAGTGGGAGTGGGGGTAGAGCAGGGTGTGGGAGGGGGGGGTGGGTGGTGTTGCAGGCGATGAGGTTCCTTCTACAGAGCTGGCTGTTGTTGCTCTCACAACCAGGCAGGCAGGGAGAGCCACTAGGCCTGCCTGGAGCGCTGGACACCACCACCTTCCCCACCGCCCCCCCCCACCCCACACCGGCCTGCTGCCGATTGACCGCCTCCAAGCAGCTAAACTGGCCCCTGCTGATGTGGGAAACTGGAAACTGATTGGAAAATTTCAATCGGCCACCTTTAATTGGACTTAACAAGGCTTTTAAAGCCTAATTGGTTGCACATTGCGTGGGGGCGGGTAGCCCTGCCGATCCCAATCCTGCCCCTGCTAAAATGGCCAGCATTGTGAACAGCATCCGGAAACCAGCACACTGGCCACCTCTGTTCCCACCCACTGAGGGGCCTGAAAATTCAGCCCACTGTATCACCTGTATTACTTATAAACTGCTGAGTGTATACTAAAGTAAACAATTAATTATTATCAACCAATATATTACTGTCTATTACTAACAAACTAGAAAGCAAAAATTGAAGCTTTAATCATATTGCACAATAAGACCAGCAACTAGGTGATAGAAATTGTTGCATTATTTCTGGTGTCTCCTCTCTGTGGTGAGGATCAGTTTACAAACTGAGTTTGGAAATAGTAATGTCTTCAAGGAGCTGTATTGATTCCTCTTGTTCTCGGGGAAGAGATCATGTGAATTGGAGACTGTCCATGACAATGTAAATTGTATACGTTCTGTTGGAAGAGGTCATGTGACTTTTGTCATCTAATATTTTCTTTCATTTAAAAAGAAACATGTGAAGAGGAATCCTGCTCCTCCCAGTCCTAAAATATAAACGAAAACTTAGCTTCTGGGTTGCTTTTTACCAGGATCACCAGCTAATATTGGGTGGAGTGCATACAACACACACTACACCCAGTACTTGTCTACAATGGTAATCAGGGTCCTCTGCACATCATTGGTCCCCACCCACCTTTACATCACTTACCTAAAGCATGTTGAACTACCTATTACTGTCCACAGTTCGCCAGCTTAATGGAAATGTGGAATTTTATGCTCTCCCCCACGGTGGGTTTGAAGGTGGGGAGAGTGTAATATCGGGTGAGATGGCGGCGGGGGATTGGAGGGAGCCCACCACTATCCCACCTCCCCCGAAATTTAGCCCAGGCGGGAAGGCCTGTGAACTGTCTTCCCGCCCGCCACCAATTGAGGCCCTTAACTGGGTAATTAACCCCCAATTAAGAGCCGCTTCCCGCCACAGCTGCCATTACCTGTGCAGTAGGCAGTCCTATTGCTGCATGGCATGAAAGACCAGGGGGCTGTTTCCAGGCTCTGGGTGGGGGCGGAGTCCCTTGTTCAAAGGCACAGTGCCTGAATGAGGGACCCCCACATTAGGAAGAGGGGGCTGCTGAGGGCCATCCCCCTGCCTTTGCTGCCGACCTCCCTCCCCCCTCCCTCATGACTCCAACCCTACGAGACCCCTCCCGCCCTGACCTATTTTGGGCCTAGTTCCAGCATGCTCTTCGGTCTCCGGTAGGTGCAGCCACCGCCATTGGCTGGCAGCTCTGCAAGGCCAGGACTTCTGACGACGGGGTCCCAAATCCTATGGAAGGCCCACCGCTGTCCAGTTATCCGCCTAATTGGCACTAAATTGGCAGTGCCTGCGGAAAAGTGGCGATGCGGTGATCTGGGCTTCAGTTTCCCCTGCATCCAGACCCCTGCAGCCAGCATAAAATTCCCCCTTCTCCCTAGTTTCAGATGCACCTTGGGCCTTACCATTAAGGCCTAGGGATTGTTCCTTGTGCTTACCCCCATCCCCCTGTGCACCCGAAAAATGAGTACACCCCAATTTCTAGGCCTATTGCTGTGTTTTAGTAAGACGTGTTGTGAGGTCAAGACTGAGGCAAAATAAAGGGAGCTTTGCTCTGACTCTAATGATACTGTAACAGATTTGTGTAACTTGGTGATGACTAGGTATTTCAAATGGAAAACGCTCCTTCTCCAGTACGAACTTGTCTCACCATAAGCACAAAATTAGTTTTCAAAAAAACATGCAAGGACATGTATTTGTGCAGCTGGTGTTCACAAAATTCTCCTCAAATGCATCATAAATTCAGCAATTCTGTGAAAAAATAAGTTATTGTGGTATAGTCGATGTTGCTTTCAGAGATGAATTTAAGAGTGTGTAGTTGGAGTGGAGTGGCAAACCACACATCATGGTAAACAGCCAGTATCATTATGAAATAGAGAGCCGTTTGCCAAAACTGTAAGGTCAACAGGAAAATCGTGGTTTTGCTTTTTAAGCTGCAGCTTGGACATATCTGATCAAATCTATCCATTGCTCACCTTAGGTTCTAACATAAATCCCTCTGCAGCTGCTGTTCATTACTTCAATATTAGTAGATATGGAACATTTTAAAAAGAGGACCATTCACTTGCCCATATTCAGAAAAACAAGTTGTTAATTTGCACACACCTGCTTTTGTAGCTTTTTGATTTTGAATTTAGATGTAATAGTGGCAATGAAGGGGGATACCACAGAATTACAACTGACTAGGAATGTGTGTAATATTTTTAAGTATAATGTCAAGATAGTCACCCCTCAATTTGATAATGAATTGTATGGGCACATACATAGAAACAAAATAAGATGTAGTACCCAACTAGATTATAACAGTGTTGTTCTTTGCTCATTGTATGCAGGTGGTGGGCATTAACTGGGGATTCACTTGAGCCCCTATACAGACTAAAACTGCGGTTGTTGGGTTAGGAGGTGTATATTGTAATGTGTAACTGTAAATAAATATATAAGTGTATAAAGATTGGCTCCAGTTCTATCCTTTACCAACTGGCTTTCTGGAGTATTACATTCTTGATTAATATTATGAATTTAAATTTCTAACTTAAATCAGGAGGAGGTTAGAGAAGTAATAGAACAATCAATTCAGAATTTATTAATTATGCATTCTTATGTGTTGCAAACTTAACCATGTGATGCACTATTTGCAATCTATTTTCCTTTCACAGTTAGATTAGACAATTACTTCTCAAACAATTATTTAAGTAAAATACTAGTGACCAACTGGATAACTTGTATTAAAACAATTATTAAAGGATTTGTGTTTAATTAAACATTTTGGGAAATAAATTTAAAAGTGCAAGGTGAACTGACAGACAGCTCTTCTTAATTGCTGCTATGGCAATTTGGAAGGATCATATATGTAAAAAAAACCTGACTCTTCCTGCCTTAGAGAAATGAATTGAGAAAAACATCCCATGTCCAACAATTTTTTAAAAATGGCCAATGTTATTGGTTTGTACAGTGCAATGTTTGGTGACTAAAGATTTTTCAAACTCTAAAATACCTAAAATCTACATAGTTATTGTTTTCAAAGAAACAAATCCATGGTCTAATTTAGTATAATCTTATTTGTAAGAAGTCATAATATATTAATCACAAATAGGTTCTGGAATTTATCTTGAATAAGAGCACAATAATTCAATTCAAACCTAAATTTGACATTTCAAATTGATATATAACAGTGAGTAACGAAAAGTGGAGCTGGTACAGGAGTGGATGGAAGCAGAGTGTAGCATTGGAGAAAGGCAAAGAGGAGGGGATTGGGAGTGGACAAACGGATAGAGGTGGAGTGGAAATAGTATAGCACTTGTAGGGAACTACGGGACTGTGTGTGAGAAACAGCAAATTTAGCAAGGTCATAAAAGAGAAGAAGGGGTGTGAAAAACAGAAAAGTCAGGAGCTGTGGTGTTGAATGTTAAAGTTGGGGACAATGGTGATGAAATTCAACATCAGAGGTGGTCTACTCAATAGTAGATGTGAGGACAAAGGAACAGATGTGATGAATAGCAAAGTTGGTGGGCTGCAGTGGGGAGCAACACAGCTGCAGGATAGTGAAGTAGTAGAAAACAGAGAAGGCCATTGCAGGCAGCAACATGTGGAAGTAGGCTGCAGTTTGAGCAGTATGGATAGAGAGCCTTAGAGAAAGCATAGTGAAGGAACTGAGTGAAAAGGTGGGTGAAGCAGAAAGAACTGCAGTAATGGGGGATGGTTGCACTTGGGTGAAGCAGATATGAAATGCATCATTGCAAATAGTAACACATTAAACTTAATGGGGTCAATTTTCAATTTTGGGGAGCCAACTGACAGAGCTTGTCAGCCGTCTATCTTGCAAGTGAGCAAAGTAGCCCAAACCATTTTGATCTTAGGCCTCATTAAAACCTCACCAGCAAGGTTTACACCCTGAACAGGTGTCCTGCTGCAATTGGCTGCTTCTGGGCTGCTGCAGTAAAGTTAAAATCTATGTATCGGAAATACTTCTGCTCAAAATTCCTTTCTCTTGTTTTCCCTTAAACACTGCACATAGGGGAGCTGTGTTTATTTAAGTTTTCATTTCCTAACTATAAACAACTGATATGTAATGGTAATAAAAGTCTTTGTGGGAGAAACTGGATAGCACTAGCCTGTCCATACTCACGCTCTGAACTGGAAATTAAGCAGTTAATCATAAGTACAGTACAAATCTGAAAATCTTTCAAATTCATTCAGCAATAATTCCAATCCAATGATTCATTCAATGTCCTGCTCTTCCTGGCCCCACAGAGAAAAGTAAAAAGCTTACCTTGGACAGCCTCTTAGGCTTCTAGGCTTCTTCTGACTTGGGTTTATCTGGTAGGAAAGCCATAGTGGCTTGCACGCTCAGGCCACAGTTAAGATAACAGTTGAGCCAAATTACCTAAGGTTGCATATTTAAAGAAGGACCTCACTGACTTCAAGTGGGTGACTTTGTCAACTGTTCAGGAGAGCAGGCTAAAACGATAGATGGTAAAAATCCAGACGGGACATCAATGGGCAAGTCACCAATCAAGTTTACTTGCCTACCTACTCAGTTTCCACCAGCAGGCAGGTTTAAAATGGGCTCCTTTATCTCTAGTTGCAAAATTGACACTGTTATCAGGTCACAACTGATACATAATATATTTTGCACTTTAACGCATAAACTTTCTATTAGAATTTTGAACATGTTATACCAGGGTTTATGCCAGGATAGAGTTACTCCATTGACTATCCATGCTTCCAGCCCAGGGAGTTGGGCCTGCACTGGGAAATCATATGGAGGAGGAGAATTGTTGCTGCAAGCCTCAGGGGGGCACCACAGCAGGAGAAAGAGATGGCCAGCTCGGTGACAGGACCCGACTTTAAATATTTAAATAAATTTCATGCATACATTTACATATAATTCCCCATTATCTTACCAGCTGTCCAGGGTCTTTCATGTGATGGGCGGCACTCATGCGCCTTCACTTTCTCATCCAGGGAAAGCTGGCACAACCAAGGTGGGGAAGGGGGGAACTTAGGATTCTTAGTGTAGTTAGGGTGGAGATCAACTCTGCATTTCTAGTGTGGGGTGGGGGAAGGGGTAACCTTTGCACTTTGTGCAGTTTGTGGGGGATGGGGGGGGGAAGTCAACTCGGCAATTTAAGTGTTTTGGGGGGGGGGGTGTAGGGCGAGAATTTATTTGTGGTGTAGTTGCGGGGGTGGGGGGGCGTTGGTGGAGTACAGGGTTCAATTCTGCACTTTTGTAAGTCTGGCAGTCCTTTAAAAATGGCGCCAATGCCTGCGCAGAGGCAGCTGACGCTGTTAACGGCATCACTGAGGCTGCCCCCTGCATATTTAAATGAACTGCTGAGCGTTAGATCATGGTGGCGTGGTGGCACATGGCCCATGCGTGCAGGCCACCATTTTTTCGTGAAAAGAAAATTCAGCCCATTAAGAGTGCAGGTTATCTGGAGCCCTGTCTCTGACTACTAAATGCCAGAGTCTAACGGATACCTCATATTTTCAGTATTTGAAGATTTAAAATCGAGGAAAAGTGTTTCCCTCATTTGCATGCGTCAACATCCGTCACCAACATAAAGGCGGGAATCAATTACTCCAGTGGTCCTTTCCCTGAAAAACAGCAGGGATGAAACAGAGTGTGTCCCCGAATGGCTTTCTGCCTCTACCCACCCCAGATCTGTTGAAAAGCTGGCAGTGAGGAAGCAGAAAGCCTAGGTCACTATTTTAAATTATGTAGATCTTTGCACTTATCTTTTGTTTTGACATAAAGATCTAAATCTCTCAAGATGTGTTGACTGCCACTGATCAGCTCCAAAAACTGGTTTTAATAATTGTATTAAAGTACTTAAAACCAAGGGCTAGAATTAAATCAGTCAGATTGATGTATGAATGATCTCCCTTTTGTGTACATAATGATGGCAGTATTAAATATACTGAACATTTCCAAATCAAATCTTCATTACAGTTGGGAGTAAATGCTCATACATTACCTACAATTTTCTAGCACCAAATATCAATTTTCAGTTGTCATGCCCGTTACCTTCCATATACCTACAAATGATACATTCTTTTCTAATTCCCAAGCATGGAACAAATTCCGAGCCTTAGCTGTTAAGCTTTTTTTGGTTCTTCTTTCACATTGGCTTTTCTCCACATCGTGCTGCTTCAGCCATGCCAGTCAGCAAGTGGATAACAATTCTTCCAGAATTCACAGTGGTTAAGCATTTCACTGGAGTAGTAGTGAAAATACTTACTTTAACTTTATATGCCAAGTAGGTGGACATTTGAAAACTGAGGGAAGAAAATCCATCCTGACTCGGCCTGAAATGGTCAGAATCTTCACTTATCCCACGCAACTCACCCCCAGCATGTCTGATGCATTACAATATCCAAATCGATCTATGTTAAGTGTGCAATACTTCTGGCTTCATTACAATAGAGTTCAAAACCATTCAATTTTCAACAATGGTGTGAGATCTATTTGGAAGGGGAAAATGGGATTCAGTTTAAAAGGGAGGAGAAAGGGAATATGCAGGAATGTGATTAACTTGGAAAAGAAATATGGAAAATGGAAGGCATTAGTAGTATTAACTAGAATAAAAGCAAAATTAAAAGAATCTCGATTAAAGTTGCAAGAGGATTCATTTCAGGCAGTTATATAAAAGAATACTGTCTGATGGTTCACAGGAATTTGGTAGGTGGGTCTACATAAAAAGCAGTTTCCTAACAATATATGTACTGGGATTATAACCTCAAATCATTTTGAAAGCATTAAATACAATTGGTCACACAGTCATACTTCTCTTAATTTGAAGTTTCTTACTTTGAAAGATTTGATAGTTCTAAGATTGAAGATGCTTTAGCATTTACTTTCACTGGCCATTGTGGAACTGCACTTTTTTTTATATGATATGTTACCTTTTATTATTTAAAGGAAGAGACTTTAGAAAAACTATTAGGCAAACATTTTTGGATTGTGGAAAGAGAAGGCCTAATAGAAATGTGCACTATTTTTGTCATGACAACATGTGCAAATGATACAACGATGCATATTAATGCACTTTGTTATTGTGTGCCTGCAAACAAATAAAACGAGGTCCATTAAACACCTTTTCATGAAAATCTTTCAATATACTTGTCTGCATCTCATTGGACACAAGATTTTTTATTTTAGATGGAAGATCTGAAAATGTTTTAAAAAGGTACCTTACAGCATTGTCGATGTATAACTCTTGTTATTTTTGTTACACTGCACCACCGTGAGGGGAAATAGTTTCAAAATCCTTTTAAAGACAGATGGTAGTTTGCTCGGAATGCTGACTCTGGCAATGGTCCCTTACTATTGATGCTGAGGGGGAGGGGTGGGTGGAAGAGTCAGTCAGAGGGTAGCCAGGTTTTTAAGTAGAAGAGTTTGACACAAATTATTTTCATAGGGTGGAAAATCAGTGCAGCTGTCTTCTATATTTCCCCTTTTCATAATGCTGAGAACATTTCAAGTGAATTTGTGAAAATAAATTTGGCAGGAAATACTTTTTATTTGCAGGTCCATGCAAATTAGATTGCAGGACTGATCTTGAGTTCTGAATTCCAGTAAAAAGCAACCGAATCTTCCTTCTGGTTTTACATGGCTAAGATTTGGGAGGTTATTTTGGGGAAAGGATGAAAACAGGCGCTAAGTGGGTGCTGTGCTAATAAGGTGCATCTGTCTAAAATTCTGGTTTCAGCCCTCAATTTTGGGGTTAATTGCTGATTGCCATGGTTTAAACACACCTGGAAGTGCTAAAATGGAAACCTGCACCTTTAGGGCTCAAGCGCTGAATAAGAGCAATTTTCCTGGAGTGGAATATATAGCCTCTATGCATGTACTTCCACTGAAGGTGTGCAGTACACTGTCTGACTGACAACAGCACATATCAGAATAGCTCAGGTCCTGAGGGAGAGGGTGCACAGGTTCCCAGAGGTGCCACTGGAGATCCTAGTGGAGGTTTTGTGGAGATCTGTACCTGTAGTGGTGAGGAGGAGGCCACTGAGGCAACTAATGTGGCGGATGTAGGAGGAGATCGCCAAGGAGTTCACAACCAGGAGCCCCAGGACATGGCTCCAGTGCTGCAGAAAATGTAGCCATTTGACATGAGTGCTTAAGGCAAGACTCTCGATAACTGCATCAGCACCGTCACAGCCTCAATACATTGCATCCACCATCTAACTATACACTGTCATTCATAGAACCCACATGACTGCATCCTTCACAGGCACTAATCAGACTTCAGACATATCTCACAGCTTTTCAACCATGTGAGGCATCCAGAGGCAAAAGAGTGTGAGGAAGAATGCACTACACCAATCGCTACCACTGCGCAAGCAACCAGCTCAGGGACCAGCACCACCCGTAACTTAGAGAGTAGGATAGAACAGGAATCCTCACAGTGGCATGCCCTGGGTACGAGTAGGTTGCAGTCATGCCCAGTGTTAGGGACACCACTGGTGCCACCTTGCCGGGGTGGGGGGAAGGTTGCATACTAGTTCTGCTGTAGAGGAGTCAGATGAGGACCTCGCAGAGCCAAGCTTCATAAGAAGGCTGATGGATGCAACAAACCAAATACGATGCGTTGAACAGCCTGCCTGAAAGCTTATGGATCATGGCTAAGGTGGAGGAATCCACCACCAAGCCTGTGGCTTGATGCAGAGCCTAGATCCCATCCTCTCCAGTGTGGAGAGTCTGTCCAATTCCATCCAGTGACCTTTGGAGCCCACATTTTCCAGCAATTGATGACTGAGTTTCCACTGCAGTTATAGAAAATGGAAAAGCAAACAGTTCCATTGCACTACTATCATCTTCCATGGGACAACAATGTGCTGCAGTGGAAGCTCAGGCAGCTGCCATGGTGGCTCTGAGCTCTTTGGTTGAAAGGGGTTTTTCAGACTCATCTGTCAGAGATCTGTCCTCCAGCAGGTCAGCAGGCTGGCTGAACAGATGCGTGAGGTAGTGCCGTGGGAATCATGGAGCAGGAACCTCCTGGCTTCTCTCCGGATGGCAGCATTCCTGCTCATTCCTCCATCACTCCACTATTCCCCTCACAGTTGCCTGTCAGCCAGGCCGCGCAGACTGTTTGAGCGCATGCTGAGATGGTGCAGCCTGAGGTGGGGCCATTATGACCCACAGCCTCTCGAAGGTGTCGCAGGAGAACATCTGAACTGCTCTCTTCAGATTCCCAGCCACCATCCACCTCACGTGCTGCTGCCTCTCGGTTTGCATTTCATAGAAGCACCAGAGTAGGCAAGAGCACTCATGGGATAGTCATGGAGGGTAGGCACCAGTGTGAATAGTTTAATATTTGTAAATTCTGGTGGTTGTGTCATACTTTCATTGTTCTGGGTAAAGATTGATTATGGTAATTGGGTAGTGGTGGAACTGATGGTTGTTTTCATAGAATCATAGAGTGGTTACAACACAGAAGGAGGCCATTTGGCCCATTATGTCTGTGCCAGCTCTCTGCAAGAGCAAATCAGCTTGTGCCACTCCCCTACCTTTTCCTTGTAGCCCTGCAAATTCTTTCTCTCCAGTTCTCTTTTGAAGGCTTTGATTGAATCTGCCTCCACCACACTGTCAGTCAGTGCAATCCAGATCCTAAGCACTTGATGCATAAAAATCTTTTCCTCATGTCACCATTGCTTCTTTTGCCAATCACCTTAAATCGGTGATTGGGTTCTGGATGCTTTGGCCAATAGGAACAGTTTCTCCCTGTCTACTCTGTCCAGACACCTCATGATTTTGAACACCTCTATCAAATCTCTTAATCTTCTCTTCTGCAAGGAGAACAGACCCAGCTTTTCTAACCTATCCACATAACAAACGTTCCTCATCCCTGGAACCATCCTTGTGAATCTTTTCTGCACCCTCTCTAATGCCTTAACATCCTTCCGAAAGTGTGGTGCCCAGAACTGAGCACAATACTCCAGTTGAGGCTGAACCAGTTTTTTATACAGGTTTATCATAACTTCCTCTTTTTTGTACTCTATGCCCCTATTTAAAAAGCCCAGGATCACATATGCTTTATTAACCACTTTCTCAAACTGCCCTGCAGCCTTCAATGATTTGTGCACATATACCCCCGGGTCTCTCCTGCACGCCCTTTAGAATTGTGCCTTTTATTTAAATTGCCTCTCCTCATTCTTCCTACCAAAATGAATCACTTTACACTTTTCTGCATTAAATTTCATTTGGCACTTGTTTGCTCATTCCACCAGCCTGTCTCTATCCTCTTGAAGTTTATCACTCGGCTCCTCACAGTTGTTACGGACAGAATTGAGTGAGAACCGAAACCCCAGTTCTTTTCCCATTAATGTCCATAATGTGTTTCTGACAAGTAAGATGTGTGTGTTTCTTAACCCCTGAGTGTATGGCCAAGTTGAATAATCAGCAGCAAGCTTTTTGTGGGTTTAAATAAAGAGGATTATTTTTATTTGCACGTTCAACCCAAAAGTCTAACACTATGTTACTCACTCACCACTCATAAACACACGCATACACTCGAGAAAGACAACCGTTAAAAGGATTGCAAATTACAAGCAAAGGAATAAATCATAAGTCACATGATTTGGCTCACCTTGGGGAAAAGGCATGTGTTGCGGGCCCAGTGAAGGAAGCGTTTTCACCCCTGAAGTGTATTTGATTGGATTCGATAGCTAGAGTCATATATTGAAGTTGTTGCAGGATTCTCTCGAAGAGGTGGATTTTCAGCAGGTCATGAAGTTAGTTCTTGTAGTCTCATTACTAGGAGGTTGGTTTTCTGTACTGGTGGACTTTACAGCCTCCAGTTCTTTTAAGGCACAATGGTACTGCCTTGCCTGATTGCTGCTTTTTCCTGCAGTCTGTATTTTAAAAGATTTTTAAAAGGAGACCAACATGGCTGCCCCACCATGTGACTTCTCACAGTTCCTTTTCCAAATATGGCAGGGGTCTAGGTTGATTAGGCCCATCCTAGTTTATTGTTGTAAGACATTCATCCTGAGGAGGGTGAAGACAATCACCTTCGTTGTTTCAGGAGAAATCCATTTAATTCAGGAACGTCTCCTGATGGTTTCAGGATGGGTGTTGATGACACCTCTTAGTCTGGAAGGTATTCTTTTGTTGTTTTGAGACGGTGAGTCAGTTTTTGAAGGCACAGGTCAGGTCAGCTGAACTTTGGCGGTCATCTTTGCAGCCCATGTCCACTTTTAATGTCCATATGGTTCATTTAAATCAAAAGGAAAATTCAGTTCCAGAAGCGGTTGTGCTTAATATCGTCCATCTTTAAAGCAATAAATAGAACATGCCTCTACTGGGCATGACACAGTTCACAATACTTCCAAGTCTTATGTCATCTGAAAATTTTGAAATTGTGCCCTGTATATCCAGGTCTAGGTCATTAATATGTGTCAAGAAAAGCAGGGTTCCCAAAACCGACTCCTGCGGAACCCTCTATATATCTTTTTCCAGTCTGAAAAACAACCGTTCACAACTACTCTCTGTTTCCTGTCACTAAGCCAATTTTGTATCCATGCTGCTACTGTCCCGTTTATTCCATGGGCTCTAACTTTGCTGGCAAGCCTGTCATGTGTCACTTTATCAAATGCCTTTTGGAAGTTTATGTACACCAGATCACATCATCGACCCTCTCTATTACCTCATCAAAAAACTCAAACAAGTTAGTTAAACATGATTTGCCCTTAATAAATCCATTCTGGCTTTCCTTAATTAGTTAACATTTGTCCAAGTGACTGTTAATTTTGTCCCGAATTATCATTTCTAAAAGCTTTCTGACCAGCAAGGTTAAAATGACTGTCCTATAGTTGCTGGACTTGTCCTTACATGCTTTTTTGAACAAGGGTGTAGCATTTGCAATTCTCCAGTCCTCTGGCAATGCCCCCATATTTAAGGAGGATTAGAAGATTATGACCAGTGCCTCTGCAATTTCCACCCTTACTTCCCTTGGCATCTTTGGATGCTTCTTATCTGGTCCTGGTGACTTATCAACTTTAAGTGCAGCCAGCCTTTCTAATACCCCCTCTTTATCAATTTTTAGCCCATCCAATGTCTCAACTACCTCCTCTTTCACCATGACTTGGGCAGCATCTTCTTACTTGGTAAAGACAGATGCAAAGTATTCATTTAATACTTCACCATGCCTCTGCCTCCATTCGTAAATCCCCTTTTAGGTCCCTAATTGGCCCCATTCCTCCTTTTACCACCCTTTTGCTATTTATGTGCCTATGGAAGACTTTTAAATTCCCTTTTATGTCTGCTGTGAGTCTCTTCTCATACTCTCTTTGCTTCTCTTATTTGTTTTTTTACTTCCCCTCTGAGCCTTCTATATTCAGCCTAGTTCTCAATTGTATTATCCACCTGACATCTGTCATATGCACCCCTTTTCTGCTTCATCTTACTCTCTATCTCTTTTGTCATCTAGGAAGCTCTGGATCTTTTGCCCTACCTTTCCCCTCACGGAAATGTTCCCAGACTGTAGCCAAGCAGCCCATTGTTCAGTTACAGTTTTGCCTGCCAATCTTTAATTCCAATTTACTTGGGCCAGATCTGTTCTCACTCCATTGAGGTTGGCCCTCCCCAAATTAATTATCTTTACTCTGGATTGCTCCTTGTCCTTTTCCATAGTTACCTGTGTTTTCGGTGTCAGTGTGAGATGAAGTCTGAGTAGTATTTCAGGTGAGCTGCACAACACTGTACAGCTTGAAACCAAGAATTCCAATGTGTAATTACTGGCTCCGGAGAAAGTTAATGTTTAGTTCCCCAATTTCAGCCATTTCAGCCGCAATTGCAATGTGTTGCCTGTATCAACGCTTGCAACTAGGGCAGTGTTTGAAGATCTTTTTAATGTAGCTGACCAGTTTGTCAACTTTACCAAACTCATTTTCCATAGCTTACTGATGGGAGAATTTATGTGCATTACATGTAATATGAACAGCATTAGGCATTACACCTTGGAGCACAGATTTGAAAGATCTGATCATGTAGGTTGCATTGTCACTAATGAAAGCAGACAATTTGTTGAAATCTGTACTGTATTTTAAAACAGTTTTGATTATTGCTTGGGAAACTGTGGTGTAATTAACAGCTTTGAAGTGGACAAAGTCTATGAGCACTGTTGTTAGCTTTCCTGACTACACATCTGCGGCCTTACCAGACATAAAATTAAACAAAACATGCAGCACATCTTGCTCATCGGTGGATTCATCAGAAAGAATTGCAAAAGACTCACATGCGTTAATCTGAAACTTCATCTCTTCACGATATGTAGCAAAAACCTTCACTGGTAGCGCTGCCGTAGTTTGCTCGCACTTAGCAAGCAACCACCATTTTGCACATTATGTTGAATGAATACCCAGCTTTGGTGATCAAGTTTTTCCAATTGTATGTTGGCTCTTGCAAAAGCATCCACAAGTTCCGTTGTAATCAATTGATGATTTTCTGAGCTCTGTTGACTTCTTAAAAAGAGATGAAATCGTTGCTTGTTTACTGTGTGTTTGTTTTCCAGCAGTGTGGTGCCAGATGCTCTCTTTTTGCTGTGATGGCTTTCAGATGCTAAGTGGCACTGAATCGTTGCCTGCCATATATGAACCAACAAAACATTGCAGCTTGTACAAAACAGTATTCCACCATTGGCATGCAGAATTTGGCTTCCAAATTCTTTCACTCGATGTGCTGAGGTAATGGTTGTGACCATTTTTGATTTGCTCATTCTGGCATTCTCACATGTCTGCTAATACTTGAGACTGCTTCTTTCAAAACTGCACTGGAAGCACTCCCTCATCTACCAATCAATAAAACAGTTAAAGTTCACAAAATGGCTGATTTCACAGAGGACCTGCGATTTCATGGTCCATGATGCATTTTTCATGGCCGTGAATTTGGTAGGGCCCTTCCTACAAGGTACAGTAGCACAGCACTCACTCTTCTTTAGGTGAAGTCCTCAGAGAATTCACAGAAAAATAAATGTTAAGAGAGTTATGATGAAGTCTGGATAAAGTGTTCCAGCAAGTCTCCTGATGTGTGTCAAAACTTTTCTTCAGAGTGTCGTCAGTTGATCTCGATCTGCAAGTGAACAGTGAAAGCTGAGCATGGCTTTAAGTAGTGCTCGCAATCCTCACCAATGACTTCTTTACTCCTGTTCAGCTGATCACTGTTAGGACGGGTCAGTAATTGCTGCACTAGCCAGAAAAATGGCATGCAGCCTCTTTAATGAGTGTTAGGAGCCAATTAATTGGTGATCAAAAGCTTAACCTGCCTAGGGGCAGTTGTACCTAGCGCACACTTAAACTCCTTTATGATGATGGAATCTAGAGCTAAAAGCGGATTGACCAGGCGTTGCAGTTCAAGATCCCATCTTGGCCACCTTGGAGACTCTTCACGATTGGTGCTAAAGCTAGGAAAATAGCCCTCTAAGTTTTGGGTTTTAATTGCAGCTTACAGCCATGAAAAAGAATATTGATCTCAAATTATAAGTTTCCAGCATTTATACCAGTAATAAAATTGATTGATTTCTTCTAATCACCAGTCAGGAAAGAAATAATAAAAAAGATAATGATTACATTTGGAACAGGTTGAATGATTACAACAATAATTTATTTTAAAAAAGACAATGAAACTGGGTATTTGTCAGAAAAAAACTTTCATTTCTGGGCCACCAGCTTAAACCTAAACCTGACAAACATGACAAAGGATTTCTCCATTTGTAGCCAGATAAAGGTCAGAAGTGAAATGTATTTGGACAATCCCAGTCCCAGTGGATGGGAGTCCACAGCACAAACCTCCTTTCAAATTCACTATTAATTGGAGCTAATTAATTTGGCAACCTCACTCTGGGGCCACGAGGAAACAGTGAGTGTGGAAAAACAAATGTGCAGTAGGAATTCTCCTCTGAGCTAGGACTTCAGCACATTGTTTGCATATTGGTGGCTGGGGAACTCTGCAAATGTTTACAAATGTTCCATTCCCCAGTACTGTCATCCTTCATCTTGATGAGTGTATATGTTTTCATTCCCCACAAACCCCCAGCCTCCCCCCCCATAAAAAAAGGAAATCCAACATGCTGCACTGCCAATGATTATATTCTCTATAATATCCAAATATAAACACTTTAATTACTGAAGTGAAGGAATCAATTAAAGCTCAGGCAGGGACTACATAGACATTGCACAAACTTCTACTATTTCCTGTGTGAAAAAAACAGCTGTATTTCTTTGTCCAACATCTGTCACATTGTAGCTATACACTAAAATTATAACTGTTTAAAGAAACAACGGAATTTAGTTTATACAAGTATATGGAGGAAAAACTACCTAATGATTGGTAAAAACAAGAATTTAGACATCATAAACCAAAAATAAAGATTTTAGGAAAATAGAGTTTGTATACAGAATAATACTGAGCTTTAAAAACAGATTGGAAATGGTAGCAAGTTTAAAAAAAAAACAAATCACTAAGTCTGCACATGACAAAGGCTGATTTGAAAAAAAAGACAAATGCTATTTCAGGCTTGCAGAAACCATAGGGCAGTTTGGTCGGACCAAGCTTACCTTGACCATTGCTTGGGTCATTTTTGTATAGATCAGTTTTCCAATGGGGAAATGGAAACTTGAAGATAGGCCAAATTTTCACTTTGCTATTGAGCTGGAGAAAGAAGTAAACATTTTAGAGGTTCAGATCTGACCCAGATTGTTGGGAAGCCATTAGTTCATCCCAAATGCTTTCAGTGATTCATTTTTATGAATCTAGTACTGTATGCCTCTTTCCTCTCTATGACCTTAACTACTTAAAAGTAATGTTGTAAATCTTGTGTTTCATCGTTCTGTTCAGAATCAACAACAAGGAATTCAAAAGAACATTTCTACCCAAGTGTCACTTCCTCTCATAAAACATTGAAATTCTTTCATGTTTAAGAGGTTTTATTACCATATAGTTGTTTATGGGTTTTGTTCCCTTGTTAGTTCAATAAGGCACTGTAGAATTCTGGAACAAATTCAGCTATGTTAATCTTAATCAACATTAAAACTCCTTAAATGAGTAATTTTCTAAATATCTGGATAAATTATCTTGATGTGACCTTAGTCAAAAGAGTGCAAGAGTGTTGAATAGTTCATACTTAAGAGATGAATTATTGCTGAAGGATTGGTACTTCCTTTAGTTCAACCACAACACGGTTAATCAAATACCAATTCATTACAGCTTCGACAGTTGAATTTATGTCATGCACACAACAAAAAAAAATCCTCAAAGTTGCTTCACACAAAAGAAAAATCAAAGGAAGAAGGACCTGTGACAAATAGGAAGGGTAATTTTAACTGCCCAGTAGTTAGTCATTTATGACTTATTGGATTCTTGATTCTTGTCCATAGGTTTCTAATGACAGATTTTGAGAACTGCCACCAGTTCTTTCTCAACCAATCTAAACATTCAGTAGGAAAACATACCAAGACTCATTGAATTGTGTCTTGATCTGATTTTGCTGCATTTCACAAGCATGCATTTCAGACAGTCAAAAGTTACCAAAAATGAACTCATCAAGTATAAAGATGGAAGTGGTCTTGGTATCACTGTGAGTTAACAAACTGGTGATTAATCTCTGGATCACAGTCCAAATCCCATTGTAGACCAATTGAATGAAAGGCTCTGCAGATTGAATTTAATTCAGAAATTCAAATTCATTCAACTGACCAAAAATTGAACATAGCTGTAAAAAAGAACCCAGAAGAATACCTCATGTGGAAAAAGTAGGGTACTTTTCTTAGTCTGGGAAGCGTAAAGACTAATCTTTTCTATATTTGATCTGAGTGTGCTTGATGCAGACATGGGTACAAAAAGCAGAAGACTGTATAATTGTCTAGAATTGACACCCTTCTTAACTTCCTCCATTTTGGATACCATTCCCTTCCAGCAGCCAATCTTCATAGATAATGAATGTTGGTAGCCGATCCCATCATGGAAAGGAAGCAACACAGATGATCTCAATCCTGTTCTCACTCAACATTCACATATACAGTTCCAGGGTGACCAAAGTAGCTCCCTGCTGCTACCCTGGTTGAGGTAAACTAACCAGCACAAATCAACTCAAACATCTGGCGTTTATTGCTCAATAGCACACTGTCTTTACTAATTGGACATTTCAGCCTAGACATTGGATCACCCAGCACCTCTTTTACAGGCACAGAATGGTTTCCTAAGGATCCAATATGGTGGTGTTTGCTCATTCCACACCGGAAGTGTGCCACCTACCATACTGTTACAGCTTCTCTGTAGGTATCCAGAGCGTAAGCTTAGGATCCATGAATATGTCTGCCATAACTCCAGCAAAAGAATTGCAGAAACGCCAGAAAAATTTAGTAAATATTGTTGGTACATTTTTCTGGGATTTCTGTGGCTCTTCCGCTAGGCTTATAGTGGATGACTGGGAGAATCCCTGAGGATATTCAACCCCATTATTTGCAACCTAGGTATTCTCCAATAAGCAATATATCACAATCAAGGTTAAATGCTAGACTGCAGCAATGCTACCTCAATGCTCAATGTAGCAGAGAGTAAAATATGTTGGTTTCAGTTTGTGAGGGGTATGTATAGTATGGAAACTGCTATCAAGCCATTAATATGAGAAAAAATCCTTTAAAAAGTACAAACTGCAATGCCTATTGTATTGGAAAATCATATTCATATTTTTAATGTATTTCGCTGTTGATGCTTCAAGTAGAAGTCTTCAGCAGTATGAACATTTAAAGATGTTCTCTTACTTCACAAAGGCCAGGATTTTCTGAGCCCTTTGAGGTCAGGGTCAGAGGCAGGAAGGCTGGCAAAATGGCATGGGAAGGTGTTGGTGGCGTGCCCGACGCCTTCCTGTCACCATGCCATTTTGCCAGCGGTGGAAAAGGAGCCATATGGCCCACCTGCCAGGAGCCCAATCGAGCCACTTAAGTGGCCAATTGAGGGCCTTTTCCCACCTCTGCTGGCATTTTACCTGCTGTGGGGGACCCCGTGCCATGTGGGAAGACTGCCAACCCATAGAAGGATGGCAAAAGAAAAGGGATGACTTTTCATGTTCAAATATGTTCTGGAGAATTTAAATGACGTTTTATCAGGTTGTACCAATGAAACAATCAATCCCTCGCAGTGCTGTTACTGAATTGTATATATTCCACTATTTGTAGTGTCAAAACTATGTTGTATATGGTTTATATGAAATCTTCAAGTGACCAGTAATGGTCATATTTCATGGGACTTCACCAAATGTCTTTTTTTTATTTGTCTTTGTGATGTGGATGATGCTGACAAGGCTACATTTACGTATGTGATTGATTGTTTTAGAACTGAGTGGTTTGCCAGGTCACTTCACAAAGTATTGAGTCAGTCTTGTAGTATGGACTAAACTGGGTTAGGGTGACAAGTTTCCTTCCCTAGTGAACCATTTGTGATTTTACAAGCTTGCATTGGCTAAAGCTTAGTACCCCCTCATTAACACTAATGCACAAAAGTACTGCATCTTAATTCACAATTAGCCATTGTGCTAACACAAACACATAGAGCAAATTTATCTCCATTTGCAAACAACCTTTGAACATCTCTTGATTTTTTTTCAGGACATTAAGACTGTACAATTTAATTTGACAGGTGATTTAATATCTCCTGAATGAGGCAGTTGAGTAGTCCTTGGTACAAACCATAAGGAGCAAGAGAACCTTGTATTGAGTTCATATCATCCTGACAAAACAGAGGTTAAAGCATAAATTTCAGAAGCAGATGCATTTTTACCACTGGGATTCATGTTCAAATCCAGGCCAGACAGAATGAAAGTCATCTCCTCTGCTGACTGTCAGGTCATATAAGACATGGGTTTGGCCAGTTTCAGCTAGTCTGAGTTTGGCCAGTTTCAGTTCAGGTTCTGAATGAGTGTGGACTCACTGCACAAAACTATGCTAAATCTGGTACAAATAAAACACTTCAGTCAGATAAGCCATAAGGATATTTGGTGTGAAGAATGGAAATGACACATAGATGAGTAAAGGATGTTCCCTAAGGTTTGGGACTTACGTATACTGTTAGGGAAGACAAACCTATGAGAGTGTCTGATATTTACACTACAGGATGAATGCTCCTTTTCCAGCCAGTACTTGTATGCAGTGGGCAGCCACCCCATGGGTGCTGGGGGAAGGGAAATTGAGGTTAAGGTGGGGAGATGACAGTAGTCTTCAATGCTCCATTTTCCCTGTTAATTCCACTGCTATGCTTCCTGATTTGGAACATGTTAGTGGCAGAAAATTCAAGCAATCTGAAGTAATACTGCAAAATGGAAACTATTCCTATAGGAGTTAGTGAAGACGAATTTTCAAAACATTTAAATAATACTTAAGAAAAGTTGTCTTTCCTTTCTTAAAATTTATGTTTAATTAAATGGAGCTGGAATCCTTTTCAGATCTTATTTTCATAGGTTTGTTCTCCAAATTTTTCTGGCATGTCATGTCTATTTTCTTCTTATTTGCAAGAACACTGGCATTGTAAATATTCGAATGCAATGAAACCAGTATTCAGAACTGGGCTTAGACCATTTGGTGTGAGGCATTTATATAGCACCATTTAATGTAGAAAAATGTGTGAAAGTATTTCGCAGAGGTGGAAGGGAAAAAGTGGACACCAAGCCATAGAAGAAGAAATCAGGATGGTCATCAGAAGTGTGGTCAAAGAGGTGACATTTAAGGAGGGTCTTAAAGGAGGAGGGAAGTGAAGGGATTTGGGGATGGAATTCCAGAGTGTGGGGCCTCCAATGGAGCAAAATGAAGTAGCATGCAAAAAAGACTGGAGTGAAAGAATTGGAGAGTTTGGAGAGATGGGGGATCCATGTGCGGCACTAGTGGGTAAGTCACCCAGTCAATTTAACTGCCCACCCGCCCAAATTCTTCCCCAACAATAAGGCAATATCTGAACACAAGACCCTTACTAGGTTCAGAATTTTAAAATGCAATTTCAAAAATTAATGGCAAAATATTTAATCAGATGCCTTAGATTTTATTATATCTTGGCATTGCTGCTAAATATTAATAGAAGTACAGTTCATGAAATTAATGCAATTTGGCCCTATTCACTCCAGATGCTGTAATTTTATTGGTGGGAATGTTGCATTTCTGTAATGCATATTCATGAAATGCATGATCCCATTAATATGACTGAGCAAGCATCACAAAGGGCGGCACAGTGGCGCAGTGGTTAGCACCGCAGCCTCACAGCTCCAGTGACCCGGGTTCAATTCTGGGTACTGCCTGTGTGGAGTTTGTAAGTTCTCCCAGTGTCTGTGTGGGTTTCCTCCGGGTGCTGTGGGTTTCCTCCGGGTGCTCTGGTTTCCTCCCACATGCCAAAGACTTGCAGGTTGATAGGTAAATTGGCCATTAGCAATTGCCCCTAGTATAGGTAGGTGGTAGGGAGATATAGGGACAGGTGGAGATGTGGTAGGAATATGGAATTAGTGTAGGATTAGTATAAATGGGTGGTTGATGGTCAGCACAGACTCGGTGGGCCGAAGGGCCTGTTTCAGTGCTGTATCTCTAAACTAAATCGAATTTTACACCAGAGAGTCAGCTTGGCTCAGTCAGTAGTGTTTTGTTTCAGAATCAGAAGTTTGTGGGTTTAACTCCTTTGCAGGACTTTAGCAAATGACTCTCGGCTGACATTTCAGTAGGGTACTGAGGGAGTGCTGCATTGTTGGAGGTGCTAGTTTCATATGATATATTAAACTGAAGTTCCAATGTCTCTTCAGGTGGATGTGTGGCACTATTTGAAGAAGAGCAGGGAGTTCTTCTGGTGTTGGCCAAAAACACAACTGGTCATTCATTTTATTTACAGTTTGTGGGACCTTGGTGGTGTGTAAATTGCCTGCCGCATTTGGCTACTTAAATGTGACAATGCTTTGAAAATAGTTCATTGATATATGAAGTACTTTGAGACATCCTGAGGACATGGTGACTTGTTATATAAATGAAAGTTCTTCCTATATTATGTTGGACGTACAAGCAGTTTTTGCCAAAAAATATACTCGATTCATAAAATTTGTAGAAGTATGTTACATAACCATTCAAATTTGACATTATAGAAAATGCAATATAGCTGCTTTGCAAAATGAAAGCTGTAAGTTTACCAGCAGTTGATAGCCAATGGAAGGATGTGGAAACATGTTCACTTTTTCTGCATGTTAAGTTTTTAAGTACAGCTGCTCTGTCAAAAGGAGACAGGAGTGCTGTCATGGAGCAAGGAGCAAGATGGAAAGTAGGATAATTTATCTTGAACTGTGGTAATAAAGCCTCTTTGGTCACCTAAGAACACCAATAACAAAAGCTTGGGTACAGGTCATCGCAGAATGTGTTGTGGTAAAGGAAAAGGGAGAAAGCAAGACAGCTTAAAAAATATGAACAACTTGCTTTTATATAGCCCCTTAACATGGTAAAATATCCCAGCGCACTTCACAGGAGTTTTATCAAACAAAATTTGTCACTGAGCCACATAAGGAGATGTTGGGACAGATAACCAAAAGCTTGGGCAAAGAGGTAGCTTTTAGGGAGTGCCTTAAAGGAGGAAAGTGAGGTAGAGAGGCTTAGGGGTGGAATTCCAGAGCTGAGGGCCTTGGCAACTGAAAGTATGGCAGCCAATGGTAGAGCGATTAAAATCAGGGATGCGTAAGAGGCCAGAATTAGAGGTGTGCAGATATCTGAAGGTTGTAGGGCTGGAGGAGATTACAGAGGTAGGGAGAGGAGAGGCCATGGAGGGATTTGAAAACAAGGATAAGAATTTTAAAATCGAGGTGTTGCTCAACCGGGAGCCAATGTAGGTCAGTGAGCAGAATGATGATGGGTGAACGGAACTTGGTGCGAGTTAGGATACAGGCAGCAGAGTTTAAAGAAACAAAGATGTTGTAATATGAACTAATGTCTTTGGTCCAGAACCTCCTCAGACCTGGTCCCACTCTGCCACTGTCATTTCACAGGAAGTGTGTCTGAAATTCCATTTATACTTGTTTCTGACAAATTTACAGCAGCAGATTGGGGGCAACATAGAAGAAATTCCTTCCCTTAGCTGTGATGGATTTACAGGAAGGGATGACATAAGATTAGGATCAGCTGCTTGTGGTCACAAACAAGTTGGATGCCAAGGGTGTGGCATCCCTTTAGGAACACAGGAGCAGGAATAGGCCATTCAGCCCATCGAGCCTGCTCCACCATTCAATACGAAAATGGCTGATCATCCTCGTCAATGCCTTTGTCCCACACTATCCCCATATCGCTTTATGTCCTTGGTATTTAGAAATCTGTCAATCTCTATGTTAAACATACTCAATGACTGAGCTTCCACAGCCCTCTGGGGTAGAGAATTCCAAAAGATTCACAACCCTCTGAGTAAAGAAATTTCTCCTCATTTCTATCCTAAGTGGCTTCCCCCTTATTTTGAAATTGGGTCCCTTGGTTCTAAACTCCCCAACCAGGGGAAACATCTTACCTGCATCTACCCTGTCTATCCCTTTAAGTATTTTGTAGGTTTCAATGAGATCACCTCTCATTCTTCAAAACTCTAGAGAATACAGGCCCAGTTTCCCCAATCTCTCTTCACAGGACAGTCCCGCCATCCCGGGAACAAGTCTAGTGATGGCTGGGAGATGATTGGGAGACAGTAAGGCAATGTAGATGTAGATTTTACCCAGGACCATGGGGAAGCCTGCCATATCCATTGGGAAAGAGATGTAACTGTTCCTTTGGGCATAGCAAGCCTCAGTGACCTATCTGATAAATGGTGAACTGCAAACTAGGAGATATTGGTCATGCCACCTACTGCAGCCCAGAAGGAGCCAGCTCATAAAAGTTAAAGGCTACTGTTATGTTGACCACCACAGGCCGTGCTGCCTATGCCCTGGTGTGGGGTGTGGCTGCAGCAGGCAACATAGCTTGGTGACAGCTTCTTTAGTGAAGCAAAGGTCCCAGAGGCAGTACTCCTTAGAGATGTTAAGGATGCAGAAGTGCTCCTTGACAACTCGCTGTGAGAATGAGCTCCTGTGCATTGGCCTCCCCTGCCTTCTCCTTCCAATGGCATCTGCTGTCTCCAAACCACTTCACTGCTCCCTCTCGTCCTCCAGCCTCAAAGGCAGATCTACTCGACAACAGATGACTGTAGAGAAAATGGCCTGCATTTTCAATGCAGAGTTGGGCACCCAATGCCTGGATCATTTCTGGGTCCCAACCCCGGTTGAAAATCCAGATCATCTGCAGTGACGCGATACGATTTTCAAATGCAAAGGACCTAATTGGTCAGGGGGCGAGTCCAGCACCCAATTAGAGGTGCCAGGAGTGGCCTGGAAGCAGAAGGCAGTAACAGCAGACCTTTGAAAAGGTGAATGGCAGCAATGACTGGGTTTGCCATTCACCTTCTGAGATGGAGCAGCAGGATGTTCAGAGGGCCAGCGCTGGCATGGGCAGGCATCCACTGGCAGCACCAAAGTTCTCCGATGCCCCCCTTGAGGCTTTAACCCGTGGAGCGACAGACAGAGAGAACTTGTTCCCTGCGACTGGAAGAAGAAACGAGCCTAGAGACACAAAGAGGGCCTGGATGGAGGTAGCGACAGAGGTCAGCGGCTGAGGAGTGACCAGAAAGACATTGGCCCAGTGCAGGAAAAGAATCAATGAACTGGTAAGGTCTGGAAAGGTGAGTGGTAAGCGGCACCTGGGTGACAGGTCTCCAACTCTGTATACACCAGCGTGCAGACGTGCTGAGCAGACGGAGTAACCATAGTTCTGCCTAAAATTGTTCAATCAAGTGCCCAGTTGCATCACTGAAATGTGAGCAACCCTCACATATGGGCACAATTGAGCAGGGGGCATCACTCAGGAGCGCGACAATATCAATGTGTGAATGTCAAGCTGGAATAGGTGAGGGAGGACAGTCTGCTCAGAAATTATTCTCTCTTCATCCTGCAGGATAAGAGAGCAGACAACATCTGGGAAGTCTTGGATGGGTGATGCTGTGCCAGACCTCCACACCCTGACCCCGATGGAGGAGACGGTGCTGGAAATTGTGAGGGTGCCATCACATCAGGCTGTGGGCAATGGCGAGATGGGAAGCCATGAACAGCAGGATCATTTGATAGCTCTATCTTCAGATGAAGGACATGGGGGAAACTCCTGTCCAATGTGCACTGTAGCTTTTCAACCGCCCTCACCTATGGGGCTGGTTGTGCTGAGGGATCCACTAAGTAGCTCGAGTTCTCGTCATGACCTTCTTATGTTTCCCATAGGGCCAGAAGTGAACTGGGAGCAGTGTGTTCCAGCACAGTTGTCATTGGCCTCCATAGGTGGGGGGGCAGGAGATGTTCCAGAGCCTGCACGGTCATATCATTCTTCTGCATCTTCCACCAGCGCAGACACACTGTCTCTGTCTGGCTTAGAACAGGGAGCACTGGGTGAGCAGTATGTGAGTGGGAGGAGTAATGTGGGGCAGAGTCAGCTGTGGGCGGTCTCCCTCAGAGGACTGAAGACGAACACAGCCACGCTCCGCTAGGCGAAGATGCTGGGCCTCAGGTGGCACACACAGGGAGGGGTTTTCTGGAGCATCAGAGGCAGATGAGTTCCTGAATATCAGAGATCCCTGAGGAATGGCAGAGCCATGGGCAGACAATGGAGGAGTCCGTGCAACGCATGTGCACCATTGTGCCTCAGGGATTTAAGCACATGAGCTCCTCCATTGAGAGTGTGGCCAACCTCTTGGAGAGCCATATGCAGCATCACTCTGAGTGGATGCAGGGACAGTGCGCTGATATGCACAGGAAGACTCTGTGTAGCATGGAATGCTCAGTGTCGCTGATGGAGCAGCTTGGAGTGGATGTCAGCTGCGCCCCAACCGATGGGTTCATCCAGCATGCAGGAGTGCCATGAAAGGGCTAAGGACGTGGAAGAGGCTGATAAGGGGGGGTACCGGCATCATCCCTCGCCTCCTTGGCCACTCTGACTCAAGAACCATCCATGCTGCAAGTCCCTGTGACAGAGACTGCCCCGGCAAGGTCACAGGTGCACCAGCCTGTGGAGAACTCCTCAGGCACACCTCCACAATGAGGAAGAAAGCCATGGGCATCTCAGTCATCTGCAGAGACAATGGAGCAGGCTGCCTCACCCTCATCCTCAGCCACAGGAGAGAACCTGGTTGAGAAGCTGAGTATTATTCTCCACTTCTTAAGCTTGCTGAACAGTGCATCCATTAGCCCTCCTGACTCTCTGCTGTGTTCAAGACAGCTGCACCCTGACGTGTCCCAAACACTGCATTTTCCCTGTGCCTCCCAGTTGAAAATTTCAAACTGCTCCTCTGAAGCCTTTTAATGAGCTCAACAAATGTACTCAACAACCAGATAATTGGAAGCATGCAGGTTTCCGTCTACTCCCTCCTGCCCTCCCTTTGAAAATTGCATCGCATTGTACAGGCGTCAGGCTCCAGGGATCCCTTCCAGGAACATGATCTTCTATGTGCGCCTGCACCCGCATGCACCCCCACGGGCAATTGAAAATCAAGCCCAATGTTTTGAATGCAGACAGCGCCGGAAGATATTCCTTAGCAGAAGTCTAAAATCGGTTGTAGAAGACAGAAAATAGCCAAAAAATGAACCAGCAGCCTAAAAGGACAAACCAGCAACAAACCCGGAGACAGTGAATGAGCCCTCTAAGTAACACTGTTGCAGGGTCCTTACTACCTGTTTGCACCATGAAGCACTGAATGAGTTTATCACATGGCAAGTTAGGCACTCAGGCAGACTGATTTCCCAAAAGGTCCTAAACAAGCAAAATGCATTCGATGCAGAATGAACACGTGCACATCACCTGCCATATTGATCTCTTTAGCTACCTGTAAAATGGGTGCAATCAAACTTCAAGGCTAATTCTACACAGCTAAATCCTACTCATTATTACAAAAATTAGATATTTTTGTCTAAGCTTTCAGTGGCTGTCTTTTTAAAACCCAGTCAACGGGCTTCTGGAGTTCAAAAGAAAGCTCAATCTAAAGAAGCCAAATGTCAGTGGGGCCCAACATCCAGGCATAAGTGCCAGGATGTGTCCTATGACAAGAGATTGAGTAGACTAGGCCTATATTCCCTGGTGTTTAGAAGAATGAGAGGTGATCCAATTGAAACATATAAAATTCTTAAGGGGATTGACAGGGTAGATGCTGTGAAGATGTTTCCTAGCTCAAGAATCTAGAGCGAGGGATCACAGTCTCAGAATAAGGGTTCAGTCATTTAGGACTGAGATGAGGAGAAATTTCTTCACTCAGAGGGTTGTGAATCTTTGAAATTCACTACTCCAGAGAGCTGTGGATGCTCTGTTGTTGAGAAAATCAGGACAGAGATCAACAGATTTTTGGATACTAAGGGAATTAAGAGGTATTGCAGCAATACAGGAAAGTGGAATTGAGGTAGAAAATCAGCCATGATCTTGTTGAATGGAGAGCAGACTCGAAGGACCAAATGGCCAACTCCAATCCTATTTCTTATGTTCTTATGCAATGCTGACCCTGCCAAAGCAAGTGGGGTCAGCGGGAGCTTACTTCTTTTAATTATGCCTGGCGATGCCCAGATCATTAGAGACACATCTTGGGTGTCTGCCACTAGGGGAGCCAGGAATCCAAGCATAAGCTGTCCACCCATCCATGCGGCCTTGCATGTCAGTGTTTGGGGCAGGCAGCAACTTCAAAAGAGCTCCATGGAAACTGAACTGTTTTAACAGAAGGCTGAGACCTCATTTTGTCCCTCCCACCAGACTCCTGCTGAAATTACTCTGCGGGTTCTCCGGAAATGTTCAGTCCCAGTATATTTTATCAAGCCTATCTGGAGGCAGTGTTGTCATGTTTGTTGTTATAGTCCCCCTGGTAACAGTCTTAAGAGAGGCATATCACATAATTCTCTTGTATATACAGAAATCATCGCTGTTAGACTAACAGTTCCCTTTTGAATTTGAGGAGCCAGTTTTCATAATCCATGAAATTCCAGTAAATCTTTTCAAAGATATAAAATGACATATCTGTTCTCTTCAATATGAGAGTTAATAATTTGAAAATCCCACAAGAGAGAGAATTCTGAAATCTCTGAAAAGAAATGAGAAGATATTTTGGAAAGCATGGACAGATTGAAATTCCTGATAGCCAAAAGAAGCAAATTTTTCAGTTGTGCAGAATTGTTGCTCATTTTCGGCATTGCA
Organism: Heterodontus francisci; assembly: GCF_036365525.1. Lineage (NCBI taxonomy): Eukaryota > Metazoa > Chordata > Chondrichthyes > Heterodontiformes > Heterodontidae > Heterodontus > Heterodontus francisci. Next base: position 56,551,287 of record NC_090379.1, read on the forward strand.
GGATTTCTTCCCATCACGGAAAATCATTCAGGGCCCTGGTCAATCTTCTAGCCATTGAATTACTGAGGTGTGCTCTGCCAGGGAATCCTGTTGAAATGAATTCAAAGTTTTGTTGCCTTGAGGCAGGCCACACTTTAGACTGTGGGCAGCATCTATGCTGCCTATGAAATGGATAATGATTTTCAACTTACCTTTTGGATCTGCTCACTCTGTCACTCTAAGAGCATTCAAACAAGCCCTACCATTCTGCAAACAGTCCTGGTCCCTCCCAATGACCTTAGAACATTGGATGATAATAACAACTACTTATATAGCGCCTTTAACATAATTAAATATCCCTGTAATGAGTTATTTTTGTTGTCTGATGCAACATAAATGAGATGCATGGAATCCAGTTGATTCAAGATCTCAAACATGTTTATTTACAGCTATACTATTATACACAGTACAGAGCTAACTATTTACAAGCGAGCGAGCTCACCACTGGTATCAGACCCACCGGCCGTCCATGTCTCCGCTTTAAAGACATCTGCAAACGCGACATGAAGTCCTGTGACATTGATCACAAGTCGTGGGAGTCAGTTGCCAGTGATCACCAGAGCTGGCGGGCAGCCATATAGGTGGAGACATCCCTCTTCTTTCCAAAGATAAGTCTCGTATGCTAAAAGTAAAAACACATAAAATTAGATAACATCAAAATTATTTACACATGGATAGAGATTATGGAATTGACATTAAGAATTGACAGAGGCTTAAGAGTCCACATATCGTTTCGATGGTTTGACAACTCTTGCTCACAGAATTTGCATCTCAACTGTTACTGTTTTTTCTCAGGTTTCTCCCTTTCTGCATTCAGTTTCTGTTGCTCTGCCTTCAGCCTGCTAATATACTCTGTTGCTTTTCTCATGATGACCACTTTTGAGGCCATATCATTCTTGGAGAGTTCCGGCACCTCATCTCGAAGATCCAATAGACAATGCTCCAATTCATTCCTCCTCTGCCTCCTCAGGACATTGTGTGTCCTTCACCTCTCCTCATCCTCCACGTCTGAAGGCCTGGGGCTCAAGGTCAAGGACTTGTTGGGGGAAGAGTACTGTGCCTCATGGTGGTACCTGTCCATTCTGGCTCGTTGTGGTGCTGCAGTTCTCTAGGGAGCAGAAGTGAAGGCGTGGCATAGTTGTGCTGTTGCTGGGTTTCCAGACTGCATCGTCTGATGCTGGCCAGAGTCTGCGAACAGGTTCCAGTCCTTGGAGATTTCCCCTTGGCAATGCTCTCATGGATAGTTATGATGTTGAGGTCCTTACACGCTGGTAGTCCTGCCACTGCTGGTCCGCTCATGGTCACAAAGTAGAATATTTGTAGTTTCCATGCCGACTTGCCACATATCTGCATTGCATTGTTAGTGTGCCACTGCAAGGGATGGGTGAGCTGTTGTATGCAGATAACGTGACAGTTCGCGGTTATTTCATTGATTTCCAACGACTCCAGTACATATCTTTCAGGATTCGGACTAGTAGGATATTGGCAATAGCATTGGTGTCAATCTTGACCTTGAGTGTATGTTTGCCAGCTTTCTTTTGAGCACATGATGTTAATAGTGGTGAAAGCTTCCAGTTGTTTGACTTCATCGACATGATGGTGTTACGACCAGGTGAGAAAGAAGTCTAGGGTTCCCCTTCAGCCTTCACCTAGTCTTACTGTAACAAGGTTTAATTTTAAACGCACTGTGTTTTGAGCTTCCCCTTGGTGAATCCTTGTTCACTGCTTTCTAATTATAAGGCAAACAAACCAGCACAAACAGGCTTTCTTAGATTTAAAGAAGAAAAGTTGAAATTTATTAAACTTAAACTTAAACTCAAATTCGGTTAATGCCTACGGATACATGGCGCACCCACGCTAGCATGAGCACACGATACACACATGCAGATAGAGACAGAAAGAAAACAGAAGAAATAAAGTGGAAATGTTTGAGGCAATATCTGAGGGGGTTTTTTGTGTTACGGTTCTTAGAACTCACTGTAGTGTCCTTTATTGTAGGTAGATCTTGCTTTTCGTTGGGGCCCAGTATTCTTTTAAAACCTTGATTGCTGTAGGAGACTTTTCTCTCCTGGGGTTCATGTGTCTTCAATGGATTCAGAGGCTTGTGAGAAAGAGATGGGAGCAGGCAGACAGGAGAGGCTATGGCGAGCCAGCCAGTAGAGACCTTCTCAGTCCAGGAGCATTTTCCTTTCTGCCCAAACTGTTTGTACATATTCAGTAAACTCAGATTGCCCAGCTGGTTAGTCATGTGACTAGCTGGTTTGACCACGTCCGTTTGTGTATTCCGCCATCTTAGCAGTCAACCTGGAATGCGAGCTCCTCCACCTTCAACATCTGGTGATCAAAAGTCCATTGTGGGTTGAATGTGTCAGGGAATGGTCCTGTGTCCTTCCAAACACTGTTTGTTAATATGCCACGGCTGATCTGTTTAACACGTGCTTCACTCCAGTAACATGAAAAAATTTATGTGCCTCATTCTTGGCAGGTGGTGGCCTAGCATGACAATGGGTTGAATTTTATGGGCCCTGCACATTGCGGCGGCACGCTTTGAACTCATTTCAATGGAGAGCGCGGAGCAGCCTCTGCGTCCCGGGTATCCGGCGCCAACATGCACGGACTGGCGCCATTTTTAAAGGCCTTCAACCGCTTTAAGTTCATTAAAATTTTTAAAGGTGCTGGCGCCCAGATGTAATAAACAAAATGTCAGAAACACTTTCAATCACCATTCCAACCTTCCCCCGTACTGAGTTATCAATTCATAAAATAATCAATTCTCACCGAAAAAGCAATTTGTAAAATAATGAACTTTAACCCCCCCACCTTCAGAACATTTGACCTTCAACCCCTTCCCAACATCTCCACAACCAATAGAAAAGGTTTTCCATGCCACCACCCCCCCACCCCCCACCGCCGCCCAGATAATTTCACTCCTCGCCGCTCCCCACCTGTGTCTCGCCTCAGAACTCCGTACGCAGTTTCAAAGGCGCGCAGGCTATGGCCGTAAAATAGGCATGGGATGGCCGCCAGGACCAGTTAAGTTAATTAGCATTTGTTTTTGTCTTGTCTTGTCTCAGGTCTGTTTCACCGTAGACTTGGTGTATTGGCTTGCATTTATGCCGGTCTCTGGAGCTCTCCTTGTTGCTGTTGCCCTCTTTCTGAGCCTGTTGTCTGTTTGTCTGCACCCTACTGTGACTTCTGACTGCGTCTTCAGAGCCAGATTTCTTGCATAGGCAGACCCAGTGTCCTTTTGCACCGCACGCCTTGCACAGGTCTTGAAATGCAGGGCAACGTTGCGGTGAGTGGGACCAACCAGACTTAGCACACAGCTTGCTTGCACTTTACAACCTAGTTATCATGCCTAATGGTTGCAGATGCTGTTGTCCAGCTACAATGGCTTTGTACTTCCTGCCATCCTGCAGCTGTGAAGCAATGCTGTGACTCTTCTTTTTCCCCAAGAGGTCTTTCTGAAATGCTCCAATGGTGTTGTTACAATCACCAGCTCCATTAGTCATTTTTCTATCTTAGCTTCTGAGAAATCGTATTTGTTGCCCTTACTGCGGCATCTACTGACAAACTGGTCTATTGATTCCTGTGGCTGTTGCTTGTAGGACATCAATTTTATTTTATTCATTCATGGGATGTGGGCATCGCTGGCTTGGACAGAATTTATTGCCCATCCCTAATTGCCCTTGAGAAGGTGGTAGTGAGCCACCTTCTAGAATCATTGCAGTCCGTGTGGGGTAGGTAGACCCACAGTGCTGTTAGGAAGAGAATTCCAGGATTTTGACCCAGCGATGAATTCAGCAATGGTAAATTCTAAAATTCACTCAAAATCGGAGTTGATCTTCTAGCATTTTCCATCTCTCTGTGGGATATTTCTGGTCCTCTTCAGATAAGCCTGAGGTATTGATTCTGTGTAATCCCTCATTTCCAACTGCAATTAGTATTTTTACAGCCTATTCCTCTGGTTCTACAGTTACTTTGTCTCTAAAGCATAATTGCATTCTCTGTTTGAAAAGCTGGAAGTCGAATAGGATATTCGTGGCCTTCCAGTTCAAGCTGGGAACTTTGCCATCCATATTTCTGCTGTTCTTTTGCTTTAAGATGTGCTCTAAGACTTGTTCTATGACTCTGTACCGCTTTCCCTTAAAAGAAACTCTCTTGGCTGCTTTGATTGACAGCAGGAGGTGTTTAGCAATGCGTGTCTGTTTATCTAGCTTCCAGTCTGTCTGTTTATATAGCTATGCAATAGGCATTTGAAGTGTTTCTTTTCTCTGCTAGAGTTTATTTATATAGCCATTCAAAAGGCAATTCTTCACATTTGAGTAATTTTTATGGCTTTTTTATGGCTGAGTGAATGAAAGGTTTTCACGCTCAAGTGGTTTAATGATTTTCTTTAAGCTTTAGCTGTGAGCTGCGTGAATGGCGGATTCCCTTGCTTTTTGCTGTTGGGCGCCTCCTGTAATGGCACAGACTTTGATCAGCCTGGGAGGGGAGCCTTTGAAAGCAATTGATCAGCCTGAGAGAGGAATATGGTTTTCCCTGTTTTTTCTTTGATTGAACCTTTAAAAAGATCAGCTTTGCAAGCACCTCAAAGCTTTTTTTCAATGGAGATTCCTGGACCATCAGGACAATGACTCACCCAATCGCAGATATTGATTTGCTGCCTGTCTTTCAGTGCTCTGTCTTCTACAGCTTGAAGTACACATTTTCTTCTTTCCCTGTTTGGGCCAGTATTTATTTTTAACTTTCTCTCTTTTAGCTGTAGGAAGATAGTTTTTAAAGCTGTTTTCCCTGTGGTCTTCAATCTTAGATTCTGGCCAGAATTTTACACGCTCCCCAAAGAGCGGAAAGGTGGCATGGAGGGCATAAAATGGAGTGGGAGGCTCAGGGGTCCCTTCCCAACCCACTCCTGCCTCCGCCTTCATTTTACCCGGGATGACAGTGATGTAAACTGGCCTGCCTGCTGCAAGCCAAGCAAGGCCCTTAAGTGGCCAGTTAACGGCCACTTAAGGACCTCCAACTGCCACCACGGGGATTTTACCTTCAGCCGGTCGGGCGGCCCAGGCCTGAGAAAAGCCGCGTGACAAAAGCAGGCAGCTTTCTGACAGCCAGGGGTGGGGGGCGTGTGGGGTTGTGGGGGGTGGGGGGGGGTACCCTCATGATCAGGCACCCTGTGCCAAATAGAGAGCTGCTCCTGATGCCCTAACCACCCCCAACACCCAACACGACCCCCCCGCCCCCCCAATCAATTACCCTTGCCTCGCCGGGGCCTGAATGAACAGCCCCGGCGAGGCCCCAAAAACCTACCTTCTCCTGGGGCTGTCCTTCCTCTTCAGTCATCAGCTGGGTTGCAGTCCCAGCAGTGGCCATCGCTCCCAGTAGCGCTGCTGGGACTAAGAGCTGCCAGCCCGCTGATTGGCCGGCAGCTTCATTAGGCGGGACTTCCTGCCTCAATGAGGTGGAAGTCCCGCCTCAGACCAATTAAGGGCCTGGGGGCTGTAAAATGCAGTCTGGATTCCCAGGTCAGGCGGAGGCGGGATCGCCACCGAATTTTCAGTCGGTGGATGGCTCCCGTCCAACGAAAGTAAAATTCCGGCCTCTGTCTTCTCACCACAGCTGTTACCATATAATGAGTTCTTTTTATGTTGTCTGATACAACATAGATGAAATGTGCGGAGTCCAGTTGGTTGAAGATCTCAAACAGGTTTATTTACAGCTACACTGTTATACACAGTACAGAACTAACTATTTACAGGAGCTGCCTCTAGGTGTTACAGTTACAGTGTGACTCCAGCTTGTAGTCACATGACTGCATCCTGGTACTTAGCTTATTAGCATACTACGATCTTAAAGGGACATCACTTTTAAAGGCAATCATACAACAGTCCTAAGGTGTTTTACAGGAGCATTATAAGACAAAATGTGACACCAAACTACATAAGGGAATGCCTGGGCCCAATAGGTGTCTCTTGTGCCCAGTATTCCAGTAAAAAGAAGAGTCTAAAATTGTTAGTGGATGTATTTCTCTCATTTACACGCTGTTTTAATATTCTGTCCGTGTGTGGGTGGGTCTGCTAAACAATGCTAGTCCCAGGGAGGGGTAAATGTGTGGGGGTGGTGGGGCGAGGCTGAGGGAGAGGTGCAGTGAAGTACTTTCCTGAACTGCCACCAAGATCTACTAAAAAAAAATAAGCTTATGGGAAATCTTGGGCATTGTGTGTTACTGAAAAGTTATTTACAAAATTTTAACTTCGCTTTTACAGTTAGAAACATAGAAGCATAGAAAATAGGAGCAGGAGTCGGCCATTCGGCCCTTCGAGCCTGCACCGTCATTCAATACGATCATGGCTGATCATCCAAACTCATTACCCTGTTCCCGCTTTCTCCCCGTATTCATTGATCCTTTTATCCCTGAGAACTATATCTAAAATTGACTTTTGCTATTTTGCCTTCTCAAAGTTAGATAACACATTCTGCTGTAAATATAGAATTGCATTATCGCTGTCAAATTATTCTGTTGTTCATCATTTGTGTAATACATTTCCTTTGTGTTTTAAACTTTAATTAATATTTGATATGAATGCTTTACTGATTTTGAATACTGGAAGGTGGATCTATTGAAGCATGAGATAGTTTAGTACCTCAAAGCAATTACCAAATAGAATTTCTGTTGATTGTCACAGGTACAATAGCAAAAGCTCATTGAGATCTGAATAAGAGCATAAGGTTTAGGGAGTTGAGACTCATCCTTGAGAGTTATCAAAGGTATAAGAGCTTTTACATTCTGTCATGAGAGATTTTTTAACTAAGAGGTCTGTGTGCCTTTAAGACTGAGAAAAAAGGACTTTCTATGAACACTGAATGCTGACTTGGTGTTTGAAGTGTGCAGGCTGTAAACTTGCATCTAAGCAACAGGAAGATTCATGACCGTCTTGTGACTTGGTTGTTGCAAGGTTTCAGTTTCAGCTTTGCAGAGTAAAACAGACCAGGGAGCTGGGAGCAGCTGGCAGTGAGCTGGCTGGGACCTGTGATTTGCTGATAGACCATAGAAAAGACCCACTCTCTCTGGAAAAGAAGCTTTTCATCTCTTAGAAAGAAATTCTATGTTTAAGGTGTGGTTTTGAACAGCCTGAAGAGAGAAAAAAGACCCAGGAAAAGAGGAGTTGCTACACTCTGTAGATGAACAATGCTTTGAAGAAAGGAAGCCTTGTGTTTCAGGTGTGGCAGATTGCTGTTGCCTCCTGTCTCAAGAATCCCTGGCTCAAGAGTGAGTCCTGTTGTCTTTTTTTTTGGGAGATCCTGAAATCTCAAGAAAGTTTCTACTGTTAGACTGCTACTTTAAAATGTAAGTTGACTTGTTGCTACACCTTTTTGCTGAAAGATCTGTGTGACATCTGCTGCAGAATTGCCTTGAATGCCTACCCATCACACACTGTTCATCAATCTCACCTGGAGCGCATTGAGTGGCATCTGAATATTCAACTCTGGGACACCTCACCAATCTGGAAATATCCTCCCTGAAGTTACCCAGTTATTTTATTATTCCTAAGAGACAGTTCTATTTAAATCATCCTTTTTATCACCGGTTAACCATTGATTTTAGAATGTATGTGTGTGCATGAGGGTTAGGAAGAAAAAGAAGTTATAAAATCTTTTCATACAGATGGATTTATTTCATTATCATTTAAAATTTGGTTTATTAATAAATAGTTAATTTTGTTGTTGTTTAAAGAAACCTGGTTTTGGCGTGCTTTATTCTGAGGGATAAATAATGTGTTTAATTTGGCTATTTTTACGGTAGGTGGGAAACTTTACTAATATGCTGTGACCTGTGGAGTAGTGGGACTGAATTAACAGTGCATTACTCCCACCTTGGTCGTAACAATTCTATGATCCCTTGAGTAATTTGCCAATTTCGATCCCCGTAGAAGCACACGGAATTGCTTAAAATGAATAGAGGATTCTGCTTTTTATGTATTCAAATACAGATATTACAAAGATAGTCTTTTTCTGATGAAGGAACAGAGTCAATGGTATGGGAAATGTACACTGCAACAAACTCTCCACATTTTATTTTCGCACAAGAAGAACTAGGCGGGACTGGTGCTAATTGGAATCTGTAATCAATTAGAAGGTCACAAGTAACTGGAATGTGATATTAATGTAGAAGAAACATGATTCGCATGGTTTGGTTAGTTTGAACAAGTTTGCATTAAGTAGCTCCAGACTGAACATTTTGCAGGAAAAACTCAATTTGTACTCCTCCTGGGCTCACAAAAATATTCTGACCCAGTGCCTGCATGGTCAAAGCCCCCATCTCCAGGATTGACTCTCCCTCCTTGACCTGACCTGCTGTCTGTCTCCACATGAGAGCCACCCAGGTCCCTGCCCTCCATTAGGCTGCAGCGGGATGCCCATTTGGCATTTAAATGAAAGCTGAAGCTGAAGTTGACTCAAGCCTCAGGCTGCCATGAATTGGCTCATGGAGCAGTTGCTCTGCTGACTCCATGTCCATTTTGGGCTCATGTTGAATTTCTCCCCCATCGTATTGCTCCTGTTAACATTTTGCCAAAAGTAATTCTGAACTCTGGGAGAGATGCAACAGTGATTCCACGTTCATTTAAAAGGAGAAGCATCAGTAGCAAACCAATAGAGATCAAGAACATTGCCAGTTTAATGCCTGGTCTCTGCCGAGTTAACTGATCCAAACCTGGACTTTGAGACTTGCAGTACTATTGGGTCAACACTTCTGAATTAGGAAAGAGGAGGAGGGGAACATTCAGCAGGATTCCCAGTCTTATTCCTGCAGGAATTATGTGTGTACAAATGTTGGATAAGGACAGAATCAAACTCAGCTGTGCTGACTGCCTTCTTAACCAGCCCCCATCTAAAATAAACAGTATTGAATACTCTGCTTGTACACCCAGTCAAGGCACACACAGTATTGGGACCTAAGTAAGGTGCCAGAAACCATCAGTGCTCAAGTAGGCATATTGCAGGGAGAACTCTGTACTTTCAGGCATTGGGTGGAGGAGGGAGGGAGGGAAGGGGGAGAAAAGAAGAAAAATTTGGTGAAACACAAAATTAATTTGGTCAACAAATACTTAATTATGAAACATTCTGTACTCCCAGTAGATTTCTGCACATTTTTTTTTAAATATTTAGCTAAGGAATTATAGAAGGCACACATTAGTTTTGGATACCTGGAGAAAGTAAAGACTGGCAGTGCAGAAACAGTTAAAATGGTTGCTGTAGCCAAAAATGTGTACAACTAAGTGGTTACTCGACATGCCATATGTTACATTGTCACAGGACATGATGTAACTAACTGCATGATAATCAGTTATCACAGATGAATAAACACACTGGACAGAGAAAAGCATTTCTCTCATATTAAATAATTAACACAGAGAAAAATGTTTGGGCTATAAAATCCAGTTTTCAAACAATCAGTTTTCTTGAAAAGATTTATGAAACCCCAATAGTACAATTTTTGCTTCCTGTACTATTATTGCACTTGTGGAAAACATAAGCTTTGCAACAGCTTCCCAGTGCATTAAATTAACCTCACCACACACATGAGCTGCTGCTAATAATATTAAGCTGTGGTTATAATCTGTATGGTAATCTAATTATGCATGTTTTACATAACCTTTCCTAGGAGGTTTAGACATCACTCGCCATACTATCAGCAAATGCCACCATTACCTGGACATACACTTTGAGCATAAAGTGTTTAACTAGAATCCAAAAAACCCACCTAATCTACATGTCAAATTCACCCCACTTCCCAAATCAGTTGAAAATATTTCACTATTTTGTGCACATAGGTCCGTCCTTAATATCATAAAGCAGGAATAGTTGTGCTTTATTTTCACTTTTTTGCCTAAAACGTAATTGACTGTCTTCTGGAATCTAGGTGCCTGAAATTCCTGGCCTCCCACTCTGCTGGCAGAAGTTCAGCAGGAAAGGAGCATCCATGGTGATAAGACTGACCCTGTCAAAATTCCTATGATCAGTTCACTGTAATATTGTTGGGCAGGACATAGAAGAGAGTCATTCCAGTAACGGTCTGTAATACCCAGAGGGGTCCCAAACAGCTCAGGGGGAGAGTATATAATTCAAGATGCAGAGCAACATTTAAAGAGCTGCAGCACATTAAAGGGACCAGAGAACTGGAGAAGACACAGAGAAAACACCTGCAAAAGAAGCAAAGAAGGCAACCTCCAACATCTCAGAACATAGGGCTGGATTTTAAGAGGATCAACAGCGAGCTTTAAAAATGGTGGCCCTAGCCGGGGAGGTTCGCCCCTTCCCCCACGCGGGCAGTCCAACCGGGCAAAGGCGTCAGCTGCCAGTGCGCAGGCGCTGGTGCCATTTTTAAAAGGGCAGCCAGCCCTGCCGGCATATTTAAATTTTTAACGTCCTACCCCACAAAATTCAATAAATAAATTTCTAACGCCCCTTTCCCACCACCCCAATAACAATCACAATAACTATTTGCCCTTTCCCCCCAAAACACTTATCTTTAACATCTGACCTTCTTCCCCCACCCCCAAACTGCACAAAGTTTAAGGTTCAACACTTCCCACCATCCCCTACACCCATTATGTATATTTGAACCCCCCCCCCCACCCCGCCCCGCACTGAAAAACCTACGTCCTCCCCCCTCCCCACCAGTGTGGCACCCTATTTTCCCAGGGGATCAGAAGGCGCAGGAGTGCCGGCCACTGCGCTGAAGATCGCAGGGGCCCTCAAGATCACAGGCAAGTCTATTTAAATTTAGTAATTTTATTCATTTAAATGTTTAAATTATGGTCCCATCGGCCAGCAGTGGTGGGGGGGGGGGGGGTCACCACGGAGCCTCGCTGCCTCCGGGAGGATTGGACTGGGCCCTCACGGCATCGAGGTCCATAGCGGGCCTTGTCCAGAGCCATTTTCAGGACCTCCCCACCCCGCCACGGAACCCAACGCCTGGGAGAGAACAAAATCCAGCCCATAATGTGGATGTACTGTTTGGTGAAATAAGGCAGAAAAGAAAGGCATTTTTGGATCTTGACGGAAGAATCCTGTCCATGCAGCTGCCCATGTCATGTGGAAGGACATAGCAGTGATGGTCAGTGGTACCACCATTACCCCAATGACTCTCTTGCGATGTCAGAAGAAATCTAAAAACTTGACACAGACAGCAAAGGTAAGTGGCATGCCATCTCCAACCAAGTGCCAGGACTGCCTGGTGAGTACCCCAGAGCGAAATCTTACTCTGTGCCCTCAGTGATTAGGAACTGCATTATGACAGTTCACATGACACACATTGCTCCCTGTACCAGTGTGTCTCTTATGTGGATCCCCCAGTTCACCAACCCTCAAATGTTACCATGCATGTTAGCCCTTTGAAAGTCCTCACCTAAGTCCAAGTGTCAGTGCAGCTCCTTCCAATTAATTACACACTTTGAAAGCTATCACTCTCATTGAAACTACAACAGAGAGATAGAGATTTAACTGTAGAACGATACCCCATGTGTCAGTACCTTCAAAATAAAAAAAAAACTAAAAGGAAAAAAGAACTGCAAAAGATTGGTCCCACTCTATTCCAATAATGCTTTATTTCCACTTGCACAAGAGTGATTAGTTGAGAATTGTATGGAATATTGGAGGAATATTGGATGTTTTTGGATAAAGTTGGTTTGGAATGGTTGCTTTCTGGTGGCTTTTATTTCAGGATTGCAGCCAAGGGAACACTGTGATGGTACATGACAGAGTGATGGTAAGGTGTGGGATTGTTGAATAATGGGGATCTGGGCTTGCATTCATGGGAACTGGAGTTGAATGATGCACCCACAGACAGCCTGTCCGGAATATGGATGAGCTAGCTGTCTTCTTCCTTCCACCTCCTCCTGAGATGCTCACTGAATCTGTGGTGGCAAGGGCTGTGCCCTAGTGATAGCTGGATTGTGGAGAATGTTACAGGTCACCATGAATCAGGACACCTGCTTTGGCAAGTACTGAAGGGGTCTTCCAGAATGGTGGAGACAGCAGAACTGTTGCTTGAAGACGTCAATCATTTGCTCAATGACGTTCCTTGTGGCTGCATGGCTCTCATTGTACGCATGCTGGCAACATATGGTTGGGGTGCGAAGGGAGTCATCAGTCAGGTGAATTGCAGATAGCCCTTGCCACTGAGTGGCCATCCTCTGGTTCAATGAGGTGCCTGAAAGATTGCTGGAACATCAGACTGACAGAGGATGAACAAATCGTGACTGCTACTCAGGATAGTGAGCATTCAGCAGCATGATGTGCTGGGTGTAGTCACACACCAACTACACATTAATTGAGTGAGTGAGTGAGTGAGTGAGTGAATGAGTGAGTGGTATGCTTTGTGATTTTGGTGCATCTCACCATTGAGATGTGACACCCACAAAGCCATGGGTGGTATTTTATGCATCTCGTGGTGTTTCTGACAGCAGAACCGGAAGTTGGCGGCACTTCTGCTCCTGCCCTTTTTACTGGTTTCTATATAATTATAATTTAAAATTTAAGTTCTGGCAGCAGGCATGGGAGATATGTGCGATCATGCAGTGGGAAAGAACTTTCATTGGTGGAACCCACTGTCATTCGACATGAAGAACCTGGGTGCAGTGTCAGAAACATGTTAATGACCTGCTCAGATTAGCGAGGGTATGTGATGCATCAGAAGCAATACAAATGGTATCTCGTGGACTCCATAAAACTTTATGTCTGTTAGTGGGCAGCCATGTCATGCGTTCAGATGCGCGATCAGTCTTGGTGCCACATAGCAATTGTGTTTAGAGAATCTGCAAGTCTAGCGTCTGGTAGCACTTGGATGCAGCGTGCGACTGATGGGCCAGAATGAGTGATGTTGATGCATGTAGATAAGGGTGTCACCTGACATGTCATTAACTCAACACTTTCTCGTGCAGGACAAGCAGACCCACAATGTACGTGAGCGGACCAAGACAGGGGGTGGTGTACTGGACCTGAGTCTCCTGACCTCAGCAGAGGAGGAGGTGGTGCAGGTTGCTGGATAGGAGGGAGGAAGAGCCATCGCGGATGGCGAGGCTGGATCATCAAGGTCTAAGGATGAAGTGTCAACCTTACTGTTGATGCCATAGGGGAACAAAGGAGGATCACGTGAAAATATGACGAGTTCATGCTGCGACGATGCTTACATACGAACATACAAATTAGGAGCAGGAGTAGGCCATTCAGCCCCTCGAGCCTGCTCCGCCATTCAACAAGATCATGGCTGATCTGATTGTAATCTCTCAACTCCACATTCCCACATACCCTCAGTAACCTTTCACCCCCTTGCTTATCAAGAATCTATCTACCTCTGCCTTAAACATATTCAGAGATTCTGCTTCCACCGCCTTTTGAGGAAGAGAGTTCCAAAGACTCACGACCCTCTGAGAAAAAAAAATTCTTCTCATCTCTGTCTTAAATGAGCCACCCCTTATTTTTAAACAGTGACCCCTAGTTTTAGAAACATCCTTTCCACATCCACCCTGTCAAGACCCCTCTGGATCTTATATGTTTCAATCAAGTCATCTCTTACTCTTCTAAACTCCAGCAGATACAAGCCTAGCCTGTCCAACATTGCTTCATAAGACAACCCGCCCATTCCAGGTATTAGTCTAGTAAACATTCTCTGAACTGCTTCCAACGCATTTACATCCTTCCTTAAATAAGGAGACCAATACTGTACACAATACTCCAGATGTGGTCTCGCCAATGTCCCATATAACTGAAGCATAACCTCCCTATTTTTGTATTCAATTTCTCTCGCAACAAACAATAACATTCTATTAGCCTTCCTAATTACTTGTTGTACCTGCATACTAACCTTTTGCGATTCATGCACAAGGAAACCCAGATCTCTCTGCATCTCAGAGTTATGCAATCTCTCACCATTTAGATAATATGCTTTTTTATTCTTCCGGCCAAAATGGACAATTTCACATTTTCCCACATTATACTCCATTTACCAGATCTTTGCCCACTCACTTAACCTATCTATATCCTTTTGTAGCCTCCGTATGTCCACTTTACAACTTACTTTCCTACCTATCTTTGTATCATCAGCAAATGTAACAACCATATCTTCAGTCCCTTCATCCAAGTCATTTATATAAATTGTAAAAAGTTGAGGCCCCAGTACTGATTCCTGTGGCACATCTCTCGTTACATCTTGCCAACCATAAAATGACCCATTTATGCCTACTCTGTGTTTCCTGTTAGCTAGCCAATCTTCTATCCATGTCAGTATTCATGTACTTCTGTTTGTTCTCCACAGCTGGTTCGCACACTTGGATGATGGGACACCAGCAAAATGGTGACTCCGCCTCTGGGGGTAATGAAGACAATGTCCCAGTGGGTGCACCATCACCTGCCTCTTCTGCAACCTCCAGCACAGTTACATCCACACAGTCCACTTGGGGGTTTCTGCTTAAAATCAGGGTCACAATCTGGTAGGCGCAGCACAGACACATCCCAGCAGCTGAAGGAGCATGTGCCAGCTGGGTCCTCTGACACTCAAAGGTGTGCGGGGGACCAGGCCCCTGCTGATCCCCACACTTTGGGGATGCCTCACTGGTGTCATCAACCATGTCTGAAGGGGGTAACCATTGCCACCCAGGATCCAGACGTCAACTTCGGCTGGTGCTTCAAAACTTCCCGTTAGTTGTGAGTTTTACAAAATGTATGCGTTGTGATAGCTCCCTGGGAAATAAGCACAGACCTGCATCAGTTTTTGCCTGTGGTCGCAAACCAGTTGAACATTCAAAGAGTGAAAACCTTTTTAATTCACAAATGCAGCTGACTGCTTCCAGGGAGCTCTAATGGCCACATGAGTGCAATTGATCACCCTTTGCACTCTAGGGAAACGAGTGATGGCGCCAAAGCCTGCTCACCTTACTGCCGGGCTGCCCTCGTCTACTGGGAAATAGTTGAAATCATTGGCATGACGGAAGAGGGCATTGGTCACCTCTTTTATGCACCTGTGAGTGGCAGCCTGTGAGATGCCACATGTCACCTGTTGAGCCCTGGAAAGCACCGCTTGCAAACAATTTAAGTGCCACTGTCACCTTGAGGGCAACTGGCATGGGGCTCCCACCAGGTCCTGCTGAATGTTCCCACAAATCTCAATGACCATGTCACGTGACATCATCAGATGTCTCTGGCATTGCCTTACCTGGCAGGGGAGATGCCTTTGATCCTGTTCCAGGTATGCTTTGAGTAAAATGGCTGCAACCAATTCTAGAGCTTCAGGTTGGGGAGTGTGTAACACCGTTCGGGTGGTGGTGAAGGACAAGGAAGGAGATGCACCGTTGACCGTACCTTCTTCATCAAGAAAATCCTCACTGATTGCTGTGGATTCCAAGCTACGGACACCTTCTGCCTGCAGGACTTCCCCAGCAGTGGCTGTTTCCATGTGACATTTAAGAATGTGGCGGGATGCATCAAGTTCCTGAAGGTGTTCAAGGAGAAGGGAAATCAGGCACCGCTGTCCATCCTTACAGTGGAGCCACTCTTCACGCTGCCGTCACAACATGACCGGGTAGTGACAATTCACCTCTACAACCCCCATGTTCCGGTGGTGGACGTACTCACCTTTCTCACCAGGTACGTCGAGATGGCCGGCAGCAGCACTGATGTCAAGGACCCTTTTGGGAATTGGACCAGCAAGCGGCAGGTCAAGGTGACCTTGAAGGTCGATGCCAACAGAGTCATCATCCACCCTCTGTCCAGCTTCGCTATCGGGGGAAGTCGAGGCTTCTTGGTCTATGCAGGGTAGCCTAGAGTTTGTCACATCTGTAGCAAATCTGGTCATGTGGCAGCTAACTGCAGCACAGTCATCTGCAAGAACTGCAAGAAGGAATACCATCAGAGCAAGGACTGTAAGCAGAGTAAGTGCTGCAACCTGTGCGGTGAGGCAGGTCACCTCTACAAAACCTGCCCCAAACGCTGCCCCAGTTATGCTCAGGCGGCAAGGTTCAAGGAAAGGCCGGGAGAAGGAATGATGAATGCGTCTGGTGCTGGGAAGGAGACAAGCAACCTTCTCCGCAGCGAGGAAAGTATCCCTGAGAAGGAGAAGAAAGGGGAGGCAGCTGAAACCAGCGACCAAGCACCTACCCTACGCCCGGAAACCCCTCCTCCACAGACAGAATCGATGGAGGAGGAGGCAGCAGATGGACAAACAGGCCAGTGGCAAGTGGTACAAAGGAAAACCACAAAGAAAAAACCTGCAAAAACGGAACAGGCCACAACCCAAACCAATGGCAAGAGGAGGCTACCGTCTGAGACAGACTACAGTAGCTCCTCCTCACTGGATGAAGAAGTGCCGGAACGACGGCACCTGCAAAAGAAGCAGCAGAGCTGGAAGATAAAGCCCCTCAGCCCTCGAGCACTGGAAGCTGTGATGGGCCCAGCGCACCCCAAACCCAATGTGCTGAACCTAGCGACATGCCCAGTGCACTCCAGCTCCAGGAAGCTGGGAGCAGTGATGTTTTCGAGGAGGAACAGAGGGGAAAGATACCAACAGCAGAGGACAGACCCATTCTTGATGCCTACAAGATCCCCGCACCCCCCCCCACCGCCATCCCCATGTCACCCCAGCGGAACAAACCTTGCATGAGAAACCAGGAGGGGTTTCTGAGCCCAACGAACGTGAAACAGCTTGTGTACACCATGGGTATGCAGGAACATACCGAAGGACTGGGACTAGCAAGGACAAATGGTGTGGGAAGCAACAACTAACTTAAAAATGGGTACAAGGATTGCTTCAATTAACTTGCATAGCATTAAATCTACTATGCAATGTGTTTCAACCTTGGATTACCTCGCCGAGGTCAAAGCCAACCTACTGTTTCTGCAGGAGTGTGGAATACCACACCTCAGCACCTACAGGCAATGGTTGCGATGGTGGTCCCACGGGCCATCGATCTGGTCAGGGGGTAATGATTCCCGTTCCTCCGGCCTGGGTATTCTGCTGCGGGGATGTAACTTCACCATCTCTGAAGTTAAGGAGGTGGTGGGCGGTCGCCTCCTTGTAGCAGATGTAATCTACAACAATGCTGATCAACGTGTACGCCCCGGTTCAATGCAGCGAGCGGCTGACCGTCTTCCAGCAGGTGAAGAGCCAGCAGGCCTCACTCTTTGCCATGGAGGCCTCCAAGATCATTTTACGGTCCAGAGTCCGCTCCATTGAGCAGGATGAGACGTGCTCGCGTTACTTCTTCCAAAAGGTACACAGGGAGAGCTCTGTTATCAGCAGCCTGAAGGAAGAGGACAGCTCGGTAACGTCTTTGCAGTCCGACATACTAAGGATCAGCAAATCCTTTTATGCTGGGCTGTACGACGTGAAGCCCACAGACAGCAGAGCCTCCCAGTCCTTCCTGTCATCTATCACAGAGGTCTTAAATGACAGCACGAGGGAGAGACCGGACAAGCTGCTAACTCTGGACGAGCTGACAAAGGCCGTCAAGTCCTTCGAGACGAGTAAAACTCCCGGAAGCGATGGCTTACCGGTTGAGTTGTATTCAGCCCTGTGGGACTGGAACGGCCCAGACCTGCTGGAAGTATACGAGAGTAGGCTTCTGGCCGGCAGCATGTCACAATCCATGAAGAAAGGCATCATCACCCTCATCTACAAGCGGAAGGGGGAGAGGGCAGAAATCAGAAATTGGCGGCCCATCTCACTGCTTGATGTTGACTACACGATTCTGTCCAAAGTCATCGCCAGTCAAGTCAAGTCTGCTCTGAAGTTGGTGATTCACCCTGATCAGACCTGTACTGTACCCTGCAAGGCAAGTTGTGCGAGGCAAGTTCTTTACACAGAGTGTGGTGAGTGCCTGGAACTTGCTGCCGTGGGAGGTGATGGAAGCAGGTGCGATAGCGACGTTTAAGAGGCATCTTGACAAATACATGAATGGAATGGGACGGTCGACGGAAGTGCAGAAGGTTTTAGTTTAGGCAGGCATCAAGATCGGCGCAGGCTTGGAGGGCCGAATGGCCTGTTCCTGTGCTGTACTGTTCTTTGAAGATCTCTGATAGTCTCGCGCTACTCAGGGATACGATCGCCTATGTACGGGACAGGAGGGTGGACACCTGCCTCATCAACCTAGACCAGGAGAAGGCTTTTGACAGGATATCGCACACCGACATGATGGATGTGCTTTCCAAAATGGGGTTTGGGGAGGGAATCTGCAATTGGATCAAACCGCTCTACACAAACATCAGTAGCGCAGTCTCAATCAATGGGTGGGAATCAGAAAGTTTCCCAATCCAATCTGGAGTCAGAGAGGGCTGTCCTCTCTCCCCTGTCTTGTTGGTTTGCTGTATTGAACCCTTTGCTGAGTCTGTTAGGAAGGATGTGGGCATAAGAGGGGTGACAATCCCAGGCAGCGGAGGCACTCAGGTTAAAACCTCCCTGTACATGGACGATGTTGCCGTCTTCTGCTCAGATCCACTGTCCGTTCGCAGACTGATGAGCATCTGCGACCAGTTCGAGCTGGCCTCGGGAGCCAAAGTCAACCACAGCAAGAGCGAGGTCATGTTCTTTGGGAACTGGGCTGACCGAACCTTTGTCCCTCTCACCGACAGGTCAGACTACCTGAAGGTGCTGGGGATATGGATTGGAAGGGCCTGGGCGTGCACCAAAACCTGCGAGGAGCGAGTAGCCAGGGTACAACACAAGCTAAAAATGTGGGAGCAGCAATCTCTCTCCATTGTGGGTAAGAACCTGGTCATCAGGTGCGAGAAGCTCACGTTGTTGCTGTATGTGGCGCAGGTCTGGCCCACACCCCACTCCTCCACCGTGGCAGTCACCCGAGCCATTTTCCGCTTCATCTGGGGATCCAAAATGGACCGGGTCCGGAGGGACACGATGTTCAAACCTCTGGATAAGGGCGGGAAAAATGTACCCAATGTCGCCCTCATCCTGATGACCACCTTCGTGTGTGGCTGCATCAAGCTGTGTGTAGATCCCCAGTACGCAAAGACCATGTGTCACTACGTGCTGAGGTTCTATCTGTCCCCAGTGTTGCGAAGACTGGGCCTGGTCACATTGCCGCGGAACGCTCCATCAAGTTTCTGCAGAAGAACACCTTAGACCACCAATCCATCAGGCAGTGGTCTGCACGGAATGTCCTCAAGGCCCTACAGGAAAAGGAGATGGTGGATCCTGTCGGATGGTTCCCCGAGCCGACTGACAAAGTCATTTGGAGGAATGCCTCATCACCAGAACTTTCAAACAAGCACCAAGATGTAGCTTGGCTGGTGGTGAGAAGAGCCCTCCCTGTCAGATCCTTCCTGCATGCCCAGAGCCTCACCCCCTCCGCACATTGCACTCGAAGTGGCTGTGGTGGGGAAGGGATGGTTGCCCACCTCCTTCTGGAATGTGTCTTTGCAAAGCAAGTGTGGAAAGAGATGCAGTGGTTTTTGTCGAGGTTCATCCCAAGGAGCTCTGTAATACGGGCTGTTCCCAGGGACGCACACCGAGATAAACATCAACTGCTGCTGGAGGACTATCAATTCGATGAAAGACGCTCTTTGATCTGCCCGAAACTTGCTTGTCTTCCAGCGCAAAGTGTTGTCCACGACCGAGTGTTGCAGACTGGCACATTCCAAGTTCCAGGACTACATGCTGAGGGACGCACTAAAGCTTGGGGCAGCCGCAGCATAGGCTCAATGGGGAAAGACCACTGTATAAGGTCCCCCCACCAAGGTGAACTGAGGGGCTGGATCCATGGAAAACCCCTCAGGCTGTATCCAGAAAATATGGGTTTGCTGCAAAAGGTACATGGCAGGTAAAATGAAATAGAAGGGTTGTGAGGCAACTCACTCCTGTATTGAAGGAAACTGATCTCCTTTGCACTCTTTGTATTGTCGACTTGGTGCTGTTTTGAACTGTTTTGTAATGTATTTTTTACAGATTTTTATGAATAAAGTACATTTTGGAAAAAAAAAGTCTCTGGCATTGCCTCTCCGAGAACTGCAGGTTTGCCCCGAGGAGAGGGACATGACGGATGTTGAGGTTAGGAACAGATGTTTGATTACTCTAGGTCAAGTCGGCATAAGGAGGGAGGAAGTGTTGGGTATTCTAAAGGGCATTAAGGTGGACAAGTCCCCAGGTCCGGATGGGATCTATCCCAGGTTACTGAGGGAAGCGAGAGAGGAAATAGCTGGGGCCTTAACAGATATCTTTGCAGCATCCTTAAACACGGGTGAGGTCCCGGAGGACTGGAGAATTGCTAATGTTGTCCCCTTGTTTAAGAAGGGTAGCAGGGATAATCCAGGTAATTATAGACCGGTGAGCCTGACGTCAGTGGTAGGGAAGCTGCTGGAGAAGATACTGAGGGATAGGATCTATTCCCATTTGGAAGAAAATGGGCTGATCAGTGATAGGCAACATGGTTTTGTGCAGGGAAGGTCATGTCTTACCAACTTAATAGAATTCTTTGAGGAAGTGACAAAGTTGATTGATGAGGGAAGGGCTGTCGATGTCATATACATGGACTTCAGTAAGGCGTTTGATAAGGTTCCCCATGGCAGGCTGATGGAGAAAGTGAAGGCGCTTGGGGTCCAAGGTGTACTAGCTAGATGGATAAAGAACTGGCTGGGCAACAGGAGACAGAGAGTAGCAGTAGAAGGGAGTTTCTCAAAATGGAGACGTGTGACCAGTGGTGTTCCACAGGGATCCGTGCTGGGACCACTGTTGTTTGTGATATACATTAATGATTTGGAGGAAAGTATAGGTGGACTGATTAGCAAATTTGCAGACGACACTAAGATTGGTGGAGTAGCAGATAGTGAAGGGGACTGTCAGAGAATACAGCAGAATATAGATAGATTGGAGAGTTGGGCAGAGAAATGGCAGATGGAGTTCAATCAGGGCAAATGCGAGGTGATGCATTTTGGAAGATCCAATTCAAGAGTGAACTATACAGTAAATGGAAAAGTCCTGGGGAAAATTGATGTCCAGAGAGATTTGGGTGTTCAGGTCCACTGTTCCCTGAAGGTGGCAACGCAGGTAAATAGAGTGGTTAAGAAGGCATACGGCATGCTTTCCTTCATCGGACGGGGCATTGAGTACAAGAGTTGGCAGGTCATGTTACAGTTGTATAGGACTTTGGTTCGGCCACATTTGGAATACTGCGTACAGTTCTGGTCGCCACATTATCAAAAGGATGTGGATGCTTTGGAGAGGGTGCAGAGGAGGTTCACCAGGATGTTGCCTGGTATGGAGGGCGCTAGCTATGAAGAGAGGTTGAGCAGATTAGGATTATTTTCATTAGAAAGACGGAGGTTGAGGGGGGACCTGATTGAGGTGTACAAAATCATGAGAGGTATAGACAGGGTGGATAGCAAGAAGCTTTTTCCCCAGAGTGGGGGATTCAATTACTAGGGGTCACGAGTTCAAAGTGAGAGGGGAAAAGTTTAGGGGGGATATGCGTGGAAAGTTCTTTACGCAGAGGGTGGTGGGCACCTGGAACGCATTGCCAGCGGAGGTGGTAGATGCGGGCACGATGGAGTCTTTTAAGATGTATCTAGACAGATACATGAATGGGCAGGAAGAAAAGAGATACAGAACCTTAGAAAATAGGCGACATGTTTAGAGAGAGGATCTGGATCGGCGCAGGCTTGGAGGGCCGAAGGGCCTGTTCCTGTGCTGTAATTATCTTTGTTCTTTGTTCTTTGTTTAATTTGTCCTTGTCCTGAGGATGCACTGATGCGCCAGCACACGTTCTCTATGATACCTTTTTGTTTTGTTCTGAGCAGCCTCTCCCTCTTGTGCTTGTGTTGTTGCAGCATCAGCTGCTGAGCAGAAAAAGCCCTCCTCAATCGCATTCTCTGCTCTTGTTCCCGAGGTAGCAAGAATATTGGGTATATGAGACCCGTATCACTACAACTTTGTAACTGTTTGAATGAGACAAGCATTAAATTTAAAATGTGTTTGCCCACAATGCTCAACCATTGAACTCACGAGGAGATAAGTTGTATGCACCTACCATTGTACACAGGCACAAATCCACCCACCCAGCTCTGGCATCCTCCAACTTATCGTCTCATATCGAAAAATGGTGCACGTCAGATTTGAGGCAAGTTCCTCCACCACCACCCTCATCCTGCCACCTTCCAGCCTGCCCCCATCACCCTTGACACACCCAACATTACCTTGAACCTTCTGTCTGTGACGCTTGAACCTCCTCCCATCACCTTGGACTGGGTCATTAATGATGTTTACAGGCCATCTCTCCCACCTATGCCTATACCCGTCACCATCAATAGGCCCACTCTCACCCATGTCCTTTAGGGAAGAAAATCTGCCGTCCTTACCTGGTCTGGCCTACATGAGACTCCAGACTCACAGCAATGTGGTTGACTCTTAAATTCCCTCTGAAATGGCCTAGCAAGCCACTCAGTTGTATCAAACCACTACAAAGTCTAACAAAAAGAATGAAACCAGACAGACCAGCCTGCATCGACCTAGGCACTGGAAACGACAATGGCAAATCCAGCTCTACCAACACTGCAAAGTCCTCCTTACTAACATCTGGGGGCTTTTGCCAAAATTGGGAGAACTGTGCCAAAGACTAGTCAAACAACAACCTAACCAAGTCATATTCATGGTATCAGACCTTGCAGACAATGTCCCAGACACCACCATCACCATCCCTGGGTATGTCCTGTCCCACTGGCAGGACAGAACCACCAAAGATGGCGGCACAGTGGCATACAGTAGGGAGGGAGTTGCCTTGGGAGTCCTCAACATTAACTCCAGATCCCATGAAGTCTCATGGCATCAGGTCAAACATGGGGAAGGAAAACTCCTGCTGATTACTACCTACCAACCCTCCCTCAGCTGATGAATCAGTGTTTCTCCATGTTGAACACCAATTGGAAGATGCACTGAGGGTAGCAAGGGCACAGATGTACTCTGGGTAGGAGACTTCAATGTCCATCACCAAGAGTGACTCGGTAGCACCACTACTGACCGAGCTGGCCGAGTCCTAAAGGACAATAGCTACTAGACTGGATCTGCGGCAGGTGGTGAGGGAACCAACAAGAGGGAAAAATCTACTTGACCTCGTCCTCACCAATCTACCTGTCGCAGATGCATCTGTTCATGACAGTATTGGTAGGAGTGACGACCACACAGTCCTTGTGGAGACGAGGTCCTGTCTTCACATTGAGGATACCCACCATCATATTGTGTGGCACTACCACTGTGCTAAATGGGATAGATTTTGGACAGATCTAGCAACTCAAATCTGGGCATCCATGAGGCGCTGTGGGCCATCAGCAGCAGCCGAATTGTATTCAACCACAATCTGTAATCTCATGGCCCGGAATATCGCCCTCTCCACCATTACCATCAATCTGGGGATTAACCCAGGTTCAATGAAGAGTGCAGGATGGCATGCCAGGAGCAGCACCAGGCATACCTCAAAATGCAGTGTCAGCCTAGTGAAGCGACAACACAGGAGTACTTGCATGCCAAACAGCGGAAGCAGCATGCAATAGACAGGGCTAAATGATTCCACAACCAACAGATCAGATCTAAGCTCTGCGGTCCTGCCACATCCAGTCATGAATGGTGGTGGGCAAAAAACAACTGACAGGAACAAGAGACTGCACAAATATCCCCATCCTCAATGATGGAGGAGCCCAGCACATCAGTGCAAAAGACAAGGCTGAAGCATTTGCAACAATCTTCAGCCAGAAGTGCCGAGTGGACGATCTATCTCCACCTTCTCCTGAGGAAGAGAGCATCACAGATGCCAGTCTTCAGCCAATCAAATTCACTCCACGCAATATCAAGAAGTGGTTGAAGGCAGTGGATACTGCAAAGGCTATGGGCTCTGACAACATTCCAGCAATACTACTGAAGACTTGTGCTCCAGAACTTGCCGCACCCCTAGCCAAGCTGTTCCAGTACAGCTACAACACTGGCATATACCTGACAATGTAGAACATTTTCCAGGTATGTCCTGTCCACAAAAAGCAGTACAAATTCAACCCGGCCAATTACTGCCCTATCAGTCTACTCTCGATCATCAGCAAAGTGATAGAAAGGGTTGTTGACAGTGCTATCAAGCAGCACTTGCTCAGCAATTACCTGCTCACTGATGCTCAGTTTGGGTTCTGCCAGGGCCACATAGCTCCTGACCTCATTACAGCCTTGGTCCAAACATGGACAAAAGAGCTGAACTCCAGCGGTGAGGTGAGAGTGACTGCCCATGACATCAATGCAGCATTTGATCGAGTATGGCATCAAGGAGCCCTAGCAAAACTGGAGTCAATGGGAATCAGGGGGAAAACACTCCGCTGATTGGAGTAGTACCTAGCACAAAGGAAGATGGTGGTGGTTGTTGGAGGTCAATCATCTCAGCCCTAGGACATCTCTGCAGGAGTTCCTCAGGTAGTGTCCCAGGCCCAACCATCTGCAGCGGCTTCATCAATGACCTTCCCTTCATCATAAGGTCACAAGTAGGGTTCTTCGCTGATGATTGCACAATGTTCAGCACCATTCACAACTCCTCAGATGCTGAAACAGCCTGTGTTCAGATGCAGCAAGACCTGGACAACAATCAGGCTTGGGCTGACAAGTGGCAAGTAACATTCGTGCCACACAAGTGCCAGGCAATGACCATCTCAAAAAAGAGGAAATCTAACCATTTCCCCTTGATGTTCAATGGCATTACGATTGCTGAATCCCCCACTATCAGCCTCCTGGGGGTTACCATTGACCAGAAACTGAACTGGATCAGCGACATAAATACTGTGTCTACAAGAGCAGGTCAGAGGCTGGGAATTCTGCGGCAAGTAACTCACCTCCTTACACCCCCAATGCCTGTCCACCATCAACAAGGCTCAAGTCAGAAGTGTAATGGGATACTCTCCACTTGCCTGGATGAGTGCAGCTCTAACAACACTCAAGCTCGACTTCATCCAGGAGAAAGCAGCCCGCTTGATTAGCACCCCATCCAACATCTTCAACATTCACTCCCTCCACCACTGACACACAGTGGCAGCAGTGTGTACCATCTACAAGATGCACTGCAGCAACTCACCAAGGCTCCTTCGACAGCACCTTCCAAAACCACAACCTCTACCACCTAGAAGGACAAGGACAGCAGATGCATGGGAATATCACCACCTGCAAGATCCCCTCCAGGTCACACACCATCCAAACTTGGAACTATATCGCCATTCCTTCACTGTAGCTGGGTCAAAATCCTGGAACTCCCTTCCTACCAGCACTGTTGGTGTAGATACACCCCAAGGACTGCAAAGGTTCACTACCATCTTCTCAAGGGCATTTAGGGATGGGCAATAATGCTGGCCTAGCCAGCAATGCCCACATCCCACGAACGAATCAAAAAAAATGTCAGTCATCAATTCAGTGTGTAAACACTGACTGATGTCATGATCTGCCGATTCTGCATACTTCTGCCACATCCATGCTAACGCTCTCACCAAGATAGCATTTGGCCTAGGCCATGTCAGAATTAGGCGGAAGCTGCACGGACTCCGTTTTTCTTTTAAACCGGCACCGGTAACTCCAAAACTACCAGTGCTATGCAGCTGAATTTGCGGCTTATATTTATACTATGGCATTTAGCCGTTGCATTTAAATAAATCTAGACCCAATTTGAATGCTTCTTATATTTCCCAGTTGCCATAACCTGGCACTGAAACCAATATATGCTGACATAGACCTCGGCTAAATTGCAATTTCCCTCCTTTTGACAATGATTGCTATATGACTGACAATATATGTTTTATAGTGCCAGATGTCAAAATAAAAACAATTTTAAAAATTGTAATACACCTATTGTATTTGTATATTAGCAGCTAAAGCTCTAATCTTGCCAATCATTTTGTCACATATCTGAAGCAGCAGCATTGAAGCACTGAAGACATCGTATCCCCCTGCCAAATTAAATCTAAACTAAGTGTTTTGACCATATGCTTAATTTTAAATCCAGACTTTCCTAACTGACAATCTAAATTTTGTAAGTTCTGACATCCATTTACTCAAGTTGGCACACACAGAGCTAATGGGAGCAACCTTTCTAGAAGGGGAGGGGGGAGTGTCCCGACGTCGGGAAGCTTATAGGATGGCCAGCATGCTCAGGCGGGAGGCCAACTTCCCCAGCAATATTGCCAGGACGAGGCAATCAAAAGCTGACAGGCAGGAGAGGCAGTTAATTAAGGAAGGTGGGTGGGCAGCTCTGCAGCCTTGGCAGCACCACTGAGAGAGAGGTGGCCACGGCTGAGGCAGCAAGGGAAACACAAAGATGCCTCCATTTTGAGGCACACTTGCAGGGGTGGCAGAAGAGTTGTTTCTTTTTTGCCAGGGCTAAACATGCAGACCCCAGCGATTGGAAGAGAAACCCCTCCAGTGGTGGCGTTGGGGTTGCGGGTCAGCCTTTGTTGCTGGCGACCCCTTCCTTCCGCCATGAATCCTTTTGCTCTGATGGGCCCCTCACCCCAGGAAACCAATGGGTGGCCATCTCCATGGAGCTGGCAGCCTCTCCAGGGGGTGAAGAGCCACTCAGCCGCCAGCAAAATGTCAGCAGCTTGGGAAAAAGGTCCTTAATTGGGCCTCTAATTATTCAAATTGGCCGCCCACCTCCAGTTGGTGGGCAGCCGAGCTGCTGCCATTCCTATAATATTACTTGGTCCTTTGGTGTGTGATCTGTTGTAAGACTCACAGGACTACAAGTAATATCCAAAGGAAATGTGGGTTTTACTATACTTTAATTAGAACATTTATATACAAACAGTTACTGCACGAGCTCCATCTAAACACATCCCACTCTGTCCGGCTCCAACCACAACTAACTGGCCATGCGTGACACAGCATCACTTCTTCTGGTGATCTTCACTTACAGCTCTTAAGGTAGTCCATTCTTAAGGTCATCCCACAACATCCCCCTTTTTCCAAAGATAACAACCATATGTACTATATACAATGATGTTGCAGTTTGGACTAATTATACAGGATTAAAACAAAACAATATTTACAGGCAAGCAAATATAACACTCTCCAAAATGTAGAGGAGGTTTGCTTATTTGTTCTGATCTTGGTATTGTGAATCTCTTCCCAGAGCTGAACTTGTTTTGATGACTCCTCTGAGACGCTGGTGGCTCAGAACTCTGGTTGGCATGTTCTTCCTCTGTGCTCTTGGCCTCTGTACATTCGTCTCCAGACTTTGCCTTTGAGTGTGTCCGTGATGCCACAGGGTTGTTGCATATAGTGTTGTCATACAGCTCTCTGAGCTAACTTCGGTTCCATCTGAGAATTGCACCATTAAGTGTCTGGACCTCATATGATCTGGGCTGGTCGCATATTCTAGCAACCTCTGCAGGCTACCAAGTTCCTGACACTTGATTGAGGACTCTGACCTTCTGTCTTACTCGCAATCAAGCTAATTCTGGTCCTGCTTGCCTGTCATACGATCCCGTCATCGTCCCTTGTTTAGATAGAAATATATCCTTTACTGCAGAAAACTTACAAAGATAATGACTGGGCTGGGTAATTCTTACCTGTCTTCCAAACATCAACTCTGCAGGCAACAGTGTCATGATGGCTGATTGCATGTGTGGGTTTGACTATTAGAGACTATATGGTACTTGGAAGAGAAACTGAAAGGAACTCTCAGTACTGTGGGGAATCACCTGACCTGGGGGTTGTTGTAAGGTCAGATGGTACATGTAGCAGCAGTAAGAAGGAACCTCCATTAAAAGCTTGTTAAATCTTTGTTAAAGTTAAATCTGTGAGTTTGTGTGATTCTTTCAGCCTGAGGTGTGACAAACAGTAAGCTCATGTCCAATGGAGTAGCTCAGAGGTGCACTATTGCAACCTTGAGATCTTGTCCCATCTGCCTACATTTTAAAATTAATGATTTGATGGCGCGTACCATGTGTTCAGCCATGCCATTGGACTTTGGATAATGTGACCAAGAAACCACGTGACAGACTCCCCACCTGGCGCACATGTCTTGGAATTGTCTTCCTGCATATTGTGGCCCATTATTGGAGATAATTTCTTCTGACACACCAGATAGTTGAAGAGAGCACTGACCCTATCAGTAACCACTTCGTAGCCGCCTGAAGATTGGAAACTTGGTGAAGTAATCTGTGACAAGGAGAAAATCATCACTTTGAACATGAAATAAATCTGTGCCAATCTTCGCCCATGGATGTGAAGGTGTTTCATGTGTGATCAATGGTTCTTTGAGTTGATTTGGCTGACAACTCTGACATGCCTCACAGGTTTTCACC
Organism: Heterodontus francisci; assembly: GCF_036365525.1. Lineage (NCBI taxonomy): Eukaryota > Metazoa > Chordata > Chondrichthyes > Heterodontiformes > Heterodontidae > Heterodontus > Heterodontus francisci. Next base: position 56,579,643 of record NC_090379.1, read on the forward strand.
ACCATGTCAACATCACTGTTGATTCCTGGCCAAAACACCGTCTTTCTGGCAAGGTGTCTGGTACATTCTAATCCTAAACTCCCTTGATGCATTTATAATATCAGAATGCAGAGCATCGGGTGTCGGGACTTGTTTCCCTGTGAAAATCACCCCTTGTGATATACCGAGCTCCTCTCTATACAGCCAGAAACAGTGTAGACGTTCGGTTCCTTCCTATATGGTGTCAGGCCATCTTTCCACAATCACCTTCCACAACAATGATATGGTAGGGATGCCAGCTGTCTCATCTCTAGTTGCTCACATTTGAGGGGTCCAAAGGTCATGAGGTCGATCTTCAGGACATCCTCAATCTCAGCATCCACACCATGGACATGCAAATCCAGCAAGACATCTGCATCTTTGTTCGGGTTAGGCAACCTACTCAGGTTGCCCGATGTGACCATTTGGCTGTCCAGTTTATAACGGACGTCACAATCATAGCTCTCGATCGTCAGCAAAAGTCTCTGCAACTGTGGAGGAGCGTTTTTGAGCAGTTTACATCATATGGTTTCAAGTGGCTTGTGGTCAGTCTCCATGGTAAAATGTTTTCCAAACAAGTAGGTATGAAACCTAACAATACCAAAAACCAGAGCTAAAGTTTCACATTCGATGTTAGAAAAATTAGATTGGGTTTTTGACAAACTCTTTGACATGAAGACGATTGGCCTCCCTTCCTGCATGATGCAGGTGCCTAATTCCTCATGGGACATGTCGACCTTGAGCGTGGTCTCTTTGGTTGGGTCGTAATACTGTAGTACACTATCTTGACTTGACAGAGCTAACTTTAAGGACTCAAATACCTGCTGGTGGTCTTTTTGCCACAAGTAAGGCGTATCTTTATGCAGCAGTTCCCTAAGTGGTGCTGCTCACTCTGTGAAATTGGGGATGTATGGGGCTAAAAAGTTAAACAACCCTAGACACCATTGTAGATCTTCTCAGTCCTGAGGAGTTGGCCCCTGGTAAATTGCCTGCGGTACTCAGAGTTTCAACACCTCCCGGGGTCCTGTCTGTGCTCTCTGCCTATTATGAGGTCTGCCCCCCAGGATTTTCAGCCACTACAGGCAGGCAATTTGGTGGTCTTCAGAAAAAATATATCCCAAATGTTGCCGCCATGTAATATTATTTGTTCCTTTGGTGTGTGATCTATTGTAAGACTCACCAGACTGCAAGTAATATCCAAAGTAAATGTGGATTTTATTATACTTTAACCAAAACACACATATATATATATATATATATATATACACACACACAAACAGTTACTACATGAGTTACATCTAAACACATCCCACTCTGTCTGGCTCCACCCACAACTACTCGTCATGCGTGACATGACATCACTTCCTCTAGTGATCTTCATTTACAGGTCTTAAGGTGGTCCCTACTTATGGTCGTACACAACAATTTCCGCCACTGGAAAACATCCCCAGCAGTGTGACTGCGTCGGGAAGCCGTCCTGATGTGACGCCCCAGCATTTTACCAGCCCACCCGCCTCCCACCCCATCACCCAGGGCCTGCAAAATCCTGTCCAACGTTTCAGGTCAATTGCCTATCATCAGAACTTTCTGACGAAAGGTCATCAACCTGAAAAGTTATTCTCCACAGATGCTGTTAGTCCTGCTGAGTATTTCCAGCATTTTCTATTTTTATCTGAGATTTCCAGCACCCACAGTATTTTGCTTTTGACACATACATCTCCTTTCATAACTTGGATTCCTGAAATATATTACATTTTTATTAAGCTGGCAGAAATGGCTGAGGGAGAATTGTCTTCTGCAACACACAAAACCTCCTACTTTTGTGGGGACAAATTCCTAATTAAAGCACATCTCCTTTTTAGGAAACCAGCTTCTCCTCACATGACCATTTCACATCCTCACAGTTATGTGTTAAATAGACCAGATAAGCATGTTTGGCTACAACACATAACTAATTGTTCCTGGTCCTTTACAAACATTACACGGTTCAGTCTATTCTCTTTCCATTTACAAAAAGGAAAGGATTAAGTTATTGCCACACGTCACCTGAGATCCAATGAAAAGAACTTCTAGGAAATCCAAAGTCTGGCATTATGTAAGGACTGATCTCTTCTGTTTGAATGAACAATGTGGCAGACAAACTGCAACAGACATGGCTACTACAATCAAATATTGAGTGAACACTTCTATTCCCTGTTTGATCAGTTTCCTCAAGTCAGTGTCATGATTGGTGCTTGTTCCCCAATTGTTCATAGGTTTAGTAATGTCAACAAGGAAGCTGTCTCTGTCAAGATCAAGACTAAAACCAAGATATTGAAGGCTAGGAAAACTGTCTTGCAGGATATTTAGTCATCAGACACACAAAAAATAAAGGCTGCATCTACCTAGAGGAGACAAAAGATTCTTAGACTGAAGTAAAAATCCACTTTTCTCAGAAAGAGTGCTCTCAAGAGCAATGAGCTAGATTATTACACCATCATTAAGTGGCCTCATATTTCTCATTTACATCTTTTGTCCGTCATCATAGGAGCTATCCATCAGACCCCATTTTATTTAACATTTAAAGAAAGTAGCAGTCCTGACTCCCAGTATATATTGCCATTGGAGATCAATTAACAATTACAAAGAGCAATGGATGACACATTGATCACATTGATATAACTACTAAAATTGAAAATATAAAGGGATTATCTGAACTACAGGTTTCAATAGAAATCTAGAAACTGTACAAATATTAAAGCCTGGAATTGTAACTGACAATAGTCAAGCTACTTTACTTCTTTGTGCCTGTATAATCCCAAAGGATTATTCAAAATATTAGTAGGGCGGATGAGCTGTTTTAATGATTATGAGGGACAATATTGTGGGAAGATAAATTTGTGGCAGCTCCTATCCTTGTGAAAGGGAGGAGGAGGAGGGTGATGAGAATGATTTATATAGTGCCCTTAATATAGTAAAACGTCCCAAGGCACTTCACAGGAGAATTATAAAACAAAATTTGGCACATACGCACATATTAAGGCAGATGGCCAGAAATTTGTGCAAACAGATAGGTTTTAAGGAGCATCATAAAGGAGGAAAGAGAAGTAGAGAGACGGAGACAATTATGGAGAGAACTACAGAGCTGAGGGCCTTGGCATTTGAAAGCACACTTGCCAAGCATGGATTGATTAAAATTGGTGATTGTCAAGAGGCAAAGATTGGAGGAAGAGAAATAACTCTGAGGGTTGTAGGGCTGGAGGAGATTACAGAGACAGATTCGAAAACAAGGATAAGAATTTTAAAATTAAGGGAATCACTATAGCATAGAGGTGATGGGTGAACGGGACTCAATGTGAGTAAGGACGCAGGCAGCCGAGTTTTGCATGACATGTTTATGGAGGGTAGAAAGTGAGAGGCTGGCCAGAAGTGAATTGGAATAGTCAAGTCTAGAGCTAACAAAGACATGGATGAGGGTTTCAGCAGCAGATGAGCAGATGTAGTCAGACGATGTTACGGAGGTAGAAATAAGCTGTCTTAGTGATGTTGTGAGTATGTGGGCAGAAGCTCATATTGAGGTCAAATATGACACCAAGGTTGCAAACAGTCTGGTTCAGCCTCTGACAGATGCCAGGGACAGAGATGGAGGGGATTGACTCGGGAACGGAATTTGTGGCAGGGCCCAATGACAATTTACAAATCTAGGAAGTTCTTGTGAAGAAGAGGAAGACCATTACAATTACTAATTTGTGTCACTCTGATCGAATATCCATTTAGGGTTTTATCTGAAAGAACATACAAACATATGACAAAGAGCAAGAAAAGACAAAATGATCCCTCAATCCTGTCTTAATGTTGCAATCTAACTGTAAGATCAACAAACTCCCCCCGCCAGTCACGTCTCCTGGGAGAGGCAAAAAAAATCATAGGGCAATTTAAGAAAAATTCTGGGAAATTCTTCTCTGATCCCTGAAGGCAAATCAAGCAACTCCATCAGACTACAAATATCAGCAGTCCCAGTTAACTCAACTACCTTTAAGAATTTGGGAGGTTTGACACTTGCAGGAACTTGTCCAGCTCCTTTTTGAAGCCTGCAGCAAATTCACAGTCACTGAAAGCACGAACAATCTATTCCACAGATCAATAACTGAGAAAAGAAGTACTTCCTGGCACTTTAACTAACCCTAACTCTAATGCCCCCTACTCTCTGCCAATCTAGCTCAAGCAACCCATCAATTTGGACAGAATCTTAATCCTTCATTTAAAAAAAACTCAATCACATCCCTTTGAAATCTATGCTTTTCCAAAGTAAAAAAACATAATTCCCTAGCCCATCCTAATAATAAAGGACCCTTAAAAATTGTATTAGTCGGGTGGCCCTCCTCTGAACTTTTGCTCGGGCCTTAATATTGACTGCCATGTGAACACACCCACCTAGAAGGACGAGGGCAGCAGATGCATGTGAACACCACCACCTGTAAGCTCCCCTCCAAGTCCACACATCATCCTGGCTTGGACATATATCGTCGTTCCTTCGCTGTCACTGAGTCAAAATTCTGGAACTCACTCCTTAACTGCACTGTGGGTGTACCTCTGCCACATGGACTGCAGCGGTTCAAGAAGGCAGCTCACTACCACACTCTCAAGGGCAATTTGGGATGTGCAATAATTGCTGGCCGTGCCATCCCATGAATTAATTTTAAAAAAATTGTCCACAATATTCTACATGTGATTGATTTTATATTTAATTGTCCCAACACTGCACCCTATTCAGTTTCACAAGACTTGCAACATATGGATCTCCAGACCAGGATTTTCCTTAAAAAAAAACTACCCCTCTTCTGGCAACCTGGCAAGTACCGTGAGGCAGTGAGGCCTTCCATTGAAACTCTACCCCAAAAAATGGTTGCTGCAATTTACCTCCCGTGATTTACCTCCCGTGACCCTGAGTCACCCACTGGAAACATGTCCTGCCGAGTGCAAATGAAGCAGGGCTGTGGCCAAGTAGCCCCATGGGTTATCCCATCATTTCCAGCCAATTACTGCTCATGCAAATCACCACCACTATAAAGGTGGCAGCGCTGAACAGACAGGAAGAAGTCAGGCAGATGAGTGGGATTCTTCAACACTGGGGTGGAATTCTGTCAGTGCAATGGAGCTGGGCTGGGCTGGAAGGTGGGAAGGGCAGATGTCGGGAGGGAAGCCTGACGTGTTCACGCCATTAGGGGATTTTCCCAGAGGCGGCATGTCTGACAAGTGGAGGCTGCACTTGAAGGAGGCGGGGAAGGTAATTAAGCCTCTTAAACAGGCAATTAAGAGCAATTTTACCAGCTATTTACAACTTTGTGAGGGACGCACGAGAACAACAGAGCTTCAGAACCTCAACAACTATAAAGGAGATGGAAGGTGAGGGGAAGGTCAGTCTTGGCTGCAGTCAGCAGCCATTGCGAGAGGTAGCATGGCAGTGCAGGGAGGTTGATAGTGAGTAAATTGCGGCAGTAGCAATCTGGAGGTTAGTGTTACAGACAGGTGGTAAGGTGTGTGGGTGGCTTCCACTTTTCACCTCCCACTGACCACAATTGTGTTTTGATAAAAATGGTGCGTTAGTCCCTGAGTAGTTTTAGGGTCAAATAAATAGACAAATGACATGTTTTCTCATAGGATTTAAAAAAAGAAGATAACTATTTTTAAAACAATACCCAAAATGGTCGCAACTTTCATCCATTCACATACACACATGCATACACAAGAATAATCAATAGAGAGAAAAGGGTGGGGTGCAATTTAAAGTCCAAGGTGATATAAGAGTTCATGGTTTACAGAATATTGTTGAGTCTTCTCAGATGGAAAGTCTTTTCAAAGGTGCTGGCCTGGTTGTTTACAGTCTTGAACTTGCTGAGGTGTTATCGAGTTCTAGTGGTTAAGACTCAGCCAAAAGTTAGTGGTGTGAATTTGGTTTACCTTCACAGATGGACAGTCTCAAAGTCACTTGGTAATTTCTCTGCTGTAGTGGTTGTTCAGTTCTTCTTCAAATGGGTTCTTTTGTTTACCTGGATCTCTCTCACAGCCTCTGGCTGGAAACTGGCTTTCTGTGGTCTTGGCTTGATCTCCCCCTCTCTCTCCAGAGGCTTACATTTTAAGGTTAAAAAAAATCACATCTGTGTTTCCGTTAGGTGACACAAGGCCCTCTCCCCCGATTTGACCACACAATGGACCAGTTTATGGCAACCATGGCTATCTATTGATGTCTGAATGTGGGCCATTTTGTTATAATGGTGCTACTTCATTCCTATTCATTTCAGTTTGAGCTGTGAGTCTGTCTGTCTGTAGAACCCTTTGTTAGTTCATTCATGTAGATAGGAGTCATCAATATGCAAAGGTGCTCCTTTCAATTTCAGTGGGTTCTCCCCAGATGAGGTTCATGAGTTTCATCTTCAACAAACGGAGGTGTGTATTTCCAGTACAGGAGGGGGTCACATTACCCCTACTCTATTGTGTCTGTGATACAAGTGTCCATGTTCTTGTGGTTCAGTTTAACAGTTGACGATTTATTTTCATAGTTCCTCCAATTCATTGTTTATTTCATCATGGCTCCCCCCAAGCATGACACCCCACAAAAAGGAAAAAAGGAAATTCCTTGGTATTTAATTTTTTGCTTTTCTCGAGAGAGAGAGAGAGAGAGAAAGTAAGTAAGATATAGGATAGCACACATTGTACACATTCATCCCATGCACTTCTCAGGCTTTCAGTCACGATTTCTTTTCAGGCTTCTTGGTTTTACAGAGCATTATATTCTAGACAAGGCACTGCTATAATTGTTCTTCACAGCTATATATACAATTTTCAGGTTGAATGGCGTGTCATGTAGAACCCGCAGCCCCCCCCACCCCCTGCCAAGAATGAGGCATATTCATTTTGTCATATGAACATTAATTTTAAACTGTTGCTGGAGTGAAGAAATAACCTGGAGGACATTTGCATACTCAGATACAGTACTTGGAGAGACAAAAGAATTGCTCACTGATTCAATTAACAGAGATTGGGCTGGGCAATGGTGATCCACATCTTGTCGGGGTAAAAAGCAGCACTACACCCCCCACCGAGAGCTTTGGAATCTAAGAACACAGGAGTGGTTACGTCAGCTGATCACATGACTAACCAGCTGGTCCAGGCTTTGTGAACTAGACACAGGACTGTTTGAAGGCAGACTGCAGATTACAACTGAACCTGGAACAAGAGAGCTCTCTCTCCTGGCTGGCTCTCTCTCACTTTCTCACAGGCTTCCGGACCCTCTGAAGACACGTTAATCTTAAGAGAGGAAAAACTCCTACATCGAAACAAGTTGAAGCATACACTGGGCCACAACGAACAGCAAAACTTACTGGCAACCAAAGACTCCACAATGAACTTAAAGGACTGTAAATAACTACCAGATATTGCCTCAAACTTTTCCCCTTTATTCCTTCTACTTTTTCTGTCTCTATCTGCGCGTGTGTTTATCGCGTATGCATGCTAGCATGGTCGCGTCGCATATTTGTTGTCGTTAACCGAATTAAAGTTGAAGATTAATAAACTTCCACCTTTCTTGTTTAAATCTAAGAAAACCTGTCTGATTTGATTTCTTTGCCTTGCAATTGGAAAGCAGTGAACAAGGATTCGCTGAGAGAGAGCTAAAACATGGTGTTTTTAAAAATTAAACCCTGTTACGGTTAAACCAGGTAAAGGCTGAGGGGGAACCCCTAGACCCCTTCTCACCTGGTCATAACAGGCAGGAGAAGTAAGCTCCATCAAAGCAGTCTGACATTTTTAACTTTGAATTTTTCCAGGAATGTTAGGAGGTTGTGGTTGGTGTAAATTTGAATTTCTCAATGTCCGTTATTAGCAAAGACTTCAAAATGTTGAAGGGCTAGTAGGAGCCTTAATGCCTCCTTTCCTATTGTGGAATATTTTCTTTGGTGTTTGTTTAATTTTTTTTTGAGAATTAGCCAATTGGCCATTCTAGGCCTGAATCATCACCTTGGAGTAAGACTGCTCCCACTCTGTCATCACTGGCATCAAAGCCATCTTAAAGGACTTCTTGAAATTTGAGGTTGCCAATACTGGGTCATTTGTTAAGATTGCCTTCAACTTTTTGAAAGCTAGCTGGCACCACTCTGACCACACCACTTTTACACTTTTCTTCAATGAGTCAGTTAAAGGTGCAGCTGTGGTGCTGAAATTTGGAACAAATTTTCAGTAAAGCCCACATATTCCCTGGAAACACAATATTTACCTCTTTGTTTTGAGAATGGGGAAATCGACCAGAGCTTGCACTTTTGCTGCCCTTGGCAAGACCCAACCTTGAGCTACAATGTGACCTAACTAGATTACTTTAGCCTTTGCGAGCTCATTCTTTGCTAAATTGGTCACTAGATGAGCTTCTGTAAACCCTTAAAGAGTTCCCTTAGATCATTCAGGTGGTCTTCCCAGGTATCACTGTAAACTAACAGGTCATCCAGATAGAGGACACAATTGTTTAAACCAGCTACGACCTGGTTCATGAGTCCTTGGAAAGTTTCTGGGGCATTTTTTATACCAAATGGCATTACTTTACATTTGTATAAACCATCGGGGGTGACAAATGCTGAAGTTTCTTTTGCTTGGGTGGTCATGGTGACTTGCCAATATTCTTTCAATAAGTCAATCTTACATGTAGGTGGAACTTCCTACTCAGTCAATGCAGTCCTCAATACAGGGGATTGGATATGGGTCTGCTCAGGTTACTGCATTAATTTTGCAGTAATTAATTGAAAGTCTGGTTGATCCATCGGGTTTGGGTACCAGTATGATAGGGGAGTTCCAGCTGCTTTGGCTGGGTTCAATTAAATTGTTGTCCAGAATATATTTTATTTCAGTGAGGACCTGAGACAATTTGTCAGTGCTCAGTCTGTATGGGTTCTGTTTTATTGCTGGGGTCTCTCCTGCATCTACATTGTGTATTGTTAAGGATGTGCGACCTGGTTTGCACCCGCAAATTTCCTCAAATTCCCTTAGCAGTGTTGCAAGGTCCTGTCTCTGCTGGTCAGAGAGATAGTTGAATATGATGTCTAGTCTCCATAATATTTCTGTGTTTTCCAATTTTATGGTGGGGAGCTCAATTTGAGAATTTTCTGGGTTCTCATCCTCACCTTAACTAGGGCTGTCTTCCTCTACTGCTCTGACTGTTTGGCATGCACTTACTGGTGTATCTGGGTCCCGGCTGTGGTATTGTTTGAGCATATTGATGTGGCACAATCTTTGTTTTTTTCTCCAGTCTGGGGTATTAATTAGGTAGTTCACATCACTGACGGGCCATAGAATCTCGCTTTTAAAGGTTTGCCTTGAAATGGTAACAGTACTAGAACTTGGTCCCCTGGTTTGAATTCTCAGGCTGCAGTCTTTTTGTCTGCCTGCAATTTCATGGTCTGCTGAGATGTTTCAGGTGTTCCTTTGCTACAGCACAGGCTTTAAACAGTCTCTCTCAAGAAGTGAACACATAATTTAGTAATGAGGTTTCCTCCCTTTGATCCAGGAATTGTTCTTTAACCAGTTTCAGGGGGCCTCTCACCTCATGTCCAAAAACCAAATGAAATGGGCTGAAGCCTGTGGATTCATTTGGTAAATCTTTGGTAGCAAACAGCAAGAAAGCTATCCTTTATCCAAGTCATGTGGGTAATCACAGCAATATGTGCTGATCATGCTTTTCAGTGTTTGATGGTATCATTCCAGAGCCCCTTGAGCCTTGAGACTGTAGGTGGTATGCTGCAGATTTCAGCTCATCAATACCATTAATTCTTGGAATGTACGGGACATTAGTTCCTTGATTGGACTGAATTTCTTTGGGCAAGCTGTATCCTGTGAAAAATTGGGTCAGCCCCTTGACCACGGCTTTGGCAGTAATTTTCCTTAAGGGTATGGCTTCTGGAATTGGGTGGCTATATCCACAATGGTTAGGGTCTATTGGTAACCTTACTAATTTTAGGCAGTGGTCCCACACAGTCGACCAGAACTCTGGTAAAGGGTTCCTCAAAAGCAGGGATAGGGATTAGTGGAGCAGGTTTGATCGTGGGTTGTGATTTCCCAACAGGTATGGCAGATCTTGCAAAAGTTAATCACATCCTTGTGGATTTGAGGCCAGTAAAAGTGTCAGCATTTCTGGGCCTGGGCTTTTCTGATACCCACGTGCCCAACCATAGGGATTTAATTGGCAATTCTCAAAATCCCCCTACGATATTTAAGGGGGACTACAACTTGGTGGACCACTGTCCACTCCTCTGTAGGTTGCTGTGGAAGTCTCTATTTTCCCATTATTTCTTCATTTTTTAAATAATAACATTCAGGCATTTTCTCTGCCTCAGAACTGGTGGTCTGCTCTATTCTTTTTAACTCCGGGTCTGCCTGCTGGGCTTCAATTAAAGATTTACTTCCTTCTCCTCCTAAGTCTCCAAAAAATTTTTCAGCCAGCCAGACCTCAGGGTCATCTCGCTGAATTACTGGCTCAGTTCACTGTGTTGGAGCTTGCTTAGCCATAGACCTAGTTACCACACAGTCGGAATATTCTAGGGACTTCCTCGTGTATGTGTTCTGTCTCCTTGGCCGCATTTGGCTGCTACCACATTGCCTCCAGCCAAATCATTGCTTCGCAGCAAATCTATTCTGGCCACAGGCAGACTATTGTTATGAGTGCTTCCATTTTTTTGTTAAATTTTGAGAATTTGTGTTTTAAAACAGAAAAAGTTCCACAGATGCTGGAACTTTGTATGTGTTTTTTAAGGGAGGTCACCAGAGGGTTTTTGGACTGAGCTATGAAGGCACCTGTCTGCAGATAATTACCCAGCAGGGGTTGTTTTTGACTTGGGGAAGGTGTTTACGGAGAAGTGACAGGTCAAGATTTATAGAGGTCAGGAGGCTTGACTTCTGGAATGTTTTTGGTTTCACTTTGAATTGCTACAAAAGGCAGTTGGGGATGCACAGTGGTTTGAAAACAAGTCGGAGAAAACTTGCCAAGAAGAGCAAACCACCCCAACTCTGTCTGTTTCAGCACTTTGGAAAAAGCCTGCCAGTTTTCCATCTTTCGAGGAGCTGAAAAGTAAGTGTAAGAAACAGACAGAAACTGTGGCTGCATTTCTCCTGTAAGACCTGTGTCTGAAACCTTTGTTGCTGCATTTCCTGAAAGCCTACCCAAATTGATCTTCAACGTCGCCTGAAAAGAACTGTTCTAGGAAGATCCCAGTGACAGCCGTCTATACGCATTTGGGACGCTAAACCTTTCTTCTTCAAGAATTGGCAAGTATTTAACCCAGAGTTTTTTTTGTCTTTTTTTTGTAATAGAGCTCTAAAACACAAATCCCTTTAATTTTCTGGTGTGTGTGTGAGTGTGAGGGGCTAAGGTAAAAAGGGGAACTTTAGTATTTCAATCTGTGTGTTTATGCTTTACCTCATTACTGGTTAAGACTTATTTTATAATAAACTGATAATTTTGTTGCTTACTAAAGAAACCTGGTTGGTGTGTTTCATTCTGCGATAAAAATAGAGTCTATGATTGACCATATCGGTAAGTGGAAAAACATTTAAATATATGTTGCGACTGGTGAAGAAGTGGAACTAGAATAAATAGTGCACTTCTCCCACCTCGGGCGTAACACTACGAACAATCCCTACTGTAACTGGCCTGGAAATCCAGGTCACACTGCAGGTGAACCTGATACAAGGACACTGACATGTATCCTCCTTCAATGCCTCTTACCAGAACCTTTGCCTTGAGTGAGCTCTCTGGTGAAAAGGTCATAGCTTTACCCAGCATTAAGGATTAAGTGACCCCTGTATCTCAGAGCTGGACAATGGATTTACCTGTTTCATTAGAGGGGCATGGGAACACCTTTTCCTTTAAAACAATATCCTGATAACCTTCAGAATTTATTTATGTTTCTGCCACATCTAGGGTGGTATTCTTTGACAGGTCCATTACTATGGTTAGGATCACAGGCTCCTCTGCTTGGGAACCATTTTCTAAGCTAGCTCTGTGAACTCATAGAGTCATAGAGTCGTACAGCATAGAAACAGGCCCTTCGGCCCACCGCATCCATGCCGACCATAATGCCTATCTATACTAATCCCACCTGCCTGCATTAATTCCAGATCCCTCTATGCCATGCTCATTCAAGCACCTGTCCAGATGCCTCTTAAATGTCACTACTGTTCCTGCCTCCACCACCTCCTCAGGCAACTCATTCCAGATACCCACTATTCTTTGTGTGAAAAATTTACCCCTTTGATCCCCTTTAAACCTCCTCCCTCTCACCTTAAATCTACGCCCTCTAGTTTTAGTCACCCCTACCATGGGAAACAGACTCTGGCTAACTACCCTATCTATGTCTCTCATAATTTTATATACCTCTATCATGTCCCCTCTCAGCCTCCTTCGCTCCAGGGAAAACTGACCCAACCTATCCAATCTCTCTTTATAACTCAAGCCCTCCAAACCAGGCAACATCCTTGTGAATCTTTTCTGCACCCTCTCTAGCTTAATCACATCTTTCTTGTAGTGCGGCGACCAGAACTGCACACAGTACTCCAAATGCGGCCTAGTCAATGTTATGTACAACTGTAACATGATGTCCCAACTCTTGTACTCAATGCCTCGGCCGATGAAGGCAAGCATGCCATACGCCTTCTTCACCACCCTGTCTACCTGTGTTGCCACTTTCAGGGAACTATGTACTTGCACCCCAAGGTCTCTCTGCTCAACAACACTCCCCAGGGCCCTGCCATTCACTGTATATGTCCTGCCCTGGTATAACTTCCCAAAATGCATCATTTCACACTTGTCTGCGTTAAATTCCATTTGCCAATCCCTTGCCCACTTTCCCAGTTGATCTATATCCTGTTGTAACCTTAGACAACATTCTTCACTGTCCACTATACCACCAATTTTGGTGTCATCTGCAAACTTACTAATCATGCCCCTTACATTCACATCCAAGTCATTAATATAAATGACAAACAACAGAGGGCCCAGCACCGATCCCTGCGGCACACCACTGGTCACCGGCCTCCAATCTGAAAAACAACCCTCCACTACCACCCTCTGCCTCCTATCACCAAGCCAATTTTGTATCCAATTTGTTAGCTCACCCTGGATCCCATGTGTTCGAACCTTCTGGACCAGCCTACCATGCAGGACCTTGTCAAAGGCCTTGCTAAAGTCCATGTAGACAACATCCATCGCCCTGCCCTCGTCAATCCTCTTGGTCACCTCCTCGAAAAACTCAATCAAATTCGTGAGACATGATTTCCCACGCACAAAGGCACAATATTAGCTATCCTCCAGTCTTCTGGTACCTCACCCGTGGCTAACGATGATACAAAAATCTCTGCCAGGGCCCCAGCAATCTCCTCCCTTGTTCCCCATAGCATCCTAGGATACACCTGGTCAGGCCCTGGAGATTTATCCACCTTAATGTGCTTCAAAACCTCCAACACCTCCTCCTTTGTAATGTTGATATGCTCCAGGATATCGGTGTTCCCTCCCTTGAACTCACTAGCTTCCATGACCTTCTCCACAGTAAATACGGACGAGAAATATTCATTTAAGACCTCGCCCATTTCCCGTGGCTCCACACATAGTTTGCCACACTGATCCTTAAAGGGACCTACCCTCTCCCTAGCTACCCTTTTACTCTTAATATAGAATCTTTTAGGATTCTCCTTTATCTTATCTGCCAGGAAAATCTCATGGCCCCTTTTCGCCCTCCTAATTTCCTTCTTAAGTGTAGTCCTACATCCCTATAGGCCTCGAGGGACTCGCTCGATCCCAGCTGCCTATACCTGACATATGCCTCCTTCTTAGCCGTGACCAGACCCTCAATATCCCTCGTCAACCAAGGTTCCCTAAACTTGCCAGTCTTGCCCATCCATCTAACAGGAACATGCCAGCCCTGAACTCTTCCTAGCTCACCTTTAAAAGCCTCCCACTTGTCAGACGTCCCTTTACCTGTAAACAGCCTCTCCCATTCAACTTTTGAGAGTTCCTGTCTGATGCCATCGAAATTAGCCTTCCCCCAATTTAGGACTTCAACCTGAGGACCAGTCCAATCCTTTTCCATAACTATCTTGAAGCTAATAGAGTTATGGTCACTGGTCCCAAAGTGCTCCCCCACTGACACATCAACCACCTCATTTCCTCATTTCCTAAGAGGAGATCGAGTGTAGCCCCTTCTGTAGTAGGGCCATCCACATACTGCTTCAGAAAACTATCCTGGACACACTTAACAAATTCTTTCCCATCTGATCACTTAGCACTAAGGCAGTCCCAGTCAACATTAGGGAAGTTAAAATCACCTACTATTACAACTCTATAATTCCTACACCTATCTGTGATTTCCATGCATATATGCTCCTCCACTTCCCTCTGACTATTGGGAGGCCTATAGTATAATCCCATCAAAGTGTTCACCCCTTTCTTATTTCTAAGTTCTACCCGTATGGCCTCGCTGGACGTTCCCCCCGGGATATCCTCTCTAAGTACTGCCGTGGTGTCCTCCCTAATCAATAGTGCAACTCCCCCTCCTCTCTTACCTCCACCTCTGTCACACCGGAAGGATCGGTACCCCGGAACATTGAGATGCCAGTCCTGCCCATCCCTCAACCAAGTTTCCGTAATAGCTATAATATCATAATCCTATGTCCCGATCCATGCTCTGAGTTCATCTGCCTTACCTGTAAGGCTTCTTGCATTAAAGTAAATGCAGTTTAGCCTACCAGACCTTCCACGCTCCCTGTCCTGCCCCTGCCTGGCCTGCCTACTGGACTTGCTTGCTTTAACCTCTACATTTGCCTCAACTATCTCATCTGAGAGACTACTACTTTGGGTCCCACCCCCCCTGCAAGACTAGTTTAAACCCTCCCGAGTAGTACTAGCAAACCTCCCCACAAGGATATTGGTCCCCCTCACGTTTAGATGCAACCCGTCCTTCTTGTACCTCTGCACCAGAAGAGATTCCAATGATCCAAGTAGCTGAAGCCCTCCCGCCTACACCAGCTCTTCAGCCATGCATTTGCCTAATTCTCCTATTCCTACCCTCACTAGCACGTGGCACAGGAAGTAATCCTGAGATTACAACCCTAGAGGTCCTGCTTTTTAACCTTCTGCCTAACTCCCTATATTCACTTTGCAGGACCTCATCTCTCTTCCTGCCTATGTCGTTGGTACCAATATGGACTACAACCTCTGGCTGCTCACCCTCCCCTTTCAGAATATCCTGCAGCCGCTCCAAGACGTCCTTGACCCTCGCACCAGGGAGGCAACATACCATCCTGGAGTCTCGTTTGTGGCCACAGAAATGCCTATCTGCACCCCTTACGATAGAATCCCCTATCACTATAGCTCTTCCAACCCTTTTCCTCCCCTGCTGTGCAGCAGAGCCCTCCGTGGTGCCACGAACTTGGCTGTTGCTGCTTTCCCCTGGGAGGTCATCACCCCCAACAGTATCCAAAGCGGTATATCTGTTTGAGAGGGCAATGGCCACAGGGGACTCCTGCACTACCTGCCTGCGCCTACTACTCCGTCTGGTGGTCACCCATCTCTTTTCTGCCTGTGCAGCCATTACCTGCGGTGTGACCACCTCACTAAACGTGCTATCCGTGACTTCCTCAGCATCGCGGATGCTCCACAGTGAATCCACCCGCAGCTCCAGCTCCGTAATGCGGGTAGCCAGTAGCTGCAGCTGGATACACTTCCTGCACACATGGTCATCAGGGACACTGGAAGCGCAGGAGGAGCATATCACGCGGCTGAGCTCTCCTGCCATGACTTACCCTTAGGTTAATTAGTTATTCCCTTAATTAAAAAATACTAATTATAATAGGGGCCTTGTTCTTTACACTTCAATCTAAAGTCATTAAAAAAAAAACACTGAGTAGTACTCCCCTGATCACCAGAGGTTTTTTTTTCCAACAAATAAACAACTTTCCCCTTATTTTTTAAGATATTCTAACAGCTGCTACTCACCAACCAATCAGCTTGCAGCTCTCCTCTGACGTCACTGTTTGCCTTTTTTTTCAAAGCTCCGGCGTGCTGGAAGAGGTTAGACTGCTCTCCACTCCCGGAAGGCAAGAGGTAACTCCTACAAAGTTTTCTGCCTTCCCCTTAAACTTCCAGCAGTCAGCTTTCACATATCCAGTTCTATTGCTATGGGAACACACAGGTCTGTGAAAAACATTCCTGCCCTCTGCACTTTCTTTCCTTACTGGTGAAGGGCTTCTTGCATTCTCACTTTTGATTTCCTTTCCACTAACACCCCTTCTTTTATCATTTTTATCCCACTTCCTGCCCTTCCTAGACCTCTGGAGATTATTGTGGAAGGGTTTTCGCTGAAAAAAGGATTTATGAGTAAGCTCATAATCATCTGTCTTTGCAGCAGCTTCTCTGACCCTTGCAATTCTTTGCTCCTCAATATGAGTCTTTATGTTCAGGGGGATTTTGAATTCTTCTAATAGAATTATCCCTCTCAAATTTTCATATGAGAGGTCTAACTTGAGAGATCTCTGTTACGACCAGGTGAGAAAGGTGTCTAAGGGTCTTTTACTGTCTTCACCTGGTCTTATTGTAACAGAGTTTAATTTTAAACACACTGTTTTTAGCTCCCCCTTTGGTGAATCCTTGTTCACCACTTCCAATTATAAGGCAAGGAAACGAGCATTAACAGGCTTTCTTAGGTTTAAAGAAGAAAAGTAAAATTTATTAAACCTTAAACTCTAATAGGGTTAACGCCTACGGATATACAACATTCCCATGCTAGCATGCACACGTGATGCACACATGCAAATAAGGACAGAAAAGAGCAAAAGAAAAATTAAATGGAGAGAGTTGAGGCAATATCAGAAGCGTTTCTTGTTTACTGTGCTTCAGGCTCACTGTAGTCCTTTTGTAAGTAGTCTTGCTTTTCATTGGGGCCCAGTATTCTTCTTAAAGCTTGCTTACTGTAGGAGAATTTTCGGTCTTGGGGTTCATGTGTTTCTGAAGCTGGTGAGAGCGAGATGAGAGCAAACAGGAGAGAGGTGTTCTCAGTCCAGGAGAAAACAGCTTTCTGATTTCAAATTCCTTGTTGGAAGTTCAAATTCAAAAAACTCCAACAGCCAATTATTCATGTGACCCTAACTGTTCCAACCACATCTGTTTGTGTATTCGGCCATCTTAGCAGTTAACCTGGAATGCTAGCCTTTCCACTTTCAATGTCTGGTAATCAAAAGTACATTGTGGGTTAAATTGAAGCAGGGAATAGCCCCTTTGTTCTTTGAAGTACTGTCTGTGGATATGCTAATGTCTCTCTTCAGCCAAAGTCTCCAATTGTTTTTTAAAGAAAGTTCTTTCTTCACCATCAACAGTTTAAAATCAATGTTCATGTGGTGAAATTAATTTTCCTCATTCTTGGCAGGTGAGGGCCTTGCCTGACAGGATCCATTGATAGAAAGCCATGTATTTAATTCTTTCAAATTCAATAAAGATTTGAACAGGACTTTTCCTATCATTTCGAAACTGTTGCCTATCGGCTTCAGGGACTAACTCGTTTGCATTTAAAATAGCAGTTTTAGTCTGCCTGTAATTGGAACAGCTTTCTTCTGATGACATGGAATGAGCTTCATGAGCTCTACCCATTAATTCGTCTTGTAAGAGAAGGGTCCAGTATTCCTTTGGCCATTAAAGTCTGGTAACTAGTTTTTAAAAGGAGATAAAATAGGGCTCGACCTCTTTCTCATTAAATTTTGGCATTAATTGTGAGTGTCTTAAAACATCCAAGTTTTTTTCGAATTGGGAATAAGGTTTGAGTGGCTAGTGGCATTCTCACCTTGTGCTTGCAACTTTTATAACTCAAACATTTTCACTGCTTTCTCTCTTTCCTTTTGATACTGAAACGTTCCTCTTTTTCCTTTTGAAACTGCAATTTTCGCAGGGCAAGTTCTTGTATGCTTGCATTTTAGTTAGTGCTATTTTTTCAGGCTCAGGTTCCATGCCTGTTTCTTCTGGTTCTGGGGTAAGATCAAAATGGCTAGCTAGATTCTTAAGTATTTCACATTTCCTTGTTTTTTGTTTGAAACTGACTCACATCTGGGCAGCCAGGGTTTTAAAATCTTCAATACTTAATCAATTTAATGTCACAGGGGATCTGCCTCCCTGTTCTACAAACTCTTTAGCATTAAATGTCGCTATGTCTTTTGTTTCTAGCACCATAGAGAAGAAAAGAATGATCCGACAAAACATTTGTCAGGAAGTGGGATAAAAATGATAAAAGTTTTGGAGGTCAATTTTCCTCCCGTTTCCAAATGTCTCATTTAATCTGATTGATCGGAATCCTGGCTTCAAGACCCCAATTTGTTATGGACAGGTGGTAAGTGGTGTGGGTGGCTTCCATTTTTCACCTCCCAACTGACCACAATTGTGTTTTGTTAAAGATAGTATGTTAGTCCCTGAGTGGTTTTAGGGTCAAATAAGCAGACAAATGATGTGTTTTCTCATAGGTTTTAAAAAAAAACTATTTTTAAAGCAATCCCTGCAATGGTTGCAACCGTCACTCACTCATGCATTCACACACATGCATACACAAGAATAGATAGATGGAGAGAAAAGGGTAGGATGCAATTCAAATCCAAGGTGATATAAGAGTTTGTGGTTTACAGAATATTGTTGAGTCTTTTCATGAGGAATGTCTTTTTAAAGGTGCAGGCCTGGTTGTTTGCGGTCTAGAGCTTGCTGAGATGTTGTAGAGTTTTATTGGTTAAAACTCAGCCCAAAGTTGGTGCTGTGAATTTAGTTTACTTTCACAGATGGAGAGTCTCAAAGTCACTTTGTAATTTCCCTGTTATAGAGGTTGTTCAGTTCTTCTTCAGCATGGTTCTTTTGTTTATCTGAATCGTTCACAGCCTCTGGCTGGAAACTGGCTTTCTGTGATCTTGGCTTGATCTCTCCCTCTCTCTACAGAGGGTTACATTTTAAGGTCAAAATTCATCACATTGGTGACACATGGCCCTCTCCCCTGGTATGACCACACAATGGACCAGGTTATGGCAACCTTGGCTATCTATTGATGTCCAAATGGGGACCATTCTGTTATAATGATGCTACTTCATTCCTATTCATTTCAGTTAGGGCTGCAAGTCAGTCTGTCTCCAGAACATTTTATTCGTTCATTCATGTAGATAGGGGTCATCAATATGCAATGGTGCTGCCTTCAATTTCAATGGGTTCTCCCCAGAGCTATTTCAAATGAGGTTAATGAGTTTCATTAACAGACAGAGGTGCGTATTTCCAGTACAAAAGGGGGTCACATGACCCCACTCCATTTTGTCTGTGGCACAAGTGTCCATGTTCTTGTTGTTCAGTTTAACTGTTGACTTTTTAAGCTGGATTTTATGGGACCCCTGAGGCAATGTCGGAAGTGGCATGGGGGCCCATATAATCGCAATGGGTGGGGGGGGGGGTGTGGCAGAGGGTCCATCACCGCCCTGTTGCTACACGATTTTGCTGCAGGGGTGGGAATAGGCCAAAGATGGCCTTCCCACTCAAAGGCCAATTGAGGCCCTTAAGAAGCCTATTAATGGCCACTTAAGGGCCTCTTCCCATCGCCACTGGGATCTGACCAGTGGTGTGTGTTGTCTCTGCCAGCCAGGGAGGCAACTTGTAAAATGAGGTGCACTCTACTGCGGGCTTGTGGGGGTGTTGCTCCTTCACGGGCAATCTGTATCCCATGGAGGACCCCCAACAGCAAAACCTCCACCTCCATGGACACCCATTCCCCTGAACTTCATGCCTCCCTCTCACCAACTCCCCCCGCCCTTGCTAGGGCCATCCGGACTGGTCCCGGCAACACTGCCTCGCTTACTTGAGGTCTGGGGTTCCAGGGCGGCTCCTGGGTCCAAGGCCTCTGCAGTACCAACAGTGGCCACCACTAGTGGTGACACTGCCGATACTGCTGAGCTGCCAGCCCTGTGATTGGCCATCAGCTCTTGGAGGGGGGAGTCCCGTCTTTAAAGAGTTGGAGATCCTGGCGCGGGACACTTAGGCAGCAAAGCGATGGAAGTTTGTTCTGGGGGGGCATGAAAAGGCTTAGGTGGGGTTCACCCCTTTTTTTGGCCTGGTGGCGGGGGCCCTGCCTCCTCCTTAAAATCTGCCTTTATTTTAATAATTCCTCCAATTCATTGTTTATTTCATCACGGCTCCTTCTAAGCATGGCAGTAGCCAAAGTTGGTGGACACAGCAGTGCATTCTTTCTAACTTGCCACTTGTGTGTCCAAAGTAAGGAGGTTGTGAGACCTTGAGAAGTGAGTGCAGCAATATACAATTTGGCTTATTAACTCAGGTTGAGACCTTCAATGAGGGGGAGCATTAGCGAGGAAAAGAGCTGCAACACCCAGAGGGGCACCAGGATCATGAGGCTGGAAGAGACCATGGATGAAGAAGGCATAGAAAGCCACGCAACCAGCCTCTTGTATGCAGGAGACACTACCCACCAGAGAGGGTTTACCGTCAGAGGCTTACCTCCCTGCAAATGTCGGAGCAGCAGTGTCGCCAAAAACTGCGCCGCTCCAGGGAAGTGGTCACTGAGCTGTGTGCCATGGTGGAAGAGGAGCTGACCCCAATGGGGAGTGGCGGGCACCTAATGCCTAGGACAGTGAAGGTCACAATGGTGCTTAATTGGTTGCGGATAATGATGAGGATTGTCAGAGGATACAGCAGCATATAGATCGGTTGGAGACTTGGGCGGAGAAATGGCAGATGGAGTTTAATCCGGACAAATGTGAGGTAATGCATTTTGGAAGGTCTAATGCAGGTGGGAGGTATACAGTAAATGGCAGAACCCTTAGGAGTATTGACAGGCAGAGAGATCTGGGCGTACAGGTCCACAGGTCACTGAAAGTGGCAACGCAGGTGGATAAGGTAGTCAAGAAGGCATACGGCATGCTTGCCTTCATCAGTTGGGGCATAGAGTATAAAAATTGGCAAGTCATGTTGCAGCTGTACAGAACCTTAGTTAGGCCACACTTAGAATATTGCGTGCAATTCTGGTTGCCACACTACCAGAAGGACGTGGAGGCTTTGGAGCGGGTACAGAGGAGGTTTACCAGGATGTTGCCTGGTCTGGAGGGCATTAGCTATGAGGAGAGGTTGGAAAAACTCGGATTGTTTTCACTGGAACGACGGAGGTGGAGGGGCGACATGATAGAGGTTTACAAAGTTATGAGCGGCATGGACAGAGTGGATAGTCAGAAGCTTTTTCTCAGGGTGGAAGAGTCAGTTACTAGGGGACATAGGTTTAAGGTGCGAGGGGCAAAGTTTAGAGGGGATGTGCGAGGCAAGTGTTTTACACAGAGGGTGGTGAGTGCCTGGAACTTGCTGCCAGGGGAGGTGGTGGAAGCAGATACGAAAGCGACGTTTAAGAGACATCTTGACAAATACATGAATAGGAAGGGAATAGAGGGATATGGGCCCCAGAAGTGCAGAAGGTTTTAGTTTAGGCAGGCATCAAGATCGGCGCAGGCTTGGAGGGCCGAATGGCCTGTTCCTGTGCTGTACTGTTCTTTGTTCTTTGTTCTTTGTTCTATGCCTCAGGATCATTCCAGGGATCTTCTGGAGATATCTGTGGAATCTCCTAGTCTGCGGCTCATCGCTGCATCAAGATGGTCACCAATGCCATGTTCAAGAGGGCTGGCCAATACGGACAATCAGGCTGAGAGGGCTGTAGGATTTGGGGCCATTGCTGGATTCCCCAGGTGCAGAGTGTAATTGACTGCATGCACGTGGCGATAAAGGGTCCCAAAGACTAGGCAGCAGCCTTCATCAACAGGAAGGGCCTCCACAAGCTCAATGTACAACTGGTCTGTGACCACCGCAAAGTGGATCCTTCAGGTCTGTGCTAGGTTTCGGAAAGCTGTTACGACATCTACATACTGAGGCAGTCCCAGTTGCCCAACTTATTCAGACCCCTTGTGCACTTTCAAGGATGGATACTGGGTGACTAGGGCTACCCACTGAAGACATGGTTGCTTCCGCCTTTACGGAACCCCAGCACAGATGCAGAGGAGAGATAGAACTGCTGCCACAGCACAACTCGAGCAACCATCGAGCAGGTCATAGGGCTTCTGAAGATGCAGTTCAGATGCCTTGATAGATCTGGTGGAGCTCTTCAATATTGTCCCAGCAAGGGACTCATGTATTGTGGTGGTGTGCTGTGTTCTACACAACCTGGTGCTACAGAGGGGAGAAGCTTTGAACACTTCCTGGAGTGTGATGCCTCCTTCAGGGATAAGGTTTTGGAGAGGGCTGCTGACCGGGCAAACTATGATGAAGACCCTGAGGGACCACAGACAAGGTGCAATGAGATACACACAAGGGTGGCTTGTGACTCACTACTACAGACACATTTCTCATGATCCTTCCTTACACATTCATGCAAGCAAATAAATCTTCACTTTCTATAGCCCTGTTGTCCTTTCCTTGAATACCCTTACCATCTCACTGGACCCATCATGACATCAGGCCATGACATGGGAAATGCATTGACCTCATGCATTTTGGTCCTTCCCATCACACTCTTTTCAAGAGCCATAGAACTGTTAATGGCCCAGCAGTGGATAAATGAATAAAGGATTCTTTTTATGATGCAGCATATCAAATTTCATTAAAGACAGCTCAGGTGGAGACAGGCTGCTGACCTTTCTGCTCCATGGCTTTCGATGGCCGTGGTGGTCATCATCTGGTTGCCTGGGGCTTTGAGGGCCCAGCCATATTAGGGGTCTCCAGAACAGGTGCAGGAGATGCCTCTGTCATCATGGTTTCCTGAGGCATTGGTGTCACCGTCAGAGGGGCTGGGGACCCGCCCCAGGTGCTTCAGGCAGCCACTCCTGTGCCCTTTCAGGGCACACCTGTCCCTCCCTGCTCACCTGAGGAGTCTGAGTACCTGGCGATGATTCTAGGCATCTCACCACCGACCCCCACCTCTCCCCACCCCTCCGTCTTGCCCAGACATTGCTCCACAGAGCTCATGGACGAGGCGATGGCGCGCAGGTCCACAGGCATCTCTGGCATCCACTGGGTGGTTTGCTGGATGTGGCTCTCCAGGAGGGTTGCCACTCTCTCAATGGAGGGCACCGTTCGCGCACATGCCAGGGACATGGCTGCACTCATGGTCTGATTGGAATCCTCCATTGTTCACGCATGGGTGTGCAAAACTTCTGGAAGCTCAGCCAGATGTTCATATACCTCATGCTACAGCTCCAGCATCTGCTGCCTTATTGATAACTGCAAAGGCATGTCATCAGCCTGAAGCTGAGCATCACCATGCCCTCCCACAGTCCTCCGAGTGAGTGGTCACAACTGTCACTGCCTCCAGCAACTGCTCGGCACGTCTGTGCTGTGCTTAGCAGATTGTGACCCCTTTGCTACTCAGACACAACCACCCACCAATGTGAGAGTATCTGCACTGGTGGAGGGTGTGGGGGAATGATGTGATGTTCTATCCTCTGAGGTTTCCTCCTCCTACTTGGAGGTGGAAGTCTGTCCCGCAGGCTCTGAAGATGCCTGCTTGTTACAAGAGAGAGAAGAGTGATGAGAGGGCAGTGTGCATTCCAACATGTCCTTCTGACTACTCATCATCTGGAGTTCCATGTTACCAGTGGTCGACACATGAGCACTAAGTTTTGTATTTGTCAGAAGGTCTCTTGTGCCTATGCATTAGGCCACTGGCTCTCTCGGGTCTCCATACCCATCTCACTATCAGTGATAGCCTTCCCTGCCTCCATGCCTTCCAGCTCCAACTCCTCTTCTTCCATTTGCATGAGGATTGCTAGAAATGAGATACTACACTCTGTTCTTGCTCCTTCTCGCACACTGTGAGCTCTTTCCTCCTGGAAGCATATAAATTTACATTGTTACTCACCCTCGTAGACACGCACCATGCCTATGTTGGTGGTAGCCTAACCGTCCATCATGCTGCATGCAGCCATTCAGTACTGGCAGTGCAGGGGTCAGATCTGACCAGTGTCCTCCACAGAGAGGTTCCCATGCATGTAGCAGCCAATGCTGCTGCCTGGGCATTGCCGCTGACTGGTGGGCACGCCTTTCTCCAAATTCATACTCATTTCTAGTCACATTTAAGGCCGCGAGCTTAACATTATGCGCTGCACTCACCTTGCCAGAATGTATCAGGTCATTGATCCTCTTTCTACCATGTACATGTGACCATCCCTTGGTTGCTCACCTCCTCCACTATCTCCAGCCATGCCCTTTTCGTCTGGCGAGCTGGTCCCCTCCTCTTGTCCCAAGGGAAAAGGGCTTGCCTCTGAGCCTATGCCACCTGGAGGAGCACCTCTAAGGGAGGCATAAGAGAACCTTGGCACCACCCTTGCTCTGCCTTCTGCCATTTCCTAATCACTCCAGTTGCTTGGGCTGCCACCTTTAAAAGTACTGATGGCTGCCTTTTAAAGATGGTGCCAGCATTGCCTTACCCAGGACTTCCTCCCGCCCGCGCCTTCTAACTGACTAGCTACCCGGCCTGTCATTCATTAATTGAACAGCACCGACAACATATTCTCCCTTTCGCACCCCCTCCTGCCCACCTGGCCAGGCCACCCACTTTATGTCCCGACGACAGGACATCATTGCTGCCAATAAAATCCTGACTACTGTTTTTGCTGGGTGTCAATTCCAATACTCAGACGTTGCTGTGCCTGAGCATTTAAAGGTATTTGTGAAACCTACTGAGAGTTTAAAGGGAGCTGTGCATAGTGAAATAATGGATGTTCCATAGTTCCTGTACTTTGAGAAGGAGAATGATGCTGAAAGCATGAAGAGGAAAAGATGGAAGCCAGGAGAGTGTGGCATCACAAAAACAGGCAACACCTGACCAACAGGTATCTATTCTACAGACATCCAGCTGTATTTTTCCAGAAGGCTGCATTTTCCCCAACACCATGACAGAAATATGTCAGCTGTTGGCACCATGACTTGCAGCATCTCTCCAGAAAGCTGTGGCTGTGAAGGCTACACGCAAAGCTTGTATCCTTCAAAGTCTTAGGAGCATGTCCTTTTGCAAAAGACTGCTAGTTTTTCGACAGATGGGGAGGCAGTCACATGATTATCCAGTGTCCTCATTTGCAATTTAATTAGATTCGAGTCTCAGTACTTCAATCTCTCTCGAGTCTCATTGTCTCAGTGTTCACTCCCTGGAGATATGTCTCCACTGTTAATGTTCCAAGATGGCTTTGAATGTTTTGCCACTAGAAGTGAAGCTGTTAACTGTTTCCAAATTTATGCGGCATTGTCCTGGATGCAACCTCGTTAGACATGCATCTCCAATTCGATGTCCTGGAATGTGAGGTATTTCATTGTAAATTGAGGTGGCCATCTTTTCTTGGCTGCCAGCTTTTTAAATGTTAACTGTAGGATACCAGCTCCATTTTAAACGTTTAATGTGGTTTCCAACCAATGAATTAAAAATCCTCATTTGATATAGCATGTTTTCTTGACACCTCCACTTCACACGGAATGAAATGTAACAACAGGAATATTTCATTACATGGCCATAGGGGGGAAAAATTCATTCACACTCACTTCTCAAACTCACACTGCCCTAGCTAAGCTCTAGTTTAATATTTCTTTTGGGATGATTCTGTGTTGAGTAGGACCCTGGACAACGCATCAGCTATCGCATTGGTTTTTTTTCCTGCAATGTGCGTAATTTTTAGGTGGTAGGGTTATAAAAGCAGGTTCCATTGAAATAGCCTTGCATTTTGATTTTTGTATTTGGACATAGACCTCAAAATGCTGGAGAGCTAGCAACACTCCCAGTGTTTTCCTTTTCCACAGTGGAAGACCTCTTTTAGTGTTGGTTTAATTTTTTGGAGAAGTACCCAACTGGTCTATCAATGCCTGACTCATCATCATGGAGCAGGACAGCACCTACCCCTGGGTCGCTAGCATCAACTGCCACTTTAAAGGGTCCATTAAATTCAGAGCTGCGAGCACTGGTTCATTGGTTGGAATAGCTTTTAGCCTCTCGAACGCCTTTTGGCACCTCTCTGACCACATTACTTTTTCTCTTTTCTGCAGTAGGTCTGTCAGTGGGGCAGCTATAGTGCTGAAGTTTGGGACAAACTTGTAGTAGAACCCACACATTCCCAAAAATTGCATTATTTCCCATTTGGTCGTGGGGATGGGAAAATCTATCAGCGCCTGTACCTTTGCTGCCCTGGGCACTCTTTGGCCCTGACCTACAACATGCCCTAAATAAGTTACTTGAGCTTTAGCAAATTCTCTTTTTGCAAGGTTTATCACTGGGACAGCTGACTGTAAACTTTGGAAAAGGGATTCTAATTGGTCTAGGTGCTCCCCCAGGTCTCACTGTATACCAGCAAACGGTCCAGGTTCACTACACAGTTGGGCAGGCCAGCCACTGCCTGGTTCATCAGCCTTTGGAAGGTGGCTGGGCCATTCCTTAAACAAAAGGCATCACTCAGCACTGGAATAAGCCGTCTGGGGGAACAAAAGCTGAGATCTCTTTGGAACCTGCCAATATCCTTTTAGCAAGTCTATTTTGGTTATATAGGTGGCATTCCCTACTCTATCAATACATCTTCCAGGCAGGGAATTGGGTAGGAATCAGCTCTGGTCACTGCATTAACCTTCCTGTAATCGATGCAGAGCCTTGTTGACTCATTGGGCTTGGGCATGAGTAAAACTGAGGAACTCCAGCTGCTCTGGCTGGGCTCAATGAGCTTGTTTTCCAGCATATACTGTATTTCCTCCCAAACTGGTTCAGCTTCTTGGGACCTAGACGATAGGGGTTCTGTTTTATGAGAGGGGTCTCTCCTACATCCACATCATGTAGGGTTAGGGTTAGGGTTAGGGTTGTGTACCCTGCTGTGTCCCTGCAGATTTCTTTAAATGCTGTGAGTAGCCTTTTAAGGGCTTCCCTTTGTCCTGCATTTGAGTAGGAGAGTACAGTGTTCAATTTTCCTAACGTTTCAGTGTTGGCTAACCAGACAGTAGGGGGATCGATTTGGGAACCCTCTAGGCCCTCCTCTAACTCGTCCTCGCTGTCCTTTTTGTCCTCCTCTGTCCTAACTGCCTGACAAACCTGGGCTTGGTTGTCCCCTTCCCGGCTGTGATACCGTTTTAACATATTAATGTGGCACAGCCTTTGCTTTTTCCTTCGGTCTGGGGTGTCAATTAAATAATTTACCTGGCTAATCCTTTTTGCTACTCGGTATGGGCCACTGAACCGGGCTTTCAGGGGTTCACCCTGAATTGGGAGTAGTACTAGCACATGGTCTTCAGGCCGAAATGTTCTGGCCTTGGCATGTTTATCTGCCTGCCTTTTCATTGCTGTCCGGGAGATTACAGGTGCTCCTGAGCCACTGCATAGGCTTTCATGAGCCACTTCCGGAACATAGAGATGCAATCTAAAATGGAAGGCTCATCCCTGTGTCCCAAAAAACCTCTCCTGGATTAGTTTAAGAGGACCTCTCACCTCGTGTCCATAAACTAATTCAAAGGGAAAAAGCCAGTGGATTCATTGGAGGAGAAATCCCAGATCTTTGTCCCAGTCATGGGGGTACTCATAGCAGTATGGCCTGATCATTGTCATTAGGGTCTGGTGTTATCGTTCCAAAGCCCCTTGTGACTGTGGGCGGTAGGCTGAGAACTTTAGCTGGGTTATGCCCAGATTACCCATGGCTTATTGAAAGATCCCAGACATGAAATTCATGTCCTGATCTGACTAGATCTCGGCAGGCAGCCCATATGGGGTAGAAAATTGGGTTAGCCCCTCCACCATTATCTTGGCATAAATAGTTCTTAGGGGAATGGCCTCAGGGAATTGGGTAGGCACAACCATAATGGTGAGAAGATACTGGTAGCCCCCCTTTTGTTTTCAGCAGGAGTCCACACAATCCACTAGCACTCTGCTGAAGGGTTCCCCGAAAGCCGGTGTGGAAATTAAGGGTGCAGGTTTTATTGCAGGTTGGGCCTTCCCCACAACCTGCCACATGAGGCAAGTTTTACAGAACTCCACCACATCTCTGTGGAGTTTTGGCCAGTCAAAATGCTGTCTTATGCGGGCTTGGGTTTTTCGTACATGGACATGTCCAGCCATTGGAAGCTCGTGGGCTATTCTTAGTATTTTTTTACGGTACCTCGGCAGCACCACTATCTGGTGAACCACTGTTCATTCTTCGTCCGCAGGTCTATGAGGAGGTCTCCACTCCCTCATTAGCACTTCATTCTTTAAAAAGTAGCACTCTGGAATTCCCTCTGCTTTAGCTTCGGTTTGGGCAGTCTGTGCTAACTTTTTTAATACTGCGTCGGCTTGCTGAACCTCAACCAAGAAAGACTTGTTTAACCCATTCTTTGGGTCCTCTAACCTCCCAAAGAAGGTTTCACATAACCAGATATTAGGGTCATCTGTCTGCCTGCTCTGATGGAGCTTGTTTGGCCATGGACCTGGTCATCACACAGTCAGGGAAAATGCCAGGGACCTTTTCCTGTAACTGCTCTGTCTCCCTGTCCTCCTTTGGTGCCTCTAAAACTGCTGGGGAAGCTACCACCTTTGCCCCCACCAGATTATTACTCAGGAGTAGGTCGACCCCATCCACAGGTAAACTAGGGACAATTCCCACCGTTACTGGTCCTGAAACAAAGTCGCACTCAGGTGCACCTGGAATAAAGGTATGGACATAAACTTTTCTCCGATACTATTCACTAGCATTCTAGCATTCAATGCACTCTCTGGGGAAAGGTCATGCCTTTTCCCAGCAAAAGGGATCTGGTGGCCCCTGTATCCCATGACTATGGGCTTGCTTGCCTCACTCGAGGAGTATGGGGTCACTTTTCTTAGGAACACAAAATCTGGGTAACTTTCAGGGATTTTGTTAAGTTTTCCCACATTCTCAGCAGTAGGTTCACTGGGTTTTACTGCTGCAGTTAAAACTGCAGCCTGGTCTGCAGTGTTTTCCATCAAGGCCCCTTTTCCTGCACTGATCTGATGTGCCCTGATTAATTTGACAGGTTTTCCCCTTATTTTCCAGCAGTCAGCTCAAAGGTGACCTGCCTTGGTACAATGGAAACACACAGGTTTTCCGACATTGCTCCCGTTCTCAGCACTGTCCTTTTTGGCCTGAGGAGAGCTCGCTGTGTTTCCAGCTTTCCCTTCTCACCCATAGCTGTTAAGGTCCTATCACCTCCCACCTTTTCGGGTTTTTGGGGTGACTAAAAAAGGGTTTCCCTTGGGGCAAGGGCTTGAGGACAAGCGTAAATTCATCAGCCAGAATTGCGGCCTGCCTGGCTCTTGGAACCTTTTGTTCCACTATGTGGTTTTAATGGAAAGGGGTTGCGAGTTTTTGAACTCTTGAGAAGGATCACCTCTGAGGTTTTCATATGTGGGCTCTATCCTGAGTGCCCAAATCCACTGGTCATAAGCAAGCTGCTTAACTCTTTGAAATTCGAGGTAGGTTTGTTCAGGATGCTTTCGGAGGATTTGGAATTTTTGGTGGTGCGCCTCCAGTATTAGCTCATATGCGCCCAGAGTAGCATTTTTAGTCATCTCATAGTCTGATGAACGTTCATCAGGCAACAGCGAATAAACCTCATGTGCTTTTCCTGTTAGTTTGCTTTGCAACAACAGCGTCCAGCTTTCTGCCAGCCACTTCAGTTGTTTTGCAAGCTTCTCAAAGGTGACAGAAATTGCTTCCACATCCTCCTCATTGAACTTTGGTATCAACTGGGAGAACTTTAAGTGCTCACCACTCAGTCCTGAGCTAGGGGCAGTTCCCTCATGAGCCATATTGGGCCTTCCTCTAGTTAGTTCGAGCTGCCTTACCTCCTTTTCCTCCTTCTCCTTCTAAAAAGCTCTTTCCTTTTCTCTTTCCTGAAACTCCCTCGGCACTTTCTCCTTCTGGAATTCTAATTCTGGTCTCCTCTGTTCTAGTTGTACTTTAGCTAATGTTACTTAGTCTGTTTCCAACTTTAAACCTGTTTCTGAGTCATCAGATTCAAGTGCAAAATAGTTGGCCACATATTTTAGGACTTCGGGCTTCCTAGCTTTTGGACAGATAGTAATCCCTAACTGCCCAGCTACATTCCTCAAATCTTCAATAAATAGGGCACTTAACCTCTCCCAGGTTACTTCACTTTGGTGTAGGAAGGTACTGGCGTCGAATGTGGACATGTTAGTACTCTAGCAGCGAAAACCACATGAAAACCTATATTAATGTTTTTACATTTTTGATTGGGATTAATTTGGTTCCTCACTTCCAATTTCTCATTTGTCTTTGGGTAACGGGCACCGACTCAAGCCCCCAAAATGTTTTACATCTCTCCTGATACAAATTTATGTTATGATCAGGTGAGGAGGGGTCACAAGACTCCTCTCTTGTACTTCTCCTTGTTTGACT
Source organism: Heterodontus francisci (assembly GCF_036365525.1). NCBI lineage: Eukaryota > Metazoa > Chordata > Chondrichthyes > Heterodontiformes > Heterodontidae > Heterodontus > Heterodontus francisci. The sequence goes on from NC_090379.1 coordinate 56,610,099, forward strand.
ACAACAGGTTTTATTCCTTTTTAAAACAGTGGATGTGCTTAGCACTTCAATGAGTGTTTTACCTTTCACCTTTGTTGTGATCATAAAAGAACCAATTCAGACAGGTTTTTGAGTTTAAACAAGAAAAAGTGGTTAGTTTATTGTACTTAAAAAAAAAAACTAACCCCGATCTAGATAAAATAGTAAAACTATGCGACACATTCACTCACATATGCACACGAGAATCACACACAAAAATAGAATACAGAGTGATAAGAAATAGTTTGGTTTGGATTAGCATCCAGAACAAGTAAAAATAATATACAGTCTGTGGGGTTGGGTAATTCCATTGTCTTCCGGCTGAAGTTGTAATCTTGAAGTCTCTGGCTGGTAGAAATGCACTTTGTGGCTGGCCCACCTAGCTCGGTTTTTTCTTGTAGACAGAGTTGTCGGTGAATTTCTCCCCTTGTCTGTAGCAATGGTAAACTTGGATGTTCCACAGTCGCAGACGGGTTTCAAACATGCAATGTTATCTGGAGAGAGAGAGACACACACACACATAGCCCCTGTGGGGTCTTGTCTGGTTAGCATTCAAAGCTTGTCTCCTTCAAAGTCTCAGGAACTTGTCCTTTTGCAAAAGACTGCTAGTTTTTCCACACGTGGGGAGACGGTCATGATTGTCCAGAGTCCTCGTTTGCAATTTAATTAGATTCGAGACTATGTATTTTCAGTCTCGCTCAAGTCTCATTGTTTCAATATTCACACCTGGAGGTTTGACTCCACTGTTAATGTTCCAAGATAGCTTTGAATGTTTTGCCATTAAAAGTGAAGCTTTTAGCTAATGTCAAATTCATGAGGCATTGTCCTGGATGCAACTTCATTACACATACATCTCCAGTTCGATGTCTTGGAATGAGAGGTATTTCAATGCAAATTGTGATGGCCATCTTGGCTGCCAGCTTTTTAAAAGTTAACTGTAGGATCCCTGCTCTGTTTTAAAAATTTAATGTAGGTTTCCAACTGATGAATTCAAAATCCTCATTTGATATTGCATGTTTTCTTGACATCCTGAAGTTTTGTCCCATGTAATTGTTTATCTCTCTGTGAAGAACTACATCCTGTCATCACTCCTAAATATGCCTTTTACAGTTTGAACCTGAGTCTACTTGTCCAACCTAAAGTATGATATTTGAAGTAATATTCCATATTTACATTTTCCACATGATTTATTATCTTACATATCTCTATCCGTCACCTTCAGACACATTGGTGTTATTTTGACTTTATCTGATAATGTAAAATGGGTGCTAGCAAATCAGTAGTTTGTTTTACATCTCTCCTGATTTTTGTTTCCATTAACTCCAGCTGGTACACTAGAAGGGCAGACTCCACACACCTCCTCTTGCCTTTCCAACATTCAGTCGCCAACTCTCACCATCTCTGCAGGACAGAATAGCAAATAATGCAAGGGAGAAGACCAAAACTGTGGAGAGGAGTACCTGACTTCATAGCCCTAATCCAAACTGAGCAAAGTCTGTGGAGATTAATGGCCTGGGAAAACTCACAAGCATCTGGGTAAAAGAGGTTTTTATTTTTTATTTATTTGGAGATACAGCACTGAAACAGGCCCTTCGGCCCACTGAGTTTGTGCTGACCAACAACCACCCATTTATACTAACCCTACAGTAATCCCATATTCCCTACCTACACTAGGGGCAATTTACAATGGCCAACTTACCTATCACCTGCAAGTCTTTGGCTGTGGGAGGAAACTGGAGCACCCGGCGAAAAACCACGTGGTCACAGGGAGAACTTGCAAATCCACACAGGCAGTACCCAGAATCGAACCTGGGTCCCTGCAGCTGTGAGGCTGCGGTGCTAACGACTGCGCCAATGTGCTGCCCCACATAAGCCTGGTGGCTTATCTGAGCTGGGTGCCTGCATATTACTTGTAACCTTCCATTCACCTCCTACAAGTATTCAGCAAGATTGACAATTTCAAGCTGCATTCTGAAGATTGCCAGCTGCTAATGTAAAGCCTCTCAGTGCCATCCTAACTCTTTACTCTTGGTCCTTTAAGAATATACCAGACCCTGTTAAGAATATACCTGAAAAAGAAGGACAATCCTACTGAGCAGAGCAATGCCATTTATGCCGGCTTCAGACAGGCGTCAGTGTCAGGGCATATAAATCGGCCCTGGGGGTTACAGTCTACCAGGGTAAAATCTCCTGATGCACCAGCAGGCTGAACGGTTCACTATTTTGGCCTCCTTACCCTCAATCTCCACCAAGTTAAAATTGTGGCTTCAGTCTTTTCAGTTAAGCCTTTTCAGTATTCGGTTATATCATGTATCAATCAAATGTTAACATTGTGTTATTAGTAACTAGCCAAGTCATAGATGCCAGGAAGGTGTCAGCTTTCATCCCTAGGGCTGGATTTTCAAATGCAAATGGGGGTGAGGCACACTTTGAAAATAGCACTCTCAAATGGCACGTCAATCTTCCAGCACCTCCAGAATGTATTGCAATTTTCAAAGCGAGGGCGGGTGGGGTTGGGGAGAAGCCGGCAACCCGCTCACCTCCAATAAACTACCCATTAAGCTCACTGAAGAGCTTGTTACCAGTCTGGAGAGGTCCACAAAGAAGTTTTCAAAGTGGTGAATGGGAAGGGTGAACAGTCTGGGACACGTTAGTGCACAGCTGCTGGAAGCACTGTGGGAGCCATACTATGATGTTGCTGCTGAGTTAAAGTGGTGAAAAAAGTGGTATCAAAACTGAGGTGCTCAAGCGCTGTCACAAAGTTGCCATCGCTTGAGCAGAGTGGGTCAAGTTCCTTGCGATTAGTCATTTGGCCACTTTTTTTTTCATTTATTCATGGTATGTGGGTGACGTTGGCCAGGCCAGCATTTATTGCCCATCCCTAATTGCCCTCGAGAAGGTAGTGGTGAGCTGCCTCTTGAACCGCTGCAGTCCATTTGGGGTAGGTATACCCTCAGTGCTGTTAGGAAGGGAGTTCCAGGATTTTGACCCAGCGACAGTGAAGGAACGGCGATATAGTTCCAAGTCAGGATGGTGTGTGACTTGGAGGGGAACTTGCAGGTGGTGGTGTTCCCATGTATTTACTGCCCTTGTCCTTCTAGTTGGTAGAGGTCGCGGGTTTGGAAGGTGCTGTCTAAGGAGCCTTGGTGCATTGCTGCAGTGCATCTTGTAGATGGTACACACTGCTGCCACTGTGCGTCGGTGGAGGAGGGAGTGAATGTTTGTAGATGGAGTGCCAATCAAGCGGGCTGCTTTGTCCAGGATGGTGTCGAGTTTCGAGTGTTATTGGAGCTGCACCCATCCAGGCAAGTGGAGATTATTCCATCACACTCCTGACTTGTGCCTTGTAGATGGTGGACAGGCTTTGGGGAGTCAGGAGGTGAGTTACTCACCTCAGGATTCCTAGCCTCTGACCTGCTCTTGTAGCCACGGTATTTATATGGCTACTCCAGTTCAGTTTCTGATAGTGGGGGATTCAGCGATGATAATGCTGTTGAATGTCAAGGGGAGATGGTTAGATTCTCTCTTGTTGGAGATGGTCATTACCTAGCCCTTGTGTGGCGCAAATGTTACTTGCCACTTATCAACCCAAGCCTGGATATTGTCCAGGCCTTGCTGCATTTCTACACTGTGCTTCAGTATCTGAGGAGTCACGAATGGTGCTGAACATTGTGCCATCATCAGCAAACATCCCGACTTCTGACCTTATGATTGAAGGAAGGTCATTGATGAAGCAGCTGAAGATGGTTGGGCCTAGGACACTACCCTGAGGAACTCCTGCAGTGATGTCCTGGAGCTCAGATGATTGACCTCCAACAACCACAACCATCTTCCTTTGCGCAAGGTATGACTCCAGCCGTGAGTCTGCTGGCCCACTGCTCTCCTGCCATGTCCAATCTGTAAGGCAATGGAAAGCTCAGCCATGGTTACTGTCTCTCTTTGAGCATTGCACTCCGGAGCCAGTTCCTGTCTCCAGGCAGCACCTGCCACCACTAATTGGGTGCTGAGCTCACCTTCGGCCCAATTAGGGGCTTTGCATATTAAAATAGCATTGCGTTAGCAATGCAGGCACGGCATAGGGTCGGGCCCCAGTAATGATTCATGTATCAGGTTCCTGACCACAGATTGAAAATCTGGCCTCTGGTTTGTGCTAGGTTAGCTGATCTCAGCCAAGCCAGGTGGGGGAGAAACAGTCATGGATCTTGCCCTTGTTATCAATTCAGGACCCCTTGCTAAAAGTATGAATGTATGACTTCAGCATCAAGCTTGCCAGTGAAATTGCCTGAAGTCATATAGTTTTTCAGACTCTGTCAAGGTTCAAAGATAAATAATTGCTACTTTGGCTGGAAGGCAATCAGCACCACAACAAGGAGTCAACGCTGAGAGAGGTAAACTCAGCAAAGAAAAAATGTCTGACTGAGAATTCCTTAACCACATAATGACATTGGCTTAAAAATCCCAGACATGCAAAGTATGATTAGATGAAGTCAGATGGCATGTGTGAAAAAGTATGAACGACATCATTATGCATCACTACATCGTGCAATTTAATTTAGCTTTTAGGTTTTGATCTGAAACTGTTCATTTACAGAAGAATTCTAAAGAGTTCTAAAATTCCCATAGTTGCCTATAAAGGAGTTAGGAACTTGGGTTGGAGACACATTGGCTTATGTGACTGCAACATCTACATTGGTGCGCACAGCATGCACAGACCTAATAAAAGTTGGATGAATGTGTTCTACATTGTAGTGACTTGGTAAGTGCAATATTACAATGTACTTCAAACGATTAATTTCTACTTTACTGAAGTGAGTCATATGACACACTATAAAACTAATATCCTTATTCCAAGATGATGTTTTCAAAAGCATTTCTATTTAGTGAAATGAATGAAATAATAATTAAACTCCATTGTGTCATTTGGTTTAATTCTAGCTTTTACTTCCACAACCACCCTCCCGCCCTGTGCCCACCACTATTATTATAAAGTGTTCTCTCTTGCAGGATAGGTTAAAGGGATGTTTGTTATTTGTCAATAATATTGGAGTCTTTTGGTGAATTTTGTCCCACAGTGAACTCTGGATTAGAACATCATTTATTTAAATAACTGTCCACAGGGGCGGCACAGTGGCGCAGTGGTTAGCACCGCAGCCTCACAGCTCCAGCGACCCGGGTTCAAATCTGGGTACTGCCTGTGTGGAGTTTGCAAGTTCTCCCTGTGTCTGCGTGGGTTTCCTCCAGGTGCTCCGGTTTCCTCCCACAGCCAAAAGACTTGCAGGTTGATAGGTGAATTGGCCATTATAAATTGCCACTAGTATAGGTAGGTGGTAGGGGAATATAGGGACAGGTGAGGATGTGGTAGGAATATGGGATTAGTGCTGGATTAGTATAAATGGGTGGTTAATGGTCGGCACAGAGTCGGTGGGCCGAAGGGCCTGTTTCAGTGCTGTATCTCTAAATCTAAAAAAAATTTATATGTAGAAATACGCGGAGTACCCAGAATGTGATAAACCCAGAGGAAATGCTATTCTCAAAATGAAGGCCACTTGATAATATCATAAGTAAAAGGATTTAGCGGAGCTCATTGTTGGCTGGTTTCAGGAAACAATTAACAATAACGTAGCAGTAAGAAACCTGCTCTCTCTACATGTTAGAGACACTTCATTAAGTAGACTGAACACTCTTTCTGCCCCTGAACAGGATGAGACTGGCTTACCAAAGAATAACCTTCTGGGCCAAATTTGACCTCAGTAGAGTGTTGTATCAGACAAATTACATTCATGTCTGCCATTTATCTTATACTGAAGTTGAATTCAACATTATACTGTCATACTTGGAAGGAGCCGTGATGAAACAAACAATGAATTGGAGAAATTATGAAGATAAAAAGTCAACTGTTAAACTGAACTACAAGAACATGGACACATGTACCATGGACAGAATTGAATAGGGGTCACATGACCCCTGCTGTATTGACCATATACAGCTCCATCTGTTGAGGATGAAACTCGTTAATCTCATCTGAAATAACTTTGGGGAGAACCCATTGAAATTGAAAGGAGCACCATTGCATATTGATGATGCCTATTTGCATGAATGAACTAACAAAGGGTTTTGGAGACCATCTGACTCACAGCCCAAACCAAAATGAATAGGAATGAAGTAGCACCATCATAACAGAATGGTTTCCTTTCAGACATCAATAGATAGCCATGGTTTCCATATCATGGTCCATTGTGTGGTCACTCCAGGGGAGAGAGCCATGTGTCACCTAATAGAAACTCAAATGTGATGGATTTTACCTTAAAAGGTAACCCTCTGGGGAGAGAGAGAGAGAGAGAGAGAGAGAGAGAGGTCGGGAGTGGGGGTTGGGGGGCATGGGAGAGACCACAGAAAGCCAGTTTCCAGCCAGAGGGTGTGAGAGAACTCCAACTAACCAGAAGAACCCTGATGAACAAAAATTGAACAATCACTATAGCAGAGAAATTACAAAGTGACTTTGAGACGCTCCATCTGTGAAGGTAAACCAAATTCACAACACCAACTTTGGGATGAGTTTTAACCACTAGGTTCCTACAGCACCTCAGCAAGTTCAAGACTGCAAACAACCAGGCCTGCACCTTTAAAAAAAGACTTTCCCCCTGAAAACACTCAACAGTATCCTGTAAACCACGAACTCTTACATAACCTTGGACTTAAATTGCATCCTACCCTTTTCTCTCTGCCTATTCTTGTGTATGTATGTGTGCATGAATCTGTCAGTGGGTGAACTTGCAACCATTTCAGGAATTATTTTTAAAAAAGGAAGATAGCTATTTTTTAAAAACCTACGAGAAAACCTATTATTTGTCTGTTCATTTGATTCTAAAACCACTCAGGGACTAACGCACCATTTTTAACAAAACATGATTGCGGTCAGTTGGGAGCTGAAAAGTGGAAGCCATCCACACTATTTACCACCGTCCATAACAATATCGTTAAGAGCATTTTTCAGGCTATTTGATTAGTGCAGTTCAATTGAAGGAGCAAAAAAAGATACTTAATCACCTTTGTTTAAAAGCCAAGCTGGCAGAAAATTGATCCAGGACGAGACAAGGTCCAGCAAAGCAAGTTTTTAAAATTTTTATTTGTTTTTCTTTTCTCTTTGAGGAGGAGCAGCAGTGTTCTTCCAGGCCCCACAATGAAACCTGTGCCTTCCCCTGACAGGGCTTTCCCAACTGCCTCTGAAACCACCCCCACCCCAGACCCCATGATGACCTGAATGCCATGAACTGTTACACCTGGTCCCAATTGACAAGCTGCAGCTGTCTGAAGTGCTGCTCCTGCTTGTCAGTCTCCATGTCATTGTCACAAGATTCGGGCAGGGGTTATCTCAGTTAAATGAGGCCCAGGAGTTAAAATGGCCCAGGCTTCACGCCATGCAAGCCCATTGCTGATTTCAGTCCCAGGGTGATGCACTTATGGCCCCAGGTAAAATTTGTGCTTTGAGAGTAATATTCTCTATGTACTTCTTGAGTGCTTACTTTTGAGATGATCGAAGCTATATTCAGGGAAAGTGGGCTGTTGTGTTCCAACATCCTGTGACTGTCGGCCTACAGCACAGTTTTAGCCATTATTTTCTGTACTCACCAGTGTCAGTTGGCTAAGACAGACAGAAAACTAAGCATAAAGGATCTTTTGATTGGTCACTGTAACAACTGCTCAGACATTCTGCACGTATTGCATTTGCCAACATTTGACTTAACTCTGGTCCAGTAGTATGATTTAAAACCAAATACATTCCAACTTTCTTAGCAAGGAAGTTTCAGTTAGTTATTGTAAAAGCTGCTTGGACAGTCAATACGCACTCAGATCACTGACGGTATTTAAAAGCTAATACAAGTGCTAGTAAGCATGGGAAGTGAGTTAGACATCGACCGGTCACCTATGAGGCCCAAGTTCAAGTCCAGTAAGGGATAATAGGATAAGTTTCCTCAATCTGTTGGTTGCAAGGATCCCATGCAAAATACGTTTGGGCAGTCTCAAACCAGTTCCTAGTGGCCTACATACAAGCATACAAATTAAGAGCAGGAGTAGGCCACTCAGCCCCTCAAGCCTGCTCCGCCATTCAATAAGATCATGGCTGGTCTGATTGTAATCTCAACTCCACATTCCCACCTACCCCCAATAACCTTTCACCCCCTTGCTTATCAAGAATCTATCTACCTCTGCCTTAAAAATATTCAAAGTCTCTGCTTCCACCGCCTTGTGAGGAAGAGAATTCCAAAGACTCACGACCCTCTGAGAGAAAAAAATTTCTCCTCATCTCTGTCTTAAAAGGACGACTTCTTATTTTTAAACAGTTCGAGATTCTCCTACAAGGGAAAACATTTTTTCATTTCCACCCTGTCAAGACCCCTCAGAATCTTATATGTTTCAATCAAGTCACCTCTTACTCTTCTAAACTCAAGCAGATACAAACCAATCCTGTGCAGCCTTTCCTCATAAGAAAACTCGTCTATTCCAGGTATTAGTCTAGTAAACCATCTCTGAACTGCTTCCAACGCATTTACAACCTTCCTTAAATAAGGAGACCAATACTAGACACAGTACTCCAGATGTGGTCTCACCAATGCCCTATAGAGCTGAAGCATAACCTCCCTACTTTTATATTCAATTCCCCTCGCAATAAATGATAACATTCTATTAGCTTTCCTAATTACTTGCTATACCTACAAACTAACCTTTTGTGATTCATGCACTAGGACACCCAGATCCTTCTGCATCTCAGAGCTCTGCAATCTCTCACCATTTAGATAATATACTACATTTTTATTCTTACTGCCAAAATAGACAATTTCACATTTTCCCACATTATACTCCATTTGCCAGTTCTTTGCCTACTCACCTAGCCTATCTATTTCCCTTTGTAGCCTCCTTATGTCCTCTTCACAACTTATATTCCTACCTACCTTTGTGCCATCAGCAAATTTAGCAACCATACCTTTGGTCCCTTCATCCATGTCATTTATATAAATTGTAAAAAATTGAGGCCCAGCACTTATGCCTGTGGCACATCTTATAACCGAGGTGGCACCAATGTACTGTCAATTCAGTCCCATCACTCCACAGGTCGTAGCATATTATTAAAGTTTTCCCACCCCAGAAAACAGTCAAATTAAACACACTAGTAACCCCCAGAATAAAACTGACCAAACCAGGTATTTTTAGACAACAACAAATTAACTATTTATCAAAACTAAATCTTAAACACTATTAAGATAAACCTATGTCTAAAGACCTTATAACTTCTTATTTTAACCTAACTCCCCCATTCACACACATACACTCAAAAATCAACGGTTAACCATTTTAAAAAAAAATATGTTTTAAAAATTAGCTGTTTCTTAAGAATAAATAAATAACTGGGTTGTAAGTCTTTGTGGGTTATGTTCCTAATGGGTGAGGTATCCTAGTGTAAAAATAATCAGATGCCACTCAAAGTCTCCATGCGAATTTGATGAAACAGTTGTTTCTTGATAGGCATTCAAAGCACTTTGGCTGCAGCAGGTGTGAACAGTTCTTTCAACATGGGGTATAATGACAGGTCTATGTTTGGATTTTAAAATTGGTAGATTTCAGTCAAAGCTTTACTACGAATTTCAAAAAACACAATCAGTTGAGAGAGTCAATCTTGAAGCAAAGACACTTAGATTGGAAATAAAGAGAAAGGAATTTTGCTACCTCCTGCAATACGAATATTCTCCTCAAAAGGATTGTTTTCTCCTTAGGCAATTGCCAGAACCTGTGGCTCATTGTAGAATTTCTGCTGAGAGAATTCTCTTCTTTCAAAGCAAGCATGCTTTGCTGGTGTCTCTCAAAACTGGTTTCAGCTGGTTTTTGCACACAGTTAAATTGTTACAGTACACCATGTGACCGCTCTCCTGCTGTTGCCTAGGTAGCAAGTGCAGCTGTGGTACACTGTGACTCTGAATTTTTAAAGACATGCTGTTTTTAAACAGCATCTTAAAGGCACACTGCCCCAATCAGAAAAGGAAAAAGAACAGTTCCGTGACACATACCACTCGTTACATCTTGCCAACAAGAAAATGACCCATTTATGCCTACTCTCAGTTTCCTGCTAGCTAGCCAAAATGTTACCCCCTACACCATGAGCTTTTATTTCCCACAATAACCTTTGAAGTGGTACCTTATCAAATGCCTTCTGGAAATCTAAGTATAGTACATCCACCGGCTCCCCTTTATCTCCTGCAAATGTTATTTCTTCAAAGAAGTCTAATAAATTGGTTAAACATGATTTCCCTTTCACAAAACCATGTTGACTTTCCCTGATTGCTTTAAATTTTTAATAAGTGCCCTGCTATGATGTCTTTAATAATAGCTTCTAACATTTTGCCTATAACAGATATAAAGCTAACTGGCCTGTAGTTTCCTGCTTTCTGTCTCCCCCCCCCACCCCCCTTTTAGAATAAAGGAGCTACATTCGCTATTTTCCAATCTAATGAAACCTTCCCCGAATCTAGGGAATTTTGGAAAATCAAAACCAACACATCAACTATCTCACTAGCCATTTCTTTTAAGACCCTAGGATGAAGTTCACCAGGACCCGGGGACGTCAGCCCACAGCTCCAACAATTTTCTCAGTACCACTTCCCTGGTGATTGCAATTTTCTAGAGTTCCTCCCTCACTTCCATTTCCTGATTTACAGCTATTTCCGGGATGTTACTTGTATCCTCTATGATGAAGACTGATGCAAAATACCTGTTCAATTCATCTGCATTTCTTTATTTTCCCTTATTAATTCCCCAGTCTCGTTTTCTATAGAACGAACGCTCACTTTGTTAAGTCTTTTCTTTTTTAAATATCTATAAAAACTCTTACTATCTGTCTTTGTATTTCCAGCTAGCTTTCTCTCATACCCTAATTTTACCTTCCTTATTAATCTTTGTCATTCTTTGCTGCTTTTTATATTCTATCCAATCTTCTGACTTGCCACCCATTTTTCTGCAATTCTATGCTTTTTCTTTACAATTGATACTATCTTGAACTTTATTAGTTAACCAAAGATGGTGGGTCCTCCCTGTGGAATTTTTCTTTCTCTTTGGAATGTATCTATTCTGTGTATTCTGAAATATTTCCTTAAACGTCTGCCACTGCATCTCTATTGACCTATCCCTTAACCTAATTTGCCAGTTCACTTTAGCTAGCTCTGCTTTCATGCCCTCATAATTGCCCTTATTTAATTTAAAATACTAGTCTTAGACCCACTCTTCTCTCCTTCAAACTGAATGTAAAATTCAATTATATTATGATCGCTGCTGCCTAGGGGCACCTTCATTATGAGGTCATTAATTAATCCAATCTCATTGCACAACACCTGGGCTAGTATAGCCTGCTCTCTGGTTGGCTCCAGAATGTACTGTTCTAAGAAACTATCCCAAAAACATTCTATGAACTCCTCATCTAGGCTACCTTTGCCCATCTGATTTTTCCAATCTATATGTAGATTAAAATCCCCCATGATTATTGCCATACCTTTCTGACAAGCAGCCAATATTTCTTCCTTTATACCCCATCCTACCATGTGGTTACTGTTAGGGGCCTGTACACCACTCTCACAAGTAACTTCTTGCCTTTATGATTTCTCATCTCGACCCAAACCGTTTCGACATCCTGGTTTCCTGAACTTAGGTCATTCCTCTTTATTGTGCTAATACCATCATTAATTAACAGAGCCACCCTCCACCTTTTCCTAGCTTCCTGTCCTTCCTAAATTTCATGGACCCTTCAATATTCAGGTCCCAATCAATGCCAACTTGCAGCCATGTCTCTGTAATGGCTATCAGATCGTACTTATTTATTTCTATTTGTGCTATCAGTTCATCTGTTTTGTTTCGAATGCTACATGCATTTAGATACGGAACCTTTAGTTTTGTCCTTTTATTATTTTTGCAATCTCTAGCCTTGTCTGCTGATTTACTCATGGATTTGTAATCCCTATCCCCTCCTGTCATGGTCTGTTTATCTTTTCCCATATTAATACCTTTCTCCCTTGCCTTGCCTCTACTCTTTGATTTACCACATCTTCCCAAATTTGATCCCTTGCCCCTACTATTTAATTTAAAACCCTCTCTACATCCCTAGTTATGCAGCTTTCTATAACACCAATCCCAGCACGGTACAGGTGTAGACCATCCAAATGGCACAGCCCCGACTTTTCCCAGTACTGGTGCCAGTGCCCCACAAACAGGAACCTACTTCTACCACACCAGTCTTTGAGCCACGCATTAATTTCTCTAATTTTATTTGCCCTTTGCCAATTTGCACGTGGCTCAGATAATAATCCAGTGATTATTACCTTTGAGGTTCTACTTCTTAATTTGATGCCTGGCTCCTCATACTGACTTGTCCTGCCAACGTCATTGATATCTACATGGACCACGATGACTGCATCCTCCCCCTCCCACTGCAAGTTGCTCTCCAGCCCTGAGCAGATGTCCCAAACCCTGGCAACGGGCAGGCAACACAGCCTTCTGGACTCTTGCTCTTTGCTGCAGAGAACAGTGTCAATCCCTCTCACTATACTGTCCCCTACTATCACTACTTTCCTTTTTGCTCCCCCCACTTGAATGGCTTCCTGTACCATGGTGCCATGTTCAGTGTGCTCAATCAAACTACAGCACCCCCTCTTGTCTATACAAGCTGCAAGAACCTTGAACTTGTTGCTCATTTGCAAGGGCTGAGGCTCCTCCACACCCACCTTCTCGATCCTCTAACCTGCCTGACTCGCACTCACACCCTCCTGTCCCTGACCACTGACTAAATCATATGACACTATCCTAAGGCATGTGACTGCCTTCTGGAACAAAATGTCCAGGTAATTTTCCGCCTCCCTTCCCCCCAATGACTTTGAGCCAAAGCTCCTCAAGCAGCACTTACAACAGATGTGGTTGCCATGGATTGCCATGGCATCCAGGAGCTCCCACATACTGCAGCCATGCCATATCACCTGTCCTGCCATCTTTATTGTGTTAATTTAATTACATTTATTTCCTCTTAATTAATTTATAGTTTCCCTCCTTACCGAACTCCCTCACTTACCAAACTCCCTTCTTCACATTTTGTGCCCTCCAGCAGCACTCAGTGCAGACAAGCAGCACTGAGAGTCTAACACACAAAGACTCCAGTTTGACACTTGCTGACAAGGTCACTTAGACAGATCTGGTGTAGTAAATGGAAAATGTGCTACTGTAAATCTGCATCTGGTTGTGCTATACTTGACACTTTGATGTGGATAATGGATGCTGGAAATGGAAGGCGTTCTGTGCTCCAACACTAACATCCCTCACTTTGATGATCACAAAAAATTTAAGTTAAAATAAAAAGTGACAGAAAGTAAAGCACATGCTGATGGTCAGGGAAGCTGTGACAGTAACTAGTTAAGACAATTCCTTTACTCTTGGGTGGGCTGAGAGAGGCAAAATAATAGGACTTTTTAAAAAAATGCTGCCAATTAAAGTATCAGCAAGAGGAAACACTAAGAAAATAATTCTTGCTACTGCACCGCCATGGTAGAATTTACCATTTTTTTGGGGGGTGGAGGGGTGTTGGGCAGGGAATGAGAGGGAGAAATATGGCCAAGGTGAGAAATGCATGTGCTGAAGAACTGAAATGTTTTTCTACTTGGGCAACAAGTCTCAACACACTCTCGCATAAGTTATAGCATGAACCAGATGTTGAATTAAGGCTCACTATACTTCTTCCTCAACAACGTTGACTATTATGATCATGGGAGAACATCCATACTATATGATTGTGAACTTTTCAATCTCTCATGCCATTCAGCTGCTCCAAATTAAAGGTCACCCATTTAGTGCTGGATTATGAGCTTGTAAGTGCTATGAGGCCTGCACTCACCAGGAATTGGGTTTAAATGCCTAAACTGTTATTTAATGCCCAGCCAGGAAAGAGGAGAGGGTTTCCCACTACCTCAGTCTGAACTGTATTTAAAGTGAGGTGTAAAGGTCAGTGTGTAACAATCAGCTCAGCTGATCTGTTCTCCATAAAATGTGAAACGACAAAAAAACAGTTATCTAACAGATTCTCAAGAGATCAGTGTCAACCTGTAAAAAAGCTAAAAAGTTATGTGGGGGTCTAAGAATTAAAAATTTTCCCGTATTGTGCAACTTCGCTTTTTTTGCTCTTCTCATCCTGACTCCTTGTTGTATTCAAATAGAGTAAAGAGTTAAAAGGATCCAGGGTTAAAGGATGCAGATGAATTCCAGTTGAATTTTAATGAGGTTTGACTTATGGGATCAAAGTCATGCAGAGTTTTTTTTCTGAAAACCGCTGCTGACAGATGTTGCTTCCGTTCCTCTCCAATTTTCTTCCCTGCCTCCTGAAGATGACAACTCATGATGGTATGTGGTTCCATGGGTCTCGGCAACATTCCAGTACCTCCTCCAAATAGCCACTCCTCATGTGTGAGCCTCAACAAGTGTCACCAAGATACTAAATATCATGCCATCACCATCAAATTCTTGCCTGATCTTTAAATGATATCCAAAGGCAGATATTCCACAGAAGTCATTGAATAGCAATTAGGACTGGGAACCTGGGTGGGATATTTGTCACTTATTATCCTGGAGTATTGACATTAATTGTATTACTCCTAGCTAAGATCAGATAACTGAGCTTCCCACTCTGTAAGCTTCAATAACATCTCACTCACTGAGCCATCCACACACACTGATGGGAATTCTGTTTTATAGAATAGTTGCGATATCTGAAGCTGTATTTCATCATTTCTGCATTCAGCTACTTTACACATCATATAGGTGCATCACAGACAGGCACCCCCTGCACAGCTCCACAGCATATATCTTCAAAATCCAATCTTGAACTACAAAGGAAAGCTTCTGAAAAAAATTTAAAATGTTCAAAATTTTAAAGAAAGCAGCTTTTTGCATACTTGTTCCTGATATTTATGATGCAAGAGCTCACTCCTCCCCTCTAGAATTTCCAATCTTTCCTATGGTGTTCCTGTCCCAGCCCACAATTATCTCAATCCTAAACTGCTGGCATACTGCTTTGATCCTCAGACCTCCACATTTCCCTCCACAAGTTTGCTATTTCTTTGTCCAAACCACATTCATTCTTACTAAACACTCAAGTCAAGCGACAGCATTCCATCAATGCACACACCAGTCTACATCTCCACCCTGCAGAACAAAATTAGTAATGCAATTTTCTTCAAAAGAAAATTGTACAATGTTTTAAACCAGAATACATTAGTGCCATATTTATTTGTCTCATGAATCATATCTTTATGAGCCCATCTCTCGTGGCATTGTACAGAGGGTGTCAAGATGGGGAAAGTGGTGAAAAGTTTTAATTCAATGCTCCCAAAGAAAGTGATGACATTAAATCCTAAAATAGTGGACAATGGAGAATATTTCAAGTAATGGAAATTAAACATTAAATGAATAAATTTGATAACATATTACAACAAAATGTGTTTTTGTTTAATATTAAACTGCAACAGAAAAGAAAATCAACCTACAGCAACTAACAGAAACCACATACATCTCCACTCATTATCAAGAATGAAAGGTTACTGATGAACATTGCAGTGCAGTTAAGCAGGCATCCTGGGAGCTAAATACAATAGCCTCCGAAACTAAGCACAGGATCACAATACACAATTAACTCACAGCCATTGACTACAATGCAGGCAATATGCAACCTTCATGCTGCCTGTGCTCTACATGATAGCGCTGGCTGGATGGTGCAAACCACATTGTTCATTGGTTGGACATCTGAGTGAGAGACCAATATCGCGAGGGTCGAGCACCAGTTTAAACCATCCTGCACCCCTTAAATGGAAAGTGCTTTGTCGCTGGACCAAATGCTGGGAGTCCTTTCTGAGCTGAATCTAACCAGGAAAGACAGAAGAATGCCTCAACATGGGAGAGAGTGGACATCAAGATTTTCCATCACTGCACTTGAGACCCTGGGTGGAGGAAGTGCAAAAGAGGAGAATGCCCTGTATCTGCTGGAGGCCAGGAGGGCCCCCAGACAAATTCTCAGAAGCAGTGGGACCAGATAGCTAAGGCAGTCCATGCCAAGAGCCTAGCCTCAAGGATCTGGATGCAGTGCCGCAAGAAGTTCAATGATCTCACATGCCTGGTCAAGGTCAGCAAATGCATCTTCAAATACTATATCCCACCAATTGCACCACTAGCCTCTGCCACTGCTCACTTCACCACACCCCATCACTCACCTAACAATCTCTAACAATCAGGGCACATACCTCACATCCATATGCTACACTGCACCCTCACACACTTAGCATTGCTGCATCTCTCTCACAGGATAAGGTAGCACACAACCAGAAGCAGCAGGGGCTAACTGGGGGGATACAGGTGAGTCTGCATATCCTGACCCCCATGGAGGAGATGGTGCTGGCCATTATTGTTGCGGCCATTGCTAAGGCCATGATCAGTGGAGCGGATGAAGCATTGAAGATGACAGTAGCCTCATAGCAAATTCTCCTCTCACATCCCATCTCACCTTCATCCCACACTCCCCTCTGATTTACAAGCTGCAGATGGTATAAGCATGCACCTCTTACTTTACCCCAACCTAACCCTTGTGCCTTTCTCCTTTCAGATACCCAAGAACTGCAACTTGGCCATGCAGTGGAGGAATGGCAAGAAGACGATGATGCAGGCACAGCACTGTCACTTGATTTCACACTTGCAGCCACCAATTCAGATGCTGCATGTAACTAACAGAAACACTACCTCCTCTTTCAAAGTGATATACGAACTGCAGCAGTACTGTAAAAGATGTTGCAGCACAGGAATAAAAGTTATTAACATAAGAAAGTAGTGCAACTGTATCTGGGTCACATGTTTGAATATAATGCATTACTCTGAAATCTATCTGCAGAAATCAAGTTGATCAAGCTGGTTCAATGCTGCTAACAGGGGTAAGATTTAGTCGTTCGATATCTCTCCCTCAACCCTCACAAGCAGACAGGCTCCCTTGCATCCAAGATAAAATATTGTAATGTGTGAAAAGCATTGAAGCAATTTTAAGAGTCAAGTTAATCCAACAAGTTGGGAAATTTCTGTGTACATATATAGAAATGCAAAGAGAAGTGTAAAAGAGCATGGGGGCGGAATTGCTCCCAGAAACTATTAGGCCTTCCCTTTGAAATCGAGCATGATTGGGAGAATGAACAAGGCCAGGAAGAGTAGGACAAGTTGCTGGAAGAGGTAGGAAAAAGAGGGGGAGATGGGCTCTCAGCAGGAGGCCACATCAGCCCAGAGCAATTCTCCTACCTGAACTTCAGCAACAACCAATGTTTGAGACACCTGTGCTTCACTAAGGAGTTTGTCACTGAAATCAATCAACTACTCCAGCCACAACACTAACTTCAGGGCATGGCAAGGACTGCATTGTTAATGGTTGTGAAGATGACCATAGTGATGAACTTTTATGCATCGGCCTCCTTCCGGGCTGCTGCTGGAGATAGTAGCAAATCTTGCAGTTTACAGTGCACTGTCGTGCAAGGGAGGTCACTGAGGCTTTCTATCCAAGCCAGAGAGAAGCAGGCAGAGTGAGCCTGAGGATTTGCAGGGATTGCAGATTTCCCCATGGAGCAGGCACTTCACTTTGCTTGTGTCTCTTGTCAACTCTGCCATGTACCTGAACAAAAATGGATTCCACACCCTCAACGTGCAGCTTGTGTGTTACTATAGGCAACGAATCAGGCAGGTCAATGCCCAGTACCCTGGCAGCAGCCACAATGTCTTCATTCTGCTACAGTCCTCTGTGCCAGCACAGCAAACCAAAGGGTTATCCGCTGCCGACATGGTTAATGACTCTGGATCGCAACCCACTCACACGTGCTGTCACAAGAAATGTGATAGAGCAGACCATGTGCATCCTGGAAGAATGATTCCACTGTCTCTGGAGGAGCCCTGCAACACTCAGCTGAGCTAGCCTCAAGATTTGTCACAGTATACTGCATGCTCTACCACCTTGCCATCATGAGGGCACAGCCCTTGCTTCTTGCCTTATATATGGTGGGAAGAGCAAGAGGAGGAGGCTGCAAGCTAGGCAGCCCCTTTCTGCCCAGGCTATACGTGAAGAACCAATACATGTGCGATATCAGTAACCACACCCCAATTCCACATTCACTAACAGTCCCACAGTCCTTACCCTCCCTCTGTCACTGACCATCACATTGTCCTCTTGGCTACACTTTAATAAAAGCCACCACAAAATACACATTCCAAACTAAATTTATAAAATAAATCATTCCATATTGCGTACAAATGTCAACTAATTACCATTGTGCATTCCCTTAGAGCAGCCTTCGCCTGTCTGAGTGCTTCATTTGAAGTGCTACCCCAGTAGCTGAACACGGCTGGTGGAAAGCTGCTGACTTCCAGTGAGAGACAATGGGGAAGGTGGTCAATGTGCAGGATAGCATTAGCAGCTTTTGGCCTAGAGGGCTGTACCATTGTGACATGAGCAGCAGCAGTCTGGACTAACTGGCTGACAGGTAACAGCAAGGGGAATGATGGAGTGGCAGCGGTGGGAAGGCAAAAGCTGTCATCATGAGAGAGGACAGCAGGTTCGTGCTTCAAAGAGGCACTGCCACTTGCCCAGGGCAGTGCCTCAGCAATCCTAGTAATCTGCTGGAGGACAGATTGTTGGACTGCTCTGAGAGCCTGCAAGTCCCTTTGAACACTGGAATCCAGTGCCATGATGCCAGAGGTCTGAGCTTCCACTGCAGCACTCAGACATTGGGTGGTTTCTGCGTGTGCTCCAATGGTGACTGAGACATCAGTGATCAGACGCTGCATCATATTTGGTTCCAGTGTGTTGGTGGAGTTGACCACCACTTCCATGCAGGAATGAATGGGCTCCAAGGTCTGCACAAAGCCCTGTGCCAGGCTGGTGCTGGACTCCTCCCTGGTCCTTGACATTGACCATAGGCTTTCTGCCAGGCTTCCCAATGCACCAAGCATTTTGTTGCGTATACCCATCAGCTTCTTCAGTACACTGCCCCACCGAAGTGCTCATCTGAGTATTCTGCTGCAGAATTAGTGTGCAACCTTGCCCTATGGTGAGCTGGCACCTATGCTATTCTTGCCTCCTGGCCTGGCTGCAGCCCACTGTGCTGAGTGTCACACCCGGCTGAATGTAATGGGCCTCCCCAGTGACGGGTTAGGAGGTGGAGGAGCCCATAGAATTGTGGTGGGAGGTGGGGGGTGCAGAGAGCCCACACTGGAATTTAGTCAGGACAGCATAGGCCGATGATGGCCTTCCTGCCCAGAGGCCAATTGAGGTCATTAAATGGCATATTACTGGCCACTTAAAAGCCTCTTCCCACCACCGCTGGGAGGGCCATGGACATGCAGGGAGGTCAGCCAGTAAAATATGTGACCTACGGAAGGCCCCCACCAGGAAACACTCCACCTATGTGAACCTCCCTCCTACCGCACTAAACGCCCACCCTCATCCCACCTCTCCCGGGGCCTGCCGGTCTAGACCTGGCAACCCTGCCTCACATACCTTGGGTCCAGGCTCCAGCACTGGGCTTGGGTCCAAGGCATCTTGTAGTAACGGCAGTGGCCACTGCACCTCCTGATTGGCTGGCAGCTCTTGGAGGCAGGATCCCCATCTTTAAAGGAATAGTGATTCTGGTGCTGGGCACTTAAGTGCCTGAGCGCCATTACATTGTGCCGGTAGGGGAGGGTGGGGGGCACCGAAAGGCTGAGGCGGGGTTCCCCTTGCCATTTTGGCCCAGGTTCGGGAGCCTCACTGGTGTGACAAAATCCAACCCACCGTGTGCAAATCCCACCACTATGCTATCCTCTACATAATGTGCGAGGTCAGTATCTGAGCTGATGGCTGCAAGTGTGAAATAGAGTGACAATGTGTCTTCATCATCACTGTCTTGTTGCTGTTCCTTCACTGCCTGGCCAGGTTGTACTCCTTTGGTATCTTAAAGGAAAATGGGACAAGGGTAAGGTTGTGGTGAGGGGCAAGGAAAAAATAAGAAGTGCATAGTTATACCATTGCAGCTTGCATGTCAGAAGAGATTGTTGCATAAGGGGGAAGTGGGATGTGAGGAGGAGGAAGAGGATGATTAGGTATGAGGATAGCTTCACCTTCAATGGGTTCAGCCCCATTATTGGTAATGGCCTTTACAATCCATTCCATTCCATGAACTCATCCTTCACACTGTGACAGCACATTTAGCTTGCCCAGTCTATATGTAGATTAAAAGCTCCCCATCATTACTGCATTACCTTTGTTACATGCACTTCTAATTCCCTGATTTATACTCTGCCCGACAGAGAAACTACTGATTGGGGGGCCTGTAAATTACTTCCACCAGTGTTTTCTGTGCTTACCGTTTCTTAGCTCCACTCAAACTGATTCTTCATCTCGATTTTCCAAACTAAGATCCTTTCTCTCTGCTGTCTTTTTTCCATCCTTTATTATCCGGGCTAACCACCACCTCCCCCACCCCCCCTCCCCCCATCACTACCACTACATTTCCATTTTGCTCATCTGTTCTAAAAATCAAGTATCCTGGAATATTTAGCTCCCAACCTTTGTCACTCTGCAATGACATTTCCATAGTAGCTTATTAGATCAAATCCATTGATTTCTATCTGTGCTTTAATTCACCTATTTTGTTCTGAATGCTTTGCACATATATAGTGCCTTTAGCTTTAACTTTTTTCTACTTTTCCCGGGATGTCACCTTAGTCACTGTTGCGTCATTACCTTTGTTAAGCTCTCTGTCTCTTCCTGGCCTGCTCTGCTTATTTTTACCCAAATCTCTACACTGCTCTACAGCCTTGGCAATTTCTCTTACTGATTTTGAATTTACCCTTTCCTGAATCATCCCACCCCACACCCCCACCCCTTAATTTAAAGCCCTCTTTACCATTCCAGTTATTCAATTTGCTGGGACACTGGTCCCAACCCATTTTAAGTGGAACTAATCTCACCAGAACTGTTCTTTTTTCCCAGTACTGGTGCCACTGCCCCATGAATCAAAATCCCTGTGTCCCATGCCACTTTTTCAGCCATCCATTTACCCTTTTGTTTGTCCCTATGCCAATTTCCACATAGCTCAGCTAACAATCCAGAGATGATTACTTGTGATGTTCTGTATTTTTAATTTTGACCCTGGCTGCTCAAACTCTCGCAGCAGAACCTCATTCCTGATTCTACCTTTGTCATTGGTTCCTGTATGGACCAAAACAACTGGATCTTCTCCCTCCCACTCCATTCTTCTTCATCCGCGAGATGTCCTGAACCCTCAAGTCCAGGGTTAAGCCAAGTTCTGTTCTTCAACTTACATGGACAAATAACAGAAATGTCTCATTCATTCTGGGAGCTCTCAATGGGGTGCACTACAGGAGCATTCAATATGGCTACAAGATCCAGAAACCATTTACAATGTGCTGCCTTCAGATTGGTAGCTTCTTAAACATAGAAAATAAGAGCAGGAGTAGGCCATTCGGCTCTTTGAGCCTGCTCCACCATTCATTATGATCATGGCTGATCATCCAACTCAGTAACCTGTTCCCGCTTTCCCCCCATATCTTTTGATCTCTTTTGCCCCAAGAGCAATATCTAACTCCTTCTTGAAAACATACAATGTTTTGGCCTCAACTGCTTTCTGTGGTAGCGAATTCCACAGACTCACCACTCTATGGGTGAAGAAATTTCTCCTCATCTCAGTCCTGAAAGGTTTACCCCATATCCTTAGACTATGACCCTTGGTTCTGGACTCCCCCACCATTGGGAGCATCCTTCCTGCATCCATCCTGTCAAATCCTGTTAGAATTTTATAGGTTTCTATGAGATCCCCCCTCACTCTTCTGAACTCCAGCGAATATAATCCTAACCAACTCAATCGCTCCTCATACGTCAGTCCCGCCATCCCAGGAATCAGTCTGGTAAACCTTCGCTGCACTCCCTCTATAGCATGAGCATCCTTCTTCAGATAAGGAGACCAAAACTGCACACAATATTCCAGATGTGCCTCACCAAGGCACTGTATAATTGCAGCAAGACCTCCCTGCTCCTGTACTCGAATCCTCTTGCTAAGAAGGCCAACATACCATTTGATTTTTTTACCATCTGTTGCACCTGCATGCAACTGGTGTATGAGAGCACCCAGGTTTTGTTGCATATTCCCCTCTTTCAGTTTATAGCCGTATAGATCATAATCTGCCTTCCTGTTTTTGCTACCAAAGTGGATAACCTCACATTTATCCACATTATACTGCATCTGCCATGCATTTGCCCACTCACTCAACTTGTCCAACTCACCCTGAAGCCTCCCTGTATCCTCCTCACAACTCACCCTCCCTCCTAGTTTTGTGTCATCTGCAAATTTGGAGATATTACATTTAGTTCCCTCATCTAAATCATTAATATATATTGTGAATAGCTGGGGTCCTAGCACCGATCCCTGCGTTACCCCATTAGTTACTGGCTGCCATTCGGAAAAAGACTTGATTATTCCTACTCTTTGTTTCCTGTCTGCCAACCAATTTTCTATCCATCGCAATACACTACCCCCAATCCCATGCGCTTTAATTTTACATGCTAATCTCTTATGTGGACTTTGTCGAAAGCCTTCTGAAAATCCAAATAAACCACATCCACTGGCTCCCCCTCAACAAATCTACAAGTTACATACTCAAAGAATTCTAGTAGATTTGTCAAGCATGATTTCCCTTTCGTAAATCCATGCTGACTCTGTCCGATTCTACCACTGTTCTCCCAGTGCTCTGCAATAAAATCTTTGATAATCGACTCTAGAATTTTCCTCACAACCGACGTCAGGCTGACTTGTCTATAATTCCCTGTTTTCTCTCTACCTCCCTTTTTAAATAGTGGGGTTACATTAGCTACCCTCCAATCTGTAGGAACTGTTCCAGAGTCTATAGAATCTTGGAAGATGACCACCAATGCATCCACTATTTCTAGGGCCACTTCCTTAAGTACTCTGGGATGTAGATTATCAGGCCCTGGGGATTTATCGGCCTTCAACCCCAATTTCCCCAACACCATTTCTCTACTAATATCGATTTCCTTCAGTTCCTCCCTCTCACTAAACCCTGTGTTCCCCAACATTTCTGGTATGATATTTGTGTCCTCATTTGTGAAGACAGAACCAATGTATGTATTTAGTTAGTAAGCCATTTCTTTGTTCCCCATAATAAATTCCCGTTTCTGACTGCAAGGGACCTACATTTGTCTTCACCAATCTTTTTCTCTTCACATGCCTATAGAAACTTTTGCAGTCAGTTTTTATGCTCCCCACAAGCTTATTCTTGTACTCTATTTTCCCCTTCTTAATCAATCACTTGGTCCTCCTTTGCTGAATTCTAAAACATACTTGATAGATGGAAGTGTTTGAAGCCAGGACTCATTCATCCTAACAAGACCATGACTCTCAATTTATTAAACTAAATGAGCATTAAGCAGAAAAAAAATGACTGGAAACACAAAAGAAATAAGCAAACAAAGTAAGAGTGAAGTCCATCATGGTGGAAGCAGCCCCTCTGAACAGCAGCTATACTTGATCCCAAACAGTGGCATGGGAAACTTCTGTGAAAATTAATGACTAAAAACAGTACCCAATGTTAGAAAATATGTAGTTTTAATTATAAATGAAAACTTAATCTGCCTCACCCAAAATTACATAGAATTTGCAGCACAGAAACAAGACATTCAGCCCAAAATAATCTAGGCGCGCACTCCTATTGCCAGTGTTTATGCTCCACATGAGTTTTCTCCCACCCTATTTACTTCCTCTCACCCCATTAACATATGCTTCTTTTCCTTTCCCACTCATGTACTGATCTCTCCTCCCCATAAATGCATATGTTATTCACTTCAACCACTCAAAATGAAGACATTCACTGTAATTCTACTTGCAGAAAAAAGATGAAAAATGCCAAAAGAAACAAACAAGTTGGAAACACCTGTCCAATCACAGGCATGCAGCTTGCGCACAGTAATTGCTGCTTGAATTCTAAGTAAAGTATACTGCTATAGATAGCCTCTTCTACTGCAATAAGAGAGAAATACTGGATCCACAACATTCTAATACTTAAATGGGTTCACAAGTTTAACTTTCATACATCATTCAAAATATTGATTAGGCTCCTCTTTAAGAATAAAATAATCATGAGGAATTATATATTTTGCATATTTTAAGCAACTTTATATGTTATGCCAGATGGTAAGTATAAAAGAGCAAAGAGACAATGGAGTGAACTTTGCCTTTTGGGTGGCTGAATGGTGGAACACATTCTGGCAACAAAGTGGCCCCTATGATTTTGAGGCTCTGATCTCATTTACATTCGGCAGGCAAACGGGCATCCCTACACAGCTCACCAGAATAAAGTCTGGAAATTGGGCTGGGTTGCTGCCAGTTAATTGTGGGGTCAGTGGTGGGGGAAGGTCATGATCGTGGATGGTGGTGGGCCTGAGGCAGCAGCAGCCTAGATTATTTTTGTGGGCCCCAGAGGAATAGGAGTACACTTTCAGGCCCACAAAAATAATTCAAAGATCACTTTTAGAGGGCCTCTTCTCCTCCATTGCTCATGGAACTAATTAAAGTCCGTTCTGCTCTGGCTCCAACCAGTTCCTATCTAAAATAGTAGTTGGGGTCCTATGTATGACATAGGACCCAGATTTTCATGTTAAAAGGGCCCATCACCTGAAACAGCCATTAGGAGACCCAATTAAAAATGGAGCTGGCAACATAAGCTGGTGTTAACAGGCGGTGAGGCTACCAACCCTATTTTACTGCCCCGTTAATACCTAGCTAGGACACTCAAAAATGACCCAGCTAAGACAGAAGTAAGCACTATATAAAAGAAATTAAATTATTGCAACTTTCATCTGAAGTGTAAAGCACCCATAGCATAATGAGCAGATTACATAATTCTTGTTTGTTTACATTTAACTATAGCTATGTAGCTTACAAGTCATTACAAGATTTAAAATGTAAAACTACATTAATACCATAGCATTTTCTATATAAGGGGTTGAGCTCAATGAAGACAAAAATTTAAATTTTTAAATCACTAGGATTTATTTATTCATTCGATAACATTAATTAAGATTTGTCAAAGTCTAGCATTTTGTGATGAAGGATGATCTGTTTGTCAGTGTTACAGTGTATTTTGATTTCATGTCAACAGTACATCAAATTTGAATATTAGATAAGTCTGAGTTACTAGGTTCCTCACAGAGAGGGAATCTCATGTCAAGTCAGTGATAGGATAAGATCCATAAATTAGCAAACAGAGCTCAACACTGTTCCAAATGAACCTGACTTGGGATATAAAAGCAATCCTCAGGGTGCATTTCAAGAACATCACTGTACATTATTGGTTTGCAAAACCACAGCTACAATGATGAGACATTCTGATGACATTCATCCTCAGCATGAAATAGCCCTGGCGTAGGAATTAGATGTTGCAATACTAGCACAAGAACTTATGTTAAAAATCCAAATACTTCACTTAATACAATATAGTTTAATAGATTGGTAATGAAAGTTTTCAAAAATATTCCGGGTGAAAATAAAAATTTGAAATGGTGGATTTTGTATTGTTCTTGGATAATGCACCAATTTGGACTCAAAAAGTATTGTAATTTGAAAAGTAACTGTTTTGATCAGACCTGAAATTACCAAAATCATAGTTCAACTATGCAGTTTTGTATTTTTATATCTCTGTTAACTATATCTGGGCAGTTCCCTGCATCTGTAAGTGTTCAAAACAGAAAGTTAATTTTTTTGCCATTTTGTCAATGAGCTTTATATTTCTCATGCCACCTATTAAAATCATACAAAAACAAGTGCTGAAATTCACCAGTAATGCGAGAGATGGCAAGCACTCTTTAAAAGGTCAACAGCTGACTAAATGGAAACCATCAGTCAATGAAAAAAGTAAAACATGTAACAAATAAGAATTGCTCAACTTAGCCAAAAGGAATAACTTCAAGAGTGTTGTAAATGTGCAAACATAATGGAGACCCTTAGCAAGGGAATGGAACCAGGCCAGGTCAATTTTAACAGCTGGGCCTATTTGAATATTGGACATCTGTTCCCAGCTGAAACCACCAAGAATGATGTCAAGGCCAGCGGCCGGGAGCCAGTATAGGGCAGGAGCTCAAGCGAATGGTGCCAGGCATAAGGTGCTGGGGCTGGGCGTTGCTGTTGTTGCAGAGTCTAATGATGATCAGGGGAGGGAGGTGCAAGATTGTGGCAGGGGAGGCCAAAGGATACCTTCCAATACTTGGAGGAGTACTCCTGCAGGCCTCGCCCTACACCCGAGTAGCAGTGAAAATATGTCACAACACTGATGCAGGGAATGCCTTCTAAATGACTGGCATTTTGACAAAACTGACAGCATCATCACTTTAATGTCTCTTTCCTATTAATTCACCGGGGTACCTCAGATGCTTTTATTTTTCTGATACACTGCAAGGTTCAGTTCCTGATTTGTACGGCGGAGCTCAAATAACAATAGCCGGAGCCCCGCTTTATTCAATTAGTCAATTCAAGTGAAACTCTCAGCATCACCTACCAGCACAGCACCATGAGAATTTGACATTTTCATCCGAGTCTTGGATGCAGATCTAAGTCCAGGTTGTTTCGATGTAAGCCATCTTACTGCAAGAATCTTATATGAACTGAGTTTAGGAAGTTTCAATACAATTTCACATAGCCACAAATCTTAAACAAAAAATTCCTCCCCATTAATTGGGCATTAAATTGTCAGGCTTAATATGAAAGGTAGTAATTTCTCTTTCCTGTCAGTAACTTCCCTATAATTAGCTCTTCCGTGGGGAAAATTGGTTGGGGGATTGAATTGCAATGTGGACAAGTAAGGAACATTTCAAGCTGATGTTCCCTTGCCAGAGAGACAGACCATCCTGTGATCCTGTGCCCAGCAACCAAAATCTGCTGAATGCTTTGTGTCCTTGTAGCACCAGCTCAAGTATGGCTGTCAGATCTACAGAGCCCAATGCAATTTGATAACTCATGGGAATTCTTTTTAGAATTATCGAGATTTGATAGAAAGCTTCAGGGAATGACAAACCACTGATCTATACTATTATGGAGTACATTATGCACTCGGTGACCCTCAGGTCATTGCTTTCTAGCTGAGATTTCCTACTGGACAAGGGATTATTTCTGCCAGAGGACAAGCATGGTTTGAACAATTTATAGTATTCTGCTAATATCCAGATTTTCCTATGAAGGGGAGAAAGAACTTGCATTCATATAGCACCTTTCATGGTAGAAAAGTGCCTTGCAGTCAATGATATATTTTTGAAATGTAGTCACTGTGGTAATTTAGGCAAACAGCAGCCAATTTGAGCACGGCAAAGTCCCCCAAAGCAATGAGTTAAATGGCCAGTTAATCTGTTTTAGTAATGTTGATTAAGGAATAATTATTGGCCAGGACTCCCTTGCTCTTTCACATTCATATAAGAGGCAAACAGGGCATTAACTTTAAAACATTATCTGAGAGACAATACCTTCAACAATGCAGCACTTCCTCAGTACTGCACTGAAGTGTCGACTTAATTATATATTCAAAGTTCTGGAGTAGGACATGGACCCATGGTCTCTTGATTCAGAAGCAACAGTGCTACTGAGCCAAGGCTGGCATATTATCAAATTGTGAACCACTGAAGTTTCTATTTTTTTTGCCCTTTCCTTATATACTGACAGCTGATACATCCAGGATACATATTGGGATACTAACAGTTATTACAGATTTAAATTTTGCTTTCTAGAGCTATTGAATCTTGGTGTCATGGATTTGCATATTTTGCTGGGTGTAGGGTTGTGTTCCAAATCTCTGACAGTTGCTCTTTTTTTTCCAAAAATATACTTTATTCATAAAAATCTGTAAAATTTACATTACAAAACAGTTCCGATTTGACATTCCAGAAAGTGCAAAGAAATCAGTTTTCTTCGATACAGAGCATGAGTTTCCTCACAACCCTGGCCATTCCATTTTACATGCAATGTACATTTGAATTGCACAGCAAAACTATATTTAGGTGCATACAGCCCAAGGGGTTTTACACAATTCTAGCCCCTCGGTATACTATGGTTGAAGGACCTTACACAGTGGCCTTTCCCTACTGAGCCTTTTTGGCAGCTGCCCCAAGCTTTAGTGAGTCCCTCAGCATGTAGTCCTGCAACACTCGGTGGTGGACAACTCTTTGCACTGTAAGACCAGCAGGTTTCGGGCAGATCAAAGAGCTTCATTCACCGAGTTGATTGTCCTCCAGCAGCAGTTGACCTCAGTGTGCATCCCTTGGAACAGCCCGTAGAACACAGATTCCTGTGTTACAGAGCTGCTCAGGATGAATCTCGGCAAAAACCACTGCATCTCTTTCCACACTTGCTTTGCATAGGCACATTCCAGAAGGAGGTGGGTGACAGTCCCTTCCCCACCAATCACCTCGAGGGTAGCGTGCACAGGCGGTGAGACTCCAGGTGTGCAGGAAGGATCTGACAGGGAGTGGCTTCTCACCACCAGCCAAGCTACGTCTTGCTGCTTGTTTGGAAGTTCTAGTGATGAGGCATTCTACCAAATAACTTTGGCAGTCTGCTCAGGCAACCATCGGACAGGATCCACCATCTCCTTTTCGCCAGTCACTCCTTGGTATGATTTACTCCCTTCCTGCCAAATCATTAGGTTTAAAGCAAAATGAAGAGAGCTGAATATCTCTGCAGGATTAACTCTACACAAAAGATTAAATAATAAATGAAGCCAAATCTAATAGTGAGAATTGAAATCTAAGCAGTTAAGACTCAAGACAACCTCTAAACAGGGTGCATTTACTTCGTCCCCTCTCACTCCAGGTAGTTTACATCAAATGCATCATAAATTTGTCCACTTAGGGGCTTAAATGTTACAATATCCAATTATCGACTGTAACTCTTCAATCTGCAATTACTTTATATTTTCAAACATGATGATATAAGAAACAAGATTTTGTAAATTCAACAGAAATTTGTTATTTGTCAAACGATATTCTGTGTCACATATTAAATGTGCACAGCTGTCAGTCAGAAGAGATCAGACAATTCACACAAACAATAAATAGGAAAAAAGCAGCCTTTTGATGATTAAAAGCGATCCTACCTCCTCTGGCTCTTGGATTTTGATGAAAATTTTCTTCTTTGAGCAGGGCCTCTGTTTAATATCTCGCCTGAAAGACAGCACCTTTGACATTGCAACATTCCCTCAGTACTGCACTGGAGTGTCAGCCGAGATTATGTGCTCAAGTTTCTGGAGTGGAGCCTGAAACCAGAATCTTCAGAGTCAGAGGCAACAGTGCTACAGCTGAGCCTAGATAATTTGATAAATAGGTGAACTCACATCCATTATAACAAAAAGTGTCTTTTCTACAACAAATGTCCTGGATGGGTTGGCAAATCAACAACTAATACTGTTGGTAGTATCCAAGTTATGTCATGTCACTGGAACAGCACTCTAGAGGAAATATGCACTTTGCAAAGTAGAAGCCTCAAATAATGGGTGGGGGGAAAGAGCAATTACCCCGCACCACAGGCACCTACAACCTTTAACTGTCAGTCACCCTGGTAAACAGTTATGTTGAAATTCTACAAAAAAAATTAAAAGAAAATAGAAAGCCTGAAAAATACAAAATGTCAACAAATACCTTGGGGGCTTCTAAACCCCCACAAATTGTTTGCAGCTGAGATTATTCTACATTTCAGTTCTTCCCTCTGGATTCAAGTAATTGTGAAACAGCATCCAGTGCACAGCATACACCCAAAGAAGGCTTTCCATAAATTCCATATTCTTCTTGGTTTCATGAGCTTGCTTTGATATTCAGGAAAACAAAAGACCACATGTAACCAACTCACTGTGGCAGAGTTTATGCACACAATATGTAAATTGGCACATCTTAAAAAATGTCAGAGGACAAATTTATTTGAACAGCTCAAACTTTCTTTGTAAAGATCTGAAGGGGAAAACTTGGAATCTTTCTCAATGGATCTAATTTATCAGATAGCCATAGTGGCCACTACAGTTTGGGAGGGAGTAGGGAAATAGCACTTCCGTTGCTTTGTGCAAAGTCAAATGCAACATATCAATTTTCTGCTAATTGGGAAGAACTTTTAGCAAGTAATAAGAAATGTCCAACTACAAAATGTAATCTGACAGTCTATTTAAACTATAGTTTAGATAGAATGTTAGACCAGCTGAGGAACCATTTGTTGTCATCCACGTGGGAACAATAACCTAGGTAGTAGATCACAGATCCTTCGGCTAAATTTAGGCAATTAAGAGGGAAGCTTAAGGGAAGGATGTCAAATGTAGCATTTTCTTAAATATGTGCTAGTGAAGAAAAGCAGGAGAGTAATTAGGCAGACCAATGTGTAGCTAAGACTTTGGCATAGGAAATGAGTGTTTCAGTTACTTAAACAATGAGATACCTTTTGGAATAAGGGGAGCCTATACATACCAGTTGGACGCCACCTATACAAAAGGTGGGGTAGACATGTCGACAGGCAGGATACATAGAATGGTGGAGGTATGTTTAAACTAGTTGCATGCGTTAGTGGCGGAGGTATGAGAGAGCACCCATATTTATTGGAGCAAAGCTTATGGTACCCCAGTGGAAACACAAATCAGAGCTCATTGAATACGTTGAATTTCAATGGTGGGAGAGTAAAAATAATGTTAATAAAATAAAAGAGAAAAGTGAAAAAACATTGGACCTGTGCTTGCATTAGTACAAGATGTCTGGCAAATAAATTGGGTGATAGGAAAGGTCTTGCAAGTGTCGGTAGAATGGGCATCATAAGCATCACACAGATGGAGCAAAATAATTCCAATCAATGGAAAGTATATCAGGAAGGATATAAATAGTTTTGAAGAGACCATATCAGGAGAAGAGGAGGCAGAGTGACAGTAAATATAAACTCCAGTATTGAGGCACAAGTGAGAGAAGATATATAAAAGGAAAGAACAGATACAGATTTACTGCAGTGTTCCAGTGAACATCAATGCAAGCTCGAGGAACAGCACCTCATTTACCGATTAGGCACATTACAGCCTGCCAGACTGAACTGCCAGCACTGCAGCCTCACAGCTCCAGGGACCCGGGTTCGATTCTAGGTACTGCCTGTGTGGAGTTTGCAAGTTCTCCCTGTGCCTGCGTGGGTTTTCTCCGGGTGCTCCGGTTTCCTCCCACAAGCCAAAAGACTTGCAGGTTGGTAGGTAAATTGGCCATTATAAATTGTCACTAGTATAGGTAGGTGGTAGGGAAATATAGGGACAGGTGGGGATGTTTGGTAGGAATATGGGATTAGTGTAGGATTAGTATAAATGGGTGGTTGATGGTCGGCACAGACTCGGTGGGCCGAAGGGCCTGTTTCAGTGCTGTATCTCTAATCTAACATTGAGTTCAATAATTTCAGAGCATGACGGGCCCCCCATTTTACTTTTATTTTGTTATTTTTTCTTTTTCCTTTTTAAAATTTTTTTTGTGTTTATTTTATTTTATTTCATCTTAGTTTGTTCATTTTGCTTACCCATTTTTTTTTTCATGTGTGTACTTGCAGCTGTTCAATTTAAAATCTGTTAACACCCTATCTGTACTAATGCTATGTCTTTCAACACACTATTAACATATTGTTTGCCTTTGCTCCACGAACCTCTGGTCAGCTATTCTGTGACCTTGTCCTATCTACACCTTCTCCTTTGTTATCTTTTGCCCCACCCCTGCTTTACTTGCTTATAACCTTTTATATTTCTAATATTTGCCAGTTCTGAAGAAGGGTCACTGACCTGAAATGTTAACTCTGCTTCTCTCTACACAGATGCTGCCAGACCTGCTGAGTATTTCCAGAATTTCTTGTTTTTATTTCAGATCTCCAGCATCCGCAGTATTTTGCCTTTATTTTAGTGTTTAATTCACTGCCACTTCTCTTCCAGGAATGCCTACCTTGAAGAAGTTCTGCTCTTCTCTCCGACGGGATTTTCGTTTGTCTCTTTTACCTTGTTCACCTTCATTGCTTTCTATTTCCCTCCTCGTGTTTGATAAAGCATCTACCAAAACTCGTTTTCACAGCCACATCTCCTTCCTCAGTGACTGTCTCCAGCTCCGACTTATTCCACGTGGATTCCAACTGCAGTTTCCCCCATCATGTTTTGAATCCACCCAGGATTACAGGTATCTCCGAGAAATACAACGTTCCTCGGACTGCTATTCTCGCCGCATCCTGAGATCCACACTCAGTGCTATGCGCCGCCACATGTACACACTGAACCTCTCTCTCCAGCAGCACCGCCTCACCTTATCTCAAAGCTGTTCTACTCCGCAGTTTCATTTCATCCTTCGTCTCATCCGACGCATTAACAAAAATCTTTTTTTCTTCCTTTCAGGTGTCAAGGAACGCAAGCTCCAGCAGCTGATGGGGATGAATGCCCCTCCAGATCCTCTTCCCCTTCACTTCCCTCTGACCCCACCCCTTCTGATCTGATCCCTTGCCGTGTATTCACTACACCCTCTGACCTCCCCCTCTCTGATGCTGAACGTTCTGTACTCAGCAAAGGTCTCAGTCTTATCCCCTTACGCCCCCACCTCAATGAATTTTGCGCTCGGCATGACTTGAGCTCTTCTTCCGTTGCCTCCGCCTCCGGGCTCACTTCTTTGACCAGAAGTCCTTCCCCGATCAGTAGACCCATTCATCCGCCTCCAGCATTCTCCCTCTACCTGGACCCTTCCCCCTGGCCTCTTACTCGCTCTTGATCTTTTCATTGAAAACTGTCGGCAAGATATTGGTCATCTCAATTTCTCTGCGCCCCTCACTCACTCTGACCTGATCCCCCTCTGAACTTGAGGCTCTCCGTTCTCTCAGGTCTAACCCCGAAATTGTTAATCAAACCTGCAGACAAGGGTGGTGCTGTTGTTGTCTGGCATACCGACCTCTACCTTGCAGAAGCTCAGCGCCAACTCTCAGACACTTCTTCCTATCTCCCTCTGGACCATGACCCCACCACTGAACATCAAGCGACTGTCCACAGGACTGTCACTGACCTCATCTCCTCTGGAGATCTTCCCTCTACAGCTTCAAAACCTCATAGTCCCACAACCTCGGACAGCCCGCTTCTATCTCCTTCCCAAAATCCACAAACAGGACTGTCCCAGCAGACCCATTGTGTCAGCCTGCTCCTGTTCCACTGAACTTATTTCTTCCCATCTTGACTCTATCTTTTCTCCGCAGGTCCAGTCTTCCCACCTACATCCGTGACTCTTCTGACACCCTACGTCATTTTGACAATTTCCAATTTCCTGGCCCCAACCGCCTCCTCTTCACTATGGACGTCCAATCTCTCTACACCTCCATCCCCCACCAGGACGGTTTGAGGGCTCTCCGCTTCTTCCTTGAACAGAGGCCCAACCAGTCCCCATCCACCACCACCCTCCTCCGCCTGGCTGAACTTGTTCTCACATTGAACAACTTCTCCTTCAACTCCACTCACCTCCTTCAAGTAAAAGGTGTTGCTATGGGTACCTACATGGTTCCTAGGTATGCCTGTCTTTTTGTGGGATATGCCGAACATTCCTTGTTCCAGTGCTACTCAGGCCCCCTCCCCCAACTCTTTTTCCGGTACATTGATGACTGTAACGGTGCAGTTTCCTGCTCCCGCCCCGAACTGGAAAACTTTATCAACTTTGCTTCTAATTTCCACCCTTCTCTCACCTTTACATGGTCCATCTCCGACACTTCCCTTCCCTTCCTCGACTTCTCTATCTCTATCTTTGGGGATAGACTGTCTACTAATTCCGAAGAATTCCGAAGAAGGGTCACTGACCCGAAACGTTAACTCTGCTTCTCTTTCCACAGATGCTGCCAGACCTGCTGAGTGATTCCAGCATTTCTTGTTTTTGTTTCAGATTTCCAGCATCCGCAGTATTTTGCTTTTATACTAATATCTATTATAAGCCCACCGACTCCCACAGCTACCTCGACTACACTTCTTCACACCCTGCCTCCTGTAAGGACTCCATTCCATTCTCCCAGTTTCTCCATCTCCGACGCATCTGCTCTGATGATGCTACCTTCCATGACAGCACTTCCGATATGTCTTCCTTTTTCCTCAACCAAGGATTCCCCCCGCACTGTGGTTGACAGGACCCTCAACCGTGTCCGGCCCATTTCCCGCACCTCTACCCTCACCCCTTCCCCACCCTCCCAGAACCACAACAGGGTTCCCCTTGTCCTCACTTTCCACTCCATCAGCCTCCATATCCAAAGGATCATCCTCCGCCATTTCTGCCACCTGCAGCGTGATGCCACTACCAAATGCATCTTCCCCTCCCTTCTCCTGTCAGCATTCCGAAGGGATTGTTCCCTCCGTGACACCCTGGTCCACTCCTCCATTACCCCCACCACCTCATCTCCTTCCCATGGCACCTTCCCCTGCAATCGCAGGAGGTGTAATACCTGCCCATTTACCTCCTCTCTTCTCACTATCCCAGGCCCCAAGCACTCCTTTCAAGTGAAGCAGCGATTTACTTGTAATTCTTTCAATGTAGTATACTGTATTTGCCGCTCACAATGTGGTCTCCTCTACATTGGGCAGACCAAACGCAGACTGGGTGACCGCTTTGCGGAACACCTCTGCTCAGTCCGCAAGCAGGACCCCGAGCTTCCGGTTGCTTGCCATTTCAACACTCCCCCCTGCTCTCATGCTCACATCTCTGTCCTGGGATTGCTGCAGTGTTCCAGTGAACATCAACGCAAGCTCGAGGAACAGCAGCTCATTTACCGATTAGACACATTACAGCCTGCCGGACTGAACATTGAGTTCAATCATTTCAGAGCATGACGGGCCCCCCATTTTAGTTATTTTTTCTTTTACCTTTTTAAAAAAAAAATTTGTGTTTATTTTATTTTATTTCATTTCATCTAAGTTTGTTCAGTTTGCTTACCCACTGTTTTTTTTCATGTGTGTACTTGCAGCTGTTCAATTTTCAGTCCGTTAACACCCTATCTGTACTAATGCTTTGTCTTTCAACACACCATTAACATATTGTTTGCCTTTGCTCCACGACCTACTGGTCTGCTATGCTCTGACCTTGTCCTATCTCCACCTTCTTCTTTGTTATCGCTTGCCCCACCCCCGCTTTACTTGCTTATAACCTTTTACATTTCTAATATTTGCCAGTTCTGAAGAAGTATCACTGACCTGAAACGTTAACTCTGCTTCTCTCTCCACAGATACTGCCAGACCTGCTGAGTATTTCCAGCATTTCTTGTTTTTATTTTAGATTTCCATCATCTGCAGTATTTTGCTTTTATTTTAGATACAGAATCACTTTGGGTAAATTTAATAGATTGTAATAGAGTAAACTAATACTGGGGGCATTCTATAGAACACTGGGTCAGGGTGAAAGCCTTGATCTGAAGCTATGGGATTTGATAAGGAAGGCCACTAGTATGCGACCAACAATCGTAGTTGGAGATTCCAACTTACCAGAAATTGACCGAAATTATAATTTCTCCACTGGCAAGACATCGACTAGATGTCATGAGTTAATGGAAGACTGTTTTATGACTCAGTTTGTAGAAGAGCCTGCAAGAGGAGAAAACATCCTGGATTTGATCATGAGTGATAGGGATGATTAAATCTCCGACACAAATGTGGGGGAAACTTGAAGTAACAGTGATCATAATCTGATCATATTTGGCATTACAAGAATTGGAAAGGATACTAAAACCAAAACAAGATTGCCAAATATTAAGAGGATGAACTTTGTGTAATTGAGAAGTCTTGTCAGAGTGTCAGTATGGAAGATTTGAGAGTGGAGAATCTATGCAGTTTTTTCATTGAGATGGATTCTGAATGCAGTGGTCCAATGTGTATCCATGGAAACCAAAACATACCAAGCTTAAAGGGAACTCTGGCCTGGGTGAACGGGACTACAAAGAAACTCAAAGAAAAATGACATTAAAGGCCATGAGGAAAAATGGCACAGCTTTAAGACAAAGGCATTATCAAAAAGGCATGCCTGAAATATATAAAGGACGTCAAAATAGCAAAAAAAAATTTCAAATTGAACATGGCAAGAGAAGTGAAGGATAATTTTTTTTTGTTATATGAGGAGAAAAAGAGAAACAAGGATGGAGTTGACCAACAGAAAGTGGGATCACTTGACAGCATAACAACTGATGCTGCGTAGGCTACAAAAATGTTACTTTTTTGTCTCTGTTTTAATCAAGATGAAGACAGGTAACTTATTTGATTTGGAAAGGGAGCTAGAGTGTGTTGTCGAGGCAAGTTGTGTTACTATTCACATTACTACCACCAGCATTATTGCTGAACAGCTAGGTAAACTTATGCTGAATAAATCTCAGGGGCCAGATAAGATGCATTTGAGGAAATTCAGGAATCAGGGCACAAATCTTCCAGATATCAGTAAAACCTGGAGAAGTGCCTGGGGATTAGAGAAAGAGAGATGTTACTCCTACTTTTTAAAAAGAATACTATAAGAGGCTCAGGAAAGTATAGACCAGTGAATTTGATGTTCATTGCGCGTAAAGTTATGGAAATCCTTATCAAAGATAAGATCATGGAGCATCTGGATAGAAATAAAATCATAGGAGATATTGGTAAATGAAAGGGAATTCTTCTTAATCTAACCTACTGGTTTTCATTTGACAGTATGACAAAGGAGCTTGAAAGGGACAAGATGTGTTGTCATGTACTGGGATTTTAGTATGGCTTTTGATACGGTTTCTCTGGAAAGGCTGGTATCAAAAATAAAGAAATCAGGTATCAGTGGAAATATTTTTACAATGGATATGTAATTGGTTGACCGACAGAGGTCGGTGATACAGGAAATGTGATCAGCCTGGGAGAATGTCACCAGTCTGAGCTAACAGGGGTCTATTTTGAGAATGTTTTGATTAATATCTCTATGAATGATCTGGAGCAAGGAGTCACAAGCACATTGGCTAAATTTGCAGACGATACCTAGCTATTGATTGTAGACTCCAAAAGTTGGTGAACAGGATAAGCTATAGCAGGAGGACTATTACTTAAAAAGATAATAATGTGCATGGACATGAACAAGATCTGGGGGTCCTTATTGACAATAATTTGGAGCTATTACAGGAATGCACGGTGGCAGTAAGTAAAGTAAATCAGATTTTGGGATGTATTAAAAAGGTCAATATTTAGCCAAAGTAGTGAGGTAATCCTGCCACTTTATAAATTATTGATGCAACTGCACTTAGAATACCGTGTACAGTTTTGGTCACCACAGTACAAAAAGGGATATCACAACTATTGAAAGGATACAGAAGAAAGCAACCAGAATAGATGAGGGGATGGTGGAATTGGATTGTGAGGAGTGATTGTGGTTTCTGGTGCAGGACTCTCCTCTGGTGTAATGGCTACTGGAGCTGGGTTCACTGGCAGAGGGGCTGAAGAGCCACAGTCCACACTCAGAGCACCCTGAGGAGAGCCCTCAGCTGTGGAGGTCAGCCTCTCCTCCTCTCTTTCGAGGCTCACTTGAACCTTCCTGCTGATCAGAGAAGGAGGAGGAGCTGGATAAGAGTCCAGGGGCCTCATCCTTCTCTCACCTTGCCACTGCTGCATTGAGCTCATGGCCAAGGTGCTGGTGTGCAGGTCTGTGTGTACTTGTGAAATCTGGCTCTTCATGAGGGTCGCCAAGCTCTCGATGGAGGAAGCCATGCACTCACATGCCTGAGACATGGCAGCATTCATGGCATGGACGGACTCCTCCATTGTCCACTCATAGCTGTGCATTGCCTCTGGCATTTCTGCCAGATGTTTCCTTACTTCTCTCTACAACTCTAGCATGCCCTGTGCTATCAACACCAGATGTTCGTTATCATCCTGGGGCTCAGCACGGGCCTGGCCACCCACTGTCCTCTGACTGTCAGACGCACCAGCCAGCTGCTCAGGCGTGTGTACGGTACTCTCACCAGTTTGTGACCCTGATTCTAAATGGAAATCTATCAAGGTGAAAATATCTACGCTGGTGGAAGGTGCAGAGAGCCATGGGACAGTGCATCTTCGGACTCCTGATCCTCCTCAGAGGTGGAATTAGGTTCCCTTTCTACTAGAGTCTCCTACAGATGACGACTTGCATGAGAGGGCATTGGCCCTCTTGCGGCACTGAACCCTTGTTTGGGGTGGGGTGGGTGACCCCCACAGCTGCTGACCTTCCCGGTGATCTCCATCCAGGCTTACTTGGTCAGGTAGGAGGACCTCTTCCTGTCATCACTGGGGAAGAGGACCTCCCGCCTTTCCTTTGCAGCCTGGAGGAGACTCTCAGGGAGGCATCGCTGAACCGTGTGGCGACCCAGTGTGTTCCTTCAGCCATGGTCGCTGCAGGCTCATGTTCAGCTCTTTGTCTATCAGGCAACAAAGGCAACAGGAGTCCTGGGGCAGCAGAGGACACTCACGAAGGCATTCTTTTAAACCAGGCAGTAGCCTTTGAGATACGGTGCCAGCACCTGCTCTGGAGTCATCTGACGCTGTATTTGGTGCCTCCATTATTATAATCGGCGGCCCGCCACATGATTGCAGTGGGCTGGCCGCACACGTGATGAGCGGGGATGGTGCCCCTTTCTGGGTCCACTGCCGGATCCAGAAACAGGCTCACTAAATCCAGCCCCACCTCTCCTCCTGGCACCGCATCCCCCAACTCTGCATTGTGAAATCTACTCCATCACATCACTTGCAGGGCCACACATTCTTCTCTTTCTATGCTCTCCCTCACATCCCCATTTATCCATCCACCACTGCCACTTACCCTCATTCTATGTAACTTCATGCCTCACCCTGGTAGTTATACTCACAAAACGCACTCCATCCAACGGGTGAACGCATGCCATTATGCTCCTTAATAGGTCTGCTCTTTTCCCTGCTACAGGAGAAAAGCATGGATAACACAAGGTTGGCAGAAAGAGAGTTGCAAGTGGGCCACCACAGATCTCACAACTGATAACTGGTGGCGAAGAAGCGCTGAAGATCAGTGGCATGTTGCCGTCCCTGACCAGAGATGGGGAGATGGAGACCTCCCAGCTACCCGGTGACAGAATGAAATATAATGTACACATGTCATACAATACTTTTTTTTTTATTCATTCGTGGGATGTGGGCGTCACTGGCCAGGCCAGCATTTATTGCCCGTCCCTAATTGCCCTTCAGAAGGTGGTGGTGAGCTGCCTTCTTGAACCGCTGCAGTCCATTTGGGGTAGGTATACACACAGTGCTGTTAGGAAGGGAGTTCCAGGATTTTGACCCAGCGACAGTGAAGGAATGGCGATATAGTTCCAAGTCAGGATGGTGTGTGACTTGGAGGGGAACTTGCAGGTTGTGATTTTGCCATGTATTTGCTGCCCTTGTCCTTCTAGTTGGTAGAGGTCGCGGGTTTGGAAGGTGCTGTCTAAGGAGCCTTGGTGCATTGCTGCAGTGCATCTTGTAGAAGGTACACGCTGCTGCCACTGTGAGTCGGTGGTGGAGAGAGTGAATGTTTGTAGATGGGCTGCCAATCAAGCGGGCTGCTTTGTCCTGGATGCTGTCGAGCTTCGAGTGTTGTTGGAGCTGCACCCATCCAGGCAAGTGGAGAGTATTCCATCACACTCCCGACTTGTGCCTTGTAGATGGTGGACAGGCTTTGGGGAGTCAGGAGGTGAGTTACTCGCCACAGGATTCCTAGCCTCTGACCTGCTCTTGTAGCCACGGTATTTATATGGCTACTCCAGTTCAGTTTCTGGTCAATGGTAGCCCCTAGGATGTTGATAGTGGGGGATTCAGCGATGGTAATGCCGTTGAATGTCAAGGGGAGATGGTTAGATTCTCTCTTGTTGGAGATGGTAATTGCCTGGCACTTGTGTGGCGCAAATGTTACTTGCCACTTATCAGCCCAAGCCTGGATATTGTCCAGGTCTTGCTGCATTTCTACACAGACTGCTTCAGTATGTGAGGAGTCAGGAATGGTGCTGAACATTGTGCAATCATCAGCGAACATCCCCACTTCTGACCTTATGATTGAAGGTAGGTCATTGATGAAGCAGCTGAAGATGGTTGGGCCTAGGACACTACCCTGAGGAACTCCTGCAGTGATGTCCTGGAGCTCAGATGATTGACCTCCAACAACCACAACCATCTTCCTTTGCGTTAGGTATGACTCCAGCCAACGGAGGGTTTTCCCCCTGATTCCCATTGACCTCAGTTTAGCTCGGGCTCCTTGATGCCATACTCAGTCAAATGCTGCCATGATGTCAAGGGCAGTCACTCTCACCTCACCTCTGGAGTTCATCTCTTTTGTCCATGTTTGAACCATGGCTGCAATGAGGTCAGGAGCTGAGTGGACCTGGCGGAACCCAAACTGAGCCTCACCGAGCAGGTTATTGCTAAGCAAGTGCCGCTTGATGGTACTGTTGATGACACCTTCCATCGCTTTACTGATGATTGAGAGTAGGCTGATGGGGCGGTAATTGGCCGAGTTGGACGTGTCCTGCTTTTTGTGTACAGGACATACCTGGGCAATTTTCCACATTGCAGGGTAGATGCCATTGTTGCAGCTGTACTGGAACAGCTTGGCTAGGGGCATGGCAAATTCTGGAGCACAGGTCTTCAGTACTATTGCTGGAATATTGTCAGGGCCCATAGCTTTTGCAGTATCCAGTGCCTTCAGTCGTTTCTTGATATCACGTGGAGTGAATCGAATTGGCTGAAGTCTGGCATCTGTGATGCTGGGGACTTCAGGAGGAGGCCGAGATGGATCATCAACTCGGCACTTCTGGCTGAAAATTGTTGCAAATGCTTCAGCCTTATCTTTCGCACTGATGTGCTGGGCTCCCCCATCATTGGAGATGGGGATATTTGTGGAGCCACCTCCTCCAGTTAGTTGTTTAATTGTCCACCACCATTCACGGCTGGATGTGGCAGGACTGCAGAGCTTAGATCTGATCCGTTGGTTATGGGATCGCTTGGCTCTGTCTATGGCATGCTGCTTACACAGTTTGGCACGCAGATAGTCCTGTGTTGTAGCTTCACCAAGTTGACACCTCATTTTGAGGTATGCCTGGTGCTGCTCCTGGCATGCCCTCCTGCACTCTTCATTGAACCAGGGTTGGTCTCCTGAATTGATGGTAATGGTAGAGTGGGGGATATGCCGGGTCATGAGGTTACAGATTGTGGTTGAGTACAATTCTGCTGCTGCTGATGGCCCACAGTGCCTCATGGATGCTCAGTTTTGCTTTGCTAGATCTGTTCGAAATCTATCCCATTTAGCACGGTGATAGTGCCACACAACACGATGGATGGTATCCTCAATGTGAAGGCGGGATTTCGTCTCCACAAGTACTGTGTGGTGGTCACTCATACCAATACTGTCATGGACAGAAGCATCTGTGGCAGGCAGATTGGTGAGGACGAGGTCAAGTATGTTTTTCCCTCGTGTTGGTTCCCCCACCACCTGCCGCAGACCCAGTCTAGCAGCTATGTCCTTTAGGACACAGCCAGCTCGGTCAGTAGTGGTGCTATTGAGCCACTCTTGGTGATGGACATTGAAGTCCCCCACCCAGAGTACATTTTGTGCCCTTGCCACCCTCAGTGCTTCCTCCAACTGGTGTTCAACATGGAGGAGTGCTGAGTCATCAGCTGAGGGAGAGAGGTAGGTGATAATCAGTAGGAAGTTACCTTGCCCATGTTTGACTTGATGCCATGAGATTTCATGGGGTCCGGAGTCGATGTTGAGGATTCCCAGGGCAACTCCCTCCCTACTGTATACCACTGTGTCACCAGCTCTGGTGGGTCTTTCCTGCCGGTGGGACAGGACATACCCGGGGATGGTGATGGCAGTGTCTGGGACATTGTCTGTAAGGTATGATTCCGTGAGTATGACTTTGTCAGGCTGTTGCTTGACTAGTCTGTGGGACAGCTCTCCCAACTTTGGCACTAACCCCCAGAAGTTAGTAAGGAGGACTTTGCAGGGTCGACAGGGCTGCGTTTGCCGTTGTCGTTTCCGGTGCCTAGGTCGATGCTGGGTGGTCCGTCTGGTTTCGTTCCTTTTTATTGACTTCGTAGCGGTTAGGTACAACTGAGTGGCTTGCTAGGCCATTTCAGAGGGCATGTAAGAGTTAACCACATTGCTGTGGGTCTGGAATCACATGTAGGCCAGACCAGGTAAGGACAGCAGATTTCCTTCCCTGAAGAACATTAGTGAACCAGATGGGTTTTTACAACAATCGACAAGGGTTTCATGGCCATCATTAGACTAGCTTTTAATTCCAGATTTATTAATTAAATTCAAATTCCACCTTCTGCTGTGGTGGGATTCGAACCCTTGTCCCCAGAGAAATACCCTGGGTCTCTGGGTTACTCGTCCAGTGATAATACCACTACGCCACCGCCTACCCCAACACTCAGTCATGTTAGGGAACATTGGATGATAGGAACAGGAGTTGGACATTTTTCCCCTTGAGTCTGCTCCGCCATTCAATAAGATCATGGTTGATCTGTAACCGAACTCAATTTTCCAGCTTTTCCCCATATCCTTAATATCTTTGGTTAATAAAAGTCAGCAGGGTTAAAATTCACAATTGACCTGGCATCAACTGCCTCTTGCAGCGGAGAGTTTCAAACTTCTACCACCCTTTGTATGTAGAAGTGTTTCCTAACTTCATTCCTGAAAAGCATGGCTCTAATTTTTAGGCTGTATCCTGATCCAAGATTCCCCAACCAGCAGAAGTAGTTTCTCTCTATCTATGCCATCAGTTCCCCTGAATATCTTGAAAACTTTGATCAAGTCACCCCTTAACTTTCTGAATTCCAAGGGATACAACCCTAGTTTGTGCAAGCTCTCTTCATAATTTAACCCTTTTTGAATCAAGAAATCATCCTGATAAATCTACACTGCACTTGCCTGCTCAAGGCCAATCCATCTAAGGTGTGATGTCCAGAACTGAACACAGCACTCCAGGTGTGGTCTAACCAGGGCTTTGCATAACTGATGCATAACTCCTGTCCCTTGTATTCCAACCCTCTAGATGTAAACCAATTTTCCATTAGTCTTTTTGTTTATTTTCTGTACTTGTCCATGACATTTTAATGATCCATGTGCATAAACTCCAAAGTATCTTTGGACCTCCATTGTTTCTAGCTTTTCACCATTTAGATTTATCCTGTTTAGTTCCAAAGTGGATAACCTCACATTTGCCTACATTGAAATCCATTTTCCACAGTCTTGCCCTGATTTCAGCAGTGAGGAGTGAAATATGATCATTTTCATAAATAA
The DNA here is from genome assembly GCF_036365525.1 of Heterodontus francisci. Lineage (NCBI taxonomy): Eukaryota > Metazoa > Chordata > Chondrichthyes > Heterodontiformes > Heterodontidae > Heterodontus > Heterodontus francisci. The sequence goes on from NC_090379.1 coordinate 56,653,540, forward strand.
GCTGTAACATTCTTACCTTGCTAGTACAAATTCATATCTTTTCGCTTTATAGAGTCTTCACACATGTAGCAGGAGTCCATGGACCTCATAGGTGATTAATCCTGAGAGGAGCTGAATTCTTTTTTTAAAAAGTGTGAAACTTGTAAATGTTGGTGTTCAGAGATTTGGGTGTATTTGTACAAGGAACACAGTAAGTTAACATGCAGGTACAGCAAACAATTAGGAAGGCAAATAGCATATTGGCCTTTATTGCAAAGGGATCAGAGTACAAGAATAAAGAGGTCTTGCTGCAATTGTACAAGGTTTTAGTGAGACCTTACCTGGAGTACTGTGTGCAGGTTTGTTCTCCATATTTAAAGGAAGAATATATTTCCATTGGAAGCAGTACAGTGAAGGTTGACTAGATAGGACAACCATCTCATCCCAGCAGCCAATGATGAGAGGCTGAGTAAATTAGGCCTATACTCTCTAATTAAGAATCTGAGGTGATCTCATTGAAACATACAAGATTCAGAGGGGGAATTAACAGGGTAGACACTGAAAGGTTGGTTCCCCTTGCTGAGGAATCTTGAACACGGGGGCACAGTCTCAGGATAAGGATAAGGATAATTATTTAGGACTAAGATGAGGAGTGATTTCTTCATTTAAAGTGTTGTGAATCTTTGGAATTCTCTATCCCAGAGAACTGTGGATGCTCCATCATTGAGTATATTTAAGGCGGAGATAGACAGATTTTTGGTCTCTTAGGGAATCAAGGGATATGGAGAAGGGGCGGGAAAGTGGAGTTGAAGCCGAAGATCAGCCATGATCATACTGAATTGCAGAGCAGGCTCAATGGGCAGTATGATCTACTCATGCTCCTACTTCTTATGTTTCTAAGGATGCACCGTCACAGGCCTCATTCTTACCTTGCACCAACTCAGATACTCAATCTTCAGTGGTTCCAGGGGACAGATAGTTGGGTTTTCACCTTGTGACTCATACTTCACAAGTGAGCAAGAGAAGTCACTGATGGGAGGATCAGCTGTGGAGAGTCCACGTTGGAGGGCACAACCCTCTCCAAGCTCTGCTCAGCTGGACACAAATGTTGTACCCCATCAATGAAAAGCGTATTCATTGAGGAACACCATGAAATGTGCAGTGTACTCATAGGCCTTCCGAGCACAAATGCAGAGAGAATGGAGGAGTCCACCTCAAACATGAATGGGTTGATGTCACAGGGCATTGCGATGTCTTCTTGCATGGATAGAGAGGCCTTCTTCCTGGAGCATCAATAGCGACAATTGAAACAAGTTCATCCACACCTTGACTATGGTCGCGCACACTTTGGATGCCAACATGTCTGGGGCCTAAAATAGGATGTTAGATACCCGAACATTGGCTTTACAGCACCTCACTGATCTGCACCAAGCTGCTGTCCAGCACACAGTGGTAGCAGTGAAGTATGGCTGGCCCATGAGAGGAACAATAGGGAAAGGGGACGTGGAAGTGGTGACTTTGTTTAAAGAGCACACACTTCTCACCCATTCCCCACCTGCCTCAGTCAGTACCTGACATGTTGCTTCCTCTCCCATTGGCAGAGTCTGTCGCTCCACAGATGCTGCCTGTCCTGCTAAGTATTTCCAGCAATTTTTGATTTTATTTCAGATTTCCAGCATCCATGGTATTTTGCTTTTGTTGCAGGGATCTGAGCAGCCTGCTTCAACCTCTGCTGAAGCCAGAGGGCTTGCATCATGTAGGAGTAACATGAAAATGAAGAGTAAAGCTTTGTAGTTCACCAAGGGTATGCAAATACATGTGAGAAATGTTATGTTCTGAAGTTTCCATTCTTTAGCAGTATCACATAAAACTTATTACCTTACACCACTTTCCTGTGTTGCCCATTCTTGGGGATGAATTTTTAGCCCTGATGGGGGCGGGCACAGAGGCGGATGGGCACGGAATTTCAAACCGCCTGCCGGAGTGCCGGTTCCCCACCTCCATCCCATCTCCAGGCCATTTTGCTGGAGGAGGGATGGAACAGGCAGCAGGGCTACCCGCCCACAAGCAACGGGTAGCCAAGTGAGGCACTTAAAGGCCTATTGTCGGATGCTGACTGGTATTTTACAGTTGGCCTCCAGGTCTCCGCAGGCGGGGGACAGTGCAGCTGCCTGGGGTTGGCCTCCCAGCAGCAGATATGGGGCCAGCACTCCAGGCAGGCTTAGAGTTCCTTCCTGCCTGCATGGGTTCAGCTACGGCTGCAGGCTGCCCTGTGGAAGGGCTCCAATTGAGCAATTGGTAAATAGGCAATCTGCCTCCCCCAGGGATTTTGTGTACAACAACCTAACGGACCTAAATTAAATGAGGAAGCTGGCAGGTTGTAGCTGGCTTCCCGACATGCTTGCATTTTTGCAGGTTTTAACCCACCCAAGCGCTACTTCATGTTGAAATTCCTCCCATTACATCAGTGTGAGAGTGAAAAAAAGGCTCTCTAGAGAGACGATGGAAAAGATAGTTTTGATTCAAATGCAATTGAGAGATTTCTTACAGAAAATAAATTTTTGGGAATACAGTATGAGTAATTTGAGGCATGCCAAAGGCAAGTGTAGCATGCTTGGGAGGAACAGGTGACTTTGGATCTATGGTTCTGAAGCCTATTGGGCTTTTCCTGGTCTCAGAATTTGATGGCTACGATTAGACAATAACTCCATCATCATAGTTTAATGTGACTGTCAGGATGATAGGAGAAGAACTGGATGAACCTTGGTTTTTCTTCATCTAATGATTCCTGTGTTTATATAGCCATCTCAAACAAATATTATCAGGTTGAAATATATAGGTTGGAATTTAACGTTGAGGCATTGGCTCTGCCCACCGGCTGAAAATTCAGGGGTGAGCCCACCTCCAAAGGACGTGGAAGCCACGCTGCTCTTTTGCGTGCCCCATGCCCTTAATTGATCTTGGTTGGGACTTCCACCCCTCTGAGGCAGAAGCAGTGGTCACATCTGGGACTGCACCCAACAAGGAGCCACGATGGACACTGGTCACAGAACAGGCAAGTGGGATCGGGACTCACCAGGAACAATCAGCTAGGCCCTGGCGAGGGATTGGTGGTGGGTTGGAGAGCAGGGCAGGGGGTGGAGGGGTGTAGTTTTAGCGAGGGCGGCCAGTGCTGCTGGTGGGGGCTTCTGTGGACACAGGGTATCATATCAGGAGGGCCCCCACCCCCAGCTCATAAGTGAAGTGCCCATCCATCACTGGTAGAAGGAGGCCCTTAAGTGGAAATTAATTGGCCACTTAAGTACCTCAATTAACCTGGGGTGGGTGGTCCATTTGCCACCATCTGGTAAAATAGCAGCAGGGGTGAGTATGCGATGGGCATGGCACCCCATCCCCGCCTCCCAGCCCTCTCCCGGGGGCGCGTTAAATTCCTGCCATAGAATTTCAGAAACTCTAACTTTTTATACTCTATTGTTATACAATAATGATATTCAGTTTCTGTTTACTGTAGTGTCATGCAGGGAAGGAGCAGAAATGGAAGAATTATGATTTTTTTTTGAAAAACCAACAGTTAAACAAAACCACAAGGACATGGACACTTGTACCATAGTCAAAATGGAGTAGTGGTCACATGACCCTTCCATTACAGGAAACCAACAAACCTGTCTATAAGAATGGAACTAACAGAGAATTCTGGAGACAGACAGACTCCCAGCACAAACCAAAATTGAATAGGTGTGAAATAGCACAGAGTTAACAGAAGGATGCCCATTTTAGACATCAATCGATAGCCATGGTTTCCACATCCTGGTCCATTGTGTGGTCACACCAGGGGAGCAGGCCATGTCTCTCCTAACAGAAACTCTAATGTGATGAATTTTTACCTTAAAAAGGTGACTCTCTGGAGAGAGAGAGAGAGAGAGAGATATCAAGGCAACACCTTGAGAAAGCAGTCCAGCCAGGGAATGTGAAAGAGATCCAGTTAAGCAAGGAAGAAGCCCTGCTGCTAATTCTACACTTCAACTAGCTTCGGCAGAGAACTTAAAGTGACCACCACCTCCAGGCTGAAACTTGAACCACCGGAAAATCTACAACATCTCAACAACTTTAAGAATATAAACACCCAGGCCTGCACCTTTAAAAAAGAGACTGTCTACCTGAGAAAATTCAACAGGTTTACCATAAACCAGGAACACCTACCTCACTTCATATCTTAAACTGCTTGCCCTTTTTTTCTCTATTTATCTATTCTTGTTGTGAATGTGTGTGTGGTTGAGATTGCAAACATTTCAGGAATTATGTAAAAAAAATTTTTTTAAAACTACACAAACTATTTGGCTATTCATTTGACGCTAAAAAAAACACTCGGGGACTGACTCAGCAGTTTTAACAAAACATGATTGTGGTCATTTGGAAAGTGAACAGTGGGAACCACCCATACCCCTTTCTACCTGTCCATAATAGTATACTCAACTATTCATTCTTATTTTTTATTTTTTAGAGATACAGCACTGAAACAGGCCCTTCGGCCCACCGAGTCTGTGCCGACCAACAACCACCCATTTATACTAATACTACATTAACCCCATATTCTCTACCACATCCCTACCATTCTCTTACCACCTACCTACACTAGGGGCAATTTACAACGGCCAATTTACCTATTAACCTTCAAGTCTTTGGCTGTGGGAGGAAACCGGAGCACCCGGCGGAAACCCATACAGACACAGGGAGAACTTGCAAACTCCGCACAGGCAGTACCCAGAACTGAACCCGGGTCGCTGGAGCTGTGAGGCTGCAATGCTAACCACTGCGCCACTGTGCCGCCCCATTGAATACCTACATTTAGCTCAGTTTTGTTTTTATTCTTTCATGGGATGTAGCATTGCTGGAAAGGTCAGCATTTCTTGCCCATCCCTAATAGCCCTTGAGGTAGTGGTGGGCCACCTTCTTGAACGGCGGCAGTCCATGTGGTGTAGGTATACCCACAATGCTGTTAGGATGGGAGTTCCAGCTTTTTGACCCAGCAACTGTGCAGAAACAGCGATATAGGATCATGATACGTCAGGATGATATGTGACTTGGAGGGGAACTTGCAGGTGGTGGTGTTCCCATGAATTTGCTGCCCTTGTCCTTCCAGGTGGTTGAAGTCGTGGGTTTGGAAGGAGCTGTCAAAGGAGGTTTAGTGAGTTGCGGCAGTGCATCTTTTATATGTTACACACTGCTGCCACTGTGGAGGGAGTATACATTTAAGATGGAGGGAGAAGTTATGAGCTGAATTTTGTTGAGCTCGCCACATTGGGCTCTGTGGCGGGGCCGGGGGTGGGAGCTGGAGGATTGCAGTGGCCCGCCACAGAGCCTGATGTTGGGATTGCCAAGCCCAATCGTCCCGGTGACAGCAAGGCTCCGTGGCCGTCCCCAGCCCAGCCCCCCCACCCCGCTCAACGACGGGACCCAACTTTAAATATTTAAATAGGATGTTTGCATTCATTAAAACCTAACCCACAGCGATCTTACTGGCATCTGCAGATCTTCAGTGACGGGCAGCACTCACTCACCTTCACTTTCCTGTCTAGGGAAAGCTGGTGCCACCAAGGTGGGGAACCCAGCATTTCTAGTGTAGTTTTGGGGGGGGGGGGGCGGCGAAGGGAGTTAACTCTGCATTTCTAGTGTAGGGGGCTGCGGAAGGGGTGACCTCTGTACTTTGTGCAGTTATGGGGGGGGGGGGCGGAAAAGGGGTCCACTGTGCAATGTTAGTGCATGGGGGGGGGGGGTTGTAAATAATGGGCAAACATTTCTTTTCAGTGTAGTTGGGGGGGAGAAACGGGGGCAACTCTACATTCTCTGAGCTGGGCTGGCAGCCCTTTAAAAGCGGAGCCAGCACCTGCGCAGAGACAGCTGACGCCGTTTACAGCGTTGCCGAGGCCGCCCCCACCACATGTTATTTGGGGGGTTGGTGGGGGGGACAGCTGCTCTGCATATTTAAATGAGCCGCTGCACTCAAGGTTGCAGCGGCGTGGTTGGGCTGCCATTTCTTTCGCCCGCCGCCACTGCTGGCGACAGGAAAATAAAATCCAGTCCATACACATATCGGGTTCGGGTCGAGTAGCAGGCCTTTATATTCCACCATCGGCATGCAGAATTTGGCTTCCAAATTCTTTCACTCGATGTGCTGCAGTAATAGTTTTGACCATTTTTGATTTGCTCATTCTGGCATTCTCACTTGTCTGCTATTACTTAAGACTGCTTCTCTCAAAACTGCACCAGAAGCCCTCCCTCATCTACCAATCAGCGAGGTGAGCCTTGTGCCAATCACTAAAACACGTGAAGTTCGCAAAATGGCTGATTTCACGGAGGACCCAAGATTTCACAGTCCATGTCGCATTTTTCACGGCCATGAATTTGGTAAGGCCCTACTTCCATCCTTTGTATTCCAGCCCTCTTGAGATAAAGGCCAACATTTCATTAGCCTTTTTAATCATTTTTTGCATCTGTCCACTAGTTTTTAATGATTTCTGTACTTGGACCCCTAATTCTCCTAGCTTCTCGCCATTTAGAAAATACTCTTATTGATTATCTTTCTTGGGTCCAAAATGGATAACCTTATACTTTTGCACATTAAACTCCATCTGCCATAGTTTGGCCCACTCACCTAATCGATCAATGTCTCTTTGCAAATTTCAGTTCTTTTATTCATCTCTTTCACACCAAGGACTTCAACCATGCTTTGAAAGCAACACCTAATTAAACCAGAATTCTTTAGATTAAATGCTCTGAAAAAGCCTTTACAAGCAAATAATCATAAGGTTATAAGTCTATCTCTCAGGTTTTCATGTGCAGTATGCTACCAGGAAATTTCAGGACATTACATGCAGCACATATTTCAGGAACACAATGCTGCTGGTATCATTTTACATTTCTTTATTGTTCTTCAGGTAATTTAGGGTTACAAGTTCATCCTTTATCATGCAATCACCCAGCCCGACCCTGTCAATGGTCTCCCCTTATCTCCAAAAGGATTAACTCCTAGCTCACCCAAGTGACAGTTATTATTGTGTGTACCTGAGGTAGCAATGGTCAGCATGCTATTTGACTGCAAAAGGCTGCACTGCCAAGTGCTCTTGTCCTTATTCCATGTCCAGATGTGCACTGTTCTTGTAGGGGTCACTGGATAGCAATTGGGGCACAAACAATAGATCAATTTACCCGACTCAATCCCTAGGGTGCTGAGGCCAACTGTAATCTTTTTATTGTCATTCCAGCTAACTCACCACAGGCCATGATTTAACATGAGACAATACTTGTCTGTGCGAACTAGCTGCTCAGTGGTAAAACTCATTGAGTCACTGAGAGTCTTTGTGGATAAATTGAATGTGTTCTGTTGCTCAAAAATAGGTAAATCTGCCTGAAGCAGATGCAGATTTTTGTGTAAGTTTCCTATTTTTAAAAAAATTCTAGAAATATGAAACATCTCTATTTACAGCCACCTTAAATTCTAAAATTTTGATATTACTTGAATAATTATTTTTTTTTTACACACCATCACTAAAAAGAATAATTAGTGCAGAATCCAGTCATGTTAAGTCACTGAGGGTAAACTGCTTCTACTTTACTTGTTCATTTTCCCAGGTCATGCATCAACAGCAGTTAAGAACGTGGAGTAGGAAACTACTCCCAGGGATTTGACCATGAATTATCTTGCAGAATGTGCCCAGTAGAGTGGAGGGAAGAACAGGAGAGGGGGGAAAAAACACAAGCCTCTGTCCACAGTTTGCAGCACTGTGTGTTAATGCTCCTATTAAAAATAATTGACAGAATACAAACTCTCTTTTCAACTCATCAACACTAAACGGTAGGTTATATAAAAACTTATTTCTGGATACAAAATGGTGTCATTTTAAAAAGATAGTTTAGTAAATTTAGAGCTATAACCACTGCCAATTTAACTCCATGTATAGCAAGGCTAATCTGGGTGTGGCTGCTATTAGAGCAGCTGGAAGCCTGCAATGGGCAACTCTCTTTCCCTATAATGTACTGCAGATGCTATATTCACTTGTATCTCAGATAACTCATAACCCTTTAATACTCTTGCATTTAAATTAAAACAGTTCCAATTGCCATACTTATTAACTACCAGATTTCTTAGTCATCAATACCTCTTTCTGTGCCCAAGGCATTGTTGCAACCCTTGTTTCCATACACTACTTCTTCTTCTTTGGCCTCTTTGTCTCGAGAGACAATGGGTAAGCGCCTGGAGGTGGTCAGTGGTTTGTGAAGCAGCGCCTGGAGTGGCTATAAAGGCCAATTCTAGAGTGACAGACTCTTCCACAGACGCTGCAGATAAAATTGGTTGTCGGGGCTGTTACACAGTTGGCTTTCTCCTTGCGCTTCTGTCTTTTTTCCTGCCAACAGCTAAGTCTCTTTGACTCGCCACTCTTTAGCCCTGCCTTTATGGCTGCCCGTCAGCTCTGGCGATCACTGGCAACTGACTCCCATGACTTGTGGTCAATGTCTCAGGACTTCATGTCGCGTTTGCAGATGTCTTTAAAGCGGAGACATGGACGGCCGGTGGGTCTGATACCAGTGACTAGCTCGGTGTACAATTTGTCCTTGGGGATCCTGCCATCTTCCATGTGGCTCACATGGCCAAGCCATCTCAAGGGCCGCTGGCTCAGTAGGGTGTATATGCTGGGGATGTTGGCCGCCTCAAGGACTTCTGCGTTGCAGATACGGTCGTGCCACCTGATGCCAAGGATTCTTCGGAGGCAGCGAAAATGGAATGAATTGAGACTTCGCTCTTGGCTGACATACGTTGTCCAGGCCACGCTGCCGTAGAGCAACGTACTGAGGACACAGGCTTCATACACTCGGACTTTTGTGTTCCGTGTCAGTGCGCCATTTTCCCACACCCTCTTGGCTAGTCTGGACACAGCAGCGGACGCCTTTCCCATGCGCATGTTGATTTCTGCATCGAGAGACAGGTTACTGGTGATAGTTGAGCCTAGGTAGGTAAACTCTTGAACCACTTCCAGAGCGTGGTCGCCGATGTTGATGGATGGAGCATTTCTGACGTCCTGTCCCATGATGTTCGTTTTCTTGAGGTTGATGGTTAGGCCAAATTCATTGCAGGCAGCCACAATCCTGTCAATGAGTCTCTGCAGACACTCTTCTGTGTGGGATGTTAATGCAGCAAAGAGGAATTCCCTGATGAGGACCTTCCGTATTTTGGTCTTCGCTCTTAGACAGGCAAGGTTGAACAACCTGCCACCTGATCTTGTGTGGAGGAAAATTCCTTCTTCTGAAGACTTGAACGCATGTGAGAGCAGCAGGGAGAAGAAGATCCCAAACAGTGTAGGTGGAAGAACACAGCCTTGTTTCACGCCTCTCAGGATATGAAAGGGGTCTCATGAGGCACTGCTATGCTGAATTGTGCCTTTCATATTGTCATGGAATGTGGTGATGATACTTAGTAGCTTTGGTGGACATCCGATCTTTGCTAGTAGTCTGAAGAGACCACGTCTGCTGACTAGGTCAAAGGCTTTGGTGAGATCTATGAAAGCAACATAGAGGGGCATCTGTTGTTTGCGGCATTTCTCCTGTAGTTGGCAAAGGGAGAACAGCATGTCAATGGTGGATCTCTCTGCTCGAAAGCCACACTGTGCCTCCGGGTAGACACGCTCAGCCAGCTTCTGGAGCATGTTTAAAATGATTCAAATGAAGACTTTCCCCACTATGCTGAGCAAGGAGATTCCACGGTAGTTGTTGCAGTCACCGCGGTCACCCTTGTTCTTATAGAGGGTGATGACATTGGCATCGCGCATGTCCTGTGGTACTGCTCCCTCATCCCAGCACAGGCAAAGCAGTTCATGGAGTGCTGAGAGTATAGCAGACTTGGCACTCTTGATTATTTCAGGGGTAATGCCATTCTTCCCAGGGGCTTTTCCACTGGCTAGAGAATCAATGATATCACTGAGTTCCGATTTTGTTGGCTGTTCGTCCAGCTCATCCATGACTGGCAGAGACTGGGCTGCATTGAGGGCGGTCTCAGTGACAACATTTTCTGTGGCGTACAGTTCTAGGTAGTGCTCCACCCAGCGGTCCATTTGCTTGCGTTGGTCAGTGATCGTGTCCCCTGATTTAGACTTGAGGGGGGCGATCTTCTTGATGATTGGCCCAAAAGCTCTCTTAATGCCATCATACATTCCTCTGATGTTTCCGGTGTCAGAGGCCAGCTGAATACAACTGCATAGGTGTTGCCAGTAGTCATTTGCACAGCGCCTGGCTGTTCTTTGTGCAGCACTTCTGGCTGCTTTAAGTGCTACGGATGTTAACTCGCTGGGGACTTTCTTGTAGTTCAACAGTGCAATGTGCTTAACGGCTATGACAGGTTCCAACTCTTCAAAGTGAGATTGAAACCAGTCTGCATTCTGCTTCACACGTTTGCCATAGGTGGTCATTGCTGAGTCATAGATGGTGTCTCTGATGTGGGCCCACTTGGTCTCTGCATCCCCTGTAGGAGTGTTTTGAAGGGCTTTTTCAAGTGAATTAAGAAACTTACGTAACAGCTGTGGATAAGAAATTCTGTTGGTGTTGATGCGCGAGCGGCCCTTCTGCTTGGAGTGATGTAGCTTCTTTGGTTTGAGTCTAACTTTGCTGCACACCAGGGAGTGGTTGGTGTCGCAGTCTGCACTGTGGAAGTTGCGTGTGATTTGAACATTGTTTAAAGAGGCTCGCCTTGTGATGATGAGGTCCAGCTGGTGCCAACGACGTGATCTTGGGTGCCTCCATGAAACCTGGTGACAGGGTTTAGTATGAAAGAACAAGTTGGTGATGCAGAGGTTATGATAGGTACACAACTCCAGAAGTCTCTGTCCATTCTCGTTCATCCTTCCAATGCCATAGCGCCCAAGGCAGGAAGGCCATGAGTCATGGTCGGCCCCAACCCTGGCGTTAAAGTCCCCCAGCAGGAACAAATGTTCGGTATTGGGAATGCTACTAATGATATTATGGAGTTCCTCGTAGAACTGGTCTTGACTCTTTCTAAGTACTGCACTGTAGTCAAACAACCCTACTGACTACCCAGAAGAAAACCCGGAACATAACACATAACAAATGGATCCTTCAACTCAGCCAATAGAAATATCTGGATTACAATTACACCTTGCAAACCCAAGAAAAGTCAATTATTAAATTGAATTCTAATTTAGGGATACACTTGGTTTTACAAACATACGCAATGTTACTTGCGAGAGGTTTTTTTCATTGAACATGATAGAAAATGGCACAGTAAAAAAGTCTCAGCAACAAAAAAAGAGCCAGTAAACAAGCCACCATCAATGGTGCAATGTATCAAAGAGATCAGCCCAAGGATTTGTTCTTAGTACCATGAAACCAGCAAGCTGCGGGTGCCAACTAGGCATCCCAATGCAGATCGCTGCTCAGGCCCAGAGCAGGATTTACTGGCTTGGAAGTTGGCAGCAACCCTCAGGTAGGTTCTGGGGGGATGATGACTAACATGGGCTGGCAGCAGCCCAGAGAATTGCTCTGCCAGAGGCAGCATTCCTGCTCCAACTTGCTCCACATTAGGGCAAGTGATAAAACGTTTACTTACCCCATCTTGGATGATCTCCAGCAAGCCCTTTGAGGACTACTGGTTAGGCTAGATATCCCCCAAAGAAATATTGTTAATAGTTACATTAGCTATTTGGCATTTAATCCCATTTCTGCCCCCCCCCCCCCCCCCCCCCCCCCGCCCCCCACCACCACCACTCCACCCTGCCAAGAGTTATTAATAAATGATTAGACTAGCAAGAATACTTAGGACTTTCATAAATCCCTGCTGTCTAATGATCAGAGCTTCCCACAGGTTGCAAGAGAAAGACTGGGCAACCACCAGACATTTCTCCAAATATTGCAAGAGTACAGCTTTTATGCACATTTCGTGTATGTTTAAGGAGTATACAAAATCAAAGACTGGTTCAATTCTGAAAAGTGCCAGAGAGCTCTCAGATCAGACTGGTCTTGCAGATTAGAGACAAATATAATGTACACACCCTATTCACAGTTTCCCACCAACATTGTCAAGCATTGCTACTCATAAAAGCTCCCCTTCCAGTTTCTGATCTGCTCTGGTAAGATGACAATGTACACCAACCCTGTCCATTTTAAAACACCAGCGTCTTCATGGTCTCAGTTGCCAAATGTACATCATCAGAAGCAACTCTGAAGAAGCTAATTTACAAACCTGAGCACTTGGTTCTCTAGTTTCTGGAGATATAAAATTTCCTTGAACGATTCAGGCATTTAAAATCTTGTTCTAAACAATACTGCAGTTTGATTTATTGGTCGTATTGCAGTTATTAAGTCATTTCCCTATTCTGCATGGTTTGAGAATATTTAAATATGCATACTAAGAACTGAATTCATTTTACTTTTGTGTATGAAGTAAAGAAATAACTTTTCATATATAAGCATATGTAAGATTTTTACTCTGTTAACAATAAAAGGTTCTGATTCAATGAAATGCCAGCCAGTAAGATAAGAAAGGGTCTTAATGTTATAAAGATTATGCCAATGTATTTTACAATAATGATTGCATAGACTTCCAAACAACAAGACACTCTAATCCCATTTAAATGCACATTTAAATTCAAATATTCTCTATGCCAAGTTTCAATAATTCTCACAAGAAGAAATGTTTCAAAAGGATCAGGTTATTAAATTTCAGGGAATAATAAATAACTAACTAAATAAATACAAAATGAGATTTGCTGTAAAGATTGCACACCAAGTACAGTTCCAGTTGAAGAGAGTAGCATTAATGATAGCTAAGGAGATGTCCTATCGCATGCATAGATTCATTATCCAAACATGGGTAGCAATAAAACAGGAATAAAAATTAAGTTTAAAACAGAAAACCAAACTCACTGCCTATTAAGTTGAATATATTGCAGACTATATAGATTATACAAGTAGGGGCTTTGGACTCATCCCAGTGCCAAGAGCATTGTTCACACCATAAATGTATGAACAATATGCAGTGTGCAGGAATAACAAGTCAAAAAGGCTGGCAAAAGAATAAATTTGCCATTTTCTTTTACATAAACAAGTGAAATGTTTATGACTTATGTCATATTCGGCAACAATGACTAAGCACATACATCTGCTTATGCCCAAAGGGAAATGGCCTCACACTTAAATCTCCAGCCTTTATTATAGTGATATGGATAGAGACCCAGCTGTAGTTTTGCTATATTCAATGCTATGAATATGGGGTTATTAGTCCACCCGGCCTGGAGTGCATGAAGTATATGCTGTGGCTAAAATGATTACAGCCTGTTATGATATTTGGTGAATTTTACACAGAGCAATGAGGGAAAAAATACAACATAAGAAATAGGAGCAGAAGTAGGTCATACAGTCCTACGAGCCTGCTCCACTGTTCAACAAGACCATGGCTCATCTGATCTTGGCTTCAACTTCACTTTCCTGCCTGTTCCCCATAATCTTCGACTCCCCTATAGTTCAAGAATCTGTATATCTCAGCCTTGAATATATTCAATGACTCAGACTTCACAGCGTTCTGGGGTAGAAAATTCCAAAGACTTGCACTCCTCTGAAGAAATTCCTCCTCATCTCCATCTTAAATCGGCAACCTTTTATTCTGAAGCTATGCTCCCTAGTTCTAGATACCCCACAATGGGAAACATCCTCTCATCATCTACCCTGTCAAGCCCCCTCAGAATCTTATACCTTTCAATAAGATCACCTCTCATTCTTCTAAATGCCAATGAGTATAGGCCCAACCTGCTCAACCTTTCCTCAAAAGACAACCACTTCATCCCAGGAATCAGCCTAGTGAACCTTCTCTGAACTGCCTGCAATGCAAGTATATCCCTCCCTAAATAAGAAAGCCAAAGCTGTATGCAGTACTCTAGGTGTGATCTCACCAACACCCTGTACAGTTGTAGCAAGATTGCCCTACTTTTGTACTCCATCTACCTTGCAATAAAGGCCAACATTCCATTTGCCGTCCTAATTACTTGCTGTACCTGCATGCTAACATTTGTGTTTCATGTATGAGAATACCAAGATGCCTCTGTACCGCAGCATTCTGCAGTCTCTCTCCATTTAAATAATATTTTGCTTTTCTATTCTTCCTACCTCACATTTTCCCACATTATACTCCAAATTTTTGCCCACACACTTAACCCAACTATATGCCTCGGCAAATGGTTTTTGGGATGAATATTTGTTGGGCTAAGGAGGCGGGACTGGAGGTTGGCGAGCCAGCAATTTTGCATCCCTGAGCAGCGTGCCACTTCCTGACCTGGTCCCACCTCCCAACGATTTTCTGTAGAGGCATTGGGTACTGTGTAGCAGCAACCTGTCCAAAAGTGGCAGGTCTTTAATTGAGCATGCAAACAAGCCAATTGAGAGCTTATTATAAGGCAGAAAGCGATTTTGGAGGGAAGTCATAGGGAACACACAGGGTCACAACAATGTTCATGAAGAGGAGCCAATCATGGAAGGCAGATGCATTTAATAGTTGTACATAAGAACACAACACAAGAACACAAGAAATAGGAGGAGGAGTAGACCATATGGTCCATCAAGCCTTTTCTGCTATTCAAAATGATCATGGCTGATTTTAGGATTTAACTCCACTTTCCCGCCCACTTGCCATACACCTTGATTTCCTGAGAGACCAAAAATCTGTCTACCCCAGCCTTAAATGTATTCAACGATGGAGCATCCACAACCCTTTGGGGTAGAGAATTTCAAAGATTCACAACGTTTTGAGTGAAGTAATTTCTCCTCATCTCAGTCATAAATGATCAGTCCCTATGTGTCCCCATGTTTTAGATTCCCCAACCAGTGGAAATAATCTGTGTCTACCCTATCCAGCCCTGTTAGAATCTTATAAGTTTCAATGAGATCACCTCTCATTCTTCTAAACTCCACAGAACAGAATACAGGCCCAATTTACTTAGTCTCTCATCATAGGACGACCCTCTCATCCCAGGGACCAATCTGGTGAATCTTCGCTGCTCTGCCTTCAATGCAAGTATATCCTTTCTTAAATGTGAAGACCAAAACGCCACACAGTATTCCAGATGTGGCCTCACCAAAACCCTGTACAATTATAGCAGTACTTCCTTATTCCTGTACTCCAATCCCCTTGCAATAAAGGCCAACACACCATTTGCCTTCCTAATTGCTTGTCGTACCTGCATGTTAACTTTCTGCATCCAAGTCTCTTTGAAGATCGACACTTATAAAAGTTTCACACCTTTTAAAAATATTCTGCTTTTCTATTCTTACGAATAAAGTGCATAACTTCATACTTCCCTACATTATACTCCATCTGCTATCTTGTTACCCACTCACTTAACCTGTCTATATCTCTTACAGCCTCTGTGTGCCCTCCCCACAGCTTACCTTTCCACCTACCTTTGTATCATCTGCAAACTTAGATAACATTACTCTCTCTCTTCATCTAAGTCATTAATATAGATTGTAAGTCGCTGAGGCCCCAGCATTGATCCTTGCAACACTCCACTATTTACTGCATACCACCTTGAAAATGCCCCATTTATGCCCAATCATTGTTTCCTATCTGTTAATCAATCATCTATCCATGCTAATATATTACCACCAACTCCATGAGCCCTCAGCTTGCCAATGAACCTTTTGTGTGGCACCTTATCGAATACCTTTTGGAAATCCAGGTATACTACATCTACTGGTTCTCCTTTATCTGCCCTACTAGTTACATCCTCAAAAAACTATAGTAAATTCGTCATCCTTAATTGGACAGTGAGCCCAAAGGTGGCCAATTAGGAGGACACCTGCGGTAAAATCACCGAGCCGGTCCTATTATTGGCAAGTGGGGGCGCGGGACCGCTTTTCACCCTGACATTGGGGTCCTGAAGCCCACAGTAAAATTCAACCCATATTTTCAATGTTCCAGAGCACTATGTGTCCTCAGGTTGCATTCCAAGATCAATCAGCAACCACGATAATGGCTGCCATTTGCGCTTTAAACCATGCTCACCATGTCCAACTCCCGCCTCCTCACCCCATCCACCGCCCTTAAATGGATGGTGAATGTGCCATCGGGTCCGATTGGCCGTCTCTGAAATTTGCGTCAGTGGTCAGGCACCGATGCGGAGCCTGACTAGTGGGGTGCCACAGGGATCAGTGCTGGGGCCTGAACTATTTATAATCTATATTAATGACTTGGATGAAGGGACCAAATGTAATGCATCAAAATTTGCTGACGATACAAAGGTGGGACAGCAAGTTGTGAGAAGAACACAAAGTGCTGAATTTTCATTTTTAAGTTCAGGTCCAGTGTCTGCAGTACTTTTGCTTTTATTATAGCAGATACTCAGGGCTGGATTTTCATTACAGAGGTGGGAAACAGGAGCAGGGTCTGGTTCTGGGTCAGAAACCTGCCACTGGTGAGAACCAATTCAGGTTGAGATTTTCAAATGGGCAAGGCCTTAACTGACATGGAGATGGTTTCCTGTCCACTAACAGCCAGTGGGGCCGGGAATGGAGGTGGGTCAGATCAAGTGTGGGGCTCATGTAGACTCCATGGCAGCCATCATGGAGGCTGCTTGCTGTCTTGAGAGAAGGATCTGCATTTTGTGCCAAAACCTTGCATAAGACCAGCGGGAAACGAGATGTCACAGGGGAGCTGGAGCCCTGCACTAGGGGCAGGGCAGACCCTCGCTTCATCAAAGCTAACCTGGATCAAATGCTGAAGGCAGTGAGGGAAAGGAGGGAGGCCCTGTTCCCAGAGGGTGGCAGGAGGAGGACACCTCTCTGTTCATGACATGATTGGACAAAGTCAACATGGATTTACAAAAGGAAATCATGCTTGACAAATCTACTGGAATTTTTTTGAGGATGTCACTAGTAGAATAGATAAGGGAGAACCAGTGGATGTGGTGTATTTGGACTTTCAGAAGGCTTTTGATAAGGTTCCACATAAGAGATTAGCATGCAAAATTAAAGCACGTGGGATTGGGGGAAAGGTACTGACATGGATAGAGAACTGGTTGGCAGACAGGAAATAAAGAGTAGGAATAAATGGGTCTTTTTCTGAATGGCAGGCAGTGACTAGTGGCCTACCGCAGGGATCAGTGCTAGGACTCCAGCTATTCACAATATATATTAATGATATAGATGAGGGAATTAAATGTAATATATCTAAGCTTGAAGATGACACAAAGCTGGGTGGGAGTGTGAGCAGTGAGGAGGATGCAGAGAAGCTCCAGTGTGATTTGGACAGGTTGAGTGAGTGGGCAAATACATGGCAGATGCAGTATAATGTGGATAAATGCAAGGTTATTCACTTTGGTGGCAAAAATGGAAAGGCAGATTATTATCTCAACGGTGATAGATTGGGAAAGGGGGAGGTGCAGCTAGACCTGGATGTCCTTGTGCACCAGTCGCTGAAAGTAAGCATGCAGGTGCAGCAGGCAGTTAAAAAGGCAAATGGTATGTTGGCCTTCATAGTGAGAGGATTTGAGTACAGGAGCAAGGATGTCTTGCTGCAATTATACAAGGCATTGGTGAGACCACATCTGGAGTATTGTGTGCAGTTTTGGTCTCCTTATCTGAGGAAGGGAGTGCAGCGAAGGTTCACCAGACTGATTCCTGGGATGGCAGGACTGACGTATGAAGAGAGATTGGGTCAATTAGGTTTGTATTCGCTAGAGTTTAGAAGAATGAAAGGGGATCTCATAGTAACCTACAAAATTCTAACAGGACTGGACAGACTAGATGCAGGAAGGATGTTCCCAATGGCGGGGGAGTCCAGGACATGGGGTCACAATCTAAGAATAAAGCGGTAAGCCATTTAGGACTGAAATGAGGAGAGATATCTTCACCTAGAGAGTAGTGAACCTGTGGAATTCTCCGCCATGGAAACCAGTTGAGGCCAAATCATTAAATATATTCAAGAAAGAGTTAGATATAGTTCTTAGGGCTAAAGGAATCAAGGGATACAGGGAGAAAGCGGGAACAGGGTACTGAGTTTGGACGATCAGCCATGATCGCATTGAATGGCAGAGCAGGCTCAAAGGGCCGAATGGCCTACTCCTGCTCCTATTTTCTATGTTTCAATGTTTCAGTTTTAACCCCCTCAGCCCCCTCTTCCCTCCTGCTCCTTCCCCGATGAACTGTCTCCTTCCAGGGCCTCACTGTCCTCAAGGCCTACACCACTCTGGAGGACCAGGCTATGGAGAGCACAGCAGACCACCGCAATGGCAGAGACCTTTGAAGGAGGGTATTGGAGAGTGCCACCTGACCAGTCCAGGCATTGGAATCATTTCCTCAGATGCCTGATGGCCTGCTCAATGGTTGGTCTGCTGAGCAGGTGCATTGATATATCACCTCTGTCTGTGGCTCCTGTCGAGGAGTCAGTAGCCATCTCAAGGGAATCCCTTGCCCCCTATGATCCATCCACACATGGGAGAATGGAGTGAAGGTCCAAGGCAGCCTAGACTGGCAGACGATGAAGGAGTCATGGTAACTGCCAGGAAAGCGAGCACACACATGGAGGAAGCTCTTGTTGTGGCTGCAGACCAGCTGGACATTGAGGGAGTAGAAGCCCTTCCGGTTGATGGATCTCACTGGCCAGCCACTGGGTGCCTTGATGGTCACAGGGGCGCAAATCAATGATGCCCTGTACCTGGGGGAATCCAACGATGGAGGTGAAACTCTCTGTGTCTGCGCAGGCCCATCTGTGTCAAAGTGGATGTACACTGCACCCTCTGGAATATGGCATCCATGACCTTCCTGATGGCGTGATGAACTACTGATTGCGAGAGGCCACCTAGATCTGCAGCTGATCCCTGGAATGACCCAGTTTCATAGAAATTCAGGGCAACAGTGATCTTGGAGGCTGCAGATAAAGGGACTGCCATGGGGGCTGTATGGCCTCAGGTCATGGTGGGTCAGAGCACACAAGACCAAGACTATCTGGATAGGCTCAGCCTTCTACAGTACTGGCGCTCTGTCATTTACAGGTGGCTGACTCTTGGGCGGTAGACCCGAGGTCTTGGGTAGCGTCTTCTTCCCCTTGCAGCCCACCTGTGTTCCTCTGGCTTCCAATTCAGGTTGCATCTGCTGAAACTCATCCTGGCTGTTCTGCCCAATGTCAGAGTAGCCTGTTCGCATCTGAACTCCCACAGCTGGGGTTCTTTCATTCACCAGGCCTTCCCCTGCCAACCCCAGGTGCCCCCAAGTGATGTCAGCTGCCTCATGCCTCTCATTCCAGCCACTCACCACTGAGAAAAACAAGTCTTACAGCTCCAGCAATGGCTGTGTGGCACTTTTGAAGCAACTGAGCTTTATTTTGTGCCTCTGCATTATTTTAATCAGCCTTTTCCATAGTCCTCATGGCCGCCCCACAGTGTTCATGACTTCTAAACCTTGCCATGTGCCAGACATGGCGTTTTCCCAGTTCCCTTCCTTTAAAAATTGAAAGCTGCTGCTGACAAGCCTGTTAATGAGCTCCTCAATGAGCTCAACAGGCAATTAATTGGATGTGTGTAGGGTTGCTGTTCCCTCACTTCCGGTGTCCCTTTAAAAATGATGTCGCATTCCGGAGGCAGTGGGACTCAGTGCCAACCTCTGAGAATGCAATTTTTAAATCATACTCGCACCCACCCCAGCACCCAACGGGCTTTAAAAATCCAGCCCTCTCAGCGAGGGCAACACCAGCAAAAATAAAAGCAAAATACTGCAGATGCTGGAAACCTGATGCCACACTAGTAAATCTGTGTCTGGTGATGCACCCCAAGATAGGGAGAGAAAAACATTTGGCTAGGCTTTGTGATCAGTGTAATGTGACTCCTGCTGGAAGTATATATATGGATGGTAAGTAAGGATGTGGTTCAGCTGTGATATGGCCCCACTGACCTTCATGGTCTAGACTCAGAAGAATGATCACATGGAGAAGCATCAGAGGAAAACCACCACCCATTGAACTGTAGCCTATAAAATGGTATTCCCTTGTTCTGTATTTAGTTCCATATTTGGAAGTGGAGACAAGTATAGCTCATATTTAATACGTCTTTCTGATAGACTTTATTTGGATTGGGCTGTGAAAGGAAGATACGCCTTCTTCCTCTTCCAGAGTATTTTATTTATTGCGTCTGATATACTATTCTTGCCACCCAAGGGCACCATTTAAATGTAGCTTGGTGAGTAGGCTGCAGCTGTACATTCCTGACCACTATCAGTATGACTCAGTTTCCCAAGTATAAAATGGTACACAGTCATCCACACTTATAATCAGTCATACGACAATCTCATTGCATATGACAGCCTCATTGCCAAATCAGTCAGTCTAGTTTGCCTGGAATGGCACAAATGGTTATGTTAGGAAATTTCCTCATTTTAACAAAATGGGAAAAATATTTAAGAACCAAGACCCTCATTAAAATTTATTTTCGCAAGAAATTTAAAAAATGTATGCATATAGTTTCTAACATTATAAATTAAAGAGATCAAAAAGTCCCATACATAAAAAAACACATTGAGGAAAGTTAGACCATGGATTTTGCAGTACTACATTCATATAATTTATAGTCCTAGATGCATAGAAACATAGGAGCAGGAGTAGGCCATTCAGCCCATTGAGCCTGTTCCACCATTCAATATGATCATGGCTGATCATCCACTTCAATGTCTTTTTCTCACACTATCCCCATACCCCTTTCTGTCATTGGTATTTAGAAATCTGTCAATCTCTACTTTAAACATACTCAATGACTGAGCTTCTACAGCCCTCTGGGGTAGGGAATTCCAAAGTTTCACAACCCTCTGAGTAAAGAAAGTTCTCCTAATCTCTGTCCTAAGTGGTTTCCCAATTATTTTGAAATTGTGACCCCTGGTTCTAGACGCCACAACTGGGGGAAACATCTTACCTGCATCTAACTTATCTATCCCTTTAAATATTTTGTAGGTTTCAATGAGATCACCTCTCATTCTTCGAAACTCTCGAGAAAATAGGCCCAGTTTCCCCAATCTCTCTTCATAGGACTGTCCCACCATCCCAGGAAGAAGTCTGGTGAATCTTTGTTGCACTCCCTCTATGGTAATAATATCCTTCCTAAGGTAAGGGACAAAAACTGCACACAGTACTCCATGTGTGGTCAAACCAAGGTTCTATATAATTGAAGCAAGACTTCACTACTCCTGGACTCAAACTCTCTTGTGATAAAGGCCAACATATCATTAGCCTTATTAATTGCTTGCTGCACCTGCATGTTAGCTTTCAGTGACTTATTGACGAGGACACCCAGGTCCCTTTGTACATCTACACGTTCTAATCTCTTACCATTTAAAAAATACCCTGCACATCTATTCCACCTACCAAAGTGGATAACCTCACATTTTTCCACATTATATTCCAACTGCCACGTTCTTGCCCACTCACCAAGTCTGTCTAAATTCCCTTGTAGCCGCTTTGCATCTTCCTCACCACACACATTCCCACCTAGTTTTGTGACATCCGCGGACTTGGAAATATTACATTTGGTCCCCACATCCAAATCATTGATATATATTGTGAACAGCTGGGGCCCAAGTACTGATCCTTGCACTACCCCACTAGTCACAGCCTGCCAACGCGAGAATGACCCATTTATTCCTACTTCCAGTTTTCTGCCTATTAACCAATCCTTAATCCATGCCAGTATATTACCTCCTATCCCATGTGCTTTAGTTTTGCCAACCAGCCTCCTGTGGGGGACTTTATCGAAAACCTTCTAAAAATCCAAGTATACTAGGCCCACCAACTCCCCTTTATCAATTCTGTTAGCAACATCTTCAAAAAACTCCAACAGGTTCATCAAGCATGATTTCCCATTCGTAAATCCATGTTGACTATGCCCAATCAGATTATTATTACCCAAATGTCCATTTCTCACATCCTTTAGAATAAATTCTAGCATTTTCCATACTACTGATGTAAGGCTAACAGGATCCGTTCCAGAATCTATAGAATTTTGGAAGATGATCACCATTTTATTTATTTATTTAGAGATACAGCACTGAAACAGGCCCTTCGGCCCACTGAGTCTGTGCCGACCAACAACCACCCATTTATACTAATCCTACATTAATCCCATATTCCCTACCACATCCCCACCATTCTCCTACCACCTTCCTACACTGGGGGCAATTTACAATGGCCAATTTACCTAACAACCTGCAAGTCTTTGGCTGTGGGAGGAAACCGGAGCACCCGGCAGAAACCCACTCGGTCACAGGGAGAACTTACAAACTCCGCACAGGCAGTATCCAGAACTGAACCCGGGTTGCTGGAGCTGTGAGGCTGCAGTGCTAACCACTGCACCACTGTGCCGCCTATTATCTCCATAGCTACCTCTTTCAACACTCTGGGATGTAGAATATCAGGTCCCGATGACTTAACAACCTTCAGCCCCATTAATTTCTCCAATACAACCTTCTTACTAATACTAATTTCCTTCAATTCATCATTCTCCCTCGTCCCTTGGATCTCTAATTCTGGGTGATTTCTTCTATCTTCCTCAGTGAAGACAGACACAAAGCAATCATTTAGCTTCTCTGCCATTTCTTTATTCCACATTATAAATTCTCCTGACTTTGCCTGTAATGGACCACTTTGTCTTAGCCAAACGTTTCCTTTTTACGTACCTATAGAAGGTTTTACAGTCCATTGTTATGTTTTTTGCTAGTTTACATGCATATTCTAATCTCCCTTTCTTTCAGTTTCTTGCTCCTCCTTTGCTAGAATCTAAAATCCTCCCAATCCTCAGGTTTACTACTATTTCTGGCAACTTTATAGGCCTTTTCTTTTAATCTTGTACAATCCTTAACTTCCTTTGTTAGCCATGGTTGACTGCCTTTACTTTTGGGGGTTCTGTGCCTTGAAGGAATGTATAGTTGCTGTAAACTATGTAATAATTCTTTGAAGACTATATGCACTGTCATAACTTTTAATGTATTTTCCCAATCCACCTCAGCCAATTTGCCCCTCATACTGAACAAACTTTTTTTGCATTTATTTCATTTCATCTTAGTTTGTTCAGTTTGCTTACCCACTGTTTTTTTTCATGTTTGCACTTGCTGCTGTTCAATATTCAGTCCGTTAACACCTTATCTGTACTAATGCTTTGTCTTTCAACGCACCATTAACATATTGTTTGCCTTTCCTCCATGACCTTTTGCTCAGCTATGTGGCCTTGTCCAATCTACACCTTCTCCTTTGTTATCTCTTGCCCCACCCCCACCTCACTTGCTTATAACCTCTGACATTTCTAATAATAGTCAGTTCCGAAGAAGGGTCACTGACCCGAAACGTTAACTCTGCTTCTCTTTCCACAGATGCTGCCAGACCTGCTGAGTGGTTCCAGCATTTCTTGTTCCTACCAATGTTTTCTGCCCCTTGCTGTTTCTTAGCTCCATCCACATTCCACATTTTGTTCTTCTGATCTGAGATTCTCCCTTACTAATGTACTGATTATTATCAGGGCAACACTACCTCCTTTTCCTTTCTTCCTATCCTTCCTAAATGTCAAATATCTTTCAATATTCAGTTCCCAGTCTTACTTATTTTTATTTTTTTATTTTATTTAGAGATACAGCACTGAAACAGGCCCTTCGGCCCACTGAGTCTGTGCCGACCAAGAACCAAGGGGAGAGCCTACTGTGTAACAGCCCTGACAAACAAATTTCCCTGCAGCACCTGTGGAAGAGCCTGTCACTCTAGAATTGGCCTTTAATAGCCACTCCAGGCGCTGCTTCACAAACCACTGACCACCTCCAGGCACTTATCCATTGTCTCTCGAGATAAGGAGGCTAAAGAACATATTCCCTACCACCTACCTACACTAGGGGCAATTTACAATGGCCAATTTACCTATCACCTGCAAGTCTTTGGCAGTGGGAGGAAACCAGAGCACCCGGCGAAAACCCACACGGTCACAGGGAGAACTTGCAAACTCCGCACAGGCAGTACCCAGAATTGAACCCGGGCCCCTGCAGCTGTGAGGCTGCGGTGCTAACCACTGCGGCACTGTGCCAGTCTTGGTCACCCTGCAGCCACGTTTCTGTTATGGCAATTAGATCATACCCATTTACCTCTATTTGGGCCTGTAAATCATCTACCTTGTTGCGAATGCTGCGTGCATTCAGGTAGAGTGCCTTTAATCTTGTCTTCTTGACATTATTCTGCATTCTAAACCTAGTTGATGCCTGCCTTTGTTTTGCCTGCCTTCTAATGTCGCTTGCTAATTTTCCACCTCCTGTTACCAGCTTTACTTCCTTCCAATTTGAACTACCCCTCAGGTTCCCATCCCCCGATAAGATAGTTTAAACCCTCCCCAACAGCACTAGCAAATCTCCCTGCCAGGATATTAGTCCCGGTCCTGTTAAAGTGTAGCCCGTCCATCTTGTATAGGTCCCATCTGCTCCAGAACCGGTCCCAATGCTTCAGAAATCTGATGTCCTCCCTTCTACACCAATTCTCCAGCCACCTGTTCAATCGATCAATCCTCCTATTCTATGCTCACTAGCACGTGGCACTGGGATTAATCCTGAGATTACTGCTCTTGAGGTCCTGTTTTCTCATTTCCTTCCTAACTCCCTAAAATCTGCTTTCAGGACCTCATCCCTTTTCCTACCTATGTCATTGGTACCAATGTGGACCATGACCGCTAGCTGTTCACCCTCCCCCAGAAGGATGTGTTGCAGCCTCTCCGTGACATTCTTGACCCTGGCACCAGGGAGGCAACATACCATCCTGGAGTCACGTTTACTACCACAGAAATGCCTGTCTGATTCCTTGACGATCAAATCCCCTATCACTATTGCTCTTGCACTCTTCTTCCTCACCTCCTGTGCAGCTGAGTCACCAGTGGTGCCATGGACTTTGCTCTGGCTGCACCCTCCTGAGGAACCATCATCCTCACCAGTATCCAAAATGGAAAACCGATTAGCAAGCAAGATGGATTTAGGGGACTCCTGAACTGCCTGCCTGGTTCTCCTGGACTGCCTGGCAGTCACCCATTCCCTCTCTGCCTGCAGGCTTCTAATCTGTGGTGTGACCACCTTCCTAAATGTGCTATCCACCTAGTCCTCTGCCTCGCGGATGTACAACAGTGACTCCAGCCGCCTCTCGAGTTCCAAAACCCGGAGCTCAAGCTTCTGCAGCTGCTGACACTTCCTGCAGATGTGTTCGTCTAGGACACATGGTGCATCCATGACTTCCCACATACAGCAGGATGTAATTCCACTTGACCAAGCTGCCCTGCCATACTATAACTTTAAAAACTATTTATTACAATGAGAAGTAGAATAACTTACCAGTTACTCACCAATCAGCTTCTTCCCCTGCACCGAAGAGAGAGGCAGCTACTGGAGGCTGAAAAAAGGTAGAAGAAATAAAAAGAAAGGAGCCCCTCCGTCGCTGAACTCCCTCACGCACCAACTCCCACTTTACACTCTGTGCACTCAAAGTAGCTCCGAGTGCAGGCAAATTTATTGTCTCAATTTATAGTTCCCCTCCTTATCGAACTCCCTAACTTACCAAACTCCTTCTTCACACTCTGTGCCCTCCAGCAATACTCAGTGCAAGGTCTAATCAGAAAAATAGCACCTTTGTCAGCCTCAGTGTGCAGTGTGTAGGCTTTCTTCATTTTAACTTTACATTTAAATGACTGCCATTTCATGGAGAAGACAATTCCTGCCCTCACTGAAACCATGCCCACTAGCCTCACCATCCCTCTACATTGCTATTCATCCACACATGCTACTACTTTCCCTTTCTGTATCCTAAATTACTTACACTCTATTTAGGGTCACACATAAAATATGGGGGTAAAACTCAACTTTAGTGCAGGTGCAAAATGGGCAGTAGCAGATTTACATTGATGGCTGTATCCTCACTACATACACAGAATTTAAATGCACTCTGCACAGTGAAAACAGTGGCCTTTAAAATGGAGCACCTTAATTTCCTGCTGTGTTCCCAGTGATTTCAAATTTTAAAAGGACACTGGTTTGATAGCGAACGGAGGTGCCTGTGGACAGGAGATAAATCTAGATCGACACCTGTTGGGAGGAAGACAAAGCCCTCCAAGGTAAGTCATAAACTTTCCATCTTGGGGCCCAGATTTCCTCTCCTGTCTGCCTGCCATCTGCCACTTTCTGCATGTTTCACATTGGCTGATAAGGCTCAGGAGCTAAAATACAATGAGCCTCAAATTTACAAATATTTGCATTCTCCCTGATCTCTGCCAACCCATAAGCAGATGGGGTTACTACATTACAATCAAGAACAGGAAGCTTGGCTGACTTTCCACCCCCCATGCCCTCCTCATCCAGGAGCACCGAGACCAAATGCATCACACCCACCACAAAAGCTAACTAACTCAGCACATACTAGTAACCTTTCTGATCTGTATGGCTCAGTTCTATACCACTAGGACATTTAACAGCAGAGTCATCAAAAGACTAAACTGGAGTTTATTCAAACACAATAAATTAATTATGTAGAAATGCATAACATGTTTCTTTAAAATTCTATGATAATAAGCAAATATTAATCAGTATAATTGTAACTGAATTGCAGTATATTTTTCCTTTCTCTTTTAACAGTTTTTCGGATGAATGACCCTTATTGGCAATGTCAGTCATTCGCTGTTCAGCTGACAGGAATTACACTCAATACGAAGCAAGATGGCCTCCTGTTGCTTCCTCTTCCTCCCTCACTTGCAGTTTGAATGTGAAGCAACACAGAAGTCCAGGCTCAAACCACAGACCAGAAGAGTGGACAACAAACTCTTAAACCTATTTTAACTAGGTCATTAGAATCCTTAACACTACCTATTTCATAGAGAATTCCTTTTCAGAATCTGAAAAGAGTCCAGCAACTCCAAATTGGGATAGGAAGGAGGACGATGGATGCTGAATCACTAAAGCAAACCACACTACAAAATGGCATCATTGAAGAAATCTATAGTCCAAATTGTCCTAATAAGTGGAACTATGAAGGCAGGAGGCATCGGTAAAAGACTAAAGTGAACTTGCTAAAAAGTGGGGAATAACTACAAGCTTTTTTTAAAATCAGCAAATGTAAACATTTTCAACATGCAAAGAACCAAAGCTGACGTGCTTAAGAGGTAAGAAAAGTATTGTGACTTCTGACTTCCACTGGAATTCTTCCACCACTAACAGTACCTTCTTCCATTTAGCAAAAACACTGGAAAACAAGCGGCTAGCATTGACTAGCTCTTCAGTTTGCGACTCAGGAAGG
Organism: Heterodontus francisci; assembly: GCF_036365525.1. Lineage (NCBI taxonomy): Eukaryota > Metazoa > Chordata > Chondrichthyes > Heterodontiformes > Heterodontidae > Heterodontus > Heterodontus francisci. The sequence goes on from NC_090379.1 coordinate 56,680,844, forward strand.
AGCTCTGTACTGATCTGTAGAGGTTACTCATATATTGTGACCTACGTGAAAAATATGAGTAGTCTATATTCAAGCCAAAATTAACAGATGATAATGCAAGAAATATACTGTCGTCTTTTTACTACAGTGGAAAGTAAAAGTGATATTTCCAAGGACAGAATCCTCAGATTAACTTTTTTAAAAAGTTATTTATACTCCGAGATGGCCTTACAAACACATTTTAGTAATAACTGGTTCTGGAATGGAGGTTTATGACAGACCTTCAATACCCTGAAACTGTATTTAGTAAAAGAAAAAACTTATCCTTAGGATTCCAAATGACTGCCACATTTTCTTCAAACATTTCAGTCATACATATTGAGGAGACAATTTTTTTGAAAAGTGAAGTGGTTTACAGAATATAATTGGTTTGATAAAACGACAATATAGTTATGTAAGTAATTTGTAGACTATCACCTATGGGTTTGGAAACAAGGTGGTGAATAAGAAGATGGAAACATTGTAAAAATAAGGTCACTGGAAAGAAAGAAAAAAATTTCTGGAAAGGGAAACTGTATATACAATGCATCAATTGGATGCTCAAGCTCAATAGATTTACAGATACACAGCTTGAAGCTGCTTAGCAGCTATGTCACAAAATGGACTACAAACCAAGCTTAATTTTTCAATTCTTTTCTATAATGCAGAAAAGAATATTTCTGAACTACTGGCGAGCATTCGCTTTAGACTGGAGCCAAAAATGGAACACAATCACTCTTACTGAACGGAACAAAGTAGTTTAGGACTTTGGCAAGAATTAGTGTTGTTGCTAATGTGTTGACAGGTAGAGAGCTGAAACAGCATAACCAAGTCCCCCAGAGGTATTCTGCTAAACCTATTATGTCTACCAAAATATTGGATGATTTGCAATATGTACAATATGATTTTATTTCTTTTGTTGCTGTATGCTAATTAATATTATAAACATTAACCTGCCAGCAAACTGTCCACCTTGTAGCATTTGGCTCTGTTCGCTGGACAGGATTGAACAGTGATTAAACCTGCTTCCTTGCCTACTTCTTGTAGCTAATACAGCCTCTTTTACTAAAATAAATGGCTGATCAGCAATTACGTCCATTGACAAAATAGAATATAATTTTTATAAATTATTGCACTTTGAGTATATATATATATATATATATATATATATATATATATATATATCAAAATATTTCAACTAGAACACATCCAAAAAGATCATGTTTCGTATGCATAAAATAAGTGGTTTGTTACTTTTCTGCAAATGCACTGGAAGTCCAACATTTTAACTGTCCTACTACTTGTATGATCGATCCATAGTGCTGGACCTAGTCAGTAAAGTTAAGGAAAATGGTGCTGAAACAGGGAAACACACTCATATATTGCTATATCATTGTCAGTAAATGATAAATTCATATGACTGTGCGAAAATGGCTTTGGAAAAATGTACATAAAAATGTTGAACAGTGTACACATTTAGAAGGAAGGGATTAGAATTGGGAGGTGTGCAGGCAGACATTTTTTAATTCAGTTTTTTTTTACATACTGGCTTTGGCGTTTTTGTATGATTCGATCCTCGGAAAGGGTTAATGGAGTACTTCCAGAGTTAGAAAAATAAAAACAAAAGTGCTGTCTGTACTTTTGTGTTTTATTATTGTCATAAATATGGGAACAGTCACCAGATGGTAAAATGACCGCTCCTTTACTTTTCAAAATGTTCATATTACCAAAGAAATTAACTGCCGTACTAGAAAGGAACAAAATTACTCAGCTATTGGAATTAATGTCAATCCTTATGACAATGAGAAACAGAATTCTTACAGAGATGATCATTTAGAAATTTTTGTGGCTTGGGAAACTAAGAGAGGTTGTTAGTCAAACTAACCTCAGCTGAAAGAAAAATTGTCTCCTCCTGTATTACACAAGGAAAGACAAGCAGTATCTTGAGCTATAACAGCTTTTATCAGAATCCACAAAATGAATTCAATGTTTGCAAAAGAGCCTGCATAAAAAAAATGGAAACTCTGATTAATTCCTATAATCTTTGCTGTAACCAGCCTGGAATCTAAACACAAGACCATGGCCATGTCAAACCTAGAATAGACATACTTGCAAAAACAAAAAATACAACCAAAATCAAACTGTAAAAAGTTCAGGGGAAGGATGTTCACTTTACAAAGTAAGTATTTTTTAAAAACAAGCTACTGATACCAATTTGTTTGATAGTACAAGCATTACTCACCAGCAGGTCAGCTACTGTCTGGAAAAGAGATAGAGTTATAAAGTTGGCAAATTCAATGCATGACTTTAACAAAAATGCATTGTACTCCTTCTGCTTCTATTTAACACATTATATAGCCACAATACAATACTACAAAATGTTGGCAGAATGTTTGCATTACATTGCAGCATAACTACATTTATTGAGCCATATTGAACTTCTGAAGGGTAACAACAATATGGGGTAATATGCAGAAATATAATAGCACTCCACTTGGTATATGCAACATTTGAGCATCAAATGTATATAAAGCTGCATGAAGGGAACAGGCTTGAAATACAGGGAGATGGTAGAGTGATAATATTACTGGGTTAGTAATCCAGAGGCCTAGACTAATGCTGTAGAGATACAAGCTCAAATCCCACCACAGCAGCTGGGGGAACTTAAATTCGATCAGTTAATCTGGAATAAAATGCTACTCTCATTAATAATGGCCATAAAAACTACACATTGTTGTAAAAAAGCCCATCTGCTTCATTAATGTCCTCTTTCTGGGGAGGAAAATCGACCATCATTCCCAGTCTAGCTTACATGTGACTCCAGACCCACAGCACTGTGGTTGATTCTTAACTGCCCTCTGAAATGGCCTGGCAAGCCACTCAGTTGTAGGTGGCTCACCACCACCTGCACAAGGGCAAATAGGGATGGGCAATAAATGCTGGCCTTGCCAGCGATGCTCACATCCCAAAATGATTTTTTTTTAAAAATCTGTTTCAAACTTCAAGAGGTTATTTCATGATTTGGGCAGCATTCCATACCAAAAATGCAGAGAAACTCCCAAAAACTTGGCTTAGAACAGAGATGCAAAATGTTATTTTTGCCTTGACAAACATTGTGTATCTCAATAATTGGTTGGTAATACAAGATATTGCTAAGATAGTCTTTACCATATGCAAAGACTTAAAGCTCTCAATTGATGACTGGTGAACTGACATAGCAGTAATGAGGACGAATTACATCAAAAACCTCAGTAGGGTGGACACTCACAGATGTTGGTTTGGCTAACCAGCACTAGTCTGTGGCAATGCCAGAGTTTTTAATTCAAGTGAGGGTTACTGGGCAGGAACACACCCAAACTTTATACTGTATTCGTAAAAGTAATTGCTTTATCACCTTGAGAACTGATTGCAGTGATCATGATTGTTGGTTGTTCGAATTCAAAAAAGGACATAGTGGGGAAATTCAATGCAGAGTAGTTGCCTGTTCCAAGATGCTGTGTGGTGAAAGAGGCAGATACCAAAATGTAGTTACTATGCTTGTTAAAAAATTCAGAGTCATTGCACATGATGCTTTTAGTTCCTGACTCAATATACTGATGGAGTTACCATAAAACACCAGGTTGGTCCAAATAGAGCCAGTTAGCAAACCCAGTTCTTAGCTAACATTTCTAAATTGTAATTAACACACTGATTAAAAGGAGTTGTCAATTTCAGTGCCGTATTCAATTTACACGTGGCTAACAGGCAGAGTTCATCTGTTCCATGATTCAATACAGACGCTAGCAAAGGAAACGGGAAGTAAATGTTTACTTGCTCTTTCCAAACACAGGGAAGAAGGAAAACTTCCAATGCCTGCTGATTTCCATGAAGAGCAACAGAATTCACAAATAGTTATGAAGCAGCATTAATCACACATACTGTTCACAGGCCATTGAGTCAGAAACTTCCTTTTGGTGAAGATCTCAATCAGAAAGGTACTTCAAAGCTATAATAATTAAGATTCACTGCAGCTGGCCTTTAAAAAGAAAAAAAGACAAGCAAGAAGTATTATCTTGATCAAGTCCATTAAACAGTTTATCTTCACTTTGGTAGGACAGTTCCTGAGGAACATTATAGATAAAGAGATTTATCTTTTGCAGATCATTTTCCCTCAGCCCACACAGAGAAACCTTATGGATAAATAGGTTAATAGCTTTTTATGGATGGTGAATATTAAATCTTAAAAACAGAGCTTTGCTGTTTAGTAAAATATTTGTACTTGGGATAGTCACTCCCAGTTATCTTTGTAATTATTTTCACATGTTGGTGGGGTATTTTATAGGTGGAAAATTGTTTTATCTTTGAAACTTGATGAATATTAAAACAATGATCTTGCTCTCATTTATGACAAACTTGCAATAAAGAATAGTCACTATTAAAGGAAAAAAACCAAAATGTTTTATCTTTTGTTCAGTAGTTGTTAACATTGAGTTTAAAATCAAATAAATCCCAAGGATTAATGAGCACTTTTCAGTTCTTCATTTTTAATGGCAAAGTCCAATAACAGTTTACCACAAATGGCAACACGTTTCACAAAACCTAACTAGCACTGTACTTACAGAAGCAAAGGAGTAGAGCAGCTTGAAAATGGACCTTCAGTTTTCATTATGCATCAACACTTAGGGTGGAATCTTATGAGTGCCGCGGCATTCCCGACAGCAGGAGCAGAAGTTCCAGATCATGAATTACTTTAGCTAAGCTCTATGTTCCTGTGCTTTGAAGTGGAAAAATCATCTACTTATTTGCTAATAGGCAAATAAGAGAGAGAGAGCAGAATTGAGGTGGTATACATGTACAGTGAGAGAATTATAACTCATTCAAATTGTCTTAATGCTATTGTTGAAGTTGCTTACATATCTGAGCACTTTATAATCCGTTAATTTACTTGAAGAGTAGGGGAGATGGTGGGAAAGATGAGAGGAAATTGAGAAAGGAGGGCATAAAAGCATCTATCTACTCTTAACTACATTTGTATTCCCCATATCCTTGCTGAAAAGAATAAACTCCAAATATTCTGTTTGGTTGTACTTATGTGGCCGCAAAGACTTGATTACATTTTACTTTGAATTAATTTATGTAAGTGAACTACTCAGAATTTTGTGTGTTGTGTGGTCCTAGTACAGTTAGTGTATTCATTACCCATTACTAGGCATAAACTGAAATGGGGTTTAAACTTGGTACTCTGATAACAACTAATAAATGTATCATGTTCAGGTTCTAAAATAAATTTTTTGCTGCTATGATCTGTTAAATGTATGGAACAATAAGATCAAAGGCTGATTTATAAATAATAGTTATTGCCATAAATGGACAACACCTACCCTTCTCTTACTGAGCTATTGTTATAATTAAGATTTTAATAGCCAGTTTCTTAAAAATTAGAGACACGAATGGAATGTTGGCATGTTTAAAATGCGATTCCGCTACCTTGACCGGTCTGGAGGGGCTTTTCAGTACGTGCCACAGAGGGTGTCACGAATAATCATTTTCTGCTGTACACAACCTTGCAATTAGATGCAGCAACAGTCTGCAGGCGGAGGAACACCAGTCCTCCTCAGATGAGGATGACTATAAAGAGGGTGAGGAGGAGGACAACAATGTAGTCATCGATATGAGGGCCGTGGAGAGACATGTAAGGGACATCAGAGAGAACCTAATTTAGGCAGGTTTCAGCCAACAATAAGCAACATCATCAAGGAACATTGGGAGGAGAAACATAATTCCCTACAGAAATTCCCTTTTGCAAGAGGTCTTATTCATCTCTGCAATCTTAATGAAGCCTTGCTGCACTTTCATATGATTTGGCATTTGAAATCATCTATGGACTACAATGAATGTGCCTACACACCACTGCAAGCAGCATTAAGTTACGACCGTAGAAAACTAAAGCATGACCATATTTGGAAAAGTTATTAATCATCAATAGGAAAACTGCCATCATTGAAGACTGAAGGCTTGAATTCAAATGAGATATAGATGCTGCACATTTCCTGAGATGCTTTGCAAACATCATTGCTTTCCTGCCATAGGTCTCCAAAAAACATCTTTGTATCCATCTGTAACCAAGCAAAACCATTACCAAGAGTGGATCAAATTTTGCAAGAAATAAAAATGTTAAATCATTTCAATAGAGTCAATTTGTAGAGCACCCATGCCACCTTCGTGATCAAAACTCTTTTAATTTTGTTTTTCTCCCACTACGTCTAGGTGCTACTCTGACATTAGCAGCAGAGGTGAAGGCGGTCTGCTCAGTGCACAGCCCTGTTGCTGTGGATGACCATGGTGGGCGTCCTCTGGAAGAACGGGGCCTTGATGGCTCCATCCTAATGGGGGGCTGCAGCAATGGTGCTTGAGTATCCCCCCCACCCCCCACCCCACATGTGCTCACCTGGAGGTAAGGGGGTCAATGTCGGGGGGAGGACAAGATTCTGCTTACCCTAGGGTGTTCTGAGAG